>NC_083317.1:110345492-111545492 GCF_963455315.2 Globicephala melas | reverse complement strand
AACAAGATTGTGTTTTAGTGGACCCAGTTTAGTTTGTTGGCAAATATTGAAATTCATTTATAAATTAGTTGGAAAATCACCAGACACAGAATTAAGATAACCATGATTCTATTCTGTAGCAACTGAGGTTAGTTGGTACCAAGAAAAGAAAAAGAGACCATGATAACAGGTTATATAGATTAGCACATTCTGCATTTTTCTGTCTTATTTCTCATCAGCCACCAATCACCACATTTCTTCCAGCTCTAGCTTATAAGAATGTATTATTCAACAAACTATTGATATTTTAAAAATTTATTGGGAAGCTATTAATCCTTTTATTAATTCAACTGATATTTATTTTGCTTCTATAGTGGGCCAGGCACTGTCCTAGGATATACTGATAAACAGAATTACACTTTCTGCTTTTATAAAACCTACCCCTTGAGCTCATTTGTAAACTTGTGTTTTATACAAAGGAGTGCATAGCAATGTAGTATTCCTGTGAGAAGTTTATGGTATATTGCCTTGGCCAGCCATACCCAAGATCTCTCAACAGTGCAATATACAGACAGGGTTAGGCCAATTGGTGATGTTAACAATTACTGCTGAGTTAAGGAAAATCACTGTTTGTCACAGACACCCATTGCTCTTCTACCTGGAATCCCTCCTCTATGAATTGTCCTCATCATCACTCCGTTTCCATGACTGCATCAGAGGCAGCCACATTTTAATGTGACTCTGACCCCAGGAACTGTACACATAACCTACAATCATCTTTAATCTAAAATGGATTGTGATAATTGGTATAATTGCGTTGAAGTAGATAGCAGCTAAGGTTTTGCTGTCACCTGAGATGTAAAGAAAATTGGCTTAAATCCCCAGTTTTGTCCTGTGCCTCATAAATATTTTCAGCCCCCAAGTTCTGCTCTGCTGACTGCTTTTTTTTTACTCTGCCTTGTGAGTATACCTTTCCACCGTTTCGACCCAAATATACCTCTCCAAATGAATAAGTTAAAAGCCTCACTTTCATGAGGACTTTCAATGTGTGCCATACTCTACTGAAGGCTTTAGCAATACAGGTAGGATGTATCTCACTGAAACAGAGACCCTTCAATGGAATATCAGTGTCCCTATCCCAGCTCTTTAGGCTTCTCAGCCATGTTACTCAGCTGTTTCCCCAAACCGCACACCCCCACCCCCACTCACTGCAAACTCCTGTTCATTTCTCATGCACAGCAATTGGGCCACTTACTTTATTGCCAGGTCTTTTGCTATTTGATTTCCTGTTTGGGGGATGATCAAGACCTTTTCCTAAACAAAGGCAAATTCTTCCCTAAAAAAATTCTGTTCCCTGCTAATGAGATTTTTTTTTTTTATCCCCACTACAGGCTAATAACCAAGTACTTTGGAAAAAATAAAAAGGAGACCGTCATTCTGAGAAGACTTAAGTGAAGAGGTGATATTTAGTTGGGTTTTAAAGGATTAGCATGTTTCCTCAGGCCAAAAATGAGATGAAGGGCATCCTGAGTGGAGGGGATCACATAAGAAAGGATAGAGAAATATAAGAATACAGAGCAGATTCCAAGAGTCATTAAGTGATGTCACAGGCATGTCACAAGTAGAATTCCAGGTCAGGTTGAAAGGTGACTTATGGTGAGGTGGGGAGTCTTGAAAGACTGGCCTTTATTATGTTGAGGTATGTTCTTCCTATGTCCACTCTCTAGAGAGGTTTTATCATAAATAGATGTTAAGTGTTGTCAAAAGCTTTTTCTGTATCTATTGAAATGATCATATGATATTTATTTTTCAATTTGTTAATGTAGTGTTTCACATTCATTGATTTGGGGATATTGAAAAATCCTTGTATTCCTGATAAATCCCACTTTATCATTTTGTGTGATCCTTTTAATGTATTGTTGGATTCAGTTTGCTAGTATTTTGTTGAGAATTTTTCATGTATGTTCATCAGCAATATTGGCCTGTAATTTTTCTCTTTTTGTGATATCTTTGCTTTTGGTATCAGGGTGATGGTGGCCTCATAGAATGAGTTTGGAAGTGTTCTTCCTCTGCAAATTTTTGGAATAGTTTGAGAAGGATAGGTGTTAACTCTTCTCTAAATGTTTGGTAGAATTCACCTGTGAAGATCAGGACTTTCATTTATTGGGAGTTTTTAAATTACTAATTCAATTTCATTACTGGTAATTAGCCTGTTCATATTTTGTATTTCCTCCTGGTTTAGTCTTGAGAGATTGTACATTTCTAGGAACTTGTCCATTTCTCCCAGAATGTCCATTTTAACGCCGTGTAATTGTTCACAGTAAACTCTTATGATCCTTTAGTATTTCTGCAGTGTTGGTTGTGACTTCTCCTTTTTCATTTCTGATTTTATTTATTTGGGGTCCTCTCTCTTTTTTTCTTGATGAGTCTGGCTAAAGTTTTGTCAATTTTGTTTATCTTTTCAAAGAACCATCTCTTAGTTTTATTGAACTTTTCTAATTTTTTTAGTCTCTATGCTGTGATCTTTATGACTTCTTCTACTTACTTTGGGTTTTGTTTGTTCTTATTTTTCTAGTTCCTTTAGTTGTAAGGTTAGGTTATTTATTTGATATTTTTCACGTTTCCTGAGGTAACGTTTGTATAGGCTTGTATTGCTATAAACTTTCCTCCTAGAATTGCTTTTGCTGCATCCGACAGATTTTGGATCATTATGTTTCTATTTTCACTTGTCTCCAAGTATTTTTTTATTTCCTCTTTGCTTTCTTCAGTGATCCATTCGTTGTTTAGTAGCACATTGATCTACTCCTTTTGAATAATTTCCATTTCAGCCACATCTTTTTGTGACCTTCTTAAATATATCTATCATACTATATCCTTCCCTTGTCACAGTATCCACCATCCTGTTCTAGAAATACTTTATTCCCCCACTAAATTGATGTCCAAAAGGGGATTAACCATTGCTCCCATTAGATCTAACATCCAGGATAGTGCAGATGGTCAATAAATGTTTATTTAATGAAGAGTTGGATGATTAAATACTGGGTTGTCTGCTCTCTTTAGATGGCTTTACTCTCTGATAAAGTCCTCTGACCTTAAAGGAAATCTGTTAACAGGGCTATTCCATGAAAAAAGTTACATCTCTTTTCATCCTAACATAAGTCTTTTATATTGATAGCTCAGCTCAAAGAGTTTCTGTAGAAAGCTCGGGTTGATCTCCTTGATGTCAAGGTTTAGACCAAGGCATGATCTAGTTTTTCTCTGTTCTCATTTTTGTCTTTGTCATCCCTCAGCAGTTTGTCTTATCTTTTTTTTTCTTTTTTAGTCCTGGGGGTTTTATATTTTTTTAATTTTTATTTTAATAAAAGTTAAAAATGTACATGGTTTAAGAAGTCAAATGGTTTTATAAAACTTGTTATGAAAAACAGCATTCCCCTAGCCTCCCAACCTATTCCTCACTCTCCAGAAGCAACCATTTTCAAAATGTTTAGCTTTCTAAATAGCACACTTGTGCTGATATGTTTTGATGTTTTATTTTTAACCATTATATTTTGTTTTCCCACCACAGGAAAACACAACCCTTTCACAACCCACCCACCACTGCACACCTGTACACTTCCTTTCCCCCTCACCCCCCAGTTTTCAGTTTTTATGTAAACTCTTTTCACAGCTGAGACTCTTTTCATGCAGTAAACTCTGATAATGCTTCCTTCCCTGCATATTTTTGCATCCATGGTGTTAATTTTCTTCTTTTTATATTTGTTTTGTTTCCTCTATACCTATCACTAACTCTATACCAAACTCTCTACCAGTTGTCCAAATCTCCTCCCTATCCTTTGCTGTAGATATTATTTCTGCTTCATCTATTTGAAGAAAGTTTTTATGGAGTTTTCCAATAGGCCGCACTCTATTCTCAGTGTAGAACTTTTGTCCCAGCATCCCTTCTCTATCACCATGGGGAATTCCCTTCCTGTCTCTTGTTTCTTCCATATCTACCTTGGTTGTACATAAAAACCATCTGGGGAACTTAAAAAAATCCTGATGCCCAGGCCTCATCCAAACCAATTAATTCAGAACTTTTGGGGATAGGGCCCCTATATCAGTACTTCTTAAACCATTCTGGTTGATTCCAATGGGCAGCCATGGGTGAGAACCACGATTCTATCTGTATCTTTCTTTGTTTACTTTCTAATTTTGGTGAACTTCTGAGAAAAAGTACTTAAAAGATAAAATTTTGAGATTTTGCTTATCTGAATATGCTTTTATTCTGCTCTCCACTTGACTTATAATTTATCTAATGCAGAATTCATACTCGGAGATAATTTTTTCACCAAATTTTTGAAGGCATTGCCCTACTAGCTTTCAATGTTGCTTTTGAGAAATCTGAAGGTGTTCTGATTCCTAGTCTTTTGTATATGACCTGTGCTTTCCCCTCTAGATTTCTATAGGACCTTCCCTTTGTCTCCGTATTCTAATTTTTTTAAACTAATTGCCTTGGTATGGGTCGATCTTCATCCATTTTCTTGCATATTCATAGCACCTGTTAAGCTTGCAACTTGGGTCCCACAATTCTGAGAAATTTTCTTAAATGTCTTTATTAAAGACTTACTTTCCTCTTTTTTTTTCCTGTTCTTTTATTCTGGAGCTCATATTTTTCAGATATTGGATTTTCTTGACCTATCCTCCACCATTCTTTACTTTTCTTTCCAGTTTTCCATTTCTAAGTCTTTTTGGTCTATGTTATGGACTGAATTGTGTTCCCCCAAATTCATATGTTAAAGTCCTATCTGCCAGCACCTCAGAATGTGACTGTAATGTGACTGTATTTGGAGACAGGGTCTTTAAAGAGGTAATCAAGTTAAAATGAGGTCATTAGGGTGGGCCCTAATCCAATCTGACCAGTGTCCTTATAAGAAGAGGAAACTAGGACACAGACACACATAAAGTGAGAATGCCATGTGAACATGAAAGTGGCTACCTACAAGCTGAGGGGAGAGACCTCAGAAGAAACCAAACCTGCTTACACCTCGATCTTCAACTTCCAACCTCCAGAGCTGAGAAAATATATTTCTGTTTCTTAAGCCACCCAATCGGTGGTGCTTTGTTATGCCAGTCCTAACAAACTAATAATCTGCTTTTCTCTGTTTTATAGCATTAATTTTAAACTTTTCTTCTATCTGCTACCACTTTTTTTAAATTTCCGGGTTTCTTTTAGTGCTCTTTATAATAGCATCTTGCTCGTGCTTCAAGGATGTAATATCTTTTCTCATCTCTCTAAGGATATTAATGGTAATTTTCCTTTCTATGTTTTCATGTTTATGCATAGTTTTGGTTTCTTCAGGTTGTCTATTTTTAGTCTTTAAAGACTAAAGTGTGTGTGTGTGTTTTAGTCTTTATCTTTTTTGTTAAGATTTCTCAGGTATCAGACTATCTGCTCATCTTTTAAGAAAAAGGCGATAAAAAAGTCAATTTGAAGCACTGAGAGGTAGAAGGGGTTTGTTAACTGTGGGCTTATGCCCTTTGATCTTTAACCCAAGAGTTGAAAACTAGCAGTCCACAGGCTGAGTCTAAAACAAATATGTCTGTGTTTTCTTTTGTTTTTCAATTAGAATTGGGTGCCTCTATCTGGGAGTGTAACCTTTAACTACCTGCTCATCACTCCTTTTTGATTCAAGCTACTTGTAAGCTTGAAATTCCTACCTAATACTTTTTTCTACTAGGGAAATTCTTGCTTATCCTTTAACACAAGCTCAGATGTCTCTTCCTCTGTGATATCTTCTCGAATACCCTCAGGCTTTACCCTTTAGCTACTCTGGATTTCACCATGTTTCATTTCTCCATTAGAGCCCTTTGCCATGGTCCTCCTTGGTGTGATAGACACTTGATGTGTATGTTGGATACTCCATGCGACTGTCCTGTGGAGGCAGGTACTCTACTTCAGGTGTGTTAGTATCTCATATAGAAGCTTTGGTAAAAGCTCAAGAAAAGTTACTTGAAAACCTTTATGCTCAGTGGGGTAGTGAGGGAAAGGGGGAAAAGGAGAATGGGAGCATAATTTGCTGTTCTTCCTAGAAGATCACATTTTATACTCATCCCTGAGTATTTGATTATTAAAATCATGAACTGTAATTCCCCCCACCCCACCCCTAAAGTAAGCAACATGCCATACCAGGCTGCAATGTGGCTTTAATATATGTCCAGATGATTGCACAGAGCATGATCTGTTTCACATGATAGAACATTTCTCAAGCTGTAACAACGGAAAGAAGAAAAAACACAAACTATCTAAATGAAAGAAGGAATCTTTCTGCATTTGGAGAGGTAATTTATCCTCATTTGTGAGCATGTGCCCTTTCAGAATGCAAATCAGATAAAGCATATATCTTGGCACATCTTCAAAAATGCCCAGTACAATAAATCATAGTTTCCGGCAATATTCTGAAAGCAGTGTTCAGGTATCTGAGGCCTTAGCATTTCTACTGCTTTTATTTCACCGTGGTATCAGATGTAAAATATCCTCGATGCTCCTTAGCCGCATGAATTTTTGCCATGCTTGCCATCCATTTCCACTTAAAGCTCCAGGAACACAATCTACTCTCTCATCCTGGTAGCATCCCATCCATAACTGAACTTGTCTTTTTCTTTTTTTACTCAGCCACTCATGCTGGCCCAGTTAGACAGCATTAGCTAACTCTTTGTTCTTATTAATCTTTCCCTCCCAGGACAGTTTGAACGTTGTGGTTTTTAAATTATTAAGAGAGCCCAGGGGGTTGCCAAATATAGACTCATTCATGTGAACAGTAAACAAAGTAAGTTTGGATTCACACAAGTTTATGACTCTGCAAAGACCTTGGAGCCCAGATGGGTGTTAAGAACTGTTTCTCCAAGTACTCTAAAACTGGACATGCTGTTTAAGGGTAGAATGCGGTACAGACAGCCTGAGTTCCCAACAAGGCACTGCTTTATACAAACGGGGTGGCCTCAGGAACTATTAGGCTCTCTATAAGCCCCAGTCCCCATCTGTGAAATGGGCAAAATAACTGCACCTATTTCAGAAGACATTCGTGGAGATCAAATGAAATAATGTGCTTGGCACACACTCTGTAAATATCCTTTGCTCTATTTTTTTATTAATGAGAACATCTAGGCTGAAACACAGCATCATACAAATAAACTACAGGAACCATTGTCCATAGTTTGAGAAACCAATTAGACCCCTATAACTGACAAGTCCAAGCTGGAATAAACTGGTTGAATGAAACCAGAAATATTCAGAATTTAATATTTAAACAAATAATTTTTAATACAACATTTGGAAACTAGAATAATAAAGGAAATGGCAGCACATGGCTTCCAATTTTTTTATTATTATAAAGAAAACTTCAGAAAAAAAGCAATAAACTGCCAGGTTTAAACCAGTGTTTCAAGAATCTTTTGCTCTTATTAGAAACGTAAATTTGATGGACCCTAAAATTCAAATCCTTCCTCCTTCCCAACAGTGTATATTGTGGCCCATATACAGAAACCAGCCCACTTTCAGGAAGGAGGGCCTGGCTGGTAATGACAAAGGCCATTGGCAAGTCAAACTGAACAAAAGAATAAACCTTTGCCTAAGAGAGAATTAGCTTAACCACTTTTTTTTGCCCTTCTGGGTCAAAAAAAAAAAGCAATATTTTTAAGGCAGGAGCACATTATAAAATGTACTTTGCTTTGCTTTCCATTTGTTCATTGTGTTTAGGCTAAGTAGGTGGTAAATTGACATACACAATATACAATAATGTTGTTTTCCCTGAGTATTTGGATAAATTGATTAATTTAAAATTAATCTAAACTAGCCTTTCCCTAACTGTCAACCACAGAACAGTGTTCCTAGAATGTTAATAAACATGCTAGGAGAAAAATGTACCAGCACAAATAAGTTTGAAATAGAGGTGTTCATTACATACATTTATCAGCATGTCAAAAGCACATTAGCATATAAAAGACTAAGTTGTCCTGTGGTGAAGAAACCTATTTTGTTCTTCAATCCACATTTTCCCAAAATTACTTGAGCCTGGAATCCAGCTCCCTTTTAGCATCCTACAGAACACAGTTTGCAGAATTCCAGTTTGGGGATACATTGAGTATATTTGGACAGGGCTCATATTGCAATTAATCGAAAGGCTATCGAACTAAATTTGTCAGCATTCCACATATCGATAATAGTAATAGTAGGTACCACTTGTTGTGCATTTAGTAAATCTTAGGGAAAATGCTTCTTCCGCACTCCTTACCTTCTTTTTTCCTTGAGGAGGATCTGCCCCTCAACACCCCTGGCTTCTTGTCTCACTCTCTGAACTTTTCTCCTTGGAGGTGGAGAGCTCTCAATGGCTATCAGAATAGCCATTGATCAACATTTCTCAGTAAGATGGAGCTAATATGTCAAAAGTGGGAATGAACAAAGACACTAAGCCTTTTCTCTCTCCTCTGCATCTGGACCGGGGGCACTTAGTACCCTGGGTTACATGTCTGCTCCCGTGAAACAAAACTTCCCTCAGATAGATTATTCCAAGACCAAGAATGGGAGGTAGGGAGTTAGCAAGCCCATTTTTTGGTCAAACTAAGTTATGTCTTGCAACTTAGCCTCATCATTAATAATGCTGATATCTCAGTTCTTCATGGACTAACTTTATTATATCGGGTTGGCCAAAAGTTTCGTTCGTGTTTTTCCATAAGATGTTTTTGGCTAACCCAATATTTTAACAAGTTCAGAACTTGGGCAGTGAAGAGGAATATTGTTTTGAGTCCTACTCATAACCTCAACAACATATATCATGAATTCTCCATGATATTTTACATGCATTATTTCATTTAGTCTTCACAACAAATTTTTAAGGTAGATACTAATATATCCTCATTTTATAGATGAGGAAATTGAAACAGAGAAGTTAAGTAACTTACCAGAGGGGATGTAGTAAGTGACTGGATCTCAATATTTTAATGAATGTAACATCATGCACATTATTTAATTGTACTATTATTATAACTATTACTAGTGCATCTCATAAGGTGGTGTTTATATTTGGACCCCTTTCTTATTTATCTGTCAACTTCTCTTCTATGATGCAACATGTGTATTGATCTATAAGACCAGTCATATGGAATGAACATGAAAAAAGAAAACATAACCTTGGTCAGTGACTGAGGTACTCAGGGAAGGTTGAAAGTCAGAAAGGTCTAAATCTGAAATTTCAAACTGGCAGCCAGCCCACAGACATGTTTTGTTTGGCTCCCGAAGTGTTAAAGATTTGAATTGGTTATTATGATTAAAACATAAATTTCTGGCTTCTCAGAAAAGTGTGACCGTCTGGGCAGCCATGAGCCTGAGTTGAAGCGCTGCTGTCTCCTTTGCATAGAGCATGTGCAGCACAGTTCACCTCGGTCCCCATTGTGTTACTTCATTTAAGTGCTTTGTCTGCATGTGCTCCCGTAAACATTTCGATTTGCCACCCTGGTACAAAGTAGGATGCCTCCCACCCTTTCCGCATTCTCCCTTGAGGAACTTCACAGCCACTGCAAGAGTCCTGAGGCTGGATGTCAAGTCTGCCATCAGGGCACTAAGGAACAGTAGGTGTCTTGCTGTGAGACAGCCAAGCTGTAAGTGGCAGCTCTTCAGAAGGCAGGCCATTCAGTGCAGGGGCTCATCTCAATCCCTCTAGAAAAAAATGTTCCAGTTACACCCTGGAGAGACTTCAGGGAGTGAGGAGAGCAGCTGGACTGAGGGGTCTGAGTCCACCATATACACTCAGCTCAGTCTGCATCTGCTTTAGGAAAGGGACATCTATATAAATGTTATTAAAGTATGGGCTTCTTTGGCTTCTAAAAATATTATAAAACCATTTTCCCCCATTTTCCCTGAGCCCTCTATAATCTGATCCCCAACAGTAACCTTTCTTTCTACATCATTGTCTTTTATGTAGCAGTTGCTCAATAAAGATTTTAAATGAGTAAATGAATAGACAGACTTTGTAAATTCTAGAGCAGATAATTGTCCTTCCCTTAAGAAGTTTATATTTGAATGAGTGAAGAATGCCCGTCAAGCCTCTTTCCACCCTTTTGTTAGCCTCTGTTCTTTTTTTTTCTTTCTTTTTTTTTTTTTTTTTTTTTTTTGCGGTACGCGGGCCTCTCGCTGTTGTGGCCTCTCCCGTTGCGGAGCACAGGCTCCGGACGCGCAGACTCAGCGGCCATGGCTCACGGGCCTAGCCGCTCCGCGGCATGTGGGATCTTCCCGGACCAGGGCACGAACCCGTGTTCCCTGCATCGGCAGGCTGACTCTCAACCACTGCGCCACCAGGGAAGCCCTAGCCTCTGTTCTTTAATCTCACCCCCCACTCCATCACCAGGATGAGCAAGGCTATTTCCCATTAAGGTTAGGTATTAACTTTTCCAAGCGAATCTACATTCAAAGGATTCTGTAATGCTAACATGAAAAATATGTCCCCTCCTGTAGGGATATCAAGCATCAGAAAACAGGTGGAGTAAATATTGGGAGGGGGGACACATTCTCACTCCAGAATCAAGTCTTATAGACCTGAATATAAGATCAAAAGAAATGGTGAGTTCCAAATTTCAATAAACCATGGCTTATATTTAAATATGTAAAACCATAGAATCACAGAACATTAGATGGAAGGAACTTTTGCAAGAAGCCATCAAACCCAAAAGTCTGTCATGGTAATCACGACGTTCGTTAAAATGCCACCTGCACCAGATTATTATAAATATCAATTTGCTGAATGGCTGTGCAGTGTTAAGTATGGTGTGTTTCTTGAAAAAGCTGGTCATCGAAGAATGATCAACATAGAATTTTAAAAAGGGAAATATTTATATAGTGCTTTAGTACAGTATAAACCTGTTGGAGAGAAGGCATGTTCTGGGGGTAATGGTAGATAAACACCTTATTAAAATTATATTTCCTTATTAAAAATATTCAATTCCATTTTACAAGGCTTAGCTTACTAATTATTTGATAGGGCTGAAAGTCATATGAAAATCTTTAATTTCAGGTGATCAGAACTGCCTTCCAAACTGCCAAAGGTGCTGAAATAATCTAAGTAGCCCAAGCCCGACAGGCTTCTTAGGAGATTTCTTAAAGAATGTGTCTCTTTGACCATTAGAAAGAGACTTTCTCACGTTATGAAGTTCTTGCTGATAATTGTTTTTAAAGTTTACAATACATAATAATAATTAATATGAGCATGGGGTTTGAACAGTATTCTTATAAGGGGCACTATGTTTTACAGCTGCAGAAAACAGCTGGGCAATTCCTAAGGGGTAGAAAGCCCAGGAAATTCAAAGAAATCTTTTGTTTCATCCTCTTTTAATATAGGGGAAATCAGCCTCAAAGCTACCGCTGGGGATCTAATTTAACTCACCCTGGAATCACACTGAGCGCTGGCACATGAGGAGGTATGGCTAGAGTGTATCCATGTATCTGTCAGCCGGTGGCCTGCCCTTCACAGTTAAGGGGACGATATTGGTCAGCTAACCCATCTCACCTTTCCATCTCTCTTCCCCTTCCTGCCACTGCCACGAAAGCTGGCAAACTAAATACTCGCTTTTCCAACCTACCTCCCTTGCATTTAGGAATGGCTGTGTGACACAGTTAAGCCAATGAGGCAAGACAAGAGTATGCTGGGGGATTTAGGCAAAGTTACTGTTTTTTTTCTTATAAAAACCATGGCTGGCACACATTGCCTCCTTTTTATCCTCCTTGGAGGGGCTTATGCTTATGTCTGTTCATGTCTGGGGCTTTGGAAGAAATTCTGTGACATTTTTGAGTCTCTGAAGCAATGTCAGAGGCCTGCTTCCTCCTGGTTATGGGACTATGAAAAGGTTTTTTGTTACTTGCAGCCAAAGTACACAGGTGAGGACTAGTGACACCTTCTCTTTGTGGTTTTTAGTCTCTTTATAATAACATTTCACTGGGTGGATTTCTCTCTCTCTGGGGGAAAAAAATCTTGAAGCACTCATAGTTCATGGCTGGTCCACTCTCACTTTGGAAAAATGTATCTGAAGGTCCCTGTTTATTACACAATTTGCTTGGTAAGTTTTCCTGTTGTGTTTGGTGTGGGATGGTCTGTAGTTTCCTCACTTTAGTTTGACCAAATGTTATTTTTATTTAAAACACTAATTTTCCACATGAAATCTGCACATTCTTGCTTTTTCACAGAGGCTTTTAAATTTTATTTTTTAGGTAGGTAATACAGTCATTTGGTTCATAAAACAAAACAGTATAAAAAGGATTGCAGTGAAAAGTCTCCTGCTCCATTGTTAGAACCAAATTTGAACTATTGTCAGATATCTCTCTTTTAAATAAAACTATTAGCCACATGGTGATTGCAAAACAAACAAAAGAAGTCTCACGCCCACTTGCTCCCCTCATCCTCAATCATTTTATTAGTTTCTTATTAATTCTGAAGAATTTTAATTCAAATACAAGGTAATAGGAATGTGTACTCTTTTTTTTTTTCTCCCTTTCCTACACAAAAGTTAGCTTAGATAAGCTGCTCTGGGCCTTACTTTCTTTGTGGAACCACATATCTTGGCGGATTTCCATTTCCATGAATGGCATCCACATGTTTACAGTGGCAAAGTATTCCATTGTTTGAATGTATCTGTCCTCCCTTGTTGGATGCTTGAACTGTTTCAACACACAATGGTGGAACTGAAAACTTCATACACACATCATCTTGCACAAGGTAAAAAAAATACCTGTAAGACAAATACCCAGAAGTGGGCTTGCCAAGTCGATGTGTAAATGCAGCTGTAATTTTGATCGTTAGTGTCAAGTGACTCTCTGCAGGAGTTGTACTAATTTACATTTCCACTAGCAACATAGGAATGTATCTAAAGGCAAACTGAGATTTTTATCAATCCAACTAGGTGAGAAATGGTATCTTAATATAGTTTTAACTTGCATTTATTTGATTGTGAGGAATTTTGGACATCTTTTCATAAGTTTTAGGGACCATTTATATTTCTCTTTTTGGTATCTGTTCCTATGCCTTGCCATTTTTTAAAAATTATGTATACTTTGTCATTTAAAGCAGGGGTCCCCAACCCCCGGGATCTAATGCTTGATGATCTGAGGTGGAGCTGATGTAATAATAATAGGAATAAAGTGCACAATAAATGTAATGTGCTTGAATCATCCCAAAGCCACCCCCCCACCCCTGGTCCTTGGAAAAATTGTCTTGCACGAAAACAGTCCCTGGTGCCAAAAAGGTTGGGGACCGCTGAAGGGAGCCCTCTCTAAACTAGAGATATTAGTTTTCATTTGTAATATGAGCTGAAGAGCATTTTCTGTTTGTTGTTTGTTTTTTAATATATTTCTGGTGAATTGTTTTGCCATGAAGAATTTTTTATTTTTACTTAGTGAACCTTTTAGGGAGTCTGAAGTTTGAATCATATAAAGACCTTCCCTATTCAAATATTATATTTTAAAGAAATTTATCGTTGTGTTCTTTTAGTAATTGTATGGTTTCGTTTTTTTTAATTTAAACATCTGGTCCATTTGAAATTTATACCAGTGTACAGCGTGAGGTAGAGACCCAGCTTTTTTCCCCCCAGTTATTTACCCAATTGTACCAATAGTAGTTACTAAAAAGTTCATGTTTTTAGTGTCCTTAAGTATGAATTTTAGATGTCTGGCTAAATGTAGTAAAGTTTTGTTATTTTCTAAGCTAAAATTCATAAAAGAAAAGGGTCTAGGAAAGTACCCACTGGTCTGTACACAATCCACATGAAGATGGCAGGAAAAAAATGTGAATTTGCTCTTGAGAGTCTGTCTTTAAATAAATAGTAAATAGATGAAAACGAACATAGGACGTTTTATAGGGAAAATGTTAGGTTATGTTAGGAAAGTTTTGCTGTGGCTTTTCATTGTTTTCCTTTTACAGATTTAAAGTAATGATTACACATGGGACTTGGAGAAAATAACCATTTTCATTATAAGTGAATGAACAACCTAAAACAGAATTTGATACAGTCTGATTCGTTGTACGATCTGACATTTCCTGGCCCTACCCTTGATCTATGGAATCAAAATATCTAGAGCTGGGACCAGGGGATCTGTTCTTATAAAAAGTTCCCAGATGATTCTAATGCAGATGGGGCCTGCAAAAGTCAGTGAACTCACCTCAAAGTACCTCTGATTTCTAGCCTGAAAAAGAAAGGGCAGAAGCCAAGTTTAGAACCCCAGGGTTGGAAAGAATGTGAAGGCATGACTGAACCCAGCCTGTCTTCATTCTAATTAAAGGATACAAAAGTGACTGTCCTTTCAAAAGTCTCAGTAATCCACAAATGACAACAGAAGCTCAATTTCAAAGTCACCACCCCAACAATCAAGAATTCTTGTCTTTCCACAAATGATCTGTCTGCCTTTAGTTTGAATCACTTTCTTTTTGATAAATCCTACCCCAAGAAAAGAGAAAAGAACAAATGCTCCTTGAGCTTTGAGAGTACACCAAGCACTTCACATACCTTAATCTTTTAATTTGGTCTTTCCACAGACCTTGTGAAGTGGATACTACAGTCTCATGTTTACAGTTAAGAAAACTGAGGCTTGGAGAGCTTACATAACTAGTCCAAGGACACTCGATAAGTGCTAGAATAAGTATTCAGGACCCTTTTGTCAAATCTTTCTGTAGAGAAGAAAATGATTGATCATCTCTCCCTATGACTCTTCAGACAGTACCTATGATCATTTGAAGATAAAGTTATCAAGCAAATTTTAGCATTTATATACTTAATTTACATTCTCTTAAATACTATTTTGGACCTTAAAAGCCTGTTTTTAAAAAGCACCCCTCCTACCTTATCCCTCTCCATCTCTTCACCTGTTTGGTGTTTCCTCAGCGTACACCTGACAGTTATATGCTCTAATCTACATGCATATTGCCTGCCTTTGCTGGCAAAATGAAAGTTTCTCCAGAGCAGTTGCTTGGTCTGTCTTCTCCACTATATCCCCTGGGTTTGGAACACTGGAAGCGCTCAGTCAATATTTGCTGAAGGCATAACTGAAACTGAATTCTTCACTAGTACTGACTTGTTCTCCTTACACCTCCCCAGGTATGAGATTTTGTTTTGTTTTCAGATCCTGGGCATAGAGCTAGATGTTTGGTTTAATAGCTGCTTTAGTCACCTGCTAACTCTAGAATCTCCTTTCTCTGCTCCGTAGAAGGATGAAGATCTACAGGAAGCAGAGCTTTGAAAATCATTTTCATCATATCTCAGCCTTCTTCTCTTGACTCACTGGTGTCCCTCTGCTTTTACTTTTTTCCTTTCTATATTAGTCCCCTTTCTCTCCGTTACACATAATCTAGAACACTCATCTACTGAGGACTCCTCTGTCAGCCAGGGAGTATAATTTGTGTTTTATAAGGTACCTCATTAAATCATCCCCAAAGTCTCAGTGAAGTGCCTTACCCCCGTTTTTTATATAGGAATACAGAAGTTTGAAGAGATTAAGTCACCTGTTCAAGGAATGGGCGCTGGGATTCAAACCCAGATTTACATCCATTTAAATCCCAAGCTTTCCTCACAACATCTTCACAGTGTAAGCCTGATTGGCTATAACATCTCAATGGGCTCTTATGTTACTATTCTTCAAAGACCTGATACTAAATGATCTGCTTCATGGAAAAAAAAGTAGGGGAAACATCACATTTCTTTACTTTCCTAAATCATATCCAATATGATTCATTCCATAACCCACAAAGGTCTGTAGGAATTGTAATCTCAGTAATTTTGTGGGATGTATCAGTTAGGAAAAGCCTCCAGCTGTATGTAACTGAGACTTAAAGTGGCTGAAAGATATATAACAGTTACTTCATCAAGTGAGAAGAGTCTGGAAGTAAGGAATCCAGAGGTGGAATCTCCACTAGGTCTTCTAATTCCCTGGATCCTTCCGGTTTTCTGCTCTGCCATTTTTTTTTTTTTTTTTTTTTTTTCGGTGCGCGGGCCTCTCACTGTTGTGGCCTGTCCCGTTGCAGAGCACAGGCTCCGGACGCACAGGCTCAGCGGCATGTGGGATCTTCCCGGACCGGGGCACGAACCTGCATCTCCTGCATCGGCAGGTGGACTCTCAACCACTGCACCACCAGGGAAGCCCTCTTCTCTGCCATTTTTAGTGCACAACTTTCATTCACAAAATTGACTGCTGGAGCTCCGCTTGTGACATCTAAATTCCAGACAGACAGCAAGGAGAAAAGGGGAGGGGACATGTCTTGTTCAAGAACTTTTCTGGAGGTCCAACCTATCTAATTCCTCCTCTCTCTGTACCAAATGTGGCCACGGAAACCTTCCCCATGGCTTCCACTGACTGGCACTTGGTGCTCAGTTTCCCAATAACCGTGCAGCATCCTTGAATATGAGGTTTTGTTACTTCTAGGATATGTTGAAGAAAGTTCATGGCTGAGATAGACCAAGATGCAAGTTTCAGCCACCAAGTTACCCACCACCAATCCATTATTCCCAATCTTAGTCTACCTGTTTCAGTTATCTTTTGCAGCATAACAAGTAACCCCTAAACTGAACAGCTTAAAATACCACCAGATATTTGCTCATGATTCTTCAGTCTGGGCAGACCTTGGTGGGAAAGTCTCATCTTCCTTCCAGGTGGTGTTGACTGGGAACATTCACACAATCGCTTTCAGCTGGGAGCACTAATGGAGCTAGAAAGTCCACGATGGTCTTCTCTCTTCCTTCAGGGCCTCTCTATGTGGCCTCTAATCACTTAGTGGTCTAGTCCATACTTCTTACATGGTGGCTGGGTGCAAAGAGGGAGTATTCCAAGAAGGAGTGTAAAGAGGCTGACAGTCCTGAAAGGAGCTGGGTCTGGAACTGATGAAGCATGACTTCCTCCATGTTCTATTGGCCAAAAGGATCGTAAGCCTAGCCCAAATTCAAGGGGAAGAACCTCCACCTCTTGAAGGAATGTGGCCAGTGTAATCCACCATTCTATGGTCTCCCTTTGACATTAGACCACTCTTCCTTTCTTTAAACATCTGCTTCCCTATACTGCATCCTTTCAGGACAAGCCCATGATAATTTCCTAATGGACCTAACTTTTCAAAACAAAGATTTCCGGGCTTGAAAGACAAAAAGTTGCTAACACAACACACCTGTCTCCTTCTAGGCAAGGGAACCAATAAAAATAGCCTTTTAAAAAAGAATTGTTCTTTTCTTTCCTTTTGGAAATGAAAAAACAGCCTCAAAGTGTCAAGAAATTTATTATTTCCATTTATCCAGTTATGGTCACATTCATTTTTTAAAATATAATGAGCTTGTAATTCTCTGTTGTAGCTTGGTACACACATAAGGAAACAAAACCTAATGATGTTTATAAAGATTTATTTTGACACCTTCATCCTCATTTTTTTTTAAATGTAGTTATCATACCCCTTCAAAGGAGTAGAAAAATCAGGATATGAGTTGGCTCTCATATCCTTCCCCTTCTCATTATTTAAGAAAAGCTATGGGGAGTCACTAGTATAGAAAATCAGCTCAAAGTAGCTCGAGCAAAAAGAGAACTTATTGGTTCCTAAGCCTGGGAAATCAAGTGGGTCTGATTTGAGGTGTAGCTGGATGCAGGTGCTCAAATATTATCATCACTGCCCTTTTTGCCCTGGCCTTGGCTACAATTCCCAGTCACTTGGCTGCTTTCCCTCCAGCTGCAGATGAACTTCCTCCATGTAACTGTAAAGATAGTTGCCTGCAGCCCCAACAGAATTTTCTGCAAGATTAGCCACTCCCTGGAAAAATAACTTCTCCTCCCATCCTAATAATAATCCCAGGGAAGGCCTTAATTTTCCTGTTGAGGTCACACATCCATCTTTGGATGGATTGCTTTCCCTAAGGGTGGTGTATTGTACAAAACAAGACCCCGCCCCCGAAGATATTCACATTCTAATCTCTTTAACCTGTGAATACGTTTCTTTACTTGGCCAAAGGGACCTTGCAGAAGTGATGAAATTAAGGATCTCATGATGGGGAAGAGTAGGCTGGATTATACAGGTGGGCCCAATGATGTAATCACAAGGATCCTTCAAAGAGGAACGCAGGAAGTGTCAGAGTCAGAGAGAAGGTGTTTGATGATGGAAGCAGAGATCCCGCTGATGGGCTTTGAAAATGGAGGGAGCCAGAAGCCAAGGAATATAGGTTATCTATAGACGCTGAAAAAGCCAAGGAAACAGATTCTTCTCCAGAGCCCCCGGAGGGACCCAGACCAGCCAATACTTATTCTGGACTCTGGCCTCTAAAACTGTAAGAGAGTACACTTTTAATTTTCTTATTCTAAGCCACTAAGTTTCTGGTAATTTGTTACAGGAGCGATAGAAACTAATACAAATGTGTTTTCTGATTTGGCTCAGTTTGGTTAACAGTTTTTGACATGTGGTCAAGAAAGAAGGTGGGAGATGCCAGAGGGTGACAGGGGTGGGAGTACATGTGGTCAAGAAAGAAAGTGAGAGGTGCCAGAGGGTAACAGGGTTGGGAGTACACAATTGATGGTATAATCCAGACCATATCAAATCAGGGAAAATTTCTCCCCAATTTCTTTGTTACAAATGGAAGTGGATAGAAAAGAAGGCTTAATAAATAAAATTAACAAGCAAACAACAACTCCATAAACAATAGCTACCATAATCTAGTACTACCGAGAAGAAAAAATGCTGAGTCAGGAAGAAGGAACGAACTAAGTAAGGGAGGCAAAAGCCTGTAGGACTTCCAGCTGGACCTGGGTAATCAAGAATTTACAGACGTAGGGCTTCTGTGGTGGCGCAGTGGTTGAGAGTCCGCCTGCCGATGCAGGGGACACGGGTTCGTGCCCCGGTCCGGGAAGATCCTACATGCTGTGGAGCGGCTGGGCCCGTGAGCCATGGCCGCTGAGCCTGCGCGTCCGGAGCCTGTGCTCTGCAACGCGAGAGGCCACAACAGTGAGACGTCCGCATACTGCAAAAAAAAAAAAAAAAAAAAAAATTCACAGAAGCAACAGCCATTGTTTTCCTGCTCTAATGCCCTGAAAGAGCATTATGAAGAATAAAGCACATGTTATAGGATCAGTATTACTTAAGCTCAAATGCTCCACTAAAAGCTGTCACTCTAATCTTGGTTTTCAACAGTAAAGTGAGAGAGCTTGTGCTTCAGAAACTCCTCCACAAAGAATGCCTAATGTCATAGAAGAGGAAACTGAACATAAACGCTGAGAACCTGGGAGTCTTACAAGGGAACTTATGCAAGTGAAAGTTTCCTTGAGTATTAGTTTTCTTATTTAAAATTCAGGTTATTTAATATAAAAATGTTATAAAATTATTAAAAATCCTGAATATTATCTTCTCTTTTAAATATTTAAGTTAATTGATACTCCAGGAAGGTTTAACTTTTTTAGTCTAGCTTCAAATACTCTATGATTTCAATGATTTGTATGACATGTGTAGCCCAGCTATGGGACTAGGACCAGGTCCCTTCCAGACCTCAATCACCATAGCTCTGCTGTCTCCATTGTCTGCCACCTGAGACCTGAGCTAGGAGGATGGCACTGTCAGCAATAGTGAGAATTTAATTGTGGTGATGAAGAGGCTGCAGGCAAATTCCCTTCAGAAAACACTTCACAGCTACACAAAGGAAGGACTGAAGTAGTTGCAATTTTTTGGTTTTTTTATTGAAGTATAGTTGATTTACAATGTTTTGTTAGTCTCAGGGGTATAGCAAAGTGATTTAGTTATACATATATCTATATACAATATAGTCATTTTTTTTCAGATTCTTTTCCATTATAGGTTATTAAGATATTGAATATAGTTCCCTGTGCTATATAATAGGTCCTTGTTGGTTATCTTATTATTCCTCACCCCCACTTTCCCCTTTGGTGACCATAAGTTTGTTTTCTATGCCTGTGAGTCTATTTCTGTTTTGTAAATAAGTTCATCTGCAACATTTTTTTAGATTCCACATACAAGTGATATCATATGATATTTGTCTTTCTCTATCTGACTTCACTTAGTATAATAATCTCCAGGTCCATCCATGTTGCTGTATATGGCATTGTTTCATTCTTTTTTATGGTTGAGTAATATTCCATCACATACATGTACCACACCTTCTTTATCCATTCATCTCTCCATGTACACTTAGGTTGCTTCCATGTCTTGGCTATTGTAAATAGTGCTGTTATGAACATAAGGCTGCATGTATCTTTTCGAATTAGAGTTTTCTCCAGATACATGCCCAGGAGTGGAATTGCTGGATCATATAGTAACCCTAATTTTAGTGTTTTAAGGAACCTCCATACTGTTCTCCATAGTGGCTGCACCAATTTACAATCCCACCAACAGTATAAGAGCATTCCCTTTTCTCCAAACCCTCTGCAGCACTGGTTATTTGTAGACTTCTTGATGATGTCCATTCTGACTGGTGTAAGGTAATACCTCATTGATTTGCATTTCTTTAATAATTAGCAATGTTGAACGTCTTTTCTTTGTGCCTGTTGGCCATCTGTATGTCTTTGGAGAAATGTCTATATATATATTCTGCCCGTTTTTTGATTGGGTTGTTTGTTTTTTTGATATTGAGCAATATGAGCTGTTTGTATACTTTGGAAATTAACCCCTTGTCAGTTGCATCATTTGCAAATATTTTTCTCCCATTCTGGAGGTTGTCTTTTCACTTTGTTTATGGTTTTCTTTGCTGGACAAAATCTTATAAGTTTGATTAGGTCCCACTTGTTTATTTTCTTTTGCCATGGGAAAAAAGGTGCCACTTCTTTTTTCTTTTGCCTTGGGAGACAGACCTAAGAAAACATTGCTGCAATTTATGTCAGACAGTGTTTTGCCAATGTTCTCTTCTAAGAGTTTATGGTGTCATGTCTTATATTTAAGTCTTTAAGCCATTTTGAGTTTGTTTTTGTGTGTGGTGAGAGGGAATGTTCTAATTTCATTGATTTACATGTAGCTCTCCAGTTTTCCCACTTGCTGAACAGACTGTCTTTTCTCCATTGTATATTCTTGCCTCCTTAGTTGAAGATTAATTGACCATAGGTGTGTGGGTCTATTTCTGGTCTCTCTATTCCATTGATCCATATGTCTGTTTTTGTGCCAGTACCATACTGTTTTGATTACTGTACCTTTGTAGTATTGTCTGAAGTCTGCAAGGGTTATACCTCCAGCTTTGTTCTTTTTCCTCAGGATTGCTTTGGTAATTCTGGGGCTTTTATGGGTCTATATAAATTTTAGGATTATTTGCTCTAGGTCTGTGAAAAATTCCACGGGTAATTTGATAGGGATCACACTAAATCTGTAGATTGCTTTGGGTAGTATGGTCATTTTAACTATATTAAATTTTCCAATCCAAGAGCATAGGATATCTTTCCATTTTTTTTTTGGAATCATCTTTAGTTTCCCTTATCAGTGTTTTATAGTTCTCAACATAAGTCTTTCACCTCCTTGGTCAGGTTTATTCCTAAGTAATTTTTTATGTGATTTTTTTTAAAGAGTTTTTTTTTTTTTTTTTTTTTTTTTTGCTTTCCCTTTCTGATATTTCATTGTCAGTGTAAAGAAATGCAACAGATTTCTGTATGTTAGTCTGGTATCCTGCTACCTTGCTGAATTCCTTTATCAGTTCTAGTAGTTTTTGTGTGGAGTCTTTAGGGTTTTCTATATATGGTAACGTCATCTGCATATAATGACGATTTTACCTCTTCCCTTCCAACTTGAATACCTTTTATTTCTTTCTCTTGTCTGATTGCTGTGGCTAGGACTTCCAATACTATGCTGAATAGAAGTGTTGAGAGTGGGCATCCTTGTCTTGCTCCAGATTTTAGCAGGAAGGCTTTCAGCTTTTCACTGTTGTGTACTATGTTTGCTGTGAGTTTGTTATTTAGCTTTTATTATGCTGAGATATGTTCCTTTTATACCCACTTTGGTAAGAGTTTTTTAATGAATGAATGATGAATTTTATCAAATGTTTTTTCTGCCTCTATTTAGATGATCATGTGGCTTTTGTCTTTCCTTTTGCTTATGTGGTGTATCATATTAATGTTGCATACATTGAATCATCCTTTTGACCCTGGGATGAATCCTACTTGATCATGGTGTATGATCCTTTTTATGTGTTGTTTGATTTGGCTTGCTAATATTTTGTTGAGGATTTTGCATCTATATTCATCAACAATATTGGCATGTACTTTTCATTTCTGGTGGTGCCTTTGTCTGGTTTTGGTATCAGGGTAATGGTGGTTTCATAGAATGACTTTGGGAGTGTGCCCTCCTCTTCAGTCTTTTAGAAGAGTTTGACAAGTATTGGTATAAGTTCTTCTTTGTATGTTTGGTAGAATGCCCCAGTGAAACCATCCAGTCCTGGACTTTTGTTGGTAGGGTATTTTTTTATTGCCGATTCTATTTCACTTCTAGTGATTGGTATGTTCAAATTATCTGTTTCTTCTTGACTCAGTTTTGGTGGAATGTATGTTTCTAGGAACTTGTCCATTTTTTTTCTAGATTGTCCTATTTGTTGGCATATAACTGTTCATGCTATTCTCTTATGCTTTTCTGTATTTCTGCAGTATCAGTTGTTATTCCTCTTCTTTCATTTCTTATTTTGTTTACTTTGGTCCTCTCTCTTTCCTTGGTGAACCAGGCCAGAGATTTATTTGGGTCTTGTTTTTGTATCCATTCAGCCAGTCTATGTCTTTTGGTTCAACCATTTAGTCCATTTTACATTTAAGGTAATTGTCCATATGTATTTATTGCCATTTTGTTAACTGTTTGGGATTTGTTTTTGTAGGTCTTTTTTCCCCCTTTTTTGTTCTCTTGTGATTTGATGACTATCTTTAGTGTTACGTTTGGATTCCTTTTTCTTTGTGTGTATATTTATTCTAGACTTTTGGTTTGCAGTTACCACGAGGTTTTTATATATTGTTGCTGATCTCTTAGTTTCAAAGACATTTTAAAAACCTTGCATTTGTACTCTCCCCCCCATGATTATTGTTTTCGATATAAATATTTTACATCTAATTGTTTTCTGTATCCTTTAACTGCTTATTGTGGATACAGATGATTTTGCTACTTTTGTCTTTTACCCTCCATACTAGCTTTGTCTAAATAATTTCCTACCTTTACTGTATGTTTGCCTTTACTGGTGAAATTTTTCATCATGTAATTTTCTTGTTTCTAGTTGTGGCCTTTTCTTTTTCATCTAGAGAATTTCCTTTAACATTTGTTGTAAAGCTAGTTTGGTGGTGCTGAATTATTTTAGTCTTTGCATGTCTGTAAAGCTTTTGATTTCTCCATCAAATCCAAATGACAGGCTTGCTGGGTAGAGTATTCTCTGTAGGTTTTTTCCTTTCATCACTTTAAATATAGCATGCCACTCACTTGTGGCCTGCAGAGTTTCTGCTGAAAAATCAGCTGATAGCCTAATAGGAGTTCCCTTTTATGTTATTTGTTGCTTTACCTTTGCTTATTTTAGTATTCTCTGTTTATCTTTAATTTTTGTCATTTTGATTACAATGTGTCTTGATGTGTTCCTCTTTGGGTCCATCCTGTATAGGACTCTGCACTTCCTGGACTTGGGTGATTGTTTCTTTTCCCAGGTTAGGAAAGTTTTCAGCTATTATCTCTTCAAATATTTTCTCAGGCCCTTTCTCTCTGTCTTCTCCTTCTGGGACCCCTATAATGCAAATATTAGGGTGCTGGAGGTTGTCACAGAGATCTCTTAAACTGTCTTCATTTTTTTCACCCTTTTTTCTGTTCAGTGGCAGTGATCCATTCTTCTGTGTCATTTAGTCTACTCTTGATTCCTTCTAGTGTATTTTTCATTTCAGTTGTTGCATTCTTCATCTCGTTTGGTTGTTCTTTATATTTCCTAACTCTTTGTTAAAAACTCCTAACTTCTTGCTCTGTGCATCCATTCTCCTCCTGAATTCTTCAATCATCTTTATAATCATTACTCTGAACTCTTTCTCAGGTAGATTGCCTATCTTCACTGCACTTAGTTCTTCTTTTGGGGTTTTATCTTGTTCCTTCGTCTGGAACATATTTCTCTACTGCCTAGTTTTGTCTAAATTGCTATTTGTATTTTTATGTTTGTGGTAGGTTAATTATGTTTCTCCACCTTGGAGATGTGGTCTTCTATAGGAGACGTCTTATGCAGCCCAACAGTGCACTTCCCTCTCATCACCCAACTTATATGCTCTAGGGGTTCCCCCTAAGAGGGCTGTGTGGGCCCTTCTGACTATGTGGGCAGTCAGGTAGGCTTTGTTGTCCCCTAGTCTGGTTGGTTATCAAGCCCTGCCTTGTCTGGTTGCTGCTGGCTGCTGTTTAGTGGGACCTGGTCATGAGGTGTCTAGTGCTGGCTCACTGGTGGGCAGAGTCAGGATCCTGAAGATTCTGGGGCTGTTGCCCACCCACTGGCAGGTGAAATCAGATCCTGGGGTTAGTGCTGGACTACTGGCAGGGAGAGCTGGTTCCTGGAGTCTGGCTACAGGGCCCAGGGATTCCAGAACTCATTTCAGATCATTGATTGGGGGGGAGCCAGTTCCTTACCCAGGTGGGTATGGGGTCCAGGGTGTCCCAAAAGTTGCATTGGCCTGCTAATAGGCAGGGCCAGGGCCCAGCTGGTCCCAAGGTAGGGTCTGGCTTCTTGTTGGCAGACTCGTTGTGCAGGCTGAGGGACCATAGTTTTCTTGCTTCTGTTATCTGTCCCCTGGTGGGTGAGGCTGGTCTAGAGGCTTGCACAGGCTTCCTGGCATGAGGAGCTGATGCCTGCCCACTGGTGGGTGGGTGGATCTGGGTCCTGGCCCTCTGGTGGGCAGGGCTGTATCTAGGGGCATGTCTAAATGTGGCTGTGGGCTCAGGAAGACTTTAGGCAGTCTGTCTGTTGATGGGTGGGGCTGTGTCCCTGCCCAGTTTGTTGTTTGTCCTGAG
The DNA here is from genome assembly GCF_963455315.2 of Globicephala melas. Taxonomy (NCBI): domain Eukaryota; kingdom Metazoa; phylum Chordata; class Mammalia; order Artiodactyla; family Delphinidae; genus Globicephala; species Globicephala melas. Next base: position 111,520,554 of record NC_083317.1, on the reverse strand, counting down.
GCATCCCAGCACTGGTGCCTATGGGCTGTTGGGTGGGGCCAGGTATTGGCACTAATGAGCCAAGATGGCATCCACCAGCAGCTGTGTTCACAGGGCTGAATATTTCCAAATATGTCTGCCACCAGTGTCTATGTCCCCAGGTGAGCTGCAGCCAGCCGCCCTTCCACCCCCCCAACACCCCTGTCTCTCCAGGAGACTCTCCAAAACCAGCAGCTAGGACTGTCCAGGCTCCTATCAAATTACAACTTTTGCCCTGGGTCTCAGTGCACGTGAGATTTTGTGCCCTTTAAGAATCAAATCTCTATTTTCCCCAGTCCTGTGGCGCTCTTGCAATTAAGCCCCACTGGCCTTAAAAGGCAAGTGCTTTGCAGGTTCATCTTCCCAATGCCAGACCCCCAGACTGGGGATCCTAATGTGGGGCTCAGAACTCTCCTGTAGGAGAACTTCTGCAATATAGTTCTCCAGTTTATGGGCCACCCACCTGGGTGGTATGGGATTTCATTATATTGTGAGTCCATCCCTCCTACCCGTCTTGTTGTGGTTCTTCTTTAGACTTTAATTTAGAAAATCTCTTCTGGTAGGTTCCAGTCTTTTTCATCGATGGTTGTTGTGAAGATAGTTGTGATTTTGATGTGCTTGTGAGAGGAGGTGGGCTCAAAGTCTTTCTACTCCACCATCTTGGCCACTCTCCCCTAAGTTGTAGTAGTTTTAAAACATGTCTGCAAATTCGTTGACAGTCCTTTTTTCAAGAGGTGGATTCAGTGTCCTCTTCCCTTAAAACAGGGCAGGCCTTGTGACTGCCTTGACTAAGAGAATGCAGCAGAAGTGAAACTTCTGGGATTTCCGAGTCTAAGTTAGAAAAGGCAATACAGCTTCCACTTTCCCTCCTGGAATTTAGAGCTTAATGCCCAGCTGCCATAGTGTGAGGAAGCCCAAGCCAAATGGAGAGGTGGCATGTAAGTGTTCTAGCCAACAGCCTCCACTAAGGTTCCTGCCATAGCCTCGATCAATTGTCAGACATGTAAGTGAGGAAGGCATTGAGCTGACTCCAGTCACAGTCATTGTTAAGGAAGCCTTTGAGATAACTCTAGATTCACTTACTGTCTGACTGCAACAGCAGAAAGACCTTGAACAAAACAGCCTGACTTAGTCCCCTCATCCCAAAGAACCAAGAGAAGTAAATAATAATAAGTTATCATTGTTGTTTTATATTACTAAGTTTATACAGCAATAGATAATCAAATCAAGGGTAGAGTCTGTAGGACTGAATCCCTGGAAAGGGAAGAGGATGGAATATGTAGCTCAGAGAGCATAACCTTCATATGTCCTGGGTCCCAGATTCTACTACTTCACCTCTATTTGTACTTTCCATTATGGATTATAAAGTGTCTATTTACTTCTTCATCTCCCTTTCTGGAAGATAGTTGGGTACTTCATAAATGAATGGGGAAAAGGGAGTTGAGGGGATGGGGGAAGCTGAGAACTGAACCCAGATGATGCAAGCAACAATCTCAGGACCCCACTGAAATCTCTCAGAGGCTGAATTTGGTGAACAGCTCCAAGTAGTACAATGCTGCCTGAAGTTGCTGGTGATACCACCAACTCCATCACCTACCGAGTGACCATGGTACTTCATAGCCTAGGGTATGTTTCTCACACTGGAGGACATAATACAACAGAATCAATAGGGCATATCTTCCAGAAGTACCAATTGTACTCCAGTCATTCATTTCACAAATACTTATTGGAGACCTGTTATATGCTAGGCACAAAGGTAAGAAACTCAAAACAAAATTTTAATTAAAGTAAATACAAGTATATTATGGAGAAGAATGTTAAATTAGCATGGATTTTTAAAGAAAAAAGAAAAAACCCTCAAAGAACATTTATCCTTACAGTGCCATTATTCTTTATGCCCAGAACCTTGGAGGTAGGAGTGCAGAGTTTTAGAAACTCCCATGTAAGACATTAATGAAAATGTTTATATTGCAGCATTTCCCTGTACCATAGGTCAAAAATTGGTAGCTCATAACCTAATCTATAGACATATCTTATTTGAATCACAGAGTGATTTTTTTTTTTGGTTTGTTTTACAATTTGAATTAGTGGCTGATATTTTAAAACCAGAGTGTCATTTACTAAGTTGTATTTCTAGCTTCTCCTGAAAAAAATTGGAAGAGCTAGAAATCTTGGGCCCACCTCCTCATGTGGCCACAGTTGGCTGATGCCAAGCTTTCTCCTTTTGTTTCAACAAGACCTGGTCCCAGTACTCGCCATGGTCCTCATTACTTTCTGTCTACACAACCCACCAGGTTCGTGGCCTTCCTCTCGTGTCCATGGTACTTGTCTGGACCTGGGAAGTATTTGAATCTACATCCCCAGTTCTAGGTTGAATCGTTTGGGTCATTTTTCAATATTTAACACTGACTGTTCCAAATTTCTAAAATTTTCAGTATACTACTCTTTTTTTATAATTATGTACTCATATTGTTTTTTTTCTTCCAGTTTTATTGAGATATAATTGACATACAGGACTTTGTAAGTTTAATGTGTACAGCACGATTTCACTTACATACATCATGAAATGAGTACCACAATAAGTTTAGTGAACATCCATCATCTCATAAAATACAAAATAAAAGAAATAGAAAAAAAAATTTTTCAGGTTACTAGATTTAACAGTCAGATCCAGAAATTTAACCTTATCTGCCCAAGTCCCAAATCAGAAAATTATAGAGCTGGTGTAGACCCACTTTTCTGATCATGGGCATAGGATTCTGAAGGCTGCCACATAACCACAGGGCTCAGAAACAGCCCCCAAGATTATCCGACTTACTCTCAAGGAAAGAATCAGTCTCAAAGCATGCATCTCCCCCAAACCCAGAGTCCCAGGAAAATCAGGCAAAGAGGGAATAAAAGAAGGTCAAACCAGGTTATTGTAGAGCATGCACTCTCCTTATGGGACACAAATGCCTTCCTGCAGTGTTGGGAAACAGGGAAAGGGGCTCCCCAAATGTCTTTGGATTCTGTCAAGAACAAGTTGGGGTGGGCTCCTCACCAGCACATGGATAACTAGGTAACTAAGTCCAAGTTCCTGTGGTAGTGTGTGTGTGTGTGTGTGTGTGTGTGTGCGCGCGCGCGCACGCGTGTGCATGTGTGACCGTATCCACCTTGGGGGCAGTGAGTGTTCACCATGAGTCATGGTTTTGTTTTCTGCACTCAGTGGCCTGTGGGCTGGCAAGGATTGAGGTCTGGAATTTTACAACAGCTGTTCCTGTCACCTGGGAAGGCAACTGAACATGCACTGGGATCTTTTTTTTTTTTTCCACTGGGATCATTTTTATCAGCTCATGAGCATAGGCTTTGCCTGCCAAAAGGCCATAATTCTCAGCTAGAAGAATAACATTCCTATCTGAAACCAATGTAGAGTCTTAAATGTCAGAGTCTAAATTCTTATCTTATGTCACCGAGTCTTAAATTGCTCACATGCTAATTCCAATTTAAGGTGACTAACTACTAAAAGGAACAGCTACAACCTCTTTTCAGATGCTACCATAATGTGGAGAGAATCCATCAGTAAACAGAGTAGAGATGAAGTCTCGTTCTACTTTAACTTATCTTAAAATGACTTTCATGTGGTTTCAGGAAATAGCCACCCTGTCCTCCATCCATGAATTTACTATACAAACTTCTCTGCCTGGCAACTGTTCCAGGCTCGTTTATATCACCTTGCAGCCCTGGTCTTTCCAGACCTAATTTTTAGCCCATCATCTATGAAAGTTACCTTAATCCCTTGATTAAGGTAACTTAATCACCCTTGATCACCTCCCTTGATCACCTCTCCCTGGACCCTTTCCAGCCTGTCCGTGGAGAGAGGCACAATGTCCTTTGGACTGTAGCCATGGGAGAAATGCTGATTATGTGATAACCACAGGCACTGCCTGTTCCCTGCAAATGGCACACAGCAGTGACAGAGGGATGCCACGGGGGAATGCTGACTCCCCTCTTGCTGGGGAAACCTGTATTAACATGTTTGGGATAATGAAACCAATTAGTCTGGTCAGCAGATGTAACATAAAAACACCCAACACCAAACATATTTAGCTAGCAAGCCAAAGATCTGAGCCATGATTAAGTCTTGGAAGACAGTTAAAAGTCTAAAATTCATAACAGTTCTATCAATACCACTAATTGGGAACTCTTCAAAGCTCTCTCATCTAAATGCCTGCAAAAAAAAAAAAAGTTGCTTATTTTGAAGGCTGCCTGGTATAACAAAGAGGAGTTTCAAGGCAACAAGCATTTACATGTATGTAATATTGGAGGAGAGGAGAGTGGAAATTTTTGTTTAGGTCGGTATTTAATAAAATTACCTGCCTGCTGTTTCCAGATCCAACAATAGTATTAACAGAAAATTCTAGGTAAGATTATTGCTGCAAATATGTGCAACTGTCACTTCGACGTGCAATGGTTTACTTTTAATAGTAATTCTTGGTCTCATCAAATCTGGGCCTCTTATTACGAAGCAGTGACTCCTGCACTAATAATTCTTCTACTGTAACATTTTTTCCTCTGCTTCTGGAGTTGTTAAGGGTTTTGGTCTTCAGTCCTATCAGATGCAAATAATACTGAGAGAGAGCATATCTTTTGTTATTGTCAGTGGGTATCACGGAGGAAAACAATAAAAACTTAGAAAGGATTGATTGTCAGAGTATAAAAAGGAGATTCAGGAGACACCTCATAGGCAAAGAGAGAGGGCAAGGAATGAAGAGTGTGTGTGTGTGTGTGTGTGTGTCTGTGTGTGTGTCTGTGTGTGTGTGTGTGTCCAAATTTAGAGGAAATGGCAGGAGGCAATTCTAGAAAGGAAATGAAAAACCTCTCCTCCTCCTCCTCTTTCCTCATTCAACTACTTCACAATTTTGCTACAAGTTAGCCCTGCCTCTAAGGTCTCTAGCGACTTGCTCACCTTCCATCTTATTCAACTTAAAAATGAAGAAGAAAGCCCAGGATAGCTGCTCTGTGCACAAATCAGGGAAAAGGTATTGAGAAGAGTAAACAAGGAAACTAACTCTAAGTGGCTCAACATTACATAGGGACAAAGAATAATGGACTGATTCCCAGAAATGCCACACCATTCAGATGAGGCCACAGGTTGCCTGTTTCCAGGACACTCATTACTCCCTGGAAGGGACTTGTGGCATGCAAGCCTACGAGAAGCCAAGCATGCCTGCCTGATGAAACAGCAGGCCAGCATGACGGCAGATTAGGATATTGTTCTGGGACAAAGGGGAACACACATAGGCTATTCTGAGAAGGTTAGAAAGTTCTGATTACCCCACGGATTGGCCCAGACAATTAGTGTGTGGGCATTGCAGAAGAAAAGTATTTTTATTAACATAATTTTCCTTTTTATTTAATACAAGTGGTAATTCTTTTCTAATTATCATGAGTTGAACCAACAAAGAGCAGAGAAGAAATATTTGCTTTTGATTATATGCATTGTTGTTTTCCTTGGGAAAGGGGATGAGTGGGGGTGAATATTGAAATGAGGGAACCAGAAAGCATAAACGAGACCATATTCTTGGCTCCCACTTAGAAGGAAGCAGAATGTTTGGAGCAGTATCACAGACATCTGCTAAACATCCATGTTCCTTGGTTTACCACAAACTGGTTCTTTTCAAATCATAAATATATAAATGTTTTTCCAAAAGAGAAGAATCAATACTATTGTTTATTCACACTAGTTTTCTTAAAAATGTTAAGTTTCACCAGACATACAAAATTTTGCAGAATCTTTACCAACTCTTGCCTATTTTTCCTTCTTAAAAACAGTTACGGTTCTTGGTGTGAGACTTGTGAACCTTATTTTTGAGGCAATTTCTGTAAATAAACTAAAACATTATGTTTCATGGATAATTTTCCTCTCAACTAAAACAGTTCATCCATTTCAGTTGACATTGGCAAGAAAATATCCACCTATTTCATCTTGATTGGTTATTTCCATCAACTGTAAAAAATAAGTAAATAAAGGGAAGAATGCCTCAAAGATACTTATGTCCCAGAAGATGGTTAAGCAAACGGGTAAAATGTACAAAAAGAATGCCATCTTGTGAGCTGCACCACCAGAATGACAATGAAACATCACCCTAGGAAGTAATGCCATGGTTTCCAAACGTGCCCTCATGTTATAATATGAACCATTGAGATACTGGCCCACACTGAGAGGACCACATCCTTTACCTACAGGGATCCAGATGCTATCTTGTCCTTGGGCCCCAAAGGGAATGACCTTGTTCAGTCTGTGACCTAGAACCAGATACCCTGGAAAAGCAAACGATTTGGAGAGACTTACCAAGGATTCTGATCTATTTTGGGCAATGCCACTGGGTGTGATATTGAGTGGATTAGGGAGCCAAAGAGGACTGATTACAAGATGACTAAGGAAAGGCCCAAGGGGCTTCGGGTGAATTCTGAAGAGCTGCTCTTTTTTTTCTTTTTAACAAACTGGACTTCTTGACACAAACTTACCCCAAATCCTGGAAACAACAACTAGGGAATACCAGTTAAAATGCATGAATTGTTTTGAGCCAAGTCGTGGAAGAAGTAAACTCAGTAAGCATTTGTTATTTTAAAATGTTGATTCACAATTTAAAGGAAGGGTTTAGATAAATTCATGGTTTGTAGGTCCATAATGTATCATTAAGAAAAGCTGATGATGTTTAGGATACATTTTGTGGTTGATGTCTACAAGGTTAATGATATACTTTCACAAAACAAAGACTTAGTTCTTTGAGCTCAAAAGGCCTGAAAGGTCATGTAGTTCAGTCTCTTAATTTTACTAGAGAAAGAAAATAAGGTCAAGAGAGGCTAAGTGATGACAGCCAACTAATGGCTTAACTAGATGCCAGACCTGGGGTACACAACTTTATCCAGATGCTATTCCAAAAAATCTATACATCTATCTGTAGATAGATATACATATGTATACATATATAATCAATAGAGATTCAAAATGTGCATTATCATATAAAAAACTCTGAGTAGTCTTTCAGTAAAGAAATCTGTTCAGCTTTACTAAACTTAGCCTTTCTAAATTCACTTGACCACAAAGCCCTTTTTGCCATGCAACAATTATTAAGATCCCATGAAACTGGATCATGAAAATGCTACATGAAAACTTCATTTGTGTCCATAATTATTCTGTTTGGTTTGCTGGCTCTTTTTTTTTTTTGATGATATGTGGGCCTCTCACTGTTGTGGCCTCTCCCGTTGCGGAGCACAGGCTCCGGACGCGCAGGCTCAGTGGCCACGGCTTATGGGCCCAGCCGCTCCACGGCATGTGGGATCTTCCCGGACCGGGGCACAAACCCGTGTCCCCTGCATCGGCAGGCAGACTCTCAACCACTGCACCATCAGGGAAGCCCTGCTGGCTCATTTTTTAACCTACTTAATTCAAGCTAGAAGTACAGGCAACACGTAAAAATAGATTTTTAAATAAAACCCCACACAGTTTTTCACTCAGTCAGGTCATTAAAGTAATAGTGAAATTACAAGGTTACTTCTATGCAGATCTGCTGCATGGCCAGAACCAATGGTGACCTCTGTATTTTTTTTTTTTCCTGTACGCGGGCCTCTCACTGTTGCGGCCTCTCCTGTTGCGGAGCACAGGCTCCGGTTGTGCAGGCTCACAGGCCTAGCCGCATGCGGGATCTTCCCAGACCGGGGCACGACCCCGTATCCCCTGCATCGGCAGGCAGACTCTCAACCACTGCGCCACCAGGGAAGCCTGGCTTCTGTATTTGTATACACTTGCCAACTAATACAGCATTGGCCCACTTTTTTCAAAGGCAGATAGCCATAGCATTACACATATGCAAACTGATTTGAAGAGAATTGTCTTCAAAACTTACAGATATTTTGTGGTATAAAACAGAAAGTATCCCACTCAACAGGGCAATGTCTGCAGACCTTTAATGTATCATTAAGTGTATATTTATTAGTTTGAGCTATATCCTTAACTCTAAATTAAACAAAAAGAGCTTAATGCCTTATAGAGATTTATAAAAGCTTCATTCTATTTTAAAACTTAGTTTTAAAAGTTCCTGTGGCCTTGTCCTTTCATCTTTGTGAAATGGAAATATTAGGCTGTCAGATGGTATGGAAATTCTTATATCCTTAACTGTTTGTATAATCTTCTGGCTCAGGAAAACCAACCTGGAGAGGTAGTATTCACTTCTGCCAAATGCTGCAGAACCCTCTGTTAGCTACACTGACACTACTCATTTCATCCCTCATGGCAGAATAATTTCTAGTAGAATCATGCATACACTGGCCAGTATTAATGTCATCTGTGTTCCCTCGAGATGAGCGTATTTCACACACACACACACCAAACTCACAAATGCCTGGAAGGTATTTGACATCCCCTTAGGCTTAAAATGTACCCAGCTCCACTATCTGACTTAGTAGTTTTAGTAGTTTTAGGAGCCTTAAATGCCTAGTCTAGTCAATATTCTGCCCAAGCGTCACATGTAAGCAGTCTGTATTCATATAGATTCCCTGTAGACCGCTTCTCTTGAAATAGCTGCTAAATGAAATAGAAAAGTATCTAGATAAACTCATGTGATTATCATAGTCTAATACTGCTAAATTGCAACCCATGGGATAATTTAAGAGGAAATTACATTTACACCTCCAATCAGTGAACAAATGTTATGACTCATTTTGTAACCAGCAATTTTTTGACTTTGCTCATCTCCACCCTTGAATGGATGTTTTTAGACTGAGGCAGAAAGGATTATTTGTTGTAGTCTTGCCCTTAATACTGCTTTGTGTATGTTTCCATACACATAATTGGCTCTGTGAGAATTGGAGGATAATAAGATCATTAATAAGGGTTAATATTGCTACAGTTCCATAGGAAATGTGAGTTTCAAAGAATTTACGAAACTTGAAGTAATTGTGTTTTTTAAAAAATAATTTATTTATTTTATTTTTGGCTGTGTTGGGTCTTCGTTGCTGTATGCGGGCTTTTCTCTAGTTGTGGTGTGCGGGGGCTACTCTTTGTTGCAGTGCACAAGCTTCTCATTGTGGTGGCTTCTCTTGTTGTGGAGCACAGGCTCTAGGCGCGAGGGCTTCAATAGTTGTGGCACGTGGGCTCAGTAGTTGTGGCTCACGGGCCCTAGAGCACAGGCTCAGTAGTTGTGCCTCACGGGCTTAGTTGCTCCGCGGCATGTGGGAATCTTCCCGGACCAAGACTTGAACCTGTGTCCCCTGCATTGGCAGGCGGATTCTTAACCACTGTGCCGGGAAGCCCGAAGTAATTGTCTTTGATGAGTGGTTTCTCTCTTACTATCTGCCTCATAGAATAGTTGAAATCAACCTTGATTTCTTTGTAGGTCTGGTAAATTGAGTAACTGGATGTCCTATATTTTAGTTCTTCTAAGAATGCTTGCAAGCCAAAAAAGTCTGAACAAAACAACAAGATGATATGTGATACTAAGGCCAGGTCAAGTCAAGTTCTACAATAACTCATGCTTTTTGGCACTAATAGATTAAAATAAATCTCAGTAGAACTAGAATTTAGCTATCTGAATAAATAATGAATAAAAATTTGGTGATATTTTCAATCAGTTTTCTTCTAGAAGAGGCAGAGAAGTACTAATTTCTATTGAGACTGAAGATGTTTCATTTGATGTAATAATTTTAAGATGGTATCCCTACATTTTTGAATACCCAATATCCTTCCTACCTGTATTTAGCATCCATTTTAAAATTGCATACACATAATAAAACAGTCTTTTCAAGAAAGAGCTATTCTTTTTTACCCTATTACCAAGGCAGCTAAAATCTACCTTTTTAAAAAAAACTTACCATCTCCTTCATTTTCCTCTTCTCTACAATCTCTTAATGTTGGAACATGCCAGGGCTCAGTCCTTGGGCCTCTTTTCTACACTCACTGCTTTTGGTGATTTCATCCATGCAGTAAATATCACCTATGTGCTGATAGCTCCAAAATTTATATCTCCAACTCAGATGTCCCTCCAAAATTTCCAAACTCCTATATCCAAATTCCTAGTCAACAGTTCTACTTGTATTTCTTTTATTTTTAAATTGAAGTATAGTTGATTGACAATATTAATTTCAGGTGAATAACATAATGATTCATTTTTGTTTTTGTGGATTATATCCACAAAATTCATTTTTGTTTTGTGGATTATATCCCATTGTAGGTTATTACAAAATACTGGGTATAATTCCTTGTGCTGTACAGTAAATCATTGTTGCTTATTGCCAACTACAATATATAGTATATATTGTATATACTGTATATACAGTATATTGTATATACAATGTATATATACATATATACAATATATACTATATACTGTATATACAATATATTATATATTGTATATATTATATATACAATGTATATATTGTATATACAATATATAGTACATATTGTATAGTAGTTTGTATCTGTTAATCCCATACTCCTAATTTTTCTCTCCCCCCACCTCTTCCCTCTCCCTTTTGGTAATCATAAATTTGTTTTCTATGTCTGTTAGTTTGTTTCTGTTTTGTTATAGATTCACTGTATTATTTTTCAGGTTCCACATATAAGTGATATAGTGCCTGTCTCTGTCTGACTTATTTCACTAAGCATAGTATTCTCTAGGTCCATCCACAGGCATTGCTGTCTGTGGCATTATTTCATTCTTTATTATGGCTGAGTAGTATTCCATTGTGTATTATACCACATCTTCCTAAGCCAATCATCTGTTGATGGGCACTTGGGTTGTTTCCATGCCTTGGCTATTGTAAATAGTGTTGCTATGAACATTGGGGTGCATTTATCTTTTTGAATTAGAGTTTTAATTTTTTTCTGGATATATACCCAGGAGTGGATCATATGGTAATTCTATTTTTAGTCTTTTAAGGAACCTCCATTCTACTTTCCATAGCGGCTGCACCAATTTACATTCCTACCAACAGTGTAGGAGGGTTTCCTTTTCTCCATATCCCCTCCAGCATTTATTATATGTAGACTTTTTGATGATAGCCATTCCAACAGGCTTGAGGTGGTTTTGATTTTCATTAATAATTAGCAATGTCGAACATCTTTTCATATGCCTATTAGCCATCCGTATGTCTTCTTTGGAAAAATGTCTATTTAGGTCTTCTGCCCATTTTTTGATTGGGTGTTTGTTTGTTTCTTTGTTATTGAGCTGTATGAGCCATTTGTATACTTTGGAAATTAATTCCTTATTGGTCACATCATTTACAAATATTTTCTCCTATTCTGGGGGTTGTCCTTTCATTTTATTTATGGTTTCCTTTGCTGTGCAAAAGCTTTTAAGTTTGATTAGGTCTCATTTGTTTACTTTTGCTTTTATTTATTTTGCCTTGGGAGACTGATCTAAGAAAATATTGATACAATTTATGTCAAAGAGTGTTTCATCTGTGTTTTCTTCTAGGAGTTTTGTGGTGTTATGACTTACATTTAGGTATTTAATCCACTTTAAGTTTTTTTTTTTTTTTTTGGTACGCGAGCCTCTCACTGTTGTGGCCTCTCCTGTTGCGGAGCACAGGCTCTGGACGCGCAGGCTCAGTGACCATGGCTCACGGGCCCCAGCTGCTCCGCGACATGTGGGATCTTCCCGGACCGGGGCACGAACCCGCGTCCCCTGCATCGGCAGGCGGACTCTCAACAACTGCACCACCAGGGAAGCCCCTGAGTTTATTTTTTATATGGTGTGAGGGAATAGTCTAATTTCATTGTTTTACCTGTAGATCTCCAGCTTTCCTAGCACAACTGTTGAAGAGACTGTCTTTACTTCATTGTATATTTTGCATCCTTTGTTGTAGATTAATTGACCATAGGTTAGTGGATTTATTTCTGGGCTCTCTATTCTGTTCCATTGATCTATGAGTCTATTTTTGTGCCAACACCTCCACTCGTATTTCTAATAAGATCTAAATCTCACCCTTCCCAAAACTAAACTGCTGATCTTTCCCACAAAAGCTACTTTGCCCATAGCTTTCCTCTTCTCAGTTGATAGAAGTTTTGTTCTTTCAGTTGCTCAGGTAAAAACCTTAAGTCATTCTGGACTTCTCTCTTTCTTTCACATCTTACAACCAATCTAATTGGAAATCAAGTTGGTTCTATCATCAAAATAGATCCAGATATCAGTATGAACTCACATTTAGTTTAGGAAATAGATAGATATATAAATAAATGTAGTATGTATATGTATGCGTATTGGTAGGTAGAAGAATGCCCCTTCCACAAAGATATCTACATTATAATCCTTGGAATCTTTTACCATACATGGTAAAAGGGACTTTGAAGATGTGATTAAGTTTTAAACCTTGAAATGGGGGGATTAATTTGGATTATCTGGGTGGGTCCAGTGTAATCACAACAATCCGTAAAAGAGAGGAGGAGATGTGATAACAGAAGCAGAGTGTCAGAGTGATGCAATGTGGACTTGAAGGTGTTATGATACCGACTTTGAAGATGGAAGATAGGGCCATGAGCCAAGGAATGCAGGAAGCCTAGAGAAGATGGGAAAGGCAAGGAAACAAATTTTCTCCTAGAACCTCCAGAAGTAACACAACCCTGCCAACACCTTGATTTTAGCCCACTGAAATCCATTTCAGATTTTGACTTTCAGTGTTGTCAGATAATGAATGGGTATTGTTTTAAGTCACTAAGTTTGTGGTAATTTATTACAGCAGCCTAGGAAAATAATACATTTGTCTTAGAAATACACATCTATTTCCTAGCTCTGTCTGCAGAGAGGGTCTAGAAGCAGTGACCTCCCAGTAGTAATGAGTCCATCTAATGTCCAGATCCTGCTTTCTGTATATTATTCTCCAACACAAGGTACCAGGGCTTTTTGGGAAAATGGCTGATTCTAGAGCTGGGGCAGAGAAAAGGCAAAATAGTTCGGAGTGTTTTATAGCACCAGAAAACAAGGAAGTGCTCTAAAACATGGGACACTTCAAAAAGGCACAGGAACAAGACTGAAAGACTTTCCAATGGCCAAAACTGGAACAGTTTGAGCAACAACATAACAATAGTATTGGATTATAACTCAAAGGGGAAAATAATCCATGAATTTATACTGATATAAATAAATGATAAGATACATAAATACATTGGTGAATAGACACAAATCCTCCTTTCAAAAAATATTCCAATTAATGAATGTGGAAGGAATGAGGGATATAGAAAATCACCATTACAACCCCACAGCAATAATTTTGCAGGCAAGATCTGCTTAGTGCAAAACTCTAAGGAGAAACAAGATATTTGCAAAGTAGTATCTCTCCCAAAATATTTACTAACTACTATAGTAATTTTATCATATGTCCTCAAATTCTTTGCTATTCCTCCCTCTAGGAAGTAAAGCTTAATTCTACAACACTTGAGTGTGGGCTGGACTCAGTGACTTGCTTCTAAGGAATAGTGTATGGAAAGAGGGAAATAGTAACTACAGAGAAACCTAGAAGACACCTCTTCAACCAATTGACCACAGTTGCATTACTGGTAATAAGTCATGTTGATATCATGTATCCTCTGGTAGGATGTGATGAGAAAGGCCCATCATCTTTGTGGTATTCATCTCCCTAATCTACAATCAATATCAAACCCAAATTGAGAGTCTATGAAATCCTGACTAGTACTCAAAAGTGGCAAGGTCAGAAAAGACAAAACAAAACTGAGAAACTGCCACAGACTGGAGGAGTTTGCATTGTGACAACCAGGTTCAATGTGGTATCCTGGATTAGATCCTGGACCAGAAAAAGACACTAGCAGAAAAAAACTGATGAAATCCAAATAGTCTATTTCTCCACAATAGAATGTCAATTGCCCTTCATGAGAACAGGAATCTTTGTGGTTTTTTTCTTTTTTTTTTTAATCCAGTGATATATCCCAAGCACCTAGAACAGTATCCGACACACAGTAGATACACAATAAATTGTTGTTAAATTGAATTTAACCTGACACATTCAGATCCCTAGAATATGAAACAATCTTCAAATGGTATCAGAATCCCTAGAAGCTTTTATGTAAATTCTTTCTCTTCAAGTCCATATACTTATATGCTTTGCCTTTAAATAAAAGTTTACTACTTAGATTTAATAATGTATTCAAAATTCATGATATATTACCTTATAAAATTACCATTTTTGTAGATCAAAATAGGTGAGCATTACAACTTCATATAATTCAAGCTAATGAGATAATTTTGATCAGTTGTTTACTACTAATAATTATAACTCAATTCAGATGATTTTTAAACCACTTTATTGAGGTATGATTGACATACAAAAGTTATATACATTTATATACAACTCAATGAGTTGAATTTTAAGTATACATTTGTAAAACCTTACCATAATCTATGCCATAAACAATATCCATAACCTCCTCTACTTTATTTAGTATTATTATTTTATGTGATAAGAACATTTAACATAAGATCTACCCTCTTAGAAAAATTTTAAGTGTACAATACAGTATTGTTAACTATAGGAAGTATGATATACAGTAGCTCTCTAGGACTTATTCATCTTGCATAACTGTAACTTTGTACCCTTTGACTAATTATTACATCCCTGTTTCCCCCTTCTTCCTGTCCCTGGCAACCACTATTCTATGCTCTATTTTATCTATTTTAGATCCCTCATGTATTGTCATGAAGTATTTATCCTTCTGTGTCTGACTTTTTTCACTTAACATAATGTCCTTCAGTTCATCCATGTTGTCACAAGTGACAGAATTTCTTCTTCTTTAAGACTGAATAATATTCTTTTGTATGTATATACCACATCTTCTTTATCTATTCATCTATTCACCTGTCCATGGATAAAAGTGTCTGATGTACAACAAAGTGATTCATTTATATAATATATATATTCTTTTTCAGAATCTTTTTCATTATAGTTTATTACAAGATATTGAATATAGTTCCCTGTGTTATACAGTAGGTCCTTGTTGGTTATCTATTTTATATATAGTAATGTATATCTGTTAATCCCAAACTCCTAATTTATCCCTCCATCTCTTTCCCCTTTGGTAACCATAAGTTTGTTTTCTATGTCTGTGAGTCTGTTTCTGTTTTATAAATAAGTTCATTTGTGTCATATTTTTAGATTCCACATATAAGTGATATCATATGATATTTGTCTTTGTCTGACTTAATTCACTTAGCATAATAATTTCTAGGTCCCTCCATGTTACTACAAATGGCATTATCTCATTCTTTTTTAAGGTTGAGTAATATTCCATTGTCTCTGTGTGTGTGTGTGTGTGTGTGTGTGTGTGTGTGTGTATGTCTATGTCTTCTTTATCCATTCATCTGTTGATAAACATTTATTGTTGTTCCCATATCTTGGCTCCTGTAAATAATGCTTCAGTGAACATTGGGGTACATGCATCTTTTTGAATTATATTTTTGTCCAGATATATGCCCAGGGGTGGATTGCTGGATCATATGGCAACTCTACTTTTAGTTTTTTGAGGAACTTCCATACTATTTTTCATAGTGGCTGCACCAATTTACTTTCCCACCAACAGTGTAGGAGGGTTCCCATTTCTCCACACCCTCTCCAGCATTTGTTATTTATAAATTTTTAAATGATGGCCATTCTGACCAGTGTGAGGTGGTACCTCATTGTAGTTTTGATTCTAGTGTTTATCTAATAATTAGTGATGTTGTGCATCTTTTCATGTGCCTGTTGGCCATCTGTATGTCTTCTTTGGAGAAATGTCCATTTAGGTCTTCTGCCCATTTTTCTATTGGGTTGTTTGGGTTTTTTGTTGTTGAATTGTATGAGCTGTTTGTATATTTTGGAAATTAAGCCCTTGTCAGTTGTATCATTTGCAAATATTTTCTCCCATTCTGTAGGTTGCCTATTCATTTTATTTATAGTTTTCTTTGTTGTACAAAACCTTGTAAGTTTGATTAGGTCCCATTTGTTTATTTTTTCTTTTATTTCTATTGCCTTGGGAGACTGACCTAAGAAGACATCGGTATGATTTATGTCAGGGAATGTTTTCCCTATGTTCTCTTCTAGGAGTTTTATGATGTCGAGTCTTATATTTAAGTCTTTAAGCAATTTTGAGTTTATTTTTGCCTATGGTGAGAGGGAGTGTTGTGACTTCATTGATTCACACGCAGCCATCCAACATTCCCAACACCGCTTGCTGAAGAGACTGTCTTTTCTCCATTGTATATTTTTGCCTCCTTTGTCGAAGATTAATTGACCATAGGTGTGTGGGGCTCTCTGTTCTGTTCCATTGATCCATATGTCTGTTTTTGTGTCAATTACCATGCAGTTTTGATTACTGTACCTTTGTAGTATTGTCTGAAGTCTGCAAGCCTTATGCCTCCAGATTTGTTTGGGGTTTTTTTTTTTACCCTCAGGATTGCCTTGGTAATTCTGGGGCTTCTGTGGGTCTATATAAATTTTAGGATTATTTGCTGTAGTTCTGTGAAAACCGTCATGGGTAATTTGATAGGGATCACACTAAATCTGTAGATTGCTTTGGGTAATATGGCCATTTTAACTATATTAATTCTTCCAGTCCAAGAGCATGGGATGTCTTCCCATTTCTTTGAATCATCTTCATTTTCCTTTATCAATGTTTGATAGTTCTCATTGTATAAGTCTTTTACCTCCTTGGTCAGGTTTGTTCCTAAATATTTTGGGTTTTTGATGTGATTTTAAAAGGAATTTTTAATTTTTTTTTGCTTTCCCTTTCTGATATTTCATTGTTAGTGTAAAGAACTGCAACAGATTTGTGTATGTTAATTTTGTATCTTTCTACCTTGCTGAATTTGCTTACCAATTTTAGTAGTTTTTGTGTGGAGTCTTTAGGGTTTTCTATATATGGTAACATTATCTGCATATAATGACAATTCTACTTCTTCCCTTCCAACTTGAATACATTTTTTTTTTGTCTTGTCTGATTACTGTGGCTAGGACTTCCAATACTATGTTGAATAGAAGTGGTGAGGGTGGGCATCCTTGTCTTGTTCCAAATTTTAGTGGTAAGGCTTTCAGCTTTTCACCATTGAGTGTTATGTTAGCTGTGGCTTTGTCATAAATAACTTGTATTATGTTGAGATATGTTCCCTCTACCCACTTTGGTAGGTCACTTCTCATTGCAGCAACTTCTCTTGTTGTAGAGCACGGTCTCTTAGGTGTTTGGCTTCAGTAGTTGTGGCACACAGGCTTCAGTAGTTGTGGCTTGTGGGCTCTAGAGTGCAAGCTTGGTAGTTGTGATGCATGGGATTAGTTGCTCCACAGCATGTGGGACATTCCTGGACCAGGGATTGAACCTGTGTCCCCTGAACTGGCAGGCAGATTCTTAACCACTGAGCCACCAGGGAAGTCCTTTCATTTTTATAATTTGTCTTTCTGTCTGCTGTTCTGATTGGGTGATTTCCATTATTCTATCTTCAAGATCACTTATTCATTCTTCTGCATTATTTGGTTTGCTACTTATTGCCTCTAAGTTGGCTTTCATCTCAGAAAGTGAGTTTTCTAATTTTTCTTGGCTCCTCTTTATAGTTTCTAGTTCATTGTTACAGTGATCTGCACTTCTATTGATAGCCTTTCTTAATTCCTTCAGTATTTTCATTACTTCCTTTTTGAACTCAGGGTCTAGTAGACTGGAGAGGTCTGTTTCATTGGGTTTTTTTGTTTTTTGTTTTGCTATATGCGGGCCTCTCACTGTTGTGGCCTCTCCTGTTGTGGAGCACAGGCTCTGAACACGCAGGCTCAGCGGCCATGGCTCACAGGCCCAGCTGCCCCGTGGCATGTGGGATCTTCCCGGACCAGGGCACAAACCCACGTCCCCTGCATTGGCAGGCAGACTCTCAACCACTGCGCCACCAGGGAAGCCCTCATTGTTTGTTTTTACAGGGGAATTCTCTAGTTCTCTGAATTGGGAGTAGTTCCTCTGCTTCTTCATTTAACTTATATTTCTCTGACTCTATGTATTTAGGAGGAGCAGTTATCTACTGTGACCTTAAAGGGCTGTTTTTATGTGGGAGCATCCCTGTGTAGGCTGCATGAGTCTAATATTTTTGGTGCAAAAAAATATTTTTATTTTAGTATGGATACCTGCCACAACTTTCCTCCATGTGTGCTGGCCATTATCCCCTTGATAGAGGTTATAATTGGCATTGTGGTGACCAGACGTGTGTGTGTGTGTGTATGTGTGTGTGTGTGTGTGTGTGTGTGTGTGTGTAATGGCCATCCTAACAGATGTGAGGTGATATCTCATTGTGGTTTTGATTTGCATTTCCCTGATGATTAGTGATGTTGAACACCTCTTCATATTCCTTTCAGCCATTTGTATATCTTCTTTGGAGAAATGTCTATTCAGTTCCTTTGTCCATTTTTTAATTGGATTATTTGGCTCTTTTGCTTGGGTTATAGAAGTTCCCTATATATTTTGGATATTGGTTTGTGAATATTTTTTCCCATTCCATACATACCCAAACTGGGATAGTTGGTCACCTTTCCAATACCCATGTGGAGCTTTACCAAAGACTTTAAGCTATGTAAGCCAGTTCTGTGCAAGAGCCATCTGATAGTGGGCATCTAGACAGTAACTCCGAAAAAGATGTCTCAGGGAATTCTGTATAATGGGCCAATACTTCGGAGAAAGGTCCCATACCGTATCCATCATCCTTGTAGCCACCAGAGAAAGGCGTGATTAAGTTCTAGCTCTGAGGATGTAACCATAGAGCATTTTGTCTGACCCAGGTACTGTGTTGTTGTTTTTTTTTTATTAATAGACAGCACTTTAAATGTAAAGACTTCACATTTTTTTTAAAAGATATTTTTAGCTTCTCTTGAAAAATTGGAAGTTCTGATAACATTTGTCTTAAGCTCTTACATGCCAAAAATCTGTTTCAGCTAAGAGTAGTGACTTCCTAGTTCAGATGGGGCATTTGTTCCCAAATCATCATAGTCTCCAACCAACAAGTTTTACTCTTTCCATCGCCTGAACCTTACAGGCATTTGAGTTTATAACCCGCTGATTTAGTTAAAAAGGGGAACAGAGGAAGGAAGACATGCTTCAGAAACTAATGATTCAGATTTCAGTTCTACAACTGGCCAACTTCTTAGGTAAACTTTTAGAATTTTATCTACTCCATGGTTGAAAACACCAGGGTATAGAGAATTTCACTGTCATCAGAACATAAACATATGAGTTTTAAAACATATAAATGATCTTGTTTGAAAGAAAAAAGATAAAAGAGAAACTTTGTCAATTATACTTCAAAAACAAACAAACTCATAGAAAGGGAGATCAGATTTGTGGTTAACAGGGTGGGGGATGGGGAGGGAAGAGGGGAATTGGATGAAGGTGGTCAAAATGTACAAACTTCCAGTTATGATATAAATAAATACTAGGGGTATAATGTACAAAATGATAAATATAAATAACACTGCTCTATGTTATATATGAAAGTTGTTAAGATAGTAAATCCTAAGGGTTCTCATCACAAGGAAAAATATACTTTATATATATATTTTAAAAATTTAACTGTAGGGCTTCCCTGGTGGCGCAGTGGTTGAGAGTCCGCCTGCTGATGCAGGGGACACGGGTTCATGCCCTGGTCTGGGAAGATCCCACATGCCGCAGAGCGGCTGGGCCCATGAGCCATGGCCGCTGAGCCTGCGCGTCCGGAGCCTGTGCTCTGCAACGGGAGAGGCCACAACAGTGAGAGACCTGCGTACCGCAAAAAAAAAAAAAAAAAAAAAAAATTTAAGTGTAGTTTATTTACAGTGTTGTACTAGTTTCATATGTACAGCAAAGTGATTCTGTTATATATATTTTTTGTTTTCAGATTCTTTTCCATTAGAGGTTATTACAAGATATTGAATATAATTCCCTGTGCTAGATGGTAGGTCCTTGTAGTTTATCTATTTTATATATAGTAGTGTGTATATGTTAATCTCAACCTCCTAATTTATCCCTCCCCCTTCCTTTCCCCTTTGGTAACCATAAGTTTGTTATCTATTTCTGTGAGTTTATTTCTGTTTTGTAAATAAGTTCATTTGTATCATTCTTTTAGATTCCACGTACAACTGATATCATATGAAATTTGTCTTTTTCTGTCTGACTTCACTTAGTATGGTAATCTCTAGGTCTATCCATGTTGCTGCAAATAGCATTATTTCCCTCTTTTTTATGGCTGAGAAAATATTCCATTGTGTATATACACCACATCTTCTTTATCCACTCGTCAGTCAATAGACATTTAGGTTGCTTCCATGTCTTGGCTATTGTAAATAGTTCTGCTATGAACATTGCTGTGCATGTATCTTATCAAATTAGAGTGTTCTTCAGATATATGCCCAGGAGTGGGATTACAGGATCATATGGTAACTCTACTTTCAGTTTTTTAAGGAACCTCCATACTGTTTTCCATAGTGGCTGCCCCAATTTACATTCCCACCAACAGTGCAGTTCCCTTTTCCCCACACCCTCTCCAGCATTTATTATTTGTAGACTTTTAAATTATGGCCATTCTGATGAGTGTGAGGTGATACCTTATTGTAGTTTTGATTTGATTTCTCTAATAATTAGCGATGTTGAGCATCTTTTCATATGCCTATTAGTCATCTGCATGTCTTCTTTGGAAAATATGTCTATTTATATCTTCTACCCATTTTTTGATTTTTTTTTTATATTGAGCTGTATGAGCTATTTGCATATTTTGGAAAATAGTCCTTTGTTGGTCGCATAATTTGCAAATATTTTCTCCCATTCCATATGTTGTCTTTTTGTTTTGTTGATGGTTTCCTTTGCTGTGCAAAAGCTTTTGAGTTTAAGTAGATCCCATTTGTTTATTTTTATTTATTTGTTTATTTCTATTACTCTAGGAGATGGATCCAAAAAAAATATTGCTGCAATTTATGTCAAAGAGTGTTCTGCCTATGTTTTCCTCTAGGAGTTTTGTAGTATCTGGTCTTACACTTAGGTCTTTAATCCATTTTGAGATTATTTTTGTGAATGGTGTTAAAGAATGTTCTAATTTCATTCTTTTACATGTAACTGTCCAGTTTTCCCAGCACCACGTATTGAAGAGGCTCTCTTTTCTCCATTGTATATTCTTGCCTCCTTTGTTGTAGATTAATTGACCATAAGTACATGTGTTTATTTCTTGTATTTCTATCCTGTTCCATTCATCTATGTGTCTGTTTTTGTGCCAATACCATGCTGTTTTTATTTCTGTAGCTTTTTTGTGTAGTCTGAAGTCAGGGAGTATGATTCCTCTAGTTTGGTTCTTCTTTCTTAGGATTGTTTTGGCTACTTGGGATCTGTTTCCATACAAAAGTTAAAATTATTTGTTCTAGTTCTGTGAAAAAATGCCATTGGTAATTTGGTAGGGATTCTATTGAATCTGTAGATTGCCTTGGGTAGTATTGTCATTTTAACAATATTGATTCTTCCAATCCAAGAACATGGTATATCTTTCCATCTGTTTATGTCATCTTCAATTTCTTTCATCAGCATCTTATAGCTTTCAGAGTACAGGTCTTTTTTCGCCTAAGTAGATTTATTCCTAGGTATTTTATTCTTTCTGATGCAATGGTAGGTGGGATTGTTTCCTTAATTTCTCTTTCTGATATTTCATTGTTAGTGTATAGAAATGCAACAGATTTCTGTATATCAATTTTGTATGTTGAAACTTTACCAAATTCATTGATGAGCTCTAGTAGTTTTCTGGTGGTGCTTTTGGAATTTCTATGTATAGAATCATGCCATCATCAAACAGTGACAGTTTTACTTCTTTCTTTCTAATATGGATTCCTCTTATTTCTTTTTCTTCTCTAATTGCTGTGGCTAGGATTTCCAAAGCTATGTTGAATAAAAGTAACAAGAGTGGGCATCCTTGTCTTGTTCCTGATCTTAGAGGAAATATTTTCAGCTTTTCACCATTGAGTATGTTAGCTGTGGGTTTGTCATACATGGCCTTTATTATGTTGAAGTATGTTTTCCTCTATACCCACTTTCTGGAGAGTTTTTTTTTTTTTTTTTTTTGCGGTATGTGGGCCTCTCACTGTTGTGGCCTCTCCCGTTGTGGAGCAACAGGCTCTGGACACACAGGCTCAGCGGCCATGGCTCACAGGCCTAGCCGCTCCGCGGCATGTGAGATCTTCCCGGACCGGGGCACAAACCCATGTCCCCTGCATCGGCAGGTGGACTCTCAACCACTGCGCCACCAGGGAAGCCCTGGAGAGTTTTTATCATAAATGGATTTTGAATTTTACCAAAAGCTTTTTCTGTATTGATTGAGATGATCACATGGTTTTGTTCTTCAGTTTGTTAATGTGGTGTTTCACATTGATTGATTTGCCGATACTGAAATATCCTTGCATCCCTGGGGTAAATTCCACTTGATCATGGTGTGTGATTCTTATAATGTATTCTTAGATTTAGTTTGCTAATATTTGTTGAGGATTTTTGCATCTATCTTCATCAGTGGTATTGGCCTATAATTTTCTTTTTCTGTGTGTGATATCTTTGTCTTGGAAATGTTCCTTCCTCTGGAATTTTTTGGAATAATTTCAGAAGGATAGGTGTTAACTCTTCTCTAAATATTTGATAGGATTTGCCTGTGAAGCCATCTGGTCTTGGAATTTTGTTTGTTGGGAGTTTTTTTTTAATTAATTTATTTATTTTGGGGCTGTGTTGGGTCTCCGTTTCTGTGCGAGGGCTTTCTCTAGTTGTGGCAAGCAGGGACCACTCTTCATCATGGTGCGCGGGCCTCTCACTATTGTGGCCTCTCTTGTTGCGGAGCACAGGCTCCAGACATGCAGGCTCAGTAGTTGTGGCTCACGGGCCTAGTTGTTCCGTGGCATGTGGGATCTTCCCAGACCAGGGCTCGAACCTCGTGTCCCCTGCATTAGCAGGCAGATTCTCAACCACTGTGCCACCAAGGAAGCCCTGTTGGGAGTTTTAAAATTACTGATTTAATTTCACTATTGGTAATTCGTCTATTCATATTTTCTATTTCTTTCCGGTTCAATTTTGGGAGATTGCACATTTCTAGGAATTTGTCCATTTCTTCTAGGTTGTCCATTTTATTGGCATATAGTTGCCTGTACTAGTCTCTTATGGTCCTTTGTATTTCTTTGGTGTTGGTTGTAGCTTTTCCTTTTTCATTTCTACTTTTATTGATTTGGGCCCTCTCCCTTTTTTTTTTTGGATGAGTCTGGCTAAAAGTTTATCAATTTTATCTTTTCAAAGAACAGCTTTTAGTTTCATTGATCTCTCCTATTGTTTTTTAATCTCTATTTCATTTATTTCTGTTCGGACCTTTGTGATTTCTTTCCTTCTACTAATTTTGGGTTTTGTTTGTTCTTCTTTCTCTAGTTCCTTTAGAAAATTTGAGATTTTCTTGTTTCCTTAAGGTAAGCTTGTATGGCTATAAGCTTCTCTCTTAGAACTGCTTTTGCTGCGTTCCATAGGTCTTGGATAGTCGTGTTTTCATTTTCATTTGTCTCTAGGTATTTTTTTATTTCCTCTTTGATTTCTTCAGTGATTCAGATGTTGTTCAGTAGCATATTGTTTAGCCTCCACATGTTTGTGTTTTTTGCATTCTTTCCTTGTGGTTGATTTCTATCTCATAGTGTTGTGATTGGAAAAGAAGATTGATATGATTTCAATTTTCTTAAATTTACTGAGCCTTGTTTTGTGGCCTAGCATGTGATCTATCCTGGAGAATGTTCCATGTGCACTTGAAAAGAATGTGTATTCTGCTGCTTTTGGATGGAATGCTATATAAATATCAGTTAAGTTCATCTGGTCTAATGTGTCATCTAAGGCCTGTGTTTCCTTATTGATTTTCTGCCTAGATGATCTGTCCATTTATGTAATTGGGGTGTAAATCTCCCACTATTATTGTGTTACTGTCGATTTCTCCCTTTATGTCTTTAATGTTTGCCTTATATATTGGGGTGCTCCTATGTTGTGTGCATATGTATTTATAATTCTTATATCTTCTTCTTGGATTGATCTCTTCATCATTAGGTAGTGTCCTTATTTGTCTTTTGTAACAGTCTTTATTTTAAAGTCTATTTTGTCTGATATAATATTGCTACTCCAGCTTTCTTTTTATTTCCACTTTCATGGAATACATTTTCTCCATCCCATCACTTTCAGTCTGTATGTGTCTCTAGATCCGAACTGGGTCTCTTGTAGACAGCATATATATTGGTCTTGTTGTTGCATCCATTCTGCCAGTCTATGACTTTCTGTTGGAGCATTAATCTATTTACGTGCAAGGTAATTATCAATGTGTATACTCTTATTGCCATTTTGTTAATTGTTTTGAATTTGTTTTTGTAGGTCTTTTTTCCCCCTTTCCTCTTTTGTCCTCTTCTCTTGTGATTTGATTACTATATTTAGTGTTGTCTTTGGATTCCTTTTTATTTTTTGTGTGTATATCTATGACAGATTTTTGGTTTGCAGTTACTGTAATGTTTTGATATAGCAGTCTATATATGTACATGATTGTTTTAAGTTGCTGATCTCTTAATTTCAAATGTGTTTTAAATATCCTTCATTTTTATTCTCCCCCTCTCATGCTTACTGGTTTTGATTTCATATTCGTGTGTGGATGACTTCCTACCTTTACTGTATGTTTGCCTTTACCAGTGAGGTTTTCATTTTGTAATTTTCTTGTTTCTAGTTGTGGCCTTTTCTTCTTCACCTAGAGAATTTCCTTTAACATTTGTTGTAAAGCTGGTTTGGTGGTGCTGAATTTCCTCAATTTTTGCTAGTCTGTAAAGCTTTTGATTTCTCCATCAAATCTAAATGAGAGCCTTGCTGGGTATGGTATTCTTGGTAGTAGTTTTTTCCCTTTCATCACTTTAAACAGTCATGCCACTCCCTTCTGGCCTGCAGAGTTTCTGCTGAAAAATCAGCTGATAGCCTTATGGGAGTTCCCTTGTATGTTATTTGTTGCTCTTCCCTTGCTGTTTTTAGTATTCTCTCTTTATTTTTAAGTTTTGTCACTTTGATTAAATGTGTCTTGATGTGTTCCTCTTTGGGTTCATCCTGCGTTGGACTCTGTACTTCCTGGACTTGGGTGACTCTTTCTTTTCCCAGGTTAGGGAATTTTTCAGCTATTATCTCTTTTAATATTTTCTCAGGTTCTTTCTCTCTCTCTTCTCCTTCTACGACCCCTAGAATGTGAATATTGGGTGCTTAATGTTGTCCCAGAGATCTCTTAAAATTCTTTTACTTTTTTCTGTTCAGTGGCAGTGATTTCCACAACTCTGTTTTCCAGCTCACTGATTCATTCTTCTGTATTATTTAGTCTACTCTTGATTCCTTCTAGTGTATTTTTTTTTCGTTTAATTTATGTATTCTTCATCTCTGGTTAGTTGTTCTTTATATTTTCTTACTCTTTGTTAAAAAATTCTAACTTCTTACTCTATGCATCCGTTCTCCTCCTGAATTCTTTGATCACATTTACAGTCATTACTTTGAACTCTTTCTCTGGTAGATTGCCTATCTCCATTTCACCTAGTTCTTCTTCTGGGGTTTTATCTTGTTCTTTCATCTGGAACACATTCCTCTGCCACCTCATTTTGTCTAAGTTGCTATGTGTATTTTTATGTATTTTGTAGGTTAGTTATATTTCTTGATCTTGGAGAAGTGGCTCTCTGAGGAAATGTCCTATGCATCCAAGCAGTGTCCTCCCTTCTCATCACCTAAGCTATATGCTCTAGGGGTTCCCCTAGAACCCCTAGAGCATGTGTCCATCTGGTGTTGTGGGCTATGTGGGCTGTCTGGTAGGCTTGGTTGGCCCCTCGTCTGGTTGGTTGCCAGGCCCTGCCTTGTGCAGATGCTTCTGGCTGCTCTTTAGTGGGGCCTGGTCACAAGATGGATGTTTGTAGAACCATAGGGGTCCCTGGGGCTAGTGGTGGCTCACTGGTGGGCAGAGTCAGGGTCCACTCACTGGCAGGTAAAGATAGATCCTGGGGTTAGTGCCAGACTGCTGGCAGGCAAATCTTGTTCCTGGAGTCTGGCTGCAGGGCCCAGGGATCCCAGAGTTTGTTTCAATCATTGAAGGAGGAGGGCTGGTTGCTGATATGGTTGGGTTTGGGGTGAGTGTGTCTCAAAGGTTGTATTGGCTTGCTAGCGGGAAGGGCCAGGGCAAAGCTGGTCTCAGTGTAGGGTCTGGCTTGTTGTTGGCAGACTCATTCCACAGGCTGCAGGATCATAGTTTTCTTGCCTGTGGTGTCTTCCCCCTGGTGGGTGAGTCTGGTCTAGAGGCTTGTGCAGGTTTCCTGGCAGGAAGGGTCAGTGCCTGCCCACGGGTAGGTAGAGCTGGGTCTTGGCCTTCTGATGGGCAGGGCCATGTCTAGGCAGCTGTGGGCTCAGGAAGTCTTTAGGCAGTCTGTCTGCTGATGGGTGGGGCCGTATCCCCACCCAGTTGTTTGGTCTGAGGAGTCCCAGCACTGGTGCCTGTAGGCTGTTGGGTGTGGCCAGTCTTGGCTCTAATTAGCCAGCATGGCAGCTGCCAGGAGTGTTCATGCAGTTGAATGTTCACTAATATATCTACCACCAGTGTCTACATCCCCAGAGCCTCAGCCACCCCCTGCCTCTCCAGGAGACTCTCCAAGACCAGCAGATAGGTTTGGCCCAGGCTCCTATCAAATTACTGCTTTTGTCCAGGATCCTGGTGTACATGAGATTTTGTGTGCACCCTTTAAAAGTGAAGTCTCTATTTCCTCCAGTCCTATGGGGCTCCTGCAATTAAACCCACTGCCCTTTAATGTGAAATGCTCTGGGGGTTCATCCTCCCTGTACCATACTCCTGGGCTGGGGAGACTGACATGGGGGCTCAGAACTCTCACTCCTGTGGGACAACCTCTGTGAAATAATTATTCTCCACTTTGTGGGTCGCCTACCCAGCAGGTATGGGATTTGATTACATCACAAGTCTGCCCCTCCTCCCCATCTTGTTGTGGTTCCATCTTTATGTTTTTAGTTGTAGAAGATTTTTTCTGGTGGGTTCTAGTGTTCTTCCTCGATGGTTGTTCTGCAGATGATTGTGATCTTGGTGTGCTTCTGAGAGGAGGTGAGCTCAGGGTCTTTCTACTCTGCCTCTCGGCTGCTCCTCCCGGCCCCCATCCCAATTTTTGCTCTTAAAATCTGCTTCCCCTCCTGTGTTTGTGGAGATCTCTCCTCCAATGCCTTACCTTAGTAAACTTTTCACTTGTTTGTGGTTTTCCTAGGTGGAACTTGTTTTTCCTTTGTGCTTCACCTAGTTTCACTTGCTCATTGTGTACCACAGGCAGAAGCCTTGTACCTGGCCCTTCAGATTAGAGTTCTTCCTGTGAAAATCTATATTTCTTTAATTTTGTATCTGTATGAGATGATGAATGTTCACTAAACTTATTGTGATAATCATTTCATGATATATGTAAGTCAAATCATGCTGTACACCTAAAACAAACAGTGCCATATGTCAATTATATCTCAATAAAACTGGAAGAGAAAAAGAGACCCTTCCTCTAAATTTTATTTAAATGTATAATATAGTTTCCAGAAGCCCAGTGAAAACAAATATAATCTTTAAGCTAAAAAAAAGTCTCTTTTTCAAATTTTGAGGTGAAGGAGAGGGGGGGAGTATTTGTTAACTGGAAAGCCAATATCATCTCTTCAAAGGGAAAAAAAAAAACCCAGAAATGTCATTTTCTTTTATAAACCTTCATTAGATGAAAGGAAATCAGTAACACTTGCTTTACTTATATTAACTTTTTATCCAAAAGCCCAAGAGTCCTGTATAGTAGTGATCTTAGATCAAAAAAGTAGATCTTAATTTTTCTGCCTCCCCACACTTTGATTTCTTTACAAGTTACAGCTGTCTTGTATTTGCTCTTGCATATATTTCTTAACTTAATGCTAAGTGGAATCAGATGAGGAAATAAAATCAAGTCATTGTAAAAAGATCTCAAAGCCTGCACAAGTCTTTACACTTAGTTATAAACCCTACTTTGGTTTCCTAAAGTGTAACTCAAAGCAAAGAATTTTACTGCACTATACATTTTTATTTTATTTACATATATATGTAATTCCAACAGCAATCAGAATTAAAATCACTATTTACAAGTTCTTCCCTTGAGAGTAGACTTTAAATAGATCTTTTTGTTTGTTTTATTGGCTGCAGTGTAAACCAAAGGTTGTAGGAAGATATGTTCTAACAGACAATATTCTTTGAGATATGTATTTCAATGAATTTGAGCAGGAAGGAGTGAACTCTCCATTTGTTCACAAAGTTGTCAGTATTCCCTGTTTTTCTTATATTGGTTTTCCATCTCTCTCACTTCTGTTACCTTGCTGTTCCCAAAGGCATGTGAATCTGGGACCCCTAAATTATCAACATGTATATTAATGTAGAATTCACCATGACTAAATTAGTGCCAGATTCAGAAAGAGAGCAAAAACCATTTTGTAATCTTTAATTTAAAAAGAAATTCATGGATTTCAAAGAAATAGACTGTGTCAGTATTTTTATTGATACATGCCCAAGCTGAGATGATATTTTAGGAAAGTTAGAGAGATGGCTTGGAGACATGTGTGCATCGGATTCTCAAACTTGAGCATGTGTGCCTCGGATTCACTGGGAAAACTTGTAAAAACACCAATTGCTTGGCCCTACCCTCAAAGTTTCTGATTCAAAGTATTTGCCTTTCAAGCAGGTTTGCAGATGATGCTGATACTACTAGGTCAGGGACCAAATTTTGAGAACTACCGGAGTAAGAAATACCCAAAGACTTGATATAGTTTTAAAAGGAAGGAAACGTCTTTGTCAAATTTCTCTTTCAGGAGACACACACATAGCCACACAGACTTTATTTTCTTTACTAAGTGATTAAAATTCCTTTAGATAGAACCCAATGGGAGCAAAAATGATAGTAGTGAATTACTGAAAAGCAATAAGTAAGATTTAGAGGGATGTAGAGGGATGGGTTAGAAAGGTGGTTTGAGGGGTAGGCTTTATAAATACAGAGTGCACTGACTTGAGAGAAACCAATCCTTACCCACGCAACACCAAACAACAATATAGCTTTGGATGCTTATTTGCAAAGATAATTCATACTACACAGATCCCTGGTCTGGTTGTAAAACACATTTTCATCAACTTGCTAGGGAAAAATCTCCCTTATACTCCTTTATCAAACTATGGGCCAGACGTGGAAAAAAAAAAAAAAAGACAATACATCGAGTAGTTTTGTCAGAAATCAGTCTAACTACAACATGATTGATCACTACTGAGCCTTTAGGTTTCCATCATTCTTCAAGTTCTTCTTCTATAGGCAGTCACCAACTCATACTTCACCTATCTCAAGGGCAGAA
Organism: Globicephala melas; assembly: GCF_963455315.2. Classification (NCBI taxonomy): domain Eukaryota; kingdom Metazoa; phylum Chordata; class Mammalia; order Artiodactyla; family Delphinidae; genus Globicephala; species Globicephala melas. The sequence continues at coordinate 111,491,135 of NC_083317.1, read as the reverse complement.
CAATTCCAACAGTTTTTCCAGAGCTGAGTATTGAGTCGGATTTTTCCTTTACTGTTTCTTAGACTAAGATGATTAATCAGAAGGGCACTAATGCTTTCACTCCCTGGGCTATGGCCTTCCCCTAAAAGAAGAAATTCCAGCTGATAACTGTTAAGCAAAATTATCATAGGCAATGAGTTTCAAATGCTTCTCGGTAGCTAAATTTCTTATATTGACATCAGTGAAAACTGGGATATGGTTTGAAAATGTAACAAGGAGCTCTGCCCTACACTTGACCCTGCATCTGCTTTCCTCCAGACGATGCATCACAAAACCTTGCTGTCTGCTTTGACTCCACTCTGTTCCTATGACCTGACATGTTTACACATCACACCACTTTTCTTCTCAAAAGTTTTCCTTGTCACTGTGTCCATAAAGTTACAATGATTAATGAGTTGTTGCTGCTGTTGTTATTGTTTTAAAACCTCTTTGGATTCCTGTATTAGAGTTACTACTGAAATGCCCACTGATTTATTTTTTTCACTTTTCTCTAAAGTGAATATATGTAGAGGTAGATTTTTTTAAGGTCTTCTAAAGGATTATTTTTGTGAGTATTTTTGTATCACTTGTAAGTCCCAAGACTGTGAAGCAAAGTCCCTAAACTTGAAAGTTTTAAAATCATCACTTTCTAGAGACATATTCCAGGCAACCCCCAGGGAGAATTTCAGAGCTCCCACATCATCGTCACTGTACACCACCTTTAGTGGATATACAATCAAGAATGGTGGGAAAGTGAATACATCAGCCTCTGCCTTAGAAGAAGAAGAAAAAGAAGAGGGGGAGGGGAGGAAAGAAGGTAGACTATTGAGCACCTCACCAAGGAGAGCTGTTTAGAGTGCTTTAACTACATGACGAGACAATCTAATGGGATACAGAAATATAAGCAATATAGATACGTGCAGCAGCATAAATAAGATCTAAATCATTTGCTGTAAGAGTACAATGCTCTCTGAAGCTCTACCAGGCTTAAATGCACAGGCTTTGAGACAGAATTTACTATAGCAGAAAGAATATACAACATAACATAGCGATCTCCAGGCTCAAAAGGTTACTGCCTGGGTTCAAGTTCTGATAGTGACAAACTGTGTGACTGGAGCTTGTTACTTAACCTCTCTGAATCTGTTTCTTCATCTTTAAATGAACATAAAAATCATACCTAGTTAAGAAAGCCATCATAAAGATTAGATGAGCTAACACAGGCAAAATGCTTAGAACAGTACTTGGCATGTGATTCAGAGCCCTAGGTCAAGAATTTAAGTTCAGCTGAGCTGGTGACCAGCTGTGAGATTTTGGGCAAGTCTACCTTCATAAGTCTCATTACACACATCTAGATACACTGAGCTTTCATGAGAATCAAGCAAAGTAATGTATAAGAAAGCATTTTTACAATTATAACATGCAAACTATTTTGTAAATGCATTGAAATGATTTTTGGATTGATACCCACTAAATTGCTAATTGTGGTTACCTCTGACCAGCGAGTAGAATTAAAGATAGGTGAAGGGAATCTAAGCTTTTTACTTTCTTCTATAGTGTTTGAAATATGTTTAGAGAGAAGTCATTTATTGCATATGTACCTTTTGATTACAGCCTTCTGCATATGTTATTCTTATTAGAACTATGCAAGCATCTAAAAACTCTTGACATCTAGGGATTATAGTTTTACTTCCAAACGCCTGTGTAAATATCTCTGTACCGTACTGACAACATGAAAACTCTCAACTACTCTCTGTATCTGCAGATATAGAGAAAGGTTTAAAGTTCTATCGAGGAGATTCATGTTGAGCCAAAATTTAAAGGGTGGAAGGAAGTATCGACAGTTGTATAAATGTAGGTGTTGGGAAGAGAGGTGGAGTATGTTAGGGCCAATAGTGGTTCTTTTTGGAACAGAATGTGCAAAAGTGGCCTAGAGCTATAAGAGAGAGCAGGCAGCCCAGATATAGAGCTGGTCAAGAACCTTAAGTTCTATGGTACAAGTTGCCTTTATATCAAGGGACTGTAAGAAATCTAAGAACTTGAAAACATTGCACAGAAATAACAGAAAATTATAGAAAACCAAAAGGAGTTTAAAAGAGGTAAGGGAGATCTTGCTAAAGGATTTAACTGTGGAGACCAAGAAGCATGAAAATGAAGTATTGCCCAGAAGAAACAGGTAGCTGTCAATCCCTTATTTAGGTCAATGATTTCCTTCCCCTGAAATCTGGTGCATCACACAGTATAATTGGGGGGAAAAATCTGGTAATTTGGTGATCATATAGTATAGTTGAAAAACAATGTGTAATTCAAAATCAGAAGATGTGTGTTCGAGTCCTGGTTGTAATAATATTAACTATAATAATCATGAATAAGTCTCAACATCTCTGCACTCCAGTTCCCTTATCTCCACAGCATGGAGATGATGATAACATCTACTTCACAGAGTTGTTGGGTGCAATAAATAAGAATGTATGTAAGAAGTAATGAGGAAGTTTATGATACTAATAATGACTAAAACAATCTCATACAAATTGAACATTCAATAAGTGACAGACATTGTGCTAAGAGCTTCACAAACTTGATATGTCACATGAGGCTGTTTCGTTAAAGGCAATGTTCAGGCATTCATTCATTCACTTGACATATATCTGTTGGACATTTCCCTGTTATTTCCAGTGAATCCTGCTTTGTCACATGTCCTACACTGAAGAAGTTTACCATCTAGTGGTGGATGCAAAAGGGAAATTGTCTCACTTAGGAAGAATAAAGACCCTAGATGGGTGTGTGTGTGTATGTTTGGAGATATGGGTGGTCAGAGAAAGCTCTTACCAAGATGGTAATGTCTAAAGACACTGAATTCTAAGTAGTGCTTTTCAAATTGTTGGTCAAGTCACTGATTTTAAAATCAGTTTGGTGGGTTGAGACTTGTATTTTGTTTTAAATGATAACTGACCCTGCTTGTTTGTATCAGAGGACTCTGAGAATCCAGATATGTTACTAGGGTGGCAGTGAGATCCAAACAGTTCTCAGCCTGTTTGGCATCCTAATGGGGCCACTGAACTAAAGGCTTTTTGCAGAAACCTGAGCAGCCCCTGGAAGAAGTCATCTCTGTCAGAGAAGGAGCGAGGTTTGAGGAGCTTGGTGCAGCAATTGTGAATTCAGTGTGGCGGGTGAGTCCGTCTAGGCCTGCCCTGGATGTATGTCTGGGTTCTAGGGAGAGAGAGGAGAGGCTGAGGATAAAAATGGAAAGAACTATTTAATTAAGCTCTGAGGCACATTGTGGCCTAGGCAGTACTGCTTTAGAACTCCACGAACAGCAACTTGACTGTAGACCACCACACAAATCCAATGAGAGCTCTGATGGGAGAGGTAGGGAGAAGCGGGAAAGCATCCATGGTGCCTGGGAGAAACTGTGGGGCTCTGCAGAGGAGAAGTGGTGACTAGAAGAAGCAGACATTTATTTATATGCCCCCGTGAGACCCTCCTGTGTTCCTCATCAGGAGGGAAGCAACAACTAGGGAAGTTTGAATTACTGGTATTAAAGGTGATCCCATTACTCTGCACAGGCTACTGAAAGTGGAAAAGTGTGTTGGTTAAATATGAGAATAGGAAAAGTGAGAGAATATTAAATAAAAGAACAGGAGCAGAAAGGGAAAAACAAAATTGGATGGATCTGGCCACTTGCTTGAAGAGGTGATCGTACTCTGACTCCAAAGCAATCTGTCAACAGGCTCAAAAGCAAGTTTCTACCTTTAGCAACATAAATGAGGAATATGCCCAATGTCTACAACATGCTGATGAGATTACGAGGTTTATTAGACTAAGGGACTGCATTTTCTAAATCAAAATGCATCATATCCTGAGTATACCTTCACATGATGCAGATGAGAGAAAATGTGGCTTTGAGCACATCAGTATGCAAACCACTAAGAAGCTTATTTCCATTTACTCTTCACTTCTGGACCAATTTTACAGAGCGAGTAACCTATAACAACTCAAAACAGTTTCTCCATGACCCTGTTTCATTCAGCATCAAGATTGCAATCAATATCTAATTTCCTTTAATATTCATAGACATAAGCTCCAAAAAGAACTTTGACAGATATATATTTGTGTTATTTGGAATTTTGAATTTATAACGGCATGTATGTCCAGCCCAAGAAAATGACTGAAAATGGACTTAAATCTAGGATAATGATGAAAGTCTTAAACTCTTGACTATTTCTGACCTTCTGAAAAAAAAAAGACCCAGCTCTGTGCCCACCCAGGATTCATTCAGATGATTTATAAGAAATTGCATACCCATCTCACTTTTGCAAACCAAGAAATCACTTTCAAAAGAGAGTGGAATAAAAGTAAAACATTCATCCATCTCATTCTCTGGGAAATTACCAACTCAAAATATTATTCTTCAGCTTTCGGTATTCTTTCCTATAAAGGAATCTTAGGCCGATGTATATTTATGTTTTAAGTGGAATTCCTCTGCTTGTCCAAAAAAAAAGAAACAAAGAAAAAGGGGGAGGCAATGTCTGAGAAACGGCAATAAGCAATAATATGGGATAATAAAATAAATAGTAAAAATGGGAAATAATTTCCTCAGAAAATAAAAAGAGAAGATTTATTTAACTACAAGATCTACAGATAGACATTACAGTCTTCCCTGGGTATCTGCATGGGACTGATTCCAGGACCCCTGCAGATACCAAAATCCACAGATCCTCAAGTCCCTTACACAAAATGGCATAGTATTTGCATATAACTTATGCATATCTTCCTGTGTACTTTATTTTTTTATGTATCCAATTTTATCTTTTTAATTTAATCTTTATCTTATATTGAGGTATACTTGATTTACAATGTTGTGTTAGTTTCAGGTGTACAGCAATGTGATTTAGTTATATATATAAATATATCCACTCTTTTTTAGAGTCTTTTCCCATATAGGCCATTACAGAGTATTGAGTAGAGTTCCCCATGCTATGCAGTTGGTCCTTGTTGACTATCTAACATATATATATATATATATATATACACATATAGTAGTGTCTCTCTATACATAGTAGTGTCTATATGTTAATCCCGAACTCCTAATTTATCCCTTTCTCCCATCTTTCCCCTTTGGTAACCATAAGTTTGTTTTCAAAGTCTGTGAGTCTATTTCTGTTTTGTGAATAAGTTCATTTGTATCATCTTTTTAGATTCCACATATGAGTGATATCTTATTATCTTTGTCTTTCTCCATCTGACTTACTTCACTTAGTATGATAATCTCCAGGTCCATCCATGTTGCTGCAGATGGCATTATTTCATTCTTTTTTATGGCTGAGTAATATTCCATTGTATATGTGTACCACAGCTTCTTTATCCATTCCTCTGTCGATGGACATTTAGGTTGCTTCCATGTTTTGGCTATTGTAAATAGTGCTGCAGTGAACACTGCAGTGCATATATCTTTTGAATTATGGTTTTCTCTGGGTAGCTGCTCAGGAGTAGAATTGCTGAGTCATATGATAGCTCTATTTTTAGTTTTTTAAGGAACCTCCATACTGTTCTCCATAATGCCTGTACCAATTTACGTTTCCACCAACAGAGTAGGAGGGTTCCTTTTTCTCTACACCCTTTCCAGCATTTATTGTTTATAGATTTTTTGATGATGGTCATTCTGACCAGTGTGAGGTGATACCCCATTGTAGTTTTGATTTGCATTTCTCTAATAATTCGTGATGTTGAGCATCTTTTCATGTGCCTCTTGGCCATCTGTATGTCTTCTCTGGAGAAATGTCTATTTAGATATTCTGCCCATTTTTTGATTAGGTTATCTCTTTTTCGATATTGAGTTGCATGAGCTGTTTGTATATTTTGGAGATTAATCCCTTGTTGGTCACATAGTTTGTAAATATTTTCTCCCATTCTGTAGGTTGTCTTTTCATTTTGTTTATGGTTTCCTTTGCTGTGTAAAAGCTTTTAAGTTCAATTAGGTCCCATTTGTTTATTTTTGTATTTATTTCTATTACTCTAGGAGACAGATCCAAAAAGATATTGCTGCAATTTATGCCAAAGAGTGTCCTGCCTATGTTTTCCTCTAAGAGTTTTATAGTATCTAGTCTTACATTTAGGTTTTTAATCCACTTTAAATCATTTCTATGTTCCTTATAATACCTAATACAGTATAAATGCAATGCAAATAGTTGTAAATACAATGTAAATCTATGTAAATAGTTGCTGGCATGTAGCAAATTCAATTTTTGCTTTTTGGAACTTTCTGGAATTTTTTCAAATATTTTAGATTTGCAGTGTGTTGTATCCACAATGCAGAACTCGTGGTCACAGAGGGCCAACCGTAGATGGAAACACTACTGTGGGTTGTGCACAGGGATCTCACCTCTAACCTTCTATTCTCTAGTAAATTTCCTCAGCTCTACCAGGCTTGGTTGCTCATGAGGAGTTTCCTTAGATATTTCAAAACTCATTGGAATTTACCTCTTATTCCAGACATGGCTAGTAATAAAAATGCTTTCTTTGAGAGGTTTTTATGTCCTAATTACAGTATAGAGAAAGTAGTATTCTCAGCTCTGACATCAATACATGCCTTGAGGGGGAGGGGCACAGAGTGAGGGTTGGTGATGATGTAAGGCCGAGCATTATGCAATCAGAAAATTTTAAGAAACAGTTAACTCATTATTAAACTCTTCTTCTCAAATAGTTATAGCTGCAGTTTGATAGAATGTAAGCTGAAGATTTTGGAAATTTAAAAGCATATAAGATTCTATGCCTTGTGAAATCTGTATGTCATCACCTACCTAATCCTATTGTTCACAGATCAGTAGTCACTTCTTTGAGAATTCCAATCCAGCTTACATTGCTCCAACGACATTTTGAAAGTTCAAAGTTAGAACATCAACATTGTGCATTCAAGAATATTGTAAGGGGGAAATAATTACCCATTTGCTACATATTTGTTAGTTGTCTGTTTTGTACTATGAGTTGGAGAGATGAGAAATAGATTCAGTCATAAAGGGCTTCAATTTAACAGAGGAAAAAACTCACATATATGAAAATATTAGTGGACAAATAATATGTATCATTATACTTCATTTAATTAAAAAGTATAATGTAATGTAAGCTAATATAATAAAGTGCTAACTTTTTGTTGCAGCTATAAACAGAAAAGTGGTTTGGATTTACTGATATAAGCTGTCATTGATCAGGGTCTCATGTACCAGGGAGTAATGCCTACATACACACACACATATATGATAGGTGTGTTTCCAAACTTCTGTGATACTAAAAATCACCTGGGGAATTGATTTCATAATAGGCCTTCTCTAGACCTAATGAAATGAACTCTCCAGAGCAGGAGCTTGAGAATCTGTCTTTTTAACAAATGACTCAATTGTTTCAGTTCAGGCAGGTTTAGAAAACACTGCAGTCCTCACAACAATCCCATGAAAATATTCTTCTTCTTTTATAGTTGAGAAACTAAGGTTAGAGAGATTAATTAACTCCTCAAAGGACTCCCAAGTTAGAATACAACAATCTGACTTCCAAAACTTTTGGTCTTTTCACTGCACTAAGCTTTCTTTGTTCTCTGAGAAAATGATCAGGTTGGATGTGTAAACATGGAATTAAAATACTTATTATAGGGAAATTCATTTCTACTGCTGCTTAAAAACAACATTACAGTCTGCTTTAAAGTGCTAAGGAAAAGAATATTGAGCCCTTGAAATAAGAAAGTCTTTGTCAAAGATAGATAGAAAATTAAGATTTATGGGAATGTTGAAGCTTTTTGTGTTCCAGGGAAAAGTTGTGCACACATTTGAACAAGAAATGAGATAACCTATAGCTTCGAAGGGCTAAAGAAAAGGACGAGTACGTGTGGAGAAAAAGACTCCAGACTAAAGAAAGTAAAGTTGTTCTGACGTAAAACATAGGTTGCCACAACTTTGTTTTATAACTTTCTAACCAAATGGCAGGACTCTGTGGTATACAAATGCAAGAAAGATGACAGGTGATGCAGGAATGGTGTCGGCAGAAAGATGTACAGAAAAACCCAGTCTCTAGCCAGGAAGAAAGCTAAAATATGAGTTGATGTCCTTAACCCCAAGGGAAACCAGAGCCCAGCTGTAAAGTAGCCTAAAACCTTTAGAAAGTTGGTGACAGCCCAGGGGCTACTCTACCTAGGGAGTCTTTTAATGGATTTCAGGAAATCCATTGAAATAGCATCTTGAAATAACATCTACAGTTTTGTCTGAATGTATGTATTCTGAGAAAGTCTAATGCTTTCATGGGTTTCTCATTAAAGTCTATAGCACAGAAAGAGGTCAAGTGAATAGAAAGACCATATTTTTAATTAACTCAAACAGAATGTAAAGAAGGGAAAAAAAAATAATAGATGGTCTTGAAGCCCTCGCAAACCATATAAGCATCAGGGAAGTCTAGGGGATTCAGGTCAGGGGTGTACTTAAGAACTGGCTGTCCACTGGGAGGAAGCCCTGATTTATAGTCCTTGTTGATTGCTGTGATGTAAATACTCCCATGTGGCCAGTTTCCAGCTGCCAATGAGATGGAACCTAACTTTCAAAATTCCTGAAAAGTTAACAATCAGCTTTCACAACACTGCAGGAGCCGTATCCAGTAGCCCTCTGATTCAAGGTGAGTTCATTCTTCTCAAGTCTGGAGAAAACTAAAACTCGGTCAAGTTGTTAATGAAAATAGTCGAGCCTAATTTTATACACATTTTATGTTAGCATTTTATAAATATTTCTTTAAACAGAAGTTTTTAAAAAGCTTTTTTGAAATGTTTAACCAAGTTTAAAAGATAAGAATCAGTGAATAAAGCCAAAGTTTTCTCTAATTGTTTTGATGAGATTGATTTCAGTAGGAAAATTAATTGAATAAAAAAGGATGCTATAATTACCAGGAAGAAACTGGGTCCCTTCTTGTCTTGGTCCACTTGGGCTGCTATTTCAAAACAACACTGACGGGTGGGTAGCTTACAAACAGCAAATGTTTTTTGCTCACAGTCTGGAGGCTGGACGTCCAAGATCAGGGTGCCAGCAAGGCCAGGTTCAAGTGAGGCCCTCTTCTAAGGTTGCAAACTTCTCATTGTGTCCTCACAAGGTGAAAGGGCTAGAGAGCTCTCTGGGCCTCTTTTATAAGGGTGTTAATCCCATTCATGAGGACTCCATACTCATGATCTAATCACCTCCCAATCCCCACCCTAACACCAAATACCATCGAAGTTGGGGGGTTAGGATTTCAATGTATGAATTTTGAGAGGACACAAACATTCAGACCATAGCACTTCTAGAGCAGTAGTTCTCAAATTATGGATTCTGGACAAGCAGCATCAACATTACCTGAAAACTTGTTAGAAATGAAATTCTCAGGCCCCCCACACCAGATCGCTGAATCAGAAACTCTGAGAGTGGGACCCAGCAACCTGTGTTTTAACAGGTCCTCCACCAATTTGATGTACTATTAGATTTGTTTCAATTTGCTTTAAATTTGGGGATTATGTTTTTCTTTTTCTTTGTTCTTTTAATTTATAAGATATTTACTTGATTCGAAAACAAGGGACACTCAGAGATATCTAGCCATTTGTGGCTCCTCTGTTCCAGTATTTTAGTATAAGCAGGTATGTGTGCATATTGGTATAACCCCTCATTTTTTACACAAAAGGTAGCATACATTGTTCTGTACCTGTTTTTTTCACCAAATACTTTGCCCTGGAGATAACATCACATCAGCATATAGAGAACCCCCTTCATTCATTCCTTTCTACAGCTGCTTAAGTGCCACATTATGTAGATAGACTACAGTTTGTTAGTCTTCTATTAATAGATATTTGACTTTTTCCAGGGTTTCATTCTAACAGATGATGCCATAATGAATAGACTTGTGCATATACCATTTTGTATTTTTAGCAGTGTACCTGTGGAAATGTCAACATTCTTAGAAGAAGGATAGCTGGGTCAAAAGTTAAATACATATGTAATTTTGGTATTTTGATTGCTGAACACCCCTAAAAATGTTGTACCATTTTGAATTTCTAAAAACAGTATATGAGAGTGCTTATTTCCCCACAGCCTTACCAAGACATATATTGGTATATCTTCATTTTTTCCCATCTGACAGGTGAGTAATGGTTCTTCAATGTGGTGTTATTTACAGTTCTCTTATTGTAAGAGGTTAAGGGTCAAGTTTACATTCACATTTTCGTTTTCTATGAACTGTCTCTTCTTATCTCTAGCTCATTTTTTCTGTTTTTCTGTTTTTTGAGGGGTGGCCAAAAAATTTAATGTAATTTAATTTACCAAACTTTTTCCTGTTGCTTATACATATTAAGTAGGAATATTTTTCCTACTCCCAGGTTGTAGAGAAATTCATCTATATTTTCTTATAGTTATTATTTGTACCCAGAATTTTAAACATGTTTCTGAAGAGATTCTTATGTCCACTGAAGTACCAGTTTACAAATGCAAGTTTTATAAACTGATGTCAAACATTGCAGTTATTTACATGAGAAACATTTAATAATCTGTCATTTCGTGCTTTTTTAAATTCTTCTAAATGATGTCAACCTGAAGTCTTCTTGCCTGCACGATAAAATGTTCCATTAGTAAAACAGAAAAGATTATTTCTGGAGTAATGTGTATTCTTTGTGAAGAAACATATTTAATTATTGAAAACTTTACCTTTCTAAGAGAAGACAACATAAACCATTACGATGCAGCCCACAATCCAGCCAATCAAGAGAAGAATAGGGACCAGAAGGTGTGAAAATGTAGTCGTTGCTGGAAAAAATAAGAGGAAGCAGATCAGGTAGGTCATGTTGGTATTAAATCTTCTGAATCAAAAGGATAAGAGGAAGTCTGATATAATATCAAGGGAAAAATACACTCTCTAATCACATCCATACAAGATTATTATTTTCTTTTCTACAAAGGGACTTGTGACTCAGCTGGGTATTTGGAATAGAAGACCTGTGTTCAAACCATAGGCTTTCCTTTTACAGTTATGTGACCTTGGACAATCCTGAGCTTGAACTTCCCTATTTGTAAGATACAGAGAATGAAACTTGTGATATACACCTCCTGGAGTTGTTGTGAGGATCAAATGGCATCACGTGTTTACAAAGGCTTTGTAAACTCTAATTACTGTGTGGGTGTGGGTGTAGTATATACAGAACAGTTTCATGCATTTGTTCAATAACACAAAGACCAGCTGTTTACATAGAAACACTGGAAAGTGACTGAGGTAATTCTTACTAAACTAGTCATAACATAGGGAAAGGTGTTGAAAATCATTCTTAGACTTGATAGCTGCCTTTATCATAGGAAAAGGAAAGCATTATACCTTATGTAATCATTGAGAAAAGATATTCTATTTTTTTAACTGGCTCAATACGGCAACCTACACTGATCCAACACACGCGTAAAAGACAAAAGTATAATAATTCCTCTTGTGTCTCCTATTTGTACCCTTACCTGTAAAACAGCAACTTATAAAAGTATCTTTTTTTAATATTCACCCCATCTCAATCTTGTTACAACCAACACACCACACAAAATGATTCAAAACAGCACAGAAACACATAGTATAGAATTAATGTCCCTGTGTTAAAGCCTCAGATATGTTCCTAATTGAAAAACACAGATTTTATGCCATTAGCTAACAAAGAAAATGCATATTCTTAGCAATTGCATTCCTATTACAATTTCCATCACTCTAAAAGTGAAGTTTTTTAAGTGCTATTAAAATCATCAGGAAATGAGACACTTCTAAAATTAGAAGACACTCATAACAGCAAATATTCTGAAATTAAAATGGATTTTTATAGTTTAAATCTATTTTTCCAAAAGTTTTGGAGTCTCTCAACTCTCACAAGTTCAGCAGCTTTCCTTGCTTGTCCATCTCACTGTGACCTTGAACAAAGCGTTAACCTCTAAATGAAAAAAACCCTTTCTTTCTCGTTACCTGCCATGTGGTATTGCTTTAAGGATAAAGGAAACTTTATGATATGTTCTTTACTCTCATTTGGATGAAAGCCTTTTTATGAATTAAGGTAGCATTACAGTGGAAGTACGTAGTAATTTCTTGAACTCCTATATTGATTTAGTATTTTTCCCAATTTCAAAGAACTTATAAATGCTCAATTAAAATATTGGAATTAACTTTTAAGTATTTTATACAAGCATATTTTAATACAGTTCTGAAATTTACATATAATAAAGCACTAAAAGTGTATCTCATTACTTATTATTCTTTGTAAAACAATACAATTGACTGTGCATTTAAATACTCAAAGTATACCTGCATTTGTGTTCTGTTAACAGTAGTGTTTTAAGTTTTATTATAATCTGTAGCATTGGTTTGAAATAGGAATATTTAGGAACACAACATACTCTGCATACGTCACACTAGTAACACAAATAAGCACAAAACCTCTTTTTAAATATGAACAGTAATTCCAAAATTCTTCTCTCCGGGTTTAAAACCTGGTGCCACCACGCTCTTATATGTGACCTCAAGCAAGTTACTAAACTTTGCTGTGCCTCAGTTTCCTTATCTATAAAACGGGAATGATGATAACACTTCATATCTCATGAGATTGTTGTCAGGATTAAAAGCATCAATTCCCATAGGCATTTGAAAACTTACTTGGACACTATATATATATATATATTCAGCCCATTTTATCATTTATTACAGTCAATCATTTTTCTTAAAAATAAAAAACATTTAAAAAACAGAAAAAAAGAAATTCAGATGTGAAGCATACTAAGCCTATTTTATTTATTTTTGTTTCAGAGTCAGAAAACACACTCAGAAAGGTAGAGGGATTTCCCCCAAACTCACATGGCCATTTAGTAGCAGATCTGACACAATTCAAATGTCCTTAATGCTAGCCCAGCACACCACAACGCCTCAAATCCAGTACAACACTGGAGAATAACTGGCCTCTAACTCATCTTTCAAAACAAGCATGAACAAATTAAGCTCTTTTGTTTATCTGATCCTTTCGAAATTATTCATGTAACGTATAGACATGGTCCATAAATTGCGTATCTAATGCATTTTTTTCAGCCACACTAACATATACGGTTAATGATCCTTTAGCAGAGATACCACACTCTTCAGAATAGCTAAGGAACAGAAAATATTGTGAAACAGAAAATAAATCAGGGAGCCTGGAGCCTTTTCTGCCAAGAGAGTTGGATGTCTTAAATCTTACCTTTTTCAGCCATTCTTCCTGTTGTGGGGTGGGCTGGTCAGGGCCACGCTTACCTCTTTGTTATTGTTATCCAGCATCTCTTTGAACTTTAAATAGACATCTGAAGAGTGTGACAGCTGCCTGACTCCTGGCTGCCAATTGTCTGGGTGATGTAAGACAGTGGAAAGCAGAACTCCTCTGTCGCTTTCTTTATCCTGTTACTGTGGAGGAAACAAGGGGCTACATGACCTAAACAATTAAGTTGAATTATCCTAACCCAGTGATAGGCAGATATTTTTTAACTCACCCAGTGCCTCAGACAACATGAAGGAAATGTTGGGAAGGGGGTGTACAGAGGAAAGATGGCATTGCGATTAGAGAAGTCCTATTAAAGAGGAAGGGTGGTATATTGGAAAGAAAGGACTTTGGAGTTGGAGAGACCTGGCTTCAAATTCCAATTCTGCTATTTCTGTAATAGAGGCCAGTTGCTTAACTGAGCATCAGCTTCTTTGATTTTAAAATAAAGATAGTAATAGCTACCCAAGGAAGAAGTGTCATAAAGATGAAATGAAAAACTTATATCAAATAGAGACAGTTCTTTATTATATTACAGAATACAAAAGATAAAATAGTGCCCCTTCCTATGAACCATTCTAAAAACAGAAAATTGTAGTATAAATGTCCTAGAAACTAAAACAATAAAACGCTGTGGTATTGCCTAGACTTTTCAGAGAGCAGTCATAGCTTGTTGTTTTTATTAGCAATGTATAAAAATAGGACATTCCATTTTTCAAAGTCCAACCTGGCTTATGTAACATGACCTAGATTATGCTCTAGATTCTCATTGGAATAACTTTTGGGTCTGGATGGAAAGCTTTTGCAAAATGACCTTGTAACAGACTTTGAAAAAATCTAACACAAGACTGAGTGTCCTCCTCTGAAAACAAGATTTACCTGATCAGATCTACCTCCACACAGTTCCAAGAGTAATGTTTCCTGCAGATGACCACATGTCTCATCACTGGTCAAAACCCACCAATGGGGCTTCCCTGGTGGCGCAGTGGTTGAGAGTCCGCCTGCCGATGCAGCAGGGGACACGGGTTCGTGCCCCGGTCCGGGAAGATCCCACATGCCGCAGAGCGGCTGGGCCCGTGAGCCATGGCCGCTGAGCCTGCGCGTCCGGAGCCTGTGCTCCGCAACAGGAGAGGCCACAACAGTGAGAGGCCCGCGTACAGCAAAAAAAAAAACAACAAAAAAAACAAACCACCAATGGTTCTCCATCTCCTAGAGAATAAAAATCAGAACTCCTTGTCAAGATACCTAAAAAGCCCCACCTCTTTACTTTCCCATTTGCAATGATGCTTCGACCACACTGAACTTGCTATTATATGAATGCAGAATGCTACAACCCACACAGGCAAGAATAACATATGAATTTCTACCTCAAGTCATATACCTATAGATTAGAGTGTGCAGCCAAAAATCTGGTAAATTTGTTGCTTGTTTAATGTCATTTAAGCCAAGGTATCATCTCTCTCTCCCTCTCTCCAATTTAATGTTGAAAAAATGCCTGTCTATACCAGATAAGAAAAGAGATTATGTAAAAAAATCCCTGATAAAGTCAGGAGGTTTTTCCAATATTAAATAATTACATATTGAACAAAAGTCAATCGAGGGCAATTTCACTTAAATGCTGAAATTTTTAACTAAATAGGCTCAAATGAACACCCTTTCTTAAAGCCAAAAAAAAAGAAAAAAGGTACTTAAAAAAAACAGTAAGGTACACTCCAAAGAACAAAGATACATATACTCGGGTAAAATAATCTGCCTGAAGTGGATAAAGATAGAATGTATGAAAATATTTCTACATTAAAAATATTTATTTCCATGTCAGTTGTCTTAAACTTTTTTTTGATATGAACTATTAACATTACTGCTACAAATTTGGATTCTGAGGAGGAATTACTTTATAACTCATTTATTTTTCTTTTCTATAGAAAGAGACAGGAAAAAAAAAATTACTTCAATGAAAATGAATTGCCCCGATCTCAGAGAAAGTTTCAATCTAGAATCTCATTTCCTTGGTATTCCTTCAGTTAAAAAAAAAAGTTTTATAGTATTTATTTAGGAAAAAAATGTTTTATTCATTATTGGACTAGTTTTGCTTTGAACTCATAAACCCGATATTTTACCATTTTCTAATCTTCCTCTTAGGGCATACCATTTAGGTACGTAAGTACATTGTCTAATTTGCATTTTCTTGAAGATTTAGCTCTCAAATCCTTTATTATCAAGGTGACATTAGATTGTTCTAGGGTATTTAAACTAAAAAATTCAAATACTTGGCTCCTTATTCAAGATAAATCAGAATTTATTCACTTTCAAACATTTTTAACTATCAGTGTCGAATTATAGTAGAAAGATCTACACATGGTAGATTAAATGGACAAATTCCTATAAAGATATAAACTACCAAAACTGACTCAAAAAGGAATAGAATATTTGAATAGACTTATAAAAAATAGAGATTGAAGTCATAATCAAAAAATTGTCCCACAAGGAAAAGCCCTGGAACAGATGGCTTCACTGGTGAATCCTACCAAACATGTAGAGTTAACACTAACACTTAAAAACTCTTCCAAACGTAGAAGAAGAGGGAAGACTTCCCAACTCATCCTATGATGTCACTGTTACCCTAAAACCAAAGCCAAAAATATCATAAGAAAGCTGCAGACCAATCTCGCTAATGAAGATAGGTGCAAAAATTCTCAACAGTAAACTAACCAACCACATCCATCAACATCATATAAAAGCATTATACACCACAACCAATGGGATTAATCCCAGGAATGTATAGTCCGTACAACATTCCAATTCCAGTTAATGTTACACACCATATTAATAGAATAAGAAACAAAAACCACATGATCATCTCAGTAGATGCAGAAAAAACATTTGACAAAATCCAACACCATTTCAAGATAAAAACAATAAGTTAGGAATAAGTGGGAACTTCCTCAACCTCACAAAGGGAATATACAAAAAACCCACCGCTGGCAACACATCTAATGGAGAAAGACTAGGTGCTTCCTCCACAACATGATGAATAAGACAAGGATGGTTGCTCTCATACTTTGAGTCAATATTGTACTGGAGGGTGGAGCCAGAAGAATTAGGCAGGAAAATGAAGTAAAAGGCATCCAAATTGGAAAAGAAGAAATTAAACTATCACTGTTTGCAGATGACATGATCTTATAATGAGAAAATCCTAAAGAATCCACACACACAATCTTTTTAAAAAAATAAATAAATTTATTTATTTATTTTTGGCCGTGTTGGGTCTTCGTTGCTGCATGTGGGCTTTCTCTAGTTGCGGCGAGCGGGGGCTACTCTTCATTGCGGTGTGCGGGCCTCTCATTGCGGTGGCTTCTCTTGCTGCGAGCACGGGCTTTAGGGGCACAGGCTTCAGTAGCTGTGGCTCGCGGGCTCTAGAGCGCAGGCTCAGTAGTTGTGGCGCACAGGCTTAGTTGCTCCTCGGCATGTGGGATATTCCCGGACTAGGGCTTGAACCCGTGTCCCCTGCATTGGCAGGTGGATTCTTAACCACTGTGCCACCAGGGAAGTCCAGGGAAGTCCCCTCCACACACAGTCTTTGAGAGCTAATAATCAAATTCAGCAAGGTTACAAGATACAAGATCAACACACAGTTGTATTTCTACTTGCTAGCAATGAACAGTTTGAAAATTAAGAAAAAAATGACAATTACAATAACATCAAAAAAATAAAATACTTAGAATTAAATTTAACCAAAGATATACAAGACTTGTAAATGAAGACTGACCAAACATTGCTGAGGGAAATTAAAAATCTAAATAAACAAAAGACATTCCATTTTCACAGATTGAAATGCTTAATATTGTTAAAGATGGCAATACTACCCCAAGCAATCTACAGATTCAGTATATTCCTATCAAAATACCAATGGCCTTTTTTTTTTTTTCCAGAAATGGAAAACCTAACCTTAACATTCATATCGGGGACTTCCCTGGTGGTGCAGTGGTTAAGAATACGCCTGCCAATGCAGGGGACACAGTTTGAGCCCTGGTCCGGGAAGATCCCACATGCTGCAGAGCAACTAAGAATGCGCTCCACAACTACTGAGCCTGCTCTCTAGAGCCCGCGAGCCACAGCTTCTGAAGCCTGTGCCCCTAGAGCCCGTGCTCCGCAGCAAGAGAAGCCAATGCAATGAAAAGCCCGTGCACCGCAATGAAGAGTAGCCCCTGCTCGCCGCAACTAGAGAAAGCCCACGTGCAGCAAAGAAGACCCAACGCAGCCAAAAATAAATAAATAAATTTCTATTAAAAAAATTCATATGGAATTACAAGGGAGCCTGAATAATCAAAACAATCTTGAAGAGGAAAGAAAAGTTGGAGAACTTAATGCTTATTGATCTCAAAACTTACTACAAAGCTACAGTAATCAAGAATATATGGGACAGGCATAAGGACAGACATATAGATCAATGGAATAGAATTGAGAGTCCAGAAATAAACCCAAACACTTACAGTCAATTGATTTTCAGTTGACTATCAAGAGCTACCAAGACAAAATATTAGGGAAAGAATAGTCTTTGCAACAAATGGTGCTGGGACAACTAGTTTTTCACATGCAAAAGAATGAAGGTGGATCCCCTACCTCATAACATATTGAAAACTTTACTCAAAATGTACCAAGACCTAAATGTAAGAGCTAAAACTATAAAATCAGAAGAAAACATAGGAGTGAATCAGGCAATGATTTCCTAGCTATAACACCCAAGCAGAAGCAATCAAAGAATAAGTAGGTAAATTGGCTTTCATCAACATTTAAAAGTGTTGTACATCAAAGAACACCACCAAGAAAGTAAAGAGGCAATCTATGGAATGGAAACAAATATTTGCAAATCATACATCTGATAATGGTTTAGTATCCAGAATATATATATTTTAAAACTCTTATAATTCAACAATAAAAAAACCCAAGTAATCATTTTTAATATGAGCAAAGAATTTGAATTGACATTTATCCAAAGAAGATATACAAGTAGCCAATAATCACATGAAAATATATTTAAATCATTAGGGAAATGCAAATCAAGACCACCATGAGCTACCACTTCACCTCCACGAAGATAATTATAATAAAAAAGACAGACGATGACAAGTATTGACAAATATGTGGAGAAACTAGAACCCTCTAGTGCTGATGGGAATGTAAAATGGTACAGCCACCTTGAAAAAGTTTTGCAGTTCTTCAAAATGTTAAATATGGAATTACCTTATGACCCGGCAATTTTATTCTTACATGTATACCCAAGAGAACTAAAAACAGGTGTTCAAACATACTGTACACAAATGTTTATAGCAGCATTATTTATAATAGTCAAAAAGTAGAAACAACCCAAATGTCCATAAATTGATGAATGAATAAACTAAATGTATAGCCATACAATGTGATGTGTTCAGCCATAAAAAGGAATGAAGTTTTGGAACATGCTAAACATGGCTGAACCTTGAAAATATTATCTTAAATGAAAGAAGCCATATTGTATTATATGATTCCATTTTACAAAATGTCCAGAACAGGCAAATCTATAGAGACAGAAAGTGGGTCAGTGGTTGCTTGGGGATGAGGGAGATGAGAATGGAGAGTGATTGCTAAGAGCTATGAAGTTTCTTTGGGGAATGATGAAAATATTCTGAAATGAGACAGTGGTGATGGTTGCACAACCTTATGAATATACTACAACCAGTGAATTGCACACTTTGAAAGAATTAATTTTATGGTACTTGAATTATATCTCAATTTTTAAAAGTTCAAATTGGTTTTTGAAACAAAGTTTCAGAGAAGAACCCCCAGACCCTCCAGGTGAAAATGGGGGAGGGAGGCAGAACAGGATTGGGAGAAATGCCAGGCAAAATAGTAACAAAGTTGAAATTTTTGCTTTTAAAAGAAGTGTTTACTGAGCACCTACTATGTACTAGATGCCACTCTAGGCACTTGGGATACATCAATAAAAAAATATCCCTGCCCTCCCAGAGTTACATTCAGAAAGGTGATAAGTGCTTTGAAAAAAGAAAAAGCAGGGCTGACAAAGGTTAATAATTAGGTTGATCTGGGTTTTCCTAGCAGGACTGAAGAACAGCAAGGAGTTAGCATGGCTCCAGCAGGGTGAGGAAGGGGTGAGCTATAAGAGAAGGGGTCAGAGAGGTGAGTAAGGAGGGCTTTATTAGCCATTGTTAGAATGTCGGATTCTTCTCTGAGTGAAACAAGCAGCCAAAGGAAAGTTTTAAAGAGAGAACTAACATAATCTGTTTTAAAGAGAGAACTAATGTTTTTAAAGTATCATTCTGGCTGCTGTGATTGGGAGCAAAGATATAAGCAGGGAGACTTGTTGTAGGCTACTGTACTAATCCAGACAAGGGTGGTATTTGATTACTCATCAAGGAGGGGCACTATTGATGAGGCCAAAGTATGGTGGGCATTTGTGATGGATCTGACTTGACTAATACAGTTTTGATGGGTTGGGTGTGACTTTCCCCTATTATCAACTTTTGTTGACTGAGTTGCTAGGTGGAGAAATTTGTGTTCAAAGTCTAATCAAAGGGTCTGCAAACTGCAGTAGAATGTAATGAGCAAGGTTTATCCAATCTGAGATGTCCAAAATGTGAAATGTATCAAGACTAATGAGTAAGAGGCAACAAAGTATTACAGCCTACCTGATCCCCTTCCCTGGGACCCCTTCTTGCATGTCACAGAAAGGGAAGGGTGGCTCAAAGCAGAAGGCAACACTATGATGGTGGAGAAGCAGCCACCTGGGATCATGTCAAGTCGAGGGACCATACCTACGGACCCTCAGGCCTCAGCAGAAAAGGGGTTGCTGGAGTCCATTTTTCAGCCTCTACTCATTCCTCCATGTACTTCCGATTTCGCTTCAGCCTGCATTTCACCACTGAAACAACTTATTTTTATGATCACTAAGATCTAAGATCATGTGACTTCTGTGTTGCTAAAGTCATGCAAATTTTCAGTCCTGATCTTACTGATGACCTCTTGGTGTCACTTGACACCACTGTTTACTTTATCCTTCTTGAAATCATTTCTCTTGGCTTCTGTGGCATCAGACTCTTCCCACTTTTGACTATGCATTCTTAGTCTTGTGAGTTCATTCTCATCCACCCAAACACTAAATAATGGCTCCTTGATGAAAATATCAGAGCTGAGCTTCCATGATACGGAAAGATGAATTGGAGAGACCTGGTAAGTGAAATCTCTGTCATGTATATTTACAGAGCCCTGAGAGTTCCTCTCATGCGTGCAACCAATACAGTCATTTAGGACTCCATGCTGAGAAGGACCCCATGCTTGTTTTAATGCTCTGCTCTGAGTGTCCTGAAATTCTTAATAACTTTTTTCTTTTGGCCACGTTGCGTGGCATGTGGGACCTTAGCTCCCTGACCAGGGATCAAACCCACACCCCCTGCAGTGGAAGCACGGAGTCTTAACCACTGGACTGCCAGGGAAGTCTGAAATTCTTAATAATCTTTTATCTTTGAACTTGCATTTTGTCAGAGGCTATGGGACAATGGAGCATGCACACGAGCAGAGGTGGTCCAGGGGAGGTGGCGCATTTGAGCTGTAGTGGTCCTCAGGCTCTAGGCACTGCAAACTGCGTCCACAGAGCAGTCAGCCCTGAGTGTATGTCAGGGCCTGGGACAGTCCAGAGCTGCAGGGAGTGAGGGAGTGGAACCAGGCCGGGACCTGGACACAGAATGGCGGTAGGGACAGCAGCAAGCATGCCTGGATGCAACTGCTGGTGGATAAGCAGTGAATTTCAGCAGTAGATTGTCGAATCTTCTATTTTAAAAACTGCGGCAACCTGTACCACAAAATATCCACAGGTTTCAAAATAGAAACTAAATGTAAAGATTGCTACATTCGATGACAAATAACACTATTTTCATATGAAGCTTTGGATGAACCAGATATTAAGAAGTAGACAATTTTAAAATTATTTTTTCCTTGTAATTGAAGATAAGACGATAGGATGCATAGCAGATGTTTTGAAATACATACAAATCATAAAGCTACTTTACGTTTCTTGCACAACTTCCATAAGTTACCAAAAATGTCAGAAGAAATGTCAAAATGCCATTGTATAAATTTACATTTAAAATTAAATTCAGACCTACACAAAACTGATTTGTATGGAGAGTTAAATCTTTTTCTAGAAAAATTGTTCCACAAGAATCATCAGCTCTAGAGGTACTAAAATTTATGTTTTGATGGATTTTGATATAAATTTATCAGAAATTTATCCTAATATTGTCACAGCCTGTAAAATACTCTTAACAGCTCTCCAGTAACAGTTACATCAGCAGAAAAATCTTCTTAAAATTAAAACTTATCAAAAATTATTTGCAGTCTTGCATTTGTAAAGAGTGACTAATGTTGCTGTCAATCATATAGAAAATGGAGTTGCTTAAAATGTAAATTCTGAGGACCTAATATATAATTTGCAGAAAAGTGAGCCAGAAAAAAAATCTTATGGTCAATAAGCATATGAAATTATTAAAGTATTATTATATATTGTATTTCATAAAGTTATAACACCCAAAATATTATTTTTTTGCAGTTTGTGAGTGTCATTACTCATGTATCACAAATACACCTTTACATTTAATGTCATCAAATACTTTTAAAAGAAAACACTTTATAGCATATTTAATGCTATATATATATATTTTTTGAACAGCATTTCTGAATTTTCATCTTGCCTTGGGCCCTGCAAACTTTGTCATCAGCCCTGATTCTTTCCCTACGGAAAGGAGGCAATGGGGTAGCAAGAAGGCAGGGCCTTCCACATCTGTTTCTTCCTCACTTCCTTTAACCATAGTGTTTCTCTTTCATCTGCATCGTGTATTAAGGTTGTGGTGCTTAAAAAGTTTAGAAACCTCCCATCTTATGCAACCACACATACAGGAAAAAGCACAAAACTAAAGTACAGAAAAGTGAAGTGACTTTTCTACTTTTCTAACTTTAGGGTCAGCCTCCTGAATCCCAACCTCTAGCCTTTGTGCTGTTTTCCTGGTATTCATGACCCCATCCTGGTGACATGACATGTCCAGTGATTACATATGAGAGCCCATTTTCTGGAACCCAGTTTGGAGACCCCTATTACTAGCCTACTTTAAAATGTAAAACAAGTTGAGAAAGAAGGTTGGCAGCGTGATGCCCAAATGTGAGCATCTATTCATCTGTTTCTTACTCCAAGAGATAGTCCCTAAACTTCAAGTCATTGATACCAAGATCCCCTACCTTGCAAAGCAGTTTATAGGATATGCTCCCAGCCTAAACCTTTCTATTTCTCAAATGTTTTAATATAGATACAGACAGAAGTAAAAAAATAAAGTGCTGTCAGTATCATTTTTCAATTGAAGTATAGTTGTTACTTAAAATAATAGCTTCAGGTATACAACAGAGTGATTTGATATTTTCATAGATTATACTCCATATAAAGTTATTATAACACATTGACTATATTCCCTGTGCTGTTCATTGCTTCCTTGTAACCAAAATATATAAAGAACTCATACAACTCAATATCAAGAAAAACAAACCACCTGACTAAAAAAATGGGGAAAGGAAGTGAGTAGGCGTTTCTCCAGAGAAGATATACAGATGACCAACAGGTACATGAAAAGATGCTCAATGTCATTCTTTTTTTTTGGTGTGGGGGGTTTCACGGGCCTCTCACTGTTGTGGCCTCTCCCGCTGCGGAGCACAGGCTCCGGACACGCAGGCTCAGCGGCCACGGCTCACGGGCCCAGCCTCTCCGCAGCATGTGGGATACTCCCGGACCGGGGCACGAACCCGCGTCCCCTGCATCGGCAGGCGGACTCTCAACCACTGCGCCACCAGGGAAGTCCCTCAGTGTCATTCTTAATGTCATGCTCATGTTCCTGGACTCTGTGGCCTCAGCAATCTCCACTAACGCAGAAACAAAAGTGCTATTACTTCAGATTGATGTTTATTGACTGATTTGGATGTTTTTGCCATCCAGATAGCCCTTGTGCTTCAGAGATGCCTTGGCTGTGAGGGAGAATTATCTGCACAGACCTGATAGACTCCAACATTCTTTAAAAAATAAAAAACAAGTTAACGTTGCTAAGTCATAACAAAGGGTTGACTACCAGGGCTGTGCAATCACCGTGACAAGGGTTCAAATCTCTACTCTTCTAATATTTGTGGGACCTGGGGGCAGGCTACTGTCAGAGAAATTCTCCAAACTTAGAAATAAGGCAAAAAAGTGGAGGCAGATTCTTTCAGCATCATAGGGGGACAAAGTCACCCAAGGATTGTCAAAACCTGTACTTAGTTCATCTCACTTATACTGTTGATTAACGTTTCCATACTTAAAGAATTTACTTGCTAACTTGTAATTTTTTGTCCAGTAGAGATGCAAATAATTTCCATGCAATGGAACAGATAACCCCAAACATCAAGGACCAGCTGAACATTAAACATTTCTATGTCTAGCTCAGCAATCTCATCCTAACAAATACACTAGCTTCTTAGAAGCTCTTTGAACTGAACGCATACTTTTCCCTCCTTAATTAATGAATTCAATAAAATATTTGATACATTGTCCTTTTTATTTTTGCCCAAGAGTCCTGATTTTATCTTTCTGAAAATTACACTTTAACATGATTAACTCTTGGACCCACTCTCTTATCTGTAAAATGGATATAATAAGACCTACATTATAGGGTTGCTGTGAGAACTGAGTGGCAAGGTAAGTAAGGCACTTAGCACAGAACCTGTTGCCAAGCAAATGCACATGAGACCTTGAGCTTTAGAGCTTGGAAGCTGAGTTTCTAAAGAAGGTATTAAAGCAGCTGGAATCAGGGATATGGGCCAGGTCCTCACTGGTTGGCCTCTGCTCCTTTTCTGAAACACTCACATATTACAAACTTGCCTGAAATGACTTTTCTGCTTCTATAATCACATTCTTTAAAACCTTATTTGCTGACCCTCTGCTAATTATATACCTCACACCTCATGGAAATAATGTCCAGTGGGAACTATGTGTAACAGCTGGGTGACCTTCATCACTGAAAGCTTTCCATTCCTTGTTTCCAGTAGGGCTCAGGCAGGCGAAAAGTTTGAAAAGCCCATGATATTGTCAATGAAGTACATTTGTCCTAGGTGTACACAATCTGGTTCATTTTTACATTATATATATCTATTCATGTACAGATCCTTTTCCCATGTAAAGGATTACAGAGTGTTCCGTAGACCTCCCTTGCTATATGCTCGGTCTTTTTGATATATGTACTTAATCTGTATTTGTATATGTATGGTAAACGTAATCTTAATTTATCCATTCCCACCACCTTTCCTTTTAGATTCGCATAGTTGGTTTTTTAAGTCTGTGAGTGTCTTTCTCAGTGGAAATATGTTCATTTGTGTCAGTTGTTAGATAACACCAATAAGTGGTATCATAGTATATTTGTCTTTTGCTTTCCGACTTACCTCATGTTCTGTGATTATATCTTGGCTCATCTACGGTGCTGCAAAGAGCAGTGTTTCACTGTTTTCCATGGCTGAGGTTCCATTGTGTACCCCGACCACTTCTTCTTTGTCCATTCATGTTGATGAACATTTTGGTTGCTTTCTTATCTTGCCTATTGTGAATATGGCTGCAGTGCAGATTTGCCAGCTTGTGTCTTCTCGATTCTGGTCTTCTCAGGTAATAGGCCCAGCTGTGGGCCTGCTGGATCAAATGGTAGCTCAATTTTTACTTTTAAACACAGCTTCTTTCTTCTCATTATTGGCTGTTACCATTTTACATCTCACCAGCCACTACAGGGCACACAGTTCTCAAAAACCCCTTCAGCATTTATTGTTTTTAGACATTTTGCTGATGGTCATTCGACTGGTGTGAGTTGAAACCTTTGGTAGATCAGATTTGCATTAGTCTAATAATTCTTAATGTTGAGCTTATATCCATTTTCCTTTTTTTTAAAAAAGAAAGAGTAAAACTTACCCCCTTGTTTTAAAAAAAAAAGTGAGTAAAACTTACCCCTGATCTTCTTGAAAAATGTGCTGTGTGTTGAGTTTTTTGCCCATTCCCTACCTCAGGACATTTTTTGAGGGCAAGTGTCCTTTACAGCCCTGAGTCCTTCTGAATATTATGTGACCATTAGCTGTGGGGTTAAAGCTGCTCTTGCGTTAAACGGCCACAAGGTGGCAGCATTTCTACATTTCCAGCTCTTGGTACTTGGGCAACAGAGCCTTCCTTGAAATCGTGTTAGTAGGCTGAAAATTAGAGTGGAATGTGCCAAGGCAAAACCCAACAGCTTATATCTCCTTACTTCTTGTTTGTTTTCTAAATTTATTTTTTATTAGAGCAAATTTGATAAAAATGTTGTGTTTGTTCTAGGGGTACAAAATCTCGTTCATTATATATATATATATGTATCTACTGATCTTTGGATCCTTTCCCACTTAGGTTATTACAGAGTGTTGAGTAGACCTCTGTTGGTATTCCCTAGGTTTTGGTGATTTATATTATTCATGTGTATTAGTATAGGTCTGTTAACCCACATATCCTAATTTATACATTCCTCACACCTTTCAACTTGGTTAAAAATACTTTTGTTTTCTCCATCCATGAGGGTCCTTCTGTTGGAAATAAGTTCATGTGTACGAATTTTTTTTTTTTTTCCAGTACGCGGGCCTCTCACTGTTGCGGCCTCTCCCGTTGCGGAGCAGGGGCTCCGGACGCGCAGGCTCAGCGGCCATGGCTCAAGGGGCCAGCCGCTCTGCGGCATGTGGGATCTTCCCGGACCGGGGCACGAACCCATGTCCCCTGCATCGGCAGGCGGACTCTCAACCACTGTGCCACCAGGGAAGCCCCATCTGTATCAATTTTTAGGTAAAACCTATAAGTGATATCATAGGATATCTGTCTTTTGGTTTCGTTGTTACATCAAGTTGTGTGATTATCTCTAGCTCCTTCTATGGTGTTGCAAATGGCACTGTTTCATTCTTTTCCATGGCTAATATTTCATTGTGTACAAGGAACACTTCTTTCTGCATTCATCTGTTGATGGACATTTTGGTTGCTTCCAACTCTTGGCTATGATAAATAATGCTGCAGTGCAGGATTGCCAGCCTCTTTCTTTTTGATTCTGGTCTTCTCAAGTGATAGTCCCAGCAGTGGGCCTTCCAGATCATATGGTAGCTCAATTTTTACCTTTAAAATCAGCTCCATTATGTTCTCACGACTGGCTGTTACCAGTTTACATCCCACCAGCAGGTAGAGGATACACAGTTCTCTAATACCCGTTCAGCATTTATCGTTTGTAGATGTTTTTGTGATGATCATTCTGACTGTTATAAAATGAACGTTTTTGTAGATTGGATTTGCATGTCTTTATTAATTCATGATGTTGAGTATTTTTCATGCCCACTGCTGGGGCTCTCACCTGAGAAGATGAGGATCAAAAAGTCACAGGATGTCAATCCTTCATTCCAGCAATATTTACCATAGTCAACACTTGGAAGCAACGAAAATTCTGTCAACAGAGGAATGCACAAAGAAGTGGTCCATGTACACAATGGAATATTACTGCAATAAAAAATGTAAATTAAATTTAAAAAACAAACATAAGAAAGGAGACATAAGCTTTTGGGGGTTTATCAGGGCACATTCCACTCTGTTTTATAACTGAGGAACACCACTGGCAGGAAGGTCTGTTTCCCTAGGTACCAGAGTGGGGAACGCAGAAATGCTGCCGCTCTCTGGCCGATACCTGCAACAGCAGCTTTGAAATCTGTGGCAATGGTCACTTTATATGAACAAGTACTGCAGTGCTATAATCACAGTTTGAAAAACAAAAAAAAGGACATGCCTTAAAGCTCAATTTCAACAGATTATTAGATGCATGCAAATCCAACCACAAAGAGGTATCAGCTCACATCAGTCACAATAACCATCAGCAAGAAAACTACAAACACTGAATGCTGACGGTGTTGTAGAGAAATGCATACCCTCAACTTTAAGTGGGATGTAACCTGGAAAGAGCCCCTAATGAGAAAAGAATGGAGGTGCATTTAAAAGGTAGACACTGAGCTACCATATGATCCAGCAGGCCCATGCCTGGACCTATAAACTAAGAAGACAGAATTGGAAAGACACAGGCAGGCAAATCTGCATTGCACAGTATTACAATAGCCAAGATAGGGAAACAACCAAAAAGTCCATTAACAGACGGGTGAACAAAGAAGAACTGGTACATGTACAAATGGAATATTTGCCAAGGAAAAAAATGACACAATGCCATTTGCAGCACCACAGATGAGTCTAGAAGTAATCACACAACTTGTATTAAGTCGGAAAGTGAAAGACACATATCCTATGGTACCACTTATAGTTGTTACATAAAAATGATACTAATGAAGATACTTCCACAGAGGAAAGCAATCACAGATTCATTAACAAACTTATGGTACACCAAGTGTAAATGTGTGAGGATTGGATACATTAGGATATTGGAATTAACAGAGATATACAAACACATGTGAGATATATAACACCAAAGACCTATGGAATACCAAGAGAAGAATACTCAACACTGTGTCATAACCTAAATGGGAAAAGGACCCGAATAATAGATATATGTATATGTGTAAAAGAACAAAATCTTGCACACTTAGAAGAAACAAAACATTGTAATCAAATTTGCTGTGATAAAAAAAAATTGAATAAAAAAAAATGAACAAGAACTAATGAGACATAAAATTAAGGGGCTTTTTCCTGGCACATTCCATTCTAATTTACAACCTAGGAAAACGACTTCCAGAACGGCTCTGCTGCCCTAGTAACCAGATTTGGTAATGGAGAAATGTTGCCGCCTTGTGGCCGTTTCCCACAACACCAGCTTTAAACCCAGTGCTAATGGTCGCAAAACATTCACAATCATTGCAGCCTGTAAATGTCACCTGCCCTGAAAAAAAGACATGGGGTCGAAAATCGATGAAAAAATTCAAACGAGGGCAACCTTCCAGGAAAACAATTTCAGGAGGTATACTGTACTCACACTTTCTTCTTTTTTTTTAACACAAAAGAAAAAGGCATGGAAAAATGTGAACATTAGGAATTATTAAAGACATGCAAATCCAAATTAAAAAAACCTGAGCTCACACCAGTCAGAATAGCCATTAGCAAATATTCTGCAAACAATAAATGCTGAAGGGGTTGTGGAGCAATGCTTACACTCAGTGCTAAGTGGGACGAGGTAAGAGCCAATAATGAAAGCACAATGGAGGTGCTTGAAAAGGTAAACATTGAGCTACCAGTCAATCAAACATACCCACTGCTTTGCCTATCACCTGAGAAAATGAGAATCAAAAACTCACAGGCTGGCAAACCTGCACTCCAGCAAATATTTACCATAGCCAACACTTGGAAGCAACGAAAATGTCCATCTACAGAGGAATGCACTAAAAAGAAGTAACCCATGTACACAATGGAACAGTACTCCACTAAAAAATATAAATTAATTTTAAAAAACAAACATAAGGACACATCAGGTTTTGTGGGATTATCCGGGCACATTTCATTCTAATTTATAACCGAGGAACACCACTGGCAGGAAGGTCTGTTTCCCTAGTACCCGCATGGGGAACGTAGAAATTCTGCAACCCTCTGGTCGTTACCTGCAACAGCAGCATTAAAACCTGTTCTAATAGTCATTTCATATGAAAAAGTACTGCAGGGCTGTAGATGAAACCTGCCGTCAAAAAGTCTTGTGGGAGGTAATGGCCAAAAAATTTCAAAATCTGGCACATACTTTAAGAAAACAATTTGAAGAAGTAAGATGTAATCACAGTTTGAAAAAAATAAAAAGGACACACCTTAAGGCTCAATTTCAAAGGATTATTAGACGCAAATCCAACCACAAAGAGGTATCAGCTCACACCAGTCAGAATAACAATCAGCAAGGAAACTACAAACACGGAATGCTGAAGGTGTTGTGGAGAAACGCATACCCCCAACTTTAAGTGGGATGTAACTTGGAAAGAGCCCCTAATGAGCACAGAATGGAGGTGCCTTTAAAAGGTAAACATTGAGCTCCTGTATGATTCAGCATGCCCATTCCTGGACCTATAACCTAAGAAGACAGAATTGGAAAGACACAGGCAGGCAAATCTGCATTGCAGCAGTATTACAATAGCCAAGATAGGGAAACAACCAAAAAGTCCATCAACAGATGGGTGGACAAAGAAGAACTGGTACATGTACAGATGGAATATTTGCCAAGGAAAAAAATGACACAATGCCATTTGCAGCACCACAGATGACTCTAGAAGTAATCACGCAACTTGTAGTAAGTCAGAAAGTGAAAGACACCTAACCTATGATATCACTTATACGTGTTACCTAAAAATTGATACCAGTGAAGTTATTTCCACAGAGAAAGGCCATCACAGATTCATTAAACAAACTTATGGTCCACCAATGGAAAAGTGTGAGGATTGGATACATTAAGATATTGGAATTAACAGAGATATACAAACACATGTGAAATATATAATCACCAAAGACCTATGAAACACCAAGAGAAGACTACTCAACATTGGGTCATAACCTATATGGGAAAAGGACCCGAAGAAGAATAGGTATATGTATATGTGTGAAAGAACCACATCTTGCACACCTAGAAAAAAAAAGCACTGTAATCAAATTTGCTGTGATAAAAAATAAAAATTAAATTAAAATAAGGAACAGGAACTAATGAGACATAAAATTAAGGGGCTTTTTCCTGGTACATTCCATTCTAACTTACAACCTAGGAACAAGACTTCCACAAACGCTCTACTGACCTAGCACGCAGATTTGGGAATAGAGAAATGCTTCCGCCGTGTGGCCGTTACCCACAACAGCAGCTTTAAGCCCGCTAATAACTGCAGGCCTGTAAATGACACCTGCCGACAAAAAAATCCTGCCGTCATAAGTCGACCAGAAAATTCAAACGACGACAACATTACAAGAAGACAATTTCAACAGGCATATTTCACGCACACTTTGTCTTTCTTTTTCTTCTTGTGGTTTAAAAAAAAACAGGCATGGAAAAACGCTCAACATCAGGAATTAATAACGCCATGAATCGAGAAGACACAAGCTGCAACAGCTGCACTGCAGCCATATTCACAATAGAGAAGACATGGAAGCAACCAAAATGTCCATCAACAGATGAATGGATAAAGAAGTGGTCCACGTACACAATGGAATGTTAGCCATGGAGACCAGTGAAACACTGCTCTTTCAGGCACCATAGATGAGCCTAGAGATAATCACGGAACATGAGGTAAGTCGGAAAGCAAAAGACATATATCCTAGGCTATCACTTATAGATGTTATCTGACAACTGACACAAATGAACATATTTCCACAGAGAAAGACACTCACAAACTTAGAAAACAAACTATGCTGTCTAAAAGGAGAGGTGGTGGGAATTGATAAATTAAGATTAGGGTTACCATATGTATACAAATACATATTAAATACATATAACAAAAAACTGACCATATAGTAAAGGAAGTCTCCGGAACACTCTGTAATAATTTACATGGGAAGAGGATCTGTACATGAATACATACATACATACATATATATATATATATATATATATATATATATATATATATATATATATATATATAATGTGCAAGTGAACCAGAGCGTGTACACCTTGGACAAACAACATTCTAATCATTACCGAGATTTAAAAAATTAAAACAATGAACAAGGAGTAATGAGACATAAACTTGCGGGGTTTTTTCCTGGCACATTCCATTCTAATTTACAACCTAGGAAAACGACTTCCAGAATGGCTCTGCTGCCCTAGTAACCAGATGTGGTAATGGAGAAATGCTGCTGCCTTGTGGCCGTTTTCCACAACAGCAGCTTAAACCCAGTGCTCATGGTCATTAAATATTCACAATCATTGCAGGCCTGTAAATGACACCTGCTTTCCCAAAAAATCCTGGGGACGAAAATCCACCAGAAATCTCTCAAGGAGGGTAACCTTTCAACAAGACACTTTCAAGAGGTATATTGTACTCACACCTTTTTCTTTTTCTTTTTTTAAACAGAAAAGAAAAAGACCTTGAAAAATGATAAATTTTAGGAATTTTTAAAGACAGGAAAACCCAAATTACAAAAGCCTATCAGCTCACACCAGTCAGAATGGCCATCATCAAAGATGCTGCAAACAAGAAACGCTGAAGGGATTGTGGAGGAATGGGTACCCTCAGTTCTAAGGGGGACGTGGTAAGAACCACTAATGAAAACACAATGGAGGTGCTTTGAAAAGGTAAACATTGAGCTACCAGTGAATCAAGCCTAGCCACTGCCAGACCTGTCACCTGAGGAAATGAGAATCAAAATGTAACAGGCTGACAAACCTGAACTCCATCAAATATTTACCATAGTCAACACTTGGAAGCAACGAAAATGTCCATTCAACAGAGGAATGCACAAAGAAGAAGTGGTCCATGTACACAAAGGAATATTACTCCAATAAAGTATATAAATTAAATTTAAAAAACAAACATAAGTAAGGAGACATAAGCTTTGGGGGGTTTATCAAGGCACATTCCACTCTATTTTATAACCGAGGAACACCACTGGCAGGAAGGTCTGTTTCCCTAGGTACCAGAGTGGGGAACGTAGAAATGCTGCCGCTCTCTGGCCGTTACCTGCAATAGCAGCTTTAAAATCTGTGCCAATGGTCACTTCATATGAACAAGTACTGCCGGGCTGCAAATGAAACCTGCCCTCAAAATGTCTTGAGGTAGGTAACGGCCAAAATATTCCAAAATGCGGCACATACTTTAAGAAGACGATTTGAAGAAGTAAGCTGTAATCACAGTTTGAAAAAAAGGACATGCCTTAAGGCTCAATTTCAACGGATTATTAGATGCATGCAAATCCAACCACAACCACTGGTATCAGCTCACACCAGTCAGAATAACCATCAGCAAGAAAGCTACAAACACTGAATGCCGAAGGTGTTGTGGAGAAATGCATACCCTCAACTTTAAGTGGGATGTAACTGGAAAGAGCCCTTAATGAGAACAGAATGGAGGTGCCTTTAAAAGGTAAACACTGAGCTACCATATGATCCAGCAGGCCCATTCCTGGACCTATGACCTAAGAAGACAGAATTGGAAAGACACAGGCGGGCAAATCTGCATTGCAGCAGTATTACAATAGCCAAGATAGGGAAACAACCAAAAAATCCACCAACAGATGGATGGACAAAGAAGAACTAGAACTGGTACATGTACAGATGGAATATTTGCCAAGGAAAAAAAATGACACAATGCCATTTGCAGCACCACAGATGAGTCTAGAAGTAATCACACAACTTGTAGTAAGTCAGAAAGTGAAAGACACCTAACCTATGACATCACTTATACGTGTTACCTAAAAATTGATACCAATGAAGATATTTCCACAGAGAAAGGCCATCACAGATTCATTAAACAAACTTATGGTTCACCAAATGGAAAGGTGTGAGGAGTGGATACATTACGATATTGGGCTTAACAGAGATACACAAACACATGTGAAATACGTAATCACCGAAGACCTATGGCACACCAAGAGAAGACTACTCAACATTGGGTCATAACCTACATGGGAAAAGGATCCGAAGAACAATACGTATATGTATATGTGTAAAAGAACCACATCTTGCACTCCTAGAACAAACAGAACAGTGTAATCAAATTTGCTCTGTTAAAGAATAAAACTTAAATTAAAAAGAACGAACAAGAAGTAATGAGACATAAACTTAAGGGGCTTTTTCCTGACACATTCCATTCTAATTTACAACCTAGGAACACACGACTTCCAGAAACGCTCTGCTGCCCTAGCAACCCGATTTGGGAATGGAGAAATGCTGCCGCCTTGTGGCCGTTTCCCACAACAGCAGCTTTAAACCCAGCGCAAATGCTCACGTACTATTCAAAATAACTGCAGGCCTGTAAATGACACCTGCCGTCCAAAAAAACCCTGGCGTCATAAATCGACCAGAAAATTCAAACGACGTCAACATTACAAGAAGACAATTTCAACAGGCATATTTCACGCACATTCTGTCTTTCTTTTCTTTGTTGTTGTTTAAAGAAAGTGAGGCATGGAAAAATGCTCAACATCGGGAATTAATAAAGCCATGCAAATCCAATCTACAGAAACGTTCACCTCACAGCCGTCAGAATGATCATCAGCAAAAAGTTTACAAAGAATAAATGCTGAAGGGGATACAGAGAACCTGTGTACCCTCTAGCCGCTGGACGGGAGGTGTAAACTGGTAACAGCCAGGAGTGAGAACAGAATGGATGTGCGTTTCAACGTAAAAATTGAGGTACTGTGTGATCTTGTAGGCCCTTTAATGGGCCTATCACCCGAGCGGAGCAGAATCAAAAAAACACAGGATGGCAATCCTGCACTGCAGGAACATTTACCATAGCCAAGGTTTGGGAGAAACCGAAATGTCCATCAACAGAACAACGCACAAAGAAGAAGAGGTCCATGTATACAGTGGACTATTAGACATGGAAAAGAATGAGACAGTACCGTTTGCACCACCATAGGACCTAAAGATCATCACCCAGCTTGAAGTAAGAAAGAAACCAAAAGACAGATATCCTATGACATCACTTCTAGTTGTTACCTAAAAATTGATACCCAATAACTTATTTCCAAGAGAAGGACACGCATGGATTAACAAAACAAAATTATGTTTAACCAAATGGAAAGGTGTAAGGCATGGAAGAATGAGGATATGGGGGTTAACAGACATGTACCAATACATATGAAATATATAATCACAAAATCCCTATGAAATACCAGGAGAGGCCTACTCAACACTCTGTATTAACCTACATGGGAAAAGGTCCAAAGATGAAGAGATAGATCCATAGACATAATAAACCGGATTCTGTACACCTAGAACACGTACAACATTTTAATCTAATTTTCTCTGATAATAAATAAAAATTAAATTGGAAAAAAAATAAGAAGTAAGGAGATATAAGCTCTTGGGGATTTGCCCTGGCACATTCTACTCTAATTTGCAGCTCACTAATACGATTTCCAGGAAGGCTCTGTTGCCCCAAAACGCAGAGTTCGAAATGCAGAAATGCTGCCGACTTGTGGCCATTTCCCGCAAGAGGGGCTTTAAGCCCACAGCTAATGAATGGTCACTTAACATTCACAAGGACTCAGGGCGGTAAAGGACAACTGCCCTCAAAAAATGTCCTGAGCTAGGGAATGGCCAAAAAAATGCAAAACAGGCAAAAGTTTCAAGAAGATAGTATGAAGAGGTAAGTTTTACTCACTGTTTTTTTTTAAAAAAGGAAAATGGATAAAAGCTCAACATCAGGAATTATTAGACTCATGCAAACTACAAAATGGTTTCAACTCACACCAGTCGACTGACCATCAGTAAAAAGTCTAGAAACAATAAATGAATGCTGAAGGGGTTTTTGAGAACTGTGTACCCTCTAGCTGCTGGTGAGATGTAACGTGATAAGAGCCAATAATGAGAACAGAAAGGAGCTGCAGGGAAAAGTAAAATTTGAGATACCAGTCGATCCAGCAGGCCCACCGCTGGGCCTCTCACCTGAGAAGACCAGAATCGAGAAGACACAGGTTGCAACAGCTGCACTGCAGCCATATTCACGATAGAGAAGACATGGAAGCAACCAAAATGTCCATCAACAGATGAATGGATAAAGAAGAAGTGGTCCACGTACACAATGGAATGTTAGCCATGGAGACCAGTGAAACACTGCTCTTTCAGGCACCATAGATGAGCCTAGAGATAATCATGGAACATGAGGTAAGTCGGAAAGCAAAAGACATATATCCTAGGCTATCACTTATAGGTGTTATCTGACAACTGACACAAATGAACATATTTCCACAGAGAAAGACACTCACAGACTTAGAAAACAAACTATGCTGTCTAAAAGGAAAGGTGGTGGGAATGGATAAATTAAGATTAGGGTTACCATACGTATACAAATACATATAACAAAAAACTGACCATATAGTGACGGAGGTCTCCGGAACACTCTGTAATAATTTACATGGGAAGAGGATCTGTACATGAATATATATATATATATATAAAATGTGCAAGTGAACCAGAGCGTGTACACCTTGGACAAACAACATTCTAATCATTACCGAGATTTAAAAAATTAAAACAATGAACAAGGAGTAATGAGACATAAACCTGCGGGGGTTTTTTCCTGACACATTCCATTCAAATTTACAACCTAGGAAAAGGACTTCCAGAACGGCTCTGCTGCCCTAGTAACCAGATTTGGTAATGGAGAAATGCTGCTGCCTTGTGGCTGTTTTCCACAACAGCAGCTTAAACCCAGTGCTAATGGTCATTAATTATTAACAATCATTGCAGGCATGTAAATGACACCGCCCTCCAAAAAAATCCTGGGGTCGAAAATCCACCAGAAATCTCTCAAGGCGGGCAACCTTTCAACAAGACACTTCCAAGAGGTATATTGTACTCACACCGTTTTCTTTCTTTTTTTTCTTTTTTAAACAGAAAAGAAAAAGGCCTGGAAAAATGATAAATTTTAGGAATTTTTAAAGACAGGAAAACCCAAATTACAAAAACCTATCAGCTCACACCAGTCAGAATGGCCATCATCAAAAATGCTGCAAACAATAAATGCTGAAGGGATCGTGGAGAAATCGTACCCTCAGTTCTAAGGGGGACGTGGTAAGAACCACTAATGAAAACACAATGGAGGTGCTTTGAAAAGGGAAACATTGAGCTACCAGTGAATCAAGCTTAGCCACTGCCAGACCTATCACCTGAGAAAATGAGAATTAAAATATCATAGGCTGGCAAACCTGCACTCCAGCAATATTTACCATAGTGAACATTTGGAAGCAACGAAAATGTCCATTCAACAGAGGAATGCACAAAAAAGAATTGGTACATGTACACAATGAAATATTAGCCATGGAAAACAATGAAACACTGGTATTTGAATCACCACAGTTGAGCTTGGAGATAATCACAGAACATGAGGTAAGTCAGAAAGCAAAAGACCTATATCCTATGATATCAGTTATAGGCGTTGTCTAATAACTGACACAAATGAACATTTTTCCACAGAGAAAGACATTCACAGTCTTAGAAAAAGGTATGCTTATCTAAAAGGAAAGGTGGTGGGAATTGAAAAATTAATAGTAGCGTTATCATATGTATACAAAACCATATTTTATATATATATATATATATAAAAAGACTGACCATATAGCAAAGGAGGTCTACGGAACACTCTGTAATATTTTACATGGGAAGAGGATCTGTACATGAATAGACATACATAATGTACATATTAACCCGATTGTATACACCTAGGATAAACAATATTCTAATCATTACCCCGATTAAAAAATTTTTTTAAACCAAGCAGAAGTAATGAGACAGAAACTTATGGGCGTTTCTCCTGGCACATTCCATTCTAATTTACAACCTAGGAAAACGACTTTCAAAAAGGCTGTGCTGTCCTAGTGCCCAGATTTGGGAATGGAGAAATGCTGCCCCCTTGTGGCCGTTACCCACAACAGCAGCTTTAAACCCAGTGCTAATGGTCACTATTCACCAAACTTTCAGGCCTGTAAATGACACCTGCCCTCCAAAAAAATCCTGGGGTCGAAAATCGACCAAAAATTCAAAAGTGGGCAACCTTCCAAGAAGCCAATTTCAAGAGGTATATTTTACTCACATTTTTTCTTTTTTTTTTTTAACAGAAAAGAAAAAGGCATGGAAAATGTTGAATTTTAGGAATTTTTAAAAACATGCAAACCCAAATTACAAAAACCTACCAGCTCACAACAGTCAGAATGGCCATTAGCAAAAATATTGCAAACAATAAATGCTGAAGGGATTGTGGAGAAATGTGTAAATTCGGTTCTGAGGGGGACGTGGTAAGAGCCACTAATGAAAACACAATGGAGGTGCTTTGAAAAGGGAAACATTGAGCTAGTAGTCAATCAGTCTCACCCACTGCTTGGTCTATCACCTGAGAAAATGAGAATCAAAAAGTCACAGGCTGGCAATCTTGCACTCCAGTAATATTTAACATAGCCAACAGTTGGAAGCAACGAAAATGTCCATCAACAGAGGAATGCACAAAGAAGAAGTGGTCCATGTACACAATGGAATATTACTCTAATAAAAATTATAAATTAAATTTAAAACCAAACAAAAGTAAGGAGACATAAGCTTTTGGGGGTTTATCTGGGCACATTCCACTCTAATTTATAGCAGAGGAACACCACTGTGGGTTGGAAGGTCTATTTCCGTAGTACCAGTGTGTGGAATGAAGAAAGGCTGCAGCACTCTGGCCCTTACCTGCAAAAGCAGCTTTAAAGCCTGTGCTAATGGTCACTTCATGTGAACAAGCACTGCAGGGCTGTAAATGAAACCTGCCCTCAAAATGTCTTGTAGTAGCTAACCAAAATTTTCAAAATGTGACACATACTTTAAGAAAACACTTTGAAGAACTAACCTGTAACCACAGTTTGAAAAATAAAAAGGACATGCAATAAAGCTCAATTTCAACGGATTATGAGTCACATGCAAATTCAACCACAAAGAGGTATCAGCTCACACCAGTCAGAATATCCATCAGAAAGAAAACTACAGACCATAAATGCTGAAGGTGTTGTGGAGAAACGCATACCCTCAAGTTTACGTGGGATATAACCTGGAAAGAGCCACTAAGGAGAACAGAATGGAGGTGCCTTTAAAAGGTAAACACTGAGCTACTATATGATACAGGAGGCTCACTCCTGGGCCTATAATATAAGAAGACAGAATTGGAAAGACACAGGCAAGGAAATGTGCATTGCGGCAGTATTACAATACCTAAGACATGGAGGCAACCAAAAAGTCCTTCAAGTGGTGAGTGGACAAAGAAGAACTGGTACATGTACAGATGGAATATTAGCTAGGGAAAAAAAATGAAACAATGCCATTTGCAGCACCATAGATGATTTTAGGGGTAATCGGCAAATTGTACTAAGTCACATAGCAAAAGACACATATCCTATAATATCACTTATAGATGTTACCTAAAAATTGATACCAATGAAGATATTTCCACAGAGAAATGCAATCACAGATTCATTAAACAAACTTATGATTCACCAAATGGAAAGCTGTGAGGATTGGATGCATTAGGATATTGGAGTTAACATAGATATAGAAACACATGTGAAGTATATAATCACCAAAGGCCTACGGAATACCAAGAGAAGACTACTCAACATTGTGTCATAACCTACATTAGAAAATGATCCGAAGAAATATAGATGCATGTATATGTGTAAAAGAACCACATCTTGCACACCTAGAACAAGCAAAACATTTTAATCAAGTTTGCTCTGATAAAAAATAAAAATTAAATTAACAAAACAAGAAGTAATGAGACATAAAATTAAGGGGCTTTTTGCTAGCACATTGCATTCTAATTTACAACCAGAACACGACTTCCATTAAAGTTCTGTCATCACTAATAAGGCTGCTTTATAAGCAATGTTGAAGGTAGCTTAAAAGAAGTCTCACTAATTACTGATAGTAAGAAAAATACAAACAAAAGTAAAAATCTCACTGCAAAAAGTATACATAGAGTAAGGGTAGTAGACCAAACACTTATCAAACTTTTGTAAAGAATAAAAGACAACAGTACTATGATTTTTTTTAAAAAACAGAGGGCTTAGATAAATCAGAAATGAAAGAGATGATGTTACAACAGACACCACAGAAAT
This sequence comes from Globicephala melas, assembly GCF_963455315.2. Taxonomy (NCBI): domain Eukaryota; kingdom Metazoa; phylum Chordata; class Mammalia; order Artiodactyla; family Delphinidae; genus Globicephala; species Globicephala melas. The sequence continues at coordinate 111,451,968 of NC_083317.1, read as the reverse complement.
ACAAAGTATCCTACGATACACACAGGGTAACTCAGGGCTCAGACTGGACAGAGCCCACTCTCCATTCCCCTGTACATGACTTACAGGAGCCTCAGGAACTGAGGAGGGGGTCCTTGAGGGGAGGCACAAGATAGAAGATGTTAGGCATTAACATGACTGTGTTTATGTTAAACATGCTTGAACTACATTCACATGAGATGGTTTTGTCCTGTATGTACATCAGCACCTTTAGTCTGAACTGCAGATCTTTAGCTTCACCACCTCTGCTGACATCATTAGCTTCACCTGCTGTGGACCGTCTCCTATAGGATTTCTAGAACCACAAAGCATTGAAGCTTCACAGGACCCAGAGTCTGTGCCACTCCACTCAGAGTCTCAACTGCTCTCAGAGACTCAGAGTCTCAACAGAGACTCCACTCTTGGAGGGCACACACAAAGTAGTGTGCACATCAGGGCCCAGGGGAAGGAGCAGTCACCCCATAGGCAAATGACCAGACTTACCTGCTAGTTTTAGAGGGTCTCCTGCAGAGGCAGAGAGTGGCTGTGGCTCACCACGGGGACAATGACACTGGCAGCAGAAGTTCTGGGAAATACTCCTTGGCGTGAGCCCTCCCAGAGTCCACCATTAGCCCCACCCAAGAGCAAGGTAGGCTCCAGTGCTGGATCACCTCAGGCCAAACAACCAACAGGGAGGGAACCCAGCCCCATGCATCAGGAGAAAAATGGATTAAACTTTTTATTAAAGTTTTATATAATCCACAGACAAACAGATTAAAGCTCTACCCACCAGAGCAACACCCAGCTCTACCCACCACCCGTCCCTCCCATCAGGAAGCTTGCACAGCCTCTAAGATAGACTCATCCACTGGAGAGAAGAGAGCAGAAGCAAGAAGAACTACAATCTTGCAGGCTGTGAAGGAAAACCACATTCACAGAAAGACAGACAAAATGAAAAGGCAGAGGACTTTATACCAGATCAAGGAAGAAGATAAAACCCCAGAAAAACGACGAAATGAGGTGGGGATAGGCAACCTTCCAGAAAAAGAATTTGGAATAATGATAGTGAAGATTAAATATACTATTAATCATTGTGGTATTATAAATCATAGCTGGAGGCTGAGGCAGGCTTATCCATACTCACCTGGAAAAAATTACACCCTCATCGTCAATTGCCCATATAGGATGAATGACAGCTATTATAAAGTATATTCCAATTATAACAATCCTAAACATATTAATTTATATGATAACAACACTCTCTTCTTATTATTTATGCCCAGATCATGTACTACAAGAGTATCATTATGGCACACATTAGATAAAACACCTCCTATCACAATCCTTTTCCTCACCATTATAGTATCATTAGGACATCGCCCATCACTATCAGGGTTTTTACGCAAATGAATAATTATCCAAGAGATAACAAAAATGACAACATCATTCTACCAACACTAATAGCCATCATAGCATCCTCAGCAAATATTTTTACTTGCAGCTAACATACTCCACATCACTAACTATATTCTCTTCTTTAAAAAACACAAAAACAAAACAATTTGAACATACAAAGAAATAACCTTCCTATCATTACCAATCATAATACCCACACGATTACTACACATAACACCAATTCTGTGGGTGCTGCACTAGGAATTTAGGTTAGTTCAGACCAAGTGCTTTCAAAACCCTAAACAAGTAAAATTCACTTAATTCCTAAAAATAAGGATTGCAAGACTTTATCCTATGTCAATTGAATGTAAAGCAAACATTGTAATTAAAGCCAAATCTTTCCGAGATTGATGAGTTTTAACCCCAGGAAACTTTACTTAACAGGCAAATCCTCTAGTCAACTGGCTTCAGTCTACTTCTCCTTCATTTGAGCAAGAAAAAATAAACAGGAAAATCACCGGCAGAATTGAAGCTGCTTCTCTGAAGTTACAATTCAATTTGTTGATTCCCCACAGGGTTTCCCAGAAAGGGCTCAATCTCTGTCTTTAGATTTACAGTCGAATGCTAGCTCAGTCTTTTTACCTCTGTCCATACACTGCTGATTACTTTCAACAAACCACAAAGATATCGGCATTTTATATTTACTATTTGGTGCTTGAGTTGGAGTAGCAGGCAGCACCTTAAGTATATTAATCCAGGCTGAGCTATGCTAACCTGGAGTGGTACTTGGAGATGTCCAAATCTGTAAGGTAGTCATAACAGTCCCTGTACTTGTAATAATTTTCTTTAGAGTTGTATCCATTATGATTGAACGGTTGGAAAACTGACTTGGACCACTAATAACTCGGACACCTGAGGTAGCATTTCCCCAAATAAATCATGTAAACTTTTGACTACTTCCCCCATCATTCTTACTCCTACTCATATCACCAATAGTAGAAGCTGGTTCTGGTATCAGTGGGACCGTATATTCAGCTCTAGCCTGCAATCTGGCCCACACAGGAGACTCTGTCGACCTAACCATTTTCTCCTTACATTTAGCAGGTGTCCCTTCAATTCTTGGTGTTATTACTTTTATTACTATAGTCTTTCATACAAAACCAGCAGTCATACCCCAATACCAAACACCATTATTTGTTTAATCTTCCCCAACTATAGCCATATTACTATAATTACCAATGTCAGTCCGAGCAGCCAGAATTGCCATACTGTTAAGAGACAGAAATCTAAACACTACTTTCTTTGACCCTTCAGGAGGAGACCGAATCCTATACCAGCACCTGTTTTGATTCTTTGGCCACCCTGAAGACTGTATTCATGGCCTACCAGGGTTTGTTATAAACTCACATATCATTACATACTATTTAGGACAAAAAGTGCCTTTCAGCTATTTGGGAATAGTGAGTCACGTCTACTGGCTTTTTAGGATTTCTCTTGTGGGCCCATCATATGTTTACCATGGGGATAGCTGTCAACTCAGGAGCATACTTTGCGTCAGCTACCGTAATTACTTCCATCCCTACAGGAGTCAAAGTATCTAGTTGATTAGCAACTCTTTCTTTAATTTTTCTTTTTCTTTTTTTCTTTTGTCTGTGTTGGGTCTTGGTTGCTGCACGTGGGCTTTCTCTGCTTGCTGTGAGCGGCAGCTACTGTTCGTTGTGGTGCTCGGCCTTTTCATTGCAGTGGCTTCTCTTGTTGCAGAGCGCAGCTTCTAGGCACGTGGGCTTCAGTAGTTGTGGCTTGCGAGCTCTAGAGGGCAGGCTCAGTAGTTGTGGTACACTGGCTTTTTGCTCCGTGGCATGTGGAATCTTCCCAGATGAGGGCTCGAACCCGTGTCCCCTGCATTTGCAGGCGAATTCTTAACCACTGCTTCATCAGGGAAGTCCCAGAATCGCAGACTCCCTTTTAATATACCTTAAGCCCAAAGAATCCATTGAAAATTGCTATAGAAAATAAGACAATAAAATATTGTAAGGACTATAACAGAAGCATATAGTACGCAGTTCATATAGACATATTCCAAGCAGTTACAAAGTATATTAAAAGGGGGGCTGCAATTTCAAAAAATAACATAAATTATACCCACAAACTCCTAATCTTTCCTGAAATGTTGCAATCTGAAACCCTATTGTAGGAAGCAGAAGATTCCAGGAGACATTCTACAAATGAAGGACTCTAAACCCCGTGGTTGGATAAGGAATTATGGAAGGAAGGTATCCTCACCCAAGGAGAGAAGGTTCCTATACTTCTCTAACATCACATCCCTGTACAATTCCCACTGATCTTGGCCCAGGCATTCTCACTCCTCTTGAGAGAAATCTATGGCCATATCCTGGAATGTCAGCAGTCCCTGAAATTAAAAGTGCACATGCCATGTGGCCACGGAAAGAGTTCATACTGTGCCCCAAGAAGCAAACAGCAAGAGAACTGGTTTTAATTTAGAAGAGTGTCTTCAATTATCCACTAATATATATGTGTGTATATATATATATATGTATATATATATATACTTTACAAAGTAACTTTCTCTACCTTATTTCTAACTCCAGGAAAAGAGTATGGCATGTGATCCACAAAACCGGTATAGAGACTATACTTATCTGGAAAAGAAATGATAAAATGATGGTTTCAACAAAGGCATATGCATTTTTGAGTGTTTTATTTATATCAAACTGGATAAAATGTGTGTATTTCTCAGACAGAAAAGACATGTCGAGGTAGAAATGTACCTTTCAACTATTCGTGGGTACACAGGTACACTCGGGAGATTGTAAAAGTGCAGACTGTGATTCAGTAGGTCCGGTGGGCCTGAGTTCTGTTTTTTTTAACAAGCTTATTTTTAACTGTTAGACCTGCGCGGTCTCCTAGGAGTTTCGACTCGCCCAGGAAACAACAAGAGTCGGAAGTCGATGCAAAACGCAAGGGGTTTGTTGAAGACCGGTGCACCGGGGTTCCTTAGTCCTCACGCAGGACGTTGAAGAAGGAACCCTTTTGGGCGCGAATATGTCAGTTTTATAGGTTCCCACTTCCCCGTATGTAAATTATAGATTTGGTTGTGTTCTCCTGCTGATTGGTCCCGGCTTAGGCTTGGACCAGAGAGGGAACTTGTCCCCAGCTGCCTGATTGGTCTTTGACAGACACCTTTTTTACATTTTGTTATCTCCCTCCTTCTCCCCAGCTGTCTGATTGGTCTTTGACAGACACCTTTTTTACATTTTGTTATCTCCCTCCTTCTCGGAAGGGGGCCGGACATCCTGGAAATTCACCCATTGTCTAAGAAGCCCCTATTGTCTGGAGAGTTCTTAATCATTACCTGGAACAATGTCCCTCGAGTCCCACATAACTAGTGATGCCACAGTCTCTGATTCATTAACGACAATTGTGAATAGCAGAGACATAATTAGAGACGTAAAAATTCATAGTTAACTTTGAACTTAAACTGTTTTATGGATTTTACACCTTTAACAGGATAGTAAGCACAGCAGCAACGATCATTTGTGAATATTTACTATAGACCATGTATCTTCCTAACATTTTTGTGTAGGATTCCAGGAAAAAGGCCTGGGCTGCGGTCACGGTGGGCGGGACCCCCAGGCCCGGCCGCCCCACCAGGAACCCCGACCGGCCCCTGCGGTCCTGGCGGCTCCCTCCCCCGGCACGCCCCTCCCTCCCGGAAGGCCTCGGAGCCACCATTTCCGCAGATCTGGAACTCCCGGCTCGGGGTTTCTTCCCTCCGCCATCACGGAACTGCCCCGGAGCCCGAGGGGAGGGCGGCCTCACTGAGGCTGCCAGCTCTGGAGGGGACCCAGCGGCTGAAGCCGCGACAGTCGGGGGGACGGCGGGCCTGGTAAGTGGGCGCCAATCCTCCGCCTGGTCCGGTGTCCGGGCGTCAGCGCAAGACCAGCTTTTGGGAGGCAGTTGTTTGCTGCCCCCCGCTGCTGCTGTGCAGAATGAGCGGCCCCCAGCGTCTGGTCCGGCGAACTTTGGTCCCTCCTCTCGCCCCTGCCCTCGCCTGGCTTGCGGGGTCTGGGGAGCGTGGGGGGGGGTGTCGGCCTGAGCGTCCTGAGGGGAAACGGAGCAAGGGAGGCGCAGGGTCCGCCAGCAGCGTCAGCGCCCCTCCTCCCGACTGCGGGGAAAGTGGCTGAAAACTCCTTCCTAGGCTCGCAGGCCCCTTATTCAGCCGAGTCCCTCTGCGCTCCTTCCTCCCTGAGCTAAAGTATCGGGGAGGAGGGGACAGGGCAGGGGCCTGGCCCAGGTAATGGGGAACATCAGAAGGTGATTGTTAACTAAGGAAAACCAGCTCTCCCAACGTGAGGAATGTCGCGCTTTTCTTTGTATGCGAAGATGCCAGAGTCTGGGCTCACTGAAATCCTTCCTTTGATATGCACCTCAGCTCTCTGGGGCCTGCATTCTGTATTTGCATATCCTGAGTGCCTCAGGGCCCGCGGCTCACACTGGAGGGCTGCAAGTGCTGATGACTGTGACATCCTTTGTTTACTGAGATGGCAAGAAATATTCCATTTCTCACAGGCTTGAGGGGCAGACAGTGAAAAAGAGTTGGAGAATCTCACTGGGCATGAACTTTGGTTTACATATAGATAATATTTATACTTAACTGTGCTGATAGAGGTTCTCAAGTCCAATCAACTTGTACTACTGCCCTCTATGTATTCATTTCATCAATATCATAAGATACATGCCTATAGAATTGACTTAATCCATTTAAATAGGATAATGATTTTTAAAGGAAACAGAAATATAACTACAAAACCTTTACCACTAAAGGCTGGGTCTGGGACAACCTAAATAAATGTTCCATTCTTAAAATATTGAAAGATGTATTCAATAGAAATATCAACAAAATGACAATAAGGGCAGCAGAATGTTGAAATGTTCTGTCTTTATCATTAAAGTGGCAGAAAATCATTTATTGGTAGGCACTGGGGGCAGAAGATGCCTGATTTTATATCTTCGTCATATTTGTGCAGTTGTTTCAACAAGTAACTTAAAAACAAAATGGAAAAACAAGGAGGTTTGTGCCTGAGATCATGTTGATGTGAAACCAGGGATGGCCACCTTGTGCCAGGTGAGTTAATGTTACCTGGCAGGTGTACTGCAGGGCTCCTGAGAAGCAAGGGTTGGAATTTTTCTGCTGGGTGCCCCTTAGGTTCTGTGACTTGATTGACTGTGAGTCATGATTCAGGAAAGACCTGGTCACAGGAAAAGGGTGGGAATAGAGTGATTTGGGGAGCAGCTAACAATATTCATCACAGCTCATGGCCTGAATGAATTTTAAAGAAACAGGAAAACAAATGCTTCTTATGGAATCAGAGAATGTGAGGGCTGGACAATCCCAGAAAATGAGGAACACCCGTCCCATTTTCCAGATGAGAAAACAGAGGCCCAGCAAGGTGAAATCCCTCACCCAAGGTGCACCCGTCTCTCCTCCCCACTACATGGTCCATGAAAGCAGGACTCTTCCTGTCTTGATCACTGCTGAACCCCAAAAAGGGCCAGGCATCTAGCAGCTGCTCCAAAAATTTTGGTTGACTGTAGGAACAAAGTTATTTCTTTCTTTCTCACTCTTATTCAGGATTGTGCCAAGAACTCCCCAGGTTGCAATGTAATTCAATAAATGTAAATATTAACTGAGTTTTGTTGTGATGAGGACTTAGGCTTTGAAGGTAACAGACTTGGTTCAGATCTTGGTTCTGCCACTCAATAGCTGTTTGGCTTTGGGAAAATTACTAAACCTCTCTGATATTATTTCCTCCTTTGTAAAGTGGGGATAAATCTATCTGAGCCAGCAGAGCACCTGCATGAGAGATGTGCACTAAATATTGGTCTTTCTCACTCTCCCACGCCATCTCTCTGTTCTTCCCAGAGAAGTTGTACAGAAGGATATAGTACATTTTTAAAAAATTAATTAATTACTTAAGTAATTAATTAATTGTTTGGCTGCGTTGGGTCTTCGTTGCTATGTGCAGGCTTTCTCTAGTTGCAGCGATCGGGAGCTACTCTTTGTTGCGGTGCGTGGGCTTCTCATTGCGGTGGCTTCTCTTGCTGCGCTTGTTGTGGAGCACAGGCTCTAGGCGCGCAGCCTTCAGTAGTTGTGGCCTGCAGGCTCAGTAGTTGTGTCGCATGGGCTTAGCTGCTCCACAACGTGTGGGATCTTCCCAGACCAGGGCTCAAACCTATGTCTCCTGCGTTGGCATGCAGATTTTTAACCACTGCTCCACCAGGGAAGTCAGATATAGTACTTTATAAAGAGGGGTTTTAATTTATTTCAGATAGTGTACATTTTTCTTGTAGAAAAGATTATTCCACTAGAGAAACATTAACAGGCAATACCACTACAAATGCAGTATTCTATGGGTTAGATATTATCAGCAAATTTTTTAAGTAATTGGGCAAATGCCAAAGCACGAGGTACTGGGGAGTAAGAAAATTCAAATCTGGGGTGCCCCCACTTCAATTTCAAGAGCACAGTGTCTTTTTTCAAAACCATGTTTCATCTGTTCTTTTTTTCTTATCCATTCTCTGTGTCTGCCTTTCTCAAGAAGGCTCAGATCCTCCGCTTTCACACCATCCCAGCTGGCTGTGCTCCAGTTCCCACCCTGGAACCTCTGCATGCATGGGTGTGCCTGCTCTCCCTGTGCATCACCAGCTTTGCCAGGGAGCTGCTGTATCGTGCACTGCTTGCTGTACCCCAGAGTGCCTAGACCGTTCTGGTACATGAAGTACACCCTCATCACCATGTGTGCACGCCCATCCCCTTACCTTATATCCTGCCTCTAAGCCAGGCTTGGGAGTGACTACAGTGTGCATTCAGCTGTTAGGTGCTGGGATCAAAGTGAAGTTCCCAACTTTCGAAGTTGCAGGCTTGAGGGCCACACAGTGATTTAAAGTCGGGTCGCCTGACTTAAAGGGGGGGCTGATTGATTTAAAGCCAAAGCAGCTGACTTAAAGCCTGCGTCCCTCAGCTGCAGGACGAGACCAACTTTGGCGGTGCACAGGTTCGCTCCAAGCCAGCACTGCTGTTCAGGAAGAGCTTCCAGTAGCGCCTTAGTGCAGGGGGACTTGGTGCGTTGTCCTGCCCCTGCCCTCAGAGGGGGGCCACCTGCTCTTCTGGGGGAGAATCAGGGAGGGGTTAGTGCAGAGTCCCAGCTGGAGTTGCGGCACCCCTTGTCTGATGGCAGGGAAGGGGGGGCGGGGCTGTGTGGTGTGCTGGGGCTGGACTCACCAGGTCGACTCAGCCTCGTAACTTCCTGCCACACACCCCACAAGAGTTTCCAATAATATGTAATTGCTCCTTAGGTTCTCGGTCTTCAAACTCATACCCGGGCTCCCAGGTCCCTTGATTCAGCCAATTCCTCTGTGCCCTTTCTTCTATTAGATACGGTCCCGGAGGGAGAGGCTGGGGGATGGGACTGGAGGGACCCCAGCAGCAATGGCCTCAGCTGACTAAAGAGAGCCGGGGCCTGCGCTCTCACACATGTGCGAGGACCCTTAAGGTGGAATCGAGGGGGCCAGTTAGAGGCAGTCCTTGCTGCCTCAAGTGAGTATGGATCACCGTCGGGTGGGGAGCACGCTGACCCCTGAGAAGTACTGTTAGGAGGATGTGTTCCTCCCTCAGCTTCAAGGACGTGGGTGGACTTCAGGGCTCCAGTTCCCCTCCAGGCCTCCAGGTCCGACTGCACCCCAGCGGCCTTGCAGACCTGGCTTCCTGTCCCAGAACTTGTCAGGCTCCAGAAAGTATCCAGACTGCAGAGATGGTGCCTGAGCGCTCCAGCTTAAGAAGTGCTGTCCCTGGGGACCCAACAGTGGCGGGAGGAAGGGTGAAGGGAGGAGGGGGATGGGGTAGGGTGGGGTGGCTGCCCTGGGAGACGTTGAGAGAGAAATATCGCCCCCCCACACCCCCTGCTCCCTGCAACTGACCCATTGATGCCATAGGATCTCAGGGCCGATTAGTCAGAGATGCCTCTGCTTCTTTACTCCTGTGTTCAAAACTGTGCAAAACCAACTCTTCATCCTCTTACTTCCTTGCCAGGACTTTTAAAGCACTGTTCTTTTGAAGCACTCATTGCCTAAATTGCAGTTTGGAGCTGTCCCAGCTATTTAAAAGCGTTTTCATTAAACTGAGACTAAATCCTACTCTTTTGGAAAAACGACCTTCACTTCAGAGGAGATCGTCTTTTCTGCCCATTCCTTCCTTCTACTGCCATCTTAAAAACCCCTGTGCTCAAAGAGCTTGGTGGTTTATTTTTTGCTTGATGTCAAAAAGAAACCTTCCCCATGCACCCCAAAAAGCTTTCCTGGAACATAGGTGTTTCAAAACCATGACAGTGTTTTTCAGTTCGTATACACTCTTTAGACTGCCTAGCGATCCTTCCAAGAGCCAGAGGTGAGCAACACCTTTACTTATTTGATTGGATGCCCTTCAAGTTTAGGAAGGTCCCATTCTTATGTCCCAGCAGATAAGACAGAGCCCTCCTCCCTTACTGAGCTGCTGCTTCTAGGTTAAATTCATTTTATAACCTGTCCATTTTCAAAGAAAGACTGACAATGTCACTGTAATAGGTCAGGAGACTGAGCTCAGGGTTGGTCAAAGGTACTCACAGGGAGGAAGGTGGATATAAATAGGTGGGTAAAATAGGAGGATTGGCAAGTACAGCCAGGACAACCGTGTTCACCATGCATACTAATAAAGGCCAGGATCTCCTCATTTATCTCTGGTGTGAAGTTCTGATGGTTTCACAGGATCAAACTCAAATCATATTTAAACTAGGGGATTTCCCTGAGCATAAAAGGAAGTACCATCCCTAGCAGGAGTCGCTGCAGAGGAATAAAGACGCAGATGTAGAGAACAGACTTGAGGACACAGGGGGGGGAAGGGTAAGCTGGGATGAAGTGAGAGAGTGGCATGGACATATATACACTACCAAAGGTTAAATAGGTAGCTAGTGGGAAGCAGCTGCATATAGTACAGGGAGATCAGCTCAGTGGTTTGGGACCACCTAGAGTGGCGGGATAGGGAATGTTGGAGGGAGATGCAAGAGGGAGGGGATATGGGGTTATATGTATATGAATAGCTGATTCACTTTGTTATACAGCAGAAGCTAACACAACATGGTAAAGCAATTATACTCCAATAAAGATGTTAACAACAACAACAAAACCCCATAAAACTAAATCAGTCAAGCCAACGGAGACATTGTATGTGTTTACAGTTCAAGAAATCCACAAGAGAATCCTTTATTCTGTATGCAATGAATGGTCCATTCGAAAAGAAAAAAACTTTCTAAAATGTTGTTTTTCCATTTATTGTTCAGAACATCATTTTTATACCTCTGCATTTCTTACTATTCAAAGCCAAGTCACGTGAGTTAGAGGTAAGCAGCTGATTGATTTAAAGTTGGGTCATGTGATTTAAAAACCAGTGGCAGTTGATTGATGTAAATCTCAGTCATATGACATGAGGAGGGAGTGCTAAAAATGGCTTTTTCATCTCTGGCTGAGAATATCATATTTACCTTGGTTTTTCTTATGATTTAGAAAACTTGAGCTGTGTCTCCTTGGAATCATCAGGAGAAAAATACAGTATTTCAGGTTCGTTCTTGAAACCAACTTCTCACGGTTAAGGTGTATTGACTAAAAGATCTTCCTTCTTCAAGAGATTCCAAACCCCTGTAGGACACTTCATTGTAATTGGAGAAAAAAGAATGAAATCAGGCCAGCAGCTGCAGGAGGCAAGGCAGCCCCTAGGACTAGGGAAGGAGGAGGAGGCAGGGCTGAGAGTTGCCATTAGAGCAGACAACCTCCAGAGGGCGCTGAAGCACCGGCAGAGCCCACCTGCACTCCCAGTTTGGCACTGCAGGATCAGATTTGGGTTTGGAGATGGGGTTGCTGTAACTACAAGGAGGTGAGCACAGAGGAGGAGTTGATTACTGGTCTCCTCTGACTCTCTGGCCCAAATTGCCTAGCTTCACAGGGGGGACAGAGTTTTGCTTTCAGCAACTGATGGGGCACTTCCAGGCTGGTGGGGTTGCCCAGTGACCCGACAGCCTGACAGGCTGACTGCGGTGTGACCGCCCTTTGTTTCTCCAGAACCTGTACATCAGGAGGTGCATGGTTGCGGGAGCCCATTCACCAACCCTCCCCCCAAGGGGGATGGCACCTTCCCTGGCTGTACCCTATGATCACCAGGTACTTGAAATGAATGCAAGTTTTTTGACTTCAAGGAAAATCTCACATAACCGCTTCTGCCTCATAATTTATGGGATTTGCTATAATGGAAGGACATTATAAAGAACAGGTAGAAAACTCACCTGTTGGTCTCCATGTAGGAGTTTATTTTGCATGAATCCCTCCTACATGAGTAGATAGAAGAGGTTTATTTTTGTTCCCGTGTGTGTAGTTGTGGCAGAGGATGTAGGTATGGTGATTCGAAGCCCTCAAAGAAATATTCTCAGAACTCTCAAGACTTCTCTTGATTGGAACCGAAAGAGACCTGGAAAAGAAAAGGAGGAGGGAGAAAGAATGACTGTTTCTCAGTAGATTCACCTTCCTGGTTGATCGTTCTGTCTTCTCCTTCCTTTGAACTTCTATGTATGTCTCATGGAGTAACGTAGAAAGGCTGATTTTCATGCATTAAAAGATTTTACATCACAAAGAAACTAGAAGTGGCTAACAGAACTTATTCAAATCAATTTTACATAGAGACTTTGATATTAAATTTGTATACTGAAATGGGTTAATCTAAATTTTCTCTTTCTTTTTGAGTGAATATTTGTAACATATTTTTGTAGATAATAATTTATACTAGATACACAAAATTGTGAGAATGGGTACCATTTTTCACCACTTAAATGATTTCTTTTAAATGAATAGATCGTACACTTTAAATGCCAATGTTGTCTTACATGTTGCTTTTTAATTCCTTGATTTCCAAGAGTTGTGTTTATTTAATTGACTTCTATCTAATAATATGTGTCTCCCCTTTATTGTTTCTTACTTTATATTTTATTGATCTATAGTTAATTTACATTATTATATTAGTTTCAGAGGTACTAGTGATTCATAAATGTTTAGGATGTTCTCCATTTATACTTATTATAAAAGAGTGGCTCTATTCCCCATGCTATACAGTACATCACCGTAGATTATTGATTTTATATATAGTGAATTATACCTCAGAATCTCCTACCACTATTTTGCTTCTCCACCCTGTCTCTCCCTGCTGGTAACCACTAGTCTGTTCTTTAATCTGGGGGTCTGTTTTTCTGTTGTTGTATTCAATTTTTTAGATGCCACGTGTAAGTGATAACCTACCAGGCTTGTTTTCTCTGCGGCTTATTTTACTAAGCATAATACCCTCCAAGTCCATCCATGTTCTTGCAAATGGCAAAATTTCATTTTGCTGAAGTCCTCATAGAAAATCTTTTTTATTCCCTAACCTATTGCTGAACACTTGGTCTGACTCTATATCTTGGCTATGGCAAATAACTCTGTTATGAACATTGGTGTGCACGTTGTTGTTTTGAAATAGTGTTTTTGTTTTCTTCTGATATACCCAAGAGTGAAATTGCTGGATATTATGGTATTTCTATTTTTAGTTTTCCGTGGAACCTACATTCTGCTTTCCACAGTAGCTGCACTACACATTCACATCAAGAGTGTACAAGAGTTTCCCTTTCTCCACATCCTCGCTAACCTTTGTTATATGTGACCTTTTTGATGACAGCCATTCTGACAAGACTGAGGTGATATATCTCATAGTTTTGATTTGCATTTTACTGCCGATTAGCTATGTTTAGCATCTTTGTGACTTCTGGCTGTCTATCTGTATTTTTTCCTTGGAAAAATGTCTATTTAGGTCTTCTCATTCTTTTTAAAAAGATTTTGGGTGTTTTTTTGATATTGAGTTGTATGTGCTGTTTCTGTAGTTTAGATATGAACCCTTGCTTGATCATCTTTTTGGTGTTAACCTCTTATCATGTGCAAATATTGTGTCTCCTTCAGCAGCTTGTCTTTTCATTTAGTCTTTGGTTTCCTTTGCTGTGCAAAATCTTTTAAGTTTAGTGAAGTCCTATTTGTTTATTTTTGCTTTTGTTTCATTTGCCTTAGTAGACTGAACCTAAAACAGTTGGTATCATTTATGTTGAAGAATGTTCTATATTTTCTTCTAGGGGCTTTATGGTTTCTGGTCCTACATATAGGTCTTTATTCAGTTTTGTGTTTATTTTATATATGGTGCACTAAAATAATCTAATTTTATTCTTTTCTATGTAGCTGACCATTTTCCCAATACCACTTATTGAAGAGACACTTTTTCTCTCCATATTGTCCGCTTTGTCATAAATCAATTAAATATAAGTGTGTGGACTTATTTCTGGGATCTCTATTCTATTCCAGTGATCATTGTGTCTGTTTTTGCTCCGGTACGATTCTCTTTGATTACTGCCGCTTTTCAGTATAATCTGAAGTCAGGGTGCGTGATGCCTCCAGCTCTGTTCTGTCTCAAGATTGTTTGGCTATTTGGGGTCTTTGTGTTTCTATACAAATTTTAAAATTACTTTTTCAAGTTCTGTGAAAATGCTTTGGTATTCTGAAAGGGATTGCATTGAATCTGTAGATTGTCTTTGGTAGTATGGTTATTTTAACAGTATTAATTCTTCCAGTCCACGCACGTGCTATATTTTCCCATCTTTTTCTGTTGCCTTCAACTTCTTTCACCAAAAGCTGATAGATTTCTGAGTACATGTCTTTTACTTGCGTAGGAGTGTTTGTTCCTAGGTATCTTATTTTTTTGGTGTGATTGCATATGGTATTGTTTTCTTAATTTTTTTCTTTCTCACAGCTTTGAATTTTGTTTTTTCTTCATTTTCTAATTCCTTCAGGTGTAATGTTAGGTTGTTTATTTGATATTTTTCTTGTTTCCTAAGAATAAGCTGTATCACTGTAACTTCCCCCTGTGAACTGTGTTGTTTGTTTCCCATAGATATTGAATCATTGTGTGTTCATTTTCATTTGTCTTGGGTATTTTTGGAATCCCTCTTTAATTTCCTCAGTGTTCCTTTCTTCCCCTTTTACTCACTTAATCTGTGATGTGAGGACTATCTTTAATATGATGTTTGGATTTCTTTCAGTTTTGTGTGTGTGTGTGTGTGTGTGTGTGTGTGATTATTTAAGTTGCTGAGCTCTGAATTTCACATAGACACTAACAACACTGCATTGTTACTCTGCTCCCCCACAGTTACTGAATTTGACCTTATATTTTACATCTACTTGTTTTGTGTGTCCCTTAACTACTTATTGTGAATATAGATGATTTTATTACTGTTTTCTTTCATCCTTCCCATTAGCTATGTACATGGTTGATTTACTACCTTTGTTGAATATTTGTCTTATCCAATGAGGTTTTTCCTTTAGTAAGTTTCCTTTCCTAATTTTTATGTTTCAGTCGTGGCCTTTCCTTTTTCACTGAGAAAAGCCCCTTTAAGATTTCTCATAAAGCTGGTTTGGCGATGCTGAGCTCTTTTAGTTTTACTTCTCTGTAAAACTTTAGATCTCACCATCAAATCTGAAGGAGAGCCTTGCTGGGTAGAGTATTTTTGGTTATAGGCTTTTCCCTTTCACGACTTTAAATATACCATGCCACTCCTTTCTGGCATGCAGAGGTTATCCTGGAAAGTCATCTGATAACTTTATGCAAGTTCCCACGTTTGTAACTTGTTGCTTTTCCTTTGCTCCTTATAATAGTGTCTTTTTATCTTTATTTTTTTGCATTTTAATTACAATGAGTCTTGGTGTGGTCCTCTTTGTGTTGATCCTGTTTTGGCCTTACTGTGTTTACTGGACATGGATGTCTGTGTTCTTTCCCAGGTTATGGAAGTTTTCAGCTCTTATGTCTTCACGTATGATCTACACTGCTTCCTCTTTCCTTTTTGTTTCTGGGACCAGTATAATACAAATATTAGTACACTTGATGTTGTTTCACAAGTCTGTTCAACTTTCCTCATTTCATTTTAATCTATTGTTTTACCATTCATCTTCAGTGATTGCCAATACTCTGTCCTTCAGTTTTCTGATTCATTCCTCTGTATCATTTAGTCTACAGTAGTTTCCTTTTAGTGTATTTTTCATTTCAGTTATTGTATTCCTCATCTCTGTTTTGTTGCTCTTTAATGGTCTAACTCTTTTTTAAAAATTCTAACTTCTTGCTCTGATCACCCATTCTTCTCCTGAGTTCTTTGATCATCTTTATAGTCATTACCTTGAACTGTTTGTTGGGGAGATTGGCTATCTCCACTTCACTTAGATCTTCTTCTGAGTTCTTATCTTGTTCCTTCATTTGGATTGTGTTTCTGTGTCACCTCATTTTTCTTAACTTGCTGTTTTTATTGCTATGTATGTAGTAGGCTCGTTACATTTCCTGACCTTGGAGAAGTGGCCTTTTGTAGGAGAGGTCCTATGTGTCCCAGCAGCCCACTGTCCCCTGGTCACTAGAACTATATGTTCTAGTTGTACCCCCTATGTGGGCTGCTTGGACTCTTCTGTTGTGGTGGGCTGACCACTGTGGGTAGTCTGGTAGGCTTGGCTGCCCCCAGAGTGCTTGTTTGCTAGACTCTGCCTAGTATGGAGGCTGTCTGTGCTGCTTGGTGAGGCTAAATCTTAAGGCAGCTGGCTGCACAACTCTGGGGGACACCAAATCTGGTGTTGGTTCACTATGTGTAGAATTGCAGTCCCGGTGATTTCAGGGTTAGTGCCCAGTCACTGGTCCTGGGGCTATGCTGGCTACTGGGAGGAAGACACAGGTCCTGAGCTCTGGATGCAGGACCCAGGAGTCGCAGAGTTGGTGTTGGGTCACCGTTCCTGACACAGCTATCTGCAGGGTCTGCGGTATCCCTAATCTTATGTTGGCATTCTGATGGGCAGGGTCAGGACCCAGCTGAGTCCATGGCTGCCTCTGGCCTGCAAGTGAGTGTTCTGGTCACACAGGCTGCTGGGCTGTGGTATTCCTGGAGTTGGTGTGTGCCTGTTGGTTTATGAAGCTGATCCCACTGCTAGAGCAGGTTTGCTCTGGATAGGTCTAAGCTCCATCCAGTCCCTTTGCAGTAATCACCTGCCGATGGTGAGGCTGATTCCAAGGTCAGAGCAGACTCACTTGCAGAGGAGCCAGGGACTTTGGGGTTGGTGCCTGTCCACTGAGGGGTGGAGGCTGGTCCTGGGGCTTTTGGAGGCTAGGTCCATGTCCAGGGGCAGCTGTGCTTTGAGAGGGTCTGAAGGCAGCCTGTTTGCTGGTGGATGGGGCTATGCCCCTGCTCAGTTAGTTGCTTGGCCTACAGCATCCTAGTATTTGTGTCTATAGTCTGGTGGAAATGGGTAGGGCTAGGTCCTGAGGCTAAAAAATAGAGGGAGGAGTCTGAAATTATGCTTGCTGGTACCAGTGGCCATGAGGTAGAAGGAGCTCCTCCAAATGACTGCTGCCAGTGTCTATGTCCCTGAGGCTGTGCTGTAGTTGCCTCTTGTCTCTCTTGGAGTCTCTCAAAGATCAGGAGGTAGGTGTGGCCCAGGATCCTTTCAAATGACTGCTTCTGTTCTGATTCTCGGATCATGTGGGATTTTGTGAGCATCTATTTAGAGTGGGGTCTCTATTTCCCACAACCCTCTGGCTCTCTGGAAAATAAGCACTACTTGTCTTCAAAGCCCAACTTTCTAGGAACTCTTCTTTCCATCACAGGATCCCTGGGCTTGGGAGCCTGATGTTGGGTTCATACCCCTTGCTACCTGGGAGCACCTCAGAAATTGTAATTATTCTTCCATTTGTGGGCCACCCACCTGGTGGTATGAGTCTTGACTCTATTGAGATTTTGCTCTTCCTTCCTGTCTTGCCGAGGTGCCTTCCTTATATCTTTAGCTGTAAAACATCTTTTATGGTAGGTCCTGGCCTTTTTCATCAATTGCTGTTCAGTAAACCGTTGTGACTTTGGTGTGCCCATGAGAGGCATCAAGCTCTGGGTCTTTGAATGCTGCCATCTTGGACAATCTCTCCACTTCATTCTTAAATCATATTATTTAATTTTTCTTAGTATCTTATTTGATTAGCGACAGTTTGAAATGTGTTATCACTCATGTTTACTTCGCCTGTTTTTAAAAATTGGATAGTGCATTCATTCATTTTGAAATGAAGGTAGTGACCTGTGAATTTCCATGCCTCAAAAATCAAGTATAGGACAAAAGCCTTTTTTTACCTGTGTTACCCTCAAACTCTGCACCCCACCCCAGCCTGGGGATTAACCTCTTGAACCCATGCTCACCTTCTCTTTTTGGACGGTTAACCATCACTGCATCTATATGTGTGTTGACAAAATAAACTCTAGTCTTTCCAGTTTTTGTGTTTTGTTTTTTGGTTTAGGGAACAGTCTTACTAGGAATGTACATATACTGGTCTGCTGAAGGTCATATATAAGCCTGTCAAGCACATTAGCAGAATTGGAATTGCTTGTATATACACTTTGATAAATTTTAGAGACAGGGCTTCCCTGGTGGCACACTGGTTGAGAGTCCGCCTGCCGATGCAGGGGACACAGATTCATGCCCTGGTCCGAGAAGATCCCACATGTCACGGAGCAGCTGGGCCATCAGCCATGGCTGCTGAGCCTGCACATCCGGAGCCTGTGCTCCTCAACGGGAGTGGCCACAACAGTGAGAGTTTCGCATACCGCAAAAAAAAAAAAAAATTTTAGCGACAATGGTAGAACAGAAGTAAATTGTATTTCAAATCCCACAGTTTTCTCACACCATGAAAACCCTTCCCATTTTAATATATTTGTGTGTAGTTTATCTTTATGCCCATACCATATTTCCCAGAGATGGGTACGTGTTATGTTTCTTGCTAGCACATTTTCCGTATTGTTCAAAGTCAGGCGTTTAGTGGTTTTAGCATGATCATATTTCCATAAGCATGCAAATACAGTATCTTCTCTCACACTGTCTTTTACGCCCTGCTCATATATATTGCCCTCCTAATTCTCACTCCTGGTCTTCCTTTATGTTCTTCATCAACCTGGATAGGTTACACTATTTTCTCCCTTATTCAAGACCAATATAATAGAATAGAACACCCATAAATAAACCCTGGTATATGGCCAAATGATTTTTGACAAGTTGCCAAGGCTTTTCAAAGTAGAAAGGATAGTGTTTTCAACAAATGTTGCTGAGAAGTCTTGTTGTCAACATGCAAAAGAAGGAAGATGGACCCTTACCTAACATCATATGCAAATATTAATGAAAACGTATGAAGAAACTAAATATAAGACCTAATAAAATAAAAAGTCTTAGAAGAAGACACAGGACAAGAGCTTCATGACATTGGATTTGGCAGTGTTTTCCTCAATATGAAGCGAAGGAACAACAAAGGTACAGCTAACAAAAAATAAACAACTTGCAGTACATAATTTAAAAAAATGTGTATCAAAGAAAGGTAAACAGAATAAAATGTCAACCCACAAGATGGGAGAAAGTATTTGAAAGCCATCTATCTGACAAGAGATTTCTATTCAGAATATACAGAGAACTCCTACAACTCAACAAAAAGCAAACACCCTGATTCAAAAATGGATCAAAGACTTCAATAGATGTTTATATATTTGTGTGCATGCATACACACACAAGCACACACACATACACAAGCAGAAACAGGTATTGGTGAGGATGTGAGGGAGCTGGAAGCATTGTGCTATGTCAGTGGGAATGTAGAATGATACAGGTGCTTTGCAAGGGTATGGCAATTTTTCAGATATTGAAAAATAGAATTACTACATGATCTAGGAATTTTACTATGAGGTATACCCAAAGGAATTGAAATCAGGGTCCTAAAGAAATATTTGTACTCCAGTGTTCAGAGCAGTAATAATCACAGTAGCTAAAACATGAAAGCAACCTAAGTGTTCATCCACTAGTTCCTGGATAAGCAAAGTGTGGTGTACCTATATAATACAATATTATTCAGTGTTAAGACAGAAAAGACCTAGGAATATGCTACAAAATGGAGGAATCTTGAGGAAATTTAGCTACCAAAAATGCCTTTTTGTGACTTTTAGTGAGTCATAACAATACAACTACTTATTTCAATTATATGGGGTACTTAGTGTAGTCAAAACCATAGAAATTGGGAGGGTAATGATGCTTTTCAGGTTGTTATCGAACAAAAAGGAAAGTTATGTTTAAAGGATATAGAGTTACAGTTTTAAAACGTAGAAAAGAATTAGAAAGATAAATGGCGATGTTAATCACCCAATATGAATGTATTTAATATCACTGAATGGTGCACTTTATAATAATTCACATGTTATATTTTATGTTATTTGCTTTTACTAACATACAAAATTGGGAAAGAATGTAATATCAGGAAAGGGAATGGCCCTGAGATAGAGCAGAGAGTAATCAGAAGGGTGAGATATTGTATATGTTGAAGAAGAAGAGCTGGGAGTTTTCGTTGGACAGAAGAGACTTTATTAAAAAAAGAAAAAAATTAATCTTAGGGTGTATTAAATAGATATTTGTGGGTGTACTGCTATCTCCCTTGGGTTATCTTAAAGAGTGTTTAATAAAGTCCATAAGGCTTGCTGAGGCTTTTTTAAAAACTGGATTCCCTAGGAGATAATTAGAGGGTGGTACTTATGTCTAGGTTGACAGAGTTTGCAGGGAAGACGAGCCTGAGGACAGTGGAGGTCCTGAGAGTGTAAGTACATGGAAATTAGAAAAGAAATAATAAAGGGAATTAGGAAAACTTTGGACTTCGAAGGTCATGTATTCCTGAGTCAGACTTGAGGTTTCTAAGGAGTTATATACACAGTTGTTCTTTGGATTACTTGTTGATAAAGATAAGTGGAAAAACTAGAGTCATTTCCAAGTGTAGGTAAGATAAAATGAGAGGATGGAGGTGGAAAGTAGGGAGGCCCAGATAAAAGTTGGAAGGTCATATTGGGCCACGATGGTGGTAATATCCCGCAGAACAGATGGTAGGGCAGACTATGGATTCATCTTTCTTATTTCAGTTCACCACCTCATCCTTAATAAGTCTTTGGGAATATTTCATTGCTCTGTGATGCAAGTACAGAATTCGAGTGAGGAGACTACACCCTCAGTGTCCAGCTGTCTGAGTCAGTGTGCTTCAAATGATGGAGAACTATTGCTTCTTTATGAGAAGAGTTAGTACCTCGTAGCTAAGCTTAAGCTGGAGCTTATGCAATATTGATTCCATTTTATATATACTGTTGACATGGAGGTTCCTCCTCCTCTTTTCTTGACCATTATGAAATGAATCTATATTTCTCAATATTTAAGTATATCAGATAAATACATTAAGGAAAGGAATCTTATATATTGCTCCCTGCATAGTTTGCTCTTTCTTGTTTCTCTTTTACCTTTACTAAATTAGCACAGGGAGAGACCTTGAAATGATCTAATCAGGAGAAATTAGAACATCATATTTCTAGAGAGGTTGGTTGGAAAGAGCAGGGGTCCCAGTGAGAATCAAAGCTTCTGTTTCTACTTGGCAGTGTGCCTGTATAAAGTAGAGGGCTCCAGGAATTATCATAGAATATTGCAATGTCCCTGCAGGAGATCATTAAGAGAGGCAGGATATGGTACCAGATCAGTGTACTATGACATGTTTGTCAGTCATCTGATGTGAGATTCTTAGAGCCAATCCCATATGGTAGGGCTGAGTGCAGATTGATGAAGAACCTGTGAAAGCCGTTGATTGCATGTTAAAGATGAAGCTTGATTTTGGGGAGAATTTTCTTACCTGACTGAATGTCACCCTTCTGTGGGGATGAGATTCTGTGCTTTTCCTCTCTTAATGACCGCTGACTGAAAATCATTAGAGGATCATGTCTAGAAAGCATTCTTTATTTAATTTCTTAAAGAAGAAAACATAGAAAACATTTTTATCCACTTTCAAATTGAGGATCAAGGGGAATGACATCAGTGAAAATGTCAGAGTAGGGAGCTCTGGCTTGTGTCCATCGCCAGAAACACTGACATAGGTGGTAAAACCTGTCAGAATGATCTTATCAACACATGTAAGTTTTCTTTTCTTTTTCACCCTGTACATTTATCTTTCATTGAAACGTAACTTACTACAGGATGTGGAAAATAAACAGGGAAGTAGAAACTGTATTTCCTGATGGGAGAATCATTAAGTTACCTTAGCTGTTCTGAGCTATGTCTTACTCACCATGACTGTAATTAAAACAAAGAAAGAAAACACTTTTTTTGGTCAGTTCTCACATTTCCTCGTTAAAGACAAGGTAACAGATACAGACTTAGATCTACCAGAATTGAGCAAAATTTTGATTGTACCTGTGTTGAATATATGAGCATGACCCGCTACAAATCTTCATTATACTTATTGCCACAACTGATAAATTCCCTTTTTCCACTCCTGATAGGTTGCATGTAAGGAATTCATAGGTCACTAACCCCAGCTGGTCACAGGTAAACTCTGCCACATGGATTACTGCATGTTTTCCTTCTGGAAGACCACACATTCTCGAGTATCATGCCTGCAGAGTATCTGGGCTCTTCTTTTTTCTGGATAAGGGTTAGATAATCACCTAATTTTATGAGAAATATATAAATTGTATTTGCATATTCTTCAGGTTTTTATTTATCCATTCTCTTTCAAGTCCTAAGTGCAAATATTAAAGTGATTTCCAAGAGGGTGGTAAATAAGACAGCTACCTTTATGCTCCAAAATCAGCAGTAAAGCATAATACAATTGTAAATGCATTAATGTGTGATTAATATGTGGATACTTATGTAAATGCAATTTTAGTAATGCTTTGTGGAGAGCTTCAGAATCTAGGTATTAAAAAAAGAGAAGAAGGAGTTCTTGAAACTCTCAGGGAATTATTGAGAAGTCTTTGTGTCTATAAATATCAATCTGAAATAATGCATATTCTCTGAAATAAACTAGGCATAAAATTGTAGGAAAAAACTTCATGAGATGAAAGAGCATGTGATGGCCATACGAGAAAAAGAATATTCTCAGAGAATAATGAACAGTGTGGAGTTCAACAGAAGGGTAATACAGATTCAGAGAGTAATACTTTGGAGAGCCTAATTATGCGTTCCTCATATTTCATCTTTGGAGAGACGGTAGTCATTTGAAATATGTTATAAGATGACATTAACATACTTAAATACTTCCATTTAGAAATGACCACTTAGAACCAGAATAAATGAAAGAGAACACAAATTTATGTTTTTGTTGATTTTTAAAGACCTCAGGTGAGTGCTGATAATTTAAAAATACATGATGTCTTTCACTGCAAAGTAAAGGAGCTGTTACAGTGGAGGATTACTGGACTGAATGTCAATATTATGACATAGTATGAGTGTGTTTCGTGTTTGGTAATTGCAATCATTGTTGCTTTTATTGTGGTCATCCATTTACAATGCTTGGTGTCAGTTGATTTATCTCTTGTAAAATAAAATACAGTCTGTGTGTGTGAAAGAAACATACATGATGTCTTGATAAAGTTGTATGGAATTTGAGATCTGGAAAAAAGCATTTCTTTTCTGTAATGCTAGGATGCTAATTGGACATTTTTCCAAGAAAGAGATTTCAGGATGCAAATCTGGTGTCTCTAAGGTGGGAAGTCAGTTCATGGCAGAACATTCTATTAAACTTGTGTGAGTGGAGAAATATTTCTTTGGAAGGAAGAGGTCACGAATCCTTTTTTTTTTTTTTGCGGTACGCGGGCCTCACTGTTGTGGCCTCTCCCTTTACGGAGCACAGGCTCCGGACGCGCAGGCTCAGCGGCCATGGCTCACGGGCCCAGCCGCTCCGCGATATGTGGGTTCTTCCCGTACCGGGGCACGAACCCATGTCCCCTGCATCGGCAGGCGGACTCTCAACCACTGCGCCAGCAGGGAAACCCTCATGTATCTTTTTGAATTATAGTTTTGTCTAGATATATGTCCACAAGTGGGAATGCTAGATCATATGGCAACTCTCTTTATAGTTTTTTTAAGGAACCTCCATACTGTTTTCCATAGTGGCTGCACCATCTTACATGGCCACCAACAGTGTAGTAGGGTTCCCTTTTCTCCATACTCCCTCCAGCATTTGTTAATTGTAGATTTTTTAAATGATGGCCATTCTGATCAGTGTGAAGTGTTACCTCATTGTAATTTGGATTTGTATTTCTCTAATAATTAGTGATGAGGAACATCTTTTCATGTGCCTATTGGCTATTTGTATGTCTTCTTTGGAGAAATGTTTATTTAGGTCTTCTACCCATTTTTCCATTGAGTTATTTGTTATTTTGTTATTGAGTTGTATGAGCTGTTTGTATAGTTTGGAAATTAAGCCCTTGTCAGGCTCATCATTTGCTAATATTTTCTCCCAGTCCATAGGTTGTATTTTCATGGGTTTTTTCTTTCTTTCTTTTTTTTTTTTTTTTTTTTTTTTGCGGTACGCAGACCTGTCACTGCTCTGGCCTCTCCCGGTGCGGAGCACAAGCTCCGGACGTGCAGGCTCAGCGGCCATGGCTCACGGGCCCAGCCACTCCGCAGCATGTGGGACCTTCCCGGACCGGAGCGCGAACCCATGTCCCCTGCATCGCCAGGCGGACTCCCAACCATTGCGCCACCAGGGAAGCCCTTTCATTTTGATTATGGTTTCCTTTGCTGTACAACAGCTTATAAGTTTGATTAGTTCCAGTTTCTTTTTTGCTTTTACAATAAGTCCCCTACATATGAAATGTTCTGTTCCAGGAGTGCGTTTGTAAATCCAATTTGTTTGTAAGTCCACAAAGTTAGTCTAGGTACCCAACTTACACATTCAGCTATATGGTATTGTACCATAATAGGTTTATAATACTTTTCACGCAAACAATACAGAAATCACAAACACAAAAGCAAAGAAAACATTTTTAATCTTACAATACAGTAACTTGAAAAGTACAGTAATACAGTACAACAGCTGGGATACTCGGGATGGCATTGAGGGAACAGTCGAGAAGAGTTACTGATTGGAGGAGGGAGAGGAGGTGGGAGAAGGTAGAGGTGAAGGATTATCAGCAGTAGGAGACAGAGGGCAAGCTGCCATTTCACTCATACCTGACGTTGATGACACAAGTTCTGGTTCCTTGCTGGATTTAATTCTGTTTACCCTCTTGAAAAAATTATCCATTGATGTCTGGGTCGTAGCTCTTTTTTTCTCATCATAGATGACAAGGTAGCACTGGATTTCGTTCTGAATGGCTGCTGCCACCTTTGGGTACCATTCTAGGTTCGAGTCCTGTGCCTCAAAAACTAACAGTGCTTCCTCAAATAAAGAGGATTCCCTTGCCATTTTCTGTGTCGTGAATCTCTTCATTTCTTCAGTTACTTCTTATTCCTCCTGTCCCTCTTCATCCTTTCTCTGGGCCTCCAATTCCATCAGTAAGCTCCTCATGTTGCACAGCAAGGAGTTCAATGAAACCCTCTTGCAGATCTAGCTCCAGCTTCTCGCTGAGGGTCACTACGTTGCTGAAGACCTCTTTGGACTTCTGATCTATCTTCTCAAGTCCACAAAAATCATGAACAAACTGGGCAAAGGTTCTTCCAAACCCCATTCATGGTGACCACCATACCCTCACACTATGCAAAGTCAATGTTTTTATGGTCTTGTAGATGTTATAGTCCTTCCAAAGTTGTCCCTAGGTTGTTCCTGATTTGTCACTTACCTTTACTGCGTGACAAAAAGTGTGACATAAATAATATTTCTTGAAAGTCGCTCTAACTCCCTGGTCCATAGGTTGGATGAGCAACGTAGTATTCGGTGACAGATGCACTACTTTGAAGTTGGGAATGAAAGTCATCCATGAAGGGGGGTGGCCCAGAGAATTGTCAAGCAGCAAAAGAATGTTTTGCTGGAACATCCTTCTCCAAGCAATATTTCTCTATATCTGGGATAAAGTGGTGGCAAAACCTGTCCTGGAACCTGGCCTGTGTAATCCAGGGTTTGGGGTTATGCTTCCAT
Source organism: Globicephala melas (assembly GCF_963455315.2). Taxonomy (NCBI): domain Eukaryota; kingdom Metazoa; phylum Chordata; class Mammalia; order Artiodactyla; family Delphinidae; genus Globicephala; species Globicephala melas. The sequence goes on along the minus strand of NC_083317.1, from coordinate 111,426,476 downwards.
GCAACAGGAAGAGAGCCCTTGGCTATGTTTTTATGGTTCTTGGGTTCTCTGAATGATAAACTAAGAGAAGCTTCAGCTTCATATCACCAGAAGCATTGCTGCCACACAACAGTTAGCCTATCCTTTGCTGCTTTAAAGCCCGGCATCAACTTTTCCTCCTTACTGATGTAACTTCGGTCTGGCATCCTCTTCCAGTACAGTTGTGTCTCATCTACATTAAAAACCTGGTTGGGTAAATGCACACCATCATCAATAATTTCTCAAAGTGTTTCCGGAAGTTCCTGGACAGCTACCGTATCTGCACTTGCTGCCTCTCCACTTACTTTTACATTGTGAAGGTTGGCTCTAGCCTTGAAACGATGAAACCAGCCATGGCTGGCATTAAAATATATGCCCTCTGATTCTTTGCCGTGTTTCTTCTTCAAGTCTTCATAAAGCCTTTTAGCTTTATCTTGAATCAGCGTTAAGCTGAGCAGGACTCAGCGCTGATGTTGATCGTGCATCTGCACACTGAGAAGTTTCTCCATCTCCTCCATCACTTTTCCATGCTTCTTCAATATTTTGTCAACATCACCAGCACAGCAGACTTCACATGTTCCATGATCTTGTCCTTGTTCTTTAGATTCGTGCCAATGATTGAATGATTCATGTTATAAGAATGAGCGATATCTAACATCTTTTTGCCTCACTCCACTCTCTCAATTACTTTCACTTTTGTTTCCATCATTATCGCTTGGCGCTTCTTAACAGTACCAGCTACATCACCGCTGCTTTTACGCTTGCTTTCAGACATCTTGGGCTTGAAATAAAGGTACTCTACTACTGTACTCTATACAGTACTGTAAAGTACACAAAAGCACAATCACTTATAGAGGAGGCACGCACGTGACAATGTATGCCAGACACGTGAAATAACTTACATGATTGGACATGCGAATGGACGTTTGCATCTTAGAAAGTTTGCAACGTGAAGGTTCATATGTAGGTGACTTACTGTATTTGTACTGCCTAGGGAGAACTACCTAGGAAAACTGTGTTATGATTTATGTCAGAGAATGTTTTGCTTATGTTCTCTTCTAGGAGTTTTAACGTGTCCTATCTTATAGTTAAGCATATAAGCCGTTTTGAGTTTAGTTTTGTGTATGGTGTGAGGGTATGTTCTGACTTCACTGATTTGCATATGGCTGTACAACTTTCACTTGCTGAAGAGACTATCTTTTCCCCATTGTATATTCTTGCCGCCTTTGTCGAAGGTTAATTGACCATAGGTGTGTGGGTTTATTTCTGGACTATCTATTCCATTCCATTGATCCATGTATCTCTTTGTGTGCCAATACCGTGTGGTTTTGATTGCTGTAACTTTGTAGTATTATCTGAAGTTTAGGGGGGTTATGCCTCCTGCTTTGTTCTTTTTCCTCAGGATTGTGTTGACAGTTCTGACTTTTTATGGTTCCAGATAGATTTTAGGATTATTTGTTCTAATTCTGGGGAAAATGTCATGGGTAATTTGATAGGGATCACATTAAATCTGTAGATTGCTTTGGGTAGTATAGCCATTTTAACGGTATTAACTCTTCCCATCCAAGAGCGTGGGATGTCTTTCCATTTCTTTGAATCATCTTCAGTTTCGTTTACTAATGTTTTGTAGTTCTCAGCATATAAGTCTTTCACCTCCTTGGTGAGGTTTATTCTTAAGTATTTTATTTTTTTGATGCCATTTAAAAAAGGATTGCTTGTTTACATTTCCTTTCTGATATTTCATTGTTAGTGTAAAGAAATGCAACCACGGACTTCCCTGGTGGCTCCGTGGTTGAGAATCCACCTGCCAATACAGGGTACACGGGTTTGAGCCGTGGTGCAGGAAGATCTCACATGCCGTGGAGCAGTTAAACCTGTGTGCCACAACTACTTATCCTGCACTCTATAGGCCGTGAGCCACAACTGATGAGCCCGTGCCACAACTACTTAAGCCCACGTGCCTAGAGCCTGTGCTCCACAACAAGAGAAGCCACTGCAATGAGAAGCCTGCACACCACAACGAAGACTAGCCCCCACTGGCCACAACTAGAAAGCCCATGCACAGAAATGAGGACCCAATGCAGCCAAAATAAATTAAAAAAAAAAGAAAAACCAAGAAATGCAACCAATTTATGTATGTTAATCTTGTATCCTGCTACTTTGCCGGGTTTTTTTTTTTAATCAATTTTAGTAGTTTTTGTGTGCAATTTTTAGGGTTTCCTTTATATATATTATCGTGTCATCTGCATATAATGACAACTTTACCTCTTTCCTTCCAATTTGGTTAGATTTTATTTCTTTTTTTTTTTGTCTGATTGTTGTGGCTAGGACTTTCAATACTATGTTGAAGAGAAGAGGTGAGAGTGGGCATGCTTGTCTTGTTCCAGATTTTAGCGGGAAGGCTTTCAGCTTATGAACATTGAGTATTATATTGGCTGTGGGTTTGTTATAAATAGCTTTCATTATGTTGAGATATGTTCCCCTATACCCACTTTGGTAAGTGTTTTTATCATGAATGGATGTTGAAGTTTTTCAAATGCTTTATCAGCATCTATTGAGATGATCATTTGTTTTGTGTTTTCCCTTTGTTGATGTGGTGTATCATGTTGATTGATTTGCATATGTTGAAACAACTTTGTGACACTGGGGTGAATCAAATTTGGTCATGGTGTATGATCCTTTTATGTGTTGTCAGATTCGGTTTTCTAATATTCAGTTGATAATTTTTACATCTATATTTATCAAAGATATTGGCCTGCAGCTTTCTCTTTTGGTAGTGTCTTTCTCTGTGTTCTTTTTAAGTCTTTATTGAATTTGTTCCAATATTGCTTCTGTTTTATGTTTTGGTTTCTTGTTTGTGAGGCATGTGGGATTTTAGCTCCACCACCAGGGATCGAACCCGCGTCACCTGCACTGGCAGGCGAAATCTTAACTGCTGGACCACCAGTAAAGTTCCCATCTGTTTTTGGTTTATTTGTTTGTTTTAGTAAATTTCTTACTTTATTTATTTTTGGATGCATTCGGTATTCATTGCAGTTCACGGGCTCTCTCTAGTTGCAGTGAAAGGGGGCTACTCTTCGTTGTGGTGTGCAGGCTGTTCATTGTGGTGGCTTCTTTTGTTGCAGAGCATGGGCTCTAGGTGCGTGGGCTTCAGCAGTTCTGGCTATCAGGCTCAGTCGTTGTGGCTCATGGGCCATAGAGCACAGGCTCAGTAGTAGTGGCACAAAGGCTTGGTTGCTCCACAGCATGTGGGATCTTCCAAGACCAGGGCTTGAACCTATGTCCCCTGCATTGGCAGACGGATTCTTAACCACTGTGCCACCAAGGAAGTCCCCCCCGTCTGTTTTTGACATCAGGGTGATGGTGGCTTCATAGAATGTCTTTGGAAGTATTTCTTACTCTTCAATCTTTTCGAAGAGTTTGAGAAGAGTTTGAGAAGAATCAGTGTAAATTCTGCTTTGTATATTTGGTAGAATTTGCCTGTGAAACCATATGATCCTGGACTTTTGTTGGTAGGGAGTTTTTTTAAATTACAGATTCTATTTTGCTTTTAGTGAACAGTATGTTCAAGTTATCTATTTCTTCTTGATTCAGTTTTGTTCAGCTGTAAAAAAAACAACATATATTTTTAGGTTATGTTAGCACCTAAATACTTACCATGTATTAGACCACAAAAGAGTGAAGAAAAAAATTAAAATATTTTTTCAAATAGAAAAAGTATTGAAATATTTTTTAAGAAATTGGGATAATAATGACAAATTGTTCTGAACTTAAAGACTACTTTATCTAAGACGAATATGCTTATTGTTTTATTGTTTTTAAATATATGGAATGTTTTCTCCTTTCTAATGTAATTCTTTTATTTTACCTGTATATTGTGAAAAAAATTTAGTTGCACATAATATAAAACATTACACTTTAATAGGAGATATTAATGCATTTACATTTACTATAGTACTGAAAATACTTAGGTTTAGAGTTACCATGTTATTGAGTGCTCTTTTTTATTTATTTATTTTAAAAAAAGATTTAATTTGGGGGGGCATACATTATTTATTTTTATCACCTTTATTGGACTATAATTGCTTTACAGTTGTGTTTTTCTGTTTTATAACAAAGTGAACAAGCTATACATATACATATATCCCCATATCTCCTCCCTCTTGTGTCTCCTTCCCACCCTCCCTATCCTACCCCTCTAAGTGGTCACAAAGCACTGAGCTGATCTCCCTGTGCTGTGCAGCTGTTTCCTACTAGCTATCTATTTTACATTTGGTAATATATATAAGTCCATGCAACTCTCTCACTTCGTCCCAGCTTCCCCTTCCCCATCCCCATGTCCTCAAGTCCATTTTCTATGACTGTGTCTTTATTCCTGTCCTGCCCCTAGGTTCTTCCGAACCATTTTTTTCTTTTATTTTAGATTCCATATATATGTGTGAGCATACAATATTTGTTTTCCTCTTTCTGACTTTCTTCACTCTGTATGACAGACTCTAGGTCCATCCACTTCACTACAAATAACTCAATTTCATTTCTTTTTATGGCTGAGTAATATTCCATTTTATATTGAAGACATGCAATATCTTCTTTATCCATTCATCAGTTGATGGACACTTAGATTGTTTCCATGTCCTGGCTATTACAAATAGAGCTGCAGTGAACATTGTGGAACATGACTCTTTTTGAATTATGGTTTTCTCCAGGTATATGCCCAGTAGTGGGATTGCTGTGTCATATGGTAGTTCTATTTTTAGGTTTTTAAGGAACATGCATACTGTTCTCAATAATGGCTGTATCAATTTACACTCCCACCAGTGGTGCAAGAGTGTTCCCTTTTCTCCACACCTCCGCAGCATTTATTGTTTGTAGGATTTTTGGATGATGGCCATTCTTAACTGTGTGTGCTGATACCTCATTGTAATTTTGATTTGCATTTCTCGAATGATCAGTGATGTTGAGCATCCTTTCATGTGTTTGTTGGCAATCTGTATATCTTCTTTGGAGAAATGTCTATTTAGGTCTTCTGCCCATTTATGGATTGGGTTGTTTGTTTTTTTGATATTGATCTGCATGGGCTGCTTATAAAGTTTGGAGATTAATCCTTTGTCAGTTGCTTCATTGGCAAATATTTTCTCCCATTCTGAGGCTTGTCTTTTCGTCTTGTTTATGTTTTCCTTTGCTGTGCAAAAACTTTTAAGTCTCATTACATCTCATTTGTTTATTTTTGTTTTTATTTCCATTTCTCTAGCAGGTGGGTCAAAAAGGATCTTGCTGTGATTGATGTCATAGAGTGTTCTGCCTATGTTTTCCTCTAAGAGTTTTATAGTGTCTGGCCTTACATTTAGATCTTTAATCCATTTTGAGTTTATTTTTGTGCATGGTGTTAGGGAGTCTTCTAATTTCATTCTTTTACCTGTAGCTGTCCAGTTCTTCCAGCACCACTTACTGAAGAGGCTGTGATTTCTCCATTGTATATTCTTGTTTACTTTATCAAAAATAAGGTGACCATATGTGTATGCGTTTATCTCTGGATTTTCTCTTCTGTTCCATTGATCTATATTTCTGTTTTTGTGCTAGTGCCATACTGTCTTGACTACTGTAGCTTTGTAGAATTGTCTGAAGTCAGGGAGCCTGATTCCTCCAGCTCTGTTTTTCTTCTGAAGATTGCTTTGGCTGTTCGTGGTCTTTTGTGTTACCAAACAAATTGTGAAATTTTTTGTTCTAGTTCTCTGAAAAATGCCATTGGTAGTTTGATAGGGATTGCATTGAATCTGTAGATTGCTTTGGGTAGTAGAGTCATTTTCGCAATGTTGATTCTTCCAATCCAAGCACATGGTATATCTCTCTATCTGTTTGTGTCATCTTTGATTTCTTTCATCAGTGTCTTATAGTTTGTTGAGTAAACGTCTTTTGTCTCCATAGGTAGGTTTATTCCTAGGTATTTTATTCTTTTTGTTGCAGTGGTAAATGGGAGAGTTTCCTTAATTTCTCTTTCAAATATTTCATCTTTAGTGTATAGGAATGAAAGAGATATCTGTACATTAATTTTGTATCCTGCAACCTTACCAAATTTATTGATTAATAGTTTTCTGGTAGCATCTTTAGGATTCTCTATGTATAGTATCATGTCATCGGCAAACAGTGAGAGCTTAACTTCTTCTTTTCCGATTTGGATTCCTTTTATTTCTTTTTCTTCTCTGGTTGCTGTAGCTTAAAATTCTAAAAGTGTGTTGAATAATAGTGGTGAGAGTGGGCAACCTTGTCTTGTTCCTGATCTTGGTGTAAATGGTTTCACTTTTTTACCATTGAGAACAATGTTGGCTGTGGGTTTGTCATATATGGCCTTTATTATGTTGAGGTAAGTTCCCTCTATGCCTACTTTCTGGACGGTTTTTATCATAAATGGATGTTTAATATTGTCAAAAGCATTTTCTGTATCTATTGAGATGACCATATGGTTTTTGTCCTTCAGTTTGTTAATATGGTGTATCACATTGATTTGTATGTATTGAAGAATCCTTACATCCCTGGGATAAACCCCACTTGATCATGGTATATGATCCTTTTAATGCGCTGTTGGATTCTGTTTGTTAGTATTTTGCTGTGGATTTTTGCATCTATGTTCATCAGTGATACTGGTCTGTAGTTTTCTTTCTTTGTGACATCTTTGCCTGGTTTTGGTATCAGGGAGATGGTGTTCTCATAGAATAAGTTTGGGAGAGTTCCTCCCTCTGCTATATTTTGAAAGAGATTGAGAAGAATAGGTGTTAAGTCTTCTCTAAATGTTTGATAGAATTTGCCTGTGATGCCATCTGGTCCTGGGCTTTTGTTTGTTGGAAGATTTTTAATCACAGTCTCAATTTCAGTGCTTGGGATTGGTTTGTTTATAGTTTCTATTTCTTCCTGGTTAAGTCTTGGAAGTTTGTGCTTTTCTATGAATTTGTTCATTTCTTCCAGGTTGTCCCTTTCATTGGCATATAGTTGCTTGCAGTAATCTCTCATGATCCTTTGTATTTCTGCAGTGTCATTTGTTACTTCTCCTTTTTCATTTGTAATTCTATTGATGTGAGTCTTCTCCCTTTTTTTCTTAATGAGTCTGGCTAATGGTTTATCAATTTTGTTTATCTTCTCAAAGAACCAGCTTTTAGTTTTCTTGATCTTTGCTGTTGTTTCCTTCATTTCTTTTTCATTTATTTCTGATCTGATCTTTATGATTTCTTTCCTCTGCTGACCTTCGGTTTTTTTCTTTCTTTCTTTCTCTAATTGCTTTAGGTGTAAGGTTAGCTTGTTTATTTGAGATGTCTTTTGTTTCTTGAGGTAGGATGTATTGCTATAAACTTCCCTCTTAGAACTGCTTTTGCTGCATCCCATAGGTTTTGGGTCTTCATAATTTCATTGTCATTTGTTTCCAGGTACTTTTTTATTTCCTCTTTGAATTCTTCAATGGTGTCTTGGTTATTAAGTAGTGTATTGTTTCGCGTCCATGTGTTTGTATTTTTTTACAGATTTTTTCCTGTAATTGATATCTAGTCTGATAGCATTGTGGTGAGAAAAGATACTTGATAAGATTTCAATTTTCTTAAGTTTACCAAGGCCTGATTTGTGACCTAAGATATGATCTATCCTGGAGAACTTTCCACGAGCACTTGAGAAAAAGTGTATTCTGTTGTTTTTGGATGGAATGTCCTATAAATATCAATTAAGTCCATCTTGTTTAATGTATCATTTAAAGCTTGTGTTTCCTTATTTATTTTCATTTTGGATGATCTCTTCATTGGTAAGAGGAGTGCTAAAGTCCCCTACTATGATTGTGTTACTGTCGATTTCCCTTTTTATGGCTGTTAGCATTTGCCTTATGTATTGAGGTGCTCCTATTTTGGGTGCATAAATATGTACTATTGTTATATCTTCTTCTTGGATTGATCCTTTGATCATTATGTAGTGTCCTTTTTGTCTCCTGCAATAGTCTTTATTTTAAAGTCTTTTTTATCTGATATGAGAATTGCTACTGTAGCTTTCTTTTGATTTCCATTTGCATGGAATATCTTATTCCATCCCCTAATTTTCAGTCTGTATGTGTCCCTAGGTCTGAAGTGGGTCTCCTGTATACCACATATATACTGGTCCTGTTTTCATATCCATTCAGCCAGTCTATGTCTTTTGGTTGGACCATTTAATCTATTTAAATTTAAGGTAATTATTGATATGTATGTTCTTATTACCATTTTCTTAATTGTTTTGGATTTGTTATTGTAGGTCTTTTCCTTCTCTTGTGTTTCCTGCTTAGAGAAGTTCCTTTAGCATTCGTTGTAAAGCTGGCTTAGTGGTGCTGAATTCTCTTAGCTTTTGCTTGTCTGTAAAGGTTTTAATTTCTCTGTCAAATCTGAATGAGATCCTTGCTGGTTTGAGTAATCTTGGTTGTAGCTTTTCCCCTTTTATCACTTTCAATATGTCCTGCCAGTCCCTTCTGGCTTGCAGAGTTTCTCCTGAAAGATCAGTTGTTAACCTTAGGGGATTCCCTTGTATGTTATTCTTTGGTTTTCCCTTGCTGCTTTTAATATTTTTTCTTTGTATTTAATTTTTGATAGTTTGATTAATATATGTTTTGGCATGTTTCTCCTTGGGTTTATCTTGTATGGGACCCTCTGCATTTCCTGGACTTGACTAATGATTTCCTTTCCCATATTAGGGAAGTTTTCAACTATTCTCTCTTCAAATATTTTCTCAGTCTCTTTCTTTTTCTCTTCTACTTCTGGGACCCCTATATTCGAATGTTGGTGTGTGTAATGTGGTCCCAGAGGTATCTCAGATTGTCCTCAATTCTTTTCATTCTTTATTCTTTATTCTGCTCTGCAGTAGTTATTTCCACTCTTTTACCTTTCAGGTCATTTATCCATTCTTTTGCCTCAGTTATTCTGCTATTGTTTCCTGCTAGAGAATTTTTAATTCAATTTATTGTGTTGTTCATCAGTGTTTGTTTGCTCTTTATTTCTTCTAGGTCCTTGTTAAACGTTTCTTGTATATTCTCCATTCCAGTTCCAAGATTTGGGATCATCTTTACTATCATTACTCTGAATTCTTTTTCCAGTAGACTGCCTATTTCCTCTACATTTGTTTGGTCTGGTGGGTTTTTACCTTGCTCCTTCATCTGCTGTGTGTTTCTCTGTCTTCTCATTTTGCGTATCTTACTGTGTTTGGGGTCTCCTTTTCTCAGGCTGCAGATTCGTAGTTCCCATTGTTTTGGTGTCTGCCCCCAGTGGCTAAGGTTTGTTCAGTGGGTTGTGTAGGCTTTCTGGTGGAGGAGACTGGTGCCTGTGTTCTGGTGGGTGTGTCTGGATCTTGTTTTTCTGATGCGGTCCGCATCTGGTGGTGGGTTTTGGGGTATCTGTGGCCTTATTATGATTTTAGGCAGCCTCTCTGCTAATGGGTGGGCCTGCATTCCTGTCTTGTTAGTTGTTTGGCATGGGATGTCCAGCAGTGGATCTTGCTGGTCTCTGAGTGGAGCTGGGTCTTAGCATTGAGACAGATATCTCTGGGAGGCTTTCGCCGTTTGATATTAGAAGGTGCTGAAGGTCTCTAGTAGACCAATGTCCTGAACTCGGCTCTCCCAACTCAGAGGCACAGGCCTGACACCCGGCTGGAGCACCAAGACCCTGTCAGCCACACAGCTGGGAGTGAGAGCAAGAGGTAGCTGTGGTACATCTCAGAGACCACCAAGTAGATTCACTGACGATTTTCTCTCCAGAAGTGAATAAAACAAAATTCAGTCTTCGGCTAGTCAGCCACTTTGGTGGCCAGCCTCCGAGATGGCCCTAATTATCCCCTAATTATCTCCCAGTGTTCCTGTACCTGTGTGGCTCCTTGCACTTGAAAAGGGCTGACTGTTTAACTAATAAGTAATTGCAGAAATGACAAAGTTTAGCTTCCGGAGTTATAAAAGACATTTCAGCTTCTGCTTTGGTTTCTGCTAGATCACTCATCCTGGGGTAAGCCAGCTCCATGTCATGAGGACACTCAAGCAGCCCTAAGGAGAGGTCTGTGTGGCAAGGAACTGAGGCTTCTTACCTACAGCCATGTGAGTGAGTCATCTCAGAAGTCAAAAGATTTAATTTTATTTATTTTTGGTTGCATTGGATCTTCATTGCTGCACAGGGTTTCTCTAGTATTTTCAAGCAGGGATTACTCATTGTTGTGGTTCACGGGCTTCTCCTTGTGGTGGTTTCTCTTGTGGAGTATGGGCTCTAGGTGCATGGGCTTCAGTACTTGTGTCATGCAGGCTCAATAGTTGTTGCTTGCAGGCTCTAGAGCGCAGGTTCAGTAGTTGTGGCACACGAGCTTAGTTGTTCTGCGCCATGTGGGATCTTCCCAGACCAGGGATTGAACCCTGTCCCCTGCATTGGCAGGCAAATTCTTACCCACTGTGCCACCAGGGAAGTCCAGTGTGCTCTTTCTTAAACCTAGTCTGTTTTCATTATTGCTATCTTAACGATTCTGTATTAAATAAAAAATAATACTCCTTTCTACCCCTCCTCTTTTAGGATTATATATGAAGAAGTATGTCTTATTTATTAATCTCAAATTTTCAGCTTACTTTTAAGAAGTTATCACAATGTCAAATATTTAATACCTTTTACTTCCACCTTGAAAAGCATAGGATATTAAAGTGCTAATATAATTACCTTCCCTAGTCTATCTTACTTTGTGTTATGTATAAAAAACAACTAAAATCATGCATGGTTTGTAAGGAAATGACAAATTTCAGAAAATTCAGAATCTGAATACACTCTATACATAGCTTTTAAATAAAGACACAGAAAATTGCCAGATACTCAGAGGCCCCCTGGTCCCATTCTAGTGACTCCCCTTAAGGTTTAATATTGTTCTTGTATCTAACAAAAAGTTCATGTTACCTGTATTTTGTATTTTATATAAATGTTATGGTACAGTAAAATCACTTTTGGATTGGGCTTTTTTATTTTATGTTGCTTGTGAATATGCCTGTATGGTTGCCTGTTGTTGTGATAATGCATTGTCACTGTTGCATAGGATTCCATACTGTAAATATTTAACTATTAATTAATTTATTCTAATGTGTATTACAATATGAGTGATTTTCAGTTTGTGTCTATTGAGAATAACACTGGTATATAAATTCTAGAACTTGAGCTTTTGTGGTATGTGTATAAATTATTTTCCAGTATACATGTAGTAGTAAAACTTTCGAATCATAGCTTTCATGTGTTTATCTTTTTAGATATTTATAAATATTTTCAAAACATTTGTATGATTTTTCATCCTCAGCAGCAGTGAATGAGATTCAAGGATTATACACATTCTTGTCAAACTTGATAATACCTGTCATTTTCATTTGAACTTTCTGGTTGGTGAGTGATAATTCCAGGTATCACTTTTTTGCATTTAATTGACTCCTAAGAAGCCAAGCATCGTTTGATATGTTTACTTAACATTCTGTATTCTCTTTTTTGAAATATCTTTTGGTATATTTTCCCCATGTTTGCTATTACATTATCTTCTTATTGAAGACTTCATTTTTTTTAACGTCTGAGGACTTCTTATTTAGGTGTTTTTAATATATGATTGATATGAGGTCTTCTCTCTTTCTGTCTCTCCTTCTCTTTCTTTAGATGAGTGTCAGTTTTTAATATTAATGACATCTAATTTGTTATTTTCCTCTTTATTTAGTCTTATTTCTATTTATTTATGTAGTCTTCTTATCTGTAGAAGAACACATTATTTATTCTAAACCACAAATACGTTTTCAGTTCTTCAATAAATCTAATTATTAGGCTTTAAGTTTAAGTTAACTTTCAAAACTAAATATGTTGTATCATAGTGAGTATTAATTGTTCTATGACAGCTGAAAGGTTACATTTATTCAGAAAATGTTGTATTCAGCTGTCTTTTCATTTGCTCCTACTTCTCATTGATTCACAGAGGTAAACATCACTTCATCCATGGATCTGACTTTTCTCTGATTTCTCATGGTCATTCTCACTAATTCGTCTGGCCTCCTGAAATCTTTAGCAATCCCATTATTCCACAGAAGCAAAAACCTTCCTTGGGCCTTTTCCCTCAGAAGATTGATTATTCCCAAATTTAAATGGGAGATTGCAATAAGTTAGGAGAAAATACCACATGGTCTCTCATTTTTTTTTCACATCTTGTATCAGCCTCTGCTTGCACTCTGTGTTCAAAGATTTTTGTACAACACATTGATGGAAGATGCCAGTTGTTTCTCTCCTTGGGGAAAAAGACAGAAAATTACCTGACAAATAAAATAAAGACAGTGTCTTGCTCTGTTCAAATGTTGGACAGGATTGCTTGCATCCTAATTTAAAAGTTTCAGGTGACTGAAGCTTAAGATTCCTAAGCTTTAATTCATACTTGCACCATGCACAGCACCCAACAGGACTGCTTTACATAACCCCATAAGACTTTTGTGTGCAAGTGGAACAGATAAAAATATAAAACTATTCCTGTCTTTTTGTTCATAAAAATGATTTTTTGTCTCATTTAAAATATTTGTTTCTAAAATCCAAAAACGTGTCAGGCTAAAATATTGGAATTTCAAATATGGTAAAATCTAAGCCCCTTCAAATTTCTTTCCAGTTTTGTTGATGATGGGATGCCGTCAGAGATATGACTTCATTAAACACAATAGGTAAGATTCCTTCAAAGGTCTGATTGGGGAATATGAAAATAATTCCCGGAAAATTCTGGACATTTTCTAGTTCTCAAGTATTGGTTAACATGGTAGAAAGTGCCCTTCATTGTCCTATGTGTGAATGCAGATCAGTTGTGAGAGGTGGGGATAAAACAAGCAGCCTAAATATCCATTATGTTTGTTTTACTACTGGTAGAAAGAGGAAGGCTCAACATGTCACCATGGTTGATATAGCAAATAAGCTGCTTGAAACTACACAGAAATGTACCTGTTTGTATTTTCTGTGCAGTTATCCTCTCTTTTGGTGTGCCCTGAAACCTCCCACAAATTATGTACCAACTCCAGCAGCAGTAAGCAGAAATCCAAATAAATCTATTCTTTTGAATTATAAGGAAGGGAAGAGTTGAAAATTTTATAACGTGCTCTATACAAGCATACAAGTCACCATCCTTATTTATGTCATGCCATGCACGGAGGGTCAGTAGGTTCAGGGGATTCTGGAAGCACCAAGGTCTGTGGGGTTAATCACAGCTGCATTCGTGGACAGTAAAAGAGAAGGGCCTTATCTTGCTCACTTTCTCAATGCTAGTATCTACAAAAAGAAGAGGACAGCAGACATCTTAGGGAGAAGAGCCAACATTAAATGAAATGTCCTAATTACTCTAGGTAACCTCTCATGATAGCCTCCCATAGCTCCTCAAATCCCTACATACTTGCACAAGGGATAGTGTAATATTACTGGAGCGTGTGACTGCAGATTAACATTATTTTTGTTGAAAAAAATAAAAATAAGTTCCAGTGATACGGTTTGAAAAAGGTTCACAGTGCGAGGGAAACATTTTTTTAATTTTATTTATTTAATGATTGATTTTTGGCTGCATTGGGTCTTTGTTTCTGTGTGTAGGCTTTCTCTAGCTGCAGCCAGTGGGGCCTACACTTTGTTGCGGTGTGTGGGCTTCTCATTGCTGTGGCTTCTCTTGTTGTGGAGCATGGGCTCTAGGTGCAGGGGCTTCGGTAGCTGCAGCACGTGGGCTCAGTATTTGTGGCACACGGGCTTAGTTGCTCCATGGCATGTGGGATCTTCCCAGACCAGGGATCGAACCCGTGACCCCTGCATTGGCAGGCAGATTCTTAACCACTGAGCCACCAGGGAAGTCCCACGAGGGAAACTATTGTAACAATGTGGAAAGAACCCTTTGGAATGATTCATCATGGTTTGTTTGTTTGACTGTTTGCTGCTTCAGAATCTGTAGTAGAGATTGGTGTGTTCCATGATGCATTCCCGCTTCTTATAAGTTTTAGATGGAATACCCCATTAGGAAGAAGTGAACGTAAGGAAGATAGTGAGTCAAACTCCTCTGCCCTCTGTCAGCAGTGGGTGCAAAGGGATTTAGACCAAGTGCTTTCATCCTTTGATGTGCAAAGTTTTCACTATATGAATGATGTTTTGTTTGTTTGCAGGTCAGGAGCCTTGGTCTCAATATCCCTGTTTAAAAAGTGTTATCACATGTCTGACAGAAAGAATTGCTGATGATACCAGAAAAAATTGAGAGTTACCCTTAACAATTAAGGGTTTTCTAGCAACATGGATGGACCTAGAGATTGTTATACTGAGTGAAGCAAGTCAGACACAGAAAGACAGATGTCATATGATATTGCTTATATGAGGAATCTAAAAAAGAAAAAATGTACAAATGAACTTATTTACACAACAGAAATAGAGTCATGGATATAGAAAACAAACTTATGGTTACCAGGGGATAAGTGAGGAAGGGATAAATTGGGAGATTGGGACTGACATATACACACTACTACATATAAAATAGGTAAGTATTGATAAGGACCTGCTTTATAGCACAGGGAACTCTACTCAATGCTCTGTACTGACGTATATGGGAAAAGAATCTTAAAAAAAAACAACAGGGGTTTTGGGATTATATAATAAATATAAATGTGCAAACCTGTAATGTGAAAGGAAAAATCAGTTAACTCTGTAGTCGCTGTTATGGTGTAAACACTTTGTACCTCTAATTTTAAAATTTCGAAACCCAGCTCCCATGTTGATGGTATTAGGAGGTGGGGCTTTTGGGAGGTGATTAGGTCATGAGGCCAGAGACCTCAAACATGGGATTAGTGACCTATTAAATGTAGCACACAGAAGATCTTATGCCCATTACATGATTTCATTGCCGAACGAGAAGATCCGCATTATGAACCAGAAATTGGTCCCTCACCAGACACTAAGTCAGCTGGCAACTTGTTCTTTTTCTTTTAAAATTAATTAATTAATTAATTAATTAATTAATTAATGTTTTGGCTGTGTTGGGTCTTGTTGTGGTGTGTAGGCTTCTCATTGGGTGGCTTTTTTTTCTTTCTTTTAAAATATTTATTTATTATTTATTTTGGGGCTGTGTTGGGTCTCCGTTTCTGTGCGAGGGCTTTCTCTAGTTGCGGCAAGCAGGAGCCATTCTTCATCGTGATGCACGGGCCTCTCACTATCGTGGCCTCTCTTGTTGCGGAGCGCAGGCTCCAGATGCACAGGCTCAGTAGTTGTGGCTCACGGGCCTTGTTGCTGTGTGGCATGTGGGATCTGCCCAGACCAGGGCTCGAACTCGTGTCCCCTGCATTGGCAGGCAGATTCTCAACTACTGCGCCACCAGGGAATCACTGGCTGGCTTCTCTTGTTTAAGAGCATGGGCTCTAGGCATGCGGGTTTCAGTAGTTGTGGCACATGGGCTCAGGAGTTGTGGCCTGTGGGCTCTAGAGCACAGGCTTAGTATTTGTGGTGCACGGGCTTAGTTGTTCCATGGCATGTGGGATATTCCCGGACCAGGGCTCGAACCTGTGTCTCCTTTATTGGTAGGCAGATTCTTAACCACTGCACCACCAGGGAAGCCCCTGGGAACTTGTTCTTGAACTTTTCAGCCTCGGCAATTATGAGAAAACAATAATATTCTGTTGTTTATAAAATACCAAGTCTCTCGTATTTTGTTTTAGCAGTCAAAGAGCTGGCTGAGGAGAAATAGCTGTGAGCTTGAAGACATGTCAAGAGAAACCTTTAACTCTCAAAAGAAAAGAGAAAATGGGCAGGAAAGAAATCAACAGAACAGAGTAATCAATAATTGTGGAACAATGAAAATGCTGTGACCTATACATAATGGGTATAGCAGGAGGAGAATAAAGATAACAAAGAACAGAAAATATTTTTTAAAAATGACTGAGAATCTCCCCAAATGAATGTCTGACACTAAATCCACAATATCCAAACTTAGAGGAACATATGAATAGTAAAGAAAACTGACCAATATCTTTCAGGAACATCAATGGAAAAATCCTCAACAAAATATTAACAAATCGAATCCAACAATATTTTGAGAGAATTTTATATCATGAATGAAAGGGAATAATCCCAGGTATGCAAGGCTGGTTCAACATTCTAAAATCAAATAATTATATCCATCATATCAACACCCTAAAGATAATCATTAGCATATCAGTAGATTCAGAAGACCTTGAAAAAATCTAACACCCATTCTTCATAAAAACTCTCAGTTAAAGAAATGGACTGGAGCTTTCTCAAGTTGATAACAAAGATCTTCAGGAAACTTTTATCTTACATCATGATTAATGGTCAAAAACATGAAGCTTTCCCACTAAGTTCAGGTAAAAGCAAGGATGTCCCCTTTCATGACTCCTTTTCCATCTTTTACTCCAAGTCCTTGCTAATGCAACAAGGCACAAAAATAAATAAAACAAATACAGATTGGGTAGAAAAAAAAGAAAGCAGCCTAAATAAAATGTGGACCAATATACTTTATGTACACCTCACCAAAGAAAATAGACACTATGCATATAAGTATACAGAATAATAATCCAGATTACATGTTGCCATGAAAAAGCAAATTAAAAATACAATTACATACCACTACGTAACACTTAGAATGGCTAGAATGTGAACAAGAGCAAATTCTGTAGGGGATGCGGAACAATAAGAAATGTCATTTGTTTTTGGTGGAAATGAAAAATAATACAGATACTTTGGTAGTCTGATTGACACTTGCTATAATATTGAACATTCCCTTACTGTACAATCCAGCAAGTGTTCTCATGGATATTTACTGAAAGTAGTTTAAAACATATTCCAGACAAAAACCTTCATATGGATATTTATAGAACTTAATTCAATATTGCCAAAATGTGAATGAAACTAAAGTGTCCTCCAATAGGTGAATGAAATGATATAGTATTAATATATTCTGGGAATGGGATAATATTGAGCAATAAAAAAGTAAGCTACCAAGCCATAAAAATATATGGGAATTCTTTTTTTGTTTGTTTTGAAATATAGGTGATTTTTTATTTTGTAATTTAAATTTTATTGGAGTATAGTTGATTTACAATGTTGTGTTCATTTCAGCTGCACAGCAAGTGATTCAGTTACACATATGCATATATTCATTCTTTTTCAGATTCTTTTCTGATAAAGGTATTCCCAGAATATTGAGTTCCTTGTGCTATACAGTAGGTCCTTGTTGCTTATCTATGTTATATATAGTATTATTCGTATGTTTACCCCAAGTTCCTGATTTATCCCTACCCCCCACCTTTCCCCTTTGGTAACCATAAGTTTGTTTTCCAAGTCTGTGAGTCTGCCTCTGTTTTGTAAGTTAGTTCATTTGTATCAATTTTTAGGTTCCACCTAGAAGTGATATGATACAATATTTGTCTTACTGTGTCTGACTTACTTCACTTAGTACAATCATCTCTAGGTCCATCCATGTTACTGCAATTGGCATTATTTTCTTCTATTTTATGGCTGAGTCATATTCCATTATATATATGCACCACATATTCTTTACCTATATTCATATGTTGATGGTCATTTTGGTTGCTTCCATGCCTTTGCTATTGTAAAGAGTGTTGCAGTGAACGTTGGGGAAGATGTGTCTTTTCGATTTATGCTTTCCTCCAGAAATGTGCACAGGAGTGAACTTTCTTGATCATCTGGTAGCTCTATTTTATTTTATTTCATTTCATTTTCAATTTTTTTGGAGTATAGTTGATTTACAATGTTGTGTAACTTTCTGCTGCACAGCAGAGTGAAGCAATTATACATATATCCAATCCTTTTTGGATTCCTTTCCCATACAGGTCATTACAGAGTATTGAGTAGAGTTCCCTGTGCTATACAATAGGCCCTTATTTTTTATCTCTTTTATATATAGTGGTGTGTATATGTCAATCCCAATTTCCAACTTATCCCTCCCGCCTCCCCTTACTCTGGTAACCACCATTCTGTGCTCCATAGTGGCTGTTACCAATTGGCATTGCCACCCGTAGCGTAGTATTGGTGGCGCAGTGGTTAAGAATCTGCCTGCCAGTGCAGGGGACATAAGTTCGAGCCCTGGCCCAGGAAGATCCCACATGCCGCAGAGCAACTAAGCCCGTGTGCCACAACTACTGAGTCTGCACTCTAGAGCCCACGAGCCACAACTACTGAGCCCACGTGCCACAGCTACTGAAGCCTGTGTGCCTAGAGCCTGTGCTCCACGACAAGAGAAGCCACTGCAAAGAGAAGGCTGCGTACCACAACAATGAGTAGCCCCCACTTGCTGCAACTATAGAAAAGCCATGCGCAGCAATGAAGACCCAATACAGATTAAAAACTAATAATAATAAGTGGCACGTTTCTCTTTTTTCCACACTCACTGAAGCATTTCTTTTTTGTAGACATTGTGATGATGGCTATTCTGAGTTGTTCCAGGTGATACTTCTTTGTACATCTGATTTGCATTTGTCTAACATAAAGCAATGGTGAGCATCTTCATATGTGTTTTTCTTCCTTTTGAACAGTGTGAGTAAAATTTACCCCTTGAAAAAAGGTTATTGAAAGATTGCCTTGTTTTGAAGTCTATTTCGATTATGTACCCCAAGACATTTTTTTTCTTTTTTTTTTCCTGCGGTACGCGGGCCTCTCACTGTTGTGGCCTCTCCAGTTGCGGAGCACAGGCTCCGGATGCGCAGGCTCAGCGGCCATGGCTCACGGGCCCAGCCGCTCCGCGGCATGTGGGATCTTCCCGGACCGGGGCACGAATCCGTGTCCCCTGCATCGGCAGGCGGACTCTCAACCACTGTGCCACCAAGAAAGCCCCCCCAAGACATTTTTTGAGGGCTGTTGTCATTTACAGCTCCCCAAGCATTGTGAATATGAAGTGCCTATAAGGTCCAGTTTTAGAATTGTTGTTATGGGAAACAGAAGTTGGCAGGATTTCTACTGTCCCTCTCTGGTTACTGACACAAACTTAGATGTAGGGAAAGTCCTGTTCCTGGGTTTTAAATTAGAGTGGGATGTGCCTGACCAAACATGTGAGGGCTTCTGTCCCATTCCTTCTTCTCCCTTACCCTTCATCCCCTGAACAAGTATAAACCCCTGCAAAATCACCTGTTGAGGGTGCTGTCTAGTAGAGTGGGATGACCCTAACGAAGGGGTCGGGAGGTCAGAACCCAAACACCGGGATATATTGAGACCAGGTGATTTTCCAAATGTCATCCAACCCAAAGAGTCCACCATCCTTTGGGTGTCAGAGGGTTGGTTTAGTAGTATGAGGGCACACTTAGATCTGGAGATTGTGATCCCATGCAGAGGGGACCAGGTACTACATGTTCAAGGGGGATGAATTAGCTGGCATACTTCCAGAGGTCCTCAGGCACACAACAGTCCAGCCTTGGGACCAAATTGGGTCCGTGTCCAGGGATGTGACACTAGCACCTTCACCGCGACTAAACCAATTTAGCGATCATTTTTCTTTTCTGTAATTTAGTTTTAAATTTATAATGGAGTATAGTTGATATACCATGTTGTGTTCGTTTTTGATATACACCAACATGATTCATTTATACAGAGATGACTATACATTCTTTCTGGAATTATTTTCCCATTGAGGTTACTAAAGGGTGTTGAGAAGAGTTCCAAGTGCTCTACAGCAGGTCCATGATGATTACAAGTTTTCTCTCTGTAAATATGTATATACTAACTCCAACCTCATGATTTATGCCTCCGACACACCTTTCCAGTTTGGTAACCATAAGTTTGTGTTCTAAGTCTGGGACTCTGTTTCTGTGTTGTAAGATAGTACCTTTGTATCAATTGTTAGATTCCACCGATAAGTAATATCATATGATATTTATCATTGTCTGATTTATGACACTTAGAATGAATGTCTCTAGGTCCTTCCGAGTGGCTGCAAATGGCCTTATTCCATTCATTTCATGGATGAGTAATATCCATTGTACATATCTACCATAATTTCTTCATCCAGTCTTCCTTCCAAGGACGTTTAGGTAGCTTCCGAGTAGAGGCTCTTGTAAACAGGGCTGCATAAATTTGGAGTGCCTGGATCTTGTCAATTTACGTTTTTTCCAAGATACAGGCCCAGGAGTGGAAGCGCCATATGCTCCGAAGCTCTGGTTTTTAGATTTTTAAGGAATCACCATCCACTTTTGCACAGCGGCTGTTAGCAATTTACATTCCCACCATCAGCTTGTCAGGGTTCCCTTTTCTCCATGCCCTGTCCTGCATTTCAGGTTTTACACTTTGTGAGCTTGGCCATTCTGACTGGTGCGAAGTGATACCTCTTTGTAGTATTAATTTACATTGCCTGCCTGTTTTGTTGGCCGAAAATGGAGTAAGGGTTTTTCCTGCATATATTAAGGAATAACGCATACAGCCTTTTTGGCAAACTGCATCATTGGCGATGTTCAGCAGCTTTGCATGTGCTTTAACGGCGAGTGCAAACTACCTCTTGAAATCCCTTTCCTGCAATTCTTCCTTGCTTACAAGGCCTTTACGAATACTTGGCTCAAGAAATGACTCCATTAGAGGTGTCGATTACAACCCTGCATGTTTGTGAATTGCAGTGCCCCTGAGCACCAGTTTTCAAGTTGTTGTTTAGGGAAGCAGCCACAAGGGGCAGGATTTCTACAGACCCATTCCGGTTACTGGGGCACCTGAAGGATAGGGAAATTCTTCTTCCAGTTTAGGAAACTAGAGTGGCATATGCCTGTCCAAACGTCTAGGGCTTGTGCCTCATTCCATTCCCCCGTTCCCATTTTCACCCGGAAAATTCCAAGCTTTGCAAAACCGGCTGTTGAGTGTGCTGCCTCCCCAAAGTGGGGAGACTCTAAGGAAAGGAGCTGGGGAAGCCGAATACCAGAAGTGGAGATGAGGTGGCTTTTCCAAACTCTTCCTGAACAGACGGTGTACCATCCTCTGGATGTCCCATTCATAGTTTAGCTATAGGAAAGGTCCCCTGCACCTGGAGATATGGGACCTATGGAATGGGAGCCAGGCAGTATTACTCTAAAAGTGCTGCATTTGCTGTCCCATCCTCACCAAGCCTCTCAGACACACGAGTGTAGAGCCTTAGGTCCCATCCAGCTGTGTGTCTAGATGTGGTCAGTCCTGGTTGCATCACAGCCCTTGAATAAATTTTGTAAGAAATTCTCTCTCTCTCACAGTCTTTTTTTTTTGTTGTTCTTGTTATTTAAATTTATAATGGGGTATAGCTGATTTTCACTACTGTGTTTCTTCCTGCTCTGCATCTATCCACTTGATTCACTTAAAGAGAGACATCAATAAATTCTTTTACAGATTCTTACCAGTCTAATCCTTTTATGGTGACAACAGTATGCTGAGTCCAGCTCTTTGAGCTATACACTAGGTCTTGTCGATTACGTATTTTGTTTATGGAACCGTATCTATGCTAATTCCAACCTCCTGGTTTATGCATCGCCCCACCCCACCTTTCTCCTTTAGCAGCCATAAGTCTGTTTCCTAAATGTGTGACTCTATTACTGTTTTGTAATTGATTTCATGTGTAGCCATTTTTAGATACCATCTGTAAATGATACCTTATGATAAGTCTCTTTTTATGTCTGACTTATGTCACTTAGATGATCGTACCTCAGTCTCCACGAGTTGCTGCAACGGGCCTTATTTTATTGATTTAATTGCTGAGTAATATTCCATTGTACACAAGTACCACATCTTCTTTAACCATTTTTTCCTTCCACGGACATGTAAGTTGTACCGAAGTGGAGGCATTTCTAAACAGAACAGCACTAAACGTAGGGGTGCCTGTGTCCTGTCAATTTTTGGTTTTCCGAAGATATATGCCGAAGAGTGGAAGTGCTCTATGCTTTGTAGCTCTGTCTTTTAGGTGTTTTAGGAAACACCATACACTTCTCCAGAGTGGCCATTGGCTATTTACATCCCCCCCATCAGCATAACAAGGCTCCATTTTCTCCATGGCCTGTGCTGCATTTCTGGTTTTACACTTTTCCAGGATGGCCCTTTTGACGAAGGCGAAGTGAGACTTCTTTGTAGTGTTGATTTGCATTTCCCGCTTGTTTGGTTGACCAAAAAGGGTGTATGTGTTTTTCCTGAATATATTTATTTTTATAATGGGGTTTAGCTGATTTTCACTGCTGTTTATGCCGCTTTACACCCACTTGATTCACTTACAGAGAGATACCATAGATACTTCTTAAGATTCTTACTACGCAGATATATTCTTCTGCGGTGAGTAGGGTGTGTTGAGTCCAGTTCATTGAGCAATGAGTAGGTCTTGTCTATTACATATTTGGCTGATGGAACGGTATCTGTGCTAATTTCAAATTCTTGTTTTATGCAACACCCCACCTCACCTTTCCCCTTAAGCAGCCATAAGTGTGTTCTCGAAATGTGTGACTCTGTTCTGTTTTGTAATTCAGTTCATGCGTAGCGATTTTTACATTCCCTCTAAAAGTGATATCTTAAGATAAGTATATTTTTCTCTGTGACTTATTTCACTTAGAATCATCGTACCTAAATCCTCTTATTATGCTGCTACAAGCCTTATGACACTGATTTCATGGCTGAGTGATATTTCATCGTACATAAGTACCACAACTTGTTTATCCATTTTTTTCTTACCTGGGATATATAACATGTACCGATGTTGAGGTTCTTTGAAACAGAGCAGCCCTAAACTTCGGGGTGCCTGTGTCCTGTTGATTTTTGGTTTTCCCAAGATATACGACCATGAGTGGAAGTGCCCTATGCTCTGTAGCTCTGTTCTTTAGAGGTCTTAGGAAACACCATACACTTCTCTAGAGTGGCTGTTGGCAATTTACATTCTACCCGTAAGCGTTAAGTCTCCCATTTCTCCATGGCCTGTCATGCATTTCTGGTTTTTACACTTTTTCGGGATGGGTCTTTTGACCGATGTGAAGTGAGACTTCTTTGTAGTGCTGACTGGAAGTGCCCACTTCTTTGGTTGGCCAAAAAGGGCATACGCATTTTTTCCTGAATATACTAAGGAAAAAACGCATACGCCCTTTTTGGCCAACTATCACTGTCGAAGTTCTGCCGCTTTTCATGTGCTTTAAAGGTGAGTCCAATCTACCTCTTGAAATCTGTTTCCTGCAATTTGCTTTGCATTCAGAGCGTCTTTGTTGCCTTACCTCAATATATTTTTGGACTTTAGTTGTCATTTATAACTCTGCAGGTTTATGAATTGCGGTGTTCCTGAGCTCCATTTTTCAACTCCCTTTTTTGCGAACTGTCCGCAAAACCGCAGGATTGCTTCAGGCCCTATTCTGGTTCCGGGACTGCAGGCTGAGCCTTTGTTTAATTCTTCTTCCTTATGGGAAAGTAGACTGACATGTGCCTGTTGAAACACCTACAGCTAGTCTCTCATTTGTTCCCCCTCTTCCTGTTCATCCTCCACACAAATTGCAAACTGTGCGAAACATTGATTCTCCAAATGGGGAGATTGTTAGTAAAGTGGCTGGAATGGTGAACCCGAGTACCAGGAGAGGAAAAATTAGGTGCATTTTAGACACCTTTCCTATTCACACAGTGTACAGTTCTCTGGGTTTCCCATGCATGTTTTAGCTGTAGGAAGACTCCCTTGAACCTGAAGATTTGTGACCCATGGAATGGGTACCAGGCAGTATTACTGTAAAAAGTCTGCATTTCCTTACCCAACGTCACTAATTCTCTTAGTGCGAACAGTTTCCAGCCTTATGTCTCATCCTGCTGTGGGTCTAGATGTGTTCAATCCATGTTGATTAACAGCCCCTGAGCAAAAGTTGTAAGAATTTTTCTGTCTCACTGTCTTTTATTTTTTAAATTTATTATTATATTGGTTACACCTGATTTTCAATGGTCTGTTTCTTGCTGCTGTACATCCACTTGATTCACGTACAGAGAGACATCAATAAATTCTTTTTCAGATTCTTACCAGTCGTATATATTCTTTTCTGATGACTTGAGTGTGCTGAGTGCAGTTCTTTGAGGTACCGTGTAGGCCTTGTCGATTATCAATTTGGTATTTGGAATGGTATCTTTGCTAGTTTCAACCTCCTGGATAATGCCTCACCCCTCCCCATCTTTCCCCTTTAGCAGTCTTATGTGTGTTTTCTACATATTTGACTATGTTTCTCTTTTGTAATTTATTTCATGTGTAGCCATTTTTTATTGCACCTTTAAGTTATATCTTATGATATGTGTCTTTTTTTTTGACTTGTGTCACTTAGAATGATCGTACGTACCTCCTTTGGAGTTGTTGCAACCGGCCTTGTTTCATTGATTTCCGGGCTGAGTAATATTCCACTCTACATAAGTACCACATCTCTTTTATCCATTTTTTCCTTCCAGGGACATTTAGGTTATATACAAGTCTAGGCTCTTTTAAACAGAGAGGCAGTAAACGTTGGGGTGCCTGTGTCCTGTCGATTTTTGTTTTTCCCAAGATATACGCCCATGAGTGCAAGTGCCCTATGCTCTGTAGCTCATTTTTTAGATGTTTCAGTAAACACAATACATTTCTCCAAAGTGGCCGTTGGCAATTTACATTTCTACTATCCGCCTCACAGGGCTCCCTTTTCTCCTCGCCCTGTCCTGCATTTCTGGTGTTTACACTTTATGAGGATGGCTCTTCTGACTGATGCGAAGTGATACCTTTTGTAGTATTGATTTGCAATGCCCACCTGTTTGGTTGACTGAAAATGGTGTATGCCCTTTTCTTGAATATATTCAGAAAAAACGCATATGCCCTTTTTGGCCAACTGCATCGTTGGCAATGTTCAGCCCCTTTTCTTGTGGCGAGTCCTTTCTACCTCTTCAAATCCCTTTCCTGCCATTCTCCCTTGCTTACAAGTCCTTTTCGGTGCCTTACCTCAAGACATTTTTCGACAATAGATATTTTCAACTCTGCAGTTTCGTGAATTTTAGTGCCCCTGAGTTCCGTTTTTCAACTTGTGTTTTTGAGAACTGGCCACAAAACAGCAGGATTTCCTCAAGCCCTATTCTGTTTCGGGGGGTAATCTTAGCCTTTGGTCAATACGTCTTCCTGATTGGAAATTAGAGTGACATGTGCCTGTCCAAACACCTAGGACTTGTCTCTCATTGTTTCTCATCCTTCCACTTCATCCTCTGGACAAATTCCAAACTGTGCGCAACAGGATGTTGAAGGTGCTGACATCCCCAAGTGGGGAGATTGTTAGAAAAGACGCTGGAGGTGTGAACCTGAGCACCAAGACATGAGGAGATGAGATGCCTTTTCCAAACTCTTCCCAATCAATTGGTGTACCATCCTCTGGGTGTGACAGGAATGTTTTATCAGTAGGAAGGGTCCCGTTCATGTAAGGAGAACACAAGGTATTTTTCCAAATCAGTATCTCCCCGAACCCCAAACTGGGGAATTTTTAAGCTACGGCTACACGTATGTTCATTAAGGGCCTTGGGAAGTAGGCAGAGTCCGAAGTTTAGATGATTGAAGTCTTCAGGGTCAGAAGTTCTCACCATCGGCTTCCCTTAGGTTACATTTTATCTGTCGTTGATAGATGATGTCGATAAAAATATCTATTCTTTTTCAGATTATTTACGCTTAAAGGTTATTGCAAAATATTGAGTGTAGTTACCTGTGCTATACAGTAGTTCCTTGTTGATGATCTATTCTATACATAGCAGTGTGTATGTGTTAATCCCAAACTTAATTTATCCCTCCTCCCACCTTTCCCCTTTGGTAATAATAAATTATAAGATTTTATACTTCTCTGAAATGGGGGAGCTGAAAGAGAGGTATCATTTTCAATGGAAAAGCATTCAAAACAAGATTGAAGCTTCAGCCAAGATTATTAGATGTACATCCTTGGAAATAAATCACTTCATTTCTCTAATGTTGACCTGACAAATAAGACAAACCTCTTCACTGAACTTGCTTATAATAAAGTGATGGAAATATCCAATGGAAGTGTTAGAAACATCTTATTTTACCGGAGCCTTATACACTGCTCTATGTTAATTACAGTTTGGCTCACACATCTGTTCATTGGAGTTACAATGTTCTCAATTTCTGTTACTGATCCTCCAGAGTGGGCCCCAAAAAGCGTCCCCCTGCCCAGTGTCATTGGAGCCAACAGATCGAGACTGAGTTTGGTTCAGAAGCAAAGGAAACTTTATATTTTGATCAGAGAATGTAGAGATGAGAGCGTGCGCTCCCCCGTGGGCTGTGGGCCTCGCTGCTGTGTAGGGATCCTGTCAACGTCAGCGGGAGGGAGGGGGCGGAGCTCTCGAGGGCCGGGTTGGCTGGAGCTCAGGCTCTATGTCGCGGAGTCTGCACCGGGCCCGCGAGCTGAGGTGTCGACCCAGCCATTGTGCACTAGGAAATCGGGTCTGAAATGCCGGGTGTGGGACCTCTGCATGCGGAACCCTAGGAGCACGTGAAATTAGACAAAGCACAAAGGAAAAAAAGTTTAGACTTTAGTTTATTGTCCAGATTCTATTTTTATCTCCCAGGAGTTTTTAATGGACTTTGCCGGTGACAAATCCCTCCTCTGCCTTTTGTCCCGTTCCTCATTCTTGGGGTGCTGAGGGTGCAGACCCTTCTTCTGTAACTGCTGAGTGCTGAGTGGGGAGCCCTCATACCCGGGGGCGAGGGTCAGAACTTCTCCCCAGCAGCCTCCAGGTGACGTTGATTGTCCCCAGGCCTCCTCCCTCACAGCTCGTCCACCTGAACACCAGCATTGGAAGTGTTATAGATTCCAGTGACCTTTAAGGGTCCAGGAAAGAGATGTGCAGAGACACTGGGGGGACCCGTTTTACCCCACCCAACATTTGTTCGGCCACCTTAGGCTGACCGTTTCTGCCAGCCTAGATGCTCTGACCAGTAGTCTGTGCTTTCTTCAGTTAGGCCCCTGAATTAACGTACAAACAGCACCAGATGTCAGAGCCCTGCCCACTCAACTCCCAGACAGTCCAGGCCTGGTGGTGATCCAGGACCATGACGGCCACCGAGTTAACGGCCCTTTGAAGTAGCCAGGAGTCCAGCCCGTCTTATTGGCCACCGTCGTCACGGTGTGTGTAGGCTTTTCTATGGTGACAGCATTATCTATGGTTCCCCCGCCAAGCTTATTAGCTCCGCTCTGGGTGCAGTAAGTCCTGCAAGCAGTAGTCTGCTCTTTCGGGGCACACTCTTCCTGTTTTCTGAGAGAAACTCCAGGTCAAGTGATGGTCATACGAGTCATCATGGGGGTCCGTTGCCCCTGGTTGTCTCTCTGGAGGTTGGAGTTGGAGGACCTCCTCATTCGAAGTCAGTGTGCCCACGGAGCCACCCCTGCAACTTCAGGGCATGGTGGGTGGTTAGGATCACCACGTGGGGTTCTTTTCCCTTAGGAGGGAGCTGGCCTTGCGGGCTGCTGATTTCCAGGTTTTTAGATACTCCCAGTATCCTGGCAAGATGGGGCGGTGGGCCAAGCCCTTGGAGACCATAGTTTATCCTACCTGGAGGGCTTTCTTGTGTTGTTCCATTTCAAGTGGTCCCAGTTTTTGCACTAATACTCCAAGGACAATTCACCTTTGACCGGGAACATAAAGGTCAAAGGGTTTAGCTAAATTAGGGAGTTCCAGGGCAAGGGTCTGAATTGACTGCTCTTTCCATTCTTGAAAGGCCATTTCTGGATTCTATTCAAAAGGATCATCATCTTTTCCTTTCAGTGTTTCATATAGAGGCCCAGCTATTAGACTGTAGTTAGGATCCAGATGCAGCAATCCCCGGCCTCCCCAGGAACCCCTAAGCTGTCTTCTAGTTTTAGAAGGGGTAAGGCTGCAAACTGCTTCTTCCCTTTCCTGGGATGGGCTTCTCCAACCTTCTGTGAGAATGAAGCCCAGGCAGGTCACCGCAGTCTGTGATATTTGAGCTTTTTCTTGGACACCTTCTATCTTTATTGGCTAGATAGTTCAGAGGCCTCCTTAGTAGGGCTGGCGACCAGAATGTCATCTGCATATTGAAGGAGGGTTCCCTTTTCCAGGGGTAGAACTTTTAGGTCTTTAGCTAACGTTTCCCCAAAGATGTTGTGGGAATTTTTGAACCCTTGGGGCAGGATGGCCCAGCAGTATTGCTTTTGTTGTATGTTGAGTCCTGCCACTCACAGGCCAAAATTTCTTGTGCCTCTGGGACTAATGGAATACAGAAGAAGGCATCATTGAAGTCTAATACAGAATACCATGTCCTGGTGGACGGTAGAATGACCTGCAGGGTGTAGGAATTAAGAACTACTGGAGGTATATCCTCGGTGGCTTCACTGAGTGTCCTGACATCCTTAACCAGGTCCCCAGCAGCCCATGGGGTTCTCGTGGTCAGGCCCCTCCCAGGATATGGAGCTCACCTGGGCAGGTCCCCAGCAGCCAACGGGGCTCTCGTGGTCATGCCCCTCCCAGGCTATGGAGCTCTCCTTGGCAGGTCCCCAGCAGCCCATGGGGCTCTCGTGGTCAGGCCCCTCCCAGGTTATGGAGCTCACCTCTGCAGCTACCCAGCAGCCCATGGGGCTCTCGTGGTCAGGCCCCTCCCAGGATAAGGAGCTCCCCTAGGCAGGTACCCTGGCAGGGCTGGGCGCACAGGAACCGTGCACATAGCCCTCATTGCAGAGCACCCCCAGCTCACCTGTCACTCAGAGCTGATACAGAGCACCTCAGAGCAGGACTTGAACTAACAAACAGCAGCTCTGACAGGTCTGTGACCCTGGGCATCACTCTGTGCGGCCTCCCTCTGCCTGGTCTTCCAGAGACTTCCACTGCAGCCGGTCACCAGACCTCTGTCTCCACCCATCACCCTTCCTCTCCCTGACTCCTGGGTTCCTCTTATTAGGAGAGGGTCTTCTTGAAGTTGTCTCCCACTCATGGGCCAGATAAAATGATTAGAAAACAAGCCGGAGCTGCAGCCCCTTGTCTATCCTGACTCTCAGGAGCCCACACCTGTTCCTTGGACCTGACCGGTTCAGCAAGGTCCATTTTCTGCCATGTGAGCCCCTGAGGGGTGAGGATTGGCTGACCTGGGTAAACTGACCCTGCCGGCCAGCCCTCCCCAGGTGTGCTTGGGTTGAGGTCAATATAAACACCGCTCCAGGCAGCAAGAGCCCTTGCAGCTGTGCCTGACGCCATATTCTCTGCTCCGTCAGCAGTGTTAGGGCTGGGCTGGTGGAAGGGGGTGAGGGGCCACGGCATTGTGGGTGGCCCGGTGTGAGTGGGGCTCTGCTGGACTTTCTACAGGACTTGCCAGGCTGCCACCTGCTAAAGAAGAGGATTTGTCACCCATACCTTCCCCTGGAATTTCTTCCTGGGCAGAGGTGAGGAAGGAAAAAAGCAGTGGGGGCCGGGACAGGAGGGGTATGTCAGGCAGGGGAATGGAAAGCTTCCAGAAGAGCGCCCGGGGCCAGAACCATCCTGGCTGGCCTGCAGGCACCAAGTCTGCCTGCATGCTGTTACTGGTGTGGCTCCACGGCCCTTCCTCTAGGCTTTCAAGTCCTTGCACACATTCAGGTTTTACTTGGGAAGGGTGGGAACAGCTCAGCAGCAGCTGGCCTGGGGCTCAGCTCACGTTTACTCACAGACGCTTTGGCACGGTCCCCCAGCTTTGCAATGAGGATGCTCCTTGCGGGGGGGCTGCTGGCTGCATGGGAGACGATTCCCCACCTCTGACCAACTTCAGAATTGTTTACCACTGGAGAAAGTGCCCTGATAGGGTTTTCCTCTGTATAACTGGTGGGTTCTGTTTTTTTTTCTTTTTTGGTTCAAGGTAGATTTTATTCCTCTTTTTTGTATTTATAGATATAAGCATGGAAATAATTCATTCATATAAATACGTCTATGGGAAGGGAAGAATCTTTTATTGTTTTAGTTTTTTAAATTTTATTTATTTTTTTTAATTTTTAAATTTTATTTTATGTATTTTTTATACAGCAGGTTCTTATTAGTTATCTATTTTATACATATAAATGTATACATGTCAATCCCAATCTCCCAACTCATCCCACCACCCTCCCCCCACGGCTTTCCCCCCTTGGTGTCCATACGTTTGTTCTCTACATCTGTGTCTCTATTTCTGCCCTGCAAACCGGTTCATCTGTACCATTTTTCTAGGTTCCATATATATGCATTAATATACAATATTTGTTTTTCTCTTTCTGACTTACTTCACTCTGTATGACAGTCTCTAGATCCATCGACATCTGTACAAATGACCCAATTTCATTCCTTTTTATGGCTGAGTAATATTCCATTTTATATATGTACCACATCTTTATCCATTCTTCTGTCTGTGTGCATTTAGGTTGCTTCCATTACCTGGCTATTGTAAATAGTGCTGCAATGAACATTGTGGTGAATGTGTCTTTTTGATTTATGGTTTTCTCTGGGTATATTCCCAGTAGTGGGATTGCTGGATCATATGGTAATTCTATTTTTAGTTTTTTAAGGAACCTTCATACTCTTCTCCATAGCGACTGTATCAATTTACATTCCCACCAATAGTGGAAGAGGGTTCCTTTTCTCCACACCCTCTCCAACATTTGTTGTTTGTAGATTTTCTGATGATGCCCATTCTAACAGGTGTGAGGTGATACCTCATTGTAGTTTTGATTTGCATTTCTCTAATAATTAGTGATGTTGAGCAGCTTTTCATGTGCATCTTGGCCATCTCTATGTCTTCTTGGAGGAAATGTCTATTTAGATCTCCTGCCCATTTTTGTATTGGGTTGCTTGTTTTTTTAATATTGAGCTGCATGAGCTGTTTATATATATTGGAGATTAATCCTTTGTCCATTGATTCATTTGCAAATATTTTCTCCCATTCTGAGGGTTGTCTTTTTGTCTTGTTTGTAGTTTCCTTTGCTTTGCAAAAGCTTTTACGTTTCAGTAGGTGCCATTTGTTTAGTTTTCTTTTTTATTGCATTACTCTAGGAGGTGGATCAAAAAAGATCTTGCTGTGATTTATGTCAGAGTATTCTTCCTAAGTTTTCCTCTAAGAGTTATATACTGTCTGGTCTTACATTAAGGTCTCTAATCCATTTTGAATTTATTTTTGTGTATGGTGTTAGGGGGTGTTCTAATTTCATTCTTTTACATGTGGCTGTACATTTTTCCCAGCACCACTGACTGAAGAGACTGTCTTTTCTCCATTGTATAGTCTTGCCTCCTTTGTCATAGATTAGTTGACCATAGGTGTGTAGGTTTATCTCTGGGCTTTCTTTTTTCTTTTTTTTTTCCTTTTACACCTTTATTGGAGTATAATTGCTTTACAATGGAGTGTTAGTTTCTGCTGTATAACAAAGTGAATCAGCTATACATATACATATATCACCATATCCTCTCCCTCTTGCATCTCCCTCCCACCCTCCGTATCCCACCCCTTTAGGTGGCCACAAAGCACCGAGGTGATCTCCCTGTGCTATGTGGCTGCTTCCCAGTAGCTATTGATGTTACATTTGGTAATGTATATATGTCCATGGCACTCTCTCACTTCGTCCCAGCTTACCCTTCCTCCTCCCCATGTCCTCAAGTCCTTTCTCTACATCTGTGTCCTTAATCCTGTCTTGCCCCTAGGTTCTTCATAAACTTCTTTTTTCTTTAGATACCATATATCTCTGTTAGCATACGGTATTTGTTTTTCTCTTTCTGACTTACTTCTCTGTGAAGGACTGATTCTAAATCCATCCACCTCACTAAAAATAACTCAGTTTTGTTTCTTTTTATGGCTGAGTAATATTCCATTTTATATATGTGCCAGATCTTCTTTATCCATTCATCTGTCGAGGGACACTTAGGTTGCTTCCATGTCCTGGCTATTGTAAATAGAGCTGAAATGAACATTGTTGTATATAACTCTTTTTGAATTATGGTTTTCTCAGGGTAAATGCCCAGTAGTTGGATTGCTGGGTCGTATGGTACTTCTATGTTTAGCTTTTTAAGGAACCTCCATACTGTTCCCCCTAGTGGCTATATAGATTTACATTCCCACCAACAGTGCAAGAGCGTTGCTTTTCTCCAATAACTGCCTCTCCAGCATTTATTGTTTGTAGATTTTTTTGATGATTGCCATTCTGACTGCTGTGATGTGATACCTCACTGTAGTTTTGATTTGCATTTCTCTAATGATTAGTGATGTTCAGCATCCTTTCATGTGTTTGCTGTCAATCTGTATACCTTCTTTGGAGAAATGTCTATTTAGGTCTTCTGCCCATTTTTGGATTGGATTCTTTGTTTTTGTGATATTGAGCTACATGAGCTGCTTGTAAATTTTGGAGATTAATCCTTTGTTGTTTGCTTCATTTAAAAATATTTTCTCCCATTCTGAGGGTTGTCTTTTCGTCTTGTTTATGTTTTCCTTTGCTGTGCAAAAGCTTTTAAGTTTCATTAGGCTCTGTTTGTTTATTTTTGTTTTTATTTCCATTTCTCTAGGAGGTGGGTCAAAAAGGATCTTGCTGTGATTGATGTCATAGAGTGTTCTGCTTATGTTTTCCTCTAAGAGTTTTATAGTGTCTGGTCTTACATTTAGATCTCTAATCCATTTTGAGTTTATTTTTGTGTATGGTGTTAGGGAGTGTTCTAATTTCATTCTTTTACATGTAGCTGTCCAGTTTTCCCAGCACCACTTACTGAAGACACTATCTTTTCTCCATTGTATATCCTTGCCTCCTTTGTCATAGATGAGCTAGCCATAGGTACGTAGGTTTACCTCTGGGCTTTCTATCCTGTTCCATTGATCTATATTTCTGTTTTTGTGCCAGTACCATATAGTCTTGATTACTGTAGCTTTGTAGTATAGTCTGAAGTCAGAAAGTCTGATTCCTCCAGCTCTTATAATTTCCCTCAAGACTGCTTTGGTTATTTGGGGTCTTTTTTGTCTCCATACAAATTTTAAGATATTTTTGTTCTAGTTCTGTAGAAAATGCCACTGGTGATTTGATAGGGATTACATTGAATCTGTAGATTGCTTTGGGTAGTATAGTCATTTTCACAATATTGATTCTTCTAATCCAAGAACATGGTTTATACCTCCATCTGTTTATATCATCTTTGATTTCTTTCAGCAGTACAGGTGAAGTACAGCAGTACTCTTTTTCTGAGTACAGGTCTTTTACCTCCTTAGGTAGGTTCATTCCTCCGTATTTTATTCTTTTTGTTTCAGTGGTGAATGGGATTGTTTCCTTAATTTCTCTTTCTGATCTTTCATTGTTAGTATATAGGAATGCAAGAGATTTCTGTGCATTAACTTTGCATCCTGCAACTTTACCAAATTCATTGATTAGCTCTAGTAGTTTTCTGGTGGCATCTTTAGGATTCACTATGTGTAGTATTGTGTCATTTGCAAATAGTGACAAATTTACTTCTTCTTTTCCAAGTTGTATTCATTTTATTTCTTTTTCTTCTCTGATTGCTGTGTCTAGCTCTTCCAAAACTTGTTGAATAATAGTGATGAGAGTGGACATCCTTGTCTTATTCCTGATCTTAGAGGAAATGCTTTTAGTTTTTCACCATTGAGAATGATGTTTGCTGTGGGTTTGTCATATACGGCCTTTATTATGTTGAGGTAGATTCCCTCTATGCCCACTTTTTGGAGTCTTTTTATCATAAATGGGTGTTGAATTTTGTTAAAAGCTTTTCCTGCATCTGTTGGGATGAGCATATTTTTATTCTACAATTTGTTAATATGGTGTATCACATTGATTGATTTGTGTATATTGAAGAATCCTTGCATCCCTGGGATAAACCCCACCTGATCATGATGTATGATCCTTTTAATGTGTTGCT
This sequence comes from Globicephala melas, assembly GCF_963455315.2. Classification (NCBI taxonomy): domain Eukaryota; kingdom Metazoa; phylum Chordata; class Mammalia; order Artiodactyla; family Delphinidae; genus Globicephala; species Globicephala melas. The sequence continues at coordinate 111,392,640 of NC_083317.1, read as the reverse complement.
CAATTCTGTTTCCTAGTATTTCGTTGAAGATTTTTACATCTATATTAATCAGTGATATTGGTCTCTAACTTTATTTTTCTGTAGTATCTTTGTCTGGTTTTGGTATCAGGGTGATGGTGACCTCATAGAATGAGTTTGGGAGTGTTCCTTACCCTGCAAATTTCTGAAGAGTTTGAGAAGGTTGGGTGTTAGCTCTTGTCTAAATGTTTGCTAGAAGTCACCTCTGATGCCATCTGGTTCTGGAATTTTGTTTGTTGGAAGATTTTAAATCACAGTTTCAATTTCATTACTTGTGATTGGTCTGTTCATATTTTCTATTTCTTCCTGGTTCAGTCTTGGAAGGTTATACCTTTCTAAGAATTTGTCAGTTTCTTCCAGGTTGTCCATTTTATTGGCATAGAGTTGCTTGTAGTAGTCTCTTAGGATGCTTTGTATTTCTCTGGTGTCTGTTGCAACTTCTCTGTTTTCTTTTCTTTTCTTTTTTTTTGCTGTACGTGGGCCTCTCACCATTGTGGCCTCTCCCTTTGCAGAGCACAGGCTCTGGATGCACAGGCTCAGCAGCCATGGCTCACGGGTCCAGCCGCTCCGCGGCATGTGGGATCCTCCCGGACTGGGGCACAAAGCCGTGTCCCCTGCATTGGCAGGTGGACTCCAAACCACTGCGCCACCAGGGAAGCCCAGCAACTTCTCCTTTTTAATTTCTAATTTTATTGATTTGAGTCCTCTCCCTCTTTTTCTTGAGTCTGTCTAAAGGTTTATCATTTTTGTTTATCTTCTCAAAGAACCAGCTTTTAGTTTTATTGATATTTGCTCTTGCTTTTATTTCATTTATTTGGGCTCTTATCCTTATGATTTCTTTCCTTCTACTAACTGTGGGTTTTGTTCTTATTTCCCTAGTTCCTTTAGGTTTAAGGTTAGACTGTTTATTTGAGATTTTTCTGGTTTCTTGAGGTAGGCTTGTATTGCTATAAACTTCCCTCTTAGAACTGCGTTTGCTGCATCCCATAGGTTTTGGATTATTGTGCTTTTGATGTCATTTATCTCTAGGTAGTTTTTGATTTCCTCTTTTATTTCTTCGGTGTTCTCTTGGTTATTTAGTAACGTATTGTTTAGCCTCCATGTTTTTGTGTTTTTTAACGTTTTTTTCCCGTGTAATTGATTTCTAATCTCATAGCATTGTGGTCGGAACAGCTGCTTGATATGATTTCAGTTTTCTTAAACTTACTGAGGCTTTATTTGTGACCCAAGATGTGATCTATCCTGGAGAATGTTCCGTGTGCCATTGAGAAGAAAGTGTAATCTGCTGTTTTGGGATGGAATGTCCTATAAATATCCATTAAATCTATCTGGGCTATTGTGTCATTTAAAGCTTGTGTTTCCTTATTTTCTGTCAGGATGATCTCCATTGGTGTAAGTGAGGTGTTAAAGTCCCCCGCTATTATTGTGTTACTATCAATTTCCTCTTTTATAGCTGTTAGCAGTTGCCTTATATATTGAGATGCTCCTATGTTTGGTACAAATATATTTATAATTGTTATATCTTCTTGGATTGATCCCTTGATCATTATGTAGTGTCCTTCCTTGTCTCTTGTAACATTCTTTATTTTAAAATCTATTTTATCTGATATGAGTTTTGCTACTCCAGCTTTCTTTTGATTTTCATTTTCATGGAATATATTTTTCCATCCCCTCACTTTCAGTCTGTATGTGTCCCTAGGTCTGAAATGGGTCTCTTGTAGACAGCATATATATGGGTCTTGTTTTTGTATCCATTCAAGGAGCCTGTGTCTTTTGGTTGGAGCATTTAATCCATTCACGTTTAAGGTAATTATCGATATGTATGTTCCTATTACTATTTTCTTAATTGTTATGGGTTTGTCTTCGTGGGTCCTTTTCTTCTCTTGTGTTTCCCACTTAGAGAAGTTCCTTTAGCATTTGTTTTAGAGCTGGTTTCGTGGTGCTGAATTCTCTTAGCTTTTGCTTGTCTGTAAAGCTTTTGATTGCTCCATCAAATCTGAATGAGATACTTGCTGGGTGGAGTATTCTTGGTGGTAGGTTCTTCCCTTTCATCACTTTAAATTTATCATGTCACTCCCTTCTGGCTTGTAGATTTTCTGATGAGAAATCAGTTGTTAACCTTATGGGAATTCCGTTGTATGTTGTCATTTTTCCCTTGTTGCTTTCAATAATTTTTCTTTGTCTTTAATTTTTGTCAATTTGATTACTGTGTGTCTCAGCATTTTTCTCCTTTGGTTTATCCTGCCTGGGACTCTCTGTGCTTCGTGGACTTGGGTGGCTATTTCTTTTCCCATGCTAGGGAAGTTTTCGACTATAATCTCTTCAAATATTTTCTCAGGTCCTTTCTCTCTCTCTTCTCCATCTGGGACCCCTATAATGTGAATGTTGTTGCATTTAATGTTGTCCCAGATGTCTCTTAGTGTGTCTTCATTTATTTTCATTCTTTTCCTTTATTCTGTTCCATGGCAGTGATTTCCACCTTTCCATCTTCCATGTCACTTATCCGTTCTTCTGCCACAGTTATTCTGCTACTGATTCCTTTTAGAGTAATTTTCATTTCAGTTATTGTATTGTTCATCTCTATTTGTTTGTTCTTTAATTCTTCTAGATGTTTATTCCTTAATTCTTCTAGGTCTTTTTAAAGCGTTTCTTGCATCTTCTCGATCTTTGCCTCCATTCTTTTTCCAAGGTCTTGGATCATCTTCACTATCATTATTCTAAAGTCTTTTTCTGGAAGGTTGCCTATCCCCACCTCATTTCGTTGTTTTTCTGAGAATTTATCTTGTTCCTTGATCTGGTATAAAGTCCTCTGCCTTTTCATTTTCTCTATCTTTCTGTGAATGTGGTTTTCCTTCCACAGGCTGCTGTAGTTCTTCTTGCTTCTGCTGTCTGCTCTCCAGTGATTGAGTCTATCTTAGAGGCTTGTGCAAACTTCCTTATCGGAGGGAGTGGTGGTGGGTAGAGCTGGGTGTTGCTCTGGTGGGCAGAGCTTTATTCTGCTTGTCTGTGGATTAAATAAAAGTTTAATAAAAAGTTTAATCTGCTTGTCTACTGATGCATGGGGATGGGTTCCCTCCCTGTTGGTCTTTTGGCCTGAGGCGACCCAGCACTGGAGCCTACCTTGCTCTTGGTGGGGCTAATGGTGGACTCTGGGAGGGCTCACGCCAAGGAGTATTTCCCAGAACTTCTGCTGCCAGTGTCGTTGTCCCCATGGTGAGCCACAGCCACTCCCCACCTTTTCAGGAGACCCCCTAAAACTAGCAGGTAGGTATGGTCATTTGCCTACGGGGTGACTGCTCCTTCCCCTGGGTCCTGATGAGCAAACTACTTTGTGTGTGCCCTCCAAGAGTGGAGTCTCTGTTGAGACTCTGAGTCTCTGAGTGCAGTTGAGACTCTGAGACTCGGAGTGGAGTTGCACAGACTCTGGGTCCTGTGAAGCTTCGATGATTTGTGGTTCTAGAAATCCTATAGGAGACGGTCCACAGCAGGTGAAGCTAATGCTGTCAGTAGAGGTGGTGAAGCCAAAGATCTGCAGTTCTGACTAGAGGTGCCGATGTACATACAGGACAAAATTATCTCGTGTGAATGTAGTTCAGGCACGTTTAAGATGAATGCAGTCATGTTAATGCCTAACATCTTGTATCTTGTGCCTCTCCTCAGGGACCGCCTCCTCAGTTCCTGAGGCTCCTGTAAGTCATCTACAGGGGAATGGAGAGTGGGTTCTGTCCAGTCTGAGCCCTGAGTTACCCTGTGTGTATCGTAGGATACTTTGTATTTCTGTGGTGTCTGTTGTAACATCATCTCTTTCATTTCTGATTTATTTGGGCCCTCTCTTTTTTTTTTTTAAAAAAACGTACTACTGTTGTCTTTTATTCTTTACAGAAGTTTAATAAGTGTTTGATCTACTACCCTTACTCTATGTATACTTTTTGCCGTGAGATTTTTACTTTTGTTTGTTTGCTTGTTACTATCAATAATTAGTTAGACTTCTTTTAAGCTACCTTCAACATTGCTTATAAAGCTGCTTTATTAGTGATGACAGAGCTTTAATGGAAGTCGTGTTCTGGTTGTAAATTAGAATGCAATGTGCCAGTAAAAAGCCCCTTAAATTTATGTCTCATTACTTCTTGTTCTTCTTTTAATTTAATTTTACTGTTTATCCCAGCAAATTTGATTACAATGTTTTGTTTGTTCTAGGTGTGCAAGATGTGGTTCTTTTACACATATACATGTATCTGTACTCTTCAGATCGTTTTCTCATGTAGGTTATGACACAATGTTGAGTAGTCTTCTCTTGGTATTCTGTAGGTCTTTGGTGATTATATATTTCACATGTGTTTGTATATCTATGTTAACCCCAATATCCTAATGTATCCAATCCTCACACCTTTCCATTTGGTGAACCATAACTTTGTTCAATGAATTTGTGATTGCCTTTCTCTGTGGAAATATCTTCATTGGTATCAATTTTTAGGTAACACCTATAAGTGATATTATAGGATATGTGTCTTTTGCTGTCTGACTTAGTACAAGTTGCCTGATTACCTCTGGAATCATCTACGGTGCTGCAAATGGCATTGTTTCTTTTTTTTCCTTGGCTAATAGTCCATCTGTACATGTACCAGTTCTTCTTTGTCCACTCACCTCTTGATGGACTTTTTGGTTGCCTCCATGTCTTGGCTATTGTAATATTGCTGCAGTGCACATTTGCCTGCTGGTGTCTTTCCAATTCTGTCTACTTATGTTATAAGCCCAGGAGTGGGCCTCCTGTATCATATGGTATCTTAGGGTTTACCTTTTAAATGCGCCACGATTCTGTTCTCATTAGTGGCTCTTTCCAGGTTACATCCCACTTAAACTTGAGGGTATGCATTTCTCCACAATAGCTTCAGCATTTATTGTTTGTAATTTTCTTGCTGATGGATATCCTGACTGGTGTGAGCTGATACCTCTTTGTGGTTGAATTTGCATGTGACTCATAATCGGTTGAAATTGAGCTTTATTGCATGTCCTTTTTATTTTTCAAACTGTGATTACAGCTTAGTTCTTCAAAGTGTTTTCTTAAAATATGTGTCACATTCTGAAATTTTTTGGCCGTTAGCTACTACAAGACATTTTGAGGGCAGGTTTCATTTACAGCCCTGCAGTACTTGTTCACATGAAGTGACCATTAGCACAGGCTTTAAAGCTGCTTTTGCAGGTAACGGCCAGAGTGCAGCAGCCTTTCTTTGTTCCCCATGCTGGTACTAGGGAAACAGACCTTCCAGCCAGTGGTCTTCCTTGGTTATATATTAGAGTGGAATGTGCCCTGATAAACCCCCAAAAGCTTATGTCTCCTTACTTATGTTTGTTTTTTAAATTTAATTTATACTTTTACTGGAGTAATATTCCATTGTGTATATGGACCACTTCTTGGTGCATTCCTCTGTTGATGGACATTTTCATTGCTTCCAAGTGTTAGCTATATTAAATATTGCTGGAGTGCAAGATTGTCAGCCTGTGACTTTTTGATTCTCATTTTCTCAGGTGATAGGTCCAGCAGTGGGTGTGACCGAGTGACTAGTAGCTCAATGTTTACCTTTTCAAAGCACCTCCATTTTGTTTTCATTAGTGGCTCTTACCACGTCCCCCTTAGAACCGAGGGTACGAATTTCTCCACAATCCTTTCACCATTTATTGTTTACTGCATTTTTGCTAATGGCCATTATGACTGCTGTGACCTGATAGGTTTTTGTAATTTGGGTTTGCATGTCTTTAAAAATTTCTAAAATTCATCATTGTTCCACGCCTTTTTCTTTTCTGTTAAAAAAAAGTGTGAGTACAATATATCACTTGAAATTGTCTTCTTGGAAGGTTGTTCTCTTTTGAATTTTTGGGCGATAATCGACCCCAGGGTTTTTTTGGAGGGCAGGTGTCATTACAGAACTGCAAGTTTGGTGAATATTTAGTGACCTTTAGCACTGGGTTTAAAGTTGCTGTTGTGGGAAATGGCGACAATGAGGCAGCAATTCTCCATTCCCAAATCTGGGTACTAGGGCAGCAGAGCCTTTCTGCAAGTTGTGTTCCTAGTTTGTAAGATAGAATGGAATGTGCCAGGAGGAACACCCATAAGTTTATGTCTCATTACTTCTTGGTTTTTAAAATTTATTTAATCGGGGTAATGATTAGATATTGTTTGTCCAGATATACACAGTCTGGTTCATTTGTACAATATATATGTCTATTCATGTTCAGATCCTCTTCCCCTGTAAAATATGGTGATATAGGTTCTGTAGACCTCCCTTGCTATATGGTCGGTCTTTTTGATATATGTATTTAATATTTATTTGTATACATATGGTAACCCTAATCTTAATTTTCCATTCCCCCCACCTTTCCTTTTAGGTAATAGTTTGTTTTCTAAGTCTGTGAGTGTCTTTCTCTATGGAAATATGTTCATTTTTGTTAGTTATTAGATAACGCCTATAAGTGATATCATAGGATATAGGTCTTTTGCTTTCTGACTTACCTCATATTCTGTGATTATCTCCAAGCTCATCTATGGTGCCTCAAATAACAGTGTTTCATTGTTTTACATGACTAATATTCTATTGTGTACGTGGACCACTTCTTCTTTATCCATTCATCTGTTGATGGACATTTTGGTTGCTTCCATGTCTTGGCTATTGTGAATAAGGCTGCAGTGCAGCTTTTGCAGCCCGCTTCTTCTCGATTCTGGTCTTCTCAGGTGAGAGGCCCAGTGGTGTGACTGCTGGATTGAATGGTACCTCAGTTTTTACTTTTAATCGCAGCTCCTTTCTGTTCTCATTATTGGCTGTTACCACTTTACATCTCACCAGCAGCTAGAGGGTACACAGTTCTCTAAAACCCCTTCAGAAATTATTGTTTGTAGACTTTTTGCTGATGGTCAGTCGACTTGTGTGAGTTGAAACCTTTTTGTAGATTAGGTTTGCATGAGTCCTGAGGTTGAGCTTTTACCCATTTTCCTTTTTTTTTTTAAAGAGAGTGAGTCAAACTTACCTCTTCATACTATCTTCTTGAAAAATTTGCCAGTTTTGAATTTTATTGTCCATTCCCTACCTCAGCACAATTGTTTAGGGCAGGTGTCCATTACAGCTCTGAGTTCTTGTGAATGTTATGAGACCATTAGCTGTGAGCTTAAAGCCGATCTTGCGGGAAACGGCCACAAGGCGGCAGAATTTCTACATTTCTAACTGTGGGTTTTTTGGCAGCAGAGCATTCCTGGAAATCGTGTTAGTAGGCTGTACATTAGATTGGAATGTGCCAGGGCACATTCCCAAGAGCTTATATCTCGTTACCTCCTGTTTGTTTTTTCAATTTAATTTTTATTTATTATCAGAGAAAATTTGATAAAAATATTTTGTTTCTCCTAGGTGTACAGAATCTGGTTCACTATATCAATGTATCTGTCTATCTTTGGATCCTTTAGCGTGTAGGTTATTAGAGTGTTGAGTAGACCTCTCTTGGTATTCCATAGGTATTTTGTGATTATATATTTCATATGTATTAGTACATGTCTGTTAATCCCCATATCCTAATTCATACATTCCTTATACTTTTCCATTTGGTTAAACATAACTTTGTTTTCTTAATACATTCTCTTCCTTCTCTTGGAAATAAGTTCATGAGTATCAATTTTTAGGTAACACCTATAAGTGATGTCATAGGATATCTGTCTTTCACTTTCTTTCTTCAATTGGAGTGATTATCTCTAGGTCCTCATATGGTGGTGCAAACGGCACTGTTTCATTGTTTTCCATGGCTAATATTCCATTGTTTACATGGACCACTTCCTCTTTGTGCATTTTTCTGTTGATGGACATTTTGGTTTCTTCCAAATTTTGGCTATGTTAAATGTTCCTGCAGTGCAGGATTGCCAGCCTGTGTCTTTTCCATTCTGCTCTGCTCAGGTGGTAGGCACATCAAAGGACCTACCAGATCACATGGTAGCCCAATTTTTACCCTTAAACATACCTCCATTATGTTCTCACTACTGGCTGTTACCAGTTTATATCCCCCCAGCAGTTAGAGGGTACACAGTTCTCTCAAACCCCTTCAGTATTTATTCTTTGTAGACTTTTTGCTGAAGAACATTCTGATGGCTGTGAGGTGAACATTTCTGTAATTGGATTTGCATGGCTTTATTATTTGCTGATGTTGTGCATTTTTCAATTCCCTTTTATTTTAAAGAAAAAAAAAGACAAAATGTGTGTAAAAAGTGCCTCTTGAAACTGTCTTCTTGAAATGTTGATGTCTTTTGAATTTTCTCGTCGATTTACGACCCCAGGATTTTTTTTGATGACAGGTGTCATTTACAGGCCTGCAATTATTTTGAATATTAAGTGACAATTAGCACTGTTGTGTGAAACGACCAGAAGGCAGCAGCACTTCTCCTTACCGAATCTGCTTACTAGGGAAAGAAAGCCATAATGGAATTTGTGTTGCAGGTTGTAAATTAGAACTGAATGTGCCAGGAAAAGCCCCTTAAGATTATGTCTCATAAATTCTTGTTCGTTTTTTTAATTTAATTTTTAATCTTTATCACAGCAAATTATATTACAATGTTTTGTTTGTTCTAGGTGTGCAAGATGTGGTTCTTTTACACATGTATCTGTTCGTCTTCAGATCCTTTTCCCATGTAGCTTATGACACAATGTTGAGTAGTCTTCTCTTGGTATGCTGTAGGTTTTTGGTGATTATATATTTCACATGTGTTTGTATATCTCTTGTTAACCCCAAAATTGTAGTGTATCCAATCCTGACATCTTTCCATTTGGTGAACCTTAAGTTGGTTTAATGAATCTGTGATTGTCTTTCTCTCTGGAAATATCTTCACTGGTATCAATTTTTAGGTAACACCCATAAGTGATATGATAGGATATGTGTCTTTCACTTTCTTACTTACTACCAGTTGCATGATTACCTCTAGATTCCTCTATGGTCCTGCAAATGTCATTGTTTCATTTTTTTTCCTTGGCTAGTATTCCATCTCTACATGTACCAGTTCTTCTTTGTCCACCCATCTGTTGATGGACTTTTTGGTTGTTTCCCTATCTTGGCTATTGTAATACTGCTGCAATGCAGATTTGCCCGCTTGTGTCTTTCCAATTCTGTCTTCATAGGATATAGCCCAAGAAGTGGGCCTGCTGGATCATATACTAGCTCAAGTTTACCTTTTAAAGGCACCTCCATTCTGTTCCCATTAGTGGCTCTTAGCAGGTTATGTCCCACTTCAAATTGAGGGTATGCATTTCTCCAAAACCTCTTCAGCATTGATCGTTTGTAGTTTTTTTGCTGATGGTTATTCTGAGTGTTGTGAGCTGATACCTCTTTGTGGTTGGACTTGCATGTGTTTCATACTCCCTTGATATTGAGCTTTCAGGCATGTCCTTTTATTTTTCAAACTGTTACTACAGGTGACTTCTTCAAATTGTTTTCTTGAAGTATGTGCCACATTTTGAAATTTTTTGGCCTTTACCTGCATCAAGACATTTTAAGGGCGGTTTTCATTTGCAGTCTTGCAGTACTTGTGCATATGAAGTGCCCATTAGCACAGATTTCAAAGCTGCTGTTGCAGGTATCAGCCAGAGGATGGCAGCGTTTCCACGTTCCCCACTCTGGTACCTAGGGAAACAGACCTTCCTGCCAGTGGTGTTCCTCAGTTATAAATTAGAGTGGAATGTGCCCTGATGTACCCCCGAAAGCTTACGTCTCCTTACTTATGTTTGTTTTTTAAATTTATATTTTTTAGTGGAGTAATATTCCATTCTGTACATGGACCACTTCTTTGTGCATTCCTCTGTTGATGGACATTTTCATTGCTTCCAAGTGTTGCCTATGGTAAATATTGCTGGAGTGCAGTATTGCCAGCCTGTGACTTCTTTTTTTTTTTTTAGTGGTACGCGGGCCTCTCACTGCTGTGGCTTCTCCCGTTGTGGAGCACAGGCTCCAGACACGCAGGCTCAGTGACCATGGCTCACGGGCCCAGCCACTCTGCGGCACGTGGGATCCTCCCGGACTGGGGCACAGACCCATGTCCCCTGCATTGGCAGGCGGACTCTCAACCACTGCACCACCAGGGAAGCTCCAGCCTGTTGTGACTTTGGATTCTCATTTTCTCAGGTGATAGGCCCAACAGGGGTATGACTCATTGACTGGTAGCTCAATGTTTACCTTTTCAAAGCACGTACATTGTGTTTTCATTAGTGGCTCTTACCACGTCCCAAATAACACCGAGGGTATGCATTTTTCCACAACCCCTTGAGCATTTATTGTTTGCAGAATGTTTGCTCATGGCCATTCTGACTGGTGTGAGCTGATAGGTTTTTGTAATTTGGACTTGCATGTCTTTAATAATTACTAATATTCAGCATTTTCCAACACCTTTCTCTTTTATTTAGAAATAGAAAGTGTGAGTACAATTTACCTCTTGAAATTGTCTTGTTGGAAGGTTGCCCTCTTTTGAATTTTGTGGTCGATTTTCGACCCCAGGATTTTTTTTGAGGGCAGGTGTCATTTACAGGCCTGCAACAAGCGTGAATATTTAGTGACCATTAGCACTGGGTGTAACGCTGCTGTTGTGGGAAACGGCCACAAGGCGGCAGCATTTCTCCATTCCCAAATCTGGTTACTAGGACAGCAGAGCCTTTCTTGAAGTCCTGTTATTAGGTTGTAAATTAGAATGGAATGTGCCAGGAAAAAGCCCCTGAAGTTTATGTCTCATTACTTCTTGTTCATTGTTTTAATTGTTTTAAGTGGGGTAATGATTAGAATACAGTTTGTCCTAGGTGTACACAATCTGGTTCATTCGTACATCATATATATCTATTCATGTACAGATCCTTTTCCCATGTAAAGGATTACAGAGTGTTCTGTACACCTCCTTTGCTATGTGCTCGGGCTTTTTGATATATATACTCAATCTGTATTTGTATAGATATGGTCAATCTAATATTAATTTATCCATTGCCACCACCTTTCCTTTTAGATATGCATAGTTTGTTCTTTAAGTCTGTGTGTGTCTTTCTCTGTGGGAATATGTCCATTTTTGTCAGTTGTTAGGTAACACCTATAAGTGATATCATAGGATATATGTCTTTTGCTTTCCAACATACCTCATGCTCTGTGATTATCTCTAGGCTCATCTATGGTACCTCAAAGAGCAGTGTTTCATTGTTTTCCATGGCTAATATTCCATTGTGTACATGGACCACTTCTTTATCCTTTCATCTGTTGATGGACATTTTGGTTGCTTCCATGTCTTGGCTATTGTGAATAAGGCTGCAGTGCAGCTTTTGCAGCCTCTGTCTTCTGGATTCTGGTCTTCTCAGGTTAGAGGCCCAGCGGTGGGCCTGCTGCATCGAATGGTAGGTCAATTTTTACTTTTAAACGCAGCTGCTTTCTGTTCTCATTATTGGCTGTTACTATTTTATATCTCACCAGCAGCTAGAGGGTACACAGTTCTCAAAAAACACTTCAGCATTTATTATTTGTAGAATTTTTATTGATGGTAAGTCGACATGTGTGAGTTGAAACCTTTTTGCAGATTACATTTGCATGAGTGTAATAATTCCTGAGGTTGAGCTTTTATCCATTTTCCTTTTTTTTTAAAGACAGTGAGTAAAACTTACGTCTTCATACTATCTTCTTGAAAAATTTGCCTGTTTTGAATTTTGTTGGCTATTCCCTACCTCAGGACATTTTTTGAGGGCCGGTGTCCTTTACCGCCCTGAGTCCTTGTGAATGTTAAGTGACCATTAGCTGTGGGCTTAAAGCCGCTCTTGCGGGAAACGGCCACAAGGCGGCAGCATTTCTACATTTCCAACTCTGGGTTTTTGCGCAACAGAGCCTTCCTGGAAATCGTGTTAGTAGGCTTCAAATTACAGTGGAATGTGCCAGCGCAAACCCCCAAGCGCTTATATCTCCTTACTTGTTGCTTGTTTTTTAAATTTAATTTTTATTAGGTATCAGAGCAAATTTGATAAAAATGTTGTTTCTCCTAGGTGTACAGAATCTGGTTCATCATATCAATGTATCTATTCATCTTTGGATCCTTTCCCGTGTAGGTTATTAGAGTGTTGAGTAGACCTGTCTTGGTATTCCATACGTATTTTGTGATTATATATTTCATATGTGTTAGTACATGTCTGTTAACCCCCATATCATAATTCATTCATTCCTTACACCTTTCCAATTGGTTAAACGTAATTTTATTGTCTTATTCCATGCTTTTCCTTCTCTTGGAAATAAGTTCATGGGTATCAATTTATAGGTAACACCTAGAAGTGATGTTATAGGATATCTGTCTTTCAGTTTCTTTCTTACTTCAAGTTGGGTGATTATCTCTAGGTCTTTATATGGTGGTGCAAATGGCACTGTTTGATTGTTTTCCGTAGCTAATATTCCATTGTGTACATGGACCATTTCTTCTTTGTGCATTTTTCTGTTCATGGACATTTTTGTTTCTTCCAAGTCTTGGCTATGTTAAATGTTCCTGCAGTGCAGGTTTGCCAGCCTGTGTCTTTTTCATTCTGGTCTGCTCAGGTGATAGGCGCATCAAAGGAACTTCCAGATCACATGGTAGCTCAATTTTTACCTTTAAATGCACCTCCATTATGTTCTCACTACTCACTGTTACCTGTTTACATCCCCCCAGCAGCTAGAGGGTACACAGTTCTCTCAAACCACATCAGCATTTATTCTTTGTAGACTTTTTGATGATGGTCATCCGACTGGTGTGAGTTGAAACCTTTTTGTAGATTAGATTTGCATGAGTCTAATAATTCCTGAGGTTGAGGTTCTATCCATTTTCCTTTTTTAAACAAGAGAGTAAGTCAAACTTACCGCTTCATACTACCTTCTTGGAAATTTTGCCTTTTTTGAATTTTTTTGGCCATTCCTCACCTCAGGACACTTTTTGAGGGCAGGTGTCCTTTACAGACCTGAGTCCTTGTGAATGTTAAGTGACCATTAGATGTGGGTTTAAAACCGCTCTTGTGGGAAACGGCCACAAGGTGGCAGCATTTCTACATTTCCAACTCTGGGTTTTTGGGCAACAGAGCCTTCCTGGAAATCGTGTTAGTAGGCTGCAAATTAGAGTGGAATGTGCCAGGGCACACCCCCAAGAGCTTATATCTCATTACCTCTTGTTTGTTTTTTAAATTTAATTTTTATTTATTATCAGAGTAAATTTGATAAAAATGTTGTGCTTGTTCTAGGTGTACAGAATTTGGTTCATTATATCTATGTATCTATCTATCTATTCATTTTTGGTTCCTTTCCCGTGTAGGTTATTACAGAGTGATGAGCTCAATTTTTAACCTTACACCGCCATTCTCTTCTCACTACTGGCTGTTACCAGTTTACGTCCCAGCAGCAGCTAGAGGGTACACAGTTCTCTAAAACCCTTTCAGCATTCATGTTTTGTAGACTGTTTTGCTGATGATCATTCTGACGGTGGTACAGTGAACGTTTTTGTAGATTGGATTTGCATGGCCTTATTTGTTCCTGATATTGAGCATTATTCCATGCAATTTTTTTAAACAAAAAGAAAAAGAAAGAAAAGACAAAATGTGCGAAAAATATGCCTCTTGACACTGTCTTTTTGAAGTGTTGACGTCTTTTGAATTTTCTGGCCGATTTACGACCCCAGGAATTTTTTGAGGCCCAGTGTCCTTTACAGTCCTGCACATATTTTGAATATTAAGTGACCATTAGCGCTTGGTTTAAAGTTGCTGTTGTGTGAAACAGCCACAAGGCGGCAGCATTTCTTCTTTATCAAATCTGGTTACCAGGGCAACAGAGCCTTAATGGAAGTCCTGTTCTAGGTTGAAAATTAGAATGGAATGTGCCAGGAAAAAATCATTTAAGTTTATGTCTCATTATTTCTTGTTCACATTTTAAATTTAATTTTTATTTTTTATCGCAGCAAATTTTATAACAATGTTTTGTGTGTTCTAGGTGTGCAAGATGTGGTTTTTTCACACATATATGTATATCTATTCTTCTTCGGATCCTTTTCCCAGGTAGGTTATGACACAATGTTGAGTAGTCTTCTCTTGGTATTCCGTAGGTCTTTGGTGATTATATATTTCACATGTGTTTGTATATCTCTGTTAACCCCAATATCGTAATGTATCCAATCCTCACACCTTTCGATTTGGGGGACCATAAGTTTGTTTAATGAATCTGTGATTGTCTTTGTGGAAATATCTTCTTGTTATCAATTTTTAGGTAACACCTATAAGTGATATACGTTAGGTGTCTTTCGCTTTCTCACTTACTACAAGTTGCATGATTACCTCTAGACTCATCTATGGTGCTGCAAATGGCATTGTTTCATTTTTTCCTGAGCTAATATTCCATCTCTACATGTAGCATTTCTTCTTTGTCCACCCATCTGTTGATCGACTTTTGGTTTCTTCCATGTCTTGGCTATTGTAATACTGCTTCAGTGCAGATTTGCCTTCCTGTATCATTCCAATTCTGTCTTCTTAGGTTATAGGCCCAGGAGTAGGCCTGCTGGATTGTACGGTGGATCAATGTTGACCTTTTAAAGGCACCTCCATTCTGTTCCCATTAATGGCTCTTACCAGGTTACGTCCGACTTCAAATTAAGGGTATGCATTTCTCCACAACCCCTTCAGCATTGATCATTTGTAGTTTCTTTCCTGATGGTTATTCAGAATGGTGTGAGCTGATACCTCTGTGTGGTTGGATTTGCATGTGTCTCATAATCCATTGAAATTGAGCTTTCAGGCATGTCCTTTTAGTTTTCAAACTGTTATTATTACAGCTTATTTCTTCAAATGGTTTTCTTCAAATATGTGCCACATTTTGAAATATTTTGGGCTTTACATGCATCAAGACATTTTAAGGGCAGGTTTCATTTGCAGTCCTGCAGTACTTGTGCATATGAAGTGCCCATTAAACCAGATTTCAAAGCTGCTGTTGCAGGTATCAGCCAGAGGATGGCAGCATTTCCACGTTCCCCACTCTGGTACCTAGAAACAGACCTTCCTGCCAGTGGTGTTCCTCAGTTATAAATTAGAGTGGAATGTGCCCTGATATACCCCTGAAAGCTTACGTCTCCTTACTTATGTTTGTTTCTTAAATTTAATTTATACATTTTTAGTGGAGTAATATTCCATTCTGTACATGGACCACTTCTTCTTTGTGCATTCCTCTGTTGATGGACATGTTCATTGTTTCCAAGTGTTGCCTATGGTAAATATTGCTGGAGTGCAGTATTGCCAGCCTGTGACTTTTGATTCTCATTTTCTCAGGTGATAGGCCCAACAGTGGGTATGATTCATTGCCTGGTAGCTCAGTGTTTACCTTTTCAAAGCATGTGCATTGTGATTTCATTAGTGGCTCTTACCATGACCCAATTAACACTGAGGGTATGCATTTTTCCACAACTGCTTCAGCATTTATTGTTTACAGAATGTTTGCTCATGGACATTCTGAATGCTGTGAGCTGATAGGTTTTGTAATTTGGATTTGCATGTGTTTAATAATTCCTAATATTCAGCATTTTTCCACACCTTTCTTTTTTAGGGTTAGAGTAAGGGTTAGGGTTAGGGTTAGGGAACGGGTATGGTATAGGGTACAGGTTATTGTATGACAATGGGTTAGGGCTAGGGTATGTGATGTGGTATGGGTTAGTGTCAATGTATGGCTTAGGATTGGAGTACGGGTTAGGGAAGGGCTTAGAGTAAGGGTTAGGGTTAGGAAACGGGTACAGTTTAGGGTACAGGTTAGGGTATGACAACGGGTTAGTGTTAGGGTACATGTTAGGGTATGGGTTAGTGTTAGTGTATGGGTTAGGGTTAGGGAAAGGGTTAGGGTAAGGGTTAGGCTTAGGTTTAGGGTTAGGTAAGGTACGGTTTAGGGTACAGGTTAGGGTACAATGGGTTAGAGTTAGGGTTAGGGTATGGGTAAGGTTTAGGGTAAGGAAACGGGTATGGCTTAGGGTACAGGTTAGGGTACGATAACGAGTTAGCATCACGGTATGTGTTAGGTTACCGGTTAGTGTTAATGTATGGGTTAAGATTAGGGTATGGGATAGGGTAAGGGTTAGGGTTAGGGAATGGATATGGTTTAGGGTGCAGGTTAGGGTACGACAACGGGTTAGGTTTAGGGTACGTGTTTGGGTATGGGTTAGTGTTAGTGTATGGGATAGGATGAGGGTACAGGTTAGAGTAAGGGTTAGGGTAAGTGTTAGGGTTAGGTTTAGGGCTAGGGTTACAGTTAGGGAATGGGTATGGTTTAGGGTACAGGTGAGGGTATGACAATGGGTTAGGGTTAGGGTACGTGTTAGGGTACTGGTAAGTGTTATTGAAAGGGTTAGGGTTAGGGTAAGTGTTAGGGTAAGGGTTAGGTTTAGGGTTAGTGTTAGGGAATGGGTACTATTTAGGGTACAGCTTAGGATATGACAACTGGATAGGGTTAGGGTACATGTTAGGGTACGGGTTAGAGTTAATGTACGGGTTAGGATTAGGGTATGGGTTAGGGTAAGGTTTAGGGTAAGGGTTAGGGTTAGGGTTATGTTTAGGGAATGGGTACGGTTTAGAATACAGGTTAGGGTATGACAACGGGTTAGGTTTGGGGTATGTTTTAGGGTACGGGTTAGTGTTAGTGTATAGATTCGCATTAGGTTATGGGTTAGGGTAAGGGTTAGGGTAAAGTTTAGGGGTAGAGTTAGAGTTTGGGAACTGGTATGAATTAGGGTAAATGTTAGGGTTCAACAATGGGTTAGGGTTAGGGTTCATGTTAGGGTACAGGTTAGTGTTAGTGTACGGGTTTGGAAAAGGATAACGGTTAGAGTAAGGGTTAGGGATAGGCTTAGGGTTACGGAACAGGTAATGTTCAGGGTACAGGTTAGGGTATGACAACAGATTAGGGTTACGGTACTTGATAGGGTACAGAATAGTGTTAGTGTACGGTTTAGGATTAGGGTATGGGTCAGTGTAAGGTTTACGGTAACGATTAAGGTTAGGGTTTGGGTTAGGGTTAGGGATTGGGTATGGTTTAGCCTACAGCTTAGTGTACGACAATGGGTTAGGGGTATGGTACGTGTTAGGCTATGGGTTAGTGTTAGTGTATGGGTTAGGCTTAGAGTATGTGGAAGGATAAGGGTCAGGATAAGTGTTAGGTTTAGGGTTAGGGTACGGTTTAAGATACAGGTCAGGGTATGACAACGGATTAGGTTTAGGTTAGGTTTTAGGGTACGCATTAGTGTTAGGGTACGGTTTTGGATTGGGTTTGGGTTGGGGCAACGCTAAGGGTAACGGTTAGGTTTAGGGCAATGGAATGTGTATGGTTTAGGGTACAGGTTAAGGTACGACAACGGATTAGGGTTAGGGTAAGTGTTACGTTAGGAGTTAGTGTACAGGTTAGGATTAGGGTACGGGTTAGGGTAAGGATTAGGGAAAGTCTTAGTGTAAGTGTTAGGGTTAGGATTAGGGTTCGGGTAAGGGAACGGGTATAGTTTATGGTACATGTTAGGGTACGACAATAGGTTAAGTTTAGGGTACGTGTTAAGGTATTGGTTACAGTTAGTGTACGGAAGGATTAGTTTATGAGTTAGGGTAATGCATAGCATACGGGTTTAGGGTTCAGGTTAGGGATAGGGATAGGGAACGGGTACGGTTTAGGGTACAGGTTAGTGTACAACAATGGTTAGTGCCAGGGTATTTGTTAGGGTATGGGATAGTGTTAGTGTATGGGTTAGGATTACGCTACATGTTAGGGTAATGCATAGGGTAAGGGTTAGGGTTAGGGGTAAGCTTAGGGAATGGTTACGGTTTAGGGTACAGTTTACGGTACGACAAAGAATTAAGTTTAGGGTACGAGTTAGGGTACAGATTAGTGTTAGTGTACGGGATACGGGTTAGGGTAAGGCTCCGGGTAAGGGTAAGGGTTAGGGTAAGGGTTAGGATTAGGGTTAGGGAAGGGGTACAGTTTAAGACACAGGTTAGGATATGACAAGTGTTTAAGGTTAGCATACTTCTTAGGGTATGGGCTAGTGTTAGTGTACGGGTTAGGATTAGGGTACACGTTAGGGTAAGGCTTTGGCTAAGAGTGAGGTTTAGATTTAGGGTTAGGGTTAGGGTTAGGGAACAGGGATGGTTTATGGTACAGGGTAGGGCACGACAAAGGTTTTGGGTTAGTGTACATGTTCGGGAACGGGTTAGTGTTAGTGTACGTGTTAGTATTAGGATACGGGTTAGGGTAAGGCTATGGGTAAGGGTTAGAGGTAGGGTTAGGGTTAGGGAATGGGTACGGTTTAGGGTGCAGGTTAGGGTATGACAACAGTTTAGGCTTAGCGTACGTGTTACGGTAAGGGTTAGTGTTAGTGTACGGGTTAGGATGAGGGTATTGCTTAGGGTAGGGCTTCAGGTATAGGTTAGGGTTAGGGAACGGGTACTGTTTTATGTACAGGTTAGGGCATGAAAACGGTTTAGGCTTAGCGTACGTGTTAGGGAAACGGTTAGTGTAAGTGTATGGGTTATGATTAGGGTAAGGGTTAGGGTAACACTTTGGGAAAGGGTTAGCATTAGGGTTAGGGTTAGGGTTAGTGTTAGGGGATGGGGACGGTTTAGGGCACACGTTAGGGTATGACAACGCTTTAGGGTGAGCGTACGTGTGAGGGCACGGGTTAGTGTTAGCGTACGGGTTAGGATTAGGGGACGGGTTAGGGTAAGGCTTCGAGTAAGGGTTAGGGTTAGGGGACGGGGACGGTTTAGGGGAGACGTTAGGGTACGACAACGGTTTAGGGTGAGCGTACGTGTGAGGGCACGGGTTAGTGATAGCGTACGGGTTAGGATTAGGGGACGTGTTAGGATAAGGCTTTGGGTAAGGGTTAGGGTTAGGGTTAGGTTTAGGTTTAGGGTTAGGGGACAGGGACGGTTTAGGGGACAGGATAGGGTACAACAACGGTTTAGGCTGAGTGTACGTGTGAGGGCACGGGTTAGTGTTAGCGTACGGGTTAGGATTAGGGGACAGGTTAGGGTAAGGCTTTGGTTAAGGGTTAGGGTTAGTGTTAGGGTTAGGGTTAGGGGACGGGGATGGTGTAGGGGACAGGTTAGGGTACGACAACGGTTTAGGGTGAGCGTACGTATGAGGGCACGGGTTACTGATAGCGTACGGGTTAGGTTTAGGGGACGGATTATGATAAGGCGTCGGGTAAGGGTTAGGGTTAGGGTTAGGTTTAGGGTTAGGGGACGGGGACGGTTTAGGGGACAGGATAGGGTACAACAACGGTTTAGGCTGAGTGTACGTGTGAGGGCACGGGTTAGTGTTAGCGTACGGGTTAGGATTAGGAGACGGGTTAGGGTAAGGCTTCGGGTAAGGGTTAGGGTTAGGGTTAGGGGATGGGGACGGTTTAGGGGACAGGTGAGCGTACGACAACGGTTTAGGGTGAGCGTACGTGTGAGGGCGCGGGTTAGTGTTAGCGTACGGGTTAGGATTAAGGGACGGGTTAGGGTAAGGCTTCGGGTAAGGGTTAGGATTAGGTTTAGGGTTAGGGTTAGGGGACGGGGACGGTTTAGGGAACAGGTTAGGGTACGACAACGGTTTAGGGTGAGCGTACGTGTGAGGGCACGGGTTAGTGTTAGCGTACGGGTTAGGATTAGGGGACGGGTTACGGTAAGGCTTCGGGTAAGGGTTAGGGTTAGGGTTAGGGGACGGGGACGGGGACGGTTTAGGGGACAGGTTAGGGTACGACAACAGATTAGGGTGAGCGTACATGTGAGGGCATGTGTTAGTGTTAGCGTACGGATTACGATTAGGGGACAGGTTAGGGTAAGGATTCGGGTAAGGGTTCGGATTAGGGTTAGGGTTAGGGGACGGGGATGGGGACGGTTTAGGGGACAGGTTAGGGTACAACAACGGTTTAGGGTGAGCGTACGTGTGAGGGCACGAGTTAGTGTTAGCGTATGGGTTAGGATTAGGGGACGGGTTAGGGTAAGGCTTCGGGTAAGGGTTAGGTTAGGGTTAGGGGACGGGCCGGGGACGGTTTAGAGGACAGGTTAGGGTATGACAACTGTTTAGGGTGAGCGTAAGTTTGAGGGCACGGGTTAGTGTTAGCGTACGGGTTAGGATTAGGGGACGAGTTAGAGTAAGGCTTCGGGTAAGGGTTCGGGTTCGGGTTAGGGTTAGGGAATGGGGATGGTTTAGGGGACAGGTTAGGGTACGACAACGGTTTAGGGTGAGCGTACGTGTGAGGGCACGGGTTAGTATTAGCGTACGGGTTAGGATTAGGGGACGGGATAGGGTAAGGCTTCGGGGAAGGGTTTGGGTTAGGGTTCGGGCTAGGGTTAGGGTTAGGGGACGGGGACGGTTTAGGGTCCAGGTGAGGGTACGACAACGCTTTAGGGTGAGCGTACGTGTGAGGGCACAGGTTAGTGTTAGCGTACGGGTTAGGATTAGGGGACGGGTGAGGGTACTGCTTCTGGGAAGTGTTAGGGTTCGGGCTAGGGTTAGGGTTAGGGGACGGGGACGGTTTAGGGTCCAGGTGGGGGTACGACAACGCTTTAGGGTGAGTGTACGTGTCAGGGCACAGGTTAGAGTTAGCGTACGGGTTAGGATTAGGGGACGGGTGAGGATAAGGCTTCTGGGAAGGGTTAGGGTTAGGGTTCGGGCTAGGGTTAGGGTTAGGGGACGGCGACGGTTTAGGGTCCAGGTGAGGGTACGACAACGGTTTAGGGTGAGCGTACGTGTGAGGGCACGGTTTAGTGTTAGCGTACGGGTTAGGATTAGGGGACGGGTGAGGGTAAGGCTTTGGGGAAGGGTTAGGTTTAGGGTTCGGGCTAGGGTTAGGGTTAGGGGACGGGGACAGTTTAGGGTCCTGGTGAGGGTTCGGCATCGGTTTAGGGTGAGCGTACGTTTGAGGGCATGGGTTATGTTAGCGTACAGGTTGGGATTAGGGGACGGGTGAGGGTAAGGCTTCGGGGAAGGGTTAGGGTTAGTGTTCGGGCTAGGGTTAGGGTTAGGGGACGGGGACGGTTTAGGGTCCAGGTGAGGGTACGACAACGCTTTAGGGCGAGCGTACGTGTGAGGGCACGGGTTAGTGTTAGCGTACGGGTTAGGATTAGGGGACGGGTGAGGGTAAAGCTTCGGGGAAGTTTTAGGGTTAGTTTTCGGGCTAGGGCTAGGGTTAGGGGACGGGGACGGTTTAGGGTCCAGGTGAGGGTACGACAACGCTTTAGGGTGAGCGTACGTGTGAGAGCTCGGGTTAGTGATAGCGTACGGGTTAGGATTAGGGGACGTGTTAGTGTTTGGGTTCGGGCTAGTGTTAGGGTTAGGGGATGGGGACGGTTTAGGGTCCAGGTGAGGGTACGACGACGCTTTAGGGTGAGCGTACGTGTGAGGGCTCGGGTTAGTGTTAGCGTACGGGTTAGGATTAGGGGACGGGTGAGGGTAAGGCTTCGGGGAAGGGTTAGGGTTAGGGTTCGGGCTAGGGTTAGGGTTAGGGGACGGGGACGGTTTAGGGTCCAGGTGAGGGTACGACAACGCTTTACGGTGAGCGTACGTGTGAGGGCGCGGGTTAGTGTTAGCGTACGGGTTAGGATTAGGGGACGGGTGAGGGTAAGGCTTCGGGGAAGGGTTAAGGTTAGGATTCGGGCTAGGGTTAGGGATAGGGGACGAGGACGGTTTAGGGTCCAGGTTAGGGTACGACAGCGGTTTAGGGTGAGTGTATGTGTGAGGGCACGGTTTAGTGTTAGCGTATGGGTTAGGATTAGGGGACGGGTGAGGGTAAGGCTTTGGGGAAGGGTTAGGGTTAGAGTTAGGGTTTCATGTGCTTTTCATGTGCCTTAAAGACGATTCCAATCTATCTCTTGAAATCTGTTTCTTGCAATTCTGTCTTGCGTTGAGATCCTCTTCTTTGCCTTACCTCAACATATTTTTGGACGTTAGTTTTCATTTATAACTCTGTAGGTTTGTGAATTGCAGTGACCCTGAGCTCCATTTTTTAAGTTGCTCTTTTGTGAGCTGGCCTCAAACCTGCAGGATTGTTTCAGGCCCTATTTTGGCTCCGGCGAGGTGGGGTGAGCCTTTTTTTAATTCTTATTCTTAATTGGAAATTAGAGTGATATGTGCCCGTCCAAACCCCTACAACTATTCTGTCATTGGTTCCCCCTCTTCCCGTTCATCCTCCTCACAATTTGCAAAATGTGTGAAACAGAAGTTTAAATGTGCTGATTCTCCAAGTGGGGAGATCCTAAGTAACGTGGCTGGAATGGTGAACAGGAGCACCAGGAGAGGATAAATGAGGTGCATTTTAGACACATCTCCCGATCACATGGTGTACAGTCCTCTGGGTTTTCCGTGCATGTTTTAGCTGTAGGAAGATCCCTTGAACCTGCAGATTTGGGACCCATTGAATGGGTACCAGGTAGTATTACTTTAAAGGGTGTGCATTTCCTCACCCAACCTCACATTTCTCTTAGCGCAAACAGTTTCCAGCCTTATGTCTCATCCTGCTGTGGGTCTAGATGTGTTCAATCCATGTTGCATCACCGTCCCTGAGGAAAAGTTGTAAGAGGTTTTCTCTGTCTCTCTGTCGTTTGTTTTTTTCAATTTATTACTATATTGGTTACAGCTGATTTTCAAAGCTCTGTTTCTTGCTGCTGTACATCCACTTGATTCACGTACAGAGAGACATCAATAAATTCTTTTTCAGATTCTTACCAGTCGTATATATTCTTTTCCGGTGACTTGAGTGTGCTGAGTGCAGTTCTTTTAGCTACCGTGTAGGCCTTGTTGATTATCAGTTTGGTATTTGGAATGGTATCTTTGCTAATTTCAACCTCCTGGATGATGCCTCGCCCCTCCCCACCTTTCCCGTTTAGCAGCCTTATGCGTGTTTTCTACATATTTGACTATGTTTTTGTTTTGTAATTTATTCCATGTGCAGCCATTTTGGATTCCACCTTTAAGTGATATCTTATGATATGTGTCTTTTTCTTTTTGAATTATGTCACTTAGAATGATCATACGTAACTCCTCCGGAGTTGTTACAACTGGCCATATTTCATTGATTTCCAGGCTGAATAATATTCCACTCTACCTAAGTACCACATCTCTATCCATTTTTTCCCTCCAGAGACATTTAAGTTATATCCTAGTCGAGGATCTTTTAAACAGAGAGGGGGTAAACATTGGGGTGCCTGTGTCCTCTCGATTTTTGTTTTTCCCAAGATATACGCCCATGAGTGCAAGTGCCCTATGCTCTGTAGCTCATTTTTCAGATGCTTTAGTAAACACAATACACTTCTCCAGAATGGCCGTTGGCAATATACATTTCCACTATAAGTCTCACAGGGCTCCCTCTTCTCCTTGCCCTGTCCTGCATTTCTGTTGTTTACGCTTTATGAGGATGGCTCTTCTGACTGATGCAAAGTGATATCTTTTGTAGTATTGATTTCCAGTGCCCACCTGTTTGGTTGGCTAAAAAAGTGTATGCCCTTTTCTTGAATATATACAGAAAAAAACGCATACACCCTTTTTGGCCAACTGCAATGTTGGCAATGTTCAGCCCCTTTTCTTATGCTTAATGGCGAGTCCTTTCTACCTCCTCAAATCCCTTTCCTGCCATTCTCCCTTGCTTACAAGTCCTTTTCTCTGACTTTCCTCAAGACATTTTTCAGTGATGGATATTTTCAACTCTGCAGTTTCGTGAATTTTACTGCCCCTGAGTTCCATCGTTCAACTTGTGTTTATGGGAACTGGCCACAAAGCAGCGGGATTTCCTCAAGCCCTATACTGTTTCCATGGGCAACCCTAGCCTTTGGTCAATTCGTCTTCCTGATTGGAAATTAGAGTGACATGTGCCTGTCTGAACACCTAGGACTTGTCTCTCATTGTTCCTCATCCTTCCGCTTCATCCTTTGGACAAATTCCAAACTGTACGCAACAGGATGTTGACAGTGCTGACATCTCCAAGTGGGGAGACTGTTAGTAAAGACGCTGGAGGGGTGAACCCGAGCACCAGGAGATGAGGAGATGAGATGCCTTTTCCAAACTCTTCCCGATCAGACGGTATACCATCCTCTGGGTGTGACAGGCATGTTTTAGCAGTAGGAAGGGTCCCATTCATGTAAGGAGAACACCAGGGCTTTTTCAAAATCAGTGTCTCCCCGAAACCCAAACTGGGGAATTTTTAAGCTACGGCTACACATATGTTCATTAAGGGCCTTGGGAAGTAGGCAGAGTCCAAACTTTAGATGATTGAAGTCTTCAGGGTCAGAAGCACTCACCACCAGCTTCCCTTAGGTTACACTTTAACTGTCATTGATAGATGATGTCAATAAAAATATCTATTCTTTTTCAGATTATTTCCTCTTATAGGTTATTGCAAAATGTTGAGTGTAGTTCCCTGTGCTATACAGTAGTTCCTTGTTGATGATCTATTTTATACATAGCAGTGTGTATGTGTTAATCCCAAACTGTTAATTTATCCCTCCTCCCACCTTTCCCCTTTGGTAATAATAAATTATAAGATTTTATACTTCTCAGAAATGGGGGAGCTGAAAGAGAGGTATCATTTTCAATGGAAAAGCATTTAAAACAAGATTGAAGCTTTAACCAAGATTATTAGATGTACATCCTTGCAAAGAAATCACTTCGTTTCTCTAATATTGACCTGACAAATAAGACAAACCTTTTCACTGAACTTGCTTATAATAAAGTGATGGAAATATCAAATGGAAGTGTTAGAAACATCTTATTTTACCCGAGCCTTATACACTGCTCTATGTTAACTACAGTTTGGCTCACACATCTGTTCATTGAAGTTACACTAGTCTCAATTTATGTTACTGATCTTCCAGAGTGGACCCCAACAAGTGTCCCCCTGCCCAGTGTCATTGGGGCCAACAGATCGAGACTGAGTTTGGTTCACAAGCAAAGGAAACTTTATATTTTGATCAGAGAATAGAGAGGTGAGAGCATGCACTACCCCGTGGGCTGTGGGCTGGGCTGCTGTGTAGAGATCCTGTCAGAGTCAGTGGGAGGGAGGGGGCGGAGCTCTCGAGGGCCGGGTTGGCTGCAGCTCAGGCTCTATATCGCGGAGTCTGCACTGGGCCCCAGGAGCTGAGGTGTCGACCCAGCCATTCTGCACTAGGAAATCTGGTCTGAAGTGCCGGGTGTGGAACCTCTGCATGCGGGACCCTAGGAGCACGTGAAATTAGACAAAGCACAAAGGATAAAAAAGGTTAGACTTGACTTTATTGTCCAGATTCTATTTTTATCTCCCAGGGATTTTTAATGGGCTTTGCTGGGGACAAACCCCTCCTCTGCCTTTTGTCCCGTTCCGCATTCTTGGAGTGCTGAGGATGCAGACCCTTCTTCTGTAACTGCTGAGTGCTGAGTTGGGAGCCCTCATACCCGGGGGCGAGGGTCAGAACTTCTCCCCAGCAGCCTCCAGGTGACGTTGATTGTCCCCAGGCCCCCTGCCTCCCTGCTCGTCCGCCTGAGCACCAGCATTGGAAGTGTTATAGATTCTAATGACCTTTAAGGGTCTAGGAAAGAGATGTGCAGAGATGCTGTGGGGGCCGCTTTCACTCCGCCCCACATTTGTTCGGCCACCTTAGGCTGACCGTTTCTGCCAGCCTAGATGCTCTGACCAGTAGTCTGCGCTTTCTTCAATTAGGCCCCTGAATTAACGTACAAACAGCACCAGGTGTCAGAGCCCTGCCCGCTCAATTCCCAGACAGTCCAGGGTCAGTGGTGATCAAGGACCATGATGGCCACTGAGTCAACAGCCTTTTGAAGTAAACAGGAGTCCAGCCGGTCTTATTGGCCACCATCATCACGGTGTCTGTAGGCTTTTCTATGGTGACAGTGTGATATACGGTTCCTCTGCCATGATTATTAGCTCCCCTCTGGGTGCAGTAAGTCCTGCAAGCAGTAGTCTGCTCTTTCGGGGCACACTCTTGTTGTTTTATGAGAGAAACTCCAGGTCAAGTGATGTTCACACGAGTCATCATGGTGCCCTGTTGCCCCCGGTTATCTCTCTGGATGTTGGAGTTGGAGGGCCTCCTCACTCGAGGTTGGTGTGCCCACGGAGCGAACCCTGCAACTTCAGGGCATGGTTGGTGGTTAGGATCACCACGTGGGGTCCTTTTCCCTTAGGAGGGAGGTGGCCTTTTGGGCTGCTGATTTCCAGGTTTTTAGATACCGCCAGTATCTTGGCCAGATGTGGCAGTGTGCCAAACCCCTTGGTGACCATAGTTTATCCTACCTGGATGGCATTCTTGCGTTGTTCCATTTCAAGTGGTCCCAGTTTTTGCACTAATTCTCCAATGGCGATTCACCTTTCACCGGGAATGTAAAGGTCAAAGGGTTTAGCTAAATTAGGGAGTTCCAGGGCAAGGGTCTGAATTGACTGCTCTTTCCATTCTTGAAAGGCCACTTCTGGATTCTATTCAAAAGGATCATCATCTTTTCCTTTCAGTGTTTCATATAGAGGCCCAGCTAGTAGACTGTAGTTAGGGATCCAGAAGCAGCAAACCCTGGCCTCCCCAGGAACCCCTAAGCTGTCTTCTAGTTTTAGAAAGGGGTAAGGCTGCAAATGGTTTCTTCCCTTTCCTGGGATGGGCTTCTCCGACCTTCTGTGAGAATGAAGCCCAGGCAGGTCACCGCAGTCTGTGATATTTGAGCTTTTTCTTGGACAACTTCTATCCTTTATTGGCTTGGTAGTTCAGAGGCCTCCTTAGTAGGGCTGGCGATCAGAATGTCGTCTGCGTATTGAAGGAGGGTTTCCTTTTCCAGAGGTAGAATTTTAGGTCTTTAGCTAAGCTTTCCCCAAAGATGGTGTGGGAAGTTTTGAACCCTTGGGGCAAGACGGCCCAGAAGTATTGTTTTAGTTGTATGTTGAGTCCTGCCACTCACAAGCCAAAATTTCTTGTGACTCTGGGACTAATGGAATACAAAAGAAGGCATCATTGAAGACTAATACAGAATACCATGTCCTGGTGGTTGGTAGAATGACCAGCAGGGTGTAGGAATTAGGAGCAACTGGAGGTATATCCTCGGTGGCTTCACTGACTGTCCTGACATCCTTTACCAGGTTCCCAGCAGCTCATGGGGCTCTCGTGGTCAGACCAATCCCAGGATATGGAGCTCACCTGGGCAGGTACCCCACCCCCACCCCAGCCCACAGGGCTCTCATGGTCAGGCCCCTCCCAGGATACAGAGCTACCCTTGCAGGTACCGTGGCAGGGCTGGGCACACAGGAACCATGCACATAGCCCTCATTGCAGAGCACCCCCAGCTCACCTGTCGCTCAGAGCTGACACAGAGCACCTCAGAGCAGGACTTGAACTAACAAACAGCAGCTGCGACAGGTCTGTGACCCTGGGCATCACTCTGTGCGGCCTCCCTCCACCTGGTCTTCCAGAGACTTCCACTGCACCCGGGGCACCAGGCCTCTGTCTCCAACCACCACCCACCCCTCCTCTCCCTGACTCCTGTGTTCCTCTCATTAGGAGAGGGTTTTCTTGAAGTTGTCTCCCACTTATGGGCCAGATAAAATGATTAGAAAACAAGCCAAAGCTGCAGCCCCTTGTCTATCCTGACTCTCAGGAGCCCACACCTGTTCCTTGGACCCGGCCAGTTCAGCAAGTTCCATTTTCTGCAACTGTGAGCCCCTGAGGGGTGATGATTGGCTGACCTGGGCAGCCTTACCGTGCCTGCCAGCCCTCCCCAGGTGTGCCTGGGTTGAGATTAATATAAATACCACTCCAGGCAGCAAGAGCCCCTGCAGCTGTGCTTGACGCCATTTTGTCTGCCCTGTCAGCAATCTCCGGGCTGGGCTGGTGGGAGGGAGTGAGAGGCCACGGCTTTGTGGGTGGCCCAGTGTGAGTGGGGCTCTGCTGGACTTTCTGCAGCAGTTGCCAGGCTGCCACCTGCTAAAGAAGAGGATGTGTCACCCATACCTGCTGCTGGAATTTCTCCCTGGGCAGAAGTGAGGAAGGAAAAAAGCAGTGGGGGCAGGGACAGGACGGGTATCTCAGGCAGGGAAATGGAAATCTTCCAGAAGAGGACCCAGGGCCAGGACCATCCTGGCTGGCCTGCAGGCACCAAGTCGGCTGGCATGCTGTCGCTCGTGTGGCCCCATGGCCCTTCCTCTAGGCTTTCAAGTCCTTGTACATATTCAGGTGTTTTACCTGGGAAGGGTGGGAACAGTTCAGCAGAAGCTGGCCTGGGGCTCATCTCACGTTTACTCACAGACGCCTCAGCACGGTGCCCCAGGCTTGTAATGAGGACACTCCTTGCGGGGGGGCTGCTGGCTGCATGCGAGACGATTCCCCACCTCTGACCAACTTCAGAATTGTCTACCACTGGAGCAAGTGCCCTGATAGGGTTTTCATCTGTATAACTGGTGGGTTCTGTTTTGTTTTTTTCTTTTTTGGTTCAAGGTAGGTTTTATTCCTCTTTTTTGTACTTATAGATGTAAGCATGGAAATAATTCATTCATATAAATACATGTATGTGAAGGGAATAACCCGTTTTTTAAAAAAATTTATTTTTCATTTTATTTTATTTATTTTTTATACAGCAGGTTCTTATTGGTTATCTATTTTATACATATAAATGTATACATGTCAATCCCAATCTCCCAACTCCTCCCACCGCCACCCCCCCCCCCCACGGCTTTCCCCTCTTGGTGTCCATACATTTGTTCTCTACATCTGTGTCTCTATTTCTGCCCTTCAAACTGGTTCATCTGTACCATTTTTCTAGGTTCCACATATATGCGTTAATATACAATATTTGTTTTTCTCTTTCTGACTTACTTCACTCTGTATGACAGTCTCTAGATCCATCGACATCTCTACAAATGACCCAATTTCATTCCTTTTTATGGCTAATAGTCCATTTTATATATGTACTACATCTTTATCCATTCGTCTGTCTGTGGGCATTTAGGTTGCTTCCATTACCTGGCTATTGTAAATAGTGCTGCAATGAACATTGTGGTGAATGTGTCTTTTTGATTTATGGTTTTCTCTGGGTATATGCCCAGTAGTGGGTTGCTGGATCATATGGTAATTCTATTTTTAGTTTTTTAAGGAACCTCCATACTGTTGTCCATAGTGACTATCAATTTACATTCCCACCAATCGTGGAAGAGGGTTCCTTTTCTCCACACCCTCTCCAGCATTTGTTGTTTGTAGATTTTCTGATGATGCCCATTCTAACAGGTGTGAGGTGATACCTCATTGTAGTTTTGATTTGCATTTCTCTAATAATTAGTGATGTAGAGCAGCTTTTCATGTGCTCCTTGGCCATCTCTACGTCTTCTTGGAAGAAATGTCTATTTAGATCTTCTGCCCATTTTTGTATTGGGTTGTTTGTTTTTTTAATATTGAGTTGCATGAGCTGTTTATATATATTGGAGATTAATCCTTTGTCCATTGATTCAGTTGCAAATATATTCTCCCATTCTGAGGGTTGTCTTTTTGTGTTTGTAGTTTCCATTGCTTTGCAAAAGCTTTTACGTTTCATTAGGTCCCATTTGTTTAGTTTTCTTTTTTATGGCATTACTCTAGGAGGTGGATCAAAAAAGATCTTGCTGTGATTTATGTTAGAACATTCTTCCTATGTTTTCCTCTAAGAGTTTTATACTGTCCGGTCTTACATTAAGGTCTCTAATCCATTTTGAATTTATTTTTGTGTATGGTGTTAGGGGGTGTTCTAATTTCATTCTTTTACATGTAGCTGTCCATTTTTCCCAGCACCACTGATTGAAGACACTGTCTTTTCTCCATTGTATAGTCTTGCCTCCTTTGTCATAGATTAGTTGACCATAGGTGTGTAGGTTTATCTCTGGGCTTCTTTCTTTTTTATTTTCCTTTTACACCTTTATTGGAGTATAATTGCTTTACAATGGAATGTTAGTTTCTGCTGTATAACAAAGTGAATCAATTATACATATACATATATCACCATATCCCCTTCCTCTTGCATCTCCCTCCCACCCTCCACATCCCACCCCTTTAGGTGGTCGCAAAGCACCGAGCTGATCTCCCTGTGCTATGTGGCTGCTTCCCAGTAGCTATCGATGTTACATTTGGTAATGTATATATGTCCATGGCACTCTCTCACTTCGTCCCAGCTTACCCTTCCCCCTCCCCGTGTCCTCAAGTCCTTTCTCTACGTCTGTGTCCTTAATCCTGTCCTGCCCCTAGGTTCTTCATAAACTTTTTTCTTTAGATTCCATATATCTCTGTTAACACACAGTATTTATTTTTCTCTTTCTGACTTACTTCACTGTGTAGGACAGACTCTAAGTCCATCCCTCTCACTACAAATAACTCAGTTTTGTTTCTTTTTATGGCTGAGTAATATTCCATTTATATATGTGCCAGATATTCTTTATCCATTCATCTGTCGATGGACACTTAGGTTGCTTCCATGTCCTGGCTATTGTAAGTAGAACTGCAATGAACATTGTTGTATATAACTCTTTTTGAATTATGGTTTTCTCAGGGCAAATGTCCAGTAGTTGGATTGCTGGGTCACATGGTACTTCTATTTTTAGTTTTTTAAGGAACCTCTATACTGTTATCCCTAGTGGCTATAACAATTTACATTCCCAGCAACAGTGCAAGAACGTTCCCTTTTCTCCAGTAAATGCCTCTCCAGCATTTATTGTTTGTAGATTTTTTGATGATTGCCATTCTGACTGCTGTGATGTGATACCTCACTGTAGTTTTGATTTGCATTTCTCTAATGATTAGTGATGTTCAGCATCCTTTCATGTGTTTATTGGCAATCTATATCTCCTTTGGAGAAATGTCTATTTAGGTCTTCTGCCCATTTTTGGATTGTGTTGTTTGTTTTTGTGATATTGAGCTACACGAGCTGCTTGTAAATTTTGGAGATTAATCTTTTGTCATTTGCTTCATTTGAAAACATTTTCTCCCATTCTGAGGGTTGTATTTTCGTCTTCTTTATGTTTTCCTTTGCTGTGCAAAAGCTTTGAAGTTTCATTAGGTCCCATTTGTTTATTTTTGTTTTTATTTCCACTTCTCTGGGAGGTGGGTCAAAAAGGATCTTGCTGTGATTTATGTCATAGAGTGTTCTGCCTCTGTTTCCCTCTAATAATTTTATAGTGTCTGGTCTAACATTAGATCTCTAATCCATTTTGAGTTTATTTTTGTGTATGGTGTTATGGAGTGTTCTAATTTCATTCTTTTACGTGTAGTTGTCCAGTTTTCCCAGCACCACTTACTGAAGAGACTGTCTTTTCTTCATTGTATATCTTTGCCTCCTTTTTCATAGATGAGTTAGCCATAGGTACGTAGGTTTATCTCTGGGCTTTCTATCTTGTTCAATTGATCTATATTTCTGTTTTTGTGCCAGTACCATATAGTCTTGATTAATGTAGCTTTGTAGTATAGTCTGAAGTGAGGAAGTCTGATTCCTCCAGCTCTTTTAATTTCCCTCAAGATTGCTTTGGCTATTCGGGGTCTTTTGTGTCTCCATACAAATTTTAAGATTTTTTTGTTCTAGTTCTGTAGAAAATGCCAGTGGTATTTGATAGGGATTGCATTGAATCTGTAGCTTGCTTTGGGTACTATAGTCATTTTCACAATATTGATTCTTCTAATCCAAGAACATGGTTTATACCTCCATATGTTTGTATCATCTTTGATTTCTTTCAGCAGTGTCTTATAGTTTTCTGAGTACAGGTCTTTTACCTCCTTATGTAGGTTCATTCCTCCGTATTTTATTCTTTTTGTTGCAATGGTGAATGAGATTTTTTCCTTAATTTCTCTTTCTGATCTTTCATTGTTAGTGTATAGGAATGCAAGAGATTTCTGTGCATTAATTTTGTATCCTGCAACTTTACCAAATTCATTGATTAGCTCTAGTAGTTTTCTGGTGGCATCTTTAGGATTCACTATGTGTAGTATCATGTCATTTGCAAACAGTGACAATTTTACTTCTTCTTTTCCAATTTGTATTCCTTTTATTTCTTTTTCTTCTCTGATTACTGTGTCTAGGACTTCCAAAACTATGTTGAGTAATAGTGGTGAGAGTGGACATCCTTGTCTTGTTCCTGATCTTAGAGGAAATGCTTTTAGTTTTTCACCATTGAGAATGATGTTTGCTGTGGGTTTGTCATATACTGCCTTTATTATGTTGAGGTAGATTCCCTCTATGCCCACTTTTTGGAGACTTTTAATCATAAATTGGTGTTGAATTTTGTTGAAAGCTTTTCCTGCATCTATTGGGATGATCATATTTTTATTCTACAATTTGTTAATATGGTGTATCACATTGATTGATTTGTGTATATTGAAGAATTCTTGCATCCCTGGGATAAACCCCACCTGATCATGGTGCATGATCCTTTTAATGTGTTGTTCAATTCTGTTTCCTAGTATTTTGTTGAGGATTTTTACATCTATATTAATCAGTGATATTGGTCTCTAATTTTCTTTTTCTGTAGTATCTTTGTCTGGTTTTGGTATCAGGGTGATGGCGGCCTCATATAATGAGTTTGGGAGTGTTCCTTCCCCTGAAAAGTTCTGAAGAGTTTGAGAAGATTGGGTGTTAGCTCTTGTCTAAATGTTTGATAGAATTCACCTCTGATGCCATCTAGTTCTGGACTTTTGTTTGTTGGAAGATTTTTAATCACACTTTCAATTTCATTACTTGTGATAGGTCTGTTCATATTTTCTATTTCTTCCCGGTTCAGTCTTGGAAGGTTATACCTTTCTAAGAATTTGTCCATTTCTTCCAGGTTGTCCATTTTATTGGCATAGAGTTGCTTGTAGAGGTCTCTTAGGATGCTTTGTATTTCTGTGGTGTCTGTTACAACTTCTCCTTTTTCATTTCTAATTCTATTGATTTGAGTCCTCTCCCTCTTTTACTTGAGTCTGGCTACAGATTTATCATTTTTGTTTATCTTCTCAAAGAACCAGCTTTTAGTTTTATTGATCTTTGCTATTGTTTTTATTTCATTTATTTCTGCTCTGATCTTTATGATTTCTTTCCTTCTATTAACTTTGGGTTTTGTTCTTCGTTCTCTAGTTCCTTTAGGTGTAGGGTTAGATTGTTTATTTGAGATTTTTCTGGTTTCTTGAGGTAGGCTTTTATTGCTATAAACTTCCCTCTTAGAACTGTTTTTGCTGCATCCCATAGGTTTTCGATCATCGTGTTTTTGTTGTCATTTGTCTCTAGGTAGTTTTTGATTTCCTCTTTTATTTCTTCAGTGATCTCTTGGTTATTTAGAAACGTATTGTTTAGCCTCCATGTGTTTGTTTTTTACGTTATTTTCCCTGTAATTGAGTTCTAATCTCAGCATTGTGGTCGGAACAGCTGCTTGATATGATTTCAGTTTTCTTAAATTTACTGAGGCTTTATTTGTGACCCAAGATGTGATCTATCCTGGAGAATGTTCCGTGTGCCATTGAGAAGAACTTGTAGTCTGCTGTTTTTGGATGGAATGTCCTATAAATATCCATTAAATCTATCTGGTCTATTGTGTCATTTAAAGCTTGTGTTTCCTTATTAATTTTCTGTCTGGATGATCTCCATTGGTGTAAGTGAGGTGTTAAAGTCCCTTGCTATTATTGTGTTACTGTTGATTTCCTCTTTTATAGCTGTTAGCAGTTGCCTTATATATTGAGGTGTTCCTGTGTTGGGTACATATATATTTATAATTGTTATATCTTGGATTGATCCCTTGATCATTATGTAGTGTCCTTCCTTGTCTCTTGTAACATTCTTTATTTTAAAATCTATTTTATCTGATATGAGTATTGCTACTCCAGCTTTCTTTTGATTTCCATTTGCCTGGAATATATTTTTCCATCCCCTCACTTTCAGTCTGTATGTGTCCCTAGGTCTGAAATGGGTCTCTTGTAGACAGCATATATATGGATCTTGTTTTTGTATCCATTCAGTGAGCCCCTGTCATTTGGTTGGAGCATTTAATCTATTCATGTTTAAGGTAATTATCAATATGTATGTTCCTATTATTATTTTCTTAATTGTTATGGGTTTGTCTTAGTGGGTCCTTTTCTTCTCTTGTGTTTCCCACTTAGAGAAGTTCCTTTAGCATTTGTTGTAGAGCTGGTTTCATGGTGCTGAATTCTCTTAGCTTTTGCTTGTCTGTTAAGCTTTTGATTTCTCCATCAAATCTGAATGAGAAAAAAAAAAAAAGAAAAAAAAATCTGAATGAGATACTTGCTGGGTGGAGTACTCTTGGTGGTAGGTTCTTCCCTTTCATCACGTTAAATTTATCATGCCACTCCCTTCTGGCTTGTAGATTTTCTGCTGAGAAATCAGCTGTTAACCTTATGGGAGTTCCGTTGTATGTTGTCATTTTTCCCTTGTTGCTTTCAATAATTTTTCTTTGTCTTTAATGTTTTCAATTTGATTACTGTGTGTCTCGGCATTTTTCTCCTTTGGTTTATCCTGCCTGGGACTCTCTGCGCTTCGTGGACTTCGGTGGCTATTTCTTTTCCCATGCTAGGGAAGTTTTCAACTATAATCTCTTCAGATACTTTCTCGAGTCCTTTCTCTCTCTGTTCTCCATCTGGGACCCCTATAATACGAATGTTGTTGCATTTAATGTTGTCCCAGAAGTCTCTTAGTTTGTCTTCATTTATTTTCATTCTTTTTCTTTATTCTGTTCCATGGCAGTGATTTCCACCTTTCTGTCTTCCAAGTCACTTATCCGTTCTTCTGTCACAGTTATTCTGCTACTGATTCCTTCTAGTGTATTTTTCATTTCAGTTATTGTATTGTTCATCTCTGTTTGTTTGTTCTTTAATTGTTCTAGGTGTTTGTTCCTTAATTCTTCTAGGTCTTTGTTAAGCATTTCTTGCATCTTCTCGATCTTTGCCTCCATTATTTTTCTAAGGTCTTGGATCATCTTCACTATCATTATTCTGAATTCTTTTACTGGAAGG
The DNA here is from genome assembly GCF_963455315.2 of Globicephala melas. Taxonomy (NCBI): domain Eukaryota; kingdom Metazoa; phylum Chordata; class Mammalia; order Artiodactyla; family Delphinidae; genus Globicephala; species Globicephala melas. The sequence goes on along the minus strand of NC_083317.1, from coordinate 111,357,661 downwards.
TTACCTATCCCCACCTCATTTCGTTGTTTTTCTGAGGATTTATCTTGTTCCTTGATCTGGTATAAAGTCCTCTGCCTTTTCATTTTCTCTATCTTTCTGTGAATGTGGTTTTCCTTCCACAGGCTGCAGAATTGTAGTTCTTCTTGCTTCTGCTGTCTGCTCTCCAGTGATTGAGTCTATCTGAGAGGCTTGTGCAAGCTTCCTTATGCGAGGGACTGGTGGTGGGTAGAGCTGGGTGTTGCTCTGGTGGGCAGAGCTTTAATCTGCTTGTCTGTGGATTAAATAAAAGTTTAATAAAAAGTTTAATCTACTTGTCTGCTGATGCATGGGGCTGGGTTCCCTCCCTGTTGGTTGTTTGGACTGAGGTGACCCAGCACTGGAGCCTACCTTGCTCTTGGTGAGGCTAATGGTGGACTCTGGGAGAGTTCACGCCAAGGAGTATTTCCCAGAACTTCTGCTGTCAGTGTCGTTGTCCCCATGGTGAGCCGCAGCCACACCCCACCTCTGCAGGAGACCCTCTAAAACTAGCAGCTAGGTATGATCATTCACCTATGGGGTGACTGCTCCTTCCCCTGGGTCCTGATGTGCACACTACTTTGTGTGTGTCCTCCAAGAGTGGAGTCTCTGTTGAGACTCTGAGTCTCTGAGTGCAGTTGAGACTCTGAGTGGAGTCGCACAAACTCTGGGTCCTGTGGAGCTTCGATGTTTTGTGGTTCTAGAAATCCTATAGGAGACGGTCCACAGCAGGTGAAGCTAATGCTGTCATAGAGGTGGTGAAACCAAAGATCTGCAGTTCCGACTAGAGGTGCTGATGTACAAACAGGACAAAATCATCTCATGTGAATGTAGTTCAGGCATGTTTAAAATGAATGCAGTCATGTTAATGCCTAACATCTTCTATCTTGTGCCTCTCCTCAAGGACCCCCTCCTCAGTTCCTGTGGCTCCTGTAAGTCATGTACAGGGGAATGGAGAGTGGGCTCTGTCCAGTCTGAGCCCTGAGTTACCCTGTGTGTATCTTAGGATACTTTGTATTTCTGTGGTGGCTCTTGTAACATCATCTCTTTCAGTTCTGATTTATTTGGGCCCTCTCTTTTAAAAAAAATACTACTGTTGTCTTTTATTCTTTACAGAAGTTTCATAAATGTTTGATCTACTACCCTTACTCTATGTATACTTTTTGCCGTGAGATTTTTACTTTTGTTTGTTTTCTTGTTACTGTCAATAATTAGTGAGAATTCTTTTAAGCTACCTTCAACATTGCTTATAAAGCTGCTTTATTAGTGATGACAGAGCTTTAATGGAAGTCGTGTTCTGGTTGTAAATTAGAATGCAATGTGCCAGCAAAAAGTCCCTTAAGTGTATGTCTCATTACTTCTTGTTCTTTTTTTTTCCTTTTCTCTCTCTTTTTTCTTGTTCTTTTTTTAATTTTTATTTTTTATCAGAGCAAATTTGATTAAAATGTTTTGTTTGTTCTAGGTGTGTAAGATGTGGTTCTTTTACACATATACATGTATCTATACTTCTTCAGATCGTTTTCTCATGTAGCTTGTGACACAATGTTGAGTAGTCTTCTCTTGGTATTCCGTAGGTCTTTGGTGATTATATATTTCACATGTGTTTCTATATCTATGTTAACCCCAATATCCTAATATATCCAGTCCTCACACCTTTCCATTTGGTGAACCTTAACTTTGTTTAATGAATCTGTGATTGCCTTTCTCTGTGGAAATATCTTCATTGGTATCAATTTTTAGCTAACATCTATAAGTGATATTATAGGATATGTGTCTTTTGCTGTCTGACTTAGTACAATTTGCCTGATTACCTCTAGAAGCATCTACGGTGCTGCAAATGGCACTGTTTCATTTTTTTCCCTAGATAATATTCCATCTGTACATGTACCAGTTCTTCTTTGTCCACTCACCTCTTGATGGACTTTTTGGTTGCCTCCATGTCTTGGCTATTGTAATACTGCTGCACTGCACATTTGCCTGCCTGTGTCTTTCCAATTCTGTCTTCTTATGTTATAGGCCCAAGAGTGGGCCTCCTGTATCATATAGTATCTCAGGGTTTACCATTTAAATGCACCACGATTCTGTGCTCATTAGTGGCTCTTTCCAGGTTACATCCCACTTAAAGTTGAGGGTATGCATTTCTCCACAACACCTTCAGCATTTATTTATTTATTTATTTTTAACATCTTTATTGAAGTATAATTGCTTTACAATGGTGTGCTAGCTTGTGCTTTACAACAAAATGAATCAGTTATACATATACATATGTTCCCATATCACTTCCCTCTTGCGTCTCCCTCCCTCCCACCCTCCCTCCCCTCCAGGCGGTCACAAAGCACTGAGCTGATCTCCCTGTGCCATGCTGCTGCTTCCCACTAGCTATCTACCTTACGTTTGGTAGTGTATATATGTCCATGCCTCTCTCTCCCTTTGTCACAGCTTACCCTTCCCCCTCCCCATATCCTCAAGTCCATTCTCTAGTAGGTCTCTGTCTTTATTCCTGTTTTACCCCTAGGTTCTTCATGACATTTTTTTTTCTTAAATTCCAGGTATATGTGTTAGCATACGGTATTTGTCTCTCTCTGACTTACTTCACTGTGTATGACAGACTCTAGGTCTATCCACCTCATTACAAATAGCTCAATTTCGTTTCTTTTTATGGTTTCAGCATTTATTGTTTGTAGTTTTCTTGCTGATGGATATTCTGACTGGTGTGAGCTGATACCTCTTTGTGGTTGAATTTGCATATGACTCATAATCCTTTGAAATTGCGCTTTAAGGCATGTCCTTTTTATTTTTCAAAGTGTGATTACAGCTTAGCTCTTCAAGGTGTTTTCTAAAGTATGTGTTACATTTTGAAATTTATTGGCCATTACCTCCCTCAAAACATTTTGAGGGCAGGTTTCATTTACAGCCCTGCAGTACTTGTTCACATGAAGTGACCGTTAGCCCGGCTTTAAAGCTGCTTTTGCAGGTAACGGCCAGACTGCGGCAGCCTTTCTTTGTTCCTCATGCTGGTACTAGGGAAACAGAGCTTCCGGCCAGTGGTCTTCCTCGGTTATAAATTAGAGTGGAATGTGCCCGGATAAACCCCCAAAGGCTGATGTCTCCTTACTTTTGTTTGTTTTTTAAATTTAATTTATATTTTTATCGGAGTAATATTCCATTGTGTATATGGACCACTTCTTGGTGCATAGCTCTGTTGAAGGACATTTTCATTGCTTCCAAGTGTTGGCTATATTAAATATTGCTGGAGTGCAAGATTGCCAGCCTGTGACTTTTTGATTCTCATTTTCTCAGGTGATAGGCCCAGCAGTGGGTGTGACTGATTGACTAGTAGCTCAATGTTTACCTTTTCAAAGCACCTCCATTGTGTTTTCATTAGTGGCTCTTACCATGTCTCCCTTAGAACCGAGGGTACGAACTTCTCCACAATCCCTTCAGCATTTATAGTTTGCAGCATTTTTGCTAATGGCCAATCTGACTGCTGTGACCTGATAGGTTTTTGTAATTTGGGTTTGCATGACTTTAAAAATTCCTAAAATTCATCATTTTCCACGCCTTTTTCCTTTCTGTTAAAAATCAAGTGTGAGTACAATATATCTCTTGAAGCTGTCTTCTTGGAAGGTTGCCCTCTTTTGAATTTTTGGTGGATATTCGACCCCAGGATTTTTTTGGAGGGCAGATGTCATTACAGAGCTGCAAGTTTGGTGAATATTTAGTGACCATTAGCACTGGGTTTAAAGCTGCTGTTGTGGGAAACGGTCACAAGGAGGCAGCATTTGTCCTTTCCCAAATCTGAGTACTAGGGCAGCAGAGCCTTTCTGGAAGTCGTGGTCCTAAGTTTTAAGTTAGAATGGAATGTGCCAGGAGGAACGCCCATAAGTTTATGTCTCATTACATCTTGGTTTTTAAAATTTATTTAATCGGGGTAATGATTAGATATTGTTTGTCCAGATGTACACAATCTGGTTCATTTGTACAATATATATGTCTATTCATGTTCAGATCCTCTTCCCATGTAAAATATTACAGTGTTCCGTAGACCTCCCTTGCTATATGGTCCGTCTTTTTGATATAAGTTTATTATATGTATTTGTATACGTATGGTAACGTTAATCTTAATTTATCCATTCTGCCCACCTTTCCTTTTAGATAAGCATACTTAATTTCTAAGTCTGTGAGTGTCTTTCTCTGTGGAAATATGTTCATTTGTGTTAGTTATTAGATAACGCCTATAAGTGATATCATAGGATATAGGTCTTTTGTTTTCTGACTTACCTCATATTCTGTGATTATCTCCAAGCTCATCTATGGCACCTCAAATAGCAGTGTTTCATTGTTTTCCATGGTTAATATTCTATTGTGAACGTGGACCACTTCTTCTTCATCCATACATCTGTTGATGGACATTTTGGTGGCTTCACTGTCTTGGCTATTGTGAATAAGGCTGCAGTGCAGCTTTTGCAGCCCGCTTCTTCTCGATTCTGGTCTTCTCAGGTGAGAGGCCCAGTGGTGTGACTGCTGCATCGAATGGTATCTCAACTTTTACTTTTAATCGTAGCTCCTTTCTGTTCTCATTATTGGCTCTTACCACGTTACATCTCACCAGCAGCTAGAGGGTACACAGTTCTCTAAAACCCCTTCAGAATTTATTGTTTATAGACCTTTTGCTGATGGTCAGTCGACTGGTGTGAGTTGAACCTTTTTGTACATTAGATTTGCATGAGTCTAATAATTCCTGAGGTTGAGCTTTCACCCATTTTCCTTTTTCTAAACAAGAGAGTGAGTCAAACTTACCTCTTCATACTATCGTCTTGAAAAATTTGTCAGTTTTGAATTTTATTGTCCATTCCCTACCTCAGTACAGTTGTTTAGGGCAGGTGTCCTTTGCAGCCCTGAGTCCTTGTGAATGTTAAGAGAACATTAGCTGTGGGCTTAACGCCGCTCTTGCGGAAAACGGCCACAAGGCAGAATTTCTACATTTCCAACTCTGGGTTTTTGGGCAGCAGAGCCTTCCTGGAAATCGTGTTAGTAGGCTGCAAATTAGAGTGGAATGTGCCAGAGCACATCCCCAAGAGCTTATATCTCCTTACTTCTTGTTTGTTTTATAAATTTAATTTTTATTAATTATCAGAGCAAACTTGATAAAAATATTTTGTTTCTCCTAGGTGTACAGAATCTGGTTCATTATATCAATGTATCTGTCATTTATCTTTGCATTCTTTACCGTGTAGGTTATTACAGAGTGTTGCCTAGACCTCTCTTGGTATTCCATAGGTATTTTGTGATTATATATTTCATATGTATTAGTACATGTCTGTTAACCCTCATAGCCTAATTCACACATTCCTTACACTTTTCCATTTGGTTAAACATACTTTTTTTTTCTTAATCCATGCTTTTCCTTCTCTTGGAAATAAGTTCATGAGTATCAACTTTTAGGTAACACCTAGAAGTGATGTCATAGGATATCTGTCTTTCACTTTCTTTCTTTAATTTGAGTGATTATCTCTAGGTCCTTATATGGTGGTGCAAACGGCACTGTTTCATTGTTTTCCATGGCTAATATTCCATTGTTTACATGGACCACTTCCTCTTTGTGCATTTTTCTGTTGATGGACATTTTGGTTTCTTCCAAGTCTTGGCTATGTTAAATATTCCTGCAGTACAGGATTGCCAGCCTGTGTCTTTTCCATTCTGCTCTGCTCAGGTGATAGGCACATCAAAGGACCTACCAGATCACATGGTAGCTCAATTTTTACCCTTAAACGCACCTCCATTATGTTCTCACTACGGGCTGTTACCAGTTTACATCCCCCCAGCAGCTGGAGGGTACACAGTTCTCTGAAACCCCTTCAGCATTTATTCTTTGTAGACTTTTTGCTGAAGAACATTCTGACGGCTGTGAGGTGAACATTTCTGTAATTGGATTTGCATGGCTTTATTCATTGCTGATGTTGCGCATTTTTCAATTTCCTTTTATTTTAAAGAGAAAAAAAAAGAAAAGACAAAATGTGCGTAAAATATGCCTCTTGACATTGTCTTCTTGAAATGTTGACGTCTTTTGAATTTTCTCGTCGATTACGACCCCAGGACATTTTTTGAGGCCCGGTGTCCTTTACAGCGCTGCACATATTTTGAATATTAAGTGAACATTACCTCTTGGTTTAAAGCTGCTGTTGTGTGAAACAGCCACAAGGCGGCAGCATTTCTCCTTTACCAAATCTGGTTACCAGGGCAACAGAGCCTTAATGGAAGTCCTGTTCTAGGTTGAAAATTAGAATGGGATGTGCCAGGAAAAATTCCTTTCAGTTTATGTCTCATTATTTCTTGTTCATATTTTTAATTTAAGTTTTATTTTTTATCGCAGCAAATTTGATTACAATGTTTTTTTTTTTTTTTTGTTCTAGGTGTGCAAGATGTGGTTCTTTCACACACATACATATATCTATTCTTCTTTGGAACCTTTTCCCAGGTAGGTTATGACACAATGTTGAGTAGTCTTCTCTTGGTATTCCGTAGGTCTTTGGTGATTATATATTTCACATGTGTTTCTATATCTATGTTAACCCCAATATCGTAATGTATCCAATCCTCACACCTTTCGATTTAGGGAACCATAAGTTTGTTCAATGAATCTGTGATTGCCTTTCTCTGTGGAAATATCTTCATTGTTATCAATTTTCAGGTAACACCTATAAGTGATATACGTTAGGTGTCTTTCGCTTTCTCACTTACTACAAGTTGCATGGTTACCTCTAGACTCATCTATGGTGCTGCAAATGGCATTGTTTCATTTTTCTCCCGAGCTAATATTCCATCTCTACATGTAACAGTTCCTCTTTGTCCACTCATCTGTTGATGGACTTTTGGTTGCTTCCATGTCTTGGCTATTGTAATACTGCTGCAGTGCAGATTAGCCTGCCTGTGTCTTTCCAATTATGTCTTCTTATGTTATAGGCCCAGGAGTGGGCCTGCTGGATCATATAGTAGCTCAATGTTTACCTTTTAAAGGCACCTCCACCCTGTTCCCATTAGTGACTCTTACCAGGTTACGTCCCACTTCAAATTAAGGGTATGCATTTCTCCACAACCTCTTCAGCATTGATCGTTTGTAGTTTCTTTCCTGATGGTTATTCTGAATGGTGTGAGCTGATACCTCTGTGTGGTTGGATTTGCATGTGTCTCATAATCCTTTGAAATTGAGCTTTCAGGCATGTCCTTTTATTTTTCAAACGGTTATTACAGCTTAGTTCTTCAAATGGTTTTCTTGAAATATGTGCCACATTTTGAAATACTTTGGCCTTTACCTCCCGCAAGACATGATGAAGGCAGGTTTCCTTTACAGCCCTGCAGGACTTGTTCATATGAAGTGAAAATTAGCATAGGTTTTAAAGCTGCTTTTGCAGGTAATGGCCAGAGGGTGGAGCATTTCATAATTCTATGAAACGTAACTGAACACACAATATATATTTTTTCTTTTAAATTTCCATTGTTACTTTTTTAAAGTACAATTATAATTGAAGTTCTTTGTAACAAGTGAAATTTAAAAAATTAAAGGAAAAGATAATATTTTACCACTTGCCATCCTTTCCCATTTACTGAAACGACCAGCATAATGTGTAGAGTTCTCATTTTATCCAGGTGTTCTATACATCTGGAATATCATGCTTCTCACTGTAGAAAAACAGATTTAGTTCTCACACTTTTTATAGGCTACACAACAGTCCATAGAACAGAAGTACCAACTATTTCAGACTTAGCTTTTTGAGGGACACTCAGGTTACTTTCTGTTTTATTTTGTTGTTCTTTTTTGGGGGGGGGTAGGAGTTTATTATTTATTTATTTATTTTTGTTGTGTTGGGTCTGAGTTTCTGTGTGAGGGCTTTCTCTAGTTGTGGCAAGTGGGGGGCCACTCTTGATCTCCGTGCGCGGGCCTCTCACTATTGCGGCCTCTCTTGTTGCAGAGCACAGGCTCCAGATGCGAGGGCTCACTGGTTGTGGCTTATGAGCCTAGTTGCTCCATGGCATGTGGGATCCTCCCAGACCAGGGCTCGAACCTGTGTCCCCTGCATTAGCAGGCAGATTCTAACCACCGCACCACCAGCGAAGCCCCCTATTTTGTTGTTCTGCTAGTTTGTTTTAACCCAAGAAAATATTTTTTTAAATACAAAAAACCAAAATTAAGCTAGGGGTAAGGATTAGGGTTTAGGGTAAGGTTTAGGGTTAGGATACGGGTTAGGATTATTGTACGGCTTAGAGTATGGTTTAGGGTTATGGTTATGGTACGGGTTAGTGTTAGGGTACAGTTTAGGGTATGGCTACGGTTTAGTGTTAGGGTACGGGTTAAGGTATGGGTTAGTGTTAGGGTATGGGTTAGGATTAGGGTATGGTTTACGTTCAGGGTTATGCTTAGGTTTAGTGTATGGGTTAGTGTTAGGTACGGGTTAGGGTAAGGGTTAGGGTTAGGTTTAGTGTTAAGGAAGGGGTACAGTTTAGGGTACAGTATAGGGAACAACAAAGGGTTAATGTTAGGGTACGTGTTAGGGTACAGTTTAGTGTTAGTGTACGGGTTAGGATTAAGGTATGGTTTAGGGTAAGGTTTAGGGTTAGGGTTAGGGAACGGGTATGGTTTGGGGTACAGTTTAGGGTATGACCACGGGTTAGGAGTAGGGTAAGTGTTAGGGTACGGTTTAGTGTTAGTGTACAGGTTAGGATTATGGTACGGGATAGTGTAAGGGTTAGGGTTAGGGTTAGGGAATGGGTACAGATTAGGTTACAGGTTAAGGTATGACAACGTGTTAGGGTTAGGGTACGTGTTAGTGTATGGGTTAGGATTAGGGTACGGGTTAGGTTATGGGTTAGTGTTAGGGGATGGGTTAGGATTAGGGTACGGGTTATGGTACGGTTTAGGGAAAGGGTTAGGATATGGGGTAGGGTTAGGATAAAATTTAGTGTATGGCTATGTGTTACTGTTAGGGTACATGTTAGCGTACGGGTTAGTGTTCGTGTACAGCTTAGGGTAAGGGTTAGGGTTAAGGAACGGGTACGGTCTCAGGTACAGGTTAGGGTACGGTAGCGGGATAGGGTTAGGGTTAGGGTTAGGATGAGACTTCTTTGTAGTGCAGATTTGAAATTCCCGCTTGCTTGGTTGGCCAAAAAGGGCGTATGTGTTTTATCCTGAATATATTCAGGAAAAAACGCATACGCACTTTTTGGCCAAGTGCATCGTTGCCGAAGATCTGCCGCTTTTCATATGCTTTAAATGCAATTCCAATCTACCTCCTGAAATCTGTTTCCTGCAATTGTGCCTTGCTTTCAAGTCCTCTTCACAGCATTACCTCAATATATTTTTGGACGATAGTTGTCCTTTATAACTCTGCAGGTTTGTGAATTGCAGTGCCCTTGAGCTCCTTTTTTCAACTCGCTTTCTGTGAGCTGGCCACAAATCAACAGGATTGCTTCAGGCCCTATTCTGGTTCCGGCACGGCATGCTAAGTCTTTGGTTAATTCTACATCCTGGTGGGAAATTAGAGTGAAATGTGCCCGTCCAAACACCTACAGCTAGTCTCTCATTGGTTCTCCCTATTCCCGTTCATCCTCCGCAGAAATTGCAGAGTGTGCCAAACAGGAGGTTACAAGCACTGACTCTCCAAGTGGGGAGATTGTTAGTAAAGCGTCTGGAATGGCGAACCCGAGTACCAGAGGACGAATAATGAGATGCGTTTTAGAAACCTTGCCCGATCACACTGTGGACCATCCTCTGGGTTTCCCACGCATGTTTTAGCTGTAGGAAGAATCCCTTAAACCTGGAGAGTTGGGACCCATGGAATGGATAGCATGCAGTACTACTTCAAAGGGTTTGCATTTGCTCACCGAACCTCACCAATCCTCACAGCCCCAAGTGTCCAGCCTTATGTCTCTCCCAGCTGTGGGTGTAGATGTGGTAAATCCAGGTTTCGTCACAAGCCCTGAACAAATTATTTAAGAATTTATCTCTCTTTCACTGTCTTTGTGTTTTGATTTTGAAATTTATTTTTATAATGGGGTTTACCTGATTTTCACTGCTGTGTTTATGCTGCTCGATGCACACTTGATCCTCTTACGGAGACATATAAACACATAGGTTTTAAGATTCTTACTAGTCAGATATATTCCTCTGCGGTGAATAAGGGGTGTTGAGTCCACTTCATTGAACAAGGAGTATATCTTGTCTATTACTGGCTTATGGAACGGTATCTGTGCTAATTTCAATCTCTGGTTTTATGCAGCACCCCAACTCACCTTTCCCCTTAAGCAAGCAAAAGTTTGTTTTCTAAATGTGAGACTCTGTTCTGTTTTGTAATTCAGTTCATGTGTAGCCAAGTTTACATTCCCTCTATAAGTGATATCTTATGACTAGTTTCTTTTTCTGTGTGACTTATTTCACTCAGAATCATCGTACCTAAATCCACTCATTATGCTGCTACGGGCCTGATGACATTGATTTCATTGCGGAGTGATATTCTAGTCTATGTAAGTACCACAACTTCTTTATCCATTTTTCTCTTTCTGGGATACTTAAGTTGTTCCGTTGTCGGGGTTCGTGTAAACACAGCAGCCCTAAACTTTGGGGTGGCTGTGTCTTTTTGATTTTAATATCCCTAAGCTATAGGACCATAAGTGGAAGTGCCCTAGGCTCTGTTGCTTTGTTTTTTAGAGGTTTCAGGAAACACCATACACTTCTCCAGAGTGGCTGTTGGCCATTTACATCCCGCCCATCAGCATAACAAGGCTCCCTGTTCTCCATGGCCTGTCCTGCCTTTCTGGTTTTTACACTTTTTTCAGATGGCCCATTTGACCGGTGGGAAGTGAGACTTCATTGTAGTGCCGATTTCCATTGCACGCTTCCTTGGTTGGCAAAAAAGGCCATATGCGTTTTTTCCTGGATATATTCAGGAAAAAACGCATATGCATTTTTTGGCCAAGTGCATCATTGTCGAAGTTCTGCCGCTTTTCATGTGCTTTAAATGCAATTCCAATCTACCTCCTGAAATCTGTTTCCTGCAATTGTGCCTTGCTTTCAAGTCCTCTTCGCAGCCTTACCTCAATATATTTTTGACGATAGTTGTCCTTTATAACTCTGCAGGTTTGTGAATTGCAGTGACCCTGAGCTCCTTTTTTCAACTCGCTTTTTTGTGAGCTGGACGCAAAACGGCAGGATTTCTTCAGTCCCTAATCTGGTTCCATCGTGGCAGCTGAGTCTTTGGTTAATTCTTCTTCTTAGTGGGAAATTAGAGTGAAATGTGCCCGTCCAAACAACTACAGCTAGTCTCTCATTGGTTCTCCCTATTCCCGTTCATCCTCCGCAGAAATTGCAAACTGTGCCAAACAGGAGTTTTAAGGCACTGACACTCCAAGTGGGGAGATTGTTAGTCAAACGTCTGGAATGGCGAACCCGAGTACAAAGTGACGAGAAATGGGATGCGTTTAAGAAACATTGCCGGATCACACGGTGGACCATACTCTGGGTTTCCCATGCATGTTTTAGCTTTAGGAATAATCCCTTAAACCTGGAGAGTTGGGACCAATGGAATGGGTAACATGCAGGATTACTTCAAAGGATCTGCATTTGCTCACCGAACCTCACCAATTCTCTCAGCCCCAAGTGTCCAGCCTTATGTCTCACCCAGCTGTGGGTGTAGATGTGGTAAATCCAGGTTTCATCACAAGCCTGAACGAATTATTTAAGAATTTCTCTCTCTCTCACTGTCTTTGTGTTTTGTTTTTGAAGTTTATTTTTATAATGGGGTTGAGCTGATTTTCACTGCTGTGTTTATGCGTCTCTACACACCCTTGATTCTCTTATGGAGACATATAAATACATAGATTTTAAGATTCTTACTAGTCAGATATATTCCTCTGCGATGAATAGGGGGTGTTGAGTGCACTTCGTTGAGCAAGGAGTAGGTCTTGTCTATTACATATTTGGCTTATGGAACGGTATCTGTGCTCATTTCAATCTCTGGATTTATGCAGCACCCCAACTCACCTTTCCCCTTAAGCAAACATGTTTGTTTTCTAAATGTGAGACTCTGTTCTGTTTTGTAATTCAGTTCATGTGTAGCCAAGTTTACATTCCCTCTATAAGTGATATCTTATGACTCGTTTCTTTTTCTGTGTGACTTATTTCCTTAGAATCATCGTACCTAAATCCACTCATTGTGCTCCTAGGGGCCTGATGATATTGATTTCATTGCTGAGTGATATTCCAGTGTACATAAGTACCACAACTTCTTTATCCATTTTCCTCTTTCTGGGATATTTAAATTGTACTGTAGTCGAGGTTCTTGTAAACACAGCAGCCCTAAACTTTGGGGTGGCTGTGTCTTGTTGATTTTAATTTTCCTAACCTATAGGGCCATAGGTGGAAGCAACCTAAGCTCTGTAGCTTTGTTTTTTAGATGTTTCAGGAAACTCCATACACTTCTCCAGAGTGGCTGTTGGCCATTTACATCCCGCCCATCAGCATAAAAAGGCTCCCTGTTCTCCATGGCCTGTCCTGCCTTTCTGGCTTTTACACTTTTTTCAGATGGCCCATTTGACCGGTGGGAAGTGAGACTTCATTGTAGTGCAGATCTCCGTTGCAGGCTTGCTTGTTTGGACAAAAAGAGTGTATGCGTTTTTTCCTGCATGTATTCAGGAAAAAAACGCATACGCCCTTTTTGGCCAAGTGCATCATTGTCGAAGTTCTGCCGCTTTTCATATGCTTTAAATGCAGTTTCCATCTACCTCCTGAAATATATTTCCTGCAATTGTGCCGTGCTTTCAAGTCCTCTTCGCAGCCTTACCTCAATATATTTTTGGACGATAACTGTCATTTATAACTCTGCAGGTTTATCAATTACAGTGCCCCTGAGGTCCTTTCTTCAACTCGCTTTCTTGTGAGCTGGCCGCAACACCGCAGGATTGCTTCAGGCCCTAATCTGGTTTCATCACGGCACGCTGAGCCTTTTGTTAATTCCTCTTCCTGGTGGGAAATTAGAGTGAAATGTGACCGTCCAAACACCTATAGCTAGTCTCTCATTGGTTCTCCCTATTCCCGTTCAACCTCTGCAGAAACTGCTAACTGTGCTAAACAGGAGTTTTAAGGCATAGACTCTCCACGTGGGGAGATTTTTAGTAAAGCATCTGGAATGGCGAACCCGTGTACCAAGGGACAAAAAATGAGATGCGTTTTAGAAACGTTGCCCGATCACATGGTGTACAATCCTCTGGGTTTCCCATGCATGTTTTAGCTGTAGGAAGAATCCCTTAAACCAGGAGAGTTGGGACCCATGGAATGCGTAGCATACAGTGTTACTTCAAAGGGTCTCCATTTGCTCACCGAACCTCACCAATCCTCTCAGCCCCAAATGTCCTGCCTTATGTCTCACCCAGCTGTGGGTGTAGATGTGGTAAATCCAAGTTTCATCACAAGCCCTGAACGAATTATTTAAGAACTTTCTCTCCTTCACTGTCTTTGTTTTTGAAATTTATTTTAATAATGGGGTTTAGTTGATTTTCATGGCTGTGTATACTGCTCTACACACACTTGATTCTCTTACGGAGACATATAAATACATATGTTTTAATATTCTTATTGTCAGATATATTCCTCTGCAGTGAATAGGCGGTGTTGAGTCTAATTTGTTGAGCAAGGAGTATATCTTGTCTATTACATATTTGGCTTATGGAATAGTATCTGTGCTAATTTCAATCTCTGGTTTTACGTAGCACCCCAACTCACCATTCCCCTTAAGAAAGCATAAGTTTGTTTTCTAAATGTGAGACTCTGTTCTGTTTTGTAATTCAGTTCATGTGTAGCCAAGTTTACATTCCCTCTATAAGTGATATCTTATGATAAGTTTCTTTTTCTGTGTGACTTATTTCCTTTGAATCATTGTACCTAAATCCATTCATTATGCTTGTACGGGCCGGACGACATTGATTTCATTGCTGAGTGATATCCAATTGTACGTAAGTACGAAAACTTCTTTATCCATTTCTCTCTTTCAAGGATATTTAATTTGTACCGTAGTCGAGGCTCTTGTAAACACAGCAGCCCTAAACTTTGGGGTGGTTGTTTCTTGTTATTTTAATTTTCCTGAGCTATAGTGCTATAAGTGGGTTTAGGGTTAGGGTTAAGGTTAGGGTTAGGGAACGGGTATGGTTTAGGATGCAACAATGGTTTAGGGTGAGTGAAAGTGTTAGGGTACAGGTCAGTGTTAGTGTACCGTTTAGGATTAGGGTAAGTGTTAGGGTAATGCTTCGGGTTAGGGTTATGGTAAGGGAACGGGGACGGTTTAGGGTAGAGGTTAGGGTACGACAACGGTTTAGGGATAGGATACATGTAAGGGTAAGGGTTAGTGTTAGCGTACGGGTTAGGATTAGGGGACGGGTTAGGGTAAGGCTTCGGGTAAGGGTTAGGGTTAGGGTTACGGTTAGGGGACGGGGACGGTTTAGGTTACAGTTTAGGGTACGACAACGGTTTAGGGTGAGCATACGTGTTAGGGTACGGGTTAGTGTTAGCATACGGATTAAGATTAGCGGACGGGTTAGGGTAAGGCTTCGGGTAACGGTTAAGGTGAGGGTTAGGGTTAGGGTTAGGAGACGGGGATGGTTTAGGGTACAGGATAGGGTACGACAATTTTTTAGGGTGAGTGTACGTGTTAGGGTATGGGTTAGTGTTAGCCTACAGGTTACGATTAGGAGACGGGTTAGGGTAAGACTGCAGGTAACGGTTAGCGTTCGGGTTAAGGTTAGGGTTAGGGGACGGTTTAGGGTACAGGTTAGGGTATGACAACAGTTTAGGGTGAGCGTATTTGTTGGGGTATGTGTTAGTGTTAGCGTACGGGTTAGGATTACGGGACGGGTTAGGGTAAGACTTCGGGTAAAGGTTAGGGTTAGGGGACGGGGACAGTTTAGGGTACAGGTTAGGGTACGACAACGGTTAGGGTGAACGTACGAGTTAGGGTACGGGTTAGTGTTAGCCTACGGGTTGCGATTAGGGGACGGGTTAGGGTAAGGCTTCGGATAAGTGCTAGGTTAGGGTTAGGGTTAGGGGACGGGGACGGGGACGGGGACGGTTTAGGGTACAGACTACGGTATGCCAATGGTTTAGGGTGTGCGTAGGTGTGAGGGCAGGGGTTACTGTTAGGGCACGGGTTAGAGTTACGGTTAGGGCACGGGTTAGGATTAGGGCACTGGTTAGGTTTAGGGCATGTGTCAGGGTTAGAGGGTTAGGGTTAGGTTTAGGATTAGGGCACGGGTTAGGGTTAGGGTTAGGGTTTAGGGTTAGGGTTTAGGGCTAGGGTTTAGGGTTAGGGTTAGTGTTAGGGTTAGGGTTAGGAGTTCGGTTTATGGTTAGGTTTAGGGTTAGAGCGCTAGGTGGTTAGGGTTAGGGTTAGGGTTACAGTTAGTGTTAGAGGGTTAAGGATATGGTTAGTGTTAGGTTTAGGGTTGGGGTTGCGGTTGGGGTTAGGGTAAGGGGACGAGGACGGGGACGGGGACGGTTTAGTGGACATGCTAGGGTACGACAATGGTTTAGGGTTAGCGTACGTGTGAGGGCATGGGTTAGTGTTAGCATACGTTTTAGGATTAGGGCACGGGTGAGGGTAAGGCTTCGGGGAAGGGTTAGGGTTAGGGTTCGGGCTAGGGTTAGGGTTAGGGGACGGGGACGGTTTAGGGTCCAGGTGAGGGTACGACAACAGTTTAGGGTGAGCGTACGTGTGAGCGCACGGGTTATTGTTAGCATACGCTTAGGATTACGGGACGGGTGAGGGTAAGGCTTTGGAGAAGGGTTAGGGTTAGGGTTCGGGCTAGGGTTAGGGTTAGGGGACGGGGACAGTTTAGCGTCCAGGTGAGGGTACGACAACAGATTAGGGTGAGCGTACATGTGAGGGCACGGGTTAGTGTTAACGTACGGGTTAGGATTGGGGACGGGTTAGGGTAAGGCTTCGGGGAAGGGTTATGGTTAGGGTTCGGGCTAGGGTGAGGGTTAGGGGATGGGGATGGTTTCGGGTACAGGTGTGGGTATGACAATGGTTTAGGGTGAGCGTACGTGTGAGGGCACGGGTTAGTGTTAGCATACGGGTTAGGATTAGGGGACAGGTTAGGGTAAGGCTTCGGGGAAGAGTTAGGGTTAGGGTCCGGGCTAAAGTTAGGGTTAGGGGACGGGGATGGTTTAGGGTCCAGATGAGGGTACGACAACGGTTTAGGGTGAGCGTACGTGTGAGGGCACGGGTTAGTGTTAGCGTACGGGTTAGGATTAGGGGACGGGTGAGGGTAAGGCTTCGGGGAAGGGTTAGGGGTAGGGTTAGGGCTCGGGTTAGGGTTAGGGGACGGGGACGGTTTAGGGTCCAGGTGAGGGTACGACAACGCTTTAGGGTGAGCCTACGTGTGAGGGCGCGGGTTAGTGTTAGGGTACGGGTTAGGATTAGGGGCCGGGTGAGGGTAAGGCTTCGGGGAAGTGTTAGGGTTAGGGTTCGGGCTAGGGTTAGGGTTAGGGGACGGGGACGGTTTAGGGTCCAGGTGACGGTACGACAACGCTCTAGGGTGAGCGTACGTGTGAGAGCATGGGTTAGTGTTAGCGTTCGCTTTAGGATTAGGGGCCGGTGAGGGTAAGGCTTCGGGGAAGGGTTAGGGTTAGGGTTCGGGCTAGGGTTAGGGTTAGGAGACGGGGACGGTTTAGGGTCCAGGTGAGGGTACGACAACGCTTTAGGGTGAGCGTACGTGTGAGGGCGCGGGTTAGTGTTAGCGTACGGGTTAGGATTAGGGGACGGGTGAGGGTAAGGCTTCGGGGAAGTGTTAGGGTTCAGGTTCGGGCTAGGGTTAGGGTTCGGGGACGGGGACGGTTTAGGGTCCAGGTGAGGGTACGACAACGCTTTAGGGTGAGCGTACGTGTGAGTGCACGGGTTAGTGTTAGCCTTTGGCTTAGGATTAGGGGACGGGTGAGGGTAAGGCTTTGGGGAATGGTTAGGTTTAGGGTTCGGGCTAGGGTTAGGGTTAGGGGACGGGGATGGTTTAGAGTCCAGGTGAGGGTACGACAACGCTTTAGGGTGAGCGTACGTGTGAGGGCGCGGGTTAGTGTTAGCGTGCGGGTTAGGATTAGGGGACGGGTGAGGGTACGGCTTCGGGGCAGGGTTAGGGTTAGGGTTTGGGCTAGGGTTAGGGTTAGGGAACGGGGACGGTTTAGGGTCCAGGTGAGGGTACGACAACGCTTTAGGGTGAGCGTACGTGGGAGGGCACGGGTTAGTGTTAGCGTACGTGTTAGGATTAGGGGACGGGTGAGGGTAAGGCTTCGGGGAAGGGTTAGGGTTAGGGTTCGGGCTAGGGTTAGGATTAGTGGACGGGGATGGTTTAGTGTCCGGGTGAGGGTACGACGATGCTGTAGGGTGAGCGTACGTGTGAGGGCACGGGTTAGTGTTAGCGTATGGGTTAGGATTAGGGGACGGGTGAGGGTAAGGCTTCGGGGAAGGGTTAGGGTTAGGGTTTGGGCTAGGGTTCGGGTTAGGGGACGGGGACGGTTTAGGGTCCAGGTGAGGGTACGACAACGCTTTAGGGTGAGCGTACGTGTGAGGGCACGGGTTAGTGTTAGCGTACGGGTTAGGATTAGGGGACGGGTGAGGGTAAGGCTTCGGGGAAGGGCTGGTTTAGGGTTCGGGCTAGGGTTAGGGTTACGGTACGGGGACGGTTTAGGGTCCAGGTGAGGGTATGACAACGCTTTAGGGTGAGCGTAAGTGTGAGGGCGCGGGTTAGTGTTAGCGTATGGGTTAGGTTTAGGGGACGGTTGAGGGTAAGGCTTCGGGGAAGGGTTAGGGTTAGAGTTCGGGCTAGGGTTAGGGTTAGGGGACGGGGACGGTTTAGGGTCCAGGTGAGGGTACGACAACGCTTTAGGGTGAGCGTACGTGTCAGGGCGCGGGTTAATGTTAGCGTACGGGTTAGGATTAGGGGACGGGTGAGGGTAAGGCTTCGGGGAAGGGTTAGGGTTAGGGTTCGGGCTAGGGTTAGGGTTAGGGGATGGGAACTGTTTAGGGTCCAGGTGAGGGTACGACAACGGTTTAGGGTGAGCGTACGTGTGAGTGAACGGGTTAGTGTTAGCCTATGGCTTAGGATTAGGGGACGGGTGAGGGTAAGGATTTGGGGAAGGGTTAGGGTTAGGGTTCGGGTTAGGGGACGGGGACGGTTTAGGGTCCAGGTGAGGGTACGACAACGACTTAGGTTGAGCGTACGTGTGAGGGCGCGGGTTAGTGTTAGTGTACGGGTTAGGATTAGGGGACGGGTGAGGGTAAGGCTTCGGGGAAGGGTTAGGGTTAGGGTTCAGGCTAGGGTTAAGGTTAGGGGACAGGGACGATTTAGGGTCCAGTTGAGGGTATGACAACGCTTTAGGGTGAGTGTACGTGTGAGTGCGCGGGTTAGTGTTAGCGTACGGGTTAGGATTAGGGGACGGGCGAGGGTAAGGCTTCGGGGAAGGGTTAGGGTTAGAGTTCGGGCTAGGTTTAGCGTTAGGGGACGGGGACGGTTTAGGGTCCAGGTGAGGGTAAGACAACGCTGTAGGGTGAGCGTACGTGTGAGGGCACGGGTTAGTGTTAGTGTACGGGTTAGGATTAGGGGACGGGTGAGGGTAAGGCTTCGGGGAAAGGTTAGGGGTAGGGTTCGGGCTAGGGTTAGGGTTAGGGGGCGGGGACGGTTTAGGGTACAGGTGAGGGTACTACAACGCTTTAGGGTGAGTGTACGTGTGAGGGTGCGGGTTAGTGTTAGCGTACGGTTTAGGATTAGGGGACGGGTGAGAGTAAGGCTTCGGGGAAAGGTTAGGAGTAGGGTTCGAGCTAGGGTTAGGGTTAGGGGACGGGGACGGTTTAGGGTCCAGGTGAGGGTACTACAACGCTTTAGGGTGAGTGTACGTTTGAGGGTGCATGTTAGTGTTAGCGTACGGGTTAGGATTAGGGGACGGGTGAGGGTAAGGCTTCTGGGAAGGGTTAGGGTTAGGGTTCGTGCTAGGGTTAGGGTTAGGGGACGGGGACGGTTTAGGGTCTAGGTGAGGGTACGACAACGCTTTAGGGTGAGTGTACGTGTGAGGGCGCGGGTTAGTGTTAGCGTACGGGTTAGGATTAGGGGACGGGTGAGGGTAAGGCTTCGGGGAAGGCTTAGCATTAGGGTTCGGGCTAGGGTTAGGGTAAGGGGACGTGGACGGTTTAGGGTCCAGGTGAGGGTACGACAACGCTTTAAGTTGAGCATAAGTGTGAGGGCACAGGTTAGTGTTAGCGTACGGGTTAGGATTAGGCGACGAGTGAGGGTAAGGCTTCAGGGAAGGGTAAGGGTTAGTGTTCGGGCTAGGGATAGGATTAGGGGACGGGGACGGCTTAGGGTCCGGGTGAGGGTACGACAATGCTGTAGGGTGAGCGTACGTGTGAGGCCACGGGCTAGTGTTAGCGTATGGGTTAGGATTAGGGGACGAGTGAGGGTAAGGCTTCGGGGAAGGGTTAGGGTTAGGGTTCGGGCTAGGATTAGGGGACTGGGACGGTTTAGGGTCCAGGTGAGGGTACGACAACACTTCAGGGTGAGCGTACGTGTGAGGGCGCGGGTTAATGTTAGCGTACGGGTTAGTATTAGGGGACGGGTGAGGGTAAGGCTTCGGGGAAGGGTTAGGGTTAGGGTTCGTTTTAGGGTTAGGGTTAGGGGACGGGGATGGTTTAGGGTCCAGGTGAGGGTACGACAGCGCCTTAGGTTGAGTGTACGTGTGAGCGCGCGGGTTAGTGTTAGCGTACGGGTTAGGATTAGGGTACGGGTGAGGGTAAGGCTTCGGGGACGGCTTAGCGTTAGGGTTCGGGCTAGGGTTAGGGTAAGGGGACGTGGACGGTTTAGGGTCCAGGTGAGGGTACGACAACGCGTTAAGTTGAGCATAAGTGTGAGGGCACAGGTTAGTGTTAGCGTACGGGTTAGGATTAGGGGACGGGTGAGGGTAAGGCTTCGGGGAAGGGTTAGGGTTAGTGTTTGGGGTAGGGTTAGGGTTAGGGGACGGGGACGGTTTAGGGTCCAGGTGAGGGTACGACAACGCTTTAAGGTGAGCGTACGTGTGAGGGCGCGGGTTAGTGTTTGCGTACAGGTTAGGATTAGGGGACGGGTGAGGGTAAGGCTTTGGGGAAGTATTAGGGTTAGTTTCGGGGTAGGGTTAGGGTTAGGGGACAGGGACGGTTTAGGGTCCAGGTGAGGGTACGACAACGCTTTAGGGTGAGCGTACGTGTGAGGGCACGGGTTAGTGTTAGCGTACGGGTTAGGATTAGGGAACGGGTGAGGGTAAGGCTTCAGGGCAGGGTTAGTGTTAGGCTTCAGACTAGGGTTAGGTTTAGGGGACGGGGACGGTTTAGGTTCCAGGTGAGGGTACGACAACGCTGTAGGGTGAGCTTACGTGTGAGGGCATGGGTTAGTGTTAGCGTACGGGTTAGGATTAGGTGAAGGGTGAGGGTAAGGCTTCGGGGAAGGGTTAGGGTTAGGGTTCGGGCTAGGCTTAGGGTTAGGGGACGGGGATGGTTTAGGGTCTAGGTGAGGGTACGACACCACTTTAGGATGAGCGTACGTGTGAGGGCGCGGGTTAGTGTTAGCGTACGGGTTAGGATTAGGGGACGGGTGAGGGTAAGGCTTCCGGGAAGGGTTAGGGTTAGGGTTCGGGTTAGGGTTAGGGTTAGGGGATGGGGACGGTTTAGGGTCTAGGTGAGTGTACGACAACACTTTAGGGTGAGCGTACGTGTGAGGGCGCGGGTTAGTGTTAGCGTACGGGTTTAGGATTAGGGGACGGGTGAGGGTAAGGCTTCGGGGAAGGGTTAGGGTTAGGGTTCGGGCTAGGGTTAGGGTTAGGGAACGGGGACGGTTTAGGGTCCAGGAGAGGGTACGACAACGCTTTAGGGTGAGCGTACGTGTGAGGGCGCATGTTAGTGTTAGCGTACGGCTTAGGATTAGGGGACGGGTGAGAGTAAGGTTTAGGGGAAGGGTTAGGGTTCGGGGTAGGGTTAGGGTTAGCGGACGGGGATGGATTAGGCTCCAGGTGAGGGTACGACAACGCTTTAGGTTGAGCGTACGTGTGAGGGCGCGGGTTAGTGTTAGCGTACGGGTTAGGATTAGGGGACGGGTGAGGGTAAGGCTTCGGGGAAGGGTTAGGCTTAGGGTTCGGGCTAGGGTTAGGGTTAGGGGACGGGGACGGTTTTGGGTCCAGGTGAGGGTACAACAATGCCTTAGGGTGAGCGTACGTGTGAGGGCGCGGGTTAGTGTTAGCGTACGGGTTAGGATTAGGGGACGGGTGAGGGTAAGGTTTTGGGGAAGCGTTAGGGTTAGGGTTAGGGGACAGGGACGGTTTAGGGTCCAGGTGAGGGTACGACAACGCTTTAGGGTGAGTGTACGTGTGAGGGCGCGGGTTAGTGTTAGCGTACGGGTTAGGATTAGGGGACGGGTGAGGGTAAGGCTTCGGGGAAGGGTTAGGGTTAGGGTTTGGGCTAGGGTTAGGGTTAGGGGACGGGGACGGCTTAGGGTCCAGGTGAGGGTACGACAACGTTTTAGGGTGACCGTACGTGTGAGGGCGTGGGTTAGTGTTAGCGTACGGGTTAGGATTAGGGGACGGGTGAGGGTAAGTCTTCGGGGAAGGTTTAGGGTTAGGGTTCGGGCTAGGCTTAGGGTTAGGGGCCGGGGACGGTTTAGGTTCCAGGTGAGTGTACGATAACGCTTTAGGGTGAGCGTACGTGTGAGGGCGCGGGTTAGTGTTAGCGTACAGGTTAGGATAAGGGGACGGGTGAGGGTAAGGCTTCGGGGAAGGGTTAGGGTAAGGGTTCGGGCTAGGGTTAGGGTTAGGGGATGGGGACGGTTTAGGGTCCAGGT
This sequence comes from Globicephala melas, assembly GCF_963455315.2. NCBI lineage: Eukaryota > Metazoa > Chordata > Mammalia > Artiodactyla > Delphinidae > Globicephala > Globicephala melas. The sequence continues at coordinate 111,335,758 of NC_083317.1, read as the reverse complement.
GAGGGTACGACAACGCTTTAGGGTGAGCGTACGTGTGAGGGCACGGGTTAGTGTTAGCGTACGGGTTAGCATTAGGGGACGAGTGAGTGTAAGGCTTCGGGGAAGGGTTAGGTTTAGGGTTCGGGCTAGGGATAGGGTTAGGGGACGGGGACGGCTTAGGGTCCAGGTGAGGGTACGACAACGCTTTAGGGTGAGCGTACGTGTGAGGGTGCCTGTTAGTGTTAGTGTTCGGCTTAGGATTAGGGGACGGGTGAGGGTAAGGCTTCGGGGAAGGGTTAGGTTTAGGGTTCGGGCTAGGGTTAGGATTAGGGTTATGGGACGTTTTAGTGTCCAGGTGAGGGTACGACAACATTTAAGGGTGAGCGTACGTGTTAGGGTGCGTGTTAGTGTTAGTGTACTGTTTAGGATTAGGGGACGGGTGAGGTTAAGGCTTCGGGGAACGGTTAGTGTTAGGGTTTGGGCTAGGGTTAGGGTTAGGGGATGGGGACGGTTTAGGGTCCAGGTGAGTGTACGACAACGCTTTAGGGTGAGCATTCGTGTTAGGGCACGGGTTAGTGTTAGCGTACGGGTTAGGATTAGGGGACGGGTGAGGGTAAGGCTTCGAGGAAGGGTTAGGTTTAGGGTTCGGGCTAGGTTTAGGGTTAGGGGACGGGGACAGTTTAGGGTCCAGGTGAGGGTACGACAACGCTTTAGTGTGAGTGTAAGTGTGAGGGCGTCAGTTAGTGTTAGCGTACGCGTTAGGATTAGGGGACGGGTGAGGGTAAGGCTTCGGGGTAGGGTTAGGGTTAGGGTTCGGGCTAGGGTTAGGGTTAGGGGATGGGGACGGTTTAGGGTCCAGGTGAGGGTACGACAACGCCTTAGGGTGAGCGTACGTGTGAGGGCGCGGGGTAGTGTTAGAGTACGGGTTTGGATTAGGGGACGGGGGAGGGTAAGGCTTCGGGGAAGGGTTAGGGTTAGGGTTCGGGCTAGGTTTAGGGTTAGGGGACAGGGACGGTTTAGGGTCCAGGTGAGGGTACGACAACGCTTCAGGGTGAGCGTACGTGTCAGGGCGCAGGTTAGTGTTAGCATACGGGTTAGGATTAGGGGACGGGTGAGGGTAAGGCTTCGGGAAAGGTTTAGGTTTATGGTTCGGGCTAGGGTTAGGGTTAGGCGATGGGGACGGTTTAGGGATCAGGTGAGGGTACGACAACGCTTTAGGGTGACCGTACGTGTGAGAACGCGGGTTAGTGTTAGCGTACGGGTTAGGATTAGGGGACGGGTGAGGGTAAGGCTTCGGAGAAGGGTTAGGGTTAGTGTTCGGGCTAGGGTTAGGGTTTGGGGATGGGGACGGTTTAGGGTCCTGGTTAGGGTACGACAACGCTTTAAGTTGAGCATAAGTGTGAGGGCACGGGTTAGTGTTAGCGTACGGGTTAGGATTAGCGGACGGTTGAGGGTAAGGCTTCGGGGAAGGGTTAGGGTTAGGGTTCGGGTTAGGGTTAGGGTTAGGGGACGGGGAGGGTTAGGGTCCACGTGAGGGTACGACAACGCTTTAGGCTGAGCGTACGTTTGAGGGCACGGGTTAGTGTTGGCGTATGGGTTAGGATTAGGGGACGGGTGAGGGTAAGGCTTCGGGGAAGGGTTAGGGTTAGGGTTCGGGGTAGGGTTAGGGTTAGGGGACGGGGACGGTTTAGGCTCCAGGTGAGGTTACGTCAACATGTTAGGGTGACCGTACGTGTGAGGGCGTGGGTTAGTGTTAGCATACGGGTTAGGACTAGGGGACGGGTGAGGGTAAGGCTTCGGGGAAGGGTTAGGGTTAGGGTTCGGGCTAGGGTTAGGGGACGGGGACGGGGACGGTTTAGGTTCCAGATGAGGGTACGACAGCGCTGTAGGGTGAGCGTACATGTGAGGGCACGGGGTAGTGTTAGCGTACGGTTTAGGATTAATGGATGGGTGAGGGTAAGGCTTCGGGGAAGGGTTAGGGTTAGGGTTCGGGCTAGGGTTAGGTTTATGGGATTGGTACGGTTTAGGGTCCAGGTGAGGATACGACAACGCTTTAGGGTGAGCGTACGTGTGAGGGCGCGGGTTAGTGTTAGCGTACGGGTTAGGAGTACGGGACGGGTGAGTGGAAGTCTTCGGGGAAGGGTTAGGGTTAGGGTTCGGGGACGGTTTAGGGTCCAGGTGAGGGTACGACAATGCTTTAGAGTGAGTGAACGTGTGAGGGCACGGGTTAGCGTTAGCGTACGGGTTAGGATTAGGGGACGGGTGAGGGTAAGGCTTCGGGGAAGGTTTAGGTTTAGGGTTCGGGTTAGGGTTAGGGTACGGGGACGGTTTAGGGTCCAGGTGAGGGTACGACAACGCTTTAGGGAGAGCGTACGTGTGAGGGTGCGGGTTAGTGTCAGCGTACGTGATAGGATTAGGGGACGGGTGAGGGTAAGGCTTCGGGGAAGGGTTAGGGTTAGGGTTCGGGCTAGGGTTAGGGTTAGCGGACGGGGACGGTTTAGGGTCCAGATGAGGGTACGACAACGCTTTAGGGTGAGCGTACGTGTGCGGGCGCGGGTTAGTGTTAGCGTACAATTTAGGATTAGAGGACGGGTGAGGGTAAGACTTCGGGGAAGGGTTAGGGTTAGGGTTCGGGCTAGGGTTAGGGTTAGGGGACGGGGACGGTTTCGGGTCAAGGTGCGGATATGACAACGCTTTAGGGTGAGTGTACGTGTGAGGGCGTGGGTTAGTGTTAGCGTACGGTTTAGGATTAGGGGACGGGTGAGTGTAAGGCTTCTGGGAAAGGTTAGCTTTAGGGTTCGGGCTAGGGTTAGGGTAGGGGACGGGGTCGGTTTAGGGTCCAGCTGAGGGTACGACAACGCTTTAGGGTGAGCGTACGTGTGAGGGCGCAGGTTAGTGTTAGCGTACGGGTTAGGATTAGGGGAAGGGTGAGGTTAAGACATCGGGGAAGGTTTAGGTTTAGGGTTCGGGCTAGGGTTAGGTTTAGGGGACGAGGACGGTTTAGGGTCCAGGTGAGGGTACGACAACGCTTTAGGTTGAGCGTACGTGTGAGGGCGCGGGTTAGTGTTAGCGTACGGGTTAGGAATAGGGGACGGGTGATGGTAAGGCTTCGGGCAAGGGTTAGAGTTTGGGTTTGGCTAGGGTTAGGGTTAAGGCACGGGGACGGTTTACGGTCCAGGTGAGGGTACGACAACGCTTTAGGGTGAGCGTACGTGTGAGGGCACGGGTTAGTGTTAGCGTACGGGTTAGGATTAGGGGACGGGTGAGGTTAAGGCATCGGGGAAGTGTTAGGGTTCGGGTTCGGGCTAGGGTTAGGGTTAGGGGACGGGGACGGTTTAGGGTCCAGGTGAGGGTATGACAACGCTTTAGGTTGAGCGTACGTGTGAGGGCGCGGGTTAGTGTTAGTGTACGGGTTAGGAGTAGGGGACGGGTGAGGGTAAGGCTTCGGGCAAGGGTTAGGGTTAGGGTTCGGGCTAGGGTTAGGGTTAGGGGACGAGGACGGTTTAGGGTCCAGGTGAGGGTACGACAACGCTTTAGGTTGAGCGTACGTGTGAGGGCGCGGGTTAGTGTTAGCGTACGGGTTAAGAATAGGGGACGGGTGAGGGTAAGGCTTCGGGCAAGGGTTACAGTTAGGGTTCGGGCTAGGGTTAGGGTTAGGGTACGGCGACGGTTTAGGGTCCAGGTGAAGGTACGACAACGCTTTAGGGTGAGCATACGTGTGAGGGCACGGGTTAGTGTTAGCTTACGGGTTAGAATTAGGGGACGGGTGAGTTTAAGGCTTCGGGGAAGGGTTAGGGTAAGGGTTCGGGCTAGGGTTAGGGTTAGGGGACGGGGACGGTTTAGGGTCCAGGTGAGGGTACGACAACGCTTTAGGGTGAGCGTACGTGTGAGGGCTCGGGTTAGTGTTAGCGTACGGGTTAGGATTAGGGGACGGGTGAGGGTAAGGCTTCTGGGAAGGTTTAGGGTTAGGGTTCGGGCTAGGGTTAGGGTTAGGGGACGGGGACGGTTTAGGGTCCAGGTGAGGGTACGACAACGCTTTATGGTGAGCGTACGTGTGAGGGCGTGGGTTAGTGTTAGCGTACGGGTTAGGATTAGGGGACGGGTGAGGGTAAGGCTTCGGGGAAGGTTTAGTGTTAGGGTTCGGGCTAGGGTTAGGGTTAGGGGACGAGGACGGTTTAGGGTCCAGGTGAGGGTACGACAACGCTTTAGGTTGAGCGTACGTGTGAGGGCGCGGGTTAGTGTTAGCGTACGGGTTAGGAATAGGGGACGGGTGAGGGTAAGGCTTCGGGCAAGGTTTAGAGTTAGGGTTCGGGCTATGGTTAGTGTTAGGGCACGGGGAGAGTTTAGGGTCCAAGTGAGGGTACGACAACGCTTTAGGGTGAGCGTACGTGTGAGGGCGCGGGTTAGTGTTAGCGTACGGGTTAGGATTAGGGGACGGGTGAGGTTAAGGCATCGGGGAAGGGTTAGGGTTCGGGTTCGGGCTAGGGTTAGGGTTAGGGGACGGGGACTGTTTAAGGTCCAGGTGAGGGTACGACAACGCTTTAGGTTGAGCGTACGTGTGAGGGCGTGGGTTAGTGTTAGCGTACGGGTTAGGAGTAGGGGACGGGTGAGGGTAAGGCTTCGGGCAAGGGTTAGGGTTAGGGTTCGGGCTAGGGTTAGGGGACGGGCACGGTTTAGGGTCCAGGTGATGGTACGACAACGCTTTAGGGTGAGCGTATGTGTGAGGGCGCGAGTTAGTGTTAGCGTACGGCTTAGGATTAGGGGACAGGTGAGGGTAAGGCTTCGGGGAAGGGTTAAGGTTAGGGTTCGGGCTAGGGTTAGGGTTGGGGGACGGGGACGGTTTAGGGTCAAGGTGCGGATATGACAACGCTTTAGGTTGAGCGTACGTGTGAGGGCGCGGGTTAGTGTTAGCGTACGGGTTAGGAATAGGGGACAGGTGAGGGTAAGGCTTCGGGCAAGGGTTAGAGTTAGGGTTCGGGCTAGGGTTAGTGTTAGGGCACGGGGATAGTTTAGGGTCCAAGTGAGGGTACGACAACGCTTTAGGTTGAGCGTACGTTTGAGGGCGCGGGTTAGTGTTAGCGTACGGGTTAGGATTAGGGGACGGGTGAGGGTAAGGCTTCGGGGAAGGGTTAGGCTTAAGGTTCGGGCTAGGGTTAGGGTTAGGGGAGGGGGACGGTTTAGGGTCCAGGTGAGGGTACGACAACGCTTTAGGGTGAGCATACGTGTGAGGGCACGAGTTAGTGTTAGCGTAAGGGTTAGGATTAGGGGACGGGTGAGTTTAAGGCTTCGGGGGAGGGTTAGGGTAAGGGTTCGGGCTAGGGATGGTTAGGGGACGGGGACGGTTTAGGGTCCAGGTGAGGGTACGGCAACGCTTTAGGGTGAGCGTACGTGTGAGGGCTCGGGTTAGTGTTAGCGTACGGTTTAGGATTAGGGGACGGGTGAGGGTAAGGCTTCTGGGAAGGGTTAGGTTTAGGGTTCGGGCTAGGGTTAGGGTTAGGGGACGGGGACGGTTTAGGGTCCAGGTGAGGGTACGACAATGCTTTAGGGTGAGCGTACGTGTGAGGGCGTGGGTTAGTGTTAGCGTACGGGTTAGGATTAGGGGACGGGTGAGGGTAAGGCTTCGGGCAAGGGTTAGAGTTTGGGTTTGGCTAGGGTTAGGGTTAAGGCACGGGGACGGTTTACGGTCCAGGTGAGGGTACGACAACGCTTTAGGGTGAGCGTACGTGTGAGGGCACGGGTTAGTGTTAGCGTACGGGTTAGGATTAGGGGACGGGTGAGGTTAAGGCATCGGGGAAGTGTTAGGGTTCGGGTTCGGGCTAGGGTTAGGGTTAGGGGACGGGGACGGTTTAGGGTCCAGGTGAGGGTATGACAACGCTTTAGGTTGAGCGTACGTGTGAGGGCGCGGGTTAGTGTTAGTGTACGGGTTAGGAGTAGGGGACGGGTGAGGGTAAGGCTTCGGGCAAGGGTTAGGGTTAGGGTTCGGGCTAGGGTTAGGGTTAGGGGACGAGGACGGTTTAGGGTCCAGGTGAGGGTACGACAACGCTTTAGGTTGAGCGTATGTGTGAGGGCGCGGGTTAGTGTTAGCGTACGGGTTAAGAATAGGGGACGGGTGAGGGTAAGGCTTCGGGCAAGGGTTACAGTTAGGGTTCGGGCTAGGGTTAGGGTTAGGGTACGGCGACGGTTTAGGGTCCAGGTGAAGGTACGACAACGCTTTAGGGTGAGCATACGTGTGAGGGCACGGGTTAGTGTTAGCTTACGGGTTAGAATTAGGGGACGGGTGAGTTTAAGGCTTCGGGGAAGGGTTAGGGTAAGGGTTCGGGCTAGGGTTAGGGTTAGGGGACGGGGACGGTTTAGGGTCCAGGTGAGGGTACGACAACGCTTTAGGGTGAGCGTACGTGTGAGGGCTCGGGTTAGTGTTAGCGTACGGGTTAGGATTAGGGGACGGGTGAGGGTAAGGCTTCTGGGAAGGTTTAGGGTTAGGGTTCGGGCTAGGGTTAGGGTTAGGGGACGGGGACGGTTTAGGGTCCAGGTGAGGGTACGACAACGCTTTATGGTGAGCGTACGTGTGAGGGCGTGGGTTAGTGTTAGCGTACGGGTTAGGATTAGGGGACGGGTGAGGGTAAGGCTTCGGGGAAGGTTTAGTGTTAGGGTTCGGGCTAGGGTTAGGGTTAGGGGACGAGGACGGTTTAGGGTCCAGGTGAGGGTACGACAACGCTTTAGGTTGAGCGTACGTGTGAGGGCGCGGGTTAGTGTTAGCGTACGGGTTAGGAATAGGGGACGGGTGAGGGTAAGGCTTCGGGCAAGGTTTAGAGTTAGGGTTCGGGCTATGGTTAGTGTTAGGGCACGGGGAGAGTTTAGGGTCCAAGTGAGGGTACGACAACGCTTTAGGGTGAGCGTACGTGTGAGGGCGCGGGTTAGTGTTAGCGTACGGGTTAGGATTAGGGGACGGGTGAGGTTAAGGCATCGGGGAAGGGTTAGGGTTCGGGTTCGGGCTAGGGTTAGGGTTAGGGGACGGGGACTGTTTAAGGTCCAGGTGAGGGTACGACAACGCTTTAGGTTGAGCGTACGTGTGAGGGCGTGGGTTAGTGTTAGCGTACGGGTTAGGAGTAGGGGACGGGTGAGGGTAAGGCTTCGGGCAAGGGTTAGGGTTAGGGTTCGGGCTAGGGTTAGGGGACGGGCACGGTTTAGGGTCCAGGTGATGGTACGACAACGCTTTAGGGTGAGCGTATGTGTGAGGGCGCGAGTTAGTGTTAGCGTACGGCTTAGGATTAGGGGACAGGTGAGGGTAAGGCTTCGGGGAAGGGTTAAGGTTAGGGTTCGGGCTAGGGCTAGGGTTGGGGGACGGGGACGGTTTAGGGTCAAGGTGCGGATATGACAACGCTTTAGGTTGAGCGTACGTGTGAGGGCGCGGGTTAGTGTTAGCGTACGGGTTAGGAATAGGGGACAGGTGAGGGTAAGGCTTCGGGCAAGGGTTAGAGTTAGGGTTCGGGGTAGGGTTAGTGTTAGGGCACGGGGATAGTTTAGGGTCCAAGTGAGGGTACGACAACGCTTTAGGTTGAGCGTACGTTTGAGGGCGCGGGTTAGTGTTAGCGTACGGGTTAGGATTAGGGGTCGGGTGAGGGTAAGGCTTCGGGGAAGGGTTAGGCTTAAGGTTCGGGCTAGGGTTAGGGTTAGGGGAGGGGGACGGTTTAGGGTCCAGGTGAGGGTACGACAACGCTTTAGGGTGAGCATACGTGTGAGGGCACGAGTTAGTGTTAGCGTAAGGGTTAGGATTAGGGGACGGGTGAGTTTAAGGCTTCGGGGGAGGGTTAGGGTAAGGGTTCGGGCTAGGGATGGTTAGGGGACGGGGACGGTTTAGGGTCCAGGTGAGGGTACGGCAACGCTTTAGGGTGAGCGTACGTGTGAGGGCTCGGGTTAGTGTTAGCGTACGGTTTAGGATTAGGGGACGGGTGAGGGTAAGGCTTCTGGGAAGGGTTAGGTTGAGGGTTCGGGCTAGGGTTAGGGTTAGGGGACGGGGACGGTTTAGGGTCCAGGTGAGGGTACGACAACGCTTTAGGGTGAGCGTACGTGTGAGGGCGTGGGTTAGTGTTAGCGTACGGGTTAGGATTAGGGGACGGGTGAGGGTAAGGCTTCGGGGAAGGTTTAGGGTTAGGATTCGGGCTAGGGTTAGGGTTAGGGGACGAGGACGGTTTAGGGTCCAGGTGAGGGTACGACAACGCTTTAGGTTGAGCGTACGTGTGAGGGCGCGGGTGAGTGTTAGCGTAAGGGTTAGGATTAGGGGCCGGGTGAGTGTAAGGCTTCGGGGAAGGGTTAGGGTTAGGGTTCGGGCTAGGGTTAGGGTTAGGGGACGGGGACGGTTTAGGATCCAGGTGAGGGTAAGACAAGGCTTTAGGTTGAGCATAAGTGTGAGGGCATAGGGTAGTGTTAGCGTACGGGTTAGGATTAGGGGACGGGTGAGGGTAAGGTTTCTGGGAAGGGTTAGGGTTAGGGTTCGGGCTAGGGTTAGGGTTAGGGTTAGGGGACGGTTTAGGGTTCAGGTGAGGGTACGACAACGCTTTAAGGTGAGCGTACGTGTGAGGGCGCGGGTTAGTGTGGCGTACAGGTTAGGATTAGGGGACGGGTGAGGGTAAGGCTTTGGGGAAGTATTAGGGTTAGGTTTCGGGGTAGGGTTAGGGTTAGGGGACAGGGACGTTTTAGGGTCCTGGTGAGGGTACGACAACGCTTTAGGGTGAGCGTACGAGTGAGGGCACGGGTTAGTGTTAGCGTACGGGTTAGGATTAGGAGTCGGGTGAGGGCAAGGCTTTGGGGCAGGGTTAGTTTTAGGGTTCGGGCTAGGGTTAGGGTTAGGGGACGGGGACGGTGTTGGGTCCAGGTGAGGGTACGACAATGCCTTAGGGTAAGCGTACGTGTGAGGGCGCGGGTTAGTGTTAGCGTACTGGTTAGGATTAGGGGACGGGTGAGGGTAAGGCTTTGTTGAAGCATTAGGGTTAGGGTTCGGGCTAGGGTTAGGGTGAGCGGACGGGGACGCTTTAGGGTCCAGGTGAGGGTACGACAACACTTTATGGTGACTGTACGTGTGAGGGAGCGGGTTAGTGTTAGCGTACGGGTTAGGATTAGGGGCCGGGTGAGGGTAAGGCTTCGGGGAAGGCTTAGCGTTAGGGTTCGGGCTAGGGTTTGGGTAAGGGGACGTGGACGGTTTAGGGTCCAGGTAAGGGTACGACAACGCTTTACGTTGAGCATAAGTGTGAGGGCACAGGTTAGTGTTAGCGTACGGTTTAGGATTAGCGGACGGTTGAGGGTAAGGCTTCGGGGAAGCGTTAGCGTTATGGTTCGGGCTAGGGTTAGGGTTAGGGGACGGGGACGGTTTAGGGTCCAGGTGAGGGTACGACAACGCTTTAGGGTGAGCGTACGTGTGAGGGCGTGGATTAGTGTTATCGTACGGGTTAGGATAAGGGAACGGGTGAGGGTATGGCTTCGGGGAAGGGTTAGGGTTAGGGTTCGGGCTAGGGTAGGGTTAGGGGACGGGGACAGTTTAGGGTGTAGGTGAGGGTTCGACAACGCTTTAGGGTGAGCGTACGTGTGAGGGAGCGGGTTAGTGTTAGCGTACGGGTTAGGATTATGGGACGGTTGAGGTTAAGGCTTCGGGGAAGGGTTAGGGTTAGGGTTCGGGTTAGCGTTAGGGTTAGGGGACAGGGACGGTTTAGGGTCCAGGTGAGGGTACGACAACGCCTTAGGGTGAGCGTATGTGTGAGTTCGCGGGTTAGTGTTAGCGTACGGGTTAGGATTAGGGGACGGGTGAGGGTAAGGCTTCGGGGAAGGGTTAGGTTTAAGGTTCGGGCTAGGTTTAGGGTTAGGGAACGGGGACGGTTTAGGGTCCAGGTGAGGGTACGGCAACGCTTTAGGGTGAGCGTACGTGTGAGGGCACGGGTTAGTGTTAGCGTACGGGTTAGGATTAGGGGACGGGTGAGCGTAAGGCTTCAGGGAAGGTTAGGGTTATGGTTCGGGTTAGGGTTAGGGTTAGGGGACGGGGTCGGTTTAGGGTCCAGGTGAGGGTACGACAACGCTTTACGGTGAGCGTACGTGTGAGGGCGCGGGTTAGTGTTAGTGTACGGGTTAGGATTAGGGGACGGGTGAGGGTAAGGCTTCGTGGAATGGTTAGGGTTAGGGTTCGGGCTAGGGTTAGGGTTAGGGGAAGGGGACGGTTTAGGGTCCAGGTGACGGTACGACAGCGCTTTTGGGTGAGCGTACGTTTGAGGGCGCGGGTTAGTGTTAGCGTACGGGTTAGCATTATGGTACGGGTGAGGGTAAGGCTTCAGGGAAGGGTTAGGTTTAGGATTCAGGCTAGTGTTAGGGTAAGGGGACGGGGACGGTTTAGGGTCCAGGTGAGGGCACGACAACGCTTTAGGGTGAGCGTACCTGTGAGGGCACGCGTTAGTGTTAGCGTACGGGTTAGGATTAGGGGACGGGTGAGGGTAAGGCTTCGGGGAAGGGTTAGGGTTAAACTTCGGGCTAGGGTTGGGGTTCGAGGTCGGGGACGGTTTAGGGTCCAGGTGAGGGTACGACAACGCTTTAGGGTGAGCGTACGTGTGCGGGCGCGGGTTAGTGTTAGCGTACAGTTTAGGATTAGGGGACGGGTGAGGGTAAGGTTTCGGGGAAGGGTTAGGGTTAGGGTTCGGGCTAGGGTTAGGGTTAGGGGACGGGGACTGTTTAGGGTCAAGGTGCGGATATGACAACGCTTTATGGTGAGTGTACGTGTGAGGGCGCGGGTTAGTGTTAGCGTACGGGTTAGGATTAGGGGACGGGTGAGTGTAAGGCTTCTGGGAAAGGTTAGCTTTAGGGTTCGGGCTAGTGTTAGGGTTAGGGGACGGAGACGGTTTAGGGTCCAGCTGAGGGTACGACAACGCTTTAGGGTGAGCGTACGTGTGAGGGCGCAGGTTAGTGTTAGCGTACGGGTTAGGATTAGGGGAAGGGTGAGGTTAAGACATCGGGGAAGGGTTAGGGTTAGGGTTCGGGCTAGGGTTAGGGTTAGGGGACGAGGACGGTTTAGGGTTCAGGTGAGGGTACGACAACGCTTTAGGTTGAGCGTATGTGTGAGGGCGCGGGTTAGTGTTAGCGTACGGGTTAGGAATAGGGGACGGGTGATGGTAAGGCTTCGGGCAAGGGTTAGAGTTTGGGTTCGGCTAGGGTTAGGGTTAAGGCACGGGGACGGTTTACGGTCCAGGTGAGGGTACGACAACGCTTTAGGGTGAGCGTACGTGTGAGGGCGCGGGTTCGTGTTAGCGTACGGGTTAGGATTAGGGGACGGGTGAGGTTAAGGCATCGGGGAAGTGTTAGGGTTCGGGTTCGGGCTAGGGTTAGGGTTAGGGGACGGGGACGGTTTAGGGTCCAGGTGAGGGTACGACAACGCTTTAGGTTGAGCGTACGTGTGAGGGCGCGGGTTAGTGTTAGTGTACGGGTTTGGAGTAGGGGACGCGTGAGGGTAAGGCTTCGGGCAAGGGTTAGGGTTAGGGTTCGGGATAGGGTTAGGGTTAGGGGACGAGGACGGTTTAGGGTCTAGGTGAGGGTACGACAACGCTTTAGGTTGAGCGTACGTGTGAGGGCGCGGGTTAGTGTTAGCGTACGGGTTAAGAATAGGGGACGGGTGAGGGTAAGGCTTCGGGCAAGGGTTAGAGTTAGGGTTCGGGCTAGGGTTAGGGTTAGGGCACGGGGACGGTTTAGGGTTCAGATGAGGGTAGGACAACGCTTTAGGGTGAGCGTACGTGTGAGGGTGCGGGTTAGTGTTAGCGTACGGTTCAGGAGTAGGGGACGGGTGAGGGTAAGGCTTCGGGGAAGGTTTAGGGTTAGGGTTCGGGCTAGGGTTAGGGTTAGGGGATGGGGACGGTTTAGGGTCCAGGTGAGGGTACGACAACGCTTTAGGGTGAGCGTACGTGTGAGGGCACCGGTTAGTGTTAGCGTACGGTTTAGGATTAGGGGACGGGTGAGGGTAAGGCTTCGGGGAAGTGTTAGGGTTAGGGTTCGGGCTAAGGTTAGGGTTAGGGGACGTGGGTGGTTTAGGGTCCAGGTGAGGGTACGACAACGCTTTAGGTTGAGCGTACGTTTGAGGGCGCGGGTTAGCGTTAGCGTACGGGTTAGGATTAGGGGACGGGTGAGGGTAAGGCTTCAGGGAAGGGTTAGGTTTAAGGTTCGGGCTCGTGTTAGGGTTAGGGGACGGGGACGGTTTAGCGTCCAGGTGAGGGTACGACAACGCTTTATGGTGAGCATACTTGTGAGGGCATGGGTTAGTGTTAGAGTACGGGTTAGGATTAGGGGACGGGTGAGGGTAAGGCTTCGGGGAAGGTTTAGGGTAAGGGTTCGGGCTAGGGTTAGGGTTAGGTGACGGGGACGATTTAGGGTCCAGGTGAGGGTACGACAACGCTTTAGGGTGAGCATACGTGTGAGGGGGCGGGTTAGTGTTAGCGTACGGGTTAGGATTAGGGGACGGGTGAGGGTAATTTTTTGGGGAAGGGTTAAGGTTAGGGTTCGGGCTAGGGTTAGGGTTACGGGACGGGGACGGTTTAGGGTCCAGGTGAGTGTACGACAATGCTTTAGGGTGAGCGTACGTGTGAGGGCGCGGGTTATTGTTAGCGTACGGTTTAGGTTTAGGGGACGGGTGAGGGTAAGGCTTCGGGGAAGGGTTAGGGTTAGGGTTCGGGCTAAGGTTAGGGTTAGGTGACGGGGACGGTTTAGGATCCAGGTGAGGGTAAGACAAGGCTTTAGGTTGAGCGTACGTTTGAGGGCGTGTGTTAGTGTTAGCGTACGGGTTAGGATTAGGGGACGGGTGAGGGTAAGGCTTCGGGGAAGGGTTTGGGTAAGGGTTCGGGCTGGGGTTAGGATTAGGGGACGGGGATGGTTTAGGGTCCAGGTGAGCGTACGACAACGCTTTAAGTTGAGCGTACGTGTGAGGGCGCGGGTTAGTGTTAGCGTACGGGTTAGGATTAGGGGACGGGTGAGGGTAAGGCTTCTGGGAAGTGTTAGGGTTAGTGTTCGGGCTAGGGTTAGGGTTAGGGGATGGGGACGGTTTAGGGTGCAGATGAGGGTACGACAACGCTTTAGGGTGAGCGTACGTGTGAGGGCGCAGGTTAGTGTTAGCGTACGGGTTAGGATTAGGGGAAGGGTGAGGTTAAGACATCGGGGAAGGGTTAGGGTTAGGGTTAGGTTTCGGGCTAGGGTTAGGGTAAGGGGACGGGGACGGTTTAGGGTCCAGGTGAGGGCACGACAACGCTTTAGGGTGAGCGTACCTGTGAGGGCACGGGTTAGTGTTACCTTACAGGTTAGGATTAGGGGACGCGTGAAGGTAAGGCATCGGGGAAGCGTTAGGGTAAGTGTTCGGGCTAGGGTTAGGGTTAGCGGACGGGGTCGGTTTAGGGTCCAGGTGAGGGTACGACAACGCTTTACGGTGAGCATACGTCTGAGGGCACGGGTCAGTTTTAGCGTACGAGTTAGGATTAGGGGACGGGTGAGTTTAAGGCATCGGGGAAGGGTTAGGGTAAGGGTTCGGGCTAGGGTTAGGGTTAGGGGACGGGGACGGTTTACGGTCCAGGTGAGGGTACGACAACGCTTTAGGTTGAGCGTACGTGTGAGGGCTCGGGTTAGTGTTAGCGTACGGGTTAGGATTAGGGGACGGGTGAGGGTAAGGCTTCTGGGAAGTGTTAGGGTTAGGGTTCGGGCTAGGGTTAGTGTTAGGGGACGGGGACGGTTTAGGGTCCAGGTGAGGGTACGACAACGCTTTAGGGTGAGCGTACGTGTGAGGGCGTGGGTTAGTGTTAGCGTACGGGTTAGGATTAGGGGACGGGTGAGGGTAAGGCTTCGGGGAAGGGTTAGGGTTAGGGTTCGGGCTAGGGTTAGGGTTAGGAGACGAGGACGGTTTAGGGTCCAGGTGAGGGTACGACAACGCTTTAGGTTGAGGGTACGTGTGAGGGCGCGGGTTAGTGTTAGCGTAAGGGTTAGGAATAGGGGACGGGTGAGGGTAAGGCTTCGGGCAAGGTTTAGCGTTTGGGTTCGGGCTAGGGTTAGTGTTAGGGCACGGGCACGGTTTAGGGTACAGATGAGGGTACGACAACGCTTTAGGGTGAGAGTACGTGTGAGGGCGCGGGTTAGTGTTAACGTACGGGTTAGGATTAGGGGACGGGTGAGGTTAAGGCATCGGGGAGCGGTTAGGGTTCGGGTTCGGGCTAGGGTTAGGGTTAGGGGACGGGGACGGTTTAGGGTCCAGGTGAGGGTACGACAACGCTTTTTGTTGAGCGTACGTGTGAGGGCGCGGGTTAGTGTTAGCATACGGGTTAGGAGAAGGGGACGGGTGAGGGTAAGGCTTCGGGCAACGGTTAGGGTTAGGGTTCGGGCTAGGGTTAGGGTTAGGGGACGGGGACTGTTTAGCGTCCAGGTGAGGGTACGACAACGCTTTAGGGTGAGCGTACGTGTGAGGGCTCGAGTTAGTGTTAGTGTACGGGTTAGGATTAGGGGACGGGTGAGTGTAAGGCTTCGTGGAAGGGTTAGGGTTAGGGTTCGGGCTAGGGTTAAGGTTAGGGTAGGGGACGGTTTAGGGTCCAGTTGAGGGTACGACAGAGCTTTTCGGTGAGCGTACGTGTGAGGGCGCGGGTTAGTGTTAGCGTACGGGTTAGCATTAGGGTACGGGTGAGGGTAAGGCTTCTGGGAAGGGTTAGGTTTAGGGTTCGGGCTAGGGTTAGGGTAAGGGGACGGGGACGGTTTAGGGTCCAGGTGAGGGTACGACAACGCTTTAGGGTGAGCGTACCTGTGAGGGCCCGGGTTAGTGTTAGCGTACGGGTTAGGATTAGGGGACGGGTGAGGGTAAGGCTTCGGGGAAGGGTTAGGGTTAAAGTTCGGGCTAGGGTTAGGGTTCGAGGACGGGGACGGTTTAGGGTCCAGGTGAGGGTACGACAACGCTTTAGGGTAAGCGTACGTGTGCGGGCGCGGGTTAGTGTTAGCGTACAGTTTAGGATTAGGGGACGGGTGAGGGTAAGGCTTCGGGGAAGGGTTAGGGTTAAGGTTCGGGCTAGGGTTAGGGTTAGGGGACGGGGACGGTTTAGGGTCAAGGTGCGGATATGACAACGCTTTAGGGTGAGTGTACGTGTGAGGGCGCGGGTTAGTGTTAGCGTACGGTTTAGGAGTAGGGGACGGGTGAGTGTAAGGCTTCTGGGAAAGGTTAGCTTTAGGGTTCGGGCTAGGGTTAGGGTTAGGGGACGGGCACTGTTTAGGGTCCAGGTGAGGGTACGACAACGCTTTAGGGTGAGCGTATGTGTGAGGGCGCGAGTTAGTGTTAGCGTACGGGTTAGGATTAGGGGACAGGTGAGGGTAAGGCTTCGGGGAAGGGTTAAGGTTAGGGATCGGGCTAGGGTTATGGTTAGGGGACGGGGACGGTTTAGGGTCCAGGTGAGGGTACGACAACGCTTTAGGGTGAGCGTACGTGTGAGGGTGCGGGTTAGTGTTAGCGTACGGGTTAGGATTAGGGGAAGGGTGAGGGTAAGGCTTCGGGGAAGGGTTAGGGTTAGGGTTCGGGCTAGGGTTAGGGTTAGGGGACAGCGACGGTTTAGGGTCCAGGTGAGGGTACGACAACGCTTTAGTGTGAGCGTACGTGTTGGGGCGCGGGTTAGTGTTAGCGTACGGGTTAGGATTAGGGGCCGGGTGAGTGTAAGGCTTCGGGGAAGGGTTAGGGTTAGGGTTCGGGTAGGGTTAGGGTTAGGGGACGGGGACGGTTTAGGGTCCAGGTGAGGGTACGACAACGCTTTAGGGGGAGCGTACGTGTGAGAGCGCGTGTTAATGTCAGCGTACGGGTTAGGATTAGCGGACGGGTGAGGGTCAGGCTTCGGGGTAGGGTTAGGTTTAGGGTTCCGGCTAGGGTTAGGGTTAGGGGACTGGGACGGTTTAGGGTCCAGGTGAGGGTACGACAACGCTTTAGGGTGAGCGTATGTGTGAGGGCGCGAGTTAGTGTTAGCGTACGGGTTAGGATTAGGGGACAGGTGAGTGTAAGGCTTCGGGGAAGGGTTAAGGTTAGGGTTCGGGCTAGGGTTATGGTTAGGGGACGGGGACGGTTTAGGGTCCAGGTGAGGGTAAGACAACGCTTTAGGGTGAGCGTACGTGTGAGGGCGTGGGTTAGTGTTAGCATACGGGTTAGGATTAGGGGACGGGTGAGGGTAAGGCTTCGGGGAAGGGTTAGGGTTAGGGTTCGGGCTAGGGTTAGGGTTAGGGGACAGCGACGGTTTAGGGTCCAGGTGAGGGTACGACAACGCTTTAGTGTGAGCGTACGTGTTAGGGCGCGGGTTAGTGTTAGCGTACGGGTTAGGATAAGGGGCCGGGTGAGTGTAAGGCTTCGGGGAAGGGTTAGGGTTAGGGTTCGGGCTAGGGTTAGGGTTAGGGGACGGGGACGGTTTAGGGTCCAGGTGAGGGTACGACAACGTTTTAGGGTGAGCGTTCGTGTGAGGGCACGGGTTAGTGTTAGCGTACGGGTTAGGATTAGGGGACGGGTGAGCGTAAGGCTTCAGGGAAAGGTTAGGGTTATGGTTCGGGTTAGGGTTAGGGTTAGGGGACGGGGTCGGTTTAGGGTCCAGGTGAGGGTACGACAACGCTTTACGGTGAGCGTACGTGTGAGGGCGCGGGTTAGTGTTAGTGTACGGGTTAGGATTAGGGGACGGGTGAGGGTAAGGCTTCGTGGAAGGGTTAGGGTTAGGGTTCGGGCTAGGGTTAGGGTTAGGGGAAGGGGACGGTTTAGGGTCCAGGTGACGGTACGACAGCGTTTTTGGGTGAGCGTACGTTTGAGGGCGCGGGTTAGTGTTAGCGTACGGATTAGCATTATGGTATGGGTGAGGGTAAGGCTTCAGGGAAGGGTTAGGTTTAGGATTCAGGCTAGTGTTAGGGTAAGGGGACGGGGACGGTTTAGGGTCCAGGTGAGGGCACGACAACGCTTTAGGGTGAGCGTACCTGTGAGGGCACGCGTTAGTGTTAGCGTACGGGTTAGGATTAGGGGACGGGTGAGGGTAAGGCTTCGGGGAAGGGTTAGGGTTAAAGTTCGGGCTAGGGTTGGGGTTCGAGGTCGGGGACGGTTTAGGGTCCAGGTGAGGGTACGACAACGCTTTAGGGTGAGCGTACGTGTGCGGGCGCGGGTTAGTGTTAGCGTACAGTTTAGGATTAGGGGACGGTTGAGGGTAAGGCTTCGGGGAAGGGTTAGGGTTAGGGTTCGGGCTAGGGTTAGGGTTAGGGGACGGGGACTGTTTAGGGTCAAGGTGCGGATATGACAACGCTTCATGGTGAGTGTACGTGTGAGGGCGCGGGTTAGTGTTAGCGTACGGCTTAGGATTAGGGGACGGGTGAGGGTAAGGCTTCGGGCAAGGGTTAGAGTTTGGGTTCGGCTAGGGTTAGGGTTAAGGCACGGGGACGGTTTACGGTCCAGGTGAGGGTACGACAACGCTTTAGGGTGAGCGTACGTGTGAGGGCGCGGGTTAGTGTTAGCGTACGGGTTAGGATTAGGGGACGGGTGAGGTTAAGGCATCGGGGAAGTGTTAGGGTTCGGGTTCGGTCTAGGGTTAGGGTTAGGGGACGGGGACGGTTTAGGGTCCAGGTGAGGGTACGACAACGCTTTAGGTTGAGCGTACGTGTGAGGGCGCGGGTTAGTGTTAGTGTACGGGTTTGGAGTAGGGGACGGGTGAGGGTAAGGCTTCGGGCAAGGGTTAGGGTTAGGGTTCGGGCTAGGGTTAGGGTTAGGGGACGAGGACGGTTTAGGGTCCAGGTGAGGGTACGACAACGCTTTAGGTTGAGCGTACGTGTGAGGGTGCGGGTTAGTGTTAGCGTACGGGTTAAGAATAGGGGACGGGTGAGGGTAAGGCTTCGGGCAAGGGTTAGAGTTAGGGTTCGGGCTAGGGTTAGGGTTAGGGCACGGGGACGGTTTAGGGTTCAGGTGAGGGTACGACAACGCTTTAGGGTGAGCGTACGTGTGAGGGTGCGGGTTAGTGTTAGCGTACGGTTTAGGAGTAGGGGACGGGTGAGGGTAAGGCTTCGGGGAAGGTTTAGGGTTAGGGTTCGGGCTAGGGTTAGGGTTAGGGGATGGGGACGGTTTAGGGTCCAGGTGAGGGTACGACAACGCTTTAGGGTGAGCGTACGTGTGAGGGCACCGGTTAGTGTTAGCGTACGGTTTAGGATTAGGGGACGGGTGAGGGTAAGGCTTCGGGGAAGGGTTAGGGTTAGGGTTCGGGCTAAGGTTAGGGTTAGGGGACGGGGACGGTTTAGGGTCCAGGTGAGGGTATGACAACGCTTTAGGTTGAGCGTACATTTGAGGGCGCGGGTTAGTGTTAGCGTACGGGTTAGGATTAGGGGCCGGGTGATGGTAAGGCTTCGGGGAAGGGTTAGGGTTAGGGTTCGGGCTAGGGTTAGGGTTAGGGGACGGGGACGGTTTAGGGTCCAGGTGAGGGTACGACAAAACTTTAGGGTGAGCGTACGTGTGAGGGCGCGGGTTAGTGTTAGCGTACGGGTTAGGATTAGGGGACGGGTGAGGGTAAGGCTTCCGGGAAGGGTTAGGGTTAGGGTTCGGGCTAGCGTTAGGGTTAGGGGACGGGGACGGTTTAGGGTCCAGGTGAGTGTACGACAACGCTTTAGGGTGAGCGTACGTGTTAGGGCGCGGGTTAGTGTTAGCGTACGGGTTAGGATTAGGGGACGGGTGAGGGTAAGGCTTCGGGCAAGGGTTAGGGTTAGGGTTCGGGCTACGGTTAGGTTTAGGGGACGGGGACGGTTTAGGGTCCAGCTGAGGGTACGACAAGGCTTTAGGGTGAGCGTACGTGTGAGGGCGCAGGTTAGTGTTAGCATACGGGTTAGGATTAGGGGACGAGTGAGGTTAAGACATCCGGGAAGGGTTAGGGTTAGGGTTCGGGCTAGGGTTAGGGTTAGGGGACGAGGACGGTTTAGGGTCCAGGTGAGGGTACGACAACGCTTTAGGTTGAGCGTACGTGTGAGGGCGCGGGTTAGTGTTAGCGTATGGGTTAGGAATAGGGGACGGGTGATGGTAGGGCTTCGGGCAAGGGTTAGAGTTTGGGTTCGGGCTAGGGTTAGGGTTAGAGCACGGGGACGGTTTAGGGTCCAGGTGAGGGTACGACAACGCTTTAGGGTGAGCGTACGTGTGAGGGCGCGGCTTAGTGTTAGCGTAAGGGTTAGGATTAGGGGACGGGTGAGGTTAAGGCATCGGGGAAGGGTTAGGGTTCGGGTTCGGTCTAGGGTTAGGGGACGGGGACGGTTTAGGGTCCAGGTGAGGGTACAACAACGCTTTAGGTTGAGCGTATGTGTGAGGGCGCGGGTTAGTGTTAGCGTACGGGTTAGGAGTAGGGGACGGGGGAGGGTAAGGCTTCGGGCAAGGGTTAGGGTTAGGGTTCGGGCTAGGGTTAGGGTTAGGGGACGGGGACGGTTTAGGGTCCAGGTGAGGGTACGACAACGCTTTAGGGGGAGCGTACGTGTGAGGGCACGGGTTAGTGTTAGCGTATGGTTTAGGATTAGGGGACGGGTGAGGGTAAGGCTTCGGGGAAGGGTTAGGGTTAGGGTTCGGGCTAAGGTTAGTGTTAGGGGACGGGGATGTTTTAGGGTCCAGGTGAGGGTACGACAACGCTTTATGTTGAGCGTACGTTTGAGGGCGCAGGTTAGTGTTAGCGTACGGGTTAGGATTAGGGGACGGGTGAGGGTAAGGCTTCGGGGAAGGGTTAGGTTTAAGGTTCGGGCTAGGGTTAGGGTTAGGGGACGGGGACGGTTTAGGGTCCAGGTGAGGGTACGACAATGCTTTAGGGTGAGCATACTTGTGAGGGCACGGGTTAGTTTTAGCGTACGGGTTAGGATTAGGGGACGGGTGAGGGTAAGGCTTCGGGGAAGGGTTAGGGTAAGGGTTCGGGCTACTGTTAGGGTTAGGTGACGGGAACGATTTAGGGTCCAGGTGAGGGTACGACAGCGCTTTAGGGTGAGCGTACGTGTGAGGGTGCGGGTTAGTGTTAGCGTACGGGTTAGGATTAGGGGACGGGTGAGGGTAAGGCTTCGGGGAAGGTTTAAGGTTAGGGTTCGGGCTAGGGTTAGGGTTAGGGTACGGGGACGGTTTAGGGTGCAAGTGAGGGTACGACAACGCTTTAGGGTGAGTGTACATGTGAGGGCGCGGGTTAGTGTTAGCGTACGGGTTAGGATTAGGGGACGGGTGAGGGTAAGGCTTCGGGGAAGGGTTAGGGTTAGGGTTCGGGCTAGGGTTAGGGTTAGGGGACGGGGACGGTTTAGGGTCCAGGTGAGGGTACGACAACACTTTAGGGTGAGCGTACGTGTGAGGGCGCGGGTTAGTGTTAGCGTACGGGTTAGGATTAGGGGACGGGTGAGGGTAAGGCTTCCGGGAAGGGTTAGGGTTAGGGTTAGGGCTAGGGTTAGGGTTAGGGGACGGGGACGGTTTAGGGTCCAGGTGAGGGTACGACAACGCTTTAGGGTGAGCGTACCTGTGAGGGCGCGGGTTAGTGTTAGCGTACGGGTTAGGATTAGGGGACGGGTGAGGTTAAGGCTTAGGGGAAGGGTTAGGTGTAAGGTTCGGGCTAGGGTTAGGGTTAGGGGAGGGGGACGTTTTAGGGTCCAGGTGAGGGTACGAGAACGCTTTAGGGTGAGCGTACGTGTGAGGGCTCGGGTTAGTGTTAGCGTACGGGTTAGGATTAGGGGACGGGTGAGGGTAAGGCTTCTGGGAAGTGTTAGGGTTAGGGTTCGGGCTAGGGTTACGGTTAGGGGACGGGGACGGTTTAGGGTCCAGGTGAGGGTACGATAACGTTTTAGGGTGAGCGTACGTGTGAGGGCGCGGGTTAGTGTAAGCATACGGGTTAGCATTAGTGTACGGGTGAGGGTAAGGCTTCAGGGAAGGGTTAGGGTTAGGATTCCGGCTAGTGTTAGGGTAAGGGGACGGGGACGGTTTAGGGTCCAGGTGAGGGTACGACAACGCTTTAGGGTGAGCGTACGTGTGCGGGCGCGGGTTAGTGTTAGCGTACGGTTTAGGATTAGGGGACGGGTGAGGGTAAGGCCTCGGGGAAGGGTTTGGTATAGAATTCAGGCTAGTGTTAGGGTAAGGGGACGGGGACGGTTTAGGGTCCAGGTGAGGGCACGACAACGCTTTAGGGTGAGCGTACCTGTGAGGGCACGGGTTAGTGTTAGCTTACAGGTTAGGATTAGGGGACGGGTGAGGGTAAGGCATCGGGGAAGCGTTAGGGTAACTGTTCGGGCTAGGGTTAGGGTTAGGGGACGGGGTCGGTTTAGGGTCCAGGTGAGGGTACGACAACGCTTTACGGTGAGCATACGTCTGAGGGCACGGGTTAGTTTTAGCGTACGGGTTAGGATTAGGGGACGGGTGAGTTTAAGGCATCGGGGAAGGGTTAGGGTAAGGGTTCGGGCTAGGGTTAGGGTTAGGGGACGGGGACGGTTTAGGGTCCAGGTGAGGGTACGACAACGCTTTAGGTTGAGCGTACGTGTGAGGGCTCGGGTTAGTGTTAGCGTACGGGTTAGGATTAGGGGACGGGTGAGGGTAAGGCTTCTGGGAAGTGTTAGGGTTAGGGTTCGGGTTAGGGTTAGTGTTAGGGGACGGGGACGGTTTAGGGTCCAGGTGAGGGTACGACAACGCTTTAGGGTGAGCGTACGTGTGAGGGCGTGGGTTAGTGTTAGCGTACGGGTTAGGATTATGGGACGGGTGAGGGTAAGGCTTCGGGGAAGGTTTAGGGTTAGGGTTCGGGCTAGGGTTAGGGTTAGGGGACGAGGACGGTTTAGGGTCCAGGTGAGGGTACGACAACGCTTTAGGTTGAGTGTACGTGTGAGGGCGCGGGTTAGTGTTAGCGTAAGGGTTAGGAATAGGGGACGGGTGAGGGTAAGGCTTCGGGCAAGGGTTAGAATTTGGGTTCGGGCTAGGGTTAGTGTTAGGGCACGGGCACGGCTTAGGGTACAGATGAGGGTACGACAACGCTTTAGGGTGAGAGTACGTGTGAGGGCGCGGGTTAGTGTTAACGTACGGGTTAGGATTAGGGGACGGGTGAGGTTAAGGCATCGGGGAGCGGTTAGGGTTCGGGTTCGGGCTAGGGTTAGGGTTAGGGGACGGGGACGGTTTAGGGTCCAGGTGAGGGTACGACAACGCTTTTTGTTGAGCGTACGTGTGAGGGCGCGGGTTAGTGTTAGCATACGGGTTAGGAGTAGGGGACGGGTGAGGGTAAGGCTTCGGGCAAGGGTTAGGGTTAGGGTTCGGGCTAGGGTTAGGGTTAGGGAACGGGGACTGTTTAGCGTCCAGGTGAGGGTACGACAACGCTTTAGGGTGAGCGTACGTGTGAGGGCACGAGTTAGTGTTAGCGTACGGGTTAGGATTAGGGGATAGGTGAGGGTAATTCTTCGGGGAAGGTTAAGGTTAGGGTTCGGGCTAGGGTTATGGTTAGGGGACGGGGACGGTTTAGGGTCCAGCTGAGGGTACGACAACGCCTTTAGGGTGAGCGTACATGTGAGGGCGCGGGTTAGTTTTAGCGTACGGCTTAGGATTAGGGGACGGGTGAGGGTAAGGCTTCGGGCAAGGGTTAGAGTTTGGGTTCGGCTAGGGTTAGTGTTAAGGCACGGGGACGGTTTACGGTCCAGGTGAGGGTACGACAACGCTTTAGGGTGAGCGTACGTGTGAGGGCGCGGGTTAGTGTTAGCGTACGGGTTAGGATTAGGGGACGGGTGAGGTTAAGGCATCGGGGAAGTGTTAGGGTTCGGGTTCGGTCTAGGGTTAGGGTTAGGGGACGGGGACGGTTTAGGGTCCAGGTGAGGGTACGACAACGCTTTAGGTTGAGCGTACGTGTGAGGGCGCGGGTTAGTGTTCGTGTACGGTTTTGGAGTAGGGGACGGGTGAGGGTAAGGCTTCGGGCAAGGGTTAGGGTTAGGGTTCGGGCTAGGGTTAGGGTTAGGGTTAGGGGACGAGGACGGTTTAGGGTCCAGGTGAGGGTACGACAACGCTTTAGGTTGAGCGTACGTGTGAGGGCGCGGGTTAGTGTTAGCGTACGGGTTAAGAATAGGGGACGGGTGAGGGTAAGGCTTCGGGCAAGGGTTAGAGTTAGGGTTCGGGCTAGGGTTAGGGTTAGGGCACGGGGACGGTTTAGGGTTCAGGTGAGGGTACGACAACGCTTTAGGGTGAGCGTACGTGTGAGGGTGCGGGTTAGTGTTAGCGTACGGTTTAGGAGTAGGGGACGGGTGAGGGTAAGGCTTCGGGGAAGGTTTAGGGTTAGGGTTCGGGCTAGGGTTAGGGTTAGGGGACGGGGACGGTTTAGGGTCCAGCTGAGGGTACGACAAGGCTTTAGGGTGAGCGTACGTGTGAGGGCGCAGGTTAGTGTTAGCATACGGGTTAGGATTAGGGGACGAGTGAGGTTAAGACATCCGGGAAGGGTTAGGGTTAGGGTTCGGGCTAGGGTTAGGGTTAGGGGACGGGGACGGTTTAGGGTCCAGGTGAGGGTACGACAACGCTTTAGGGGGAGCGTACGTGTGAGGGCACGGGTTAGTGTTAGCGTATGGTTTAGGATTAGGGGACGGGTGAGGGTAAGGCTTCGGGGAAGGGTTAGGGTTAGGGTTCGGGCTAAGGTTAGTGTTAGGGGACGGGGATGTTTTAGGGTCCAGGTGAGGGTACGAGAACGCTTTATGTTGAGCGTACGTTTGAAGGCGCAGGTTAGTGTTAGCGTACGGGTTAGGATTAGGGGACGGGTGAGGGTAAGGCTTCGGGGAAGGGTTAGGTTTAAGGTTCGGGCTAGGGTTAGGGTTAGGGGACGGGGACGGTTTAGGGTCCAGGTGAGGGTACGACAATGCTTTAGGGTGAGCATACTTGTGAGGGCACGGGTTAGTTTTAGCGTACGGGTTAGGATTAGGGGACGGGTGAGGGTAAGGCTTCGGGGAAGGGTTAGGGTAAGGGTTCGGGCTAGTGTTAGGGTTAGGTGACGGGAACGATTTAGGGTCCAGGTGAGGGTACGACAGCGCTTTAGGGTGAGCGTACGTGTGAGGGTGCGGGTTAGTGTTAGCGTACGGGTTAGGATTAGGGGACGGGTGAGGGTAAGGCTTCGGGGAAGGTTTAAGGTTAGGGTTCGGGCTAGGGTTAGGGTTAGGGTACGGGGACGGTTTAGGGTGCAAGTGAGGGTACGACAACGCTTTAGGGTGAGTGTACATGTGAGGGCGCGGGTTAGTGTTAGCGTACGGGTTAGGATTAGGGGACGGGTGAGGGTAAGGCTTCGGGGAAGGGTTAGGGTTAGGGTTCGGGCTAGGGTTAGGGTTAGGGGACGGGGACGGTTTAGGGTCCAGGTGAGGGTACGACAACACTTTAGGGTGAGCGTACGTGTGAGGGCGCGGGTTAGTGTTAGCGTACGGGTTAGGATTAGGGGACGGGTGAGGGTAAGGCTTCCGGGAAGGGTTAGGGTTAGGGTTAGGGCTAGGGTTAGGGTTAGGGGACGGGGACGGTTTAGGGTCCAGGTGAGGGTACGACAACGCTTTAGGGTGAGCGTACCTGTGAGGGCGCGGGTTAGTGTTAGCGTACGGGTTAGGATTAGGGGACGGGTGAGGTTAAGGCTTAGGGGAAGGGTTAGGTGTAAGGTTCGGGCTAGGGTTAGGGTTAGGGGAGGGGGACGTTTTAGGGTCCAGGTGAGGGTACGAGAACGCTTTAGGGTGAGCGTACGTGTGAGGGCTCGGGTTAGTGTTAGCGTACGGGTTAGGATTAGGGGACGGGTGAGGGTAAGGCTTCTGGGAAGTGTTAGGGTTAGGGTTCGGGCTAGGGTTACGGTTAGGGGACGGGGACGGTTTAGGGTCCAGGTGAGGGTACGATAACGTTTTAGGGTGAGCGTACGTGTGAGGGCGCGGGTTAGTGTAAGCGTACGGGTTAGCATTAGTGTACGGGTGAGGGTAAGGCTTCAGGGAAGGGTTAGGGTTAGGATTCCGGCTAGTGTTAGGGTAAGGGGACGGGGACGGTTTAGGGTCCAGGTGAGGGTACGACAACGCTTTAGGGTGAGCGTACGTGTGCGGGCGCGGGTTAGTGTTAGCTTACAGGTTAGGATTAGGGGACGGGTGAGGGTAAGGCCTCGGGGAAGGGTTTGGTATAGAATTCAGGCTAGTGTTAGGGTAAGGGGACGGGGACGGTTTAGGGTCCAGGTGAGGGCACGACAACGCTTTAGGGTGAGCGTACCTGTGAGGGCACGGGTTAGTGTTAGCTTACAGGTTAGGATTAGGGGACGGGTGAGGGTAAGGCCTCGGGGAAGCGTTAGGGTAACTGTTCGGGCTAGGGTTAGGGTTAGGGGACGGGGTCGGTTTAGGGTCCAGGTGAGGGTACGACAACGCTTTACGGTGAGCATACGTCTGAGGGCACGGGTTAGTTTTAGCGTACGGGTTAGGATTAGGGGACGGGTGAGTTTAAGGCATCGGGGAAGGGTTAGGGTAAGGGTTCGGGCTAGGGTTAGGGTTAGGGGACGGGGACGGTTTAGGGTCCAGGTGAGGGTACGACAACGCTTTAGGTTGAGCGTACGTGTGAGGGCTCGGGTTAGTGTTAGCGTACGGGTTAGGATTAGGGGACGGGTGAGGGTAAGGCTTCTGGGAAGTGTTAGGGTTAGGGTTCGGGCTAGGGTTAGTGTTAGGGGACGGGGACGGTTTAGGGTCCAGGTGAGGGTACGACAACGCTTTAGGGTGAGCGTACGTGTGAGGGCGTGGGTTAGTGTTAGCGTACGGGTTAGGATTAGGGGACGGGTGAGGGTAAGGCTTCGGGGAAGGTTTAGGGTTAGGGTTCGGGCTAGGGTTAGGGTTAGGGGACGAGGACGGTTTAGGGTCCAGGTGAGGGTACGACAACGCTTTAGGTTGAGTGTACGTGTGAGGGCGCGGGTTAGTGTTAGCGTAAGGGTTAGGAATAGGGGACGGGTGAGGGTAAGGCTTCGGGCAAGGGTTAGAATTTGGGTTCGGGCTAGGGTTAGTGTTAGGGCACGGGCACGGCTTAGGGTACAGATGAGGGTACGACAACGCTTTAGGGTGAGAGTACGTGTGAGGGCGCGGGTTAGTGTTAACGTACGGGTTAGGATTAGGGGACGGGTGAGGTTAAGACATCCGGGAAGGGTTAGGGTTAGGGTTCGGGCTAGGGTTAGGGTTAGGGGACGAGGACGGTTTAGGGTCCAGGTGAGGGTACGACAACGCTTTAGGTTGAGCGTACGTGTGAGGGCGCGGGTTAGTGTTAGCGTATGGGTTAGGAATAGGGGACGGGTGATGGTAGGGCTTCGGGCAAGGGTTAGAGTTTGGGTTCGGGCTAGGGTTAGGGTTAGGGCACGGGGACGGTTTAGGGTCCAGGTGAGGGTACGACAACGCTTTAGGGTGAGCGTACGTGTGAGGGCGCGGCTTAGTGTTAGCGTAAGGGTTAGGATTAGGGGACGGGTGAGGGTAAGGCTTCGGGCAAGGGTTAGGGTTAGGGTTCGGGCTAGGGTTAGGGTTAGGGGACGGGGACTGTTTAGGGTCCAAGTGAGGGTACGACAACGCTTTAGGGTGAGCGTACGTGTGAGGGCGCGAGTTAGTGTTAGCGTACGGGTTAGGATTAGGGGACAGGTGAGGGTAAGGCTTTGGGGAAGGGTTAAGGTTAGGGTTCGGTCTAGGGTTATGGTTAGGATACGGGGATGGTTTAGGGTCCAGGTGATGGTACGACAACTCTTTAGGGTGAGCGTACGTGTGAGGGCGTGAGTTAGTGTTAGCGTACGGGTTAGGATTAGGGGACGGGTGAGGGTAAGGCTTCGGGGAAGGGTTAGGGTTAGGGTTCAGGCTAGGGTTAGGGTTAGGGGACAGAGACGGTTTAGGGTCCAGGTGAGGGTACGACAACGTTTTAGGGTGAGCGTATGTGTGAGGGCACGGGTTAGTGTTAGCGTACGGGTTAGGATTAGGGGACGGGTGAGCGTAAGGCTTCAGGGAAAGGTTAGGGTTGGTTCGGGTTCGGGTTAGGGTTAGGGGACGGGGTCGGTTTAGGGTCCAGGTGAGGGTACGACAACGCTTTAGGGTGAGCGTACGTGTGAGGGCGCGAGTTAGTGTTAGCGTACGGGTTAGGATTAGGGGACAGGTGAGGGTAAGGCTTCGGGGAAGGGTTAAGGTTAGGGTTCGGGCTAGGGTTATGGTTAGGGGACGGGGACGGTTTAGGGTCCAGGTGATGGTACGACAACGCTTTAGGGTGAGCGTACGTGTGAGGGCGCGGGTTAGTGTTAGCGTACGGGTTAGGATTAGGGGACGGGTGAGGGTAAGGCTTCGGGGAAGGGTTAGGGTTAGGGTTCGGGCTAGGGTTAGGGTTAGGGGACGGAGACGGTTTAGGGTCCAGGTGAGGGTACGACAACGTTTTAGGGTGAGCGTACGTGTGAGGGCACGGGTTAGTGTTAGCGTACGGGTTAGGATTAGGCGACGGGTGAGCGTAAGGATTCAGGGAAAGGTTAGGGTTGGTATGGGTTAGGGTTAGGTTTAGGGGACGGGGTCGGTTTAGGGTCCAGGTGAGGGTACGACAATGCCTTAGGGTGAGCGTACGTGTGAGGGCACGGGTTAGTGTTAGCGTACGGTTTAGGTTTAGGGGACGGGTGAGGGTAAGGCTTCGGGGAAGGGTTAGGGTTAGGGTTCGGGCTAAGGTTAGGGTTAGGTGACGGGGACGGTTTAGGGTCCAGGTGAGGGTACGACAAGGCTTTAGGTTGAGCGTACGTTTGACGGCGTGGGTTAGTGTTAGCGTACGGGTTAGGATTAGGGGTCGGGTGAGGGTAAGGCTTCGGGGAAGGGTTAGGTTTAAGGTTCGGGCTAGGGTTAGGGTTAGGGTTAGGGGACGGTTTAGGGTCCAGGTGAGGGTACGGCAACGCTTTAGGGTGAGCATACGTGTGAGGGCACAGGTTAGTGTTAGCGTACGGGTTAGGATTAAGGGACGGGTGAGTTTAAGGCTTCGGGGAACGGTTAGGGTAAGGGTTCGGGCTAGGGTTAGGGTTAGGGGACGGGGACGGTTTAGGGTCCAGGTGAGGGTACGACAACGCTTTAGGTTGAGCGTACGTGTGAGGGCGCCGGTTAGTGTTAGCGTACGGGTTAGGAATAGGGGACGGGTGATGGTAAGGCTTCGGGCAAGGGTTAGAGTTTGGTTTCGGGCTAGGGTTAGGGTTAGGGCACGGGGACGGTTTATGGTCCAGGTGAGGGTACGACAACGCTTTAGGGTGAGCGTACGTGTGAGGGCGCGGGTTAGTGTTAGCGTACGGGTTAGGATTAGGGGACGGGTGAGGTTAAGGCATCGGGGAAGGGTTAGGGTTCGGGTTCGGGCTAGGGTTAGGGTTAGGGGATGGGGACGGTTTAGGGTCCAGGTGAGGGTACGACAACGCTTTAGGGTGAGCGTACGTGTGAGGGCGCGGGTTAGTGTTAGCGTACGGGTTAGGATTAGGGGACGGGTGAGGGTAAGGCTTCGGGGAAGGGTTAGGGTTCGGGTTCGGGCTAGGGTTAGGGGTAGGGGACGGGGACGGTTTAGGGTCCAGGTGAGGGAAGACAACGCTTTAGGTTGAGCGTACGTGTGAGGGGGCGGGTTAGTGTTAGCGTACGGGTTAGGAGTAGGGGACGGGTGAGGGTAAGGCTTCGGGGAAGGGTTAGGGTTAGGGTTCGGGCTAGGGTTAGGGTTAGGGGACGGGGACGGTTTAGGGTTCAGGTGAGGGTACGACAACGCTTTAGGGTGAGCGTACGTGTGAGGGAACAGGTTAGTGTTAGCGTACGGTTTAGGATTAGGGGACGGGTGAGGGTACGGCTTCGGGGAAGGGTTAGGGTTAGGGTTCGGGCTAAGGTTAGGGTTAGGGTACGTGGATGGTTTAGGGTCCAGGTGAGGGTACGACAACGCTTTAGGTTGAGCGTACGTTTGAGGGCGCGGGTTAGTGTTAGCGTACGGGTTAGGAGTAGGGGACGGGTGAGGGTAAGGCTTCGGGGAAGGGTTAGGGTTAGGGTTCGGGCTAGGGTTAGGGTTAGGGGACGGGGACGGTTTAGGGTTCAGGTGAGGGTACGACAACGCTTTAGGGTGAGCGTACGTGTGAGGGCACAGGTTAGTGTTAGCGTACGGTTTAGGATTAGGGGACGGGTGAGGGTAAGGCTTCGGGGAAGGGTTAGGGTTAGGGTTCGGGCTAAGGTTAGGGTTAGGGTACGTGGATGGTTTAGGGTCCAGGTGAGGGTACGACAACGCTTTAGGTTGAGCGTACGTTTGAGGGCGCGGGTTAGTGTTAGCGTACGGGTTAGATTAGGTGACGGGTGAGGGTAAGGCTTCGGGTAAGGTTTAGATTTAAGGTTCGGGCTAGGGTTAGGGTTAGGGGACGGGGACGGTTTAGGGTCCAGGTGAGGGTACGAAAACGCTTTAGGGTGAGCATACTTGTGAGGGCACAGGTTAGTGTTAGCGTACGGGTTAGGATTAGGGGACGGGTGAGGGTAAGGCTTCGGGGAAGGGTTAGGGTAAGGGTTCGGGCTAGGGTTAGGGTTAGGTGACGGGGACGATTTAGGGTCCAGGTGAGAGTACGAAAACGCTTTAGGGTGAGCGTACGTGTGAGGGTGCGGGTTAGTGTTAGCGTACGGGTTAGGATTAGGGGATGGGTGAGGGTAAGGCTTCGGGGAAGGGTTAGGTTTAGGGTTCGGGTTAGGTTTAGGGTTCGGGCTAGGGTTAGGGTTAGGGGACGGGGACGGTTTAGGGTGCAGGTGAGGGTACGACAACGCTTTAGGGTGAGCGTACGTGTGAGGGCGCGGGTTAGTGTTAGCGTATGGGTTAGGATTAGGGGCGGGTGAGGGTAAGGTTTCCGGGAAGGGTTAACGTTAGGGTTCGGGCTAGGGTTAGGGTTAGGGGACGGTTTAGGGTCCAGGTGAGGGTACGACAATGCTTTAGGGTGAGCGTACGTGTGAGTGCGCGGGTTAGTGTTAGCGTACGGTTTAGGTTTAGGGGAAGGGTGAGGGTAAGGCTTCGGGGAAGGGTTAGGTTTAGGGTTCGGGCTAAGGTTAGGGTTAGGTGACGGGGACGGTTTAGGGTCCTGGTGAGGGTACGACAAGGCTTTAGGTTGAGCGTACGTTTGAGGGCGTGGGTTAGTGTTAGCGTACGGGTTAGGATTAGGGGTCGGGTGAGGGTAAGGCTTCGGGGAAGGGTTAGGTTTAAGGTTCGGGCTAGGGTTAGGGTTAGGGTTAGGGGACGGTTTAGGGTCCAGGTGAGGGTACGGCAACGCTTTAGGGTGAGCATACGTGTGAGGGCACAGGTTAGTGTTAGCGTACGGGTTAGGATTAAGGGACGGGTGAGTTTAAGGCTTCGGGGAACGGTTAGGGTAAGGGTTCGGGCTAGGGTTAGGGTTAGGGGACGGGGACGGTTTAGGGTCCAGGTGAGGGTACGACAACGCTTTAGGTTGAGCGTACGTGTGAGGGCGCCGGTTAGTGTTAGCGTACGGGTTAGGAATAGGGGACGGGTGATGGTAAGGCTTCGGGCAAGGGTTAGAGTTTGGTTTCGGGCTAGGGTTAGGGTTAGGGCACGGGGACGGTTTATGGTCCAGGTGAGGGTACGACAACGCTTTAGGGTGAGCGTACGTGTGAGGGCGCGGGTTAGTGTTAGCGTACGGGTTAGGAATAGGGGACGGGTGAGGGTAAGGCTTCGGGCAAGGGTTAGAGTTAGGGTTCGGGCTAGGGTTAGTGTTAGGGCACGGGGACGGTTTAGGGTCCAAGTGAGGGTATGACAACGCTTTAGGGTGAGCGTACGTGTGAGGGCGCGGGTTAGTGTTAGCGTACGGGTTAGGATTAGGGGACGGGTGAGTGTAAGGCTTCGGGGAAGGGTTAGGGTTAGAGTTTGGGCTAGGGTTAGGGTTAGGGCACGGGGACGGTTTAGGGTGCAGGTGAGGGTACGACAACGCTATAGGGTGAGCGTACGTGTGAGGGCGCGGGTTAGTGTTAGCGTACGGGTTAGGATTAGGGGACGGGTGAGGGTAAGGCTTCGGGGAAGGGTTAGGGTTAGGGTTCGGGCTAGGGTTAGGGTTAGGGGACGGGGACGGTTTAGGGTCCAGGTGAGGGTACCACAACGCTTTAGGGTGAGCGTACGTGTGAGGGTGCGGGTTAGTGTTAGCGTACGGTTAGGATTAGTGGACGGGTGAGGTTAAGGCATCGGGGAAGGGTTAGGGTTCGGGTTCGGGCTAGGGTTAGGGGTAGGGGACGGGGACGGTTTAGGGTCCAGGTGAGGGTACGAAAACGCTTTAGGGTGAGCATACTTGTGAGGGCACGGGTTAGTGTTAGCGTACGGGTTAGGATTAGGGGACGGGTGAGGGTAAGGCTTCGGGGAAGGGTTAGGTTAATGGTTCGGGCTAGGGTTAGTGTTAGGTGATGGGGACGATTTAGGGTCCAGGTGAGAGTACGACAACGCTTTAGGGTGAGCGTACGTGTGAGGGTGCGGGTTAGTGTTAGCGTACGGGTTAGGATTAGGGGACGGGTGAGGGTAAGGCTTCGGGGAAGGGTTAGGTTTAGGGTTCGGGCTAGGGTTAGGGTTAGGTGACGGGGAGGGTTTAGGGTGCAGGTGAGGGTACGACAATGCTTTAGGGTGAGCGTACGTGTGAGGGCGCGGGTTAGTGTTAGCGTACGGGTTAGGATTAGGGGACGGGTGAGGGTAAGGCTTCGACGAATGGTTAGGGTTAGGGTTCGGGCTAGGGTTAGGGTTAGGGGACGGGGACGGTTTAGGGTCCAGGTGAGGGTACGACAACGCTTTAGGGTGAGCGTACGTGTGAGGGCGCGGGTTAGTTTTAGCGTACGGGTTAGGATTAGGGGACGGGTGAGTGTAAGGCTTCTGGGAAAGGTTAGCTTTAGGGTTCGGGCTAGGGTTAGGGTTAGGGGACGGGGACGGTTTAGGGTCCAGGTGAGGGTACGACAACGCTTTAGGGTGAGCGTACGTGTGAGGGCCCGTGTTAGTGTTAGCGTACGGGTTAGGATTAGGGGACGGTTGAGGGTAATGCTTCGGGCAAGTGTTAGGGTTAGGTTGCGGGCTAGGGTTAGGGTTAGGGGACGAGGACGGTTTAGGGTCCAAGTGAGGGTACGACAACGCTTTAGGTTGAGCGTACGTGTGAGGGCGCGGGTTAGTGTTAGCGTACGGGTTAGGAGTAGGGGACGGGTGAGGGTAAGGCTTCGGGGAAGGGTTAGGGTTAGGGTTCGGGCTAGGTTTAGGGTTAGGGGACGGGGACGGTTTAGGGTCCAGGTGAGGGTACGAAAACGCTTTAGGGTGAGCATACATGTGAGGGCACGGGTTAGTGTTAGCGTACGGGTTAGGATTAGGGGACGGGTGAGGGTAAGGCTTCGGGGAAGGGTTAGGGTAAGGGTTCGGGCTAGGATTAGGGTTAGGTGACGGGGACGATTTAGGGTCCAGGTGCGAGTACGACAACGCTTTAGGGTGAGCGTACGTGTGAGGGTGCGGGTTAGTGTTAGCGTACGGGTTAGGAGTAGGGGACGGGTGAGGGTAAGGCTTCGGGGAAGGGTTAGGGTTAGGGTTCGAGCTAGGGTTAGGGTTAGGGGACGGGGACGGTTTAGGGTCCAGGGGAGGGTACGACAACGCTTTAGGGTGAGCGTACGTGTGAGGGCGTGGGTTAGTGTTAGCGTACGGGTTAGGATTAGGGGACGGGTGAGGGTAAGGCTTCTGGGAAGGTTTAGGGTTAGGGTTCGGGCTAGCGTTATGGTAAGGGGACGAGGACGGTTTAGGGTCCAGGTGAGGGTACGACAACGCTTTAGGTTGAGTGTACGTGTGAGGGCGCGGGTTAGTGTTAGCGTACGGGTTAGGAATAGGGGACGGGTGAGGGTAAGGCTTCGGGCAAGGGTTAGATTTTGGGTTCGGGCTAGGGTTAGTGTTACGGCACGGGGACGGTTTAGGGTCCAGGTGAGGGTACGACATCGCTTTAGGGTGAGAGTACGTGTGAGGGCGCGGGTTAGTGTTAGCGTACGGGTTAGGATTAGGGGACGGATGAGGTTAAGGCATCGGGGAACGTTTAGGGTTCGGGTTCGGGCTAGGGTTAGGGTTAGGGGACGGGGACGGTTTAGGGTCCAGGTGAGGGTACGACAACGCTTTAGGTTGAGCGTACGTGTGAGGGCGAGGGTTAGTGTTAGCGTACGGGTTAGGAGTAGGGGACGGGTGAGGGTAAGGCTTCGTGCAAGGGTTAGGGTTAGGGTTCGGGCTAGCGTTAGGGTTAGGGGACGGGGACTGTTTAGGGTCCAGGTGAGGGTACGACAACGCTTTAGGGTGAGCGTATGTGTGAGGGCGCGAGTTAGTGTTAGCGTACGGATTAGGATTAGGGGACAGGTGAGGGTAATTCTTCGGGGAAGGGTTAAGGTTACGGTTCGGGCTAGGGTTATGGTTAGGGGACGGGGATGGTTTAGGGTCCAGGTGAGGGTACGACAACGCTTTAGGGTGAGCGTACGTGTGAGGGCGCGGGTTAGTGTTAGCGTACGGGTTAGGATTAGGGGACGGGTGAGGGTAAGGCTTCGGGGAAGGGTTAGGGTTAGGGTTCGGGCTAGGGTTAGGGTTAGGGGACGGCGACGGTTTAGGGTCCAGGTGAGGGTACGACAACGCTTTAGTGTGAGCGTACGTGTTAGGGCGCGGGTTAGTGTTAGCGTACGGGTTAGGATTAGGGGACGGGTGAGGGTAAGGCTTCGGGGAAGGGTTAGGGTAAGGGTTCGGGCTAGGGTTAGGGTTAGGTGACGGGGACGATTTAGGGTCCAGGTGAGTGTACGACAACGCTTTAGGGTGAGCATACGTGTGAGGGGGCGGGTTAGTGTTAGCGTACGGGTTAGGATTAGTGGACGGGTGAGTGTAAGGCTTCGGGGAAGGGTTAGGGTTAGAGTTTGGGCTAGGGTTAGGGTTAGGGCACGGGGACGGTTTAGGGTGCAGGTGAGGGTACGACAACGCTATAGGGTGAGCGTACGTGTGAGGGCGCGGGTTAGTGTTAGCGTACGGGTTAGGATTAGGGGACGGGTGAGGGTAAGGCTTCGGGGAAGGGTTAGGGTTAGGGTTCGGGCTAGGGTTAGGGTTAGGGGACGGGGACGGTTTAGGGTCCAGGTGAGGGTACCACAACGCTTTAGGGTGAGCGTACGTGTGAGGGTGCGGGTTAGTGTTAGCGTACGGTTAGGATTAGTGGACGGGTGAGGTTAAGGCATCGGGGAAGGGTTAGGGTTCGGGTTCGGGCTAGGGTTAGGGGTAGGGGACGGGGACGGTTTAGGGTCCAGGTGAGGGAAGACAACGCTTTAGGTTGAGCGTACGTTTGAGGGCGCGGGTTAGTGTTAGCGTACGGGTTAGGATTAGGGGACGGGTGAGGGTAAGGCTTCGGGGAAGGGTTACGGTTAGGGTTCGGGCTAGGGTTAGGGTTAGGGGACGGGAACGGTTTAGGGTCCAGGTGAGGGTACGACAACGCTTTAGGGTGAGCGTACGTTTGAAGGCACGGGTTAGTGTTAGCGTACGGTTTAGGGTTAGGGGACGGGTGAGGGTAAGGCTTCGGGGAAGTGTTAGGGATAGAGTTCGGGCTAAGGTTATGGTTAGGGGACGTGGGTGGTTTAGGGTCCAGGTGAGGGTACGACAACGCTTTAGGTTGAGCGTACGTTTGAGGGCGCGGGTTAGTGTTAGCGTACGGGTTAGGATTAGGGGACGGGTGAGAGTAAGGCTTCGGGGAAGGGTTAGGTTTAAGGTTAGGGCTAGGGTTAGGGTTAGGGGACGGGGACGGTTTAGGGTCCAGGTGAGGGTACGACAACGCTTTAGGGTGAGCATACTTGTGAGGGCGCGTGTTAGTGTTAGCGTACGGGTTAGGATTAGGGGCCGGGTGAGGGTAAGGATTCGGGGAAAGGTTAGGGTTATGGTTCGGGTTAGGGTTAGGGTTAGGGGACGGGGTCGGTTTAGGGTCCAGGTGAGGGTTCGACAACGCTTTACGGTGAGCGTACGTGTGAGGGCGCGGGTTAGTGTTAGTGTACGGGTTAGGATTAGGGGACGGGTGAGTGTAAGGCTTCGTGGAAGGCTTAGGGTTAGGGTTCGGGCTAGGGTTAGGGTTAGGGGAAGGGGACGGTTTAGGGTCCAGGTGAGGGTACGACAGCGCTTTTGGGTAAGCGTACGTGTGAGGGCGCGGGTTAGTGTTAGCGTACGGGTTAGCATTAGGGTACGGGTGAGGGTAAGGCTTCAGGGAAGGGTTAGGTTTAGGGTACAGGCTAGTGTTAGGGTAAGGCGACGGGGACGGTTTAGGGTCCAGGTGAGGGTACGACAAAGCTTTAGGGTGAGCGTACCTGTGAGGGCACGGGTTAGTGTTAGCGTACGGTTTAGGATTAGGGGACGGGTGAGGGTAAGGCTTCGGGAAAGTGTTAGGGTTAGGGTTCGGGCTAAGGTTATGGTTAGGGGACGTGGGTGGTTTAGGGTCCAGGTGAGGGTACGACAACACTTTAGGTTGAGCGTACGTTTGAGGGCGCGGGTTAGTGTTAGCGTACGGGTTAGGATTAGGGGACGGTTCAGAGTAAGGCTTCGGGGAAGGGTTAGGTTTAAGGTTCGGGCTAGGGTTAGGGTTAGGGGACGGGGACGGTTTAGGGTCCAGGTGAGGGTACGACAACGCTTTAGGTTGAGCGTACGTGTGAGGGCGTGGGTTAGTGTTAGCGTACGCGTTAGGAATAGGGGACGGGTGAGGGTAAGGCTTCGGGCAAGGGTTACGGTTAGGGTTCGGGCTAGGGTTAGGGTTAGAGGACGGGCACTGTTTAGGGTCCAGGTGAGGGTACGACAACGCTTTAGCTTGAGCGTATGTGTGAGGGCGCGAGTTAGTGTTAGCGTACGGGTTAGGATTAGGGGACAGGTGAGGGTAAGGCTTCGGGGAAGGGTTAAGGTTAGGGTTCGGGCTAGGGTTATGGTTAGGGGACGGGGACGGTTTAGGGTCCAGGTGAGGGTACGACAACGCTTTAGGGTGAGCGTACGTGTGAGGGCGCGGGTTAGTGTTAGCGTACGGGTTAGGATTAGGGGACGGGTGAGGGTAAGGCTTCGGGGAAGGGTTAGGGTTAGGGTTCGGGCTAGGGTTAGGGTTAGGGGACGGCGACGGTTTAGGGTCCAGGTGAGGGTACGACAACGCTATAGTGTGAGCGTACGTGTTAGGGCGCGGGTTAGTGTTAGCGTAAGGGTTAGGATTAGGGGCCGGGTGAGGGTAAGGCTTCGGGGAAGGGTTAGGGTTAGGGTTTGGGCTAGGATTAGGGTTAGGGGACGGGGACGGTTTAGGGTCCAGGTGAGGGTACGACAACGTTTTAGGGTGAGCGTACGTGTGAGGGCACGGGTTAGTGTTAGCGTACGGATTAGGATTAGGGGACGGGTGAGGGTAAGGCTTTGGGGAAGGGTTAGGGTTAGGATTCGGGCTAGGTTTAGGGTTAGGGGACGAAGACGGTTTAGGGTCCAGGTGAGGGTACGACAACGCTTTAGGTTGAGCGTACGTGTGAGGGCGCGGGTTAGTTTTAGCGTACGGGTTAGGATTAGTGGACGGGTGAGGGTAAGGCTTCGGGCAAGGGTTAGGGTTAGGGTTCGGGCTAGGGTTAGGTTTAGGGGACGGGGACGGTTTAGGGTCCAGCTGAGGGTACGACAACGCTTTAGGGTGAGCGTACGTGTGAGGGTGCGGTTTAGTGTTAGCGTACGGGTTAGGATTAGGGGAAGGGTGAGGTTAAGACATCGGGGAAGGGTTAGGGTTAGGGTTCGGGCTAGGTTTAGGGTTAGGGGACGAGGACGGTTTAGGGTCCAGGTGAGGGTACGACAACGCTTTAGGTTGAGCGTATGTGTGAGGGCGCGGGTTAGTTTTAGCGTACGGGTTAGGATTAGTGGACGGGTGAGGGTAAGGCTTCGGGCAAGGGTTAGGGTTAGGGTTCGGGCTAGGGTTAGGTTTAGGGGACGGGGACGGTTTAGGGTCCAGCTGAGGGTACGACAACGCTTTAGGGTGAGCGTACGTGTGAGGGCGCATGTTAGTGTTAGCGTACGGGTTAGGATTAGGGGAAGGGTGAGTTTAAGACATCGGGGAAGGGTTAGGGTTAGGGTTAGGTTTCGGGCTAGGGTTAGGGTTAGGTGACGAGGACGGTTTAGGGTCCAGGTGAGGGTACGACAACGCTTTAGGTTGAGCGTACGTGTGAGGGTGCGGGTTAGTGTTAGTGTACGAGTTAGGAGTAGGGGACGGGTGAGGGTAAGGCTTCGGAGAAGGGTTAGGGTTAGGGTTCGGGCTAGGGTTAGGGTTAGGGGACGGGGACGGTTTAGGGTCCAGGTGAGGGTACGACAACGCTTTAGGTTGAGCGTACGTGTGAGTGCTCGGGTTAGTGTTAGCGTACGGTTTAGGATTAGGGGACGAGTGAGGGTAAGGCTTCGGGGAAGGGTTAAGGTTAGGGTTCGGGCTAAGGTTAGGGTTAGGGGACGTGGGTGGTTTAGGGTCCAGGTGAGGGTACGACAACGCTTTAAGTTGAGCGTACGTGTGAGGGCGCGGGTTAGTGTTAGCGTACGGGTTAGGATTAGGGGACGGGTGAGGTTAAGGCATCGGGGAAGGGTTAGGGTTCGGGTTCGGGCTAGGGTTAGGGTTAGGGGACGGGGACGGTTTAGGGTCCAGGTGAGGGTACGACAACGCTTTAGGTTGAGCGTACGTGTGAGGGCGTGGGTTAGTGTTAGCGTACGGGTTAAGATTAGGGGACGGGTGAGGGTAAGGCTTCGGGCAAGGGTTACGGTTAGGGTTCGGGCTAGGGTTAGGGTTAGGGGACGGGCACTGTTTAGGGTCCAGGTGAGGGTACGACAACGCTTTAGCTTGAGCGTATGTGTGAGGGCGCGAGTTAGTGTTAGCGTACGGGTTAGGATTAGGAGACAGGTGAGGGTAAGGCTTCGGGGAAGGGTTAAGGTTAGGGTTCGGGCTAGGGTTATGGTTAGGGGACGGCGACGGTTTAGGGTCCATGTGAGGGTACGACAACGCTTTAGGGTGAGCGTACGTGTGAGGGCGCGGGTTAGTGTTAGCGTACGGGTTAGGATTAGGGGACGGGTGAGGGTAAGGCTTCGGGGAAGGGTTAGGGTTAGGGTTCGGGCTAGGGTTAGGGTTAGGGGACGGCGACGGTTTAGGGTCCAGGTGAGGGTATGACAACGCTTTAGTGTGAGCGTACGTGTTAGGGCGCGGGTTAGTGTTAGCGTAAGGGTTAGGATTAGGGGCCGGGTGAGGGTAAGGCTTCGGGGAAGGGTTAGGGTTATGGTTCGGGTTAGGGTTAGGGTTAGGGGACGGCGTCGGTTTAGGGTCCAGGTGAGGGTACGACAACGCTTTACGGTGAGCGTACGTGTGAGGGCGTGGGTTAGTGTTAGCGTACGGGTTAGGATTAGGGGACGGTTGAGAGTAAGGCTTCGGGGAAGGGTTAGGTTTAAGGTTCGGGCTAGGGTTAGGGTTAGGGGACGGGGACGGTTTAGGGTCCAGGTGAGGGTACGACAACGCTTTAGGGTGAGCATACTTGTGAGGGCACGGGTTAGTGTTAGCGAACGGGTCAGCATTAGGGGACGGGTGAGGGTAAGGCTTCGGGGAAGGGTTAGGGTTAAAGTTCGGGCTAGGGATGGGGTTCGAGGACGGAGAGGGTTTAGGGTCCAGGTGAGGGTACGACAACGCTT
Source organism: Globicephala melas (assembly GCF_963455315.2). Classification (NCBI taxonomy): domain Eukaryota; kingdom Metazoa; phylum Chordata; class Mammalia; order Artiodactyla; family Delphinidae; genus Globicephala; species Globicephala melas. The sequence goes on along the minus strand of NC_083317.1, from coordinate 111,297,144 downwards.
TAGGGTGAGCGTACGTGTGCGGGCGCGGGTTAGTGTTAGCGTACAGTTTAGGATTAGGGGACGGGTGAGGGTAAGGCGTCGGGGAAGGGTTAGCGTTAGGGTTCGGGCTAGGGTTAGGGTTAGGGGACGGGGACGGTTTAGGGTCAAGGTGCGGATATGACAACGCTTTAGGATGAGTGTACGTGTGAGGGCACGGGTTAGTGTTAGCGTACGGGTTAGGATTAGGGGACGGGTGAGTGTAAGGCTACTGGGAAAGGTTAGCTTTAGGGTTCGGGCTAGGGTTAGGGTTAGGGGACGGGGACGGTTTAGGGTCCAGCTGAGGGTACGACAACGCTTCAGGGTGAGCGTACGTGTGAGGGCGCAGGTTAGTGTTAGCATACGGGTTAGGATTAGGGGAAGGGTGAGGTTAAGACATCGGGGAAGGGTTAGGGTTAGGGTTCGGGCTAGGGTTAGGGTTAGGGGACGAGGACGGTTTAGGGTCCAGGTGAGGGTACGACAACGCTTTAGGTTGAGCGTACTTGTGAGGGTGCGGGTTAGTGTTAGCGTACGATTTAGGAGTAGGGGACGGGTGAGGGTAAGGCTTCGGGGAAGGGTTAGGGTTAGGGTTCGGGCTAGGGTTAGGGTTAGTGGACGGGGACGGTTTAGGGTCCAGGTGAGGGTACGACAACGCTTTAGGGTGAGCGTACGTGTGAGGGCACGGGTTAGTGTTAGCGTACGGTTTAGGATTAGGGGACGGGTGAGGGTAAGGCTTCGGGGAAGGGTTAAGGTTAGGGTTCGGGCTAAGGTTAGGGTTAGGGGACGTGGGTGGTTTAGGGTCCAGGTGAGGGTACGACAACGCTTTAGGTTGAGCGTACGTGTGAGGGCGCGGGTTAGTGTTAGCGTACGGGTTAGGAATAGGGGACGGGTGCGGGTAAGGCTTCGGGCAAGGGTTAGAGTTAGGGTTCGGGCTAGGCTTAGTGTTAGGGCACGGGGACGGTTTAGGGTCCAAGTGAGGGTATGACAACGCTTTAGGGTGAGCATACCTGTGAGGGCGCGGGTTAGTGTTAGCGTACGGGTTAGGATTAGGGGACGGGTGAGGTTAAGGCATCGGGGAAGGGTTAGGGTTCGGGTTCGGGCTAGGGTTAGGGTTAGGGGACGGGGACGGTTTAGGGTCCAGGTGAGGGTACGACAACGCTTTAGGTTGAGCGTACGTGTGAGGGCGTGGGTTAGTGTTAGCGTACGGGTTAGGAGTAGGGGACGGGTGAGGGTAAGGCTTCGGGCAAGGGTTAGGGTTAGGGTTCGGGCTAGGGTTAGGGTTAGGGGACGGGCACTGTTTAGGGTCCAGGTGAGGGTACGACAACGCTTTAGGGTGAGCGTATCTGTGAGGGCGCGAGTTAGTTTTAGCGTACGGGTTAGGATTAGGGGACAGGTGAGGGTAAGGCTTCGGGGAAGGGTTAAGGTTAGGGTTCGGGCTAGGGATAGGGTTAGGGGACGGGGACGGTTTAGGGTCCAGGTGAGGGTACGACAACGTTTTAGGGTGAGCGTACGTGTGAGGGCACGGGTTAGTGTTAGCGTACGGGTTAGGATTAGGGAACTGGTGAGTGTAAGGCTTCTGGGAAAGGTTAGCTTTAGGGTTCGGGCTAGGGTTAGGGTTAGGGGACGGGGACGGTTTAGGGTCCAGCTGAGGGTACGACAACGCTTTAGGGTGAGCGTACGTGTGAGGGCGCAGGTTAGTGTTAGCGTACGGATTAGGATTAGGGAACTGGTGAGTGTAAGGCTTCTGGGAAAGGTTAGCTTTAGGGTTCGGGCTAGCGTTAGGGTTAGGGGACGGGGACTGTTTAGGGTCCAGGTGAGGGTACGACAACGCTTTAGGGTGAGCGTATGTGTGAGGGCGCGAGTTAGTGTTAGCGTACGGATTAGGATTAGGGGACAGGTGAGGGTAATTCTTCGGGGAAGGGTTAAGGTTACGGTTCGGGCTAGGGTTATGGTTAGGGGACGGGGATGGTTTAGGGTCCAGGTGAGGGTACGACAACGCTTTAGGGTGAGCGTACGTGTGAGGGCCCAGGTTACTGTTAGCGTACGGGTTAGGATTAGGGGACGGGTGAGGGGAAGGCTTCGGGGAAGGGTTAGGGTTAGGGTTAGGGGACGGGGACGGTTTAGGGTCCAGGTGCGTATACGACAATGCTTTAGGGTGAGTGTACGTGTGAGGGCGCGGGTTAGTGTTAGCGTACAGTTTAGGATTAGGGGACGGGTGAGGGTAAGGCTTCTGGGAAAGGTTAGTTTTAGGGTTCGGGCTAGGGTTAGGGTTAGGGGACGGGGACGGTTTAGGGTCCAGGTGAGGGTACGACAACGCTTTAGGGTGAGCGTACGTGTGCGGGCGCGGGTTAGTGTTAGCGTACAGTTTAGGATTAGGGGACGGGTGAGGGTAAGGCTTCGGGGAAGGGTTAGGGTTAGGGTTCGGGCTAGGGTTAGGGTTAGGGGACGGGGACGGTTTAGGGTCAAGGTGCGGATATGACAACGCTTTAGGGTGAGTGTACGTGTGAGGGCGCGGGTTAGTGTTAGCGTACGGGTTAGGATTAGGGGACGGGTGAGTGTAAGGCTTCTGGGAAAGGTTAGCTTTAGGGTTCGGGCTAGGGTTAGGGTAGGGGACGGGGACGGTTTAGGGTCCAGCTGAGGGTATAACAACGCTTTAGGGTGAGCGTACGTGTGAGGGCGCAGGTTAGTGTTAGCGTACGGGTTAGGATTAGGGGAAGGGTGAGGTTAAGACATCGGGGAAGGGTTAGGTTTAGGGTTCGGGCTAGGGTTAGGGTTAGTGGACGAGGACGGTTTAGGGTCCAGGTGAGGGTACGACAACGCTTTAGGTTGAGCGTACGTGTGAGGGCGCGGGTTAGTGTTAGCGTACGGGTTAGGAATAGGGGACGGGTAATGGTAAGGCTTCGGGCAAGTGTTAGAGTTTGGGTTCGGCTAGGGTTAGCGTTAAGGCACGGGGACGGTTTACGGTCCAGGTGAGGGTACGACAACGCTTTAGGGTGAGCGTACGTGTGAGGGCGCGGGTTAGTGTTAGCGTACGGGTTAGGAGTAGGGGACAGGTGAGGGTAAGGCTTCGGGGAAGGGTTACGGTTAGGGTTCGGGCTAGGGTTAGGGTTAGGGGACGGGAACGGTTTAGGGTCCAGGTGAGGGTACGACAACGCTTTAGGGTGAGCGTACGTTTGAAGGCACGGGTTAGTGTTAGCGTACGGTTTAGGGTTAGGGGACGGGTGAGGGTAAGGCTTCGGGGAAGTGTTAGGGATAGAGTTCGGGCTAAGGTTATGGTTAGGGGACGTGGGTGGTTTAGGGTCCAGGTGAGGGTACGACAACGCTTTAGGTTGAGCGTACGTTTGAGGGCGCGGGTTAGTGTTAGCGTACGGGTTAGGATTAGGGGACGGGTGAGAGTAAGGCTTCGGGGAAGGGTTAGGTTTAAGGTTAGGGCTAGGGTTAGGGTTAGGGGACGGGGACGGTTTAGGGTCCAGGTGAGGGTACGACAACGCTTTAGGGTGAGCATACTTGTGAGGGCGCGTGTTAGTGTTAGCGTACGGGTTAGGATTAGGGGCCGGGTGAGGGTAAGGATTCGGGGAAAGGTTAGGGTTATGGTTCGGGTTAGGGTTAGGGTTAGGGGACGGGGTCGGTTTAGGGTCCAGGTGAGGGTTCGACAACGCTTTACGGTGAGCGTACGTGTGAGGGCGCGGGTTAGTGTTAGTGTACGGGTTAGGATTAGGGGACGGGTGAGTGTAAGGCTTCGTGGAAGGCTTAGGGTTAGGGTTCGGGCTAGGGTTAGGGTTAGGGGAAGGGGACGGTTTAGGGTCCAGGTGAGGGTACGACAGCGCTTTTGGGTAAGCGTACGTGTGAGGGCGCGGGTTAGTGTTAGCGTACGGGTTAGCATTAGGGTACGGGTGAGGGTAAGGCTTCAGGGAAGGGTTAGGTTTAGGGTACAGGCTAGTGTTAGGGTAAGGCGACGGGGACGGTTTAGGGTCCAGGTGAGGGTACGACAAAGCTTTAGGGTGAGCGTACCTGTGAGGGCACGGGTTAGTGTTAGCGTACGGTTTAGGATTAGGGGACGGGTGAGGGTAAGGCTTCGGGAAAGTGTTAGGGTTAGGGTTCGGGCTAAGGTTATGGTTAGGGGACGTGGGTGGTTTAGGGTCCAGGTGAGGGTACGACAACACTTTAGGTTGAGCGTACGTTTGAGGGCGCGGGTTAGTGTTAGCGTACGGGTTAGGATTAGGGGACGGTTCAGAGTAAGGCTTCGGGGAAGGGTTAGGTTTAAGGTTCGGGCTAGGGTTAGGGTTAGGGGACGGGGACGGTTTAGGGTCCAGGTGAGGGTACGACAACGCTTTAGGTTGAGCGTACGTGTGAGGGCGTGGGTTAGTGTTAGCGTACGCGTTAGGAATAGGGGACGGGTGAGGGTAAGGCTTCGGGCAAGGGTTACGGTTAGGGTTCGGGCTAGGGTTAGGGTTAGAGGACGGGCACTGTTTAGGGTCCAGGTGAGGGTACGACAACGCTTTAGCTTGAGCGTATGTGTGAGGGCGCGAGTTAGTGTTAGCGTACGGGTTAGGATTAGGGGACAGGTGAGGGTAAGGCTTCGGGGAAGGGTTAAGGTTAGGGTTCGGGCTAGGGTTATGGTTAGGGGACGGGGACGGTTTAGGGTCCAGGTGAGGGTACGACAACGCTTTAGGGTGAGCGTACGTGTGAGGGCGCGGGTTAGTGTTAGCGTACGGGTTAGGATTAGGGGACGGGTGAGGGTAAGGCTTCGGGGAAGGGTTAGGGTTAGGGTTCGGGCTAGGGTTAGGGTTAGGGGACGGCGACGGTTTAGGGTCCAGGTGAGGGTACGACAACGCTATAGTGTGAGCGTACGTGTTAGGGCGCGGGTTAGTGTTAGCGTAAGGGTTAGGATTAGGGGCCGGGTGAGGGTAAGGCTTCGGGGAAGGGTTAGGGTTAGGGTTTGGGCTAGGATTAGGGTTAGGGGACGGGGACGGTTTAGGGTCCAGGTGAGGGTACGACAACGTTTTAGGGTGAGCGTACGTGTGAGGGCACGGGTTAGTGTTAGCGTACGGATTAGGATTAGGGGACGGGTGAGGGTAAGGCTTTGGGGAAGGGTTAGGGTTAGGATTCGGGCTAGGTTTAGGGTTAGGGGACGAAGACGGTTTAGGGTCCAGGTGAGGGTACGACAACGCTTTAGGTTGAGCGTACGTGTGAGGGCGCGGGTTAGTTTTAGCGTACGGGTTAGGATTAGTGGACGGGTGAGGGTAAGGCTTCGGGCAAGGGTTAGGGTTAGGGTTCGGGCTAGGGTTAGGTTTAGGGGACGGGGACGGTTTAGGGTCCAGCTGAGGGTACGACAACGCTTTAGGGTGAGCGTACGTGTGAGGGTGCGGTTTAGTGTTAGCGTACGGGTTAGGATTAGGGGAAGGGTGAGGTTAAGACATCGGGGAAGGGTTAGGGTTAGGGTTCGGGCTAGGTTTAGGGTTAGGGGACGAGGACGGTTTAGGGTCCAGGTGAGGGTACGACAACGCTTTAGGTTGAGCGTATGTGTGAGGGCGCGGGTTAGTTTTAGCGTACGGGTTAGGATTAGTGGACGGGTGAGGGTAAGGCTTCGGGCAAGGGTTAGGGTTAGGGTTCGGGCTAGGGTTAGGTTTAGGGGACGGGGACGGTTTAGGGTCCAGCTGAGGGTACGACAACGCTTTAGGGTGAGCGTACGTGTGAGGGCGCATGTTAGTGTTAGCGTACGGGTTAGGATTAGGGGAAGGGTGAGTTTAAGACATCGGGGAAGGGTTAGGGTTAGGGTTAGGTTTCGGGCTAGGGTTAGGGTTAGGTGACGAGGACGGTTTAGGGTCCAGGTGAGGGTACGACAACGCTTTAGGTTGAGCGTACGTGTGAGGGTGCGGGTTAGTGTTAGTGTACGAGTTAGGAGTAGGGGACGGGTGAGGGTAAGGCTTCGGAGAAGGGTTAGGGTTAGGGTTCGGGCTAGGGTTAGGGTTAGGGGACGGGGACGGTTTAGGGTCCAGGTGAGGGTACGACAACGCTTTAGGTTGAGCGTACGTGTGAGTGCTCGGGTTAGTGTTAGCGTACGGTTTAGGATTAGGGGACGAGTGAGGGTAAGGCTTCGGGGAAGGGTTAAGGTTAGGGTTCGGGCTAAGGTTAGGGTTAGGGGACGTGGGTGGTTTAGGGTCCAGGTGAGGGTACGACAACGCTTTAAGTTGAGCGTACGTGTGAGGGCGCGGGTTAGTGTTAGCGTACGGGTTAGGATTAGGGGACGGGTGAGGTTAAGGCATCGGGGAAGGGTTAGGGTTCGGGTTCGGGCTAGGGTTAGGGTTAGGGGACGGGGACGGTTTAGGGTCCAGGTGAGGGTACGACAACGCTTTAGGTTGAGCGTACGTGTGAGGGCGTGGGTTAGTGTTAGCGTACGGGTTAAGATTAGGGGACGGGTGAGGGTAAGGCTTCGGGCAAGGGTTACGGTTAGGGTTCGGGCTAGGGTTAGGGTTAGGGGACGGGCACTGTTTAGGGTCCAGGTGAGGGTACGACAACGCTTTAGCTTGAGCGTATGTGTGAGGGCGCGAGTTAGTGTTAGCGTACGGGTTAGGATTAGGAGACAGGTGAGGGTAAGGCTTCGGGGAAGGGTTAAGGTTAGGGTTCGGGCTAGGGTTATGGTTAGGGGACGGCGACGGTTTAGGGTCCATGTGAGGGTACGACAACGCTTTAGGGTGAGCGTACGTGTGAGGGCGCGGGTTAGTGTTAGCGTACGGGTTAGGATTAGGGGACGGGTGAGGGTAAGGCTTCGGGGAAGGGTTAGGGTTAGGGTTCGGGCTAGGGTTAGGGTTAGGGGACGGCGACGGTTTAGGGTCCAGGTGAGGGTATGACAACGCTTTAGTGTGAGCGTACGTGTTAGGGCGCGGGTTAGTGTTAGCGTAAGGGTTAGGATTAGGGGCCGGGTGAGGGTAAGGCTTCGGGGAAGGGTTAGGGTTATGGTTCGGGTTAGGGTTAGGGTTAGGGGACGGCGTCGGTTTAGGGTCCAGGTGAGGGTACGACAACGCTTTACGGTGAGCGTACGTGTGAGGGCGTGGGTTAGTGTTAGCGTACGGGTTAGGATTAGGGGACGGTTGAGAGTAAGGCTTCGGGGAAGGGTTAGGTTTAAGGTTCGGGCTAGGGTTAGGGTTAGGGGACGGGGACGGTTTAGGGTCCAGGTGAGGGTACGACAACGCTTTAGGGTGAGCATACTTGTGAGGGCACGGGTTAGTGTTAGCGAACGGGTCAGCATTAGGGGACGGGTGAGGGTAAGGCTTCGGGGAAGGGTTAGGGTTAAAGTTCGGGCTAGGGATGGGGTTCGAGGACGGAGAGGGTTTAGGGTCCAGGTGAGGGTACGACAACGCTTTAGGGTGAGCGTACGTGTGCGGGCGCGGGTTAGTGTTAGCGTACAGTTTAGGATTAGGGGACGGGTGAGGGTAAGGCGTCGGGGAAGGGTTAGCGTTAGGGTTCGGGCTAGGGTTAGGGTTAGGGGACGGGGACGGTTTAGGGTCAAGGTGCGGATATGACAACGCTTTAGGATGAGTGTACGTGTGAGGGCACGGGTTAGTGTTAGCGTACGGGTTAGGATTAGGGGACGGGTGAGTGTAAGGCTACTGGGAAAGGTTAGCTTTAGGGTTCGGGCTAGGGTTAGGGTTAGGGGACGGGGACGGTTTAGGGTCCAGCTGAGGGTACGACAACGCTTCAGGGTGAGCGTACGTGTGAGGGCGCAGGTTAGTGTTAGCATACGGGTTAGGATTAGGGGAAGGGTGAGGTTAAGACATCGGGGAAGGGTTAGGGTTAGGGTTCGGGCTAGGGTTAGGGTTAGGGGACGAGGACGGTTTAGGGTCCAGGTGAGGGTACGACAACGCTTTAGGTTGAGCGTACTTGTGAGGGTGCGGGTTAGTGTTAGCGTACGATTTAGGAGTAGGGGACGGGTGAGGGTAAGGCTTCGGGGAAGGGTTAGGGTTAGGGTTCGGGCTAGGGTTAGGGTTAGTGGACGGGGACGGTTTAGGGTCCAGGTGAGGGTACGACAACGCTTTAGGGTGAGCGTACGTGTGAGGGCACGGGTTAGTGTTAGCGTACGGTTTAGGATTAGGGGACGGGTGAGGGTAAGGCTTCGGGGAAGGGTTAAGGTTAGGGTTCGGGCTAAGGTTAGGGTTAGGGGACGTGGGTGGTTTAGGGTCCAGGTGAGGGTACGACAACGCTTTAGGTTGAGCGTACGTGTGAGGGCGCGGGTTAGTGTTAGCGTACGGGTTAGGAATAGGGGACGGGTGCGGGTAAGGCTTCGGGCAAGGGTTAGAGTTAGGGTTCGGGCTAGGCTTAGTGTTAGGGCACGGGGACGGTTTAGGGTCCAAGTGAGGGTATGACAACGCTTTAGGGTGAGCATACCTGTGAGGGCGCGGGTTAGTGTTAGCGTACGGGTTAGGATTAGGGGACGGGTGAGGTTAAGGCATCGGGGAAGGGTTAGGGTTCGGGTTCGGGCTAGGGTTAGGGTTAGGGGACGGGGACGGTTTAGGGTCCAGGTGAGGGTACGACAACGCTTTAGGTTGAGCGTACGTGTGAGGGCGTGGGTTAGTGTTAGCGTACGGGTTAGGAGTAGGGGACGGGTGAGGGTAAGGCTTCGGGCAAGGGTTAGGGTTAGGGTTCGGGCTAGGGTTAGGGTTAGGGGACGGGCACTGTTTAGGGTCCAGGTGAGGGTACGACAACGCTTTAGGGTGAGCGTATCTGTGAGGGCGCGAGTTAGTTTTAGCGTACGGGTTAGGATTAGGGGACAGGTGAGGGTAAGGCTTCGGGGAAGGGTTAAGGTTAGGGTTCGGGCTAGGGATAGGGTTAGGGGACGGGGACGGTTTAGGGTCCAGGTGAGGGTACGACAACGTTTTAGGGTGAGCGTACGTGTGAGGGCACGGGTTAGTGTTAGCGTACGGGTTAGGATTAGGGAACTGGTGAGTGTAAGGCTTCTGGGAAAGGTTAGCTTTAGGGTTCGGGCTAGGGTTAGGGTTAGGGGACGGGGACGGTTTAGGGTCCAGCTGAGGGTACGACAACGCTTTAGGGTGAGCGTACGTGTGAGGGCGCAGGTTAGTGTTAGCGTACGGGTTAGGATTAGGGGAAGGGTGAGGTTAAGACATCGGGGAAGGGTTAGGGTTAGGGTTCGGGCTAGGGTTAGGGTTAGGGGACGAGGACGGTTTAGGGTCCAGGTGAGGGAACGACAACGCTTTAGGTTGAGCGTACGTGTGAGGGCGCGGGTTAGTGTTAGCGTACGGGTTAGGAATAGGGGACGGGTGATGGTAAGGCTTCGGGCAAGGGTTAGAGTTTGGGTTCGGCTAGGGTTAGGGTTAAGGCACGGGGACGGTTTAGGGTCCAGGTGAGGGTACGACAACGCTTTAGGGTGAGCGTACATGTGAGGGCTCGGGTTAGTGTTAGCGTACGGGTTAGGATTAGGGGACGGGTGAGGTTAAGGCATCGGGGAAGTGTTAGGGTTCGGGTTCGGGCTAGGGTTAGGGTTAGGGGACGGGGACGGTTTAGAGTTCAGGTGAGGGTACGACAACGCTTTAGGTTGAGCGTACGTGTGAGGGCGCGGGTTAGTGTTAGTGTACGGTTAGGAGTAGGGGACGGGTGAGGGTAAGGCTTCGGGCAAGGGTTAGGGTTAGGGTTCGGGCTAGGGTTAGGGTTTGGGGACGGGGACGGTTTAGGGTCCAGGTGAGGGTACGACAACGCTTTAGGGTGAGCGTACGTGTGAGGGCCCAGGTTACTGTTAGCGTACGGGTTAGGATTAGGGGATGGGTGAGGGTAAGGCTTCGGGGAAGGGTTAGGGTTAGGGTTCGGGCTAGGGTTAGGGTTAGGGGACGGGGACGGTTTAGGGTCCAGGTGAGGGTACGATAACGCTTTAGGGTGAGCGTACCTGTGAGGGCATGGGTTAGTGTTAGCGTACGTTGTAGGATTAGGGGACGGGTGAGGGTAAGGCTTCGGGGAAGTGTTAGGGTTAGGGTTCGGGCTAAGGTTAGGGTTAGGGGACGTGGGTGGTTTAGGGTCCAGGTGAGGGTACGACAACGCTTTAGGTTGAGCGTACGTTTGAGGGCGCGGGTTAGTGTTAGCGTACAGGTTAGGATTAGGGGACGGGTGAGGGTAAGGCTTCGGGGAAGGGTTAGGGTAAGGGTTCGGGCTAGGGTTAGGGTTAGGTGACGGGGACGATTTAGGGTCCAGGTGAGGGTACGACAACGCTTTAGGGTGAGCATACGTGTGAGGGGGAGGGTTAGTGTTAGCGTACGGGTTAGGATTAGGGGACAGGTGAGGGTAAGGCTTCGGGGAAGGGTTAGGTTTAGGGTTCAGGCTAGTGTTAGGGTAAGGGGACGGGGACGGTTTAGGGTCCAGGTGAGGGTACGACAACGCTTTAGGGTGAGCGTACGTGTGCGGGCGCGGGTTAGTGTTAGCGTACAGTTTAGGATTAGGGGACGGGTGAGGGTAAGGCTTCGGGGAAGGGTTAGGGTTAGGGTTCGGGCTAGGGTTAGGGTTAGGGGACGGGGACGGTTTAGGGTCAAGGTGCGGATATGACAACGCTTTAGGGTGAGTGTACGTGTGAGGGCGCGGGTTAGTGTTAGCGTACGGGTTAGGATTAGGGGACGGGTGAGTGTAAGGCTTCTGGGAAAGGTTAGCTTTAGGGTTCGGGCTAGGGTTAGGGTTTGGGGACGGGGACGGTTTAGGGTCCAGGTGAGAGTACGACAACGCTTTAGGGTGAGCGTACGTGTGAGGGCCCAGGTTACTGTTAGCGTACGGGTTAGGATTAGGGGACGGGTGAGGGTAAGGCTTCGGGGAAGTGTTAGGGTTAGGGTTCGGGCTAGGTTTAGGGTTAGGGGACGAAGACGGTTTAGGGTCCAGGTGAGGGTACAACAACGCTTTAGGTTGAGCGTACGTGTGAGGGCGCGGGTTAGTTTTAGCGTACGGGTTAGGATTAGTGGACGGGTGAGGGTAAGGCTTCGGGCAAGGGTTAGGGTTAGGGTTCGGGCTAGGGTTAGGTTTAGGGGACGGGGACGGTTTAGGGTCCAGCTGAGGGTACGACAACGCTTTAGGGTGAGCGTACGTGTGAGGGCGCATGTTAGTGTTAGCGTACGGGTTAGGATTAGGGGAAGGGTGAGTTTAAGACATCGGGGAAGGGTTAGGGTTAGGGTTAGGTTTCGGGCTAGGGTTAGGGTTAGGTGACGAGGACGGTTTAGGGTCCAGGTGAGGGTACGACAACGCTTTAGGTTGAGCGTACGTGTGAGGGTGCGGGTTAGTGTTAGCGTACGAGTTAGGAGTAGGGGACGGGTGAGGGTAAGGCTTCGGGGAAGGGTTAGGGTTAGGGTTCGGGCTAGGGTTAGGGTTAGGGGACGGGGACGGTTTAGGGTCCAGGTGAGGGTACGACAACGCTTTAGGGTGAGCGTACGTGTGAGGGCACGGGTTAGTGTTAGCGTACGGTTTAGGATTAGGGGACGGGTGAGGGTAAGGCTTCGGGGAAGGGTTAAGGTTAGGGTTCGGGCTAAGGTTAGGGTTAGGGGACGTGGGTGGTTTAGGGTCCAGGTGAGGGTACGACAACGCTTTAGGTTGAGCGTACGTGTGAGAGCGCGGGTTAGTGTTAGCGTACGGGTTAGGAATAGGGGACGGGTGCGGGTAAGGCTTCGGGCAAGGGTTAGAGTTAGGGTTCGGGCTACGCTTAGTGTTAGGGCACGGGGACGGTTTAGGGTCCAAGTGAGGGTATGACAACGCTTTAGGGTGAGCATACGTGTGAAGGCGCGGGTTAGTGTTAGCGTACGGGTTAGGATTAGGGGACGGGTGAGGTTAAGGCATCGGGGAAGGGTTAGGGTTCGGGTTCGGGCTAGGGTTAGGGTTAGGGGACGGGGACGGTTTAGGGTCCAGGTGAGGGTACGACAACGCTTTAGGTTGAGCGTACGTGTGAGGGCGTGGGTTAGTGTTAGCGTACGGGTTAGGAGTAGGGGACGGGTGAGGGTAAGGCTTCGGGCAAGGGTTAGGGTTAGGGTTCGGGCTAGGGTTAGGGTTAGGGGACGGGCACTGTTTAGGGTCAAGGTGAGGGTACGACAACGCTTTAGGGTGAGCGTATGTGTGAGGGCGCGAGTTAGTTTTAGCGTACGGGTTAGGATTAGGGGACAGGTGAGGGTAAGGCTTCGGGGAAGAGTTAAGGTTAGGGTTCGGGCTAGGGATAGGGTTAGGGGACGGGGACAGTTTAGGGTCCAGGTGAGGGTACGACAACGTTTTAGGGTGAGCGTACGTGTGAGGGCACGGGTTAGTGTTAGCGTACGGGTTAGGATTAGGGGACGGGTGAGCGTAAGGCTTCAGGGAAAGTTTAGGGTTATGGTTCGGGTTAGGGTTAGGGTTAGGGGACGGGGTCGGTTTAGGGTCCAGGTGAGGGTACGAAAACGCTTTACGGTGAGCGTACGTGTGAGGGCGCGGGTTAGTGTTACTGTACGGGTTTGGATTAGGGGACGGGTGAGGGTAAGGCTTCGTGGAAGGGTTAGGGTTAGGGTTCGGGCTAGGGTTAGGGTTAGGGGAAGGGGACGGTTTAGGGTCCAGGTGACGGTACGACAGCGCTTTTGGGTGAGCGTACGTGTGAGGGCGCGGGTTAGTGTTAGTGTACGGGTTAGCATTATGGTACGGGTGAGGGTAAGACTTCAGGGAAGGGTTAGGTTTAGGATTCAGGCTAGTGTTAGGGTAAGGGGACGGGGACGGTTTACGGTCCAGGTGAGGGCACGACAACGCTTTAGGGTAAGCGTACCTGTGAGGGCACGGGTTAGTGTTAGCGTACGGGTTAGGATTAGGGGACGGGTGAGGGTAAGGCTTCGGGGAAGGGTTAGGGTTAGGGTTCGGGCTAGGGTTAGGGTTAGGGGACGGGGACGGTTTAGGGTCAAGGTGCGGATATGACAACGCTTTAGGGTGAGTGTACGTGTGAGGGCGCGGGTTAGTGTTAGCTTACGGGTTAGGATTAGGGAACGGGTGAGTGTAAGGCTTCTGGGAAAGGTTAGCTTTAGGGTTCGGGCTAGGGTTAGGGTTAGGGGACGGGGACGGTTTAGGGTCCAGCTGAGGGTACGACAACGCTTTAGGGTGAGCGTACGTGTGCGGGCGCGGGTTAGTGTTAGCGTACAGTTTAGGATTAGGGGACGGGTGAGGGTAAGGCGTCGGGGAAGGGTTAGCGTTAGGGTTCGGGCTAGGGTTAGGGTTAGGGGACGGGGACGGTTTAGGGTCAAGGTGCGGATATGACAACGCTTTAGGGTGAGCGTACGTGTGAGGGCACGGGTTAGTGTTAGCGTACGGGTTAGGATTAGGGAACTGGTGAGTGTAAGGCTTCTGGGAAAGTTTAGCTTTAGGGTTCGGGCTAGGGTTAGGGTTAGGGGACGGGGACGGTTTAGGGTCCAGCTGAGGGTACGACAACGCTTTAGGGTGAGCATACGTGTGAGGGCGCAGGTTAGTGTTAGCGTACGGGTTAGGATTAGGGGAAGGGTGAGGTTAAGACATCGGGGAAGGGTTAGGGTTAGGGTTCGGGCTAGGGTTAGGGTTAGGGGACGAGGACGGTTTAGGGTCCAGGTGAGGGTACGACAACGCTTTAGGTTGAGCGTACGTGTGAGGGCGCGGGTTAGTGTTAGCGTACGGGTTAGGAATAGGGGACGGGTGATGGTAAGGCTTCGGGCAAGGGTTAGAGTTTGGGTTCGGCTAGGGTTAGGGTTAAGGCACGGGGATGGTTTACGGTCCAGGTGAGGGTACGACAACGCTTTAGGGTGAGCGTACATGTGAGGGCGCGGGTTAGTGTTAGCGTACGGGTTAGGATTAGGGGACGGGTGAGGTTAAGGCATCGGGGAAGTGTTAGGGTTCGGGTTCGGGCTAAGGTTAGGGTTAGGGGACGGGGACGGTTTAGGTTCCAGGTGAGGGTACGACAACGCTTTAGGTTGAGCGTACGTGTGAGGGCGCGTGTTAGTGTTACTGTACGGGTTAGGAGTAGGGGACGGGTGAGGGTAAGGCTTCGGGCAAGGGTTAGAGTTAGGGTTCGGGCTAGGGTTAGGGTTTGGGGACGGGGACGGTTTAGGGTCCAGGTGAGGGTACGACAACGCTTTAGGGTGAGCGTACGTGTGAGGGCCCAGGTTACTGTTAGCGTACGGGTTAGGATTAGGGGACGGGTGAGGGTAAGGCTTCGGGGAAGGGTTAGGCTTAGGGTTCGGGCTATGGTTACGGTTAGGGGACGGGGACGGTTTAGGGTCCAGGTGAGGGTACGATAACGCTTTAGGGTGAGCGTACCTGTGAGGGCACGGGTTAGTGTTAGCGTACGGTTTAGGATTAGGGGACGGGTGAGGGTAAGGCTTCGGGGAAGTGTTAGGGTTAGGGTTCGGGCTAAGGTTAGGGTTAGGGGACGTGGGTGGTTTAGGGTCCAGGTGAGGGTACGACAACGCTTTAGGTTGAGCGTACGTTTGAGGGCGCGGGTTAGTGTTAGCGTATGGGTTAGGATTAGGGGACGGGTGAGGGTAAGGCTTCGCGGAAGGGTTAGGGTAAGGGTTCGGGCTAGGGTTAGGGTTAGGTGACGGGGACGATTTAGGGTCCAGGTGAGGGTACGACAACGCTTTAGGGTGAGCATACGTGTGAGAGGGAGGGTTAGTGTTAGCGTACGGGTTAGGATTAGGGGACAGGTGAGGGTAAGGCTTCGGGGAAGGGTTAGGTTTAGGGTTCAGGCTAGTGTTAGGGTAAGGGGACGGGGACGGTTTAGGGTCCAGGTGAGGGTACGACAACGCTTTAGGGTGAGCGTACCTGTGAGGGCACGGGTTAGTGTTAGCGTACGGGTTAGGATTAGGGGACGGGTGAGGGTAAGGCTTCGGGGAAGGGTTATGGTTAAAGTTCGGGCTAGGGTTAGGGTTCGAGTACGGGGACGGTTTAGGGTCCAGGTGAGGGTACGACAACGCTTTAGGGTGAGCGTACGTGTGCGGGCGCGGGTTAGTGTTAGCGTACAGTTTAGGATTAGGGGACGGGTGAGGGTAAGGCTTCGGGGAAGGGTTAGGGTTAGGGTTCGGGCTAGGGTTAGGGTTAGGGGACGGGGACGGTTTAGGGTCAAGGTGCGGATATGACAACGCTTTAGGGTGAGTGTACGTGTGAGGGCGCGGTTTAGTGTTAGCGTACGGGTTAGGATTAGGGGACGGGTGAGTGTAAGGCTTCTGGGAAAGGTTAGCTTTAGGGTTCGGGCTAGGGTTAGGGTTTGGGGACGGGGACGGTTTAGGGTCCAGGTGAGGGTACGACAACGCTTTAGGGTGAGCGTACGTGTGAGGGCCCAGGTTACTGTTAGCGTACGGGTTAGGATTAGGGGACGGGTGAGGGTAAGGCTTCGGGGAAGTGTTAGGGTTAGGGTTCGGGCTAGGTTTAGGGTTATGGGACGAAGACGGTTTAGGGTCCAGGTGAGGGTACAACAACGCTTTAGGTTGAGCGTACGTGTGAGGGCGCGGGTTAGTTTTAGCGTACGGGTTAGGATTAGTGGACGGGTGAGGGTAAGGCTTCGGGCAAGGGTTAGGGTTAGGGTTCGGGCTAGGGTTAGGTTTAGGGGACGGGGACGGTTTAGGGTCCAGCTGAGGGTACGACAACGCTTTAGGGTGAGCGTACGTGTGAGGGCGCATGTTAGTGTTAGCGTACGGGTTAGGATTAGGGGAAGGGTGAGGTTAAGACATCGGGGAAGGGTTAGGGTTAGGGTTAGGTTTCGGGCTAGGGTTAGGGTTAGGTGACGAGGACGGTTTAGGGTCCAGGTGAGGGTACGACAACGCTTTAGGTTGAGCGTACGTGTGAGGGTGCGGGTTAGTGTTAGCTTACGAGTTAGGAGTAGGGGACGGGTGAGGGTAAGGCTTCGGGGAAGGGTTAGGGTTAGGGTTCGGGCTAGGGTTAGGGTTAGGGGACGGGGACGGTTTAGAGTCCAGGTGAGGGTACGACAACGCTTTAGGGTGAGCGTACGTGTGAGGGCACGGGTTAGTGTTAGCGTACGGTTTAGGATTAGGGGACAGGTGAGGGTAAGGCTTCGGGGAAGGGTTAAGGTTAGGGTTCGGGCTAAGGTTAGGGTTAGGGGACGTGGGTGGTTTAGGGTCCAGGTGAGGGTACGACAACGCTTTAGGTTGAGCGTACGTGTGAGGGCGCGGGTTAGTGTTAGCGTACGGGTTAGGAATAGGGGACGGGTGCGGGTAAGGCTTCGGGCAAGGGTTAGAGTTAGGGTTCGGGCTACGCTTAGTGTTAGGGCACGGGGACGGTTTAGGGTCCAAGTGAGGGTATGACAACGCTTTAGGGTGAGCATACGTGTGAGGGCGCGGGTTAGTGTTAGCGTACAGGTTAGGATTAGGGGACGGGTGAGGTTAAGGCATCGGGGAAGGGTTAGGGTTCGGGTTCGGGCTAGGGTTAGGGTTAGGGGACGGGGACGGTTTAGGGTCCAGGTGAGGGTACGACAACGCTTTAGGTTGAGCGTACGTGTGAGGGCGTGGGTTAGTGTTAGCGTACGGGTTAGGAGTAGGGGACGGGTGAGGGTAAGGCTTCGGGCAAGGGTTAGGGTTAGGGTTCGGGCTAGGGTTAGGGTTAGGGGACGGGCACTGTTTAGGGTCCAGGTGAGGGTACGACAACGCTTTAGGGTGAGCGTATGTGTGAGGGCGCGAGTTAGTGTTAGCGTACGGGTTAGGATTAGGGGACAGGTGAGGGTAAGGCTTTGGGAAGGGTTAAGGTTAGAGTACGGGCTAGGGTTATGGTTAGGGGACGGGGACGGTTTAGGGTCCAGGTGAGGGCACGACAACGCTTTCGGGTGAGCGTACGTGTGAGGGCGCGGGTTAGTGTTAGCGTACGGGTTAGGATTAGGGGACGGGTGAGGGTAAGGCTTCGGGGAAGGGTTAGGGTTAGGGTTCGGGCTAGGGTTAGGGTTAGGGGACGGCGACGGTTTAGGGTCCAGGTGAGGGTACGACAACGCTTTAGTGTGAGCGTACGTGTGAGGGCGCGGGTTAGTGTTAGCGTACGGGTTAGGATTAGGTGAAGGGTGAGTGTAAGGCTTCGGGGAAGGGTTAGGGTTAGGGCTCGGGCTAGGGTTAGTGTTAGGGGACGGGGACGGTTTAGGGTCCAGGTGAGGGCACGACAACGCTTTAGGGTGAGCGTACGTGTGAGGGCGCGGGTTAGTGTTAGCGGACGGGTTAGGATTAGGGGACGGGTGACGGTAAGGCTTCGGGGAAGGGTTAGGGTTAGGGTTCGGGCTAGGGTTAGTGTTAGGGGACGGCGACGGTTTAGGGTCCAGGTGAGGGTACGAAAACGCTTTAGTGTGAGCGTATGTGTTACGGCGCGGGTTAGTGTTAGCTTACGGGTTAGGATTAGGGGCCGGGTGAGGGTAAGGCTTCGGGGAAGGGTTAGGGTTAGGGTTCGGGCTAGGGTTAGGGTTAGGGGACGGGGACGGTTTAGGGTCCAGGTGAGGGTACGACAAGGTTTTAGGGTGAGCGTACGTGTGAGGGCACGGGTTAGTGTTAGCGTACGGGTTAGGATTAGGGGACGGGTGAGCGTAAGGCTTCAGGGAAAGGTTAGGGTTATGGTTCGGGTTAGGGTTAGGGTTAGGGGACGGGGTCGGTTTAGGGTCCAGGTGAGGGTACGACAACGCTTTACGGTGAGCGTACGTGTGAGGGCGCGGGTTAGTGTACGGGTTTGGATTAGGGGACGGGTGAGGGTAACGCTTCGTGGAAGGGTTAGGGTTAGGGTTCGGGCTAGGGTTAGGGTTAGGGGAAGGCGACGGTTTAGGGTCCAGGTGACGGTACGATAGCGCTTTAGGGTGAGCGTACGTGTGAGGGCACGGGTTAGTGTTAGCGTACGGTTTAGGATTAGGGGACGGGTGAGGGTAAGGCTTCGGGGAAGGGTTAAGTTTAGGGTTCGGTCTAAGGTTAGGGTTAGGGGACGTGGGTGGTTTAGGGTCCTGGTGAGGGTACGACAACGCTTTAGGTTGAGCGTACGTGTGAGGGCGCGGGTTAGTGTTAGCGTACGGGTTAGGAATAGGGGACGGGTGCGGGTAACGCTTCGGGGAAGGGTTAGAGTTAGGGTTCGGGCTAGGGTTAGTGTTAGGGCACGGGGACGGTTTAGGGTCCAAGTGAGGGTATGACAACGCTTTAGGGTGAGCATACGTGTGAGGGCGCGGGTTAGTGTTAGCGTACAGGTTAGGATTAGGGGACGGGTGAGGTTAAGGCATCGGGGAAGGGTTAGGGTTCGGGTTCGGGCTAGGGTTAGGGTTAGGGGACGGGGACGGTTTAGGGTCCAGGTGAGGGTACGACAACGCTTTAGGTTGAGCGTACGTGTGAGGGCGTGGGTTAGTGTTAGCGTACGGGTTAGGAGTAGGGGACGGGTGAGGGTAAGGCTTCGGGCAAGGGTTAGGTTTAGGGTTCGGGCTAGGGTTAGGGTTAGGGGACGGGCACTGTTTAGGGTCCAGGTGAGGGTACGACAACGCTTTAGGGTGAGCGTATGTGTGAGGGCGCGAGTTAGTGTTAGCTTACGGGTTAGGATTAGGGGACAGGTGAGGGTAAGGCTTCGGGGAAGGGTTAAGATTAGGGTTCGGGCTAGGGTTAGGGTTAGGGGACGGGGACGGTTTAGGGTCCAGGTGAGGGTACGACAACGCTTTAGGGTGAGCGTACCTGTGAGGGCACGGGTTAGTGTTAGCGTACGGTTTAGGATTAGGGGACGGGTGAGGGTAAGGCTTCGGGGAAGTGTTAGGGTTAGGGTTCGGGCTAAGGTTAGGGTTAGGGGACGTGGGTGGTTTAGGGTCCAGGTGAGGGTACGACAACGCTTTAGGTTGAGCGTACGTTTGAGGGCGCGGGTTAGTGTTAGCGTACGGGTTAGGAATAGGGGACGGGTGAGGGTAAGGCTTCGGGGAAGTGTTAGGGTAAGGGTTCGGGCTAGGGTTAGGGTTAGGTGACGGGGACGATTTAGGGTCCAGGTGAGGGTACGACAACGCTTTAGGGTGAGCGTACGTGTGCGGGCGCGGGTTAGTGTTAGTGTATAGTTTAGGATTAGGGGACAGGTGAGGGTAAGGCTTCGGGGAAGGGATAGGTTTAGGGTTCAGGCTAGTGTTAGGGTAAGGGTACGGGGACGGTTTAGGGTCCAGGTGAGGGTACGACAACGCTTTAGGGTGAGCGTACCTGTGAGGGCACGGGTTAGTGTTAGCGTACGGGTTAGGATTAGGGGACGGGTGAGGGTAAGGCTTCGGGGAAGGGTTAGGGTTAGGGTTCGGGCTAGGTTTAGGGTTAGGGGACGAAGACGGTTTAGGGTCCAGGTGAGGGTACAACAACGCTTTAGGTTGAGCGTACGTGTGAGGGCGCGGGTTAGTTTTAGCGTACGGGTTAGGATTAGTGGACGGGTGAGGGTAAGGCTTCGGGCAAGGGTTAGGGTTAGGGTTCGGGCTAGGGTTAGGTTTAGGGGACGGGGACGGTTTAGGGTCCAGCTGAGGGTACGACAACGCTTTAGGGTGAGCGTACGTGTGAGGGCGCATGTTAGTGTTAGCGTACGGGTTAGGATTAGGGGAAGGGTGAGTTTAAGACATCGGGGAAGGGTTAGGGTTAGGGTTAGGTTTCGGGCTAGGGTTAGGGTTAGGTGACGAGGACGGTTTAGGGTCCAGGTGAGGGTACGACAACGCTTTAGGTTGAGCGTACGTGTGAGGGTGCGGGTTAGTGTTAGCGTACGAGTTAGGAGTAGGGGACGGGTGAGGGTAAGGCTTCGGGGAAGGGTTAGGGTTAGGGTTCGGGCTAGGGTTAGGGTTAGGGGACGGGGACGGTTTAGGGTCCAGGTGAGGGTACGACAACGCTTTAGGGTGAGCGTACGTGTGAGGGCACGGGTTAGTGTTAGCGTACGGTTTAGGATTAGGGGACGGGTGAGGGTAAGGCTTCGGGGAAGGGTTAAGGTTAGGGTTCGGGCTAAGGTTAGGGTTAGGGGACGTGGGTGGTTTAGGGTCCAGGTGAGGGTACGACAACGCTTTAGGTTGAGCGTACGTGTGAGAGCGCGGGTTAGTGTTAGCGTACGGGTTAGGAATAGGGGACGGGTGCGGGTAAGGCTTCGGGCAAGGATTAGAGTTAGGGTTCGTGCTACGCTTAGTGTTAGGGCACGGGGACGGTTTAGGGTCCAAGTGAGGGTATGACAACGCTTTAGGGTGAGCATACGTGTGAAGGCGCGGGTTAGTGTTAGCGTACGGGTTAGGATTAGGGGACGGGTGAGGTTAAGGCATCGGGGAAGGGTTAGGGTTCGGGTTCGGGCTAGGGTTAGGGTTAGGGGACGGGGACGGTTTAGGGTCCAGGTGAGGGTACGACAACGCTTTAGGTTGAGCGTACGTGTGAGGGCGTGGGTTAGTGTTAGCGTACGGGTTAGGAGTAGGGGACGGGTGAGGGTAAGGCTTCGGGCAAGGGTTAGGGTTAGGGTTCGGGCTAGGGTTAGGGTTAGGGGACGGGCACTGTTTAGGGTCCAGGTGAGGGTACGACAACGCTTTAGGGTGAGCGTATGTGTGAGGGCGCGAGTTAGTTTTAGCGTACGGGTTAGGATTAGGGGACAGGTGAGGGTAAGGCTTCGGGGAAGGGTTAAGGTTAGGGTTCGGGCTAGGGATAGGGTTAGGGGACGGGGACAGTTTAGGGTCCAGGTGAGGGTACGACAACGTTTTAGGGTGAGCGTACGTGTGAGGGCACGGGTTAGTGTTAGCGTACGGGTTAGGATTAGGGGACGGGTGAGCGTAAGGCTTCAGGGAAAGTTTAGGGTTATGGTTCGGGTTAGGGTTAGGGTTAGGGGACGGGGTCGGTTTAGGGTCCAGGTGAGGGTACGAAAACGCTTTACGGTGAGCGTACGTGTGAGGGCGCGGGTTAGTGTTACTGTACGGGTTTGGATTAGGGGACGGGTGAGGGTAAGGCTTCGTGGAAGGGTTAGGGTTAGGGTTCGGGCTAGGGTTAGGGTTAGGGGAAGGGGACGGTTTAGGGTCCAGGTGACGGTACGACAGCGCTTTTGGGTGAGCGTACGTGTGAGGGCGCGGGTTAGTGTTAGTGTACGGGTTAGCATTATGGTACGGGTGAGGGTAAGACTTCAGGGAAGGGTTAGGTTTAGGATTCAGGCTAGTGTTAGGGTAAGGGGACGGGGACGGTTTAGGGTCCAGGTGAGGGCACGACAACGCTTTAGGGTAAGCGTACCTGTGAGGGCACGGGTTAGTGTTAGCGTACGGGTTAGGATTAGGGGACGGGTGAGGGTAAGGCTTCGGGGAAGGGTTAGGGTTAGGGTTCGGGCTAGGCTTAGGGTTAGGGGACGGGGACGGTTTAGGGTCAAGGTGCGGATATGACAACGCTTTAGGGTGAGTGTACGTGTGAGGGCGCGGGTTAGTGTTAGCGTACGGGTTAGGATTAGGGAACGGGTGAGTGTAAGGCTTCTGGGAAAGGTTAGCTTTAGGGTTCGGGCTAGGGTTAGGGTTAGGGGACGGGGACGGTTTAGGGTCCAGCTGAGGGTACGACAACGCTTTAGGGTGAGCGTACGTGTGCGGGCGCGGGTTAGTGTTAGCGTACAGTTTAGGATTAGGGGACGGGTGAGGGTAAGGCGTCGGGGAAGGGTTAGCGTTAGGGTTCGGGCTAGGGTTAGGGTTAGGGGACGGGGACGGTTTAGGGTCAAGGTGCGGATATGACAACGCTTTAGGGTGAGCGTACGTGTGAGGGCACGGGTTAGTGTTAGCGTACGGGTTAGGATTAGGGAACTGGTGAGTGTAAGGCTTCTGGGAAAGTTTAGCTTTAGGGTTCGGGCTAGGATTAGGGTTAGGGGACGGGGACGGTTTAGGGTCCAGCTGAGGGTACGACAACGCTTTAGGGTGAGCATACGTGTGAGGGCGCAGGTTAGTGTTAGCGTACGGGTTAGGATTAGGGGAAGGGTGAGGTTAAGACATCGGGGAAGGGTTAGGGTTAGGGTTCGGGCTAGGGTTAGGGTTAGGGGACGAGGACGGTTTAGGGTCCAGGTGAGGGTACGACAACGCTTTAGGTTGAGCGTACGTGTGAGGGCGCGGGTTAGTGTTAGCGTACGGGTTAGGAATAGGGGACGGGTGATGGTAAGGCTTCGGGCAAGGGTTAGAGTTTGGGTTCGGCTAGGGTTAGGGTTAAGGCACGGGGATGGTTTACGGTCCAGGTGAGGGTACGACAACGCTTTAGGGTGAGCGTACATGTGAGGGCCCAGGTTACTGTTAGCGTACGGGTTAGGATTAGGGGACGGGTGAGGGTAAGGCTTCGGGGAAGGGTTAGGGTTAGGTTTCGGGCTATGGTTAGGGTTAGGGGACGGGGACGGTTTAGGGTCCAGGTGAGGGTACGATAACGCTTTAGGGTGAGCGTACCTGTGAGGGCACGGGTTAGTGTTAGCGTACAGTTTAGGATTAGGGGACGGGTGAGGGTAAGGCTTCGGGGAAGTGTTAGGGTTAGGGTTCGGGCTAAGGTTAGGGTTAGGGGACGTGGGTGGTTTAGGGTCCAGGTGAGGGTACGACAACGCTTTAGGTTGAGCGTACGTTTGAGGGCGCGGGTTAGTGTTAGCGTACGGGTTAGGATTAGGGGACGGGTGAGGGTAAGGCTTCGCGGAAGGGTTAGGGTAAGGGTTCGGGCTAGGGTTAGGGTTAGGTGACGGGGACGATTTAGGGTCCAGGTGAGGGTACGACAACGCTTTAGGGTGAGCATACGTGTGAGAGGGAGGGTTAGTGTTAGCGTACGGGTTAGGATTAGGGGACAGGTGAGGGTAAGGCTTCGGGGAAGGGTTAGGTTTAGGGTTCAGGCTAGTGTTAGGGTAAGGGGACGGGGACGGTTTAGGGTCCAGGTGAGGGTACGACAACGCTTTAGGGTGAGCGTACCTGTGAGGGCACGGGTTAGTGTTAGCGTACGGGTTAGGATTAGGGGACGGGTGAGGGTAAGGCTTCGGGGAAGGGTTATGGTTAAAGTTCGGGCTAGGGTTAGGGTTCGAGTACGGGGACGGTTTAGGGTCCAGGTGAGGGTACGACAACGCTTTAGGGTGAGCGTACGTGTGCGGGCGCGGGTTAGTGTTAGCGTACAGTTTAGG
The DNA here is from genome assembly GCF_963455315.2 of Globicephala melas. Lineage (NCBI taxonomy): Eukaryota > Metazoa > Chordata > Mammalia > Artiodactyla > Delphinidae > Globicephala > Globicephala melas. The sequence goes on along the minus strand of NC_083317.1, from coordinate 111,274,083 downwards.
ATTAGGGGACGGGTGAGGGTAAGGCTTCGGGGAAGGGTTAGGGTTAGGGTTCGGGCTAGGGTTAGGGTTAGGGGACGGGGACGGTTTAGGGTCAAGGTGCGGATATGACAACGCTTTAGGGTGAGTGTACGTGTGAGGGCGCGGGTTAGTGTTAGCGTACGGGTTAGGATTAGGGGACGGGTGAGTGTAAGGCTTCTGGGAACGGTTAGCTTTAGGGTTCGGGCTAGGGTTAGGGTTTGGGGACGGGGACGGTTTAGGGTCCAGGTGAGGGTACGACAACGCTTTAGGGTGAGCGTACGTGTGAGGGCCCAGGTTACTGTTAGCGTACGGGTTAGGATTAGGGGACGGGTGAGGGTAAGGCTTCGGGGAAGTGTTAGGGTTAGGGTTCGGGCTAGGTTTAGGGTTATGGGACGAAGACGGTTTAGGGTCCAGGTGAGGGTACAACAACGCTTTAGGTTGAGCGTACGTGTGAGGGCGCGGGTTAGTTTTAGCGTACGGGTTAGGATTAGTGGACGGGTGAGGGTAAGGCTTCGGGCAAGGGTTAGGGTTAGGGTTCGGGCTAGGGTTAGGTTTAGGGGACGGGGACGGTTTAGGGTCCAGCTGAGGGTACGACAACGCTTTAGGGTGAGCGTACGTGTGAGGGCGCATGTTAGTGTTAGCGTACGGGTTAGGATTAGGGGAAGGGTGAGGTTAAGACATCGGGGAAGGGTTAGGGTTAGGGTTAGGTTTCGGGCTAGGGTTAGGGTTAGGTGACGAGGATGGTTTAGGGTCCAGGTGAGGGTACGACAACGCTTTAGGTTGAGCGTACGTGTGAGGGTGCGGGTTAGTGTTAGCTTACGAGTTAGGAGTAGGGGACGGGTGAGGGTAAGGCTTCGGGGAAGGGTTAGGGTTAGGGTTCGGGCTAGGGTTAGGGTTAGGGGACGGGGACGGTTTAGAGTCCAGGTGAGGGTACGACAACGCTTTAGGGTGAGCGTACGTGTGAGGGCACGGGTTAGTGTTAGCGTACGGTTTAGGATTAGGGGACGGGTGAGGGTAAGGCTTTGGGGAAGGGTTAAGGTTAGGGTTCGGGCTAAGGTTAGGGTTAGGGGACGTGGGTGGTTTAGGGTCCAGGTGAGGGTACGACAACGCTTTAGGTTGAGCGTACGTGTGAGAGCGCGGGTTAGTGTTAGCGTACGGGTTAGGAATAGGGGACGGGTGCGGGTAAGGCTTCGGGCAAGGATTAGAGTTAGGGTTCGTGCTACGCTTAGTGTTAGGGCACGGGGACGGTTTAGGGTCCAAGTGAGGGTATGACAACGCTTTAGGGTGAGCATACGTGTGAAGGCGCGGGTTAGTGTTAGCGTACGGGTTAGGATTAGGGGACGGGTGAGGTTAAGGCATCGGGGAAGGGTTAGGGTTCGGGTTCGGGCTAGGGTTAGGGTTAGGGGACGGGGACGGTTTAGGGTCCAGGTGAGGGTACGACAACGCTTTAGGTTGAGCGTACGTGTGAGGGCGTGGGTTAGTGTTAGCGTACGGGTTAGGAGTAGGGGACGGGTGAGGGTAAGGCTTCGGGCAAGGGTTAGGGTTAGGGTTCGGGCTAGGGTTAGGGTTAGGGGACGGGCACTGTTTAGGGTCCAGGTGAGGGTACGACAACGCTTTAGGGTGAGCGTATGTGTGAGGGCGCGAGTTAGTTTTAGCGTACGGGTTAGGATTAGGGGACAGGTGAGGGTAAGGCTTCGGGGAAGGGTTAAGGTTAGGGTTCGGGCTAGGGATAGGGTTAGGGGACGGGGACAGTTTAGGGTCCAGGTGAGGGTACGACAACGTTTTAGGGTGAGCGTACGTGTGAGGGCACGGGTTAGTGTTAGCGTACGGGTTAGGATTAGGGGACGGGTGAGCGTAAGGCTTCAGGGAAAGTTTAGGGTTATGGTTCGGGTTAGGGTTAGGGTTAGGGGACGGGGTCGGTTTAGGGTCCAGGTGAGGGTACGAAAACGCTTTACGGTGAGCGTACGTGTGAGGGCGCGGGTTAGTGTTACTGTACGGGTTTGGATTAGGGGACGGGTGAGGGTAAGGCTTCGTGGAAGGGTTAGGGTTAGGGTTCGGGCTAGGGTTAGGGTTAGGGGAAGGGGACGGTTTAGGGTCCAGGTGACGGTACGACAGCGCTTTTGGGTGAGCGTACGTGTGAGGGCGCGGGTTAGTGTTAGTGTACGGGTTAGCATTATGGTACGGGTGAGGGTAAGACTTCAGGGAAGGGTTAGGTTTAGGATTCAGGCTAGTGTTAGGGTAAGGGGACGGGGACGGTTTAGGGTCCAGGTGAGGGCACGACAACGCTTTAGGGTAAGCGTACCTGTGAGGGCACGGGTTAGTGTTAGCGTACGGGTTAGGATTAGGGGACGGGTGAGGGTAAGGCTTCGGGGAAGGGTTAGGGTTACGGTTCGGGCTAGGCTTAGGGTTAGGGGACGGGGACGGTTTAGGGTCAAGGTGCGGATATGACAACGCTTTAGGGTGAGTGTACGTGTGAGGGCGCGGGTTAGTGTTAGCGTACGGGTTAGGATTAGGGAACGGGTGAGTGTAAGGCTTCTGGGAAAGGTTAGCTTTAGGGTTCGGGCTAGGGTTAGGGTTAGGGGACGGGGACGGTTTAGGGTCCAGCTGAGGGTACGACAACGCTTTAGGGTGAGCGTACGTGTGCGGGCGCGGGTTAGTGTTAGCGTACAGTTTAGGATTAGGGGACGGGTGAGGGTAAGGCGTCGGGGAAGGGTTAGCGTTAGGGTTCGGGCTAGGGTTAGGGTTAGGGGACGGGGACGGTTTAGGGTCAAGGTGCGGATATGACAACGCTTTAGGGTGAGCGTACGTGTGAGGGCACGGGTTAGTGTTAGCGTACGGGTTAGGATTAGGGAACTGGTGAGTGTAAGGCTTCTGGGAAAGTTTAGCTTTAGGGTTCGGGCTAGGATTAGGGTTAGGGGACGGGGACGGTTTAGGGTCCAGCTGAGGGTACGACAACGCTTTAGGGTGAGCATACGTGTGAGGGCGCAGGTTAGTGTTAGCGTACGGGTTAGGATTAGGGGAAGGGTGAGGTTAAGACATCGGGGAAGGGTTAGGGTTAGGGTTCGGGCTAGGGTTAGGGTTAGGGGACGAGGACGGTTTAGGGTCCAGGTGAGGGTACGACAACGCTTTAGGTTGAGCGTACGTGTGAGGGCGCGGGTTAGTGTTAGCGTACGGGTTAGGAATAGGGGACGGGTGATGGTAAGGCTTCGGGCAAGGGTTAGAGTTTGGGTTCGGCTAGGGTTAGGGTTAAGGCACGGGGATGGTTTACGGTCCAGGTGAGGGTACGACAACGCTTTAGGGTGAGCGTACATGTGAGGGCCCAGGTTACTGTTAGCGTACGGGTTAGGATTAGGGGACGGGTGAGGGTAAGGCTTCGGGGAAGGGTTAGGGTTAGGTTTCGGGCTATGGTTAGGGTTAGGGGACGGGGACGGTTTAGGGTCCAGGTGAGGGTACGATAACGCTTTAGGGTGAGCGTACCTGTGAGGGCACGGGTTAGTGTTAGCGTACGGTTTAGGATTAGGGGACGGGTGAGGGTAAGGCTTCGGGGAAGTGTTAGGGTTAGGGTTCGGGCTAAGGTTAGGGTTAGGGGACGTGGGTGGTTTAGGGTCCAGGTGAGGGTACGACAACGCTTTAGGTTGAGCGTACGTTTGAGGGCGCGGGTTAGTGTTAGCGTACGGGTTAGGATTAGGGGACGGGTGAGGGTAAGGCTTCGCGGAAGGGTTAGGGTAAGGGTTCGGGCTAGGGTTAGGGTTAGGTGACGGGGACGATTTAGGGTCCAGGTGAGGGTACGACAACGCTTTAGGGTGAGCATACGTGTGAGAGGGAGGGTTAGTGTTAGCGTACGGGTTAGGATTAGGGGACAGGTGAGGGTAAGGCTTCGGGGAAGGGTTAGGTTTAGGGTTCAGGCTAGTGTTAGGGTAAGGGGACGGGGACGGTTTAGGGTCCAGGTGAGGGTACGACAACGCTTTAGGGTGAGCGTACCTGTGAGGGCACGGGTTAGTGTTAGCGTACGGGTTAGGATTAGGGGACGGGTGAGGGTAAGGCTTCGGGGAAGGGTTATGGTTAAAGTTCGGGCTAGGGTTAGGGTTCGAGTACGGGGACGGTTTAGGGTCCAGGTGAGGGTACGACAACGCTTTAGGGTGAGCGTACGTGTGCGGGCGCGGGTTAGTGTTAGCGTACAGTTTAGGATTAGGGGACGGGTGAGGGTAAGGCTTCGGGGAAGGGTTAGGGTTAGGGTTCGGGCTAGGGTTAGGGTTAGGGGACGGGGACGGTTTAGGGTCAAGGTGCGGATATGACAACGCTTTAGGGTGAGTGTACGTGTGAGGGCGCGGGTTAGTGTTAGCGTACGGGTTAGGATTAGGGGACGGGTGAGTGTAAGGCTTCTGGGAACGGTTAGCTTTAGGGTTCGGGCTAGGGTTAGGGTTTGGGGACGGGGACGGTTTAGGGTCCAGGTGAGGGTACGACAACGCTTTAGGGTGAGCGTACGTGTGAGGGCCCAGGTTACTGTTAGCGTACGGGTTAGGATTAGGGGACGGGTGAGGGTAAGGCTTCGGGGAAGTGTTAGGGTTAGGGTTCGGGCTAGGTTTAGGGTTATGGGACGAAGACGGTTTAGGGTCCAGGTGAGGGTACAACAACGCTTTAGGTTGAGCGTACGTGTGAGGGCGCGGGTTAGTTTTAGCGTACGGGTTAGGATTAGTGGACGGGTGAGGGTAAGGCTTCGGGCAAGGGTTAGGGTTAGGGTTCGGGCTAGGGTTAGGTTTAGGGGACGGGGACGGTTTAGGGTCCAGCTGAGGGTACGACAACGCTTTAGGGTGAGCGTACGTGTGAGGGCGCATGTTAGTGTTAGCGTACGGGTTAGGATTAGGGGAAGGGTGAGGTTAAGACATCGGGGAAGGGTTAGGGTTAGGGTTAGGTTTCGGGCTAGGGTTAGGGTTAGGTGACGAGGACGGTTTAGGGTCCAGGTGAGGGTACGACAACGCTTTAGGTTGAGCGTACGTGTGAGGGTGCGGGTTAGTGTTAGCTTACGAGTTAGGAGTAGGGGACGGGTGAGGGTAAGGCTTCGGGGAAGGGTTAGGGTTAGGGTTCGGGCTAGGGTTAGGGTTAGGGGACGGGGACGGTTTAGAGTCCAGGTGAGGGTACGACAACGCTTTAGGGTGAGCGTACGTGTGAGGGCACGGGTTAGTGTTAGCGTACGGTTTAGGATTAGGGGACGGGTGAGGGTAAGGCTTCGGGGAAGGGTTAAGGTTAGGGTTCGGGCTAAGGTTAGGGTTAGGGGACGTGGGTGGTTTAGGGTCCAGGTGAGGGTACGACAACGCTTTAGGTTGAGCGTACGTGTGAGGGCGCGGGTTAGTGTTAGCGTACGGGTTAGGAATAGGGGACGGGTGCGGGTAAGGCTTCGGGCAAGGGTTAGAGTTAGGGTTCGGGCTACGCTTAGTGTTAGGGCACGGGGACGGTTTAGGGTCCAAGTGAGGGTATGACAACGCTTTAGGGTGAGCATACGTGTGAGGGCGCGGGTTAGTGTTAGCGTACAGGTTAGGATTAGGGGACGGGTGAGGTTAAGGCATCGGGGAAGGGTTAGGGTTCGGGTTCGGGCTAGGGTTAGGGTTAGGGGACGGGGACGGTTTAGGGTCCAGGTGAGGGTACGACAACGCTTTAGGTTGAGCGTACGTGTGAGGGCGTGGGTTAGTGTTAGCGTACGGGTTAGGAGTAGGGGACGGGTGAGGGTAAGGCTTCGGGCAAGGGTTAGGGTTAGGGTTCGGGCTAGGGTTAGGGTTAGGGGACGGGCACTGTTTAGGGTCCAGGTGAGGGTACGACAACGCTTTAGGGTGAGCGTATGTGTGAGGGCGCGAGTTAGTGTTAGCGTACGGGTTAGGATTAGGGGACAGGTGAGGGTAAGGCTTTGGGAAGGGTTAAGGTTAGGGTACGGGCTAGGGTTATGGTTAGGGGACGGGGACGGTTTAGGGTCCAGGTGAGGGCACGACAACGCTTTCGGGTGAGCGTACGTGTGAGGGCGCGGGTTAGTGTTAGCGTACGGGTTAGGATTAGGGGACGGGTGAGGGTAAGGCTTCGGGGAAGGGTTAGGGTTAGGGTTCGGGCTAGGGTTAGGGTTAGGGGACGGCGACGGTTTAGGGTCCAGGTGAGGGTACGACAACGCTTTAGTGTGAGCGTACGTGTGAGGGCGCGGGTTAGTGTTACCGTACGGGTTAGGATTAGGTGAAGGGTGAGTGTAAGGCTTCGGGGAAGGGTTAGGGTTAGGGCTCGGGCTAGGGTTAGTGTTAGGGGACGGGGACGGTTTAGGGTCCAGGTGAGGGCACGACAACGCTTTAGGGTGAGCGTACGTGTGAGGGCGCGGGTTAGTGTTAGCGGACGGGTTAGGATTAGGGGACGGGTGACGGTAAGGCTTCGGGGAAGGGTTAGGGTTAGGGTTCGGGCTAGGGTTAGTGTTAGGGGACGGCGACGGTTTAGGGTCCAGGTGAGGGTACGAAAACGCTTTAGTGTGAGCGTACGTGTTACGGCGCGGGTTAGTTTTAGCTTACGGGTTAGGATTAGGGGCCGGGTGAGGGTAAGGCTTCGGGGAAGGGTTAGGGTTAGGGTTCGGGCTAGGGTTAGGGTTAGGGGACGGGGACGGTTTAGGGTCCAGGTGAGGGTACGACAACGTTTTAGGGTGAGCGTACGTGTGAGGGCACGGGTTAGTGTTAGCGTACGGGTTAGGATTAGGGGACGGGTGAGCGTAAGGCTTCAGGGAAAGGTTAGGGTTATGGTTCGGGTTAGGGTTAGGGTTAGGGGACGGGGTCGGTTTAGGGTCCAGGTGAGGGTATGACAACGCTTTACGGTGAGCGTACGTGTGAGGGCGCGGGTTAGTGTTAGCGTACGGGTTAGGAATAGGGGACGGGTGCGGGTAAGGCTTCGGGGAAGGGTTAGAGTTAGGGTTCGGGCTAGGGTTAGTGTTAGGGCACGGGGACGGTTTAGGGTCCAAGTGAGGGTATGACAACGCTTTAGGGTGAGCATACGTGTGAGGGCGCGGGTTAGTGTTAGCGTACAGGTTAGGATTAGGGGACGGGTGAGGTTAAGGCATCGGGGAAGGGTTAGGGTTCGGGTTCGGGCTAGGGTTAGGGTTAGGGGACGGGGACGGTTTAGGGTCCAGGTGAGGGTACGACAACGCTTTAGGTTGAGCGTACGTGTGAGGGCGTGGGTTAGTGTTAGCGTACGGGTTAGGAGTAGGGGACGGGTGAGGGTAGGGCTTCGGGCAAGGGTTAGGGTTAGGGTTCGGGCTAGGGTTAGGGTTAGGGGACGGGCACTGTTTAGGGTCCAGGTGAGGGTACGACAACGCTTTAGGGTGAGCGTATGTGTGAGGGCGCGAGTTAGTGTTAGCTTACGGGTTAGGATTAGGGGACAGGTGAGGGTAAGGCTTCGGGGAAGGGTTAAGGTTAGGGTTCGGGCTAGGGTTAGGGTTAGGGGACGGGGACGGTTTAGGGTCCAGGTGAGGGTACGACAACGTTTTAGGGTGAGCGTACGTGTGAGGGCACGGGTTAGTGTTAGCGTACGGGTTAGGATTAGGGGACAGGTGAGCGTAAGGCTTCAGGGAAAGGTTAGGGTTATGGTTCGGGTTAGGGTTAGGGTTAGGGGACGGGATGGTTTAGGGTCCAGGTGAGGGTACGACAACGCTTTAGGTTGAGCGTACGTGTGAGGGCGTGGGTTAGTGTTAGCGTACGGGTTAGGAGTAGGGGACGGGTGAGGGTAAGGCTTCGGGCAAGGGTTAGGGTTAGGGTTCGGGCTAGGGTTAGGGTTAGGGGACGGGCACTGTTTAGGGTCCAGGTGAGGGTACGACAACGCTTTAGGGTGAGCGTACGTGTGAGGGCGCTGGTTAGTGTTAGTGTACGGGTTTGGATTAGGGGACGGGTAGGGTAAGGCTTCGTGGAAGGGTTAGGGTTAGGGTTCGGGCTAGGGTTAGGGTTAGGGGAAGGGGACGGTTTAGGGTCCAGGTGACGGTACGACAGCGCTTTTGGGTGAGCGTACGTGTGAGGGCGCGGGTTAGTGTTAGCGTACGGGTTAGCATTATGGTACGGGTGAGGGTAAGGCTTCGGGGAAGGGTTAGGCTTAAGGTTCGGGCTAGGGTTAGGGTTAGGGGACGGGGACTGTTTAAGGTCCAGGTGAGGGTACGACAACGCTTTAGGTTGAGCGTACGTGTGAGGGCGTGGGTTAGTGTTAGCGTACGTGTTAGGAGTAGGGGACGGGTGAGGGTAACGCTTCGGGCAAGGGTTAGGGTTAGGGTTCGGGCTAGGGTTAGGGTTAGGGGACGGGCACTGTTTAGGGTCCAGGTGAGGGTACGATAACGCTTTAGGGTGAGCGTATGTGTGAGGGCGCGAGTTAGTGTTAGCGTACGGGTTAGGATTAGGGGACAGGTGAGGGTAAGGCTTCGGGGAAGGGTTAAGGTTAGGGTTCGCGCTAGGGTTATGGTTAGGGGACGGGGACGGTTTAGGGTCCAGGTGAGGGTACGACAACACTTTAGTGTGAGCGTACGTGTGCGGGCGTGGGTTAGTGTTAGCGTACGGGTTAGGATTAGGGGACTGGTGAGGGTAAGGCTTCGGGGAAGGGTTAGGGTTAGGGTTCGGGCTAGGGTTAGGTTTAGGGGACGGGGACGGTTTAGGGTCAAGGTGCGGATATTGCAACGCTTTAGGGTGAGTGTACGTGTGAGGGCGCAGGTTAGTGTTAGCGTACGGGTTAGGATTAGGGGACGGGTGAGTGTAAGGCTTCTGGGAAAGGTTAGCTTTATGGTTCGGGCTAGGGTTAGGGTTAGGGGACGGGGACGGTTTAGGGTGCAAGAGAGTGTACGACAACGCTTTAGGGTGAGCGTACATGTGAGGGCGCGGGTTAGGGTTAGCGTACGGGTTAGGATTAGGGGACGGGTGAGGGTAAGGCTTCGGGGAAGGGTTAGGGTTAGGGTTCGGGCTAGGGTTAGGGTTAGGGGACGGGGACGGTTTAGGGTCCAGTTGAGGGTACGACAACACTTTAGGGTGAGTGTACGTGTGAGGGCGCGGGTTAGTGTTAGCGTACGGGTTAGGATTAGGGGACGGGTGAGGGTAAGGCTTCCGGGAAGGGTTAGGGTTAGGGTTCGGGCTAGGGTTAGGGTTAGGGGACGGGGACGGTTTAGGGTCCAGGTGAGGGTACGACAACGCTTTAGGGTGAGCGTACGTGTGAGGGCGCGGGTTAGTGTTAGCGTACGGGTTAGCATTAGGGTACGGGTGAGGGTAAGGCTTCAGGGAAGGGTTAGGTTTAGGGTTCAGGCTAGTGTTAGGGTAAGGGGACGGACACGGTTTAGGGTCCAGGTGAGGGTACGACAACGCTTTAGGGTGAGCGTACCTGTGAGGGCACGGGTTAGTGTTAGCGTACGGGTTAGGATTAGGGGACGGGTGAGGGTAAGGCTTCGCGGAAGGGTTAGGGTTAAAGTTCGGGCTAGGGTTAGGTTTAGGGGACGGGGACGGTTTAGGGTCCAGCTGAGGGTACGACAACGCTTTAGGGTGAGCGTACGTGTGAGGGCGCAGGTTAGTGTTAGCGTACGGGTTAGGATTAGGGGAAGGGTGAGGTTAAGACATCGGGGAAGGGTTAGGGTTAGGGTTAGGTTTCGGGCTAGGGTTAGGGTTAGGGGACGAGGACGGTTTAGGGTCCAGGTGAGGGTACGACAATGCTTTAGGTTGAGCGTACCTGTGAGGGTGCGGGTTAGTGTTAGCGTACGAGTTAGGAGTAGGGGACGGGTGAGTGTAAGGCTTCGGGGAAGGGTTAGGGTTAGGGTTCGGGCTAGGGTTAGGGTAAGGGGACGGGGACGGTTTAGGGTCCAGGTGAGGGTACGACAACGCTTTAGGGTGAGCGTACGTGTGAGGGCACGGGTTAGTGTTAGCGTACGGTTTAGGATTAGGGGACGGGTGAGGGTAAGGCTTCGGGGAAGGGTTAAGGTTAGGGTTCGGGCTAAGTTTAGGGTTAGGGGACGTGGGTGGTTTAGGGTCCAGGTGAGGTTACGACAACGCTTTAGGTTGAGCGTACGTTTGAGGGCGCGGGTTAGTGTTAGCGTACGGGTTAGGATTAGGGGACGGCTCAGGGTAAGACTTCGGGGAAGGGTTAGGTTTAAGGTTCGGGCTAGGGTTAGGGTTAGGGGACGGGGACGGTTTAGGGTCCAGGTGAGGGTACGACAACGCTTTAGGGTGAGCATACTTGTGAGGGCACAGGTTAGTGTTAGCGTACGGGTTAGGATTAGGGGACGGGTGAGGGTAAGGCTTCGGGGAAGGGTTAGGGTAAGGGTTCGGGCTAGGGTTAGGGTTAGGTGATGGGGACGGTTTAGGGTCCAGGTGAGGGTACGACAACGCTTTAGGGTGAGCGTACGTGTGAGGGCGCGGGTTAGTGTTAGCGTAAGGGTTAGGATTAGGGGACGGGTGAGGTTAAGGCATCGGGGAAGGGTTAGGGTTCGGGTTCGGTCTAGGGTTAGGGGACGGGGACGGTTTAGGGTCCAGGTGAGGGTACGACAACGCATTAGGTTGAGCGTATGTGTGAGGGCGCGGGTTAGTGTTAGCGTACGGGTTAGGAGTAGGGGACGGGTGAGGGTAAGGCTTCGGGCAAGGGTTAGGGTTAGGGTTCGGGCTAAGGTTAGGGTTAGGGGACGGGGATGGTTTAGGGTCCAGGTGAGGGTACGACAACGCTTTAGGGGGAGCGTACGTGTGAGAGCGCGTGTTAATGTCAGCGTACGGGTTAGGATTATGGGACGGGTGAGGTTCAGGCTTCGGGGTAGTGTTAGGTTTAGGGTTCCGGCTAGGGTTAAGGTTAGGGGACGGGGACGGTTTAGGATCCAGGTGAGGGTACGACAACGCTTTAGGGTGAGCGTTCGTATGAGGGCACAATTTAGTGTTAGCGTACGGGTTAGGATTAGGTGACGGGTGAGGGTAAGGCTTCGGGGAAGGGTTAGGGTTAGGGTTCGGGCTAGGTTTAGGGTTAGGGGCAAGGACGGTTTAGGATCCAGGTGAGGGTACGACAACGCTTTAGGTTGAGCGTAGGTGTGAGGGCGCGGGTTAGTTTTAGCGTACGGGTTAGGATTAGTGGACGGGTGATGGTAAGGCTTCGGGCAAGGGTTAGGGTTAGGGTTCGGGCTAGGGTTAGGTTTAGGGGACGGGGACGGTTTAGGGTCCAGCTGAGGGTACGACAAGGCTTTAGGGTGAGCGTACGTGTGAGGGCGCAGGTTAGTGTTAGCATACGGGTTAGGATTAGGGGACGAGTGAGGTTAAGACATCGGGGAAGGGTTAGGGTTAGGATTCGGGCTAGAGTTAGGGTTAGGGGACGAGGACGGTTTAGGGTCCAGGTGAGGGTACGACAACGCTTTAGGTTGAGCGTACGTGTTAGGGCGCGGGTTAGTGTTAGCGTATGGGTTAGGAATAGGGGACTGGTGATGGTAAGGCTTCGGGCAAGGGTTAGCGTTTGGGTTCGGGCTAGGGTTAGGGTTAGGGCACGGGGACGGTTTAGGGTCCAGGTGAGGGTACGACAACGCTTTAGGGTGAGCGTACGTATGAGGGCGAGGGTTAGTGTTAGCGTAAGGGTTAGGATTAGGGGACGGGTGAGGTTAAGGCATCGGGGAAGGGTTAGGGTTCGGGTTCGGTCTAGGGTTAGGGGACGGGGACGGTTTAGGGTCCAGGTGAGGGTACGACAACGCTTTAGGTTGAGCGTACGTGTGAGGGCGCGGGTTAGTGTTAGCGTACGGGTTAGGATTAGGGGACGGGTGAGGTAAGGCTTCGGGGAAGGGTTAGGGTTAGGGTTCGGGATAAGGTTAGGGTTAGTTGACGGGGACGGTTTAGGATCCAGGTGAGGGTAAGACAAGGCTTTAGGTTGAGCGTACGTTTGAGGGCGTGTGTTAGTGTTAGCGTACGGGTTAGTTTTAGGGGACGGGTGAGGGTAAGGCTTCGGGGAAGGGTTAGGGTAAGGGTTCGGGCTAGGGTTAGGGTTAGGTGACGGGGACGATTTAGGGTCCAGGTGAGGGTACGACAACGCTTTAGGGTGAGCGTACGTATGAGGGCACGGGTTAGTGTTAGCTTACGGGTTAGGATTAGGGGACGGGTGAGTTTAAGGCTTCGGGGAAGGGTTAGGGTAAGGGTTCGGGCTAGGGTTAGGGTTAGGGGACGGGGACGGTTTAGGGTCCAGGTGAGGGTACGACAACGCTTTAGGGTGAGCGTACGTGTGAGGGCTCCGGTTAGTGTTAGCGTACGGGTTAGGATTAGGGGACGGGTGAGGGTAAGGCTTCTGGGAAGGGTTAGGGTTAGTGTTCGGGCTACGGTTAGGGTTAGGGGACGGGGACGGTTTAGGGTCCAGGTGAGGGTACGACAACGCTTTAGGGTGAGCGTACGTGTGAGGGCGCGGGTTGGTGTTAGCGTACGGGTTAGGATTAGGGGACGGGTGAGGGTAAGGCTTCGGGGAAGTTTTATTGTTAGGGTTCGGGCTAGGGTTAGGGTTAGGGGACGAGGACGGTTTAGGGTCCAGGTGAGGGTACGACAACGCTTTAGGTTGAGCGTACGTGTGAGGGCGCGGGTTAGTGTTAGCGTACGGGTTAGGAATAGTGGACGGGTGAGGGTAAGGCTTCGGGCAAGGGTTAGAGTTAGGGTTCGGGCTAGGGTTAGTGTTAGGGAACGGGGACAGTTTAGGGTCCAAGTGAGGGTACGACAACGCTTTAGGGTGAGCGTACGTGTGAGGGCGCGGGTTAGTGTTAGCGTACGGGTTAGGATTAGGGGACGGGTGAGGTTAAGGCATCGGCGAAGGGTTAGGGTTCGGGTTCGGGCTAGGGTTAGGGTTAGGGGACGGGGACTGTTTAAGGTCCAGGTGAGGGTACGACAACGCTTTAGGTTGATCGTACGTGTGAGGGCGTGGGTTAGTGTTAGCGTACGGGTTAGGAGTAGGGGACGGGTGAGGGTAAGGCTTCGGGCAAGTGTTAGGGTTAGGGTTCGGGCTAGGGTTAGGGTTAGGGGACGGGCACTGTTTAGGGTCCAGGTGAGGGTACGACAACGCTTTAGGGTGAGAGTATGTGTGAGGGCGCGAGTTAGTGTTAGCGTACGGGTTAGGATTAGGGGACAGGTGAGGGTAAGGCTTCGGGGAAGGGTTAAGGTTAGGGTTCGGGCTAGGGTTATGGTTAGGGGACGGGGACGGTTTAGGGTCCAGGTGAGGGTACGACAACGCTTTACGGTGAGCGTACGTGTGCGGGCGCGGGTTAGTGTTAGCGTACGGGTTAGGATTAGGGGACGGGTGAGGGTAAGGCTTCGGGGAAGGGTTAGGGTTAGGGTTCGGGCTAGGGTTAGGGTTAGGGGACGGGGACGGTTTAGGGTCAAGGTGCGGATATGACAACGCTTTAGGGTGAGCGTACGTGTGAGGGCGCGGGTTAGTGTTAGCGTACGGGTTAGGATTAAGGGACGGGTGAGGGTAAGGCTTCGGGCAAGGGTTAGGGTTAGGGTTCGGGCTAGGGTTAGGTTTAGGGGACGGGGACGGTTTAGGGTCCAGCTGAGGGTACGACAACGCTTTAGGGTGAGCGTACGTGTGAGGGCGCAGTTTAGTGTTAGCGTACGGGTTAGGATTAGGGGAAGGGTGAGGTTAAGACATCGGGGAAGGGTTAGGGTTAGGGTTCGGGCTAGGGTTAGGGTTAGGGGACGGCGACGGTTTAGGGTCCAGGTGAGGGTACGACAACGTTTTAGGGTGAGCGTACGTGTGAGGGCACGGGTTAGTGTTAGCGTACGGGTTAGGATTAGGGGACGGGTGAGCGTAAGGCTTCAGGGAAAGGTTAGTGTTATGGTTCGGGTTAGGGTTAGATTTAGGGGACGGGGTCGGTTTAGGGTCCAGGTGAGGGTAGGACAACGCTTTACGGTGAGTGTACGTGTGAGGGCGCGGGTTAGTGTTAGTGTACGGGTTAGGATTAGGGGACGGGTGAGGGTAAGGCTTCGTGGAAGGGTTAGGGTTAGGGTTCGGGCTAGGGTTAGGGTTAGGGGAAGGGGACGGTTTAGGGTCCAGGTGACGGTACGACAGCGCTTTTGGGTGAGCGTACGTGTGCGGGCGCGGGTTAGTGTTAGCGTACAGTTTAGGATTAGGGGACGGGTGAGGGTAAGGCTTCGGGGAAGGGTTAGGGTTAGGGTTCGGGCTAGGGTTAGGGTTAGGGGACGGGGACGGTTTAGGGTCAAGGTGCGGATATGACAACGCTTTAGGGTGAGTGTACGTGTGAGGGCGCGGGTTAGTGTTAGCGTACGGGTTAGGATTAGGGGACGGGTGAGTGTAAGGCTACTGGGAAAGGTTAGCTTTAGGGTTCGGGCTAGGGTTAGGGTAGGGGACGGGGACGGTTTAGGGTCCAGCTGAGGGTATGACAATGCTTTAGGGTGAGCGTACGTGTGAGGGCGCAGGTTAGTGTTAGCGTACGGGTTAGGATTAGGGGAAGGGTGAGGTTAAGACATCGGGGAAGGGTTAGGGTTAGGGTTCGGGCTAGGGTTAGGGTTAGGGGACGAGGACGGTTTAGGATCCAGGTGAGGGTACGACAACGCTTTAGGTTGAGCGTACGTGTGAGGGCACGGGTTAGTGTTAGCGTACGGGTTAGGATTAGGGGACGGGTGAGAGTAAGGCTTCGGGGAAGGGTTAGGTTTAAGGTTAGGGCTAGGGTTAGGGTTAGGGGACGGGGACGGTTTAGGGTCCAGGTGAGGGTACGACAACGCTTTAGGGTGAGCATACGTGTGAGGGGGCGGATTAGTGCTAGCATACGGGTTAGGATTAGGGGACGGGTGAGGGTAATTCTTCGAGGAAGGGTTAAAGTTAGGGTTCGGGCTAGGGTTAGGGTTACGGGACGGGGACGGTTTAGGGTCGAGGTGAGGGTACGACAATGCTTTAGGGTGAGCGTACGTGTGAGGGCGCGGGTTAGTGTTAGCGTACGGTTTAGGTTTAGGGGACGGCTGAGGTTAAGGCTTCGGGGAAGGATTAGGGTTAGGGTTCGGGCTAAGGTTAGGGTTAGGTGACGGGGACGGTTTAGGATCCAGGTGAGGGTAACAAAAGGGTTTAGGTTGAGCGTACGTTTGAGGGCGTGTGTTAGTGTTAGCGTACGGGTTAGTTTTAGGGGACGGGTGAGGGTAAGGCTTCGGGGAAGGGTTAGGTTTAAGGTTCGGACTAGGGTTAGGGTTAGGGGACGGGGACGGTTTAGGGTCCAGGTGAGGGTACGACAAGGCTTTAGGGGGAGCGTACGTGTGAGAGCGCGTGTTAATGTCAGCGTACGGGTTAGGATTAGGGGACGGGTGAGGGTCAGGCTTCGGGGTAGGTTTAGGTTTAGGGTTCCGGCTAGGGTTAGGGTTAGCGGACGGGGACGGTTTAGGGTCCAGGTGAGGGTACGACAACGCTTTTGGGTGAGCGTACGTGTGAGGGCGCGGGTTAGTGTTAGCGTACGGGTTAGGATTAGGGGACGGGTGAGGTTAAGGCATCGGAGAAGGGTTAGGGTTCAGGTTCGGGCTAGGGTTAGGGTTAGGGGACGGGGACTGTTTAAGGTCCAGGGGAGGGTTCGACAACGCTTTAGGTTGAGCGTACGTGTGAGGGCGTGGGTTAGTGCTAGTGTACGGGTTAGGAGTAGGGGACGGGTGAGGGTAAGGCTTCGGGGAAGGGTTAAGGTTAGGGTTCGTTCTAGGGTTATGGTTAGGGGACGGGGACGGTTTAGGGTCCAGGTGAGGGTACGACAATGCTTTACGGTGAGCGTACGTGTGAGGGCGCGGGTTAGTGTTAGTGTACGGGTTAGGATTAGGGGATGGGTGAGTGTAAGGCTTCGTGGAAGGGTTAGGGTTAGGGTTCGGGCTAGGGTTAGGGTTAGGGGAAGGGGACGGTTTAGGGTCCAGGTGAGGGTACGACAGTGCTTTTGGATGAGCGTACGTGTGAGGGCGCGGGTTAGTGTTAGCGTATGGGTTAGCATTAGGGTACGGGTGAGGGTAAGGCTTCAGGGAAGGGTTAGGTTTAGGGTTCAGGCTAGTGTTAGGGTAAGGCGACGGGGACGGTTTAGGGTCCAGGTGAGGGTACGACAACGTTTTAGGGTGAGCGTACCTGTGAGGGCACGGGTTAGTGTTAGCGTACGGTTTAGGATTAGGGGACGGGTGAGGGTAAGGCTTCGGGGAAGTGTTAGGGTTAGGGTTCGGGCTAAGGTTATGGTTAGGGGACGTGGGTGGTTTAGGGTCCAGGTGAGGGTACGACAACGCTTTAGGTTGAGCGTACGTTTGAGGGCGCGGGTTAGTGTTAGCGTACGGGTTAGGATTAGGGGACGGCTGAGGGTAAGGCTTCGGGGAAGGGTTAGGGTTAGGGTTCGGGCTAAGGTTAGGGTTAGTTGACGGGGACGGTTTAGGATCCAGGTGAGGGTAAGACAAGGCTTTAGGTTGAGCGTACGTTTGAGGGCGTGTGTTAGTGTTAGCG
This sequence comes from Globicephala melas, assembly GCF_963455315.2. Lineage (NCBI taxonomy): Eukaryota > Metazoa > Chordata > Mammalia > Artiodactyla > Delphinidae > Globicephala > Globicephala melas. The sequence continues at coordinate 111,257,631 of NC_083317.1, read as the reverse complement.
TACGGGTTAGTTTTAGGGGACGGGTGAGGGTAAGGCTTCGGGGAAGGGTTAGGTTTAAGGTTTGGGCTACGGTTAGGGTTAGGGGACGGGGACGGTTTAGGGTCCACGTGAGGGTACGACAACGCTTTGGGGGAGCGTACGTGTGAGAGCGCGTGTTAATGTCAGCGTACGGGTTAGGATTAGGGGACGGGTGAGGGTCAGGCTTCGGGGTAGGGTTAGGTTTAGGGTTCCGGCTAGGGTTAGGGTTAGGGGACGGGGACGGTTTAGGGTCCAGGTGAGGGTACGACAACGCTTTAGGGTGATTGTTCGTGTGAGGGCACAATTTATTGTTAGCGTACGGGTTAGGATTAGGTGACGGGTGAGGGTAAGGCTTCGGGGAAGTGTTTGGGTAAGGGTTCGGGCTGGGGTTAGGATTAGGGGACGGGGATGGTTTAGGGTCCAGGTGAGCGTACGACAACGCTTTAGGTTGAGCGTACGTTTGAGGGCGCGGGTTAGTGTTAGCGTACGGGTTAGGATTATGGTACGGGTGAGGGTAAGGCTTCGTGGAAGGGTTAGGCTTAAGGTTCGGGCTAGGGTTAGGGTTAGGGGAGGGGGACGGTTTAGGGTCCAGGTGAGGGTACGACAACGCTTTAGGGTGAGCGTACGTGTGAGGGCACGGATTAGTGTTAGCTTACGGGTTAGGATTAGCGGACGGGTGAGTTTAAGGCTTCGGGGAAGGGTTAGGGTAAGGGTTCGGGCTAGGGTTAGGGTTAGGGGACGGGGACGGTTTAGGGTCCAGGTGAGGGTACGACAACGCTTTAGGGTGAGCGTACGTGTGAGGGCTCGGGTTAGTGTTAGCGTATGGGTTAGGATTAGGGGACGGGTGAGGGTAAGGCTTCTGGGAAGGGTTAGGGTTAGGGTTCGGGCTACGGTTAGGGTTAGGGGACGGGGACGGTTTAGGGTCCAGGTGAGGGTACGACAACGCTTTAGGGTGAGCGTACGTGTGAGGGCGTGGGTTAGTGTTAGCGTACGGGTTAGGATTAGGGGACGGGTGAGGGTAAGGCTTCGCGGAAGTTTTATTGTTAGGGTTCCGGCTAGAGTAAGGGTTAGGGGACGAGGACGGTTTAGGGTCCAGGTGAGGGTACGACAATGCTTTAGGTTGAGCGTACGTGTGAGGGCGCGGGTTAGTGTTAGCGTACGGGTTAGGAATAGGGGACGGGTGAGGGTAAGGCTTCGGGCAAGGGTTAGAGTTAGGGTTCGGGCTAGGGTTAGTGTTAGGGCACGGGGACAGTTTAGGGTCCAAGTGAGTGTACGACAACGCTTTAGGGTGAGCGTACGTGTGAGGGCCCGTGTTAGTGTTAGCGTACGGGTTAGGATTAGGGGACGGGTGAGGTTAAGGCATCGGGGAAGGGTTAGGGTTCGGGTTCGGGCTAGGGTTAGGGTTAGGGGACGGGGACTGTTTAAGGTCCAGGTGAGGGTACGACAACGCTTTAGGTTGAGCGTACGTGTGAGGGCGTGGATTAGTGTTAGCGTACGGGTTAGGAGTAGGGGACGGGTGAGGGTAAGGCTTCGGGCAAGGGTTAGGGTTAGGGTTCGGGCTAGGGTTAGGGTTAGGGGACGGGCACTGTTTAGGGTCCAGGTGAGAGTACGACAACGCTTTAGGGTGAGCGTATGTGTGAGGGCGCTAGTTAGTGTTAGCGTATGGGTTAGGATTAGGGGACAGGTGACGGTAAGGCTTCGGGGAAGGGTTAAGGTTAGGGTTCGGGCTAGGGTTATGGTTAGGGGACGGGGACGGTTTAGGGTCCAGGTGAGGGTACGACAACGCTTTACGGTGAGCGTACGTGTGCAGGCGCGGGTTAGTGTTAGCGTACGGGTTAGGATTAGGGGACGGGTGAGGGTAAGGCTTCGGGGAAGGGTTAGGGTTAGGGTTCGGGCTAGGGTTAGGGTTAGGGGACGGGGACGGTTTAGGGTCAAGGTGCGGATATGACAACACTTTAGGGTGAGCGTACGTGTGAGGGCGTGGGTTAGTGTTAGCGTACGGGTTAGGATTAGGGGACGGGTGAGTGTAAGGCTTCTGGGAAAGGTTAGCTTTAGGGTTCGGGCTAGGGTTAGGGTTAGGGGACGGGGACGGTTTAGGGTCAAGGTGCGGATATGACAACGCTTTAGGGTGAGTGTACGTGTGAGGGCGCGGGTTAGTGTTAGCGTACGGGTTAGGATTAGGGGACGGGTGAGTGTAAGGCTTCTGGGAAAGGTTAGCTTTAGGGTTCGGGCTAGGGTTAGGGTAGGGGACGGGGATGGTTTAGGGTCCAGCTGAGGGTATGACAATGCTTTAGGGTGAGCGTACGTGTGAGGGCGCAGGTTAGTGTTAGCGTACGGGTTAGGATTAGGGGAAGGGTGAGGTTAAGACATCGGGGAAGGGTTAGGGTTAGGGTTCGGGCTAGGGTTAGGGTTAGGGGACGAGGACGGTTTAGGATCCAGGTGAGGGTATGACAACGCTTTAGGTTGAGCGTACGTGTGAGGGCGCGGGTTAGTGTTAGCGTACGGGTTAGGAGTAGGGGACGGGTGATGGTAAGGCTTCGGGCAAGGGTTAGAGTTTGGGTTCGGCTAGGGTTAGGGTTAAGGCACGGGGACGGTTTACGGTCCAGGTGAGGGTACGACAACGCTTTAGGGTGAGCGTACGTGTGAGGGCGCGGGTTAGTGTTAGTGTACGGGTTAGGAGTAGGGGACGGGTGAGGGTAAGGCTTCGGGGAAGGGTTAGGGTTAGGGTTCGGGCTAGGGTTAGGGTTAGGGGACGGGGACGGTTTAGGGTCCAGGTGAGGGTACGACAACGCTTTAGGTTGAGCGTACGTGTGAGGGCACGGGTTAGTGTTAGCGTATGGGTTAGGATTAGGGGACGGGTGAGAGTAAGGCTTCGGGGAAGGGTTAGGTTTAAGGTTAGGGCTAGGGTTAGGGTTAGGGGACGGGGACGGTTTAGGGTCCAGGTGAGGGTACGACAACGCTTTAGGGTGAGCATACTTGTGAGGGCACGGGTTAGTGTTAGCGTACGGGTTAGGATTAGGGGACGGGTGAGGGTAAGGCTTCGGGGAAGGGTTAGGGTAAGGGTTCGGGCTAGGGTTAGGGTTAGGTGACGGGGACGATTTAGGGTCCAGGTGAGGGTACGACAACGCTTTAGGGTGAGCATACGTGTGAGGGGGCGAGTTAGTGTTAGCGTACGGGTTAGGATTAGGGGACGGGTGAGGGTAATTCTTCGAGGAAGGGTTAAAGTTAGGGTTCGGGCTAGGGTTAGGGTTACGGGACGGGGACGGTTTAGGGTCCAGGTGAGGGTACGACAATGTTTTAGGGTGAGCGTACGTGTGAGGGCGCGGGTTAGTGTTAGCGTACGGGTTAGTTTTAGGGGACGGGTGAGGGTAAGGCTTCGGGGAAGGGTTAGGTTTAAGGTTCGGACTAGGGTTAGGGTTAGGGGACGGGGACGGTTTAGGGTCCAGGTGAGGGTACGACAACGCTTTAGGGGGAGCGTACGTGTGAGAGCGCGTGTTAATGTCAGCGTACGGGTTAGGATTAGGGGACGGGTGAGGGTCAGGCTTCGGGGTAGGGTTAGGTTTAGGGTTCCGGCTAGGGTTAGGGTTAGCGGACGGGGACGGTTTAGGGTCCAGGTGAGGGTACGACAACGCTTTAGGGTGAGCGTTCGTGTGAGGGCACAATTTAGTGTTAGCGTACGGGTTAGGATTAGGTGACGGGTGAGGGTAAGGCTTCGGGGAAGGGTTTGGGTAAGGGTTCGGGCTGGGGTTAGGATTAGGGGACGGGGATGGTTTAGGGTCCAGGTGAGCGTACGACAACGCTTTAGGTTGAGCGTACGTTTGAGGGCGGGGGTTAGTGTTAGCGTACGGGTTAGGATTAGGGTACGGGTGAGGGTAAGGCTTCAGGGAAGGGTTAGGGTAAGGGCTCGGGCTAGGGTTAGGGTTAGGGGACGGGGACGGTTTAGGGTCCAGGTGAGGGTACGACAACGCTTTAGGGTGAGCGTACGTGTGAGGGCGCGGGTTAGTGTTAGCGTACGGGTTAGGATTAGGGGCCGGGTGAGGGTAAGGATTCGGGGAAAGGTTAGGGTTATGGTTCGGGTTAGGGTTAGGGTTAGGGGACGGGGTCGGTTTAGGGTCCAGGTGAGGGTACGACAACGCTTTACGGTGAGCGTACGTGTGAGGGCGCGGGTTAGTGTTAGTGTACGGGTTAGGATTAGGGGACGGGTGAGTGTAAGGCTTCGTGGAAGGGTTAGGGTTAGGGTTCGGGCTAGGGTTAGGGTTAGGGGAAGGGGACGGTTTAGGGTCCAGGTGAGGGTACGACAGTGCTTTTGGATGAGCGTACGTGTGAGGGCGCGGGTTAGTGTTAGCGTACGGGTTAGCATTAGGGTACGGGTGAGGGTAAGGCTTCAGGGAAGGGTTAGGTTTAGGGTTCAGGCTAGTGTTAGGGTAAGGCGACGGGGACGGTTTAGGGTCCAGGTGAGGGTACGACAACGCTTTAGGGTGAGCGTACCTGTGAGGGCACGGGTTAGTGTTAGCGTACGGTTTAGGATTAGGGGACGGGTGAGGGTAAGGCTTCGGGGAAGTGTTAGGGTTAGGGTTCGGGCTAAGGTTATGGTTAGGGGACGTGGGTGGTTTAGGGTCCAGGTGAGGGTACGACAACGCTTTAGGTTGAGCGTACGTGTGAGGGCGCGGGTTAGTGATAGCGTACGGGTTAGGAATAGGGGACGGGTGAGGGTAAGGCTTCGGGCAAGGGTTAGAGTTAGGGTTCGGGCTAGGGTTAGTGTTAGGGCACGGGGACAGTTTAGGGTACAAGTGAGGGTACGACAACGCTTTTGGGTGAGCGTACGTGTGAGGGCGCGGGTTAGTGTTAGCGTACGGGTTAGGATTAGGGGACGGGTGAGGTTAAGGCATCGGGGAAGGGTTAGGGTTCAGGTTTGGGCTAGGGTTAGGGTTAGGGGACGGGGACTGTTTAAGTTCCAGGTGAGGGTACGACAACGCTTTAGGTTGAGCGTACGTGTGAGGGCGTGGGTTAGTGCTAGCGTACGGGTTAGGAGTAGGGGACGGGTGAGGGTAAGGCTTCGGGGAAGGGTTAAGGTTAGGGTTCGTTCTAGGGTTATGGTTAGGGGACGGGGACGGTTTAGGGTCCAGGTGAGGGTACGACAACGCTTTAGGTTGAGCGTACGTGTGAGGGCGCGGGTTAGTGTTAGCGTACGGGTTAGGATTAGGGGCCGGGTGAGGGTAAGGATTCGGGGAAACGTTAGGGTTATGGTTCGGGTTAGGGTTAGGGTTAGGGGACGGGGTCGGTTTAGGGTCCAGGTGAGGGTACGACAACGCTTTACGGTGAGCGTACGTGTGAGGGCGCGGGTTAGTGTTAGTGTACGGGTTAGGATTAGGGGACGGGTGAGTGTAAGGCTTCGTGGAAGGGTTAGGGTTAGGGTTCGGGCTAGGGTTAGGGTTAGGGGAAGGGGATGGTTTAGGGTCCAGGTGAGGGTACGACAGTGCTTTTGGATGAGCGTACGTGTGAGGGCGCGGGTTAGTGTTAGCGTACGGGTTAGCATTAGGGTACGGGTGAGGGTAAGGCTTCAGGGAAGGGTTAGGCTTAGGGTTCAGGCTAGTGTTAGGGTAAGGCGACGGGGACGGTTTAAGGTCCAGGTGAGGGTACGACAACGCTTTAGGGTGAGCGTACCTGTGAGGGCACGGGTTAGTGTTAGCGTACGGTTTAGGATTAGGGGACGGGTGAGGGTAAGGCTTTGGGGAAGTGTTAGGGTTAGGGTTCGGGCTAAGGTTATGGTTAGGGGACGTGGGTGGTTTAGGGTCCAGGTGAGGGTACGACAACGCTTTAGGTTGAGCGTCCGTTTGAGGGCGCGGGTTAGTGTTAGCGTACGGGTTAGGATTAGGGGACGGGTGAGAGTAAGGCTTCGGGGAAGGGTTAGGTTTAAGGTTCGGGCTAGGGTTAGGGTTAGGGGACGGGGACGGTTTAGGGTCCAGGTGAGGGTACGACAACGCTTTAGGGTGAGCATACTTGTGAGGGCACGGGTTAGTGTTAGCGTACGGGTTAGGATTAGGGGACGGGTGAGGGTAAGGCTTCGGGGAAGGGTTAGGGTAAGGGTTCGGGCTAGGGTTAGGGTTAGGTGACGGGGACGATTTAGGGTCCAGGTAAGGGTACGACAACGCTTTAGGGTGAGCATACGTGTGAGGGGGCGGGTTAGTGTTAGCGTACGGGTTAGGATTAGGGGACGGGTGAGGGTAATTCTTCGGGGAAGGGTTAAGGTTAGGGTTCGGCCTAGGGTTAGGGTTACAGGACGGGGACGGTTTAGGGTCCAGGTGAGGGTACGACAACGCTTTAGTGTGAGCGTACGTGTGAGGGCTCGGGTTAGTGTTAGCGTACGGGTTAGGATTAGGGGACGGGTGAGGGTAAGGCTTCTGGGAAGGGTTAGGGTTAGGGTTCGGGCTACGGTTAGGGTTAGGGGACGGGGACGGTTTAGGGTCCAGGTGAGGGTACGACAACGCTTTACGGTGAGCGTACGTGTGAGGGCGTGGGTTAGTGTTAGCGTACGGGTTAGGATTAGGGGACGGGTGAGGGTAAGGCTTCGGGGAAGTTTTATTGTTAGGGTTCCGGCTAGGGTTAGGGTTAGGGGACGAGGACGGTTTAGGGTCCAGGTGAGGGTACGACAACGCTTTAGGTTGAGCGTACGTGTGAGGGCGCGGGTTAGTGTTAGCGTACGGTTTAGGAATAGGGGACGGGTGAGGGTAAGGCTTCGGGCAAGGGTTAGAGTTAGGGTTCGGGTTAGGGTTAGTGTTAGGGCACGGGGACAGTTTAGGGTCCAAGTGAGGGTACGACAACGCTTTAGGGTGAGCGTACGTGTGAGGGCCCGGGTTAGTGTTAGCGTACGGGTTAGGATTAGGGGACGGGTGAGGTTAAGGCATCGGGGAAGGGTTAGGGTTCGGGTTCGGGCTAGGGTTAGGGTTAGGGGACGGGGACTGTTTAAGGTCCAGGTGAGGGTACGACAACGCTTTAGGTTGAGCGTACGTGTGAGGGCGTGGGTTAGTGTTAGCGTACGGGTTAGGAGTTGGGGACGGGTGAGGGTAAGGCTTCGGGCAAGGGTTAGGGTTAGGGTTCGGGCTAGGGTTAGGGTTAGGGGACGGGCACTGTTTAGGGTCCAGGTGAGGGTACGACAACGCTTTAGGTTGAGCGTACGTGTGAGGGCACGGGTTAGTGTTAGCGTATGGGTTAGGATTAGGGGACGGGTGAGAGTAAGGCTTCGGGGAAGGGTTAGGTTTAAGGTTAGGGCTAGGGTTAGGGTTAGGGGACGGGGACGGTTTAGGGTCCAGGTGAGGGTACGACAACGCTTTAGGGTGAGCATACTTGTGAGGGCACGGGTTAGTGTTAGCGTACGGGTTAGGATTAGGGGACGGGTGAGGGTAAGGCTTCGGGGAAGGGTTAGGGTAAGGGTTCGGGCTAGGGTTAGGGTTAGGTGCCGGGGACGATTTAGGGTCCAGGTGAGGGTACGACAACGCTTTAGGGTGAGCATACGTGTGAGGGGGCGGGTTAGTGTTAGCGTACGGGTTAGGATTAGGGGACGGGTGAGGGTAATTCTTCGAGGAAGGGTTAAAGTTAGGGTTCGGGCTAGGGTTAGGGTTACGGGACGGGGACGGTTTAGGGTCCAGGTGAGGGTACGACAATGCTTTAGGGTGAGCGTACGTGTGAGGGCGCGGGTTAGTGTTAGCGTACGGGTTAGTTTTAGGGGACGGGTGAGGGTAAGGCTTCGGGGAAGGGTTAGGTTTAAGGTTCGGACTAGGGTTAGGGTTAGGGGACGGGGACGGTTTAGGGTCCAGGTGAGGGTACGACAACGCTTTAGGGGGAGCGTACGTGTGAGAGCGCGTGTTAATGTCAGCGTACGGGTTAGGATTAGGGGACGGGTGAGGGTCAGGCTTCGGGGTAGGGTTAGGTTTAGGGTTCCGGCTAGGGTTAGGGTTAGCGGACGGGGACGGTTTAGGGTCCAGGTGAGGGTACGACAACGCTTTAGGGTGAGCGTTCGTGTGAGGGCACAATTTATTGTTAGCCTACGGGTTAGGATTAGGTGACGGGTGAGGGTAAGGCTTCGGGGAAGGGTTTGGGTAAGGGTTCGGGCTGGGGTTAGGATTAGGGGACGGGGATGGTTTAGGGTCCAGGTGAGCGTACGACAACGCTTTAGGTTGAGCGTACGTTTGAGGGCGCGGGTTAGTGTTAGCGTACGGGTTAGGAATAGGGGACGGGTGAGGGTAAGGCTTCGGGCAAGGGTTAGAGTTAGGGTTCGGGCTAGGGTTAGTGTTAGGGCACGGGGACAGTTTAGGGTCCAAGTGAGGGTACGACAACGCTTTTGGGTGAGCGTACGTGTGAGGGCGCGGGTTAGTGTTAGCGTACGGGTTAGGATTAGGGGACGGGTGAGGTTAAGGCATCGGGGAAGGGTTAGGGTTCAGGTTCGGGCTAGGGTTAGGGTTAGGGGACGGGGACTGTTTAAGGTCCAGGTGAGGGTACGACAACGCTTTAGGTTGAGCGTACGTGTGAGGGCGTGGGTTAGTGCTAGCGTACGGGTTAGGAGTAGGGGACGGGTGAGGGTAAGGCTTCGGGGAAGGGTTAAGGTTAGGGTTCGTTCTAGGGTTATGGTTAGGGGACGGGGACGGTTTAGGGTCCAGGTGAGGGTACGACAACGCTTTAGGGTGAGCGTACGTGTGAGGGCGCGGGTTAGTGTTAGCGTACGGGTTAGGATTAGGGGCCGTGTGAGGGTAAGGATTCGGGGAAACGTTAGGGTTATGGTTCGGTTTAGGGTTAGGGTTAGGGGACGGGGTCGGTTTAGGGTCCACGTGAGGGTACGACAACGCTTTACGGTGAGCGTACGTGTGAGGGCGCGGGTTAGTGTTAGTGTACGGGTTAGGATTAGGGGACGGGTGAGTGTAAGGCTTCGTGGAAGGGTTAGGGTTAGGGTTCGGGCTAGGGTTAGGGTTAGGGGAAGGGGATGGTTTAGGGTCCAGGTGAGGGTACGACAGTGCTTTTGGATGAGCGTACGTGTGAGGGCGCGGGTTAGTGTTAGCGTACGGGTTAGCATTAGGGTACGGGTGAGGGTAAGGCTTCAGGGAAGGGTTAGGCTTAGGGTTCAGGCTAGTGTTAGGGTAAGGCGACGGGGACGGTTTAGGGTCCAGGTGAGGGTACGACAACGCTTTAGGGTGAGCGTACCTGTGAGGGCACGGGTTAGTGTTAGCGTACGGTTTAGGATTAGGGGACGGGTGAGGGTAAGGCTTCGGGGAAGTGTTAGGGTTAGGGTTCGGGCTAAGGTTACGGTTAGGGGACGTGGGTGGTTTAGGGTCCAGGTGAGGGTACGACAACGCTTTAGGTTGAGCGTCCGTTTGAGGGCGCGGGTTAGTGTTAGCGTACGGGTTAGGATTAGGGGACGGGTGAGAGTAAGGCTTCGGGGAAGGGTTAGGTTTAAGGTTCGGGCTAGGGTTAGGGTTAGGGGACGGGGACGGTTTAGGGTCCAGGTGAGGGTACGACAACGCTTTAGGGTGAGCATACTTGTGAGGGCACGGGTTAGTGTTAGCATACGGGTTAGGATTAGGGGACGGGTGAGGGTAAGGCTTCGGGGAAGGGTTAGGGTAAGGGTTCGGGGTAGGGTTAGGGTTAGGTGACGGGGACGATTTAGGGTCCAGGTGAGGGTACGACAACGCTTTAGGGTGAGCATACGTGTGAGGGGGCGGGTTAGTGTTAGCGTACGGGTTAGGATTAGGGGACGGGTGAGGGTAATTCTTCGGGGAAGGGTTAAGGTTAGGGTTCGGCCTAGGGTTAGGGTTACGGGACGGGGACGGTTTAGGGTCCAGGTGAGGGTACGACAACGCTTTAGTGTGAGCGTACGTGTGAGGGCTCGGGTTAGTGTTAGCGTACGGGTTAGGATTAGGGGACGGGTGAGGGTAAGGCTTCTGGGAAGGGTTAGGGTTAGGGTTCGGGCTACGGTTAGGGTTAGGGGACGGGGACGGTTTAGGGTCCAGGTGAGGGTATGACAACGCTTTAGGGTGAGCGTACGTGTGAGGGCGTGGGTTAGTGTTAGCGTACGGGTTAGGATTAGGGGACGGGTGAGGGTAAGGCTTCGGGGAAGTTTTATTGTTAGGGTTCCGGCTAGGGTTAGGGTTAGGGGACGAGGACGGTTTAGGGTCCAGGTGAGGGTACGACAACGCTTTAGGTTGAGCGTACGTGTGAGGGCGCGGGTTAGTGTTAGCGTACGGGTTAGGAATAGGGGACGGGTGAGGGTAAGGCTTCGGGCAAGGGTTAGAGTTAGGGTTCGGGCTAGGGTTAGTGTTAGGGCACGGGGACAGTTTAGGGTCCAAGTGAGGGTACGACAACGCTTTAGGGTGAGCGTACGTGTGAGGGCCCGGGTTAGTGTTAGCGTACGGGTTAGGATTAGGGGACGGGTGAGGTTAAGGCATCGGGGAAGGGTTAGGGTTCGGGTTCGGGCTAGGGTTAGGGTTAGGGGACGGGGACTGTTTAAGGTCCAGGTGAGGGTACGACAACGCTTTAGGTTGAGCGTACGTGTGAGGGCGTGGGTTAGTGTTAGCGTACGGGTTAGGAGTAGGGGACGGGTGAGGGTCAGGCTTCGGGCAAGGGTTAGGGTTAGGGTTCGGGCTAGGGTTAGGGTTAGGGGACGGGCACTGTTTAGGGTCCAGGTGAGGGTACGACAACGCTTTAGGGTGAGCGTATGTGTGAGGGCGCTAGTTAGTGTTAGCGTATGGGTTAGGATTAGGGGACAGGTGACGGTAAGGCTTCGGGGAAGGGTTAAGGTTAGGGTTCGGGCTAGGGTTATGGTTAGGGGACGGGGACGGTTTAGGGTCCAGGTGAGGGTACGACAACGCTTTACGGTGAGCGTACGTGTGCGGGCGCGGGTTAGTGTTAGCTTACGGGTTAGGATTAGGGGACGGGTGAGGGTAAGGCTTCGGGGAAGGGTTAGGGTTAGGGTTCGGGCTAGGGTTAGGGTTAGGGGACGGGGACGGTTTAGGGTCAAGGTGCGGATATGACAACGCTTTAGGGTGAGCGTACGTGTGAGGGCGTGGGTTAGTGTTAGCGTACGGGTTAGGATTAGGGGACGGGTGAGTGTAAGGCTTCTGGGAAAGGTTAGCTTTAGGGTTTGGGCTAGGGTTAGGGTTAGGGGACAGGGACGGTTTAGGGTCCAGGTGAGGGTACGACAACGCTTTAGGGTGAGCGTACGTGTGAGGGCGCGGGTTAGTGTTAGCGTACGGGTTAGGATTAGGGGACGGGTGAGGGTAAGGCTTCGGGCAAGGGTTAGGGTTAGGGTTCGGGATAGGTTTAGGGTTAGGGGATGAGGACGATTTAGGGTCCAGGTGAGGGTACGACAACGCTTTAGGTTGAGCGTACGTGTGAGGGCGTGGGTTAGTTTTAGCGTACGGGTTAGGATTAGTGGACGGGTGAGGGTAAGGCTTCGGGCAAGGGTTAGGGTTAGGGTTCGGGCTAGGGTTAGGTTTAGGGGACGGGGACGGTTTAGGGTCCAGCTGAGGGTACGACAACGCTTTAGGGTGAGCGTACGTGTGAGGGCGCAGTTTAGTGTTAGCGTACGGGTTAGGATTAGGGGAAGTGTGAGGTTAAGACATCGGGGATGGGTTAGGGTTAGGGTTCGGGCTAGGGTTAGGGTTAGGGGATGAGGACGGTTTAGGGTCCAGGTGAGGGTACGACAACGCTTTAGGGTGAGCATACTTGTGAGGGCACGGGTTAGTGTTAGCGTACGGGTTAGGATTAGGGGACGGGTGAGGGTAAGGCTTCGGGGAAGGGTTAGGGTAAGGGTTCGGGCTAGGGTTAGGGTTAGGTGACGGGGACGATTTAGGGTCCAGGTGAGGGTACGACAACGCTTTAGGGTGAGCATACGTGTGAGGGGGCGGGTTAGTGTTAGCGTACGGGTTAGGATTAGGGGACGGGTGAGGGTAATTCTTCGAGGAAGGGTTAAAGTTAGGGTTCGGGCTAGGGTTAGGGTTACGGGACGGGGACGGTTTAGGGTCCAGGTGAGGGTACGACAATGCGTTAGGGTGAGCGTACGTGTGAGGGCGCGGGTTAGTGTTAGCGTACGGTTTAGGTTTAGGGGACGGCTGAGGGTAAGGCTTCGGGGAAGGATTAGGGTTAGGGTTCGGGTTAAGGTTAGGGTTAGGTGACGGGGACGGTTTAGGATCCAGGTGAGGGTAACAAAAGGGTTTAGGTTGAGCGTACGTTTGAGGGCGTGTGTTAGTGTTAGCGTACGGGTTAGTTTTAGGGGACGGGTGAGGGTAAGGCTTCGGGGAAGGGTTAGGTTTAAGGTTCGGGCTAGGGTTAGGGTTAGGGGACGGGGACGGTTTAGGGTCCAGGTGAGGGTACGACAACGCTTTAGGGGGAGCGTACGTGTGAGAGCGCGTGTTAATGTCAGCGTACGGGTTAGGATTAGGGGACGGGTGAGGGTCAGGCTTCGGGGTAGGGTTAGGTTTAGGGTTCTGGCTAGGGTTAGGGTTAGCGGACGGGGACGGTTTAGGGTCCAGGTGAGGGTACGACAACGCTTTAGGGTGAGCGTTCGTGTGAGGGCACAATTTAGTGTGAGCGTACGGGTTAGGATTAGGTGACGGGTGAGGGTAAGGCTTCGGGGCAGGGTTAGGCTTAAGGTTCGGGCTAGGGTTAGGGTTAGGGGAGGGGGACGGTTTAGGGTCCAGGTGAGGGTACGACAACGCTTTAGGGTGAGCATACGTGTGAGGGCACGGGTTAGTGTTAGCATACGGGTTAGGATTAGGGGACGGGTGAGTTTAAGGCTTCAGGGAAGGGTTAGGGTAAGGGTTCGGGCTAGGGTTAGGGTTAGGGGACGGGGACGGTTTAGGGTCCAGGTGAGGGTACGACAACGCTTTAGGGTGAGCGTACGTGTGAGGGCTCGGGTTAGTGTTAGCGTACTGGTTAGGATTAGGGGACGGGTGAGGGTAAGGCTTCTGGGAAGGGTTAGGGTTAGGGTTTGGGCTAGGGTTGGGTTAGGGGACGGGGACGGTTTAGGGTCCAGGTGAGCGTACGACAACGCTTTAGGTTGAGCATACGTGTGAGGGCGCGGTTTAGTGATAGTGTACGGGTTAGGAATAGGGGACGGGTGAGGGTAAGGCTTCGGGCAAGGGTTAGAGTTAGGGTTCGGGCTAGGGTTAGTGTTAGGGCACGGGGACAGTTTAGGGTCCAAGTGAGGGTACGACAACGCTTTTGGGTGAGCGTACGTGTGAGGGCGCGGGTTAGTGTTAGCGTACGGGTTAGGATTAGGGGACGGGTGAGGTTAAGGCATCGGGGAAGGGTTAGGGTTCAGGTTCGGGCTAGGGTTAGGGTTAGGGGACGGGGACTGTTTAAGGTCCAGGGGAGGGTACGACAACGCTTTAGGTTGAGCGTACGTGTGAGGGCGTGGGTTAGTGCTAGCGTACGGGTTAGGAGTAGGGGACGGGTGAGGGTAAGGCTTCGGGGAAGGGTTAAGGTTAGGGTTCGTTCTAGGGTTATGGTTAGGGGACGGGGACGGTTTAGGGTCCAGGTGAGGGTACGACAACGCTTTAGGGTGAGCGTACGTGTGAGGGCGCGGGTTAGTGTTAGCGTACGGGTTAGGATTAGGGGCCGGGTGAGGGTAAGGATTCGGGGAAAGGTTAGGGTTATGGTTCGGGTTAGGGTTAGGGTTAGGGGACGGGGTCGGTTTAGGGTCCAGGTGAGGGTACGACAACGCTTTACGGTGAGCGTACGTGTGAGGGCGCGGGTTAGTGTTTGTGTACGGGTTAGGATTAGGGGACGGGTGAGTGTAAGGCTTCGTGGAAGGGTTAGGGTTAGGGTTCGGGCTAGGGTTAGGGTTAGGGGAAGGGGACGGTTTAGGGTCCAGGTGAGGGTACGACAGCGCTTTTGGATGAGCGTACGTGTGAGGGCGCGGGTTAGTGTTAGCGTACGGGTTAGCATTAGGGTACGGGTGAGGGTAAGGCTTCGGGGAAGGGTTAGGTTTAGGGTTCAGGCTAGTGTTAGGGTAAGGCGACGGGGACGGTTTAGGGTCCAGGTGAGGGTACGACAACGCTTTAGGGTGAGCGTACCTGTGAGGGCACGGGTTAGTGTTAGCGTACGGTTTAGGATTAGGGGACGGGTGAGGGTAAGGCTTCGGGGAAGTGTTAGGGTTAGGGTTCGGGCTAAGGTTATGGTTAGGGGACGTGGGTGGTTTAGGGTCCAGGTGAGGGTACGACAACGCTTTAGGTTGAGCGTACGTTTGAGGGCGCGGGTTAGTGTTAGCGTACGGGTTAGGATTAGGGGACGGGTGAGGGTAAGGCTTCGGGGAAGGGTTAGGTTTAAGGTTCGGGCTAGGGTTAGGGTTAGGGGACGGGGACGGTTTAGGGTCCAGGTGAGGGTACGACAACGCTTTAGGGTGAGCATACTTGTGAGGGCACGGGTTAGTGTTAGCGTACGGGTTAGGATTAGGGGACGGGTGAGGGTAAGGCTTCGGGGAAGGGTTAGGGTAAGGGTTCGGACTAGGGTTAGGGTTAGGTGACGGGGACGATTTAGGGTCCAGGTGAGGGTACGACAACGCTTTAGGGTGAGCATACGTGTGAGCGGGCGGGTTAGTGTTAGCGTACGGGTTAGGATTAGGGGACGGGTGAGGGTAATTCTTCGGGGAAGGGTTAAGGTTACGGTTCGGCCTAGGGTTAGGGTTACGGGACGGGGACGGTTTAGGGTCCAGGTGAGGGTACGACAATGCTTTAGGGTGAGCGTACGTGTGAGGGCGCGGGTTAGTGTTAGCGTACGGTTTAGGTTTAGGGGACGGCTGAGGGTAAGGCTTCGGGGAAGCGTTAGGGTTAGGGTTCGGGCTAAGGTTAGGGTTAGTTGACGGGGACGGTTTAGGATCCAGGTGAGGGTAAGACAAGGCTTTAGGTTGAGCGTACGTTTGAGGGCGTGTGTTAGTGTTAGCGTACGGGTTAGTTTTAGGGGACGGGTGAGGGTAAGGCTTCGGGGAAGGGTTAGGTTTTAGGTTTGGTCTAGGGTTAGGGTTAGGGGACGGGGACGGTTTAGGGTCCACGTGAGGGTACGACAACGCTTTAGGGGGAGCGTACGTGTGAGAGCGCATGTTAATGTCAGCGTACGGGTTAGGATTAGGGGACGGGTGAGGGTCAGGCTTCGGGGTAGGGTTAGGTTTAGGGTTCCGGCTAGGGTTAGGGTTAGGGGACGGGGGCGGTTTAGGGTCCAGGTGAGGGTACGACAACGCTTTAGGGTGAGCGTTCGTGTGAGGGCACAATTTATTGTTAGCGTACGGGTTAGGATTAGGTGACGGGTGAGGGTAAGGCTTCGGGGAAGTGTTTGGGTAAGGGTTCGGGCTGGGGTTAGGATTAGGGGACGGGGATGCTTTAGGGTCCAGGTGAGCGTACGACAACGCTTTAGGTTGAGCGTACGTTTGAGGGCGCGGGTTAGTGATAGCGTACGGGTTAGGATTAGGGTACGGGTGAGGGTAAGGCTTCGGGGAAGGGTTAGGCTTAAGGTTCGGGCTAGGGTTATGGTTAGGGGAGGGGGACGGTTTAGGGTCCAGGTGAGGGTACGACAACGCTGTAGGGTGAGCGTACGTGTGAGGGCACGGGTTAGTGTTAGCTTACGGGTTAGGATTAGGGGACGGGTGAGTTTAAGGCTTCGGGGAAGGGTTAGGGTAAGGGTTCGGGCTAGGGTTAGGGTTAGGGGACGGGGACGGTTTAGGGTCCAGGTGAGGGTACGACAACGCTTTAGGGTGAGCGTACGTGTGAGGGCTCGGGTTAGTGTTAGCGTACGGGTTAGGATTAGGGGACGGGTGAGGGTAAGGCTTCTGGGAAGGGTTAGGGTTAGGGTTCGGGCTACGGTTAGGGTTAGGGGACGGGGACGGTTTAGGGTCCAGGTGAGGGTACGACAACGCTTTAGGGTGAGCGTACGTGTGAGGGCGTGGGTTAGTGTTAGCGTACGGGTTAGGATTAGGGGACGGGTGAGGGTAAGGCTTCGGGGAAGTTTTATTGTTAGGGTTCGGGCTAGGGTTAGGGTTAGGGGACGAGGACGGTTTAGGGTCCAGGTGAGGGTACGACAACGCTTTAGGTTGAGCGTACGTGTGAGGGCGCGGGTTACTGTTAGCGTACGGGTTAGGAATAGGGGACGGGTGAGGGTAAGGCTTCGGGCAAGGGTTAGAGTTAGGGTTCGGGCTAGGGTTAGTGTTAGGGCACGGGGACAGTTTAGGGTCCAAGTTAGGGTACGACAACGCTTTAGGGTGAGCGTACCTGTGAGGGCACGGGTTAGTGTTAGCGTACGGGTTAGGATTAGGGGACGGGTGAGGGTAAGGCTTCGGGGAAGGGTTAGGGTTAAAGTTCGGGCTAGGGTTAGGGTTCGAGGACGGGGACGGTTTAGGGTCTAGGTGAGGGTACGACAACGCTTTAGGGTGAGCATTCGTGTGAGGGCACAATTTATTGTTAGCGTACGGGTTAGGATTAGGTGTCGGGTGAGGGTAAGGCTTCGGGGAAGGGTTTGGGTAAGGGTTCGGGCTGGGGTTAGGATTAGGGGACGGGGATGGTTTAGGGTCCAGGTGAGCGTACGACAACGCTTTAGGTTGAGCGTACGTTTGAGGGCGCGGATTAGTGTTAGCGTACGGGTTAGGATTAGGGTACGGGTGAGGGTAAGGCTTCGGGGAAGGGTTAGGCTTAAGGTTCGGGCTAGGGTTAGGGTTAGGGGAGGGGGACGGTTTAGGGTCCAGGTGAGGGTACGACAACGCTTTAGGGTGAGCGTACGTGTGAGGGCATGGGTTAGTGTTAGCTTACGGGTTAGGATTAGGGGACGGGTGAGTTTAAGGCTTCGGGGAAGGGGTAGGGTAAGGGTTCGGGCTAGGGTTAGGGTTAGGGGACGGGGACGGTTTAGGGTCCAGGTGAGGGTACGACAACGCTTTAGGGTGAGCGTACGTGTGAGGGCTCGGGTTAGTGTTAGCGTACGGGTTAGGATTAGGGGACGGGTGAGGGTAAGGCTTCTGGGAAGGGTTAGGGTTAGGGTTCGGGCTAGGGTTAGGGTTAGGGGACGGGGACGGTTTAGGGTCCAGGTGAGGGTACGACAACGCTTTAGGGTGAGCGTATGTGTGAGGGCGCCAGTTAGTGTTAGCGTACGGGTTAGGATTAGGGGACAGGTGAGGGTAAGGCTTCGGGGAAGGGTTAAGGTTAGGGTTCGGGCTAGGGTTATGGTTAGGGGACGGGGACGGTTTAGGGTCCAGGTGAGGGTACGACAACGCTTTAGGGTGAGCGTACGTGTGAGAGCGCGGGTTATTGTTAGCGTACGGGTTAGGATTAGGGGCCGGGTGAGGGTAAGGCTTCGGGGAAAGGTTAGGGTTATGGTTCGGGTTAGGGTTAGGGTTAGGGGACGGGGTCGGTTTAGGGTCCAGGTGAGGGTACGACAACGCTTAACGGTGAGCGTACGTGTGAGGGCGCGGGTTAGTGTTAGTGTACGGGTTAGGATTAGGGGACGGGTGAGTGTAAGGCTTCGTGGAAGTTTTAGGGTTAGGGTTCGGGCTAGGGTTAGGGTTAGCGGAAGGGGACGGTTTAGGGTCCAGGTGAGGGTACGACAGCGCTTTTGGGTGAGCGTACGTGTGAGGGCGCGAGTTAGTGTTAGCGTACGGGTTAGCATTAGGGTACGGGTGAGGGTAAGGCTTCAGGGAACGGTTAGGTTTAGGGTTCAGGCTAGTGTTAGGGTAAGGGGACGGGGACGGTTTAGGGTCCAGGTGAGGGTACGACAACGCTTTAGGGTGAGCGTACCAGTGAGGGCACGGGTTAGTGTTAGCGTACGGGTTAGGATTAGGGGACGGGTGAGGGTAAGGCTTCGGGGAAGGGTTAGGGTTAAAGTTCGGGCTAGGGTTAGGGTTCGAGGACGGGGACGGTTTAGGGTCAAGGTGAGGGTACGACAACGCTTTAGGGTGAGCGTACGTTTGCGGGCGCGGGTTAGTGTTAGCGTACAGTTTAGGATTAGGGGACGGGTGAGGGTAAGGCTTCGGGGAAGGTTTAGGGTTAGGGTTCAGTCTAGCGTTAGGGTTAGGGGATGGGGACGGTTTAGGGTCAAGGTGCGGATATGACAACGCTTTAGGGTGAGTGTACGTGTGAGAGCGCGGGTTAGTGTTAGCGTACGGGTTAGGATTAGGGGATGGGTGAGTGTAAGGCTTCTGGGAAAGGTTAGCTTTAAGGTTCGGGCTAGGGTTAGGGATAGGGGACGGGGACGGTTTAGGGTCCAGGTGAGGGTACGACAACGCTTTAGGGTGAGCGTACGTGTGAGGGCCCGAGTTAGTGTTAGCGTACGGGTTAGGATTAGGGGACGGGTGAGGGTAAGGCTTCGGGGAAGGGTTAGGGTTAGGGTTTGGGCTAGGTTTAGGGTTAGGGGACGAGGACGGTTTAGGGTCCAGGTGAGGGTACGACAACGCTTTAGGTTGAGCGTATGTGTGAGGGCGCGGGTTAGTTTTAGCGTACGGGTTAGGATTAGTGGACGGGTGAGGGTAAGGCTTCGGGCAAGGGTTAGGGTTAGGGTTCGGGCTAGGGTTAGGTTTAGGGGACGGGGATGGTTTAGGGTCCAGCTGAGGGTACGACAACGCTTTAGGGTGAGTGTACGTCTGAGGGAGCAGGTTAGTGTTAGCGTACGGGTTAGGATTAGGGGAAGGGTGAGGTTAAGACATCGGGGAAGGGTTAGGGTTAGGGTTAGGTTTCGGGCTAGGATTAGGGTTAGGGGACGAGGACTGTTTAGGGTCCAGGTGAGGGTACGACAACGCTTTAGGTTGAGCGTACGTGTGAGGGTGCGGGTTAGTGTTAGCGTACGAGTTAGGAGTAGGGGACGGGTGAGGGTAAGGCTTCGGGGAAGTGTTAGGGTTAGGGTTCGGGCTAGGGTTAGGGTTAGGGGACGGGGACGGTTTAGGGTCCAGGTGAGGGTACGACAACGCTTTAGGTTGAGCGTACGTGTGAGGGCTCGGGTTAGTGTTAGCGTACGGTTTAGGATTAGGGGACGAGTGAGGGTAAGGCTTCGGGGAAGGGTTAAGGTTAGGGTTCGGGCTAAGGTTAGGGTTAGGGGACGTGGGTGGTTTAGGGTCCAGGTGAGGGTACGACAACGCTTTAAGTTGAGCGTACGTGTGAGGGCGCGGGTTAGTGTTAGCGTACGGGTTCGGATTAGGGGACGGGTGAGGTTAAGGCATCGGGGAAGGGTTAGGGTTCGGGTTCGGGCTAGGGTTAGGGTTAGGGGACGGGGACGGTTTAGGGTCCAGGTGAGAGTACGACAACGCTTTAGGTTGAGCGTACGTGTGAGGGCGTGGGTTAGTGTTAGCGTACGGGTTAGGAGTAGGGGACGGGTGAGGGTAAGGCTTCGGGCAAGGGTTACGGTTAGGGTTCGGGCTAGGGTTAGGGTTAGAGGACGGGCACTGTTTAGGGTCCAGGTGAGGGTACGACAACGCTTTAGCTTGAGCGTATGTGTGAGGGCGCGAGTTAGTGTTAGCGTACGTGTTAGGATTAGGGGACAGGTGAGGGTAAGGCTTCGGGGAAGGGTTAAGGTTAGGGTTCGGGCTAGGGTTATGGTTAGTGGACGGGGACGGTTTAGGGTCCAGGTGAGGGTACGACAACGCTTTAGGGTGAGCGTACGTGTGAGGGCGCGGGTTAGTGTTAGCGTACGGGTTAGGATTAGGGGACGGGTGAGGGTAAGGCTTCGGGAAAGGGTTAGGGTTAGGGTTCGGGCTAGGGTTAGGGTTAGGGGACGGGGACGGTTTAGGGTCAAGGTGCGGATATGACAACGCTTTAGGGTGAGCGTACGTGTGAGGGCGCGGGTTAGTGTTAGCGTACGGGTTAGGATTAGGGGACGGTTGAGTGTAAGGCTTCTGGGAAAGGTTAGCTTTAGGGTTTGGGCTAGGGTTAGGGTTAGGGTTAGGGGACGGGGACGGTTTAGGGTCCAGGTGAGGGTACGACAACGCTTTAGGGTGAGCGTACGTGTGAGGGCGCGGGTTAGTGTTAGCGTACGGGTTAGGATTAGGGGACGGGTGAGGGTAAGGCTTCGGGCAAGGGTTAGGGTTAGGGTTCGGGCTAGGTTTAGGGTTAGGGGATGAGGACGGTTTAGGGTCCAGGTGAGGGTACGACAACGCTTTAGCTTGAGCGTACGAGTGAGGGTGCGGGTTAGTGTTAGCGTACGGGTTAGGATTAGGGGCCGGGTGAGGGTAAGGCTTCGGGGAAGGGTTAAGGTTAGGGTTCGGGCTAGGGTTATGGTTAGGGGAAGGGGACGGTTTAGGGTCCAGGTGAGGGTACGACAACGCTTTAGGATGAGCGTACGTGTGAGGGCGCGGGTTAGTGTTAGCGTACGGGTTAGGATTAGGGGCCGGGTGAGGGTAAGGCTTCGGGGAAAGGTTAGGTTTATGGTTCGGGTTAGGGTTAGGGTTAGGGGACGGGGTCGGTTTAGGGTCCAGGTGAGGGTACGACAACGCTTTACGGTGAGCGTACGTGTGAGGGCGCGGGTTAGTGTTAGTGTACGGGTTAGGATTAGGGGACGGGTGAGTGTAAGGCTTCGTGGAAGTGTTAGGGTTAGGGTTCGGGCTAGGGTTAGGGTTAGCGGAAGGGGACGGTTTAGGGTCCAGGTGAGGGTACGACAGCGCTTTTGGGTGAGCGTACGTGTGAGGGCGCGAGTTAGTGTTAGCGTACGGGTTAGCATTAGGGTACGGGTGAGGGTAAGGCTTCAGGGAACGGTTAGGTTTAGGGTTCAGGCTAGTGTTAGGGTAAGGGGACGGGGACGGTTTAGGGTCCAGGTGAGGGTACGACAACGCTTTAGGGTGAGCGTACCTGTGAGGGCACGGGTTAGTGTTAGCGTACGGGTTAGGATTAGGGGACGGGTGAGGGTAAGGCTTCGGGGAAGGGTTAGGGTTAAAGTTCGGGCTAGGGTTAGGGTTCGAGGACGGGGACGGTTTAGGGTCCAGGTGAGGGTACGACAACGCTTTAGGGTGAGCGTACGTGTGCGGGCGCGGGTTAGTGTTAGCGTACAGTTTAGGATTAGGGGACGGGTGAGGGTAAGGCTTCGGGGAAGGTTTAGGGTTAGGGTTCAGGCTAGGGTTAGGGTTAGGGGATGGGGACGGCTTAGGGTCAAGGTGCGGATATGACAACGCTTTAGGGTGAGTGTACGTGTGAGGGCGCGGGTTAGTGTTAGCGTACGGGTTAGGATTAGGGGATGGGTGAGTGTAAGGCTTCTGGGAAAGGTTAGCTTTAGGGTTCGGGCTAGGGTTAGGGTTAGGGGACGGGGACGGTTTAGGGTCCAGGTGAGGGTACGACAACGCTTTAGGGTGAGCGTACGTGTGAGGGCCCGGGTTAGTGTTAGCGTACGGGTTAGGATTAGGGGACGGGTGAGGGTAAGGCTTCGGGGAAGGGTTAGGGTTAGGGTTTCGGCTAGGTTTAGGGTTAGGGTACGAGGACGGTTTAGGGTCCAGGTGAGGGTACGACAACGCTTTAGGTTGAGCGTATGTGTGAGGGCGCGGGTTAGTTTTAGCGTAAGGGTTAGGATTAGTGGACGGGTGAGGGTAAGGCTTCGGGCAAGGGTTAGGGTTAGGGTTCGGGCTAGGGTTAGGTTTAGGGGACGGGGATGGTTTAGGGTCCAGCTGAGGGTACGACAACGCTTTAGGGTGAGCGTACGTCTGAGGGAGCAGGTTAGTGTTAGCGTACGGGTTAGGATTAGGGGAAGGGTGAGGTTAAGACATCGGGGAAGGGTTAGGGTTAGGGTTAGGTTTCGGGCTAGGATTAGGGTTAGGGGACGAGGACGGTTTAGGGTCCAGGTGAGGGTACGACAACGCTTTAGGTTGAGCGTACGTGTGAGGGTGCGGGTTAGTGTTAGCGTACGAGTTAGGAGTAGGGGACGGGTGAGGGTAAGGCTTCGGGGAAGGGTTAGGGTTAGGGTTCGGGCTAGGGTTAGGGTTAGGGGACGGGGACGGTTTAGGGTCCAGGTGAGGGTACGACAACGCTTTAGGTTGAGCGTACGTGTGAGGGCTCGGGTTAGTGTTAGCGTACGGTTTAGGATTAGGGGACGAGTGAGGGTAAGGCTTCGGGGAAGGGTTAAGGTTAGGGTTTGGGCTAAGTTTAGGGTTAGGGGACGTGGGTGGTTTAGGGTCCAGGTGAGGGTACGACAACGCTTTAAGTTGAGCGTACGTGTGAGGGCGCGGGTTAGTGTTAGCGTACGGGTTAGGATTAGGGGACGGGTGAGGTTAAGGCATCGGGGAAGGGTTAGGGTTCGGGTTCGGGCTAGGGTTAGGGTTAGGGGACGGGGACGGTTTAGGGTCCAGGTGAGGGTACGACAACGCTTTAGGTTGAGCGTACGTGTGAGGGCGTGGGTTAGTGTTAGCGTACGGGTTAGGAGTAGGGGACGGGTGAGGGTAAGGCTTCGGGCAAGGGTTACGGTTAGGGTTCGGGCTAGGGTTAGGGTTAGAGGACGGGCACTGTTTAGGGTCCAGGTGAGGGTACGACAACGCTTTAGCTTGAGCGTATGTGTGAGGGCGCGAGTTAGTGTTAGCGTACGGGTTAGGATTAGGGGACAGGTGAGGGTAAAGCTTCGGGGAAGGGTTAAGGTTAGGGTTCGGGCTAGGGTTATGGTTAGGGGACGGGAACGGTTTAGGGTCCAGGTGAGGGTACGACAACGCTTTAGGGTGAGCGTACGTGTGAGGGCGCGGGTTAGTGTTAGCGTACGGGTTAGGATTAGGGGACGGGTGAGGGTAAGGCTTCGGGGAAGGGTTAGGGTTAGGGTTCGGGCTAGGGTTAGGGTTAGGGGACGGCGACGGTTTAGGGTCCATGTGAGGGTACGACAACGCTTTAGTGTGAGCGTACGTGTTAGGGCGCGGGTTAGTGTTAGCGTAAGGGTTAGGATTAGGGGCCGGGTGAGGGTAAGGCTTCGGGGAAGGGTTAGGGTTAGGGTTTGGGCTAGGGTTAGGGTTAGGGGACGGGGACGGTTTAGGGTCCAGGTGAGGGTACGACAACGTTTTAGGGTGAGCGTACATGTGAGGGCACGGGTTAGTGTTAGCATACGGGTTAGGATTAGGGGACGGGTGAGGGTAAGGCTTTGGGGAACGGTTAGGGTTAGGATTCGGGCTAGGTTTAGGGTTAGGGGACGAAGACGGTTTTGGGTCCAGGTGAGGGTACGACAACGCTTTAGGTTGAGCGTACGGGTGAGGGCGCGGGTTAGTTTTAGCGTACGGGTTAGGATTAGTGGACGGGTGAGGGTAAGGCTTCGGGCAAGGGTTAGGGTTAGGGTTCGGGCTAGGGTTAGGTTTAGGGGACGGGGACGGTTTAGGGTCCAGCTGAGGGTACGACAACGCTTTAGGGTGAGCGTACGTGTGAGGGTGCGGTTTAGTGTTAGCGTACGGGTTAGGATTAGGGGAAGGGTGAGGTTAAGACATCGGGGAAGGGTTAGGGTTAGGGTTCGGGCTAGGTTTAGGGTTAGGGGACGAGGACGGTTTAGGGTCCAGGTGAGGGTACGACAACGCTTTAGGTTGAGCGTATGTGTGAGGGCGCGGGTTAGTTTTAGCGTACGGGTTAGGATTAGTGGACGGGTGAGGGTAAGGCTTCGGGCAAGGGTTAGGGTTAGGGTTCGGGCTAGGGTTAGGTTTAGGGGACGGGGACGGTTTAGGGTCCAGCTGAGGGTACGACAACGCTTTAGGGTGAGCGTACGTCTGAGGGAGCAGGTTAGTGTTAGCGTACGGGTTAGGATTAGGGGAAGGGTGAGGTGAAGACATCGGGGAAGGGTTAGGGTTAGGGTTAGGTTTCGGGCTAGGATTAGGGTTAGGGGACGAGGACGGTTTAGGGTCCAGGTGAGGGTACGACAACGCTTTAGGTTGAGCGTACGTGTGAGGGTGCGGGTTAGTGTTAGCGTACGAGTTAGGAGTAGGGGACGGGTGAGGGTAAGGCTTCGGGGAAGGGTTAGGGTTAGGGTTCGGGCTAGGGTTAGGGTTAGGGGACGGGGACGGTTTAGGGTCCAGGTGAGGGTACGACAACGCTTTAGGTTGAGCGTACGTGTGAGTGCTCGGGTTAGTGTTAGCGTACGGTTTAGGATTAGAGGACGAGTGAGGGTAAGGCTTCGGGGAAGGGTTAAGGTTAGGGTTCGGGCTAAGGTTAGGGTTAGGGGACGTGGGTGGTTTAGGGTCCAGGTGAGGGTACGACAACGCTTTAAGTTGAGCGTACGTGTGAGGGCGTGGGTTAGTGTTAGCGTACGGGTTAGGAGTAGGGGACGGGTGAGGGTAAGGCTTCGGGCAAGGGTTACGGTTAGGGTTCGGGCTAGGGTTAGGGTTAGGGGACGGGCACTGTTTAGGGTCCAGGTGAGGGTACGACAACGCTTTAGCTTGAGCGTATGTGTGAGGGCGCGAGTTAGTGTTAGCGTACGGGTTAGGATTAGGAGACATGTGAGGGTAAGGCTTCGGGGAAGGGTTAAGGTTAGGGTTCGGGCTAGGGTTATGGTTAGGGGACGGGGACGGTTTAGGGTCCAGGTGAGGGTACGACAACGCTTTAGGGTGAGCGTACGTGTGAGGGCGCGGGTTAGTGTTAGCGTACGGGTTAGGATTAGGGGACGGGTGAGGGTAAGGCTTCGGGGAAGGGTTAGGGTTAGGGTTCGGGCTAGGGTTAGGGTTAGGGGACGGCGACGGTTTAGGGTCCAGGTGAGGGTACGACAACGCTTTAGTGTGAGCGTACGTGTTAGGGCGCGGGTTAGTGTTAGCGTAAGGGTTAGGATTAGGGGCCGGGTGAGGGTAAGGCTTCGGGGAAGGGTTAGGGTTAGGGTTTGGGCTAGGGTTAGGGTTAGGGGACGGGGACGGTTTAGGGTCCAGCTGAGGGTACGACAACGCTTTAGGGTGAGCGTACGTGTGCGGGCGCGGGTTAGTGTTAGCGTACAGTTTAGGATTAGGGGACGGGTGAGGGTAAGGCGTCGGGGAAGGGTTAGCGTTAGGGTTCGGGCTAGGGTTAGGGTTAGGGGACGGGGACGGTTTAGGGTTAAGGTGCGGATATGACAACGCTTTAGGGTGAGCATACGTGTGAGGGCGCGGGTTAGTGTTAGCGTACGGGTTAAGAATAGGGGACGGGTGAGGGTAAGGCTTCGGGGAAGGGTTAGGGTTAAGGTTCGGGCTAGGGTTAGGGTTAGGGGACAGGGACGGTTTAGGGTCCAGGTGAGGGTACGACAACGCTTTAGGGTGAGCGTACCTGTGAGGGCCCGGGTTAGTGTTAGCGTACGGTTTAGGATTAGGGGACTGGTGAGGGTAAGGCTTCGGGGAAGTGTTAGGGTTAGGGTTCGGGCTAAGGTTAGGGTTAGGGGACGTGGGTGGTTTAGGGTCCAGGTGAGGGTACGACAACGCTTTAGGTTGAGCGTACGTGTGAGGGCGCGGGTTAGTGTTAGCGTACGGGTTAGGAATAGGGGACGGGTGAGGGTAAGGCTTCGGGGAAGGGTTAGGGTAAGGGTTCGGGCTAGGGTTAGGGTTAGGTGACGGGGACGATTTAGGGTCCAGGTGAGGGTACGACAACGCTTTAGGGTGAGCGTACGTGTGCGGGTGCGGGTTAGTGTTAGCGTACAGTTTAGGATTAGGGGACAGGTGAGGGTAAGGCTTCGGGGAAGGGATAGGTTTAGGGTTCAGGCTAGTGTTAGGGTAAGGGGATGGGGACGGTTTAGGGTCCAGGTGAGGGTACGACAACGCTTTAGGGTGAGCGTACCAGTGAGGGCACGGGTTAGTGTTAGCGTACGGGTTAGGATTAGGGGACGGGTGAGGGTAAGGCTTCGGGGAAGGGTTAGGGTTAGGGTTCGGGCTAGGTTTAGGGTTAGGGGACGAAGACGGTTTAGGGTCCAGGTGAGGGTACAACAACGCTTTAGGTTGAGCGTACGTGTGAGGGCGCGGGTTAGTTTTAGCGTACGGGTTAGGATTAGTGGACGGGTGAGGGTAAGGCTTCGGGCAAAGGTTAGGGTTAGGGTTCGGGCTAGGGTTAGGTTTAGGGGACGGGGACGGTTTAGGGTCCAGCTGAGGGTACGACAACGCTTTAGGGTGAGCGTACGTGTGAGGGCGCATGTTAGTGTTAGCGTACGCGTTAGGATTAGGGGAAGGGTGAGTTTAAGACATCGGGGAAGGGTTAGGGTTAGGGTTAGGTTTCGGGCTAGGGTTAGGGTTAGGTGACGAGGACGGTTTAGGGTCCAGGTGAGGGTACGACAACGCTTTAGGTTGAGCGTACGTGTGAGGGTGCGGGTTAGTGTTAGCGTACGAGTTAGGAGTAGGGGACGGGTGAGGGTAAGGCTTCGGGGAAGGGTTAGGGTTAGGGTTCGGGCTAGGGTTATGGTTAGGGGACGGGGACGGTTTAGGGTCCAGGTGAGGGTACGACAACGCTTTAGGGTGAGCGTACGTGTGAGGGCACGGGTTAGTGTTAGCGTACGGGTTAGGATTAGGGGACGGGTGAGGGTAAGGCTTCGGGGAAGGGTTAGGGTTAGGGTTCGGGCTAGGGTTAGGGTTAGGGGACGGCGACGGTTTAGGGTCCAGGTGAGGGTACGACAAAGCTTTAGTGTGAGCGTACGTGTTAGGGCGCGGGTTAGTGTTAGCGTAAGGGTTAGGATTAGGGGCCGGGTGAGGGTAAGGCTTCGGGGAAGGGTTAGGGTTAGGGTTTGGGCTAGGGTTAGGGTTAGGGGACGGGGACGGTTTAGGGTCCAGGTGAGGGTACGACAACGTTTTAGGGTGAGCGTACGTGTGAGGGCACGGGTTAGTGTTAGCGTACGGGTTAGGATTAGGGGACGGGTGAGGGTAAGGCTTTGGGGAAGGGTTAGGGTTAGGATTCGGGCTAGGTTTAGGGTTAGGGGACGAAGACGGTTTAGGGTCCAGGTGAGGGTATGACAACGCTTTAGGTTGAGCGTACGGGTGAGGGCGCGGGTTAGTTTTAGCGTACGGGTTAGGATTAGTGGACGGGTGAGGGTAAGCCTTCGGGCAAGGGTTAGGGTTAGGGTTCGGGCTAGGGTTAGGTTTAGGGGACGGGGACGGTTTAGGGTCCAGCTGAGGGTACGACAACGCTTTAGGGTGAGCGTACGTGTGAGGGTGCGGTTTAGTGTTAGCGTACGAGTTAGGAGTAGGGGACGGGTGAGGGTAAGGCTTCGGGGAAGGGTTAGGGTTAGGGTTCGGGCTAGGGTTAGGGTTAGGGGACGGGGACGGTTTAGGGTCCAGGTGAGGGTACGACAACGCTTTAGGGTGAGCGTACGTGTGAGGGCACGGGTTAGTGTTAGCGTACGGTTTAGGATTAGGGGACGGGTGAGGGTAAGGCTTCGGGGAAGGGTTAAGGTTAGGGTTCGGGCTAAGGTTAGGGTTAGGGGACGTGGGTGGTTTAGGGTCCAGGTGAGGGTACGACAACGCTTTAGGTTGAGCGTACGTGTGAGGGCGCGGGTTAGGGTTAGCGTACGGGTTAGGAATAGGGGACGGGTGCGGGTAAGGCTTCGGGCAAGGGTTAGAGTTAGGGTTCGGGCTACGCTTAGTGTTAGGGCACGGGGACGGTTTAGGGTCCAAGTGAGGGTATGACAACGCTTTAGGGTGAGCATATGTGTGAGGGCGCGGGTTAGTGTTAGCGTACGGGTTAGGATTAGGGGACGGGTGACGTTAAGGCATCGGGGAAGGGTTAAGGTTCGGGTTCGGGCTAGGGTTAGGGTTAGGGGACGGGGACGGTTTAGGGTCCAGGTGAGGGTACGACAACGCTTTAGGTTGAGCGTACGTGTGAGGGCGTGGGTTAGTGTTAGCGTACGGGTTAGGAGTGGGGGATGGGTGAGGGTAAGGCTTCGGGCAAGGGTTAGGGTTAGGGTTCGGGCTAGGGTTAGGGTTAGGGGACGGGCACTGTTTAGGGTCCAGGTGAGGGTACGACAACGCTTTAGGGTGAGCGTATGTGTGAGGGCGCGAGTTAGTGTTAGCGTACGGGTTAGGATTAGGGGACAGGTGAGGGTAAGACTTCGGGGAAGGGTTAAGGTTAGCGTTCGGGCTAGGGTTAGGGTTAGGGGACGGGGACGGTTTAGGGTCCAGGTGAGGGTACGACAACGTTTTAGGGTGAGCGTACGTGTGAGGGCACGGGTTAGTGTTAGCGTACGGGTTAGGATTAGGGGACGGGTGAGCGTAAGGCTTCAGGGAAAGGTTAGGGTTATGGTTCGGGTTAGGGTTAGGGTTAGGGGACGGGGTCGGTTTAGGGTCCAGGTGCGGGTACGAAAACGCTTTACGGTGAGCGTACGTGTGAGGGCGCGGGTTAGTGTTACTGTACGGGTTTGGATTAGGGGACGGGTGAGGGTAAGGCTTCGTGGAAGGGTTAGGGTTAGGGTTCGGGCTAGGGTTAGGATTAGGGGAAGGGGACGGTTTAGGATCCAGGTGACGGTACGACAGCGCTTTTGGGTGAGCGTACGTGTGAGGGCGCGGGTTAGTGTTAGCGTACGGGTTAGCATTATGGTACGGGTGAGGGTAAGACTTCAGGGAAGGGTTAGGTTTAGGATTCAGGCTAGTGTTAGGGTAAGGGGACGGGGACGGTTTAGGGTCCAGGTGAGGGCACGACAACGCTTTAGGGTGAGCGTACCTGTGAGGGCACGGGTTAGTGTTAGCGTACGGGTTAGGATTAGGGGACGGGTGAGGGTAAGGCTTCGGGGAAGGGTTAGGGTTAGGGTTCGGCCTAGGGTTAGGGTTAGGGGACGGGGACGGTTTAGGGTCAAGGTGCGGATATGACAACGCTTTAGGGTGAGTGTACGTGTGAGGGCGCGGGTTAGTGTTAGCGTACGGGTTAGGATTAGGGAACGGGTGAGTGTAAGGCTTCTGGGAAAGGTTAGCTTTAGGGTTTGGGCTAGGGTTAGGGTTAGGGGACGGGGACGGTTTAGGGTCCAGCTGAGGGTACGACAACGCTTTAGGGTGAGCGTACGTGTGCGGGCGCGGGTTAGTGTTAGCGTACAGTTTAGGATTAGGGGACGGGTGAGGGTAAGGCGTCGGGGAAGTGTTAGGGTTAGGGTTCGGGCTAGGTTTAGGGTTAGGGGACGAAGACGGTTTAGGGTCCAGGTGAGGGTACAACAACGCTTTAGGTTTAGCGTACGTGTGAGGGCGCGGGTTAGTTTTAGCGTACGGGTTAGGATTAGTGGACGGGTGAGGGTAAGGCTTCGGGCAAGGGTTAGGGTTAGGGTTCGGGCTAGGGTTAGGTTTAGGGGACGGGGACGGTTTAGGGTCCAGCTGAGGGTACGACAACGCTTTAGGGTGAGCGTACGTGTGAGGGAGCATGTTAGTGTTAGCGTACGGGTTAGGATTAGGGGAAGGGTGAGTTTAAGACATAGGGGAAGGGTTAGGGTTAGGGTTAGGTTTCGGGCTAGGGTTAGGGTTAGGTGACGAGGACGGTTTAGGGTCCAGGTGAGGGTACGACAACGCTTTAGGTTGAGCGTATGTGTGAGGGTGCGGGTTAGTGTTAGCGTACGAGTTAGGAGTAGGGGACGGGTGAGGGTAAGGCTTCGGGGAAGGGTTAGGGTTAGGGTTCGGGCTAGGGTTAGGGTTAGGGGACGGGGACGGTTTAGGGTCCAGGTGAGGGTACGACAACGCTTTAGGGTGAGCGTACGTGTGAGGGCACGGGTTAGTGTTAGCGTACGGTTTAGGATTAGGGGACGGGTGAGGGTAAGGCTTCGGGGAAGGGTTAAGGTTAGGGTTCGGGCTAAGGTTAGGGTTAGGGGACGTGGGTGGTTTAGGGTCCAGGTGAGGGTACGACAACGCTTTAGGTTGAGCGTACGTGTGAGGGCGCGGGTTAGTGTTAGCGTACGGGTTAGGAATAGGGGACGGGTGCGGGTAAGGCTTCGGGCAAGGGTTAGAGTTAGGGTTCGGGCTACGCTTAGTGTTAGGGCACGGGGACGGTTTAGGGTCCAAGTGAGGGTATGACAACGCTTTAGGGTGAGCATACGTGTGAGGGCGCGGGTTAGTGTTAGCGTACGGGTTAGGATTAGGGGACGGGTGAGGTTAAGGCATCGGGGAAGGGTTAGGGTTCGGGTTCGGGCTAGGGTTAGGGTTAGGGGACGGGGACGATTTAGGGTCCAGGTGAGGGTACGACAACGCTTTAGGTTGAGCGTACGTGTGAGGGCGTGGGTTAGTGTTAGCGTACGGGTTAGGAGTAGGGGACGGGTGAGGGTAAGGCTTCGGGCAAGGGTTAGGGTTAGGGTTCGGGCTAGGGTTAGGGTTAGGGGACGGGCACTGTTTAGGGTCCAGGTGAGGGTACGACAACGCTTTAGGGTGAGCGTATGTGTGAGGGCGCGAGTTAGTGTTAGCGTACGGGTTAGGATTAGGGGACAGGTGAGGGTAAGGCTTTGGGAAGGGTTAAGGTTAGGGTTCGGGCTAGGGTTATGGTTAGGGGACGGGGACGGTTTAGGGTCCAGGTGAGGGCACGACAACGCTTTCGGGTGAGCGTACGTGTGAGGGCGCGGGTTAGTGTTAGCGTACGGGTTAGGATTAGGGGACGGGTGAGGGTAAGGCTTCGGGGAAGGGTTAGGGTTAGGGTTCGGGCTAGGGTTAGGGTTAGGGGACGGCGACGGTTTAGTGTCCAGGTGAGGGTACGACAACGCTTTAGTGTAAGCGTACGTGTGAGGGCGCGGGTTAGCGTTAGCGTACGGGTTAGGATTAGGGGAAGGGTGAGGGTAAGGCTTCGGGGAAGGGTTAGGGTTAGGGTTCGGGCTAGGGTTAGTGTTAGGGGACGGGGACGGTTTAGGGTCCAGGTGAGGGCACGACAACGCTTTAGGGTGAGCGTACGTGTGAGGGCGCGGGTTAGTGTTAGCGGACGGGTTAGGATTAGGGGACGGGTGACGGTAAGGCTTCGGGGAAGGGTTAGGGTTAGGGTTCGGGCTAGGGTTAGTGTTAGGGGATGGCGACGGTTTAGGGTCCAGGTGAGGGTACGAAAACGCTTTAGTGTGAGCGTACGTGTGAGGGCGCGGGTTAGTGTACGGGTTTGGATTAGGGGACGGGTGAGGGTAAGGCTTCGTGGAAGGGTTAGGGTTAGGGTTCGGGCTAGGGTTAGGGTTAGGGGAAGGCGACGGTTTAGGGTCCAGGTGACGGTACGATAGCGCTTTTCGGTGAGCGTACGTGTGAGGGCGCGGGTTAGTGTTAGCGTACGGGTTAGGATTAGGGGTCGGGTGAGGGTAAGGCTTCGGGGAAAGATTAGGGTTATGGTTCGGGTTAGGGTTAGGGTTAGGGGACGGGGTCGGTTTAGGGTCCAGGTGAGGGTACGACAACGCTTTACGGTGAGCGTACGTTTGAGGGCGCGGGTTAGTGTTAGTGTACGGGTTAGGATTAGGGGACGGGTGAGTGTAAGGCTTCGTGGAAGGGTTAGGGTTAGGGTTCGGGCTAGGGTTAGGGTTAGGGGAAGGGGACGGTTTAGGGTCCAGGTTAGGGTACGACAGCGCTTTTGGGTGAGCGTACGTGTGAGGGCGGGAGTTAGTGTTAGCGTACGGGTTAGCATTAGGGTACGGGTGAGGGTAAGGCTTCAGGGAAGAGTTAGGTTTAGGGTTCAGGCTAGTGTTAGGGTAAGGGGACGGGGACGGTTTAGGGTCCAGGTGAGGGTACGACAACGCTTTAGGGTGAGCGTACCTGTGAGGGCACGGGTTAGTGTTAGCGTATGGGTTAGGATTAGGGGACGGGTGAGGGTAAGGCTTCGGGGAAGGGTTAGGGTTAAAGTTCGGGCTAGGGTTAGGGTTCGAGGACGGGGACGGTTTAGGGTCCAGGTGAGGGTACGACAACGCTTTAGGGTTAGCGTACGTGTGCGGGCGCGGGTTAGTGTTAGCGTACAGTTTAGGATTAGGGGACGGGTGAGGGTAAGGCTTCGGGGAAGGGTTAGGGTTAGGGTTCGGGCTAGGGTTAGGGTTAGGGTTAGGGTTAGGGTTAGGGTTCGGGCTAGGGTTAGGTTTAGGGGACGGGGACGGTTTAGGGTCCAGCTGAGGGTACGACAACGCTTTAGGGTGAGCGTACGTGTGAGGGCGCAGGTTAGTGTTAGCGTACGTGTTAGGATTAGGGGAAGGGTGAGGTTAAGACATCGGGGAAGGGTTAGGGTTAGGGTTAGGTTTCGGGCTAGGGTTAGGGTTAGGGGACGAGGACGGTTTAGGGTCCAGGTGAGGGTACGACAACGCTTTAGGTTGAGCGTACGTGTGAGGGTGCGGGTTAGTGTTAGCGTACGAGTTAGGAGTAGGGGACGGGTGAGGGTAAGGCTTCGGGGAAGGGTTAGGGTTAGTTTTCGGGCTAGGGTTAGGGTTAGGGGACGGGGACGGTTTAGGGTCCAGGTGAGGGTACGACAACGCTTTAGGGTGAGCGTACGTGTGAGGGCACGGGTTAGTGTTAGCGTACGGTTTAGGATTAGGGGACGGGTGAGGGTAAGGCTTCGGGGAAGGGTTAAGGTTAGGGTTCGGGCTAAGGTTAGGGTTAGGGGACGTGGGTGGTTTAGGGTCCAGGTGAGGGTACGACAACGCTTTAGGTTGAGCGTACGTGTGAGGGCGCGGGTTAGTGTTAGCGTACGGGTTAGGAATAGGGGACGGGTGCGGGTAAGGCTTCGGGGAAGGGTTAGAGTTAGGGTTCGGGCTAGGGTTAGTGTTAGGGCACGGGGACGGTTTAGGGTCCAAGTGAGGGTATGACAACGCTTTAGGGTGAGCATACGTGTGAGGGCGCGGGTTAGTGTTAGCGTACAGGTTAGGATTAGGGGACGGGTGAGGTTAAGGCATCGGGGAAGGGTTAGGGTTCGGGTTCGGGCTAGTGTTAGGGTTAGGGGACGGGGACGGTTTAGGGTCCAGGTGAGGGTACGACAACGCTTTAGGTTGAGCGTACGTGTGAGGGCGTGGGTTAGTGTTAGCGTACGGGTTAGGAGTAGGGGACGGGTGAGGGTAAGGCTTCGGGCAAGGGTTAGGGTTAGGGTTCGGGCTAGGGTTAGGGTTAGGGGACGGGCACTGTTTAGGGTCCAGGTGAGGGTACGACAACGCTTTAGGGTGAGCGTATGTGTGAGGGCGCGAGTTAGTGTTAGCTTACGGGTTAGGATTAGGGGACAGGTGAGGGTAAGGCTTCGGGGAAGGGTTAAGGTTAGGGTTCGGGCTAGGGTTAGGGTTAGGGGACGGGGACGGTTTAGGGTCCAGGTGAGGGTACGACAACGTTTTAGGGTGAGCGTACGTGTGAGGGCACGGGTTAGTGTTACCGTACGGGTTAGGATTAGGGGACAGGTGAGCGTAAGGCTTCAGGGAAAGGTTAGGGTTATGGTTCGGGTTAGGGTTAGGGTTAGGGGACGGGGATGGTTTAGGGTCCAGGTGAGGGTACGACAACGCTTTACGGTGAGCGTACGTATGAGGGCGCTGGTTAGTGTTAGTGTACGGGTTTGGATTAGGGGACGGGTAGGGTAAGGCTTCGTGGAAGGGTTAGGGTTAGGGTTCGGGCTAGGGTTAGGGTTAGGGGAAGGGGACGGTTTAGGGTCCAGGTGACGGTACGACAGCGCTTTTGGGTGAGCGTACGTGTGAGGGCGCGGGTTAGTGTTAGCGTACGGGTTAGCATTATGGTACGGGTGAGGGTAAGGCTTCGGGGAAGGGTTAGGCTTAAGGTTCGGGCTAGGGTTAGGGTTAGGGGATGGGGACTGTTTAAGGTCCAGGTGAGGGTACGACAACGCTTTAGGTTGAGCGTACGTGTGAGGGCGTGGGTTAGTGTTAGCGTACGGGTTAGGAGTAGGGGACGGGTGAGGGTAAGGCTTCGGGCAAGGGTTAGGGTTAGGGTTCGGGCTAGGGTTAGGGTTAGGGGACAGGCACTGTTTAGGGTCCAGGTGAGGGTACGATAACGCTTTAGGGTGAGCGTATGTGTGAGGGCGCGAGTTAGTGTTAGCGTACGGGTTAGGATTAGGGGACAGGTGAGGGTAAGGCTTCGGGGAAGGGTTAAGGTTAGGGTTCGCGCTAGGGTTATGGTTAGGGGACGGGGACGGTTTAGGGTCCAGGTGAGGGTACGACAACGCTTTAGTGTGAGCGTACGTGTGCGGGCGTGGGTTAGTGTTAGCGTACGGGTTAGGATTAGAGGACTGGTGAGGGTAAGGCTTCGGGGAAGGGTTAGGGTTAGGGTTCGGGCTAGGGTTAGGTTTAGGGGACGGGGACGGTTTAGGGTCAAGGTGCGGATATTATAACGCTTTAGGGTGAGTGTACGTGTGAGGGCTCGGGTTAGTGTTAGCGTACGGGTTAGGATTAGGGGACGGGTGAGTGTAAGGCTTTTGGGAAAGGTTAGCTTTATGGTTCGGGCTAGGGTTAGGGTTAGGGGACGGGGACGGTTTAGGGTCCAGGTGAGGGTACGACAACGCTTTACGGTGAGCGTACGTGTGAGGGCCCGGGATAGTGTTAGCGTACGGGTTAGGATTAGGGGACGGGTGAGCGTAAGGCTTCAGGGAAAGGTTAGGGTTATGGTTCGGGTTAGGGTTAGGGTTAGGTGACGGGGTCGGTTTAGGGTCCAGGTGAGGGTACGACAACGCTTTACGGTGAGCGTACGTGTGAGGGCGCGGGTTAGTGTTTGTGTACCGGTTTGGATTTGGGGACGGGTGAGGGTAAGGCTTCGTGGAAGGGTTAGGGTTAGGGTTCGGGCTAGGGTTAGGGTTAGGGGAAGGGGACGGTTTAGGGTCCAGGTGACGGTACGACAGCGCTTTTGGGTGAGCGTACGTGTGAGGGCGCGGGTTAGTGTTAGCGTACGGGTTAGCATTATGGTACGGGTGAGGGTAAGGCTTCAGGGAAGGGTTAGGTTTAGGATTCAGGCTAGTGTTAGGGTAAGGGGACGGGGACGGTTTAGGGTCCAGGTGAGGTCACGACAACGCTTTAGGGTGAGCGTACCTGTGAGGGCACAGGTTAGTGTTAGCGTACGGGTTAGGTTTAGGGGACGGGTGAGGGTAAGGCTTCGGGGAAGGGTTAGGGTTAAAGTTCGGGCTAGGGTTGGGGTTCGAGGACGGGGACGGTTTAGGGTCCAGGTGAGGGTACGACAACGCTTTAGGGTGAGCGTACGTGTGCGGGCGCGGGTTAGTGTTAGCGTACAGTTTAGGATTAGGGGACGGGTGAGGGTAAGGCTTCGGGGAAGGGTTAGGGTTAGGGTTCGGGCTAGGGTTAGGGTTAGGGGACGGGGACGGTTTAGGGTCAAGGTGCGGATATGACAACGCTTTAGGGTGAGTGTACGTGTGAGGGCGCGGGTTAGTGTTAGCGTACGGGTTAGGATTAGGGAACGGGTGAGTGTAAGGCTTCTGGGAAAGGTTAGCTTTAGGGTTCGGGCTAGGTTTAGGGTTAGGGGACGGGGACGGTTTAGGGTCCAGTTGAGGGTACGACAACGCTTTAGGGTGAGCGTACGTGTGAGGGCGCAGGTTAGTGTTAGCGTACGGGTTAGGATTAGGGGAAGGGTGAGGTTAAGACATCGGGGAAGGGTTAGGGTTAGGGTTCGGGCTAGGGTTAGGGTTAGGGGACGAGGACGGTTTAGGGTCCAGGTGAGGGTACGGCAACGCTTTAGGTTGAGCGTACGTGTGAGGGCGCGGGTTAGTGTTAGCGTACGGGTTAGGAATAGAGGACGGGTGATGGTAAGGCTTCGGGCAAGGGTTAGAGTTTGGGTTCGGCTAGGGTTAGGGTTAAGGCACGGGGACGGTTTACGGTCCAGGTGAGGGTACGACAACACTTTAGGGTGAGCGTACGTGTGAGGGCGCGGGTTAGTGTTAGCGTACGGGTTAGGATTAGGGGACGGGTGAGGTTAAGGCATCGGGGAAGTGTTAGGGTTCGGGTTCGGGCTAGGGTTAGGGTTAGGGGACGGGGACGGTTTAGGGTCCAGGTGAGGGTACGACAACGCTTTAGGTTGAGCGTACGTGTGAGGGCGCGGGTTAGTGTTAGTGTACGGGTTAGGAGTAGGGGACGGGTGAGTGTAAGGCTTCGGGCAAGGGTTAGGGTTAGGGTTCGGGCTAGGGTTAGGGTTAGGGCACGGGGACGGTTTAGGGTCCAGGTGAGGGTACGACAACGCTTTAGGGTGAGCGTACGTGTGAGGGTGCGGGTTAGTGTTAGCGTACGGGTTAGGAGTAGGGGACGGGTGAGGGTAAGGCTTCGGGGAAGGGTTAGAGTTAGGGTTCGGGCTAGGGTTAGGGTTAGGGGACGGGGACGGTTTAGGGTCCAGGTGAGGGTACGACAACGCTTTAGGGTGAGCGTACGTGTGAGGGCACGGGTTAGTGTTAGCGTACGGTTTAGGATTAGGGGACGGGTGAGGGTAAGGCTTCGGGGAAGTGTTAGGGTTAGTGTTCGGGCTAAGGTTAGTGTTAGGGGACGTGGGTGGTTTAGGGTCCAGGTGAGGGTACGACAACGCTTTAGGTTGAGCGTACGTTTGAGGGCGCGGGTTAGTGTTAGCGTACGGGTTAGGATTAGGGAACGGGTGAGGGTAAGGCTTCGGGGAAGGGTTCGGTTTAAGGTTCGGGCTAGGCTTAGGGTTAGGGGACGGGGACGGTTTAGGGTCCAGGTGAGGGTACAACAACGCTTTAGGGTGAGCATACTTGTGAGGGCACGGGTTAGTGTTAGCTTACGGGTTAGGATTAGGGGACGGGTGAGGGTAAGGCTTCGGGGAAGGGTTAGGGTAAGGGTTCGGGCTAGGGTTAGGGTTAGGTGACGGGGACGATTTAGGGTCCAGGTGAGGGTAAGACAACGCTTTAGGTTGAGCATACGTGTGAGGGAGCGGGTTAGTGTTAGCGTACGGGTTAGGATTAGGGGACGGGTGAGGGTAATTCTTCGGGGAAGGGTTAAGGTTAGGGTTCGGGCTAGGGTTAGGGTTACGGGACGGGGACGGTTTAGGGTCCAGGTGAGGGTACGAAAATGCTTTAGGGTGAGCGTACGTGTGAGGGCGCGGGTTAGTGTTAGCGTACGGTTTAGGTTTAGGGGTCGGGTGAGGGTAAGGCTTCGGGGAAGGGTTAGGGTTAGGGTTCGGGCTAAGGTTAGGGTTAGGTGACGGGGACGGTTTAGGATCCAGGTAAGGGTAAGAAAAGGCTTTAGGTTGAGCGTACGTTTGAGGGCGTGTGTTAGTTGTAGCGTACGGGTTAGTTTTAGGGGACGGGTGAGGGTAAGGCTTCTGGGAAAGGATAGCTTTAGGGTTCGGGCTAGGGTTAGGGTTAGGGGACGGGGACGGTTTAGGGTCCAGCTGAGGGTACGACAACGCTTTAGGGTGAGCGTACGTGTGAGGGCGCAGGTTAGTGTTAGCGTACGGGTTAGGATTACGGGAAGGGTGAGGTTAAGATATCGGGGAAGGGTTAGGGTTATGGTTCGGGCTAGGGTTAGGCTTAGGGGACGAGGACGGTTTAGGGTCCAGGTGAGGGTACGACAACGCTTTAGGTTGAGCGTACGTGTGAGGGCGCGGGTTAGTGTT
Source organism: Globicephala melas (assembly GCF_963455315.2). NCBI lineage: Eukaryota > Metazoa > Chordata > Mammalia > Artiodactyla > Delphinidae > Globicephala > Globicephala melas. The sequence continues at coordinate 111,220,268 of NC_083317.1, read as the reverse complement.
AGCGTACGGGTTAGGAATAGGGGACGGGTGATGGTAAGGCTTCGGGGAAGGGTTAGAATTTGGGTTCGGCTAGGGTTAGGGTTAAGGCACGGGGACGGTTTACGGTCCAGGTGAGGGTACGACAACGCTTTAGGGTGAGCGTACGTGTGAGGGCGCGGGTTAGTGTTAGCGTACGGGTTAGGATTAGGGGACGGGTGAGGTTAAGGCATCGGGGAAGTGTTAGGGTTCGGGTTCGGGCTAGGGTTACGGTTAGGGGACGGGGACGGTTTAGGGTCCAGGTGAGGGTACGACAACGATTTAGGGTGAGCGTACGTGTGAGGGCCCGGGTTAGTGTTAGCGTACGGGTTAGGATTAGGGGACGGGTGAGGGTATGGCTTCAGGGAAGGGTTAGGGTTAGGGTTCGGGCTAGGTTTAGGGTTAGGGGACGAGGACGGTTTAGGGTCCAGGTGAGGGTACGACAACGCTTTAGGTTGAGCGTACGTGTGAGGGTGCGGGTTAGTTTTAGCGTATGGGTTAGGATTAGTGGACGGGTGTGTGTAAGGCTTCGGGCAAGGGTTAGGGTTAGGGTTCAGGCTAGGGTTAGGTTTAGGGGACGGGGACGGTTTAGGGTCCAGCTGAGGGTACGACAACGCTTTAGGGTGAGCGTACGTGTGAGGGCGCAGGTTAGTGTTAGCGTACGGGTTAGGATTAGGGGAAGGGTGAGGTTAAGACATCGGGGAAGTGTTAGGGTTAGGGTTAGGTTTCGGGCTAGGGTTAGGGTTAGGGGACGAGGACGGTTTAGGGTCCAGGTGAGGGTACGACAAGGCTTTAGGGTGAGCGTACGTGTGAGGGCGCAGGTTAGTGTTAGCATACGGGTTAGGATTAGGGGACGAGTGAGGTTAAGACATCGGGGAAGTGTTAGGGTTAGGGTTCGGGCTAGAGTTAGGGTTAGGGGACGAGGTCGGTTTAGGGTCCAGGTGAGGGTACGACAACGCTTTAGGTTGAGCGTACGTGTGAGGGCGCGGGTTAGTGTTAGCGTATGGGTTAGGAATAGGGGACGGGTGATGGTAAGGCTTCGGGCAAGGGTTAGCGTTTGGGTTCGGGCTAGGGTTAGGGTTAGGGCACGGGGACGGTTTAGGGTCCAGGTGAGGGTAGGACAACGCTTTAGGGTGAGCGTACGTGTGAGGGCACGGGTTAGTGTTAGCGTACGGGTTAGGATTAGGGGACGGGTGAGGGTAAGGCTTCGGGGAAGGGTTAGGGTTAGGGTTCGGGCTAGGGTTAGGGTTAGGGTACGGGGACGGTTTCGGGTGCAAGTGAGGGTACGAAAACGCTTTAGAGTGAGCGTACCTGTGAGGGCGCGGGTTAATGTTAGCGTACGGGTTAGGATTAGGTGACGGGTGAGGGTAAGGCTTCGGGGAAGGGTTAGGGTTAGGGTTCGGGCTAGGGTTAGGGTTAGGGGACGGGGACGGGTTAGGGTCCAGGTGAGGGTACGACAACACTTTAGGGTGAGCGTACGTGTGACGGCGCGGGTTAGTGTTAGCGTACGGGTTAGGATTAGGGGACGGGTGAGAGTAAGGCTTCCGGGAAGGGTTAGGGTTAGGGTTCGGGCTAGGTTTAGGGTTAGGGGCAAGGACGGTTTAGGGTCCAGGTGAGGGTACGACAACGCTTTAGGTTGAGTGTACGTGTGAGGGCGCGGGTTAGTTTTAGCGTACGGGTTAGGATTAGTGGACGGGTGAGGGTAAGGCTTCGGGCAAGGGTTAGGGTTAGGGTTCGGGCTAGGATTAGGTTTAGGGGACGGGGACGGTTTAGGGTCCAGCTGAGGGTACGACAAGTCTTTAGGGTGAGCGTACGTGTGAGGGCGCAGGTTAGTGTTAGCATACGGGTTAGGATTAGGGGACGGGTGAGGGTAAGGCTTCGGGGAAGGGTTAGGGTAAGGGTTCGGGCTAGGGTTAGGGTTAGGTGACGGGGACGATTTAGGGTCCAGGTGAGGGTACGACAACGCTTTAGGGTGAGCATACGTGTGAGGGGGAGGGTTAGTGTTAGCGTACGGGTTAGGATTAGGGGACAGGTGAGGGTAAGGCTTCGGGGAAGGGTTAGGTTTAGGGTTCAGGCTAGTGTTAGGGTAAGGGGACGGGGACGGTTTAGGGTCCAGGTGAGGGTACGACAACGCTTTAGGGTGAGCGTACCTGTGAGGGCACGGGTTAGTGTTAGCGTACGGGTTAGGATTAGGGGACGGGTGAGGGTAAGGCTTCGGGGAAGGGTTATGGTTAAAGTTCGGGCTAGGGTTAGGGTTCGAGTACGGGGACGGTTTAGGGTCAAGGTGCGGATATGACAACGCATTAGGGTGAGTGTACGTGTGAGGGCGCGGGTTAGTGTTAGCGTACGGGTTAGGATTAGGGGACGGGTGAGTGTAAGGCTTCTGGGAAAGGTTAGCTTTAGGGTTCGGGCTAGGGTTAGGGTTTGGGGACGGGGACGGTTTAGGGTCCAGGTGAGGGTACGACAACGCTTTAGGGTGAGCGTACGTGTGAGGGCCCAGGTTACTGTTAGCGTACGGGTTAGGATTAGGGGACGGGTGAGGGTAAGGCTTCGGGGAAGTGTTAGGGTTAGGGTTCGGGCTAGGTTTAGGGTTATGGGACGAAGACGGTTTAGGGTCCAGGTGAGGGTACAACAACGCTTTAGGTTGAGCGTACGTGTGAGGGCGCGGGTTAGTTTTAGCGTACGGGTTAGGATTAGTGGACGGGTGATGGTAAGGCTTCGGGCAAGGGTTAGAGTTTGGGTTCGGCTAGGGTTAGGGTTAAGGCACGGGGACGGTTTACGGTCCAGGTGAGGGTACGACAACGCTTTAGGGTGAGCGTACGTGTGAGTGCGCGGGTTAGTGTTAGCGTACGGGTTAGGATTAGGGGACGGGTGAGGTTAAGGCATCGGGGAAGTGTTAGGGTTCGGGTTCGGGCTAGGGTTAGGGTTAGGGGACGGGGACGGTTTAGGGTCCAGGTGAGGGTACGACAACGCTTTAGGTTGAGCGTACGTGTGAGGGCGCGGGTTAGTGTTAGTGTACGGGTTAGGAGTAGGGGACGGGTGAGGGTAAGGCTTCGGGCAAGGGTTAGGGTTAGGGTTCGGGCTAGGGTTAGGGTTAGGGCACGGGGACGGTTTAGGGTCCAGGTGAGGGTACGACAACGCTTTAGGGTGAGCGTACGTGTGAGGGTGCGGGTTAGTGTTAGCGTACGGGTTAGGAGTAGGGGACGGGTGAGGGTAAGGCTTCGGGGAAGGGTTAGAGTTAGGGTTCGGGCTAGGGTTAGGGTTAGGGGATGGGGACGGTTTAGGGTCCAGGTGAGGGTACGACAACGCTTTAGGGTGAGCGTACGTGTGAGGGCACGGGTTAGTGTTAGCGTACGGTTTAGGATTAGGGGACGGTTGAGGGTAAGGCTTCGGGGAAGTGTTAGGGTTAGTGTTCGGGCTAAGGTTAGTGTTAGGGGACGTGGGTGGTTTAGGGTCCAGGTGAGGGTACGACAACGCTTTAGGTTGAGCGTACGTTTGAGGGCGCGGGTTAGTGTTAGCTTATGGGTTAGGATTAGGGGACGGGTGAGGGTAAGGCTTCGGGGAAGGGTTAGGGTAAGGGTTCGGGCTAGGGTTAGGGTTAGGTGACGGGGACGATTTAGGTCCAGGTGAGGGTAAGACAACGCTTTAGGTTGAGCATACGTGTGAGGGGGCGGGTTAGTGTTAGCGTACGGGTTAGGATTAGGGGACGGGTGAGGGTAATTCTTCGGGGAAGGGTTAAGGTTAGGGTTCGGGCTAGGGTTAGGGTTACGGGACGGGGACGGTTTAGGGTCCAGGTGAGGGTACGAAAATGCTTTAGGGTGAGCGTACGTGTGAGGGCGCGGGTTAGTGTTAGCGTACGGTTTAGGTTTAGGGGACGGGTGAGGGTAAGGCTTCGGGGAAGGGTTAGGGTTAGGGTTCGGGCTAAGGTTAGGGTTAGGTGACGGGGACGGTTTAGGATCCAGGTGAGGGTAAGACAAGGCTTTAGGTTGAGCGTACGTTTGAGGGCGTGTGTTAGTTGTAGCGTACGGGTTAGTTTTAGGGGACGGGTGAGGGTAAGGCTTCTGGGAAAGGATAGCTTTAGGGTTCGGGCTAGGGTTAGGGTTAGGGGACGGGGACGGTTTAGGGTCCAGCTGAGGGTACGACAACGCTTTAGGGTGAGCGTACGTGTGAGGGCGCAGGTTAGTGTTAGCGTACGGGTTAGGATTACGGGAAGGGTGAGGTTAAGATATCGGGGAAGGGTTAGGGTTATGGTTCGGGCTAGGGTTAGGCTTAGGGGACGAGGACGGTTTAGGGTCCAGGTGAGGGTACGACAACGCTTTAGGTTGAGCGTACGTGTGAGGGCGCGGGTTAGTGTTAGCGTACGGGTTAGGAATAGGGGACGGGTGATGGTAAGGCTTCGGGGAAGGGTTAGAATTTGGGTTCGGCTAGGGTTAGGGTTAAGGCACGGGGACGGTTTACGGTCCAGGTGAGGGTACGACAACGCTTTAGGGTGAGCGTACGTGTGAGGGCGCGGGTTAGTGTTAGTGTACGGGTTAGGATTAGGGGACGGGTGAGGTTAAGGCATCGGGGAAGTGTTAGGGTTCGGGTTCGGTCTAGGGTTACGGTTAGGGGACGGGGACGGTTTAGGGTCCAGGTGAGGGTACGACAACGATTTAGGGTGAGCGTACGTGTGAGGGCCCGGGTTAGTGTTAGCGTACGGGTTAGGATTAGGGGACGGGTGAGGGTACGGCTTCAGGGAAGGGTTAGGGTTAGGGTTCGGGCTAGGTTTAGGGTTAGGGGACGAGGACGGTTTAGGGTCCAGGTGAGGGTACGACAACGCTTTAGGTTGAGCGTACGTGTGAGGGCGCGGGTTAGTTTTAGCGTATGGGTTAGGATTAGTGGACGGGTGTGTGTAAGGCTTCGGGCAAGGGTTAGGGTTAGGGTTCAGGCTAGGGTTAGGTTTAGGGGACGGGGACGGTTTAGGGTCCAGCTGAGGGTACGACAACGCTTTAGGGTGAGCGTACGTGTGAGGGCGCAGGTTAGTGTTAGCGTACGGGTTAGGATTAGGGGAAGGGTGAGGTTAAGACATCGGGGAAGTGTTAGGGTTAGGGTTAGGTTTCGGGCTAGGGTTAGGGTTAGGGGACGAGGACGGTTTAGGGTCCAGGTGAGGGTACGACAAGGCTTTAGGGTGAGCGTACGTGTGAGGGCGCAGGTTAGTGTTAGCATACGGGTTAGGATTAGGGGACGAGTGAGGTTAAGACATCGGGGAAGTGTTAGGGTTAGGGTTCGGGCTAGAGTTAGGGTTAGGGGACGAGGTCGGTGTAGGGTCCAGGTGAGGGTACGACAACGCTTTAGGTTGAGCGTACGTGTGAGGGCGCGGGTTAGTGTTAGCGTATGGGTTAGGAATAGGGGACGGGTGATGGTAAGGCTTCGGGCAAGGGTTAGCGTTTGGGTTCGGGCTAGGGTTAGGGTTAGGGCACGGGGACGGTTTAGGGTCCAGGTGAGGGTACGACAACGCTTTAGGGTGAGCGTACGTGTGAGGGCGCGGGTTAGTGTTAGCGTAAGGGTTAGGATTAGGGGACGGGTGAGGTTAAGGCATCGGGGAAGTGTTAGGGTTCGGGCTCGGTCTAGGGTTAGGGGACGGGGACGGTTTAGGGTCCAGGTGAGGGTACGACAATGCTTTAGGTTGAGCGTACGTGTGAGGGCGCGAGTTAGTGTTAGCGTACGGGTTAGGAGTAGGGGACGGGTGAGGGTAAGGCTTCGGGCAAGGGTTAGGGTTAGGGTTCGGGCTAGGGTTAGGGTTAGGGCACGGGGACGGTTTAGGGTCCAGGTGAGGGTACGACAACGCTTTAGAGTGAGCGTACCTGTGAGGGCGCGGGTTAGTGTTAGCGTACGGGTTAGGATTAGGGGACGGGTGAGGGTAAGGCTTCGGGGAAGGGTTAGGGTTAGGGTTCGGGCTAGGGTTAGGGTTAGGGGACGGGGACGGGTTAAGGTCCACGTGAGGGTACGACAACACTTTAGGGTGAGCGTACGTGTGACGGCGCGGGTTAGTGTTAGCGTACGGGTTAGGATTAGGGGACGGGTGAGGGTAAGGCTTCCGGGAAGGGTTAGGGTTAGGTTTCGACTAGGGTTAGGGTTAGGGGACGGGGACGGTTTAGGGTCCAGGTGAGGGTACGACAACGCTTTAGGGTGAGCGTACGTGTGAGGGCACGGGTTAGTGTTAGCGTACGGTTTAGGTTTAGGGGACGTGTGAGGGTAAGGCTTCGGGGAAGGGTTAGGGTTAGGGTTCGGGCTAAGGTTAGGGTTAGGTGACGGGGACGGTTTAGGGTCCAGGTGAGGGTACGACAACGCTTTAGGGTGAGCGTACGTGTAAGGGCGCGGGTTAGTGTTAGCGTACGGTTAGCATTAGGGTACGGGTGAGGGTAAGGCTTCAGGGAAGGGTTAGGTTTAGGGTTCAGGCTAGTGTTAGGGTAAGGGGTCGGGGACGGTTTAGGGTCCAGGTGAGGGTACGACAACGCTTTAGGGTGAGCATACCTGTGAGGGCACGGGTTAGTGTTAGCGTACGGGTTAGGATTAGGGGACGGGTGAGGGTAAGGCTTCGGGGAAGGGTTAGGGTTAAAGTTCGGGCTAGGGTTAGGGTTAGGGGACGGGGACGGTTTAGGGTCCAGATGAGGGTACGACAACGCTTTAGGGTGAGCGTACGTGTGCGGGCGCGGGTTAGTGTTAGCGTACGGGTTAGGATTAGGGGACGGGTGAGTGTAAGGCTTCTGGGAAGGGTTAGCTTTAGGGTTCGAGCTTGGGTTAGGGTTAGGGGACGGGGACGGTTTAGGGTCCAGGTGAGGGTACGACAACGCTTTAGGGTGAGCGTACGTGTGAGGGCCCGTGTTAGTGTTAGCGTACGGGTTAGGATTATGGGACGGGTGAGGGTAAGGCTTCGGGGAAGGGTTAGGGTTAGGGTTCGGGCTAGGTTTAGGGTTAGGGGACGAGGACGGTTTAGGGTCCAGGTGAGGGTACGACAACGCTTTAGGTTGAGCTTACGTGTGAGGGCACGAGTTAGTTTTAGCGTACGGGTTAGGATTAGTGGACGGGTGAGTGTATGGCTTCGGGCAAGGGTTAGGGTTAGGGTTCGGGCTAGGGTTAGGTTTAGGGGACGGGGACGGTTTAGGGTCCAGCTGAGGGTACGACAACGCTTTAGGGTGAGCGTATGTGTGAGGGCGCAGGTTAGTGTTAGCGTACGGGTTAGGATTAGGGGAAGGGTGAGGTTAAGACATCGGGGAAGGGTTAGGGTTAGGGTTAGGTTTCGGGCTAGGGTTAGGGTTAGGGGACGAGGACGGTTTAGGGTCCAGGTGAGGGTACGACAACGCTTTAGGTTGAGCGTACCTGTGAGGTGCGGGTTAGTGTTAGCGTACGAGTTAGGAGTAGAGGACGGGTGAGGGTAAGGCTTCGGGGAAGGGTTAGGGTTAGGGTTCGGGCTAGGGTTAGGGTAAGGGGACGGGGACGGTTTAGGGTCCAGGTGAGGGTACGACAACGCTTTAGGGTGAGCGTACGTGTGAGGGCGCGGGTTAGTGTTAGCGTACGGGTTAGGATTAGGGGACGGGTGAGGGTAAGGCTTCGGGGAAGGGTTAGGTTTAAGGTTCGGGCTAGGGTTAGGGTTAGGGGACGGGGACGGTTTAGGGTCCAGGTGAGGGTACGACAACGCTTTAGGGGGAGCGTACGTGTGAGAGCGCGTGTTAATGTCAGCGTACGGGTTAGGATTATGGGACGGGTGAGGGTCAGGCTTCGGGGTAGGGTTAGGTTTAGGGTTCCGGCTAGGGTTAGGGTTAGGGGACGGGGACGGTTTAGGGTCCAGGTGAGGGTACGACAACGCTTTAGGGTGAGCGTTCGTATGAGGGCACAATTTAGTGTTAGCGTACGGGTTAGGATTAGGTGACGGGTGAGTGTAAGGCTTCGGGGAAGGGTTAGGGTTAGGGTTCGGGCTAGGTTTAGGGTTAGGGGCAAGGACGGTTTAGGGTCCAGGTGAGGGTACGACAACGCTTTAGGTTGAGTGTACGTGTGAGGGCGCGGGTTAGTTTTAGCGTACGGGTTAGGATTAGTGGACGGGTGAGGGTAAGGCTTCGGGCAAGGGTTAGGGTTAGGGTTCGGGCTAGGATTAGGTTTAGGGCACGGGGACGGTTTAGGGTCCAGCTGAGGGTACGACAAGTCTTTAGGGTGAGCGTACGTGTGAGGGCGCAGGTTAGTGTTAGCATACGGGTTAGGATTAGGGGACGAGTGAGGTTAAGACATCGGGGAAGGGTTAGGGTTAGGGTTCGGGCTAGGGTTAGGGTTAGGGGACGAGGACGGTTTAGGGTCCAGGTGAGGGTACGACAACGCTTTAGGTTGAGCGTACGTGTGAGGGCGTGGGTTAGTGTTAGCGTATGGGTTAGGAATAGGGGACGGGTGATGGTAAGGCTTCGGGCAAGGGTTAGAGTTTGGGTTCGGGCTAGGGTTAGGGTTAGGGCACGGGGACGGTTTAGGGTCCAGGTGAGGGTACGACAACGCTTTAGGGTGAGCGTACATGTGAGGGCGCGGGTTAGTGTTAGCGTAAGGGTTAGGATTAGGGGACGGGTGAGGGTAAGGCATCGGGGAAGGGTTAGGGTTCGGGTTCGGTCTAGGTTTAGGGGACGGGGACGGTTTAGGGTCCAGGTGAGGGTACGACAACGCATTAGGTTGAGCGTATGTGTGAGGGCGCGGGTTAGTGTTAGCGTACGGGTTAGGAGTAGGGGACGGGTGAGGGTAAGGCTTCGGGCAAGGGTTAGGGTTAGGGTTCGGGCTAAGGTTAGGGTTAGGGGACGGGGACGGTTTAGGGTCCAGATGAGGGTACGACAACGCTTTAGGGTGAGCGTACGTGTGAGGGCACGGGTTAGTGTTAGCGTACGGTTTAGGATTACGGGACGGGTGAGGGTAAGGCTTCGGGGAAGGGTTAGGGTTAGGGTTCGGGCTAGGGTTAGGGTTAGGGGACGGGGATGGTTTAGGGTCCAGGTGAGGGTACGACAACGCTTTAGGGGGAGCGTACGTGTGAGAGCGCGTGTTAATGTCAGCGTACGGGTTAGGATTATGGGACGGGTGAGGGTCAGGATTCGGGGTAGGGTTAGGTTTAGGGTTCCGGCTAGGGTTAGGGTTAGGGGACGGGGACGGTTTAGGGTCCAGGTGAGGGTACGACAACGCTTTAGGGTGAGCGTTCGTATGAGGGCACAATTTAGTGTTAGCGTACGGATTAGGATTAGGTGACGGGTGAGGGTAAGGCTTCGGGGAAGGGTTAGGGTTAGGGTTCGGGCTAGGGTTAGGTTTAGGGGACGGGGACGGTTTAGGGTCCAGCTGAGGGTACGACAAGGCTTTAGGGTGAGCGTACGTGTGAGGGCGCAGGTTAGTGTTAGCATACGGGTTAGGATTAGGGGACGAGTGAGGTTAAGACATCGGGGAAGGGTTAGGGTTAGGATTCGGTCTAGAGTTAGGGTTAGGGGATGAGGACGGTTTAGGGTCCAGTTGAGGGTACGACAACGCTTTAGGGTGAGCGTACGTGTGAGGGCATGGGTTAGTGTTAGCGTACGGGTTAGGATTAGGGGACGGGTGAGGTTAAGGCATCGGGGAAGGGTTAGGGTTCGGGATCGGTCTAGGGTTAGGGGACGGGGACGGTTTAGGGTCCAGGTGAGGGTACGACAACGCTTTAGGTTGAGCGTACGTGTGAGGGCGCGGGTTAGTGTTAGCGTACGGGTTAGGAGTAGGGGACGGGTGAGCGTAAGGCTTCGGGCAAGGGTTAGGGTTAGGGTTCGGGCTAGGGTTAGGGTTAGGGGACGGGGACGGTTTAGGGTCCAGGTGAGTGTACGACAACGCTTTAGGGTGAGCATACGTGTGAGGGCACGGGTTAGTGTTAGCGTACGGTTTAGGATTAGGGGACGGGTGAGGGTAAGGCTTCGGGGAAGGGTTAGGGTTAGGGTTCGGGCTAAGGTTAGGGTTAGGGGACGGGGACGGTTTAGGGTCCAGGTGAGGGTACGACAACGCTTTAGGGTGAGCATACTTGTGAGGGCACGGGTTAGTGTTAGCGTACTGGTTAGGATTAGGGGACGGGTGAGGGTAAGGCTTCGAGGAAAGGTTAGGGTAAGGGTTCGGGCTAGTGTTAGGGTTAGGTGACGGGGACGATTTAGGGTCCAGGTGAGGGTACGACAACGCTTTAGGGTGAGCGTACGTGTGAGGGTGCGGGTTAGTGTTAGCGTACGGGTTAGGATTAGGGGACGGGTGAGTGTTAGGCTTCGGTGAAGGGTTAGGGTTAGGGTTCGGGCTACGGTTAGGCTTAGGGTACGGGGACGGTTTAGGGTGCAAGTGAGCGTACGACAACGCTTTAGGGTGAGCGTACCTGTGAGGGCGCGGGTTAGTGTTAGCGTACGGGTTAGGATTAGGGGACGGGTGAGGGTAAGGCTTCGGGGAAGGGTTAGGGTTAGGGTTCGGGCTAGGGTTAGGGTTAGGGGACGGGGACGGTTTAGGGTCCAGGTGAGGGTACGACAACACTTTAGGGTGAGCGTACGTGTGAGGGCGCGGGTTAGTGTTAGCGTACGGGTTAGGATTAGGGGACGGGTGAGGGTAAGGCTTCCGGGAAGGGTTAGGGTTAGGGTTCGGGCTAGGGTTAGGGTTAGGGGACGGGGACGGTTCAGGGTACAGGTGAGGGTACGACAACGCTTTAGGGTGAGCGTACGTGTGAGGGTGCGGGTTAGTGTTAGCGTACGGTTTAGGTTTAAGGGACGGGTGAGGGTAAGGCTTCGGGGAAGTGTTAGGGTTAGGGTTCGGGCTAAGGTTAGGGTTAGGTGACGGGGACGGTTTAGGGTCCAGGTGAGGGTACGACAAGTCTTTAGGTTGAGCGTACGTTTGAGGGCGCGGGTTAGTGTTAGCGTACGGATTAGGATTAGGGGACGGGTGAGGGTAAGGCTTAGGGGAAGGGTTAGGTGTAAGGTTCGGGCTAGGGATAGGGTTAGGGGAGGGGGACGTTTTAGGGTCCAGGTGAGGGTATGACAACGCTTTAGGGTGAGCGTACGTGTGAGGGCGCGGGTTAGTGTTAGCGTACGGGTTAGGAATAGGGGACGGGTGATGGTAAGGCTTCGGGCAAGGGTTAGCGTTTGGGTTCGGGCTAGGGTTAGGGTTAGGGCTCGGGGACGGTTTAGGGTCCAGGTGAGTGTACGACAACGCTTTAGGGTGAGCGTACGTGTGAGGGCGCGGGTTAGTGTTAGCGTAAGGGTTAGGATTAGGGGACGGGTGAGGTTAAGGCATCGGGGAAGGGTTAGGGTTCGGGTTCGGTCTAGGGTTAGGGGACGGGGACGGTTTAGGGTCCAGGTGAGGGTACGACAACGCTTTAGGTTGAGCGTACGTGTGAGGGCGCGGGTTAGTGTTAGCGTACGGGTTAGGAGTAGGGGACAGGTGAGGGTAAGGCTTCGGGCAAGGGTTAGGGTTAGGGTTCGGGCTAGGGTTAGGGTTAGGGTTAGGGGACGGGGACGGTTTAGGGTCCAGGTGAGGGTACGACAACGCTTTAGGGTGAGCATACGTGTGAGGGCACGGGTTAGTGTTAGCGTACGGTTTAGGATTAGGGGACGGCTGAGGGTAAGGCTTCGGGGAAGGGTTAGTGTTAGGGTTCGGGCTAAGGTTAGGGTTAGGGGACGGGGATGGTTTAGGGTCCAGGTGAGGGTACGACAACGCTTTAGGGTGAGCGTACGTGTGAGGGCGTGGGTTAGTGTTAGCGTACGGGTTAGGATTAGGGGACGGGTGAGGGTAAGGCTTCGGGGAAGTTTTAGGGTTAAGGTTCGGGCTAGGGTTAGGGTTAGGGGACGGGGACGGTTTAGGGTCCAGGTGAGGGTACGACAACGCTTTAAGGTGAGCATACTTGTGAGGGCACGGGTTAGTGTTAGCGTACGGTTTAGGATTAGGGGACGGGTGAGGGTAAGGCTTCGGGGAAGGGTTAGGGTAAGGGTTCGGGCTAGTGTTAGGGTTAGGTGACGGGGACGATTTAGGGTCCAGGTGAGGGTACGACAACGCTTTAGGGTGAGCGTACGTGTTAGGGTGCAGGTTAGTGTTAGCGTACGGGTTAGGATTAGGGGACGGGTGAGGGTAAGGCTTCGGGGAAGGGTTAGGGTTAGGGTTCGGGCTAGGGTTAGGGTTAGGGTACGGGGACGGTTTAGGGTGCAAGTGAGGGTACGACAACGCTTTAGGGTGAGCGTACCTGTGAGGGCGCGGGTTAGTGTTAGCGTACGGGTTAGGATTAGGTGACGGGTGAGGGTAAGGCTTCGGGGAAGGGTTAGGGTTAGGGTTCGGGCTAGGATTAGGGTTAGGGGATGGGGACGGTTTAGGGTCCAGGTGAGGGTACGACAACACTTTAGGGTGAGCGTACGTGTGAGGGCGCGGGTTAGTGTTAGCGTACGGGTTAGGATTAGGGGACGGGTGAGGGTAAGGCTTCCGGGAAGGGTTAGGGTTAGAGTTCGGGCTAGGGTTAGGGTTAGGGGACGGGGACGGTTTAGGGTCCAGGTGAGGGTACGACAACGCTTTAGGGTGAGCGTACGTGTGAGGGCACGGGTTAGTGTTAGCGTACGGTTTAGGTTTAGGGGACGGGTGAGGGTAAGGCTTCGGGGAAGGGTTAGGGTTAGGGTTCGGGCTAAGGTTAGGGTTAGGTGACGGGGACGGTTTAGGGTCCAGGTGAGGGTACGACAAGTCTTTAGGTTGAGCGTACGTTTGAGGGCGCGGGTTAGTGTTAGCGTACGGGTTAGGATTAGGGGACGGGTGAGGGTAAGGCTTAGGGGAAGGGTTAGGTGTAAGGTTCGGGCTAGGGATAGGGTTAGGGGAGGGGGACGTTTTAGGGTCCAGGTGAGGGTACGACAATGCTTTAGGGTGAGCGTACGTGTGAGGGCTCGGGTTAGTGTTAGCGTACGGGTTAGGATTAGGGGACGGGTGAGGGTAAGGCTTCTGGGAAGTGTTAGGTTTAGGGTTCGGGCTAGGGTTAGGGTTAGGGGACGGGGACGGTTTAGGGTCCAGGTGAGGGTACGACAACGCTTTAGGGTGAGCGTACGTGTGAGGGCGCGGGTTAGTGTTAGCGTAAGGGTTAGGATCAGGGGACGGGTGAGGTTAAGGCATCGGGGAAAGGTTAGGGTTCGGGTTCGGTCTAGGGTTAGGGGACGGGGACGGTTTAGGGTCCAGGTGAGGGTACGACAACGCTTTAGGTTGAGCGTACGTGTGAGGGCGCGGGTTAGTGTTAGCGTACGGTTAGGAGTAGGGGACGGGTGAGGGTAAGGCTTCGGGCAAGGGTTAGGGTTAGGGTTCGGGCTAGGGTTAGGGTTAGGGGACGGGGACGGTTTAGGGTCCAGGTGAGGGTACGACAACGCTTTAGGGTGAGCGTACGTGTGAGGGCACGGGTTAGTGTTAGCGTACGGTTTAGGATTAGGGGACGGGTGAGGGTAAGGCTTCGGGGAAGTTTTAGGGTTAAGGTTCGGGCTAGGGTTAGTGTTAGGGGACGGGGACGGTTTAGGGTCCAGGTGAGGGTACGACAACGCTTTATGGTGAGCATACTTGTGAGGGCACGGGTTAGTGTTAGCGTACGGGTTAGGAATAGGGGACGGGTGAGGGTAAGGCTTCGGGCAAGGGTTAGCGTTTGGGTTCGGGCTAGGGTTAGGGTTAGGGCTCGGGGACGGTTTAGGGTCCAGGTGAGTGTACGACAACGCTTTAGGGTGAGCGTACGTGTGAGGGCGCGGGTTAGTGTTAGCGTAAGGGTTAGGATTAGGGGACGGGTGAGGTTAAGGCATCGGGGAAGGGTTAGTGTTAGGGTTCGGGCTAAGGTTAGGGTTAGGGGACGGGGATGGTTTAGGGTCCAGGTGAGGGTACGACAACGCTTTAGGTTGAGCGTACGTGTGAGGGCGTGGGTTAGTGTTAGCGTACGGGTTAGGATTAGGGGACGGGTGAGGGTAAGCCTTCGGGGAAGTTTTAGGGTTAAGGTTCGGGCTAGGGTTAGGGTTAGGGGACGGGGACGGTTTAGGGTCCAGGTGAGGGTACGACAACGCTTTAAGGTGAGCATACTTGTGAGGGCACGGGTTAGTGTTAGCGTACGGGTTAGGATTAGGGGACGGGTGAGGGTAAGGCTTCGGGGAAGGGTTAGGGTAAGGGTTCGGGCTAGTGTTAGGGTTAGGTGACGGGGACGATTTAGGGTCCAGGTGAGGGTACGACAACGCTTTAGGGTGAGCGTACGTGTTAGGGTGCGGGTTAGTGTTAGCGTACGGGTTAGGATTAGGGGACGGGTGAGGGTAAGGCTTCGGGGAAGGGTTAGGGTTAGGGTTCGGGCTAGGGTTAGGGTTAGGTTACGGGGACGGTTTAGGGTGCAAGTGAGGGTACGACAACGCTTTAGGGTGAGCGTACCTGTGAGGGCGCGGGTTAGTGTTAGCGTACGGGTTAGGATTAGGGGACGGGTGAGGGTAAGGCTTCCGGGAAGGGTTAGGGTTAGGATTCGGACTAGGGTTAGGGTTAGGGGACGGGGACGGTTTAGGGTCCAGGTGAGGGTACGACAACGCTTTAGGGTGAACGTACGTGTGAGGGCATGGGTTAGTGTTAGCGTACGGGTTAGCATTAGGGTACGGGTGAGGGTAAGGCTTCAGGGAAGGGTTAGGTTTAGGGTTCAGGCTAGTGTTAGGGTAAGGGGACGGGGACGGTTTAGGGTCCAGGTGAGGGTACGACAACGCTTTAGGGTGAGCGTACCTGTGAGGGCACGGGTTAGTGTTAGCGTACGGCTTAGGATTAGGGGACGGGTGAGGGTAAGGCTTCGGGGAAGGGTTAGGGTTAAAGTTCGGGCTAGGGTTAGGGTTAGGGGACGGGGATGGTTTAGGGTCCAGGTGAGGGTACGACAACGATTTAGGGTGAGCGTACGTGTGCGGGCACGGGTTAGTGTTAGCGTACAGTTTAGAATAAGGGGACGGGTGAGGGTAAGGCTTCGGGGAAGGGTTAGGGTTAGGGTTTCGGGCTAGGGTTAGGGTTAGGGGACGGGGACGGTTTAGTGTCAAGGTGCGGATATGACAACGCTTCAGGGTGAGTGTACGTGTGAGGGCGCGGGTTAGTGGTAGCGTACGGGTTAGGATTAGGGTACGGGTGAGTGTAAGGCTTCTGGGAAAGGTTAGCTTTAGGGTTCGGGCTAGGGTTAGGGTTAGGGGACGGGGACGGTTTAGGGTCCAGCTGAGGGTACGACAACGCTTTAGGGTGAGCGTACGTGTGAGGGCGCAGATTAGTGTTGGCGTACGGTTTAGGATTAGGGGACGGGTGAGGGTAAGGCTTCAGGGCAGGGTTAGGTTTAAGGTTCGGGCTAGGGTTAGGGTTAGGGGACGGGGACGGTTTAGGGTCCAGGTGAGGGTACGACAACGCTTTAGGGTGAGCGTACGTGTGAGGGCGCGGGTTAGTGTTAGCGTACGGGTTAGAATTAGGGGACGGGTGAGGGTAAGGCTTCGGGGCAGGGTTAGGTTTAAGGTTCGGGCTAGGGTTAGGGTTAGGGGACGGGGACGGTTTAGGGTCCAGGTGAGGGTACGACAACGCTTTAGGGTGAGCATACTTGTGAGGGCACGGGTTAGTGTTAGCGTACGGGTTAGGATTAGGGGACGGGTGAGGGTAAGGCTTCGGGGAAGGGTTAGGGTAAGGTTTCGGGCTAGGGTTAGGGTTAGGTGATGGGGACGATTTAGGGTCCAGGTGAGGGTACGACAACGCTTTAGGGTGAGCATACGTGTGAGGGTGCGGGTTAGTGTTAGCGTACGTGTTAGGATTAGGGGACGGGTGAGGGTAAGGCTTCGGGGAAGGGTTAGGGTTAGGGTTTGGGCTAGGGTTAGGGTTAGGGGACGGGGACGGTTTAGGGTGCAGGTGAGGGTACGACAACGCTTTAGGGTGAGCGTACGTGTGAGGGCGCGGGTTAGTGTTAGCGTACGGGTTAGGATTAGGGGACGGGTGAGGGTAAGGCTTCGGG
Organism: Globicephala melas; assembly: GCF_963455315.2. Classification (NCBI taxonomy): domain Eukaryota; kingdom Metazoa; phylum Chordata; class Mammalia; order Artiodactyla; family Delphinidae; genus Globicephala; species Globicephala melas. The sequence continues at coordinate 111,204,277 of NC_083317.1, read as the reverse complement.
GAAGCGTTAGGTTTAAGGTTCGGGCTACGGTTAGGGTTAGGGGACGGGGACGGTTTAGGGTCCAGGTGAGGGTACGACAACGCTTTAGGGGGAGCGTTCGTATGAGGGCACAATTTAGTGTTATCGTACGGGTTAGGATTAGGTGACGGGTGAGGGTAAGGCTTCGGGGAAGGGTTAGGGTTAGGGTTCGGGCTAGGTTTAGGGTTAGGGGCAAGGACGGTTTAGGGTCCAGGTGAGGTTACGACAACGCTTTAGGTTGAGTGTACGTGTGAGGGCGCGGGTTAGTTTTAGCGTACGGGTTAGGATTAGTGGACGGGTGAGGGTAAGGCTTCGGGCAAGGGTTAGGGTTAGGGTTCGGGCTAGGGTTAGGTTTAGGGGACGGGGACGGTTTAGGGTCCAGCTGAGGGTACGACAAGGCTTTAGGGTGAGCGTACGTGTGAGGGCGCAGGTTTGTTAGCATACGGGTTAGGATTAGGGGACGAGTGAGGTTAAGACATCGGGGAAGGGTTAGGGTTAGGGTTCGGGCTAGGGTTAGGGTTAGGGGACGAGGACGGTTTAGGGTCCAGGTGAGGGTACGACAACGCTTTAGGTTGAGCGTACGTGTGAGGGCGCGGGTTAGTGTTAGCGTATGGGTTAGGAATAGGGGACGGGTGATGGTAAGGCTTCGGGCAAGGGTTAGAGTTTGGGTTCGGGCTAGGGTTAGGGTTAGGGCACGGGGACGGTTTAGGGTCCAGGTGAGGGTACGAAAACGCTTTAGGGTGAGCGTACGTGTGAGGGCGCAGGTTAGTGTTATCGTAAGGGTTAGGATAAGGGGGCGGGTGAGGTTAAGGCATCGGGGAAGGGTTAGGGTTCGGGTTCGGTCTAGGGTTAGGGGACGGGGACGGTTTAGGGTCCAGGTGAGGGTACGACAACGCTTTAGGTTGAGCGTACGTGTGAGGGCGCGGGTTAGTGTTAGCGTACGGGTTAGGAGTAGAGGACGGGTGAGGGTAAGGCTTCGGGCAAGGGTTAGGGTTAGGGTTCGGGCTAGGGTTAGGGTTAGGGGACGAGGACGGTTTAGGGTCCAGGTGAGGGTACGACAACGCTTTAGGTTGAGCGTACGTGTGAGGGCGCGGGTTAGTGTTAGCGTACGGGTTAGGAGTAGAGGACGGGTGAGGGTAAGGCTTCGGGCAAGTGTTAGGGTTAGGGTTCGGGCTAGGGTTAGGTTTAGGGGACGGGGACGGTTTAGGGTCCAGCTGAGGGTACGACAACGCTTTAGGTTGAGCGTACGTTTGAGGGCGCGGGTTAGTGTTAGCGTACGGGTTAGGATTATGGGACGGGTGAGGGTAAGGCTTTGGGGAAGATTTAGGGTTAGGGTTCGGGCTAGGGTTAGGGTTAGGGGACGAGGACGGTTTAGGGTCCAGGTGAGGGTACGACAACGCTTTAGGGTGAGCGTACGTGTGCGGTCGCGGGTTAGTGTTAGCGTACGGGTTAGGATTATTGGACGGGTGAGGGTAAGGCTTCGGGCAAGGGTTAGGGTTAGGGTTCGGGCTAGGGTTAGTTTTATGGGACGGGGACGGTTTAGGGTCCAGCTGAGGGTACGACAACGCTTTAGGGTGAGCGTACGTGTGAGGGCGCAGGTTAGTGTTAGCGTACGGGTTAGGATTAGTGGTCGGGTGAGGTTAAGACATCGGGAAAGGTTTAGGGTTAGGTTTCGGGCTAGGGTTAGGGTTAGGGGACGAGGACGGTTTAGGGTCCAGGTGAGGGTACGACAACGCTTTAGGTTGAGCGTACGTGTGAGGGCGCGGGTTAGTGTTAGCGTACGGGTTAGGAATAGGGGACGGGTGATGGTAAGGCTTCGGGCAAGTGTTAGAGTTTGGGTTCGGGCTAGGGTTAGGTTTAGGGCACGGGGACGGTTTAGGGTCCAGGTGAGGGTACGACAACGCTTTAGGGTGAGCATACGTGTGAGGGCGCGGGTTAGTGTTAGCGTAAGGGTTAGGATTAGGGGACGGGTGAGGTTAAGGCATCGGGGAAGGGTTAGGGTTCGGGTTCGGTCTAGGGTTAGGGGACGGGGACGGTTTAGGGTCCAGGTGAGGGTACGACAACGCTTAAGGGTGAGCGTACGTGTCAGGGTGCGGGTTAGTGTTAGCGTACGGGTTAGGATTAGGGGACGGGTGAGGGTAAGGCTTCGGGGAAGGTTTAGGGTTAGGGTTCGGGCTAGGGTTAGGGTTAGGGTACGGGGACGGTTTAGGGTGCAAGTGAGGGTACGACAACGCTTTAGGGTGAGCGTACGTGTGAGGGCGCGGGTTAGTGTTAGCGTACGGGTTAGGATTAGGGGACGAGTGAGGTTAAGACATCGGGGAAGGGTTAGGGTTAGGATTCGGTCTAGAGTTAGGGTTAGGGGATGAGGACGGTTTAGGGTCCAGTTGAGGGTACGACAACGCTTTAGGTTGAGCGTACGTGTGAGGGCGCGGGTTAGTGTTAGCGTATGGGTTAGGAATAGGGGACGGGTGATGGTAAGGCTTCAGGCAAGTGTTAGCGTTTGGGTTCGGGCTAGGGTTAGGGTTAGGGCACGGGGACGGTTTAGGGTCCAGGTGAGGGTACGACAACGCTTTAGGGTGAGCGTACGTGTGAGGGCGCGGGTTAGTGTTAGCGTAAGGGTTAGGATTAGGGGACGGGTGAGGTTAAGGCATCGGGGAAGGGTTAGGGTTCGGGATCGGTCTAGGGTTAGGGGACGGGGACGGTTTAGGGTCCAGGTGAGGGTACGACAACGCTTTAGGTTGAGCGTACGTGTGAGGGCGCGGGTTAGTGTTAGCGTACGGTTTAGGATTAGGGGACGGGTGAGGGTAAGGCTTCGGGGAAGGGTTAGGGTTAGGGTTCGGGCTAAGGTTAGGGTTAGGGGACGGGGATGGTTTAGGGTCCAGGTGAGGGTACGACAACGCTTTAGGTTGAGCGTACGTTTGAGGGCGCGGGTTAGTGTTAGCGTACGGGTTAGGATTAGGGGACGGGTGAGGGTAAGGCTTCGGGGAAGGTTTAGGGTTAAGGTTCGGGCTAGGGTTAGGGTTAGGGGACGGGGACGGTTTAGGGTCCAGGTGAGGGTACGACAACGCTTTAGGGTGAGCATACTTGTGAGGGCACGGGTTAGTGTTAGCGTACTGGTTAGGATTAGGGGACGGGTGAGGGTAAGGCTTCGAGGAAGGGTTAGGGTAAGGGTTCGGGCTAGTGTTAGGGTTAGGTGACGGGGACGATTTAGGGTCCAGGTGAGGGTACGACAACGCTTTAGGGTGAGCGTACGTGTGAGGGTGCGGGTTAGTGTTAGCGTACGGGTTAGGATTAGGGGACGGGTGAGGGTTAGGCTTCGGGGAAGGGTTAGGGTTAGGGTTCGGGCTACGGTTAGGGTTAGGGTACGGGGACGGTTTAGGGTGCAAGTGAGCGTACGACAACGCTTTAGGGTGAGCGTACCTGTGAGGGCGCGGGTTAGTGTTAGCGTACGGGTTAGGATTAGGGGACGGGTGAGGGTAAGGCTTCGGGGAAGGGTTAGGGTTAGGGTTCGGGCTAGGGTTAGGGTTAGGGGACGGGGACGGTTTAGGGTCCAGGTGAGGGTACGACAACACTTTAGGGTGAGCGTACGTGTGAGGGCGCGGGTTAGTGTTAGCGTACGGGTTAGGATTAGGGGACGGGTGAGGGTAAGGCTTCCGGGAAGGGTTAGGGTTAGGGTTCGGGCTAGGGTTAGGGTTAGGGGACGGGGACGGTTTAGGGTCCAGGTGAGGGTACGACAACGCTTTAGGGTGAGCGTACGTGTGAGGGTGCGGGTTAGTGTTAGCGTACGGTTTAGGGTTAAGGGACGGGTGAGGGTAAGGCTTCGGGGAAGTGTTAGGGTTAGGGTTCGGGCTAAGGTTAGGGTTAGGTGACGGGGACGGTTTAGGGTCCAGGTGAGGGTACGACAAGTCTTTAGGTTGAGCGTACGTTTGAGGGCGCGGGTTAGTGTTAGCGTACGGATTAGGATTAGGGGACGGGTGAGGGTAAGGCTTAGGGGAAGGGTTAGGTGTAAGGTTCGGGCTAGGGATAGGGTTAGGGGAGGGGGACGTTTTAGGGTCCAGGTGAGGGTATGACAACGCTTTAGGGTGAGCGTACGTGTGAGGGCGCGGGTTAGTGTTAGCGTACGGGTTAGGAATAGGGGACGGGTGATGGTAAGGCTTCGGGCAAGGGTTAGCGTTTGGGTTCGGGCTAGGGTTAGGGTTAGGGCTCGGGGACGGTTTAGGGTCCAGGTGAGTGTACGACAACGCTTTAGGGTGAGCGTACGTGTGAGGGCGCGGGTTAGTGTTAGCGTAAGGGTTAGGATTAGGGGACGGGTGAGGTTAAGGCATCGGGGAAGGGTTAGGGTTCGGGTTCGGTCTAGGGTTAGGGGACGGGGACGGTTTAGGGTCCAGGTGAGGGTACGACAACGCTTTAGGTTGAGCGTACGTGTGAGGGCGCGGGTTAGTGTTAGCGTACGGGTTAGGAGTAGGGGACAGGTGAGGGTAAGGCTTCGGGCAAGGGTTAGGGTTAGGGTTCGGGCTAGGGTTAGGGTTAGGGTTAGGGGACGGGGACGGTTTAGGGTCCAGGTGAGGGTACGACAACGCTTTAGGGTGAGAATACGTGTGAGGGCACGGGTTAGTGTTAGCGTACGGTTTAGGATTAGGGGACGGGTGAGGGTAAGGCTTCGTGGAAGGGTTAGTGTTAGGGTTCGGGCTAAGGTTAGGGTTAGGGGACGGGGATGGTTTAGGGTCCAGTTGAGGGTACGACAACGCTTTAGGTTGAGCGTACGTGTGAGGGCGTGGGTTAGTGTTAGCGTACGGGTTAGGATTAGGGGACGGGTGAGGGTAAGGCTTCGGGGAAGTTTTAGGGTTAAGGTTCGGGCTAGGGTTAGGGTTAGGGGACGGGGACGGTTTAGGGTCCAGGTGAGGGTACGACAACGCTTTAAGGTGAGCATACTTGTGAGGGCACGGGTTAGTGTTAGCGTACGGTTTAGGATTAGGGGACGGGTGAGGATAAGGCTTCGGGGAAGGGTTAGGGTAAGGGTTCGGGCTAGTGTTAGGGTTAGGTGACGGGGACGATTTAGGGTCCAGGTGAGGGTATGACAACGCTTTAGGGTGAGCGTACGTGTTAGGGTGCGGGTTAGTGTTAGCGTACGGGTTAGGATTAGGGCACGGGTGAGGGTAAGGCTTCAGGGAAGGGTTAGGTTTAGAGTTCAGGCTAGTGTTAGGGTAAGGGGACCGGGACGGTTTAGGGTCCAGGTGAGAGTACGACAACGCTTTAGGGTGAGCGTACCTGTGAGGGCACGGGTTAGTGTTAGTGTACGGGTTAGGATTAGGGGACGGGTGAGGGTAAGGCTTCGGGGAAGGGTTAGGGTTAAAGTTCGGGCTAGGGTTAGGGTTAGGTGACGGGGACGGTTTAGGGTCCAGGTGAGGGTACGACAACGCTTTAGGGTGAGCGTACGTGTGAGGGCGCGGGTTAGTTTTAGCGTACGGGTTAGGATTATTGGACGGGTGAGTGCAAGGCTTCGGGCAACTGTTAGGGTTAGGGTTCGGGCTTGGGTTAGGTTTAGGGGACGGGGACGGTTTAGGGTCCAGCTGAGGGTACGACAACGCTTTAGGGTGAGCGTACGTGTGAGGGCGCAGATTAGTGTTAGCGTACGGGTTAGGATTAGGGGAAGGGTGAGGTTAAGACATCGGGGAAGGGTTAGGGTTAGGGTTAGGTTTCGGGCTAGGGTTAGGGTTAGGGGACGAGGACGGTTTAGTGTCCAGGTGAGGGTACGACAAGGCTTTAGGTTGAGCGTACCTGTGAGGGTGTGGGTTAGTGTTAGCGTACGAGTTAGGAGTAGGGGACGGGTGATGGTAAGGCATCGGGGAAGGGTTAGGGTTAGGGTTCGGGCTAGGGTTAGAGTTAGGGGACGGGGACGGTTTAGGGTCCAGGTGAGGGTACGACAACGCTTTAGGGTGAGCGTACGTGTGAGGGCACAGGTTAGTGTTAGCGTACGGTTTAGGATTAGGGGACGGGTGAGGGTAAGGCTTCGGGGAAGGGTTAAGGTTAGGGTTCGGGCTAAGGTTAGGGTTAGGGGACGTGGGTGGTTTAGGGTCCAGGTGAGGGTACGACAACGCTTTAGGTTGAGCGTACGTTTGAGGGCGCGGGTTAGTGTTAGCGTACGGGTTAGGATTAGGGGACGACTGAGGGTAAGGCTTCGGGGAAGGGTTAGGTTTAAGGTTCGGGCTAGGGTTAGGGTTAGGGGACGGGGACGGTTTAGGGTCCAGGTGAGGGTACGACAACGCTTTAGGGTGAGCATACGTGTGAGGGTGCGGGTTAGTGTTAGCGTACGGGTTAGGATTAGGGGACGGGTGAGGGTAAGGCTTCGGGGAAGGGTTATGGTTAGGGTTCGGGCTAGGGTTAGGGTTAGGGGACGGGGACGGTTTAGGGTGCAGGTGAGGGTACGACAACGCTTTAGGGTGAGCGTACGTGTGAGGGCGCGGGTTAGTGTTAGCGTACGGGTTAGGATTAGGGGACGGGTGAGGGTAAGGCTTTGGGGAAGGGTTAGGTTTAAGGTTCGGGCTAGGGTTAGGGTTAGGGAACGGGGACGGTTTAGGGTCCAGGTGAGGGTACGACAACGCTTTAGGGGGAGCGTACGTATGAGAGCGCGTGTTAATGTCAGCGTACGGGTTAGGATTATGGGACGGGTGAGGGTCAGGCTTCGGGGTAGGGTTAGGTTTAGGGTTCCGGCTAGGGTTAGGGTTAGGGGACGGGGACGGTTTAGGGTCCAGGTGAGGGTACGACAACACTTTAGGTTGAGCGTACGTGTGAGGGCGCGGGTTAGTGTTAGCGTACGGGTTAGGATTAGGGGACGGGTGAGGGTAAGGCTTCCGGGAAGGGTTAGGGTTAGGATTCGGACTAGGGTTAGGGTTAGGGGACGGGGACGGTTTAGGGTCCAGGTGAGGGAACGACAACGCTTTAGGGTGAACGTACGTGTGAGGGCATGGGTTAGTGTTAGCGTACGGGTTAGCATTAGGGTACGGGTGAGGGTAAGGCTTCAGGGAAGGGTTAGGTTTAGGGTTCAGGCTAGTGTTAGGGTAAGGGGACGGGGACGGTTTAGGGTCCAGGTGAGGGTACGACAACGCTTTAGGGTGAGCGTACCTGTGAGGGCACGGGTTAGTGTTAGCGTACGGGTTAGGATTAGGGGACGGGTGAGGGTAAGGCTTCGGGGAAGGGTTAGGGTTAAAGTTCGGGCTAGGGTTAGGGTTAGGGGACGGGGATGGTTTAGGGTCCAGGTGAGGGTACGACAACGATTTAGGGTGAGCGTACGTGTGCGGGCACGGGTTAGTGTTAGCGTACAGTTTAGAATAAGGGGACGGGTGAGGGTAAGGCTTCGGGGAAGGGTTAGGGTTAGGGTTTCGGGCTAGGGTTAGGGTTAGGGGACGGGGACGGTTTAGTGTCAAGGTGCGGATATGACAACGCTTCAGGGTGAGTGTACGTGTGAGGGCGCGGGTTAGTGGTAGCGTACGGGTTAGGATTAGGGTACGGGTGAGTGTAAGGCTTCTGGGAAAGGTTAGCTTTAGGGTTCGGGCTAGGGTTAGGGTTAGGGGACGGGGACGGTTTAGGGTCCAGCTGAGGGTACGACAACGCTTTAGGGTGAGCGTACGTGTGAGGGCGCAGATTAGTGTTGGCGTACGGTTTAGGATTAGGGGACGGGTGAGGGTAAGGCTTCGGGGAAGGGTTAAGGTTAGGGTTCGGGCTAAGGTTAGGGTTAGTGGACGTGGGTGGTTTAGGGTCCAGGTGAGGGTACGACAACGCTTTAGGTTGAGCGTACGTGTGAGGGCGCGGTTTAGTGTTAGCGTACGGGTTAGAATTAGGGGACGGGTGAGGGTAAGGCTTCGGGGCAGGGTTAGGTTTAAGGTTCGGGCTAGGGTTAGGGTTAGGGGACGGGGACGGTTTAGGGTCCAGGTGAGGGTACGACAACGCTTTAGGGTGAGCATACTTGTGAGGGCACGGGTTAGTGTTAGCGTACGGGTTAGGATTAGGGGACGGGTGAGGGTAAGGCTTCGGGGAAGGGTTAGGGTAAGGTTTCGGGCTAGGGTTAGGGTTAGGTGATGGGGACGATTTAGGGTCCAGGTGAGGGTACGACAACGCTTTAGGGTGAGCATACGTGTGAGGGTGCGGGTTAGTGTTAGCATACGTGTTAGGATTAGGGGACGGGTGAGGGTAAGGCTTCGGGGAAGGGTTAGGGTTAGGGTTTGGGCTAGGGTTAGGGTTAGGGGACGGGGACGGTTTAGGGTGCAGGTGAGGGTACGACAACGCTTTAGGGTGAGCGTACGTGTGAGGGCGCGGGTTAGTGTTAGCGTACGGGTTAGGATTAGGGGACGGGTGAGGGTAAGGCTTCGGGGAAGCGTTAGGTTTAAGGTTCGGGCTACGGTTAGGGTTAGGGGACGGGGACGGTTTAGGGTCCAGGTGAGGGTACGACAACGCTTTAGGGGGAGCGTACGTGTGAGAGCGCGTGTTAATGTCAGCGTACGGGTTAGGATTATGGGACGGGTGAGGGTCAGGCTTCGGGGTAGTGTTAGGTTTAGGGTTCGGGCTAGGGTTAGGGTTAGGGGACGGGGACGGTTTAGGGTCCAGGTGAGGGTACGACAACGCTTTAGGGTGAGCGTTCGTATGAGGGCACAATTTAGTGTTATCGTACGGGTTAGGATTAGGTGACGGGTGAGGGTAAGGCTTCGGGGAAGGGTTAGGGTTAGGATTCGGGCTAGGTTTAGGGTTAGGGGCAAGGACGGTTTAGGGTCCAGGTGAGGTTACGACAACGCTTTAGGTTGAGTGTACGTGTGAGGGCGCGGGTTAGTTTTAGCGTACGGGTTAGGATTAGTGGACGGGTGAGGGTAAGGCTTCGGGCAAGGGTTAGGGTTAGGGTTCGGGCTAGGGTTAGGTTTAGGGGACGGGGACGGTTTAGGGTCCAGCTGAGGGTACGACAAGGCTTTAGGGTGAGCGTACGTGTGAGGGCGCAGGTTTGTTAGCATACGGGTTAGGATTAGGGGACGAGTGAGGTTAAGACATCGGGGAAGGGTTAGGGTTAGGGTTCGGGCTAGGGTTAGGGTTAGGGGACGAGGACGGTTTAGGGTCCAGGTGAGGGTACGACAACGCTTTAGGTTGAGCGTACGTGTGAGGGCGCGGGTAAGTGTTAGCGTATGGGTTAGGAATAGGGGACGGGTGATGGTAAGGCTTCGGGCAAGGGTTAGAGTTTGGGTTCGGGCTAGGGTTAGGGTTAGGGCACGGGGACGGTTTAGGGTCCAGGTGAGGGTACGACAACTCTTTAGGGTGAGCGTACGTGTGAGGGCGCAGGTTAGTGTTATCGTAAGGGTTAGGATAAGGGGGCGGGTGAGGTTAAGGCATCGGGGAAGGGTTAGGGTTCGGGTTCGGTCTAGGGTTAGGGGACGGGGACGGTTTAGGGTCCAGGTGAGGGTACGACAACGCTTTAGGTTGAGCGTACGTGTGAGGGCGCGGGTTAGTGTTAGCGTACGGGTTAGGAGTAGAGGACGGGTGAGGGTAAGGCTTCGGGCAAGGGTTAGGGTTAGGGTTCGGGCTAGGGTTAGGGTTAGGGGACGAGGACGGTTTAGGGTCCAGGTGAGGGTACGACAACGCTTTAGGTTGAGCGTACGTGTGAGGGCGCGGGTTAGTGTTAGCGTACGGGTTAGGAGTAGAGGACGGGTGAGGGTAAGGCTTCGGGCAAGTGTTAGGGTTAGGGTTCGGGCTAGGGTTAGGTTTAGGGGACGGGGACGGTTTAGGGTCCAGCTGAGGGTACGACAACGCTTTAGGGTGAGCGTACGTGTGAGGGCGCAGATTAGTGTTAGCGTACGGGTTAGGATTAGGGGAAGGGTGAGGTTAAGACATCGGGGAAGGGTTAGGGTTAGGGTTAGGTTTCGGGCAAGGGTTAGGGTTAGGGGACGAGGACGGTTTACGGTCCAGGTGAGGTTACGACAACGCTTTAGGTTGAGCGTACCTGTGAGGGTGCGGGTTAGTGTTAGCGTACGAGTTAGGAGTAGGGGACAGGTGAGGGTAAGGCTTCGGGGAAGGGTTAAGGTTAGGGTTCGGGCTCGGGTTAGGGTTAGGGGACGGGGACGGTTTAGGGTCCAGGTGAGTGTACGACAACGCTTTAGGGTGAGCGTACGTGTGAGGGCACGGGTTAGTGTTAGCGTACAGTTTAGGATTAGGGGACGGGTGAGGGTAAGGCTTCGGGGAAGGGTTAAGGTTAGGGTTCGGGCTAAGGTTAGGGTTAGTGGACGTGGGTGGTTTAGGGTCCAGGTGAGGGTACGACAACGCTTTAGGTTGAGCGTACGTGTGAGGGCGCGGGTTAGTGTTAGCGTACGGGGTAGGATTAGGGGACGGCTGAGGGTAAGGCTTCGGGGATGGGTTAGGTTTAAGGTTCGGGCTAGGGTTAGGGTTAGGGGACGGGGACGGTTTAGGGTCCAGGTGAGGGTACGACAACGCTTTAGGGTGAGCATACTTGTGAGGGCACGGGTTAGTGTTAGCGTACGGGTTAGGATTAGGGGACGGGTGAGGGTAAGGCTTCGGGGAAGGGTTAGTGTAAGGGTTCGGGCTAGGGTTAGGGTTAGGTGATGGGGACGATTTAGGGTCCAGGTGAGGGTACGACAACGCTTTAGGGTGAGCATACGTGTGAGGGTGCGGGTTAGTGTTAGCGTACGGGTTAGGATTAGGGGACGGGTGAGGGTAAGGCTTCGGGGAAGGGTTAGGGTTAGGGTTCGGGCTAGGGTTAGGGTTAGGGGACGGGGACGGTTTAGGGTGCAGGTGAGGGTACGACAACGCTTTAGGGTGAGCGTACGTGTGAGGGCGCGGGTTAGTGTTAGCGTACGGGTTAGGATTAGGGGACGGGTGAGGGTAAGGCTTCGGGGAAGGGTTAGGTTTAAGGTTCGGGCTAGGGTTAGGGTTAGGGGACGGGGACGGTTTAGGGTCCAGGTGAGGGTACGACAACGCTTTAGGGGGAGCGTACGTGTGAGAGCGCGTGTTAATGTCAGCGTACGGGTTAGGATTATGGGACGGGTGAGGGTCAGGCTTCGGGGTACTGTTAGGTTTAGGGTTCCGGCTAGGGTTAGGGTTAGGGGACGGGGACCGTTTAGGGTCCAGGTGAGGGTACGACAACGCTTTAGGGTGAGCGTTCGTATGAGGGCACAATTTAGTGTTAGCGTACGGGTTAGCATTAGGTGACGGGTGAGGGTAAGGCTTCGGGGAAGAGTTAGGGTTAGGGTTCGGGCTAGGTTTAGGGTTAGGGGCAAGGACGGTTTAGGGTCCAGGTGAGGTTACGACAACGCTTTAGGTTGAGTGTACGTGTGAGGGCGCGGGTTAGTTTTAGCGTACGGGTTAGGATTAGTGGACGGGTGAGGGTAAGGCTTCGGGCAAGGGTTAGGGTTAGGGTTCGGGCTAGGGTTAGGTTTAGGGGACGGGGACTGTTTAGGGTCCAGCTGAGGGTACGACAAGGCTTTAGGGTGAGCGTACTGGTGAGGGCGCAGGTTAGTGTTAGCATACGGGTTAGGATTAGCGGACGAGTGAGGTTAAGACATCGGGGAAGGGTTAGGGTTAGGGTTCGGGCTAGGGTTAGGGTTAGGGGATGAGGACGGTTTAGGGTCCAGGTGAGGGTACTACAACGCTTTAGGTTGAGCGTACGTGTGAGGGCGCGGGTTAGTGTTAGCGTACGGGTTAGGAATAGGGGACGGGTGATGGTAAGGCTTCGGGCAAGGGTTAGAGTTTGGGTTCGGGCTAGGGTTAGGGTTAGGGCACGGGGACGGTTTAGGGTCCAGGTGAGGGTACGACAACGCTTTAGGGTGAGCGTACGTGTGAGGGCGCAGGTTAGTGTTAGCGTAAGGGTTAGGATAAGGGGGCGGGTGAGGTTAAGGCATCGGGGAAGGGTTAGGGTTCGGGTTCGGTCTAGGGTTAGGGGACGGGGACGGTTTAGAGTCCAGGTGAGGGTACGACAACGCTTTAGGGTGAGCCTACGTGTGAGGGCGCGGGTTAGTGTTAGCTTACGGTTTAGGTTTAGGGGACGGGTGAGTGTAAGGCTTCGGGGAAGGGTTAGGGTTAAGGTTCGGGCTAAGGTTAGGGTTAGGTGACGGGGACGGTTTAGGGTCGAGGTGAGGGTACGACAAGTCTTTAGGTTGAGCGTACGTTTGAGGGCGCGGGTTAGTGTTAGCGTACGGGTTAGGATTATTGGACGGGTGAGGGTAAGGCTTCGGGCAAGGGTTAGGGTTAGGGTTCGGGCTAGGGTTAGTTTTATGGGACGGGGACGGTTTAGGGTCCAGCTGAGGGTACGACAACGCTTTAGGGTGAGCGTACGTGTGAGGGCGCAGGTTAGTGTTAGCGTACGGGTTAGGATTAGTGGTCGGGTGAGGTTAAGACATCGGGAAAGGTTTAGGGTTAGGGTTCGGGCTAGGGTTAGGGTTAGGGGACGAGGACGGTTTAGGGTCCAGGTGAGGGTACGACAACGCTTTAGGTTGAGCGTACGTGTGAGGGCACGGGTTAGTGTTAGCGTACGGGTTAGGAATAGGGGACGGGTGATGGTAAGGCTTCGGGCAAGTGTTAGAGTTTGGGTTCGGGCTAGGGTTAGGTTTAGGGCACGGGGACGGTTTAGGGTCCAGGTGAGGGTACGACAACGCTTTAGGGTGAGCATAAGTGTGAGGGCGCGGGTTAGTGTTAGCGTAAGGGTTAGGATTAGGGGACGGGTGAGGTTAAGGCATCGGGGAAGGGTTAGGGTTCGGGTTCGGTCTAGGGTTAGGGGACGGGGACGGTTTAGGGTCCAGGTGAGGGTACGACAACGCTTAAGGGTGAGCGTACGTGTGAGGGTGCGGGTTAGTGTTAGCGTACGGGTTAGGATTAGGGGACGGGTGAGGGTAAGGCTTCGGGGAAGGTTTAGGGTTAGGGTTCGGGCTAGGGTTAGGGTTAGGGTACGGGGACGGTTTAGGGTGCAAGTGAGGGTACGACAACGCTTTAGGGTGAGCGTACGTGTGAGGGCGCGGGTTAGTGTTAGCGTACGGGTTAGGATTAGGGGACGAGTGAGGTTAAGACATCGGGGAAGGGTTAGGGTTAGGATTCGGTCTAGAGTTAGGGTTAGGGGATGAGGACGGTTTAGGGTCCAGTTGAGGGTACGACAACGCTTTAGGTTGAGCGTACGTGTGAGGGCGCGGGTTAGTGTTAGCGTATGGGTTAGGAATAGGGGACGGGTGATGGTAAGGCTTCAGGCAAGTGTTAGCGTTTGGGTTCGGGCTAGGGTTAGGGTTAGGGCACGGGGAAGGTTTAGGGTCCAGGTGAGGGTACGACAACGCTTTAGGGTGAGCGTACGTGTGAGGGCGCGGGTTAGTGTTAGCGTAAGGGTTAGGATTAGGGGACGGGTGAGGTTAAGGCATCGGGGAAGGGTTAGGGTTCGGGATCGGTCTAGGGTTAGGGGACGGGGACGGTTTAGGGTCCAGGTGAGGGTACGACAACGCTTTAGGTTGAGCGTACGTGTGAGGGCGCGGGTTAGTGTTAGCGTACGGGTTAGGAGTAGGGGACGGGTGAGGGTAAGGCTTCGGGCAAGGGTTAGGGTTAGGGTTCGGGCTAGGGTTAGGGTTAGGGGACGGGGACGGTTTAGGGTCCAGGTGAGGGTACGACAACGCTTTAGGGTGAGCATACGTGTGAGGGCACGGGTTAGTGTTAGCGTACGGTTTAGGATTAGGGGACGGGTGAGGGTAAGGCTTCGGGGAAGGGTTAGGGTTAGGGTTCGGGCTAAGGTTAGGGTTAGGGGACGGGGATGGTTTAGGGTCCAGGTGAGGGTACGACAACGCTTTAGGTTGAGCGTACGTTTGAGGGCGCGGGTTAGTGTTAGCGTACGGGTTAGGATTAGGGGACGGGTGAGGGTAAGGCTTCGGGGAAGGTTTAGGGTTAAGGTTCGGGCTAGGGTTAGGGTTAGGGGACGGGGACGGTTTACGGTCCAGGTGAGGGTACGACAACGCTTTAGGGTGAGCATACTTGTGAGGGCACGGGTTAGTGTTAGCGTACTGGTTAGGATTAGGGGACGGGTGAGGGTAAGGCTTCGAGGAAGGGTTAGGGTAAGGGTTCGGGCTAGTGTTAGGGTTAGGTGACGGGGACGATTTAGGGTCCAGGTGAGGGTACGACAACGCTTTAGGGTGAGCGTACGTGTGAGGGTGCGGGTTAGTGATAGCGTACGGGTTAGGATTAGGGGACGGGTGAGGGTTAGGCTTCGGGGAAGGGTTAGGGTTAGGGTTCGGGCTACGGTTAGGGTTAGGGTACGGGGACGGTTTAGGGTGCAAGTGAGCGTACGACAACGCTTTAGGGTGAGCGTACCTGTGAGGGCGCGGGTTAGTGTTAGCGTACGGGTTAGGATTAGGGGACGGGTGAGGGTAAGGCTTCGGGGAAGGGTTAGGGTTAGGGTTCGGGCTAGGGTTAGGGTTAGGGGACGGGGACGGTTTAGGGTCCAGGTGAGGGTACGACAACACTTTAGGGTGAGCGTACGTGTGAGGGCGCGGGTTAGTGTTAGCGTACGGGTTAGGATTAGGGGACGGGTGAGGGTAAGGCTTCCGGGAAGGGTTAGGGTTAGGGTTCGGGCTAGGGTTAGGGTTAGGGGACGGGGACGGTTTAGGGTCCAGGTGAGGGTACGACAACGCTTTAGGGTGAGCGTACGTGTGAGGGTGCGGGTTAGTGTTAGCGTACGGTTTAGTGTTAAGGGACGGGTGAGGGTAAGGCTTCGGGGAAGTGTTAGGGTTAGGGTTCGGGCTAAGGTTAGGGTTAGGTGACGGGGACGGTTTAGGGTCCAGGTGAGGGTACGACAAGTCTTTAGGTTGAGCGTACGTTTGAGGGCGCGGGTTAGTGTTAGCGTACGGATTAGGATTAGGGGACGGGTGAGGGTAAGGCTTAGGGGAAGGGTTAGGTGTAAGGTTCGGGCTAGGGATAGGGTTAGGGGAGGGGGACGTTTTAGGGTCCAGGTGAGGGTATGACAACGCTTTAGGGTGAGCGTACGTGTGAGGGCGCGGGTTAGTGTTAGCGTACGGGTTAGGAATAGGGGACGGGTGATGGTAAGGCTTCGGGCAAGGGTTAGCGTTTGGGTTCGGGCTAGGGTTAGGGTTAGGGCTCGGGGACGGTTTAGGGTCCAGGTGAGTGTACGACAACGCTTTAGGGTGAGCGTACGTGTGAGGGCGCGGGTTAGTGTTAGCGTAAGGGTTAGGATTAGGGGACGGGTGAGGTTAAGGCATCGGGGAAGGGTTAGGGTTCGGGTTCGGTCTAGGGTTAGGGGACGGGGACGGTTTAGGGTCCAGGTGAGGGTACGACAACGCTTTAGGTTGAGCGTACGTGTGAGGGCGCGGGTTAGTGTTAGCGTACGGGTTAGGAGTAGGGGACAGGTGAGGGTAAGGCTTCGGGCAAGGGTTAGGGTTAGGGTTCGGGCTAGGGTTAGGGTTAGGGTTAGGGGACGGGGACGGTTTAGGGTCCAGGTGAGGGTACGACAACGCTTTAGGGTGAGAATACGTGTGAGGGCACGGGTTAGTGTTAGCGTACGGTTTAGGATTAGGGGACGGGTGAGGGTAAGGCTTCGGGGAAGGGTTAGTGTTAGGGTTCGGGCTAAGGTTAGGGTTAGGGGACGGGGATGGTTTAGGGTCCAGTTGAGGGTACGACAACGCTTTAGGTTGAGCGTACGTGTGAGGGCGTGGGTTAGTGTTAGCGTACGGGTTAGGATTAGGGGACGGGTGAGGGTAAGGCTTCGGGGAAGTTTTAGGGTTAAGGTTCGGGCTAGGGTTAGGGTTAGGGGACGGGGACGGTTTAGGGTCCAGGTGAGGGTACGACAACGCTTTAAGGTGAGCATACTTGTGAGGGCACGGGTTAGTGTTAGCGTACGGTTTAGGATTAGGGGACGGGTGAGGGTAAGGCTTCGGGGAAGGGTTAGGGTAAGGGTTCGGGCTAGTGTTAGGGTTAGGTGACGGGGACGATTTAGGGTCCAGGTGAGGGTATGACAACGCTTTAGGGTGAGCGTACGTGTTAGGGTGCGGGTTAGTGTTAGCGTACGGGTTAGGATTAGGGGACGTGTGAGGGTAAGGCTTCGGGGAAGGGTTAGGGTTAGGGTTCGGGCTAGGGTTAGGGTTAGGGTACGGGGACGGTTTAGGGTGCAAGTGAGGGTACGACAACGCTTTAGGGTGAGCGTACCTGTGAGGGCGCGGGTTAGTGTTAGCGTACGGGTTAGGATTAGGGGACGGGTGAGGGTAAGGCTTCGGGGAAGGGTTAGGGTTAGGGTTCGGGCTAGGGTTAGGGTTAGGGGATGGGGACGGTTTAGGGTCCAGGTGAGGGTACGACAACACTTTAGGGTGAGCGTACGTGTGAGGGCGCGGGTTAGTGTTAGCGTACGGGTTAGGATTAGGGGACGGGTGAGGGTAAGGCTTCCGGGAAGGGTTAGGGTTAGAGTTCGGGCTAGGGTTAGGGTTAGGGGACGGGGACGGTTTAGGGTCCAGGTGAGGGTACGACAACGCTTTAGGGTGAGCGTACGTGTGAGGGCACGGGTTAGTGTTAGCGTACGGTTTAGGTTTAGGGGACGGGTGAGGGTAAGGCTTCGGGGAAGGGTTAGGGTTAGGGTTCGGGCTAAGGTTAGGGTTAGGTGACGGGGACGGTTTAGGGTCCAGGTGAGGGTACGACAAGTCTTTAGGTTGAGCGTACGTTTGAGGGCGCGGGTTAGTGTTAGCGTACGGTTTAGGATTAGGGGACGGGTGAGGGTAAGGCTTCGGGGAAGTTTTAGGGTTAAGGTTCGGGCTAGGGTTAGGGTTAGGGGACGGGGACGGTTTAGGGTCCAGGTGAGGGTACGACAACGCTTTATGGTGAGCATACTTGTGAGGGCACGGGTTAGTGTTAGCGGATGGGTTAGGATTAGGGGACGGGTGAGGGTAAGGCTTCGCGGAAGGGTTAGGCTAAGGGTTCGGGGTAGTGTTAGGGTTAGGTGACGGGGATGATTTAGGGTCCAGGTGAGGGTACGACAACGCTTTAGGGTGAGCATACGTGTGAGGGTGCGGGTTAGTGTTAGCGTACGGGTTAGGATTAGGGCACGGGTGAGGGTAAGGCTTCAGGGAAGGGTTAGGTTTAGAGTTCAGGCTAGTGTTAGGGTAAGGGAACCGGGACGGTTTAGGGTCCAGGTGAGGGTATGACAACGCTTTAGGGTGAGCGTACCTGTGAGGGCACGGGTTAGTGTTAGTGTACGGGTTAGGATTAGGGGACGGGTGAGGGTAAGGCTTCGGGGAAGGGTTAGGGTTAAAGTTCGGGCTAGGGTTAGGGTTAGGTGACTGGGACGGTTTAGGGTCCAGGTGAGGGTACGACAACGCTTTAGGGTGAGCGTACGTGTGAGGGCGCGGGTTAGTTTTAGCGTACGGGTTAGGATTAGGGGAAGGGTGAGGTTAAGACATCGGGGAAGGGTTAGGGTTAGGGTTAGGTTTCGGGCTAGGGTTAGGGTTAGGGGACGAGGACGGTTTAGTGTCCAGGTGAGGGTACGACAAGGCTTTAGGTTGAGCGTACCTGTGAGGGTGTGGGTTAGTGTTAGCGTACGAGTTAGGAGTAGGGGACGGGTGATGGTAAGGCATCGGGGAAGGGTTAGGGTTAGGGTTCGGGCTAGGGTTAGAGTTAGGGGACGGGGACGGTTTAGGGTCCAGGTGAGGGTACGACAACGCTTTAGGGTGAGCGTACGTGTGAGGGCACGGGTTAGTGTTAGCGTACGGTTTAGGATTAGGGGACGGGTGAGGGTAAGGCTTCGGGGAAGGGTTAGGGTTAGGGTTTCGGGCTAGGGTTAGGGTTAGGGGACGGGGACGGTTTAGTGTCAAGGTGCGGATATGACAACGCTTCAGGGTGAGTGTACGTGTGAGGGCGCGGGTTAGTGGTAGCGTACGGGTTAGGATTAGGGTACGGGTGAGTGTAAGGCTTCTGGGAAAGGTTAGCTTTAGGGTTCGGGCTAGGGTTAGGGTTAGGGGACGGGGACGGTTTAGGGTCCAGCTGAGGGTACGACAACGCTTTAGGGTGAGCGTACGTGTGAGGGCGCAGATTAGTGTTGGCGTACGGTTTAGGATTAGGGGACGGGTGAGGGTAAGGCTTCGGGGAAGGGTTAAGGTTAGGGTTCGGGCTAAGGTTAGGGTTAGTGGACGTGGGTGGTTTAGGGTCCAGGTGAGGGTACGACAACGCTTTAGGTTGAGCGTACGTGTGAGGGCGCGGGTTAGTGTTAGCGTACGGGTTAGAATTAGGGGACGGGTGAGGGTAAGGCTTCGGGGCAGGGTTAGGTTTAAGGTTCGGGCTAGGGTTAGGGTTAGGGGATGGGACGGTTTAGGGTCCAGGTGAGGGTACGACAACGCTTTAGGGTGAGCATACTTGTGAGGGCACGGGTTAGTGTTAGCGTACGGGTTAGGATTAGGGGACGGGTGAGGGTAAGGCTTCGGGGAAGGGTTAGGGTAAGGTTTCGGGCTAGGGTTAGGGTTAGGTGATGGGGATGATTTAGGGTCCAGGTGAGGGTACGACAACGCTTTAGGGTGAGCATACGTGTGAGGGTGCGGGTTAGTGTTAGCGTACGTGTTAGGATTAGGGGACGGGTGAGGGTAAGGCTTCGGGGAAGGGTTAGGGTTAGGGTTTGGGCTAGGGTTAGGGTTAGGGGACGGGGACGGTTTAGGGTGCAGGTGAGGGTACGACAACGCTTTAGGGTGAGCGTACGTGTGAGGGCGCGGGTTAGTGTTAGCGTACGGGTTAGGATTAGGGGACGGGTGAGGGTAAGGCTTCGGGGAAGCGTTAGGTTTAAGGTTCGGGCTACGGTTAGGGTTAGGGGACGGGGACGGTTTAGGGTCCAGGTGAGGGTACGACAACGCTTTAGGGGGAGCGTACGTGTGAGAGCGCGTGTTAATGTCAGCGTACGGGTTAGGATTATGGGACGGGTGAGGGTCAGGCTTCGGGGTAGTGTTAGGTTTAGGGTTCCGGCTAGGGTTAGGGTTAGGGGACGGGGACGGTTTAGGGTCCAGGTGAGGGTACGACAACGCTTTAGGGTGAGCGTTCGTATGAGGGCACAATTTAGTGTTATCGTACGGGTTAGGATTAGGTGACGGGTGAGGGTAAGGCTTCGGGGAAGGGTTAGGGTTAGGGTTCGGGCTAGGTTTAGGGTTAGGGGCAAGGACGGTTTAGGGTCCAGGTGAGGTTACGACAACGCTTTAGGTTGAGTGTACGTGTGAGGGCGCGGGTTAGTTTTAGCGTACGGGTTAGGATTAGTGGACGGGTGAGGGTAAGGCTTCGGGCAAGGGTTAGGGTTAGGGTTCGGGCTAGGGTTAGGTTTAGGGGACGGGGACGGTTTAGGGTCCAGCTGAGGGTACGACAAGGCTTTAGGGTGAGCGTACGTGTGAAGGCGCAGGTTTGTTAGCATACGGGTTAGGATTAGGGGACGAGTGAGGTTAAGACATCGGGGAAGGGTTAGGGTTAGGGTTCGGGCTAGGGTTAGGGTTAGGGGACGAGGACGGTTTAGGGTCCAGGTGAGGGTACGACAACGCTTTAGGTTGAGCGTACGTGTGAGGGCGCGGGTTAGTGTTAGCGTATGGGTTAGGAATAGGGGACGGGTGATGGTAAGGCTTCGGGCAAGGGTTAGAGTTTGGGTTCGGGCTAGGGTTAGCGTTAGGGCACGGGGACGGTTTAGGGTCCAGGTGAGGGTACGACAACGCTTTAGGGTGAGCGTACGTGTGAGGGCGCAGGTTAGTGTTATCGTAAGGGTTAGGATAAGGGGGCGGGTGAGGTTAAGGCATCGGGGAAGGGTTAGGGTTCGGGTTCGGTCTAGGGTTAGGGGACGGGGACGGTTTAGGGTCCAGGTGAGGGTACGACAACGCTTTAGGTTGAGCGTACGTGTGAGGGCGCGGGTTAGTGTTAGCGTACGGGTTAGGAGTAGAAGACGGGTGAGGGTAAGGCTTCGGGCAAGGGTTAGGGTTAGGGTTCGGGCTAGGGTTAGGGTTAGGGGACGAGGACGGTTTAGGGTCCAGGTGAGGGTACGACAACGCTTTAGGTTGAGCGTACGTGTGAGGGCGCGGGTTAGTGTTAGCGTACGGGTTAGGAGTAGAGGACGGGTGAGGGTAAGGCTTCGGGCAAGTGTTAGGGTTAGGGTTCGGGCTAGGGTTAGGTTTAGGGGACGGGGACAGTTTAGGGTCCAGCTGAGGGTACGACAACGCTTTAGGGTGAGCGTACGTGTGAGGGCGCAGATTAGTGTTAGCGTACGGGTTAGGATTAGGGGAAGGGTGAGGTTAAGACATCGGGGAAGGGTTAGGGTTAGGGTTAGGTTTCGGGCAAGGGTTAGGGTTAGGGGACGAGGACGGTTTAGGGTCCAGGTGAGGTTACGACAACGCTTTAGGTTGAGCGTACCTGTGAGGGTGCGGGTTAGTGTTAGCGTACGAGTTAGGAGTAGGGGACGGGTGAGGGTAAGGCTTCGGGGAAGGGTTAAGGTTAGGGTTCGGGCTAGGGTTAGGGTTAGGGGACGGGGACGGTTTAGGGTGCAGGTGAGGGTACGACAACGCTTTAGGGTGAGCGTACGTGTGAGGGCGCGGGTTAGTGTTAGCGTACGGGTTAGGATTAGGGGACGGGTGAGGGTAAGGCTTCGGGGAAGGGTTAGGTTTAAGGTTCGGGCTAGGGTTAGGGTTAGGGGACGGGGACGGTTTAGGGTCCAGGTGAGGGTACGACAACGCTTTAGGGGGAGCGTACGTGTGAGAGCGCGTGTTAATGTCAGCGTACGGGTTAGGATTATGGGACGGGTGAGGGTCAGGCTTCGGGGTAGTGTTAGGTTTAGGGTTCCGGCTAGGGTTAGGGTTAGGGGACGGGGACCGTTTAGGGTCCAGGTGAGGGTACGACAACGCTTTAGGGTGAGCGTTCGTATGAGGGCACAATTTAGTGTTAGCGTACGGGTTAGGATTAGGTGACGGGTGAGGGTAAGGCTTCGGGGAAGAGTTAGGGTTAGGGTTCGGGCTAGGTTTAGGGTTAGGGGCAAGGACGGTTTAGGGTCCAGGTGAGGTTACGACAACGCTTTAGGTTGAGTGTACGTGTGAGGGCGCGGGTTAGTTTTAGCGTACGGGTTAGGATTAGTGGACGGGTGAGAGTAAGGCTTCGGGCAAGGGTTAGGGTTAGGGTTAGGGTTCGGGCTAGGGTTAGGTTTAGGGGACGGGGACTGTTTAGGGTCCAGCTGAGGGTACGACAAGGCTTTAGGGTGAGCGTACGGGTGAGGGCGCAGGTTAGTGTTAGCATACGGGTTAGGATTAGCGGACGAGTGAGGTTAAGACATCGGGGAAGGGTTAGGGTTAGGGTTCGGGCTAGGGTTAGGGTTAGGGGATGAGGACGGTTTAGGGTCCAGGTGAGGGTACGACAACGCTTTAGGTTGAGCGTACGTGTGAGGGCGCGGGTTAGTGTTAGCGTACGGGTTAGGAATAGGGGACGGGTGATGGTAAGGCTTCGGGCAAGGGTTAGAGTTTGGGTTCGGGCTAGGGTTAGGGTTAGGGCACGGGGACGGTTTAGGGTCCAGGTGAGGGTACGACAACGCTTTAGGGTGAGCGTACGTGTGAGGGCGCAGGTTAGTGTTAGCGTAAGGGTTAGGATAAGGGGGCGGGTGAGGTTAAGGCATCGGGGAAGGGTTAGGGTTCGGGTTCGGTCTAGGGTTAGGGGACGGGGACGGTTTAGGGTCCAGGTGAGGGTACGACAACGCTTTAGGGTGAGCCTACGTGTGAGGGCGCGGGTTAGTGTTAGCGTACGGTTTAGGTTTAGGGGACGGGTGAGTGTAAGGCTTCGGGGAAGGGTTAGGGTTAAGGTTCGGGCTAAGGTTAGGGTTAGGTGACGGGGACGGTTTAGGGTCCAGGTGAGGGTACGACAAGTCTTTAGGTTGAGCGTACGTTTGAGGGCGCGGGTTAGTGTTAGCGTACGGGTTAGGATTATGGGACGGGTGAGGGTAAGGCTTTGGGGAAGATTTAGGGTTAGGGTTCGGGCTAGGGTTAGGGTTAGGGGACGAGGACGGTTTAGGGTCCAGGTGAGGGTACGACAACACTTTAGGGTGAGCGTACGTGTGCGGGCGCGGGTTAGTGTTAGCGTACGGGTTAGGATTATTGGACGGGTGAGGGTAAGGCTTCGGGCAAGGGTTAGGGTTAGGGTTCGGGCTAGGGTTAGTTTTATGGGACGGGGACGGTTTAGGGTCCAGCTGAGGGTACGACAACGCTTTAGGGTGAGCGTACGTGTGAGGGCGCAGGTTAGTGTTAGCGTACGGGTTAGGATTAGGGGTCGAGTGAGGTTAAGACATCGGGGAAGGTTTAGGGTTAGGGTTCGGGCTAGGGTTAGGGTTAGGGGACGAGGACGGTTTAGGGTCCAGGTGAGGGTACGACAACGCTTTAGGTTGAGCGTACGTGTGAGGGCGCGGGTTAGTGTTAGCGTACGGGTTAGGAATAGGGGACGGGTGATGGTAAGGCTTCGGGCAAGTGTTAGAGTTTGGGTTCGGGCTAGGGTTAGGTTTAGGGCACGGGGACGGTTTAGGGTCCAGGTGAGGGTACGACAACGCTTTAGGGTGAGCATACGTGTGAGGGCGCGGGTTAGTGTTAGCGTAAGGGTTAGGATTAGGGGACGGGTGAGGTTAAGGCATCGGGGAAGGGTTAGGGTTCGGGTTCGGTCTAGGGTTAGGGGACGGGGACGGTTTAGGGTCCAGGTGAGGGTACGACAACGCTTAAGCGTGAGCGTACGTGTGAGGGTGCGGGTTAGTGTTAGCGTACGGGTTAGGATTAGGGGACGGGTGAGGGTAAGGCTTCGGGGAAGGTTTAGGGTTAGGGTTCGGGCTAGGGTTAGGGTTAGGGTACGGGGACGGTTTAGGGTGCAAGTGAGGGTACGACAACGCTTTAGGGTGAGCGTACGTGTGAGGGCGCGGGTTAGTGTTAGCGTACGGGTTAGGATTAGGGGACGGGTGAGGGTAAGGGTTCGGGGAAGGGTTAGGGTTAGGGTTCGGGCTAGGGTTAGGGTTAGGGGAGGGGGACGTTTTAGGGTCCAGGTGAGGGTACGACAACGCTTTAGGGTGAGCGTACGTGTGAGGGCTCGGGTTAGTGTTAGCGTACGGGTTAGGATTAGGGGACGGGTGAGGGTAAGGCTTCTGGGAAGTGTTAGGGTTAGGGTTCGGGCTAGGGTTAGGGTTAGGGGACGGGGACGGTTTAGGGTCCAGGTGAGGGTACGACAACGCTTTAGGGTGAACGTACGTGTGAGGGCGTGGGTTAGTGTTAGCGTATGGGTTAGGATTAGGGGACGGGTGAGGGTAAGGCTTCGGGGAAGGTTTAGGGTTAGGGTTCGGGCTAGGGTTAGGGTTAGGGGACGAGGACGGTTTAGGGTCTAGCTGAGGGTATGACAATGCTTTAGGGTGAGCGTACATGTGAGGGCGCAGGTTAGTGTTAGCGTACGGGTTAGGATTAGGGGACGGGTGAGGTTAAGACATCGGGGAAGGGTTAGGGTTAGGGTTCGGGCTAGGGTTAGGGTTAGGGGACGAGGACGGTTTAGGGTCCAGGTGAGAGTACGACAGCGCTTTAGGTTGAGCGTACGTGTGAGGGCGCGGGTTAGTGTTAGCATACGGGTTAGGAATAGGTGACGGGTGATGGTAAGGCTTCGGGCAAGGGTTAGAGTTTGGGTTCGGGCTAGGGTTAGGGTTAGGGCACGGGGACGGTTTAGGGTCCAGGTGAGTGTACGACAACGCTTTAGGGTGAGTGTACGTGTGAGGGCGCGGGTTAGTGTTAGCGTACGGGTTAGGATTAGGGGACGGGTGAGTTTAAGGCATCGGGGAAGGGTTAGGGTTCGGGTTCGGGCTAGGGTTAGGGTTAGGGGACGGGGACGGTTTAGGGTCCAGGTGACGGTACGACAACGCTTTAGGTTGAGCGTACGTGTGAGGGCGCGGGTTAGTGTTAGCGTACGGGTTAGGAGTAGGGGACGGGTGAGGGTAAGGCTTTGGGCAAGGGTTAGGGTTAGGGTTCGGGCTAGGGTTAGGGTTAGGGGACGGGGACGGTTTAGGGTCCAGGTGAGGGTACGACAACGCTTTAGGGTGAGCGTACGTGTGCGGGCACGGGTTAGTGTTAGTGTACGGTTTAGGATTAGGGGACGGGTGAGGGTAAGGCTTCGGGGAAGAGTTAGGTTTAGGGTTCGGGCTAGGGTTAGGGTTAGGGGACGGGGACGGTTTAGGGTGCAGGTGAGGGTACGACAACGCTTTAGGGTGAGCGTACGTGTGAGGGCGCGGGTTAGTGTTAGCGTACGGGTTAGGATTAGCGGACGGGTGAGGGTAAGGCTTCGGGGAAGGGTTAGGGTTAGGGTTCGGGCTAGGGTTAGGGTTAGGGTACGGGGACGGTTTAGGGTGCAAGTGAGGGTACGACAACGCTTTAGGGTGAGCGTACGTGTGAGGGCGCGTGTTAGTGTTAGCGTACGGGTTAGGATTAGGGGACGGGTGAGGGTAAGGCTTCGGGGAAGGGTTAGGGTTAGGGTTCGGGCTAGGGTTAGGGTTAGGGGACGGGGACGGTTTAGGGTCCAGGTGAGGGTACGACAACACTTTAGGGTGAGCGTAGGTGTGAGGGCGCGGGTTAGTGTTAGCGTACGGGTTAGGATTAGGGGACGGGTGAGGGTAAGGCTTCCGGGAAGGGTTAGGGTTAGGGTTCGGGCTTGGGTTAGGGTTAGGGGACGGGGACGGTTTAGGGTCCAGGTGAGGGTACGACAACGCTTTAGGGTGAGCCTACGTGTGAGGGCGTGGGTTAGTGTTAGCGTACGGTTTAGGTTTAGGGGACGGGTGAGTGTAAGGCTTCGGGGAAGTGTTAGGGTTAGGGTTCGGGCTAAGGTTAGGGTTAGGTGACGGGGACGGTTTAGGGTCCAGGTGAGGGTACGACAAGTCTTTAGGTTGAGCGTACGTTTGAGGGCGCGGGTTAGTGTTAGCGTACGGGTTAGGATTAGGGGACGGGTGAGGGTAAGGCTTAGGGGAAGGGTTAGGTGTAAGGTTCGGGCTAGGGTTAGGGTTAGGGGAGGGGGACGTTTTAGGGTCCAGGTGAGGGTACGACAACGCTTTAGGGTGAGCGTACGTGTGAGGGCTCGGGTTAGTGTTAGCGTACGGGTTAGGATTAGGGGACGGGTGAGGGTAAGGCTTCTGGGAAGGGTTAGGTTTAGGGTTCGGGCTAGGGTTAGGGTTAGGGGACGGGGACGGTTTAGGGTCCAGGTGAGGGTACGACAACGCTTTAGGGTGAGCGTACGTGTGAGGGCGTGGGTTAGTGTTAGCGTACGGGTTAGGATTAGGGGACGGGTGAGGGTAAGGTTTCGGGGAAGGTTTACGGTTAGGGTTCGGGCTAGGGTTAGGGTTAGGGGACGAGGACGTTTTAGGGTCCAGGTGAGGGTACGACAACGCTTTAGGGTGAGCGTACGTGTGCGGGCGCGGGTTAGTGTTAGCGTACGGGTTAGGATTATTGGACGGGTGAGGGTAAGGCTTCGGGCAAGGGTTAGGGTTAGGGTTCGGGCTAGGGTTAGTTTTATGGGACGGGGACGGTTTAGGGTCCAGCTGAGGGTACGACAACGCTTTAGGGTGAGCGTACGTGTGAGGGCGCAGGTTAGTGTTAGCGTACGGGTTAGGATTAGGGGTCGGGTGAGGTTAAGACATCGGGGAAGGGTTAGGATTAGGGTTCGGGCTAGGGTTAGGGTTAGGGAACGAGGACTGTTTAGGGTCCAGGTGAGGGTACGACAACGCTTTAGGTTGAGCGTACGTGTGAGGGCGCGGGTTAGTGTTAGCGTACGGGTTAGGAATAGGGGACGGGTGATGGTAAGGCTTCGGGCAAGTGTTAGAGTTTGGGTTCGGGCTAGGGATAGGGTTAGGGCACGGGGACGGTTTAGGGTCCAGGTGAGGGTACGACAACGCTTTAGGGTGAGCGTACGTGTGAGGGCACGGGTTAGTGTTAGCGTAAGGGTTAGGATTAGGGGACGGGTGAGGTTAAGGCATCGGGGAAGGGTTAGGGTTCGGGTTCGGTCTAGGGTTAGGGGACGGGGACGATTTAGGGTCCAGGTGAGGGTACGACAACGCTTTAGGTTGAGCGTACGTGTGAGGGCGCGGGTTAGTGTTAGCGTATGGGTTAGGAGTAGGGGACGGGTGAGGGTAAGGCTTCGGGCAAGGGTTAGGGTTAGGGTTCGGGCTAGGGTTAGGGTTAGGGGACGGGGACGGTTTAGGGTCCAGGTGAGGGTACGACAACGCTTTAGGGTGAGCGTACGTGTTAGGGCACGGGTTAGTGTTAGCGTACGGTTTAGGATTAGGGGACGGGTGAGGGTAAGGCTTCGGGGAAGGTTTAGGGTTAAGGTTCGGGCTAGGGTTAGGGTTAGGGGACGGGGACGGTTTAGGGTCCAGGTGAGGGTACGACAACGCTTTAGGGTGAGCATACTTGTGAGGGCACGGGTTAGTGTTAGCGTACGGGTTAGGATTAGGGGACGGGTGAGGGTAAGGCTTCGGGGAAGGGTTAGGGTAAGGGTTCGGGCTAGTGTTAGGGTTAGGTGACGGGGACGATTTAGGGTCCAGGTGAGGGTACGACAACGCTTTAGGGTGAGCGTACGTGTGAGGGTGCGGGTTAGTGTTAGCGTACGGGTTAGGATTAGGGGACGGGTGAGGGTAAGGCTTCGGGGAAGGTTTAGTGTTAGGGTTCAGGCTAGGGTTAGGGTTAGGGTACGGGGACGGTTTAGGGTGCAAGTGAGGGTACGACAACGCTTTAGGGTGAGCGTACGTGTGAGGGCGCGGGTTAGTGTTAGCGTACGGGTTAGGATTAGGGGACGGGTGAGGGTAAGGCTTCGGGGAAGGGTTAGGGTTAGGGTTCGGGCTAGGGTTAGGGTTAGGGGACGGGGACGGTTTAGGGTCCAGGTGAGGGTACGACAACGCTTTAGGGTGAGCGTACGTGTGAGGGCGCGGGTTAGTGTTAGCGTACGGTTTAGGTTTAGGGGACGGGTGAGGGTAAGGCTTCGGGGAAGGGTTAGGGTTAGGGTTCGGGCTAAGGTTAGTGTTAGGTGACGCGGACGGTTTAGGGTCCAGGTGAGGGTACGACAAGTCTTTAGGTTGAGCGTACGTTTGAGGGCGCGGGTTAGTATTAGCGTACGGGTTAGGATTAGGGGACGGGTGAAGGTAAGGCTTAGGGGAAGGGTTAGGTGTAAGGTTCGGGCTAGGGTTAGGGTTAGGGGAGGGGGACGTTTTAGGGTCCAGGTGAGGGTACGACAACGCTTTAGGGTGAGCGTACGTGTGAGGGCTCGGGTTAGTGTTAGCGTACGGGTTAGGATTAGGGGACGGGTGAGGTTAAGGCTTCTGGGAAGTGTTAGGGTTAGGGTTCGGGCTAGGGTTAGGGTTAGGGGACGGGGACGGTTTAGGGTCCAGGTGAGGGTACGACAACGCTTTAGGGTGAACGTACGTGTGAGGCCGTGGGTTAGTGTTAGCGTACGGGTTAGGAGTAGGGGACGGGTGAGGGTAAGGCTTCGGGGAAGGGTTAGGGTTAGGGTTCGGGCTAGGGTTAGGGTTAGGGGACGAGGACGGTTTAGGGTCCAGGTGAGGGTACGACAACGCTTTAGGTTGAGCGTACGTGTGAGGGCGCGGGTTAGTTTTAGCGTACGGGTTAGGATTAGTGGACGGGTGAGTGTAAGGCTTCGGGCAAGTGTTAGGGTTAGGGTTCGGGCTAGGGTTAGGGTTAGGGGACGAGGACGGTTTAGGGTCCAGGTGAGGGTACGACAACGCTTTAGGTTGAGCGTACGTGTGAGGGCGCAGGTTAGTGTTAGCGTACGGGTTAGGAGTAGAGGACGGGTGAGGGTAAGGCTTCGGGCAAGTGTTAGGGTTAGGGTTCGGGCTAGGGTTAGGTTTAGGGGACGGGGACAGTTTAGGGTCCAGCTGAGGGTACGACAACGCTTTAGGGTGAGCGTACGTGTGAGGGCGCAGATTAGTGTTAGCGTACGGGTTAGGATTAGGGGAAGGGTGAGGTTAAGACATCGGGGAAGGGTTAGGGTTAGGGTTAGGTTTCGGGCAAGGGTTAGGGTTAGGGGACGAGGACGGTTTAGGGTCCAGGTGAGGTTACGACAACGCTTTAGGTTGAGCGTACCTGTGAGGGTGCGGGTTAGTGTTAGCGTACGAGTTAGGAGTAGGGGACGGGTGAGGGTAAGGCTTCGGGGAAGGGTTAAGGTTAGGGTTCGGGCTAGGGTTAGGGTTAGGGGACGGGGACGGTTTAGGGTGCAGGTGAGGGTACGACAACGCTTTAGGGTGAGCGTACGTGTGAGGGCGCGGGTTAGTGTTAGCGTACGGGTTAGGATTAGGGGACGGGTGAGGGTAAGGCTTCGGGGAAGGGTTAGGTTTAAGGTTCGGGCTAGGGTTAGGGTTAGGGGACGGGGACGGTTTAGGGTCCAGGTGAGGGTACGACAAGGCTTTAGGGGGAGCATACGTGTGAGAGCGCGTGTTAATGTCAGCGTACGGGTTAGGATTATGGGACGGGTGAGGGTCAGGCTTCGGGGTAGTGTTAGGTTTAGGGTTCCGGCTAGGGTTAGGGTTAGGGGACGGGGACCGTTTAGGGTCCAGGTGAGGGTACGACAACGCTTTAGGGTGAGCGTTCGTATGAGGGCACAATTTAGTGTTAGCGTACGGGTTAGGATTAGGTGACGGGTGAGGGTAAGGCTTCGGGGAAGAGTTAGGGTTAGGGTTCGGGCTAGGTTTAGGGTTAGGGGCAAGGACGGTTTAGGGTCCAGGTGAGGTTACGACAACGCTTTAGGTTGAGTGTACGTGTGAGGGCGCGGGTTAGTTTTAGCGTACGGGTTAGGATTAGTGGACGGGTGAGAGTAAGGCTTCGGGCAAGGGTTAGGGTTAGGGTTCGGGCTAGGGTTAGGTTTAGGGGACGGGGACTGTTTAGGGTCCAGCTGAGGGTACGACAAGGCTTTAGGGTGAGCGTACGGGTGAGGGCGCAGGTTAGTGTTAGCATACGGGTTAGGATTAGCGGACGAGTGAGGTTAAGACATCGGGGAAGGGTTAGGGTTAGGGTTCGGGCTAGGGTTAGGGTTAGGGGATGAGGACGGTTTAGGGTCCAGGTGAGGGTACGACAACGCTTTAGGTTGAGCGTACGTGTGAGGGCGCGGGTTAGTGTTAGCGTACGGGTTAGGAATAGGGGACGGGTGATGGTAAGGCTTCGGGCAAGGGTTAGAGTTTGGGTTCGGGCTAGGGTTAGGGTTAGGGCACGGGGACGGTTTAGGGTCCAGGTGAGGGTACGACAACGCTTTAGGGTGAGCGTACGTGTGAGGGCGCAGGTTAGTGTTAGCGTAAGGGTTAGGATAAGGGGGCGGGTGAGGTTAAGGCATCGGGGAAGGGTTAGGGTTCGGGTTCGGTCTAGGGTTAGGGGACGGGGACGGTTTAGGGTCCAGGTGAGGGTACGACAACGCTTTAGGGTGAGCCTACGTGTGAGGGCGCGGGTTAGTGTTAGCGTACGGTTTAGGTTTAGGGGACGGGTGAGTGTAAGGCTTCGGGGAAGGGTTAGGGTTAAGGTTCGGGCTAAGGTTAGGGTTAGGTGACGGGGACGGTTTAGGGTCCAGGTGAGGGTACGACAAGTCTTTAGGTTGAGCGTACGTTTGAGGGCGCGGGTTAGTGTTAGCGTACGGGTTAGGATTATGGGACGGGTGAGGGTAAGGCTTTGGGGAAGATTTAGGGTTAGGGTTCGGGCTAGGGTTAGGGTTAGGGGACGAGGACGGTTTAGGGTCCAGGTGAGGGTACGACAACACTTTAGGGTGAGCGTACGTGTGCGGGCGCGGGTTAGTGTTAGCGTACGGGTTAGGATTATTGGACGGGTGAGGGTAAGGCTTCGGGCAAGGGTTAGGGTTAGGGTTCGGGCTAGGGTTAGTTTTATGGGACGGGGACGGTTTAGGGTCCAGCTGAGGGTACGACAACGCTTTAGGGTGAGCGTACGTGTGAGGGCGCAGGTTAGTGTTAGCGTACGGGTTAGGATTAGGGGTCGGGTGAGGTTAAGACATCGGGGAAGGTTTAGGGTTAGGGTTCGGGCTAGGGTTAGGGTTAGGGGACGAGGACGGTTTAGGGTCCAGGTGAGGGTACGACAACGCTTTAGGTTGAGCGTACGTGTGAGGGCGTGGGTTAGTGTTAGCGTACGGGTTAGGAATAGGGGACGGGTGATGGTAAGGCTTCGGGCAAGTGTTAGAGTTTGGGTTCGGGCTAGGGTTAGGTTTAGGGCACGGGGACGGTTTAGGGTCCAGGTGAGGGTACGACAACGCTTTAGGGTGAGCATACGTGTGAGGGCGCGGGTTAGTGTTAGCGTAAGGGTTAGGATTAGGGGACGGGTGAGGTTAAGGCATCGGGGAAGGGTTAGGGTTCGGGTTCGGTCTAGGGTTAGGGGACGGGGACGGTTTAGGGTCCAGGTGAGGGTACGACAACGCTTAAGCGTGAGCGTACGTGTGAGGGTGCGGGTTAGTGTTAGCGTACGGGTTAGGATTAGGGGACGGGTGAGGGTAAGGCTTCGGGGAAGGTTTAGGGTTAGGGTTCGGGCTAGGGTTAGGGTTAGGGTACGGGGACGGTTTAGGGTGCAAGTGAGGGTACGACAACGCTTTAGGGTGAGCGTACGTGTGAGGGCGCGGGTTAGTGTTAGCGTACGGGTTAGGATTAGGGGACGGGTGAGGGTAAGGGTTCGGGGAAGGGTTAGGGTTAGGGTTCGGGCTAGGGTTAGGGTTAGGGGAGGGGGACGTTTTAGGGTCCAGGTGAGGGTACGACAACGCTTTAGGGTGAGCGTACGTGTGAGGGCTCGGGTTAGTGTTAGCGTACGGGTTAGGATTAGGGGACGGGTGAGGGTAAGGCTTCTGGGAAGTGTTAGGGTTAGGGTTCGGGCTAGGGTTAGGGTTAGGGGACGGGGACGGTTTAGGGTCCAGGTGAGGGTACGACAACGCTTTAGGGTGAACGTACGTGTGAGGGCGTGGGTTAGTGTTAGCGTATGGGTTAGGATTAGGGGACGGGTGAGGGTAAGGCTTCGGGGAAGGTTTAGGGTTAGGGTTCGGGCTAGGGTTAGGGTTAGGGGACGAGGACGGTTTAGGGTCTAGCTGAGGGTATGACAATGCTTTAGGGTGAGCGTACATGTGAGGGCGCAGGTTAGTGTTAGCGTACGGGTTAGGATTAGGGGACGGGTGAGGTTAAGACATCGGGGAAGGGTTAGGGTTAGGGTTCGGGCTAGGGTTAGGGTTAGGGGACGAGGACGGTTTAGGGTCCAGGTGAGAGTACGACAGCGCTTTAGGTTGAGCGTACGTGTGAGGGCGCGGGTTAGTGTTAGCATACGGGTTAGGAATAGGTGACGGGTGATGGTAAGGCTTCGGGCAAGGGTTAGAGTTTGGGTTCGGGCTAGGGTTAGGGTTAGGGCACGGGGACGGTTTAGGGTCCAGGTGAGTGTACGACAACGCTTTAGGGTGAGTGTACGTGTGAGGGCGCGGGTTAGTGTTAGCGTACGGGTTAGGATTAGGGGACGGGTGAGTTTAAGGCATCGGGGAAGGGTTAGGGTTCGGGTTCGGGCTAGGGTTAGGGTTAGGGGACGGGGACGGTTTAGGGTCCAGGTGACGGTACGACAACGCTTTAGGTTGAGCGTACGTGTGAGGGCGCGGGTTAGTGTTAGCGTACGGGTTAGGAGTAGGGGACGGGTGAGGGTAAGGCTTTGGGCAAGGGTTAGGGTTAGGGTTCGGGCTAGGGTTAGGGTTAGGGGACGGGGACGGTTTAGGGTCCAGGTGAGGGTACGACAACGCTTTAGGGTGAGCGTACGTGTGCGGGCACGGGTTAGTGTTAGTGTACGGTTTAGGATTAGGGGACGGGTGAGGGTAAGGCTTCGGGGAAGAGTTAGGTTTAGGGTTCGGGCTAGGGTTAGGGTTAGGGGACGGGGACGGTTTAGGGTGCAGGTGAGGGTACGACAACGCTTTAGGGTGAGCGTACGTGTGAGGGCGCGGGTTAGTGTTAGCGTACGGGTTAGGATTAGCGGACGGGTGAGGGTAAGGCTTCGGGGAAGGGTTAGGGTTAGGGTTCGGGCTAGGGTTAGGGTTAGGGTACGGGGACGGTTTAGGGTGCAAGTGAGGGTACGACAACGCTTTAGGGTGAGCGTACGTGTGAGGGCGCGTGTTAGTGTTAGCGTACGGGTTAGGATTAGGGGACGGGTGAGGGTAAGGCTTCGGGGAAGGGTTAGGGTTAGGGTTCGGGCTAGGGTTAGGGTTAGGGGACGGGGACGGTTTAGGGTCCAGGTGAGGGTACGACAACACTTTAGGGTGAGCGTAGGTGTGAGGGCGCGGGTTAGTGTTAGCGTACGGGTTAGGATTAGGGGACGGGTGAGGGTAAGGCTTCCGGGAAGGGTTAGGGTTAGGGTTCGGGCTTGGGTTAGGGTTAGGGGACGGGGACGGTTTAGGGTCCAGGTGAGGGTACGACAACGCTTTAGGGTGAGCCTACGTGTGAGGGCGTGGGTTAGTGTTAGCGTACGGTTTAGGTTTAGGGGACGGGTGAGTGTAAGGCTTCGGGGAAGTGTTAGGGTTAGGGTTCGGGCTAAGGTTAGGGTTAGGTGACGGGGACGGTTTAGGGTCCAGGTGAGGGTACGACAAGTCTTTAGGTTGAGCGTACGTTTGAGGGCGCGGGTTAGTGTTAGCGTACGGGTTAGGATTAGGGGACGGGTGAGGGTAAGGCTTAGGGGAAGGGTTAGGTGTAAGGTTCGGGCTAGGGTTAGGGTTAGGGGAGGGGGACGTTTTAGGGTCCAGGTGAGGGTACGACAACGCTTTAGGGTGAGCGTACGTGTGAGGGCTCGGGTTAGTGTTAGCGTACGGGTTAGGATTAGGGGACGGGTGAGGGTAAGGCTTCTGGGAAGGGTTAGGTTTAGGGTTCGGGCTAGGGTTAGGGTTAGGGGACGGGGACGGTTTAGGGTCCAGGTGAGGGTACGACAACGCTTTAGGGTGAGCGTACGTGTGAGGGCGTGGGTTAGTGTTAGCGTACGGGTTAGGATTAGGGGACGGGTGAGGGTAAGGTTTCGGGGAAGGTTTACGGTTAGGGTTCGGGCTAGGGTTAGGGTTAGGGGACGAGGACGTTTTAGGGTCCAGGTGAGGGTACGACAACGCTTTAGGGTGAGCGTACGTGTGCGGGCGCGGGTTAGTGTTAGCGTACGGGTTAGGATTATTGGACGGGTGAGGGTAAGGCTTCGGGCAAGGGTTAGGGTTAGGGTTCGGGCTAGGGTTAGTTTTATGGGACGGGGATGGTTTAGGGTCCAGCTGAGGGTACGACAACGCTTTAGGGTGAGCGTACGTGTGAGGGCGCAGGTTAGTGTTAGCGTACGGGTTAGGATTAGGGGTCGGGTGAGGTTAAGACATCGGGGAAGGGTTAGGATTAGGGTTCGGGCTAGGGTTAGGGTTAGGGAACGAGGACTGTTTAGGGTCCAGGTGAGGGTACGACAACGCTTTAGGTTGAGCGTACGTGTGAGGGCGCGGGTTAGTGTTAGCGTACGGGTTAGGAATAGGGGACGGGTGATGGTAAGGCTTCGGGCAAGTGTTAGAGTTTGGGTTCGGGCTAGGGATAGGGTTAGGGCACGGGGACGGTTTAGGGTCCAGGTGAGGGTACGACAACGCTTTAGGGTGAGCGTACGTGTGAGGGCACGGGTTAGTGTTAGCGTAAGGGTTAGGATTAGGGGACGGGTGAGGTTAAGGCATCGGGGAAGGGTTAGGGTTCGGGTTCGGTCTAGGGTTAGGGGACGGGGACGATTTAGGGTCCAGGTGAGGGTACGACAACGCTTTAGGTTGAGCGTACGTGTGAGGGCGCGGGTTAGTGTTAGCGTATGGGTTAGGAGTAGGGGACGGGTGAGGGTAAGGCTTCGGGCAAGGGTTAGGGTTAGGGTTCGGGCTAGGGTTAGGGTTAGGGGACGGGGACGGTTTAGGGTCCAGGTGAGGGTACGACAACGCTTTAGGGTGAGCGTACGTGTTAGGGCACGGGTTAGTGTTAGCGTACGGTTTAGGATTAGGGGACGGGTGAGGGTAAGGCTTCGGGGAAGGTTTAGGGTTAAGGTTCGGGCTAGGGTTAGGGTTAGGGGACGGGGACGGTTTAGGGTCCAGGTGAGGGTACGACAACGCTTTAGGGTGAGCATACTTGTGAGGGCACGGGTTAGTGTTAGCGTACGGGTTAGGATTAGGGGACGGGTGAGGGTAAGGCTTCGGGGAAGGGTTAGGGTAAGGGTTCGGGCTAGTGTTAGGGTTAGGTGACGGGGACGATTTAGGGTCCAGGTGAGGGTACGACAACGCTTTAGGGTGAGCGTACGTGTGAGGGTGCGGGTTAGTGTTAGCGTACGGGTTAGGATTAGGGGACGGGTGAGGGTAAGGCTTCGGGGAAGGTTTAGTGTTAGGGTTCAGGCTAGGGTTAGGGTTAGGGTACGGGGACGGTTTAGGGTGCAAGTGAGGGTACGACAACGCTTTAGGGTGAGCGTACGTGTGAGGGCGCGGGTTAGTGTTAGCGTACGGGTTAGGATTAGGGGACGGGTGAGGGTAAGGCTTCGGGGAAGGGTTAGGGTTAGGGTTCGGGCTAGGGTTAGGGTTAGGGGACGGGGACGGTTTAGGGTCCAGGTGAGGGTACGACAACGCTTTAGGGTGAGCGTACGTGTGAGGGCGCGGGTTAGTGTTAGCGTACGGTTTAGGTTTAGGGGACGGGTGAGGGTAAGGCTTCGGGGAAGGGTTAGGGTTAGGGTTCGGGCTAAGGTTAGTGTTAGGTGACGCGGACGGTTTAGGGTCCAGGTGAGGGTACGACAAGTCTTTAGGTTGAGCGTACGTTTGAGGGCGCGGGTTAGTATTAGCGTACGGGTTAGGATTAGGGGACGGGTGAAGGTAAGGCTTAGGGGAAGGGTTAGGTGTAAGGTTCGGGCTAGGGTTAGGGTTAGGGGAGGGGGACGTTTTAGGGTCCAGGTGAGGGTACGACAACGCTTTAGGGTGAGCGTACGTGTGAGGGCTCGGGTTAGTGTTAGCGTACGGGTTAGGATTAGGGGACGGGTGAGGTTAAGGCTTCTGGGAAGTGTTAGGGTTAGGGTTCGGGCTAGGGTTAGGGTTAGGGGACGGGGACGGTTTAGGGTCCAGGTGAGGGTACGACAACGCTTTAGGGTGAACGTACGTGTGAGGCCGTGGGTTAGTGTTAGCGTACGGGTTAGGAGTAGGGGACGGGTGAGGGTAAGGCTTCGGGGAAGGGTTAGGGTTAGGGTTCGGGCTAGGGTTAGGGTTAGGGGACGAGGACGGTTTAGGGTCCAGGTGAGGGTACGACAACGCTTTAGGTTGAGCGTACGTGTGAGGGCGCGGGTTAGTTTTAGCGTACGGGTTAGGATTAGTGGACGGGTGAGTGTAAGGCTTCGGGCAAGTGTTAGGGTTAGGGTTCGGGCTAGGGTTAGGTTTAGGGGACGAGGACGGTTTAGGGTCCAGCTGAGGGTACGACAACGCTTTAGGGTGAGCGTACGTGTGAGAGCGCAGATTAGTGTTAGCGTACGGGTTAGGATTAGGGGAAGGGTGAGGTTAAGATATCGGGGAAGTGTTAGGGTTATGGTTAGGTTTCGGGCTAGGGTTAGGGTTAGGGGACGAGGACGGTTTAGGGTCCAGGTGAGGGTACGACAACGCTTTAGGTTGAGCGTACCTGTGAGGGTGCGGGTTAGTGTTAGCGTACGAGTTAGGAGTAGGGGACGGGTGAGGGTAAGGCTTCGGGGAAGGGTTAGCTTTAGGGTTCGGGCTAGGGTTAGGGTTAGGGGACGGGGACGGTTTAGGGTCCAGGTGAGGGTACAACAACGCTTTAGGGTGAGCGTACGTGTGAGGGCACGGGTTAGTGTTAGCGTACGGTTTAGGATTAGGGGACGGGTGAGGGTAAGGCTTCGGGGAAGAGTTAAGGTTAGGGTTCGGGCTAAGGTTAGGGTTAGGGGACGTGGGTGGTTTAGGGTCCAGGTGAGGGTACAACAACGCTTTAGGTTGAGCGTACGTGTGAGGGCGCGGGTTAGTGTTAGCGTACGGTTTAGGATTAGGGGACGGCTGAGGGTAAGGCTTCGGGGAAGGGTTAGGTTTAAGGTTCGGGCTAGGGTTAGGGGTAGGGGACGGGGACGGTTTAGGGTCCAGGTGAGGGTACGACAATGCTTTAGGGTGAGCATACTTGTGAGGGCACGGGTTAGTGTTAGCGTACGGGTTAGGATTAGGGGACGGGTGAGGGTAAGGCTTCGGGGAAGGGTTAGGGTAAGGGTTCGGGCTAGGGTTAGGGTTAGGTGATGGGGACGATTTAGGGTCCAGGTGAGGGTACGACAACGCTTTAGGGTGAGCATACGTGTGAGGGTGCGGGTTAGTGTTAGCGTACGGGTTAGGATTAGGGGACGGGTGAGGGTAAGGCTTCGGGGAAGGGTTAGGGTTAGGGTTCGGGCTAGGGTTAGGGTTAGGGGACGGGGACGGTTTAGGGTGCAGGTGAGGGTACGACAACGCTTTAGGTTGAGCGTACGTGTGAGGGCGCGGGTTAGTGTTAGCGTACGGGTTAGGATTAGGGGACGGGTGAGGGTAAGGCTTCGGGGAAGGGTTAGGTTTAAGTTTCGGGCTAGGGTTAGGGTTAGGGGACGGGGACGGTTTAGGGGCCAGGTGAGGGTACGACAATGCTTTAGGGGGAGCGTACGTGTGAGAGCGCGTGTTAATGTCAGCGTACGGGTTAGGATTATGGGACGGGTGAGGGTCAGGCTTCGGGGTAGGGTTAGGTTTAGGGTTCCGGCTAGGGTTAGGGTTAGGGGACGGGGACGGTTTAGGGTCCAGGTGAGGGTACGAGAACGTTTTAGGGTGAGCGTTCGTATGAGGGCACAATTTAGTGTTAGCGTACGGGTTAGGAATAGGGGACGGGTGCGGGTAAGGCTTCGGGCAAGGGTTAGAGTTAGGGTTCGGGCTACGCTTAGTGTTAGGGCACGGGGACGGTTTAGGGTCGAAGTGAGGGTATGACAACGCTTTAGGGTGAGCATACGTGTGAGGGAGCGGGTTAGTGTTAGCGTACGGGTTAGGATTAGGGGACGGGTGAGGTTAAGGCATCGGGGAAGGGTTAGGGTTCGGGTTCGGGCTAGGGTTAGGGTTAGGGGACGGGGACGGTTTAGGGTCCAGGTGAGGGTACGACAACGCTTTAGGTTGAGCGTACGTGTGAGGGCGTGGGTTAGTGTTAGCGTACGGGTTAGGAGTAGGGGACGGGTGAGGGTAAGGCTTCGGGCAAGGGTTAGGGTTAGGGTTCGGGCTAGGGTTAGGATTAGGGGACGGGCACTGTTTAGGGTCCAGGTGAGGGTACGACAAAGCTTTAGAGTGAGCGTAAGTGTGAGGGCGCGAGTTAGTGTTAGCGTACGGGTTAGGATTAGGGGACAGGTGAGGGTAAGGCTTCGGGGAAGGGTTAAGGTTAGGGTTCGGGCTAGGGTTAGGGTTAGGGGACGGGGACGGTTTAGGGTCCAGGTGAGGGTACGACAACGTTTTAGGGTGAGCGTACGTGTGAGGGCACGGGTTAGTGTTAGCGTACGGGTTAGGATTAGGGGACGGGTGAGCGTAAGGCTTCAGGGAAAGGTTAGGGTTATGGTTCGGGTTAGGGTTAGGGTTAGGGGACGGGGTCGGTTTAGGGTCCAGGTGAGGGTACGAAAACGCTTTACGGTGAGCGTACGTGTGAGGGCGCGGGTTAGTGTTACTGTACGGGTTTGGATTAGGGGACGGGTGAGGGTAAGGCTTCGTGGAAGGGTTAGGGTTAGTGTTCGGGCTAGGGTTAGGGTTAGGGGAAGGGGACGGTTTAGGGTCCAGGTGACGGTACGACAGCGCTTTTGGGTGAGCGTACGTTTGAGGTCGCTGGTTATTGTTAGCGTTCGGGTTAGCATTATGGTACGGGTGAGGGTAAGACTTAAGGGAAGGCTTAGGTTTAGGATTCAGGCTAGTGTTAGGGTAAGGGGACGGGGACGGTTTAGGGTCCAGGTGAGGGCACGACAACGCTTTAGGGTGAGCGTACCTGTGAGGGCACGGGTTAGTGTTAGCGTACGGGTTAGGATTAGGGGACGGGTGAGGGTAAGGCATCGGGGAAGGGTTAGGTTTAGGGTTCGGGCTAGGGTTAGGGTTAGGGGACGGGGACGGTTTAGGGTCAAGGTGCGGATATGACAACGCTTTAGGGTGAGTGTACGTGTGAGGGCGCGGGTTAGTGTTAGCGTACGGGTTCGT
The DNA here is from genome assembly GCF_963455315.2 of Globicephala melas. Taxonomy (NCBI): domain Eukaryota; kingdom Metazoa; phylum Chordata; class Mammalia; order Artiodactyla; family Delphinidae; genus Globicephala; species Globicephala melas. Next base: position 111,166,057 of record NC_083317.1, on the reverse strand, counting down.
ATTAGGGAACGGGTGAGTGTAAGGCTTCTGGGAAAGGTTAGCTTTAGGGTTCGGGCTAGGGTTAGGGTTAGGGGACGGGGACGGTTTAGGGTCCAGCTGAGGGTACGACAACGTTTTAGGGTGAGCGTACGTGTGCGGGCGCGGCTTAGTGTTAGCGTACAGTTTAGGATTATGGGACGGGTGAGGGTAAGGCGTCGGGGAAGGGTTAGCGTTAGGGTTCGGGCTAGGGTTAGGGTTAGGGGACGGGGACGGTTTAGGGTCAAGGTGCGGATATGACAACGCTTTAGGGTGAGTGTACGTGTGAGGGCACGGGTTAGTGTTAGCGTACGGGTTAGGATTAGGGAACTGGTGAGTGTAAGGCTTCTGGGAAAGGTTAGCTTTAGGGTTCGGGCTAGGGTTAGGGTTAGGGACGGGGACGGTTTAGGGTCCAGCTGAGGGTACGACAACGCTTTAGGGTGAGCGTACGTGTGAGGACGCAGGTTAGTGTTAGCGTACGGGTTAGGATTAGGGGAAGGGTGAGGTTAAGACATCGGGGAAGGGTTAGGGTTAGGGTTCGGACTAGGGTTAGGGTTAGGGGACGAGGACGGTTTAGGGTCCAGGTGAGGGTACGACAACGCTTTAGGTTGAGCGTACGTGTGAGGGCGCGGGTTAGTGTTAGCGTACGGGTTAGGAATAGGGGACGGGTGATGGTAAGGCTTCGGGCAAGGGTTAGAGTTTGGGTTCGGCTAGGGTTAGGGTTAAGGCATGGGGACGGTTTACGGTCCAGGTGAGGGTACGACAACGCTTTAGGGTGAGCGTACGTGTGAGGGCGCGGGTTAGTGTTAGCGTATGGGTTAGGATTAGGGGACGGGTGAGGTTAAGGCATCGGGGAAGTGTTAGGGTTCGGGTTCGGGCTAGGGTTAGGGTTAGGGGACGGGGACGGTTTAGGGTCCAGGTGAGGGTACGACAACGCTTTAGGTTGAGCGTACGTGTGAGGGCGCGGGTTAGTGTTAGTGTACGGGTTAGAAGTAGGGGACGGGTGAGGGTAAGGCTTCGGGCAAGGGTTAGGGTTAGGGTTCGGGCTAGGGTTAGGGTTAGGGGATGAGGACGGTTTAGGGTCCAGGTGAGGGTACGACAACGCTTTAGGTTGAGCGTACGTGTGAGGGCGCGGGTTAGTGTTAGCGTACGGCTTAAGAATAGGGGACGGGTGAGGGTAAGGCTTCGGGCAAGGGTTAGAGTTAGGGTTCGCGCTAGGGTTAGGGTTAGGGCACGGGGACGGTTTAGGGTCCAGGTGAGGGTACGACAACGCTTTAGGGTGAGCGTACGTGTGAGGGTGCGGGTTAGTGTTAGCGTACGGGTTAGGAGTAGCGGACGGGTGAGGGTAAGGCTTCGGGGAAGGGTTAGGGTTAGGGTTCGGGCTAGGGTTAGGGTTAGGGGACGGGGACGGTTTAGGGTCCAGGTGAGGGTACGACAACGCTTTAGGGTGAGCGTACCTGTGAGGGCACGGGTTAGTGTTAGCGTACGGTTTAGGATTAGGGGACGGGTGAGTGTAAGGCTTCGGGGAAGTGTTAGGGTTAGGGTTCGGGCTAAGGTTAGGGTTAGGGGACGTGGGTGGTTTAGGGTCCAGGTGAGGGTACGACAACGCTTTAGGTTGAGGGTACGTTTGAGGGCGCGGGTTAGTGTTAGCGTACGGGTTAGGATTAGGGGACGGGTGAGGGTAAGGCTTCGGGGAAGGGTTAGGGTAAGGGTTTGGGCTAGGGTTAGGGTTAGGTGACGGGGACGATTTAGGGTCCAGGTTAGGGTACGACAACGCTTTAGGGTGAGCATACGTGTGAGGGGGAGGGTTAGTGTTAGCGTACGGGTTAGGATTAGGGGACAGGTGAGGGTAAGGCTTCGGGGAAGGGTTAGGTTTAGGGTTCAGGCTAGTGTTAGGGTAAGGGGACGGGGACGGTTTAGGGTCCAGGTGAGGGTACGACAACGCTTTAGGGTGAGCGTACCTGTGAGGGCACGGGTTAGTGTTAGCGTACGGGTTAGGATTAGGGGACGGGTGAGGGGAAGGCTTCGGGGAAGGGTTATGGTTAAAGTTCGGGCTAGGGTTAGGGTTCGAGTACGGGGACGGTTTAGGGTCCAGGTGAGGGTACGACAACGCTTTAGGGTGAGCGTACGTGTGCGGGCGTGGGTTAGTGTTAGCGTACAGTTTAGGATTAGGGGACGGGTGAGGGTAAGGCTTCGGGGAAGGGTTAGGGTTAGGGTTCGGGCTAGGGTTAGGTTTAGGGGACGGGGACGGTTTAGGGTCAAGGTGCGGATATGACAACGCTTTAGGGTGAGTGTACGTGTGAGGGCGCGGGTTAGTGTTAGCGTACGGGTTAGGATTAGGGGACGGGTGAGTGTAAGGCTTCTGGGAAAGGTTAGCTTTAGGGTTCGGGCTAGGGTTAGGGTTTGGGGATGGGGACGGTTTAGGGTCCAGGTGAGGGTACGACAACGCTTTAGGTTGAGCGTACGTGTGAGGGTGCGGGTTAGTGTTAGCGTACGAGTTAGGAGTAGGGGACGGGTGAGGGTAAGGCTTCGGGGAAGGGTTAGGGTTAGGGTTCGGGCTAGGGTTAGGGTTAGGGGAAGGGGACGGTTTAGGGTCCAGGTGAAGGTACGACAGCGCTTTTGGGTGAGCGTACGTGTGAGGGCGCGGGTTAGTGTTAGCGTACGGGTTAAGAATAGGGGACGGGTGAGGGTAAGGCTTCGGGCAAGGGTTAGAGTTAGGGTTCGGGTTAGGGTTAGGGTTAGGGCACGGGGACGGTTTAGGGTCCAGGTGGTGAGGGTACGACAACGCTTTAGGGTGAGCGTACGTGTGAGGGTGCGGGTTAGTGTTAGCGTACGGGTTAGGAGTAGGGGACGGGTGAGGGTAAGGCTTCGGGGAAGGGTTAAGGTTAGGGTTCGGGCTAAGGTTAGGGTTAGGGGACGTGGGTGGTTTAGGGTCCAGGTGAGGGTACGACAACGCTTTAGGTTGAGCGTACGTGTGAGGGCGTGGGTTAGTGTTAGCGTACGGGTTAGGAATAGGGGACGGGTGCGTGTAAGGCTTCGGGCAAGGGTTAGAGTTAGGGTTCGGGCTAGGCTTAGTGTTAGGGCACGGGGATGGTTTAGGGTCGAAGTGAGGGTATGACAACGCTTTAGGGTGAGCATACGTGTGAGGGCGCGGGTTAGTGTTAGCGTACGGGTTAGGATTATGGGACGGGTGAGGTTAAGGCATCGGGGAAGGGTTAGGGTTCGGGTTCGGGCTAGGGTTAGGGTTAGGGGACGGGGACGGTTTAGGGTCCAGGTGAGGGTACGACAACGCTTTAGGTTGATCGTACGTGTGAGGGCGTGGGTTAGTGTTAACGTACGGGTTAGGAGTAGGGGACGGGTGAGGGTAAGGCTTTGGGCAAGGGTTAGGGTTAGGGTTCGGGCTAGGGTTAGGGTTAGGGGACGGGCACTGTTTAGGGTCCAGGTGACGGTATGACAACGATTTAGGGTGAGCGTATGTGTGAGGGCACGAGTTAGTGTTAGCGTACGGGTTAGGATTAGGGGACAGGTGAGGGTAAGGCTTCGGGGAAGGGTTAAGGTTAGGGTTCGGGCTAGGGTTAGGGTTAGGGGACGGGGACGGTTTAGGGTCCAGGTGAGGGTACGACAACGTTTTAGGGTGAGCGTACGTGTGAGGGCACGGGTTAGTGTTAGCGTACGGGTTAGGATTAGGGGACGGTTGAGCGTAAGGCTTCAGGGAAAGGTTAGGGTTATGGTTCGGGTTAGGGTTAGGGTTAGGGGACGGGGTCGGTTTAGGGTCCAGGTGAGGGTACGAAAACGCTTTACGGTGAGCGTACGTGTGAGGGCGCGGGTTAGTGTTACTGTACGGGTTTGGATTAGGGGACGGGTGAGGGTAAGGCTTCGTGGAAGGGTTAGGGTTAGGGTTCGGGCTAGGGTTAGGGTTAGGGGAAGGGGAAGGTTTAGGGTCCAGGTGACGGTACGACAGCGCTTTTGGGTGAGCGTACGTGTGAGGGCGCGGGTTAGTGTTAGCGTACGGGTTAGCATTATGGTACGGGTGAGGGGAAGACTTCAGGGAAGGGTTAGGTTTAGGATTCAGGCTAGTGTTAGGGTAAGGGGACGGGGACGGTTTAGGGTCCAGGTTAGGGCACGACAACGCTTTAGGGTGAGCGTACCTGTGAGGGCACGGGTTAGTGTTAGCGTACGGGTTAGGATTAGGGGACGGGTGAGGGTAAGGCTTCGGGGAAGGGTTAGGGTTAGGGTTCGGGCTAGGGTTAGGGTTAGGGGACGGGGACGGTTTAGGGTCAAGGTGCGGATATGACAACGCTTTAGGGTGAGTGTACGTGTGAGGGCGCGGGTTAGTGTTAGCGTACGGGTTAGGATTAGGGAACAGGTGAGTGTAAGGCTTCTGGGAAAGGTTAGCTTTAGGGTTTGGGCTAGGGTTAGGGTTAGGGGACGGGGACGGTTTAGGGTCCAGCTGAGGGTACGACAACGCTTTAGGGTGAGCGTACGTGTGAGGGCGCAGGTTAGTGTTAGCGTACGGGTTAGGATTAGGGGAAGGGTGAGGTTAAGACATCGGGGAAGGGTTAGGGTTAGGGTTCGGGCTAGGGTTAGGGTTAGGGGACGAGGACGGTTTAGGGTCCAGGTGAGGGTATGACAACGCTTTAGGTTGAGCGTACGTGTGAGGGCGCGGGTTAGTGTTAGCGTACGGGTTAGGAGTAGGGGACGGGTGAGTGTAAGGCTTCGGGGAAGGGTTAGGGTTAGGGTTCGGGCTAGGGTTAGGGTTAGGGGACGGGGACAGTTAAGGGTCCAGGTGAGGGTACGACAACGCTTTAGGGTGAGCGTACGTGTGAGGGCATGGGTTAGTGTTAGCGTACGGTTTAGGATTAGGGGACGGGTGAGGGTAAGGCTTCGGGGAAGTGTTAGGGTTAGGGTTCGGGCTAAGGTTAGGGTTACGGGACGTGGGTGGTTTAGGGTCCACGTGAGGGTACGACAACGCTTTAGGTTGAGCGTACGTTTGAGGGCGCGGGTTAGTGTTAGCGTACGGGTTAGGATTAGGGGTCGGGTGAGGGTAAGGCTTCGGGGAAGGGTTAGGGTAAGGGTTCGCGCTAGGGTTAGGGTTAGGTGACGGGGACGATTTAGGGTCCAGGTGAGGGTACGACAACGCTTTAGGGTGAGCATACGTGTGAGGGGGAGGGTTAGTGTTAGCGTACGGGTTAGGATTAGGGGACGGGTGAGGGTAATTCTTCGGGGAAGGATTAAGGTTAGGGTTCGGGCTAGGGTTAGGGTTACGGGACGGGGACGGTTTAGGGTCCAGGTGAGGGTACGACAATGCTTTTGGGTGAGCGTACGTGTGAGGGCGCGAGTTAGTGTTAGCGTACGGGTTAGGATTAGGGGCCGGGTGAGGGTAAGGCTTCGGGGAAAGATTAGGGTTATGGTTCGGGTTAGGGTTAGGGTTAGGGGACGGGGTCGGTTTAGGGTCCAGGTGAGGGTATGACAACGCTTTCCGATGAGCGTACGTGTGAGGGCGCGGGTTAGTGTTAGTGTACGGGTTAGGATCAGGGGACGGGTGAGTGTAAGGCTTCGTGGAAGGGTTAGGGTTAGGGTTCGGGCTAGGATTAGGGTTAGGGGAAGGGGACGGTTTAGGGTCCAGGTGAGGGTACGACAGTGCTTTTGGGTGAGCATACGTGTGAGGGCGCGAGTTAGTGTTAGCGTACGGGTTAGCATTAGGGTACGGGTGAGGGTAAGGCTTCAGGGAAGGGTTAGGTTTAGGGTTCAGGCTAGTGTTAGGGTAAGGGGACGGGGACGGTTTAGGGTCCAGGTGAGGGTACGACAACGCTTTAGGGTGAGCGTACCTGTGAGGGCACGGGTTAGTGTTAGTGTACGGGTTAGGATTAGGGGACGGGTGAGGGTAAGGCTTTGGGGAAGGGTTAGGGTTAAAGTTCGGGCTAGGGTTAGGGTTCGAGGACGGGGACGGTTTAGGATCCAGGTGAGGGTACGACAACGCTTTAGGGTGAGCGTACGTGTGCGGACGCGGGTTAGTGTTAGCGTACAGTTTAGGATTAGGGGACGGGTGAGGGTAAGGCTTCGGGGAAGGGTTAGGGTTAGGGTTCGGGCTAGGGTTAGGGTTAGGGGACGGGGACGGTTTAGGGTCAAGGTGCGGATATGACAACGCTTTAGGGTGAGTGTACGTGTGAGGGCGTGGGTTAGTGTTAGCGTACGGGTTAGGATTAGGGGACGGGTGAGTGTAAGGCTTCTGGGAAAGGTTAGCTTTAGGGTTCGGGCTAGGGTTAGGGTTTGGGGACGGGGACGGTTTAGGGTCCAGGTGAGGGTACGACAACGCTTTAGGGTGAGCGTACGTGTGAGGGCCCAGGTTACTGTTAGCGTACGGGTTAGGATTAGGGGACGGGTGAGGGTAAGGCTTCGGGGAAGGGTTAGGGTTAGGGTTCGGGCTAGGTTTCGGGTTAGGGGACGAAGACGGTTTAGGGTCCAGGTGAGGGTACAACAACGCTTTAGGTTGAGCGTACGTGTGAGGGCGTGGGTTAGTTTTAGCGTACGGGTTAGGATTAGTGGACGGGTGAGGGTAAGGCTTCGGGCAAGGGTTAGGGTTAGGGTTCGGGCTAGGGTTAGGTTTAGGGGATGGGGACGGTTTAGGGTCCAGCTGAGGGTACGACAACGCTTTAGGGTGAGTGTACGTGTGAGGGCGCAGGTAAGTGTTAGCGTACGGGTTAGGATTAGGGGAAGGGTGAGGTTAAGACATCGGGGAAGGGTCAGGGTTAGGGTTAGGTTTCGGGCTAGGGTTAGGGTTAGGTGACGAGGACGGTTTAGGGTCCAGGTGAGGGTACGACAACGCTTTAGGTTGAGCATACGTGTGAGGGTGCGGGTTAGTGTTAGCGTACGAGTTAGGAGTAGGGGACGGGTGAGGGTAAGGCTTCGGGCAAGGGTTAGGGTTAGGGTTCGGGCTAGGGTTAGGGTTAGGGGACGAGGACGGTTTAGGGTCCAGGTGAGGGTACGACAACGCTTTAGGTTGAGCGTACGTGTGAGGGCGCGGGTTAGTGTTAGTGTACGGGTTAAGAATGGGGGACGGGTGAGGGTAAGGCTTCGGGCAAGGGTTAGAGTTAGGGTTCGGGCTAGGGTTAGGGTTAGGGCACGGGGACAGTTTAGGGTCCAGGTGAGGGTACGACAACGCTTTAGGGTGAGCGTACGTGTGAGGGTGCGGGTTAGTGTTAGCGTACGGGTTAGGAGTAGCGGACGGGTGAGGGTAAGGCTTCGGGGAAGGGTTAGGGTTAGGGTTCGGGCTAGGGTTAGGGTTAGGGGACGGGGACGGTTTAGGGTCCAGGTGAGGGTACGACAACGCTTTAGGGTGAGCGTACCTGTGAGGGCACGGGTTAGTGTTAGCGTACGGTTTAGGATTAGGGGACGGGTGAGTGTAAGGCTTCGGGGAAGTGTTAGGGTTAGGGTTCGGGCTAAGGGTAGGGTTAGGGGACGTGGGTGGTTTAGGGTCCAGGTGAGGGTACGAGAACGCTTTAGCTTGAGCGTACGTTTGAGGGCGCGGGTTAGTGTTAGCGTACGGGTTAGGATTAGGGGACGGGTGAGGGTAAGGCTTCGGGGAAGTGTTAGGGTAAGGGTTCGGGCTAGGGTTAGGGTTAGGTGACGGGGACGATTTAGGGTCCAGGTGAGGGTACGACAACGCTTTAGGGTGAGCATACGTGTGAGGGGGAGGGTTAGTGTTAGCGTACGGGTTAGGATTAGGGGACAGGTGAGGGTAAGGCTTCGGGGAAGGGTTAGGTTTAGGGTTCAGGCTAGTGTTAGGGTAAGGGGACGGGGACGGTTTAGGGTCCAGGTGAGGGTACGACAACGCTTTAGGGTGAGCGTACGTGTGCGGGCGCGGGTTAGTGTTAGCGTACAGTTTAGGATTAGGGGACGGGTGAGGGTAAGGCTTCGGGGAAGGGTTAGGGTTAGGGTTCGGGCTAGGGTTAGGGTTAGGGGACGGGGACGGTTTAGGGTCAAGGTGCGGATATGACAACGCTTTAGGGTGAGTGTACGTGTGAGGGCGTGGGTTAGTGTTAGCGTACGGGTTAGGATTAGGGGACGGGTGAGTGTAAGGCTTCTGGGAAAGGTTAGCTTTAGGGTTCGGGCTAGGGTTAGGTTTTGGGGACGGGGACGGTTTAGGGTCCAGGTGAGGGTACGACAACGCTTTAGGGTGAGCGTACGTGTGAGGGCCCAGCTTACTGTTAGCGTACGGGTTAGGATTAGGGGACGGGTGAGGGTAAGGCTTCGGGGAAGGGTTAGGGTTAGGGTTCGGGCTAGGTTTAGGGTTAGGGGACGAAGACGGTTTAGGGTCCAGGTGAGGGTACAACAACGCTTTAGGTTGAGCGTACGTGTGAGGGCGCGGGTTAGTTTTAGCGTACGGGTTAGGATTAGTGGACGGGTGAGGGTAAGGCTTCGGGCAAGGGTTAGGGTTAGGGTTCGGGCTAGGGTTAGGTTTAGGGGACGGGGACGGTTTAGCGTCCAGCTGAGGGTACGACAACGCTTTAGGGTGAGCGTACGTGTGAGAGCGCATGTTAGTGTTAGCGTACGGGTTAGGATTAGGGGAAGGGTGAGGTTAAGACATCGGGGAAGGGTTAGGGTTAGGGTTAGGTTTCGGGCTAGGGTTAGGGTTAGGTGACGAGGACGGTTTAGGGTCCAGGTGAGGGTACGACAACGCTTTAGGTTGAGCGTACGTGTGAGGGTGCGGGTTAGTGTTAGCGTACGAGTTAGGAGTAGGGGACGGGTGAGGGTAAGGCTTCGGGGAAGGTTTAGGGTTAGGGTTCGGGCTAGGGTTAGGGTTAGGGGACGGGGACGGTTTAGGGTCCAGGTGAGGGTACGACAACGCTTTAGGGTGAGCGTACGTGTGAGGGCACGGGTAAGTGTTAGCGTACGGTTTAGGATTAGGGGACGGGTGAGGGTAAGGCTTCGGGGAAGGGTTAAGGTTAGGGTTCGGGCTAAGGTTAGGGTTAGGGGACGTGGGTGGTTTAGGGTCCAGGTGAGGGTACGACAACGCTTTAGGGTGAGCGTACGTGTGAGGGCGCGGGTTAGTGTTAGCGTACGGGTTAGGAATAGGGGACGGGTGCGGGTAAGGCTTCGGGCAAGGGTTAGAGTTAGGGTTCGGGCTACGCTTAGTGTTAGGGCACGGGGACGGTTTAGGGTCCAAGTGAGGGTATGACAACGCTTTAGGGTGAGCATACGTGTGAGGGCGCAGGTTAGTGTTAGCGTACGGGTTAGGATTAGGGGACGGGTGAGGTTAAGGCATCGGGGAAGTGTTAGGGTTCGGGTTCGGGCTAGGGTTAGGGTTAGGGGACGGGGACGGTTTAGGGTCCAGGTGAGGGTACGACAACGCTTTAGGTTGAGCGTACGTGTGAGGGCGTGGGTTAGTGTTAGCGTACGGGTTAGGAGTAGGGGACGGGTGAGGGTAAGGCTTCGGGCAAGGGTTAGGGTTAGGGTTCGGGCTAGGGTTAGGGTTAGGGGACGGGCACTGTTTAGGGTCCAGGTGAGGGTACGACAACGCTTTAGGGTGAGCGTATGTGTGAGGGCGCGAGTTAGTGTTAGCGTACGGGTTAGGATTAGGGGACAGGTGAGGGTAAGGCTTCGGGGAAGGGTTAAGGTTAGGGTTCGGGCTAGGGTTATGGTTAGGGGACGGGGACGGTTTAGGGTCCAGGTGAGGGCACGACAACGCTTTAGGGTGAGCGTACGTGTGAGGGCGCGGGTTAGTGTTAGCGTACGGGTTAGGATTAGGGGACGGGTGAGGGTAAGGCTTCGGGGAAGGGTTAGGGTTAGGGTTCGGGCTAGGGTTAGGGTTAGGGGACGGCGACAGTTTAGGGTCCAGGTGAGGGTACGACAACGCTTTAGTGTGAGCGTACGTGTTAGGGCGCGGGTTAGTGTTAGCGTAAGGGTTAGGATTAGGGGAAGGGTGAGGGTAAGGCTTCGGGGAAGGGTTAGGGTTAGGGTTCGGGCTAGGGTTAGGGTTAGGGGACGGGGACGGTTTAGGGTCCAGGTGAGTGTACGACAACGTTTTATGGTGAGCGTACGTGTGAGGGCACGGGTTAGTGTTAGCGTACGGGTTAGGATTAGGGGACGGGTGAGCGTAAGGCTTCAGGGAAAGGTTAGGGTTATGGTTCGGGTTAGGGTTAGGGTTAGGGGACAGGGTCGGTTTAGGGTCCAGGTGAGGGTACGACAGCGCTTTACGGTGAGCGTACGTGTGAGGGCGCGGGTTAGTGTTAGTGTACGGGTTTGGATTATGGGACGGGTGAGGGTAAGGCTTCGTGGAAGGGTTAGGGTTAGGGTTCGGGCTAGGGTTAGGGTTAGGGGAAGGGGACGGTTTAGGGTCCAGGTGACGGTACGACAGCGCTTTTGGGTGAGCGTACGTGTGAGGGCGCGGGTTAGTGTTAGCGTACGCGTTAGGATTAGGGGCCGGTTGAGGGTAAGGCTTCGGGGAAAGATTAGGGTTATGGTTCGGGTTAGGGTTAGGGTTAGGGGACGGGGTCGGTTTACGGTCCAGGTGAGGGTACGACAACGCTTTACGGCGAGCGTACGTGTGAGGGCGCGGGTTAGTGTTAGTGTACGGGTTAGGATTAGGGGACGAGTGAGTGTAAGGCTTCGTGGAAGGGTTAGAGTTAGGTTTCGGGCTAGGGTTAGGGTTAGGGGAAGGGGACGGTTTAGGGTCCAGGTGAAGGTACGACAGCGCTTTTGGGTGAGCGTACGTGTGAGGGCGCGAGTTAGTGTTAGCGTACGGGTTAGCATTAGGGTACGGGTGACGGTAAGGCTTCAGGGAAGGGTTAGGTTTAGGGTTCAGGCTAGTGTTAGGGTAAGGGGACGGGGACGGTTTAGGGTCCAGGTGAGGGTACGACAACGCTTTAGGGTGAGCGTACCTGTAAGGGCACGGGTTAGTGTTAGCATACGGGTTAGGATTAGGGGACGGGTGAGGGTAAGGCTTCGGGGAAGGGTTAGGGTTAAAGTTCGGGCTAGGGTTAGGGTTCGAGGACGGGGACGGTTTAGGGTCCAGGTGAGGGTACGACAACGCTTTAGGGTGAGCGTACGTGTGCGGGCGCGGGTTAGTGTTAGCGTACAGTTGAGGATTAGGGGACGGGTGAGGGTAAGCCTTCGGGGAAGGGTTAGGGTTAGGGTTCGGGCTAGGGTTAGGGTTAGGGGACGGGGACGGTTTAGGGTCAAGGTGCGGATATGACAACGCTTTAGGGTGAGTGTACGTGTGAGGGCGTGGGTTAGTGTTAGCGTACGGTTTAGGATTAGGGGACGGGTGAGTGTAAGGCTTCTGGGAAAGGTTAGCTTTAGGGTTCGGGCTAGGGTTAGGGTTTGGGGACGGGGACGGTTTAGGGTCCAGGTGAGGTTACGACAACGCTTTAGGGTGAGCGTACGTGTGAGGGCCCAGGTTACTGTTAGCGTACGGGTTAGGATTAGGGGAAGGGTGAGGTTAAGACATCGGGGAAGGGTTAGGGTTAGGGTTAGGTTTCGGGCTAGGGTTAGGGTTAGGGGACGAGGACGGTTTAGGGTCCTGGTGAGGGTACGACAACGCTTTAGGTTGAGCGTACGTGTGAGGGTGCGGGTTAGTGTTAGCGTACGAGTTAGGAGTAGGGGACGGGTGAGGGTAAGGCTTCGGGGAAGGGTTAGGGTTAGGGTTCGGGCTAGGGTTAGGGTTAGTGGACGGGGACGGTTTAGGGTCCAGGTGAGGGTACGACAACGCTTTAGGGTGAGCGTACGTGTGAGGGCACGGGTTAGTGTTAGCGTACGGTTTAGGATTAGGGGACGGGTGAGGGTAAGGCTTCGGGGAAGGGTTAAGGTTAGGGTTCGGGCTAAGGTTAGGGTTAGGGGACGTGGGTGGTTTAGGGTCCAGGTGAGGGTACGACAACGCTTTAGGTTGAGCGTACGTGTGAGGGCGCGGGTTAGTGTTAGCGTACGGGTTAGGAATAGGGGACGGGTGCGGGTAAGGCTTCGGGCAAGGGTTAGAGTTAGGGTTCGGGCTAGGCTTAGTGTTAGGGCACGGGGACGGTTTAGGGTCGAAGTGAGGGTATGACAACGCTTTAGGGTGAGCATACGTGTGAGGGCGCGGGTTAGTGTTAGCGTACGGGTTAGGATTATGGGACGGGTGAGGTTAAGGCATCGGGGAAGGGTTAGGGTTCGGGTTCGGGCTAGGGTTAGGGTTAGGGGACGGGGACGGTTTAGGGTCCAGGTGAGGGTACGACAACGCTTTAGGTTGAGCGTACGTGTGAGGGCGTGGGTTAGTGTTAGCGTACGGGTTAGGAGTAGGGGACGGGTGAGGGTAAGGCTTCGGGCAAGGGTTAGGGTTAGGGTTCGGGCTAGGGTTAGGGTTAGGGGACGGGCACTGTTTAGGGTCCAGGTGACGGTACGACAACGCTTTAGGGTGAGCGTATGTGTGAGGGCGCGAGTTAGTGTTAGCGTACGGGTTAGGATTAGGGGACAGGTGAGGGTAAGGCTTCAGGGAAGGGTTAAAGTTAGGGTTCGGGCTAGGGTTAGGGTTAGGGGACGGGGCCGGTTTAGGGTCTAGGTGAGGGTACGACAACGTTTTAGGGTGAGCGTACGTGTGAGGGCACGGGTTAGTGTTAGCGTACGGGTTAGGATTAGGGGACGGGTGAGCGTAAGGCTTCAGGGAAAGGTTAGGGTTATGGTTCGGGTTAGGGTTAGGGTTAGGGGACGGGTTCGGTTTAGGGTCCAGGTGAGGGTACGAAAACGCTTTACGGTGAGCGTACGTGTGAGGGCGCGGGTTAGTGTTACTGTACGGGTTTGGATTAGGGGACGGGTGAGGGTAAGGCTTCGTGGAAGGGTTAGGGTTAGGGTTCGGGCTAGGGTTAGGGTTAGGGGAAGGGGACGGTTTAGGGTCCAGGTGACGCTACGACAGCGCTTTTGGGTGAGCGTACGTGTGAGGGCGCGGGTTAGTGTTAGCGTACGGGTTAGCATTATGGTACGGGTGAGGGGAAGACTTCAGGGAAGGGTTAGGTTTAGGATTCAGGCTAGTGTTAGGGTAAGGGGACGGGGACGGTTTAGGGTCCAGGTTAGGGCACGAAAACGCTTTAGGGTGAGCGTACCTGTGAGGGCACGGGTTAGTGTTAGCGTACGGGTTAGGATTAGGGGACGGGTGAGGGTAAGGCTTCGGGGAAGGGTTAGGGTTAGGGTTCGGGCTAGGGTTAGGGTTAGGGGACGGGGACGGTTTAGGGTCAAGGTGCGGATATGACAACGCTTTAGGGTGAGTGTACGTGTGAGGGCGCGGGTTAGTGTTAGCGTACGGGTTAGGATTAGGGAACGGGTGAGTGTAAGGCTTCTGGGAAAGGTTAGCTTTAGGGTTTGGGCTAGGGTTAGGGTTAGGGGACGGGGACGGTTTAGGGTCCAGCTGAGGGTACGACAACGCTTTAGGGTGAGCGTACGTGTGAGGGCGCAGGTTAGTGTTAGCGTACGGGTTAGGATTAGGGGAAGGGTGAGGTTAAGACATCGGGGAAGGGTTAGGGTTAGGGTTCGGGCTAGGGTTAGGGTTAGGGGACGAGGACGGTTTAGGGTCCAGGTGAGGGTATGACAACGCTTTAGGTTGAGTGTACGTGTGAGGGCGCGGGTTAGTGTTAGCGTACGGGTTAGGAATAGGGGACGGGTGATGGTAAGGCTTCGGGCAAGGGTTAGAGTTTGGGTTCGGCTAGGGTTAGGGTTAAGGCACGGGGACGGTTTACGGTCCAGGTGAGGGTACGACAACGCTTTAGGGTGAGCGTACGTGTGAGGGCGCGGGTTAGTGTTAGCGTACGGGTTAGGAGTAGGGGACGGGTGAGGTTAAGGCATCGGGGAAGTGTTAGGGTTCGGGTTCGGGCTAGGGTTAGGGTTAGGGGACGGGGACGGTTTAGGGTCCAGGTGAGGGTACGACAACGCTTTAGGTTGAGCGTACGTGTGAGGGCGCGGGTTAGTGTTAGTGTACGGGTTAGGAGTAGGGGACGGGTGAGGGTAAGGCTTCGGGCAAGGGTTAGGGTTAGGGTTCGGGCTAGGGTTAGGGTTAGGGGATGAGGACGGTTTAGGGTCCAGGTGAGGGTACGACAACGCTTTAGGTTGAGCGTACGTTTGAGGGCGCGGGTTAGTGTTAGCGTACGGGTTAAGAATAGGGGACGGGTGAGGGTAAGGCTTCGGGCAAGGGTTAGAGTTAGGGTTCGGGTTAGGGTTAGGGTTAGGGCACGGGGACGGTTTAGGGTCCAGGTGAGGGTACGACAACGCTTTAGGGTGAGCGTATGTGTGAGTGTGCGGGTTAGTGTTAGCGTACGGGTTAGGAGTAGGGGACGGGTGAGGGTAAGGCTTCGGGGAAGGGTTAGGATTAGGGTTCGGGCTAGGGTTAGGGTTAGGGGACGGGGACAGTTTAGGGTCCAGGTGAGGGTACGACAACGCTTTAGGGTGAGCGTACGTGTGAGGGCACGGGTTAGTGTTAGCGTACGGTTTAGGATTAGGGGACGGGTGAGGGTAAGGCTTCGGGGAAGTGTTAGGGTTAGGGTTCTGGCTAAGGTTAGGGTTACGGGACGTGGGTGGTTTAGGGTCCAGGTGAGGGTACGACAACGCTTTAGGTTGAGCGTACGTTTGAGGGCGTGGGTTAGTGTTAGCGTACGGGTTAGGATTAGGGGTCGGGTGAGGGTAAGGCTTCGGGGAAGGGTTAGGGTAAGGGTTCGCGCTAGGGTTAGGGTTAGGTGACGGGGACGATTTAGGGTCCAGGTGGGTGTACGACAACGCTTTAGGGTGAGCATACGTGTGAGGGGGAGGGTTAGTGTTAGCGTACGGGTTAGGATTAGGGGATGGGTGAGGGTAATTCTTCGGGGAAGGGTTAAGGTTAGGGTTCGGGCTAGGGTTAGGGTTACGGGACGGGGACGGTTTAGGGTCCAGGTGAGGGTACGACAATGCTTTTGGGTGAGCGTACGTGTGAGGGCGCGAGTTAGTGTTAGCGTACGGGTTAGGATTAGGGGCCGGGTGAGTGTAAGGCTTCGGGGAAAGATTAGGGTTATGGTTCGGGTTAGGGTTAGGGTTAGGGGACGGGGTCGGTTTAGGGTCCAGGTGAGGGTACGACAACGCTTTACGGTGAGCGTACGTGTGAGGGCGCGGGTTAGTGTTAGTGTACGGGTTAGGATTAGGGGACGGGTGAGTGTAAGGCTTCGTGGAAGGGTTAGGGTTAGGGTTCGGGCTATGATTAGGGTTAGGGGAAGGGGACGGTTTAGGGTCCAGGTGAGGGTACGACAGTGCTTTTGGGTGAGCGTACGTGTGAGGGCGCGAGTTAGTGTTAGCGTACGGGTTAGCATTAGGGTACGGGTGAGGGTAAGGCTTCAGGGAAGGGTTAGGTTTAGGGTTCAGGCTAGTGTTAGGGTAAGGGGACGGGGACGGTTTAGGGTCCAGGTGAGGGTACGACAACGCTTTAGGGTGAGCGTACCTGTGAGGGCACGGGTTAGTGTTAGTGTACGGTTTAGGATTAGGGGTCGGGTGAGGGTAAGGCTTCGGGGAAGGGTTAGGGTTAAAGTTCGGGCTAGGGTTAGGGTTCGAGGACGGGGACGGTTTAGGATCCAGGTGAGGGTACGACAACGCTTTAGGGTGAGCGTACGTGTGCGGACGCGGGTTAGTGTTAGCGTACAGTTTAGGATTAGGGGACGGGTGAGGGTAAGGCTTCGGGAAAGGGTTAGGGTTAGGGTTCGGGCTAGGGTTAGGGTTAGGGGACGGGGACGGTTTAGGGTCAAGGTGCGGATATGACAACGCTTTAGGGTGAGTGTACGTGTGAGGTCGCGGGTTAGTGTTAGCGTACGGGTTAGGATTAGGGGACGGGTGAGTGTAAGGCTTCTGCGAAAGGTTAGCTTTAGGGTTCGGGCTAGGGTTAGGGTTAGGGGACGGGGACGGTTTAGGGTCCAGGTGAGGGTACGACAACGCTTTAGGGTGAGCGTACGTGTGAGGGCCCAGGTTACTGTTAGCGTACGGGTTAGGATTAGGGGACGGGTGAGGGTAAGGCTTCGGGGAAGGGTTAGGGTTAGGGTTCGGGCTAGGTTTAGGGTTAGGGGACGAAGACGGTTTAGGGTCCAGGTGAGGGTACAACAACGCTTTAGGTTGAGCGTACGTGTGAGGGCGCGGGTTAGTTTTAGCGTACGGGTTAGGATTAGTGGACGGGTGAGGGTAAGGCTTCGGGCAAGGGTTAGGGTTAGGGTTCGGGCTAGGGTTAGGTTTAGGGGACGGGGACGGTTTAGGGTCCAGCTGAGGGTACGAGAACGCTTTAGGGTGAGCGTACGTGTGAGGGCGCAGGTTAGTGTTAGCGTACGGGTTAGGATTAGGGGAAGGGTTAGGTTAAGACATCGGGGAAGGGTCAGGGTTAGGGTTAGGTTTCGGGCTAGTGTTAGGGTTAGGTGACGAGGACGGTTTAGGGTCCAGGTGAGGGTACGACAACGCTTTAGGTTTACCGTACGTGTGAGGGTGCGGGTTAGTGTTAGCGTACGAGTTAGGAGTAGGGGACGGGTGAGGGTAAGGCTTCGGGGAAGGGTTAGGGTTAGGGTTCGGGCTAGGGTTAGAGTTAGGGGACGGGAACGGTTTAGGGTCCAGGTGAGGGTACGACAACGCTTTAGGGTGAGCGTACGTGTGAGGGCACGGGTTAGTGTTAGCGTACGGTTTAGGATTAGGGGACGGGTGAGGGTACGGCTTCGGGGAAGGGTTAAGGTTAGGGTTCGGGCTAAGGTTAGGGTTAGGGGACGTGGGTGGTTTAGGGTCCAGGTGAGGGTACGACAACACTTTAGGGTGAGCGTACGTGTGAGGGCGTGGGTTAGTGTTAGCGTACGTGTTAGGATTAGGGGACGGGTGAGGGTAAGGCTTCCGTGAAGGTTTAGGGTTAGGGTTCGGGCTAGGGTTAGGGTTAGCGGACGGGGACGGTTTAGTGTCCAGGTGAGGGTACGACAACGCTTTAGGGTGAGCGTACGTGTGAGGGCGCGGGTTAGTGTTAGCGTACGGTTTAGGTTTAGGGGACGCGTGAGGGTAAGGCTTCGGGGAAGGGTTAGGGTTAGGGTTCGGGCTAAGGTTAGGGTTAGGTGACGCGGACGGCTTAGGGTCCAGGTGAGGGTACGACAAGTCTTTAGGTTGAGCGTACGTTTGAGGGCGCGGGTTAGTGTTAGCGTTCGGGTTAGGATTAGGGGACGGGTGAGGGTAAGGCTTAGGGGAAGGGTTAGGTGTAAGGTTCGGGCTAGGGTTAGGGTTAGGGGAGGGGGACGTTTTAGGGTCCAGGTGAGGGTACGAGAACGCTTTAGGGTGAGTGTACGTGTGAGGGCTCGGGTTAGTGTTAGCGTACGGGTTAGGATTAGGGGACGGGTGAGGGTAAGGCTTCTGGGAAGTGTTAGGGTTAGGGGTCGGGCTAGGGTTAGGGTTAGGGGACGGGGACGGTTTAGGGTCCAGGTGAGGGTACGACAACGCTTTAGGGTGAACGTACGTGTGAGGGCGTGGGTTAGTGTTAGCGTACGGGTTAGGATTAGGGGACGGGTGAGGGTAAGGCTTCGGGGAAGGTTTAGGGTTAGGGTTCGGGCTAGGGTTAGGGTTAGGGGACGAGGACGGTTTAGGGTCCAGCTGAGGGTATGACAATGCTTTAGGGTGAGCGTACGTGTGAGGGCGCAGGTTAGTGTTAGCGTACGGGTTAGGATTAGGGAACGGGTGAGGTTAAGACATCGGGGAAGGGTTAGGGTTAGGGTTCGGGCTAGGGTTAGGGTTAGGGGACGAGGACGGTTTAGGGTCCAGGTGAGAGTACGACAGCGCTTTAGGTTGAGCGTACGTGTGAGGGCGCGGGTTAGTGTTAGCATACGGGTTAGGAATAGGTGACGGGTGATGGTAAGGCTTCGGGCAAGGGTTAGAGTTTGGGTTCGGGCTAGGGTTAGGGTTAGGGCACGGGGATGGTTTAGGGTCCAGGTGAGTGTACGACAACGCTTTAGGGTGAGTGTATGTGTGAGGGCGCGGGTTAGCGTTAGCGTACGGGTTAGGATTAGGGGACGGGTGAGTTTAAGGCATCGGGGAAGGGTTAGGGTTCGGGTTCGGGTTAGGGTTAGGGTTAGGGGACGGGGACGGTTTAGGGTCCAGGTGACGGTACGACAATGCTTTAGGTTGAGCGTACGTGTGAGGGCGCGGGTTAGTGTTAGCGTACGGGTTAGGAGTAGGGGACGGGTGAGGGTAAGGCTTCGGGCAAGGGTTAGGGTTAGGGTTCGGGCTAGGGTTAGGGTTAGGGGACGGGGACGGTTTAGGGTCCAGGTGAGGGTACGACAACGCTTTAGGGTGAGCGTACGTGTGCGGGCACGGGTTAGTGTTAGCGTACGGTTTAGGATTAGGGGACGGGTGAGGGTAAGGCTTCGGGGAAGGGTTAGGTTTAGGGTTCGGGCTAGGGTTAGGGTTATGGGACGGGGACGGTTTAGGGTGCAGGTGAGGGTACGACAACGCTTTAGGGTGAGCGTACGTGTGAGGGCGCGGGTTAGTGTTAGCGTACGGGTTAGGATTAGCGGACGGGTGAGGGTAAGGCTTCGGGGAAGGGTTAGGGTTAGGGTTCGGGCTAGGGTTAGGGTTAGGGTACGGGGACGGTTTAGGGTGCAAGTGAGGGTACGACAACGCTTTAGGGTGAGCGTACGTGTGAGGGCGCGTGTTAGTGTTAGCGTACGGGTTAGGATTAGGGGACGGGTGAGGGTAAGGCTTCGGGGAAGGGTTAGGGTTAGGGTTCGGGCTAGGGTTAGGGTTAGGGGACGGGGACGGTTTAGGGTCCAGGTGAGGGTACGACAACGTTTTAGGTTGAGCGTACGTGTGAGGGCGTGGGTTAGTGTTAGCGTACGGGTTAGGAGTAGGGGACGGGTGAGGGTAAGGCTTCGGGCAAGGGTTAGGGTTAGGGTTCGGGCTAGGGTTAGGGTTAGGGGACGGGCACTGTTTAGGGTCCAGGTGACGGTACGACAACGCTTTAGGGTGAGCGTATGTGTGAGGGCGGGAGTTAGTGTTAGCGTACGGGTTAGGATTAGGGGACAGGTGAGGGTAAGGCTTCGGGGAAGGGTTAAAGTTAGGGTTCGGGCTAGGGTTAGGGTTAGGGGACGGGGCCGGTTTAGGGTCTAGGTGAGGGTACGACAACGTTTTAGGGTGAGCGTACGTGTGAGGGCACGGGTTAGTGTTAGCGTACGGGTTAGGATTAGGGGACGGGTGAGCGTAAGGCTTCAGGGAAAGGTTAGGGTTATGGTTCGGGTTAGGGTTAGGGTTAGGGGACGGGGTCGGTTTAGGGTCCAGGTGAGGGTACGAAAACGCTTTACGGTGAGCGTACGTGTGAGGGCGCGGGTTAGTGTTACTGTACGGGTTTGGATTAGGGGACGGGTGAGGGTAAGGCTTCGTGGAAGGGTTAGGGTTAGGGTTCGGGCTAGGGTTAGGGTTAGGGGAAGGGGACGGTTTAGGGTCCAGGTGACGGTACGACAGCGCTTTTGGGTGAGCGTACGTGTGAGGGCGCGGGTTAGTGTTAGCGTATGGGTTAGCATTATGGTACGCGTGAGGGGAAGACTTCAGGGAAGGGTTAGGTTTAGGATTCAGGCTAGTGTTAGGGTAAGGGGACGGGGACGGTTTAGGGTCCAGGTTAGGGCACGAAAACGCTTTAGGGTGAGCGTACCTGTGAGGGCACGGGTTAGTGTTAGCGTACGGGTTAGGATTAGGGGACGGGTGAGGGTAAGGCTTCGGGGAAGGGTTAGGGTTAGGGTACGGGCTAGGGTTAGGGTTAGGGGACGGGGACGGTTTAGGGTCAAGGTGCGGATATGACAACGCTTTAGGGTGAGTGTACGTGTGAGGGCGCGGGTTAGTGTTAGCGTACGGGTTAGGATTAGGGAACGGGTGAGGGTAAGGCTTCTGGGAAAGGTTAGCTTTAGGGTTTGGGCTAGGGTTAGGGTTAGGGGACGGGGACGGTTTAGGGTCCAGCTGAGGGTACGACAACGCTTTAGGGTGAGCGTACGTGTGAGGGCGCAGGTTAGTGTTAGCGTACGGGTTAGGATTAGGGGAAGGGTGAGGTTAAGACATCGGGGAAGGGTTAGGGTTAGGGTTCGGGCTAGGGTTAGGGTTAGGGGACGAGGACGGTTTAGGGTCCAGGTGAGGGTATGACAACGCTTTAGGTTGAGTGTACGTGTGAGGGCGCGGGTTAGTGTTAGCGTACGGGTTAGGAATAGGGGACGGGTGATGGTAAGGCTTCGGGCAAGGGTTAGAGTTTGGGTTCGGCTAGGGTTAGGGTTAAGGCACGGGGACGGTTTACGGTCCAGGTGAGGGTACGACAACGCTTTAGGGTGAGCGTACATGTGAGGGCGCGGGTTAGTGTTAGCGTACGGGTTAGGAGTAGGGGACGGGTGAGGTTAAGGCATCGGGGAAGTGTTAGGGTTCGGGTTCGGGCTAGGGTTAGGGTTAGGGGACGGGGACGGTTTAGGGTCCAGGTGAGGGTACGACAACGCTTTAGGTTGAGCGTACGTGTGAGGGCGCGGGTTAGTGTTAGTGTACGGGTTAGGAGTAGGGGACGGGTGAGGGTAAGGCTTCGGGCAAGGGTTAGGGTTAGGGTTCGGGCTAGGGTTAGGGTTAGGGGATGAGGACGGTTTAGGGTCCAGGTGAGGGTACGACAACGCTTTAGGTTGAGCGTACGTTTGAGGGCGCGGGTTAGTGTTAGCGTACGGGTTAAGAATAGGGGACGGGTGAGGGTAAGGCTTCGGGCAAGGGTTAGAGTTAGGGTTCGGATTAGGGTTAGGGTTAGGGCACGGGGACGGTTTAGGGTCCAGGTGAGGGTACGACAACGCTTTAGGGTGAGCGTATGTGTGAGGGTGCGGGTTAGTGTTAGCGTACGGGTTAGGAGTAGGGGACGGGTGAGGGTAAGGCTTCGGGGAAGGGTTAGGATTAGGGTTCGGGCTAGGGTTAGGGTTAGGGGACGGGGACAGTTTAGGGTCCAGGTGAGGGTACGACAACGCTTTAGGGTGAGCGTACGTGTGAGGGCACGGGTTAGTGTTAGCGTACGGTTTAGGATTAGGGGACGGGTGAGGGTAAGGCTTCGGGGAAGTGTTAGGGTTAGGGTTCGGGCTAAGGTTAGGGTTACGGGACGTGGGTGGTTTAGGGTCCAGGTGAGGGTACGACAACGCTTTAGGTTGAGCGTACGTTTGAGGGCGTGGGTTAGTGTTAGCGTACGGGTTAGGATTAGGGGTCGGGTGAGGGTAAGGCTTCGGGGAAGGGTTAGGGTAAGGGTTCGCGCTAGGGTTAGGTTTAGGTGACGGGGACGATTTAGGGTCCAGGTGGGGGTACGACAACGCTTTAGGGTGAGCATACGTGTGAGGGGGAGGGTTAGTGTTAGCGTACGGGTTAGGATTAGGGGATGGGTGAGGGTAATTCTTCGGGGAAGGGTTAAGGTTAGGGTTCGGGCTAGGGTTAGGGTTACGGGACGGGGACGGTTTAGGGTCCAGGTGAGGGTACGACAATGCTTTTGGGTGAGCGTACGTGTGAGGGCGCGAGTTAGTGTTAGCGTACGGGTTAGGATTAGGGGCCGGGTGAGTGTAAGGCTTCGGGGAAAGATTAGGGTTATGGTTCGGGTTAGGGTTAGGGTTAGGGGACGGGGTCGGTTTAGGGTCCAGGTGAGGGTACGACAACGCTTTACGGTGAGCGTACGTGTGAGGGCGCGGGTTAGTGTTAGTGTACGGGTTAGGATTAGGGGACGGGTGAGTGTAAGGCTTCGTGGAAGGGTTAGGGTTAGGGTTCGGGCTATGATTAGGGTTAGGGGAAGGGGACGGTTTAGGGTCCAGGTGAGGGTACGACAGTGCTTTTGGGTGAGCGTACGTGTGAGGGCGCGAGTTAGTGTTAGCGTACGGGTTAGCATTAGGGTACGGGTGAGGGTAAGGCTTCAGGGAAGGGTTAGGTTTAGGGTTCAGGCTAGTGTTAGGGTAAGGGGACGGGGACGGTTTAGGGTCCAGGTGAGGGTACGACAACGCTTTAGGGTGAGCGTACCTGTGAGGGCACGGGTTAGTGTTAGTGTACGGGTTAGGATTAGGGGTCGGGTGAGGGTAAGGCTTCGGGGAAGGGTTAGGGTTAAAGTTCGGGCTAGGGTTAGGGTTCGAGGACGGGGACGGTTTAGGATCCAGGTGAGGGTACGACAACGCTTTAGGGTGAGCGTACGTGTGCGGACGCGGGTTAGTGTTAGCGTACAGTTTAGGATTAGGGGACGGGTGAGGGTAAGGCTTCGGGGAAGGGTTAGGGTTAGGGTTCGGGCTAGGGTTAGGGTTAGGGGACGGGGACGGTTTAGGGTCAAGGTGCGGATATGACAACGCTTTAGGGTGAGTGTACGTGTGAGGTCGCGGGTTAGTGTTAGCGTACGGGTTAGGATTAGGGGACGGGTGAGTGTAAGGCTTCTGGGAAAGGTTAGCTTTAGGGTTCGGGCTAGGGTTAGGGTTAGGGGACGGGGACGGTTTAGGGTCCAGGTGAGGGTACGACAACGCTTTAGGGTGAGCGTACGTGTGAGGGCCCAGGTTACTGTTAGCGTACGGGTTAGGATTAGGGGACGGGTGAGGGTAAGGCTTCGGGGAAGGGTTAGGGTTAGGGTTCGGGCTAGGTTTAGGGTTAGGGGACGAAGACGGTTTAGGTTCCAGGTGAGGGTACAACAACGCTTTAGGTTGAGCGTACGTGTGAGGGCGCGGGTTAGTTTTAGCGTACGGGTTAGGATTAGTGGACGGGTGAGGGTAAGGCTTCGGGCAAGGGTTAGGGTTAGGGTTCGGGCTAGGGTTAGGTTTAGGGGACGGGGACGGTTTAGGGTCCAGCTGAGGGTACGAGAACGCTTTAGGGTGAGCGTACGTGTGAGGGCGCAGGTTAGTGTTAGCGTACGGGTTAGGATTAGGGGAAGGGTGAGGTTAAGACATCGGGGAAGGGTCAGGGTTAGGGTTAGGTTTCGGGCTAGTGTTAGGGTTAGGTGACGAGGACGGTTTAGGGTCCAGGTGAGGGTACGACAACGCTTTAGGTTTACCGTACGTGTGAGGGTGCGGGTTAGTGTTAGCGTACGAGTTAGGAGTAGGGGACGGGTGAGGGTAAGGCTTCGGGGAAGGGTTAGGGTTAGGGTTCGGGCTAGGGTTAGAGTTAGGGGACGGGAACGGTTTAGGGTCCAGGTGAGGGTACGACAACGCTTTAGGGTGAGCGTACGTGTGAGGGCACGGGTTAGTGTTAGCGTACGGTTTAGGATTAGGGGACGGGTGAGGGTACGGCTTCGGGGAAGGGTTAAGGTTAGGGTTCGGGCTAAGGTTAGGGTTAGGGGACGTGGGTGGTTTAGGGTCCAGGTGAGGGTACGACAACGCTTTAGGTTGAGCGTACGTGTGAGGGCGCGGGTTAGTGTTAGCGTACGGGTTAGGATTAGGGGACGGGTGAGGGTAAGGCTTCGGGGAAGGTTTAGGGTTAGGGTTCGGGCTAGGGTTAGGGTTAGGGTACGGGGACGGTTTAGGGTGCAAGTGAGGGTACGACAACGCTTTAGGGTGAGCGTACGTGTGAGGGCGCGGGTTAGTGTTAGCGTACGGGTTAGGATTAGGGGACGGGTGAGGGTAAGGGTTCGGGGAAGGGTTAGGGTTAGGGTTCGGGCTAGGGTTAGGGTTAGGGGACGGTGACGGTTTAGGGTCCATGTGAGGGTACGACAACACTTTAGGGTGAGCGTACGTGTGAGGGCGCGGGTTAGTGTTAGCGTACGTGTTAGGATTAGGGGACGGGTGAGGGTAAGGCTTCCGTGAAGGGTTAGGGTTAGGGTTCGGGCTAGGGTTAGGGTTAGCGGACGGGGACGGTTTAGGGTCCAGGTGAGGGTACGACAACGCTTTAGGGTGAGCGTACGTGTGAGGGCGCGGGTTAGTGTTAGCGTACGGTTTAGGTTTAGGGGACGCGTGAGGGTAAGGCTTCGGGGAAGGGTTAGGGTTAGGGTTCGGGCTAAGGTTAGGGTTAGGGGACGAGGACGGTTTAGGGTCCAGCTGAGGGTATGACAATGCTTTAGGGTGAGCGTACGTGTGAGGGCGCAGGTTAGTGTTAGCGTACGGGTTAGGATTAGGGAACGGGTGAGGTTAAGACATCGGGGAAGGGTTAGGGTTAGGGTTCGGGCTAGGGTTAGGGTTAGGGGACGAGGACGGTTTAGGGTCCAGGTGAGAGTACGACAGCGCTTTAGGTTGAGCGTACGTGTGAGGGCGCGGGTTAGTGTTAGCATACGGGTTAGGAATAGGTGACGGGTGATGGTAAGGCTTCGGGCAAGGGTTAGAGTTTGGGTTCGGGCTAGGGTTAGGGTTAGGGCACGGGGATGGTTTAGGATCCAGGTGAGTGTACGACAACGCTTTAGGGTGAGTGTATGTGTGAGGGCGCGGGTTAGTGTTAGCGTACGGGTTAGGATTAGGGGACGGGTGAGTTTAAGGCATTGGGGAAGGGTTAGGGTTCGGGTTCGGGTTAGGGTTAGGGTTAGGGGACGGGGACGGTTTAGGGTCCAGGTGACGGTACGACAATGCTTTAGGTTGAGCGTACGTGTGAGGGCGCGGGTTAGTGTTAGCGTACGGGTTAGGAGTAGGGGACGGGTGAGGGTAAGGCTTCGGGCAAGGGTTAGGGTTAGGGTTCGGGCTAGGGTTAGGGTTAGGGGACGGGGACGGTTTAGGGTCCAGGTGAGGGTACGACAACGCTTTAGGGTGAGCGTACGTGTGCGGGCACGGGTTAGTCTTAGCGTACGGTTTAGGATTAGGGGACGGGTGAGGGTAAGGCTTCGGGGAAGGGTTAGGTTTAGGGTTCGGGCTAGGGTTAGGGTTAGGGGACGGGGACGGTTTAGGGTGCAGGTGAGGGTACGACAACGCTTTAGGGTGAGCGTACGTGTGAGGGCGCGGGTTAGTGTTAGCGTACGGGTTAGGATTAGCGGACGGGTGAGGGTAAGGTTTCGGGGAAGGGTTAGGGTTAGGGTTCGGGCTAGGGTTAGGGTTAGGGTACGGGGACGGTTTAGGGTGCAAGTGAGGGTACGACAACGCTTTAGGGTGAGCATACGTGTGAGGGCGCGTGTTAGTGTTAGCGTACGGGTTAGGATTAGGGGACGGGTGAGGGTAAGGCTTCGGGGAAGGGTTAGGGTTAGGGTTCGGGCTAGGGTTAGGGTTAGGGGACGGGGACGGTTTAGGGTCCAGGTGAGGGTACGACAACACTTTAGGGTGAGCGTAGGTGTGAGGGCGCGGGTTAGTGTTAGGGTACGGGTTAGGATTAAGGGACGGGTGACGGTAAGGCTTCCGGGAAGGTTTAGGGTTAGGGTTCGGGCTAGGGTTAGGGTTAGGGGACGGGGACGGTTTAGGGTCCAGGTGAGGGTACGACAAGTCTTTAGGTTGAGCGTACGTTTGAGGGCGCGGGTTAGTGTTAGCGTACGGGTTAGGATTAGGGGACGGGTGAGGGTAAGGCTTAGGGGAAGGGTTAGGTGTAAGGTTCGGGCTAGGGTTAGGGTTAGGGGAGGGGGACGTTTTAGGGTCCAGGTGAGGTTACGACAACGCTTTAGGGTGAGCGTACTTGTGAGGGCTCTGGTTAGTGTTAGCGTACGGGTTAGGATTAGGGGACGGGTGAGGGTAAGGCTTCTGGGAAGGGTTAGGGTTAGGGTTCGGGCTAGGGTTAGGGTTAGGGGACGGGGACGGTTTAGGGTCCAGGTGAGGGTACGACAACGCTTTAGGGTGAGCGTACGTGTGAGGGCGTGGGTTAGTGTTAGCGTACGGGTTAGGATTAGGGGACGGGTGAGGGTAAGGCTTCGGGGAAGGTTTAGGGTTAGGGTTCGGGCTAGCGTTAGGGTTAGGGGACGAGGACGGTTTAGGGTCCAGGTGAGGGTACGACAACGCTTTAGGGTGAGCGTACGTGTGCGGGCGCGGGTTAGTGTTAGCGTACGGGTTAGGATTATTGGACGGGTGAGGGTAAGGCTTCGGGCAAGGGTTAGTGTTAGGGTTCGGGCTAGGGTTAGTTTTATGGGACGGGGACGGTTTAGGGTCCAGCTGAGGGTACGACAACGCTTTAGGGTGAGCGTACGTGTGAGGGTGCGGGTTAGTGTTAGCATACGGGTTAGGAATAGGGGACGGGTGATGGTAAGGCTTCGGGCAAGTGTTAGAGTTTTGGTTCGGGCTAGGGTTAGGGTTAGGGCACGGGGACGGTTTAGGGTCCAGGTGAGGGTACGACAACGCTTTAGGGTGAGCGTACGTGTGAGGGCGTGGGTTAGTGTTAGCGTAAGGGTTAGGATTAGGGGACGGGTGAGGTTAAGGCATCGGGGAAGGGTTAGGTTTCGGGTTCGGTCTAGGGTTAGGGGACGGGGACGGTTTAGGGTCCAGGTGAGGGTACGGCAACTCTTTAGGTTGAGCGTTCGTGTGAGGGCGTGGGTTAGTGTTAGCGTACGGGTTAGGAGTAGGGGACGGGTGAGGGTAAGGCTTCGGGCAAGGGTTAGGGTTAGGGTTCGGGCTAGGGTTAGGGTTAGGGGACGGGGACGGTTTAGGGTCCAGGTGAGGGTACGACAACGCTTTAGGGTGAGCGTACGTGTTAGGGCACAGGTTAGTGTTAGCGTACGGTTTAGGATTAGGGGACGGGTGAGGGTAAGGCTTCGGGGAAGGTTTAGGGTTAAGGTTCGGGCTAGGGTTAGGGTTAGGGGACGGGGACGGTTTAGGGTCCAGGTGATGGTACGACAACGCTTTAGGGTGAGCATACTTGTGAGGGCACGGGTTAGTGTTAGCGTACGGGTTAGGATTAGGGGACGGGTGAGGGTAAGGCTTCGGGGAAGGGTTAGGGTAAGGGTTCGGGCTAGTGTTAGGGTTAGGTGACGGGGACGATTTAGGGTCCAGGTGAGGGTACGACAACGCTTTAGGGTGAGCGTACGTGTGAGGGTGCGGGTTAGTGTTAGCGTACGGGTTAGGATTAGGGGACGGGTGAGGGTAAGGCTTCGGGGAAGGTTTAGGGTTAGGGTTCAGGCTAGGGTTAGGGTTAGGGTACGGGACGGTTTAGGGTGCAAGTTAGGGTACGACAACGCTTTAGGGTGAGCGTACCTGTGAGGGCGCGGGTTAGTGTTAGCGTACGGGTTAGGATTAGGGGACGGGTGAGGGTAAGGCTTCGGGGAAGGGTTAGGGTTAGGGTTCGGGCTAGGGTTAGGGTTAGGGGACGGGGACGGTTTAGGGTCCAGGTGAGGGTACGACAACACTTTAGGGTGAGCGTACGTGTGAGGGCGCGGGTTAGTGTTAGCGTACGTGTTAGGATTAGGGGACGGGTGAGGGTAAGGCTTCTGGGAAGTGTTAGGGTTAGGGTTCGGGCTAGGGTTAGGGTTAGGGGACGGGGACGGTTTAGGGTCCAGGTGAGGGTACGACAACGCTTTAGGGTGAACGTACGTGTGAGGGCGTGGGTTAGTGTTAGCGTACGGGTTAGGATTAGGGGACGGGTGAGGGTAAGGCTTCGGGGAAGGTTTAGGGTTAGGGTTCGGGCTAGGGTTAGGGTTAGGGGACGAGGACGGTTTAGGGTCCAGCTGAGGGTATGACAATGCTTTAGGGTGAGCGTACGTGTGAGGGCGCAGGTTAGTGTTAGCGTACGGGTTAGGATTAGGGAACGGGTGAGGTTAAGACATCGGGGAAGGGTTAGGGTTAGGGTTCGGGCTAGGGTTAGGGTTAGGGGACGAGGACGGTTTAGGGTCCAGGTGAGAGTACGACAGCGCTTTAGGTTGAGCGTACGTGTGAGGGCGCGGGTTAGTGTTAGCATACGGGTTAGGAATAGGTGACGGGTGATGGTAAGGCTTCGGGCAAGGGTTAGAGTTTGGGTTCGGGCTAGGGTTAGGGTTAGGGCACGGGGATGGTTTAGGGTCCAGGTGAGTGTACGACAACGCTTTAGGGTGAGTGTATGTGTGAGGGCGCGGGTTAGTGTTAGCGTACGGGTTAGGATTAGGGGACGGGTGAGTTTAAGGCATCGGGGAAGGGTTAGGGTTCGGGTTCGGGTTAGGGTTAGGGTTAGGGGACGGGGACGGTTTAGGGTGCAGGTGAGGGTACGACAACGCTTTAGGGTGAGCGTACGTGTGAGGGCGCGGGTTAGTGTTAGCGTACGGGTTAGGATTAGCGGACGGGTGAGGGTAAGGCTTCGGGGAAGGGTTAGGGTTAGGGTTCGGGCTAGGGTTAGGGTTAGGGTACGGGGACGGTTTAGGGTGCAAGTGAGGGTACGACAACGCTTTAGGGTGAGCGTACGTGTGAGGGCGCGTGTTAGTGTTAGCGTACGGGTTAGGATTAGGGGACGGGTGAGGGTAAGGCTTCGGGGAAGGGTTAGGGTTAGGGTTCGGGCTAGGGTTAGGGTTAGGGGACGGGGACGGTTTAGGGTCCAGGTGAGGGTACGACAACACTTTAGGGTGAGCGTAGGTGTGAGGGCGTGGGTTAGTGTTAGGGTACGGGTTAGGATTAGGGGACGGGTGAGGGTAAGGCTTCCGGGAAGGTTTAGGGTTAAGGTTCGGGCTAGGGTTAGGGTTAGGGGACGGGGACGGTTTAGGGTCCAGGTGAGGGTACGACAACGCTTTAGGGTGAGCCTACGTGTGAGGGCGTGGGTTAGTGTTAGCGTACGGGTTAGGATTATTGGACGGGTGAGGGTAAGGCTTCGGGCAAGGGTTAGTGTTAGGGTTCGGGCTAAGGTTAGGGTTAGGTGACGGGGACGGTTTAGGGTCCAGGTGAGGGTACGACAAGTCTTTAGGTTGAGCGTACGTTAGAGGGCGCGGGTTAGTGTTAGCGTACGGGTTAGGATTAGGGGACGCGTGAGGGTAAGGCTTAGGGGAAGGGTTAGGTGTAAGGTTGGGGCTAGGGTTAGGGTTAGGGGAGGGGGACGTTTTAGGGTCCAGGTGAGGTTACAACAACGCTTTAGGGTGAGCGTACTTGTGAGGGCTCTGGTTAGTGTTAGCGTACGGGTTAGGATTAGGGGACGGGTGAGGGTAAGGCTTCTGGGAAGGGTTAGGGTTAGGGTTCGGGCTAGGGTTAGGGTTAGGGGACGGGGACGGTTTAGGGTCCAGGTGAGGGTACGACAACGCTTTAGGGTGAGCGTACGTGTGAGGGCGTGGGTTAGTGTTAGCGTACGGGTTAGGATTAGGGGACGGGTGAGGGTAAGGCTTCGGGGAAGGTTTAGGGTTAGGGTTCGGGCTAGCGTTAGGGTTAGGGGACGAGGACGGTTTAGGGTCCAGGTGAGGGTACGACAACGCTTTAGGGTGAGCGTACGTGTGCGGGCGCGGGTTAGTGTTAGCGTACGGGTTAGGATTATTGGACGGGTGAGGGTAAGGCTTCGGGCAAGGGTTAGTGTTAGGGTTCGGGCTAGGGTTAGTTTTATGGGACGGGGACGGTTTAGGGTCCAGCTGAGGGTACGACAACGCTTTAGGGTGAGCGTACGTGTGAGGGCGCGGGTTAGTGTTAGCATACGGGTTAGGAATAGGGGACGGGTGATGGTAAGGCTTCGGGCAAGTGTTAGAGTTTTGGTTCGGGCTAGGGTTAGCGTTAGGGCACGGGGACGGTTTAGGGTCCAGGTGAGGGTACGACAACGCTTTAGGGTGAGCGTACGTGTGAGGGCGCGGGTTAGTGTTAGCGTAAGGGTTAGGATTAGGGGACGGGTGAGGTTAAGGCATCGGGGAAGGGTTAGGTTTCGGGTTCGGTCTAGGGTTAGGGGACGGGGACGGTTTAGGGTCCAGGTGAGGGTACGACAACTCTTTAGGTTGAGCGTTCGTGTGAGGGCGTGGGTTAGTGTTAGCGTACGGGTTAGGAGTAGGGGACGGGTGAGGGTAAGGCTTCGGGCAAGGGTTAGGGTTAGGGTTCGGGCTAGGGTTAGGGTTAGGGGACGGGGACGGTTTAGGGTCCAGGTGAGGGTACGACAACGCTTTAGGGTGAGCGTACGTGTTAGGGCACGGGTTAGTGTTAGCGTACGGTTTAGGATTAGGGGACGGGTGAGGGTAAGGCTTCGGGGAAGGTTTAGGGTTAAGGTTCGGGCTAGGGTTAGGGTTAGGGGACGGGGACGGTTTAGGGTCCAGGTGATGGTACGACAACGCTTTAGGGTGAGCATACTTGTGAGGGCACGGGTTAGTGTTAGCGTACGGGTTAGGATTAGGGGACGGGTGAGGGTAAGGCTTCGGGGAAGGGTTAGGGTAAGGGTTCGGGCTAGTGTTAGGGTTAGGTGACGGGGACGATTTAGGGTCCAGGTGAGGGTACGACAACGCTTTAGGGTGAGCGTACGTGTGAGGGTGCGGGTTAGTGTTAGCGTACGGGTTAGGATTAGGGGACGGGTGAGGGTAAGGCTTCGGGGAAGGTTTAGGGTTAGGGTTCAGGCTAGGGTTAGGGTTAGGGTACGGGACGGTTTAGGGTGCAAGTTAGGGTACGACAACGCTTTAGGGTGAGCGTACCTGTGAGGGCGCGGGTTAGTGTTAGCGTACGGGTTAGGATTAGGGGACGGGTGAGGGTAAGGCTTCGGGGAAGGGTTAGGGTTAGGGTTCGGGCTAGGGTTAGGGTTAGGGGACGGGGACGGTTTAGGGTCCAGGTGAGGGTACGACAACACTTTAGGGTGAGCGTACGTGTGAGGGCGCGGGTTAGTGTTAGCGTACGTGTTAGGATTAGGGGACGGGTGAGGGTAAGGCTTCCGTGAAGGTTTAGGGTTAGTGTTCGGGCTAGGGTTAGGGTTAGGGGATGGGGACGGTTTAGGGTCCAGGTGAGGGTACGACAACGCTTTAGGGTGAGCGTACGTGTGAGGGCGCGGGTTAGTGTTAGCGTACGGTTTAGGTTTAGGGGACGGGTGAGGGTAAGGCTTCGGGGAAGGGTTAGGGTTAGGGTTCGGGTTAAGGTTAGGGTTAGGTGACGCGGACGGTTTAGGGTCCAGGTGAGGGTACGACAAGTCTTTAGGTTGAGCGTACGTTTGAGGGCGCGGGTTAGTGTTAGCGTACGGGTTAGGATTAGGGGACGGGTGAGGGTAAGGCTTAGGGGAAGGGTTAGGTGTAAGGTTCGGGCTAGGGTTAGGGTTAGGGGAGGGGGACGTTTTAGGGTCCAGGTGAGGGTACGACAACGCTTTAGGGTGAGCGTACGTGTGAGGGCTCGGGTTAGTGTTAGCGTACGGGTTAGGATTAGGGGACGGTTGAGGGTAAGGCTTCGGGGAAGGGTTAGGGTTAGGGTTCTGGCTAGGGTTAGGGTTAGGGGACGGGGATGGTTTAGGGTCCAGATGAGGGTACCACAACGCTTTAGGGTGAGCGTACGTGTGAGGGCGCGGGTTAGTGTTAGCGTACGGGTTAGGATTAGGGGACGGTTGAGGGTAAGGCTTCGGGGAAGTGTTAGGTTTAAGGTTCGGGCTAGGGTTAGGGTTAGGGGACGGGGACGGTTTAGGGTCCAGGTGAGGGTACGACAACGCTTTAGGGGGAGCGTACGTGTGAGAGCGCGTGTTAATGTCAGCGTACGGGTTAGGATTATGGGACGGGTGAGGGTCAGGCTTCGGGGTAGAGTTAGGTTTAGGGTTCCGGCTAGGGTTAGGGTTAGGGGACGGGGACGGTTTAGGGTCCAGGTGAGGGTACGACAACGCTTTAGGGTGAGCGTTCGTATGAGGGCACAATTTAGCGTTAGCGTACGGGTTAGTATTAGGTGACGGGTGAGGGTAAGGCTTCGGGGAAGGGTTAGGGTAAGGGTTCAGGCTCGGGTTAGGATTAGGGGACGGGGATGGTTTAGGGTCCAGGTGAGCGAACGACAACGCTTTAGGTTGAGCATACGTTTGAGGGCGCGGGTTAGTGTTAGCGTACGGGTTAGGATTATGGGACGGGTGAGGGTAAGGCTTCGGGGAAGGGTTAGGCTTAAGGTTCGGGCTAGGGTTAGGGTTAGGGGAGGGGGTCGGTTTATGGTCCAGGTGAGGGTACGACAACGCTTTAGGGTGAGCGTACGTGTGAGGGTACGGGTTAGTGTTAGCGTACGGGTTAGGATTAGGGGACGGGTGAGCGTAAGGCTTCAGGGAAAGGTTAGGGTTATGTTTAGGGTTAGGGTTAGGGGACAGGGTCGGTTTAGGGTCCAGGTGAGGGTACGACAACGCTTTACGGTGACCGTACGTGTGAGGGCGCGAGTTAGTGTTAGTGTACGGGTTAGGATTAGGGGACGGTTGAGTGTAAGGCTTCATGGAAGTGTTAGGTTTAGGGTTCGGGCTAGGCTTAGGGTTAGGGGACGGGGACGGTTTAGGGTCCAGGTGAGGGTACGACAACGTTTTAGGGTGAGCGTACGTGTGAGGGCGCGGGTTAGTGTTAGCGTACGGGTTAGCATTAGTGTACGGGTGAGGGTAAGGCTTCAGGGAAGGGTTAGGGTTAGGATTCCGGCTAGTGTTAGGGTAAGGGGACGGGGATGGTTTAGGGTCCAGGTGAGGGCACGACAACGCTTTAGGGTGAGCGTACCTGTGAGGGCACGGGTTAGTGTTAGCGTACGGGTTAGGATTAGTGGACGGGTGACGGTAAGGCTTCGAGCAAGGGTTAGGGTTAGGGTTCGGGCTAGGGTTAGTGTTAGGGGACGGGGACGGATTAGGGTCCAGGTGAGGGTAAGACAACGCTTTAGGGTGAGCGTACGTGTGAGGGCACGGGTTAGTGTTAGCGTATGGTTTAGGATTAGGGGACGGGTGAGGGTAAGGCTTCGGGCAAGGGTTAGAGTTTGGGTTCGGGCTAGGGTTAGGGTTAGGGCACGGGGATGGTTTAGGGTCCAGGTGAGGGTACGACAACGCTTTAGGGTGAGAGTACGTGTGAGGGCGCTGGTTAGTGTTAGCGTACCGGTTAGGATTAGGGGACGGGTGAGGTTAAGGCATCGGGGAAGGGTTAGGGTTCGGGTTCGGGCTAGGGTTAGGGTTAGGGGACGGGGACGGTTTAGGGTCCAGGTGAGGGTACGACAACGCTTTAGGTTGAGCGTATGTGTGAGGGCGCGTGTTAGTGTTAGCGTACGGTTTAGGATTAGGGGACGGGTGAGTGTAAGGCTTCGGGGAAGGGTTAGGGTTAGGGTTCGGGCTAGGGTTAGGGTTAGGGGACGGGGACGGTTTAGGGTCAAGGTGAGGGTACGACAACGCTTTAGGGTGAGCATACTTTTGAGGGCACGGGTTAGTGTTAGCGTACGGGTTAGGATTAGGGGACGGGTGAGGGTAAGGCTTAGGGGAAGGGTTTGGGTAAGGGTTCGGGCTAGGGTTAGGGTTAGGTGACGGGGACGATTTAGGGTCCAGGTGAGGGTACGACAACGCTTTAGGGTGAGCGTACTTGTGAGGTTGCGGGTTAGTGTTAGCGTACGGGTTAGGATTACGGGACGGGTGAGGGTAAGGCTTCGGGGAAGGGTTAGGTTAAGGGTTCGGGCTAGGGTTAGGGTTAGGTGACGGGGACGATTTAGGGTCCAGGTGAGGGTACGACAACGCTGTAGGTTGAGCGTACGTGTGAGGGTGCGGGTTAGTGTTAGCGTACGGGTTAGGAATAGGGGACGGGTGAGGGTAAGGCTTCGGGCAAGGGTTAGAGTTTGGGTTCGGGCTAGGGTTAGTGTTAGGGCACGGGGATGGTTTAGGGTCCAGGTGAGGGTCCGACAACGCTTTAGGGTGAGAGTACGTGTGAGGGCGCGAGTTAGTGTTAGCGTACGGGTTAGGAGTAGGGGACGGGTGAGGGTAAGGCTTCGGGGAAGGGTTAGGGTTAGGGTTCGGGCTAGGGTTAGGGTTAGGGGACGAGGACGGTTTAGGGTCCAGGTGAGGGTACGACAACGCTTTAGGTTGAGCGTACGTGTGAGGGCGCGGGTTAGTTTTAGCGTACGGGTTAGGATTAGTGGACGGGTGAGTGTAAGGCTTCGGGCAAGTGTTAGGGTTAGGGTTCGGGCTAGGGTTAGGTTTAGGGGACGGGGACGGTTTAGGGTCCAGCTGAGGGTACGGCAACGCTTTAGGGTGAGCGTACGTGTGAGGGCCCAGGTTACTGTTAGCGTACGGGTTAGGATTAGGGGACGGGTGAGGGTAAGGCTTCGGGGAAGTGTTAGGGTTAGGGTTCGGGCTAGGTTTAGGGTTAGGGGACGAAGACGGTTTAGGGTCCAGGTGAGGGTACAACAACGCTTTAGGTTGAGCGTACATGTGAGGGCGCGGGTTAGTTTTAGCGTACGGGTTAGGATTAGTGGACGGGTGAGGGTAAGGCTTCGGGCAAGGGTTAGGGTTAGGGTTCGGGCTAGGGTTAGGTTTAGGGGACGGGGACGGTTTAGGGTCCAGCTGAGGGTACGACAACGCTTTAGGGTGAGCGTACGTGTGAGGGCGCATGTTAGTGTTAGCGTACGGGTTAGGATTAGGGGAAGGGTGAGGTTAAGACATCGGGGAAGGGTTAGGGTTAGGGTTAGATTTCGGGCTAGGGTTAGGGTTAGGTGACGAGGACGGTTTAGGGTCCAGGTGAGGGTACGACAACGCTTTAGGTTGAGCGTACGTGTGAGGGTGCGGGTTAGTGTTAGCGTACGAGTTAGGAGTACGGGACGGGTGAGGGTAAGGCTTCGGGGAAGGGTTAGGGTTAGGGTTCGGGCTAGGGTTAGGGTTAGGGGACGGGGACGGTTTAGGGTCCAGGTGAGGGTACGACAACGCTTTAGGGTGAGCGTACGTGTGAGGGCGTGGGTTAGTGTTAGTGTACGGGTTAGGATTAGGGGACGGGTGAGTGTAAGGCTTCGTGGAAGGGTTAGGGTTAGGGTTCGGGCTAGGATTAGGGTTAGGGGAAGGGGAAGGTTTAGGGTCCAGGTGAGGGTACGACAGTGCTTTTGGGTGAGCGTACGTGTGAGGGCGCGAGTTAGTGTTAGCGTACGGGTTAGCATTAGGGTACGGGTGAGGGTAAGGCTTCAGGGCAGGGTTAGGTTTAGGGTTCAGGCTAGTGTTAGGGTAAGGGGACGGGGACGGTTTAGGGTCCAGGTGAGGGTACGACAACGCTTTAGGGTGAGCGTACCTGTGAGGGCACGGGTTAGTGTTAGTGTACGGGTTAGGATTAGGGGACGGGTGAGGGTAAGGCTTCGGGGAAGGGTTAGGGTTAAAGTTCGGGCTAGGGTTAGGGTTCGAGGACGGGGACGGTTTAGGATCCAGGTGAGGGTACGACAACGCTTTAGGGTGAGCGTACGTGTTCGGACGCGGGTTAGTGTTAGCGTACAGTTTAGGATTAGGGGACGGGTGAGGGTAAGGCTTCGGGGAAGGGTTAGGGTTAGGGTTCGGGCTAGGGTTAGGGTTAGGGGACGGGGACGGTTTAGGGTCAAGGTGCGGATATGACAACGCTTTAGGGTGAGTGTACGTGTGAGGTCGCGGGTTAGTGTTAGCGTACGGGTTAGGATTAGGGGACGGGTGAGTGTAAGGCTTCTGGGAAAGGTTAGCTTTAGGGTTCGGGCTAGGGTTAGGGTTAGGGGACGGGGACGGTTTAGGGTCCAGGTGAGGGTACGACAACGCTTTAGGGTGAGCGTACGTGTGAGGGCCCAGGTTACTGTTAGCGTACGGGTTAGGATTAGGGGACGGGTGAGGGTAAGGCTTCGGGGAAGGGTTAGGGTTAGGGTTCGGGCTAGGTTTAGGGTTAGGGGACGAAGACGGTTTAGGGTCCAGGTGAGGGTACAACAACGCTTTAGGTTGAGCGTACGTGTGAGGGCGCGGGTTAGTTTTAGCGTACGGGTTAGGATTAGTGGACGGGTGAGGGTAAGGCTTCGGGCAAGGGTTAGGGTTAGGGTTCGGGCTAGGGTTAGGTTTAGGGGACGGTGACGGTTTAGGGTCCAGCTGAGGGTACGAGAACGCTTTAGGGTGAGCGTACGTGTGAGGGCGCAGGTTAGTGTTAGCGTACGGGTTAGGATTAGGGGAAGGGTGAGGTTAAGACATCGGGGAAGGGTCAGGGTTAGGGTTAGGTTTCGGGCTAGTGTTAGGGTTAGGTGACGAGGACGGTTTAGGGTCCAGGTGAGGGTACGACAACGCTTTAGGTTTACCGTACGTGTGAGGGTGCGGGTTAGTGTTAGCGTACGAGTTAGGAGTAGGGGACGGGTGAGGGTAAGGCTTCGGGGAAGGGTTAGGGTTAGGGTTCGGGCTAGGGTTAGAGTTAGGGGACGGGAACGGTTTAGGGTCCAGGTGAGGGTACGACAACGCTTTAGGGTGAGCGTACGTGTGAGGGCACGGGTTAGTGTTAGCGTACGGTTTAGGATTAGGGGACGGGTGAGGGTACGGCTTCGGGGAAGGGATAAGGTTAGGGTTCGGGCTAAGGTTAGGGTTAGGGGACGTGGGTGGTTTAGGGTCCAGGTGAGGGTACGACAACGCTTTAGGTTGAGCGTACGTGTGAGGGCGCGGGTTAGTGTTAGCGTACGGGTTAGGATTAGGGGACGGGTGAGGGTAAGGCTTCGGGGAAGGTTTACGGTTAGGGTTCGGGCTAGGGTTAGGGTTAGGGTACGGGGACGGTTTAGGGTGCAAGTGAGCGTACGACAACGCTTTAGGGTGAGCGTACGTGTGAGGGCGCGGGTTAGTGTTAGCGTACGGGTTAGGATTAGGGGACGGGTGAGGGTAAGGGTTCGGGGAAGGGTTAGGGTTAGGGTTCGGGCTAGGGTTAGGGTTAGGGGACGGGGACGGTTTAGGGTCCATGTGAGGGTACGACAACACTTTAGGGTGAGCGTACGTGTGAGGGCGCGGGTTAGTGTTAGCGTACGTGTTAGGATTAGGGGACGGGTGAGGGTAAGGCTTCCGTGAAGGGTTAGGGTTAGGGTTCGGGCTAGGGTTAGGGTTAGCGGACGGGGACGGTTTAGGGTCCAGGTGAGGGTACCACAACGCTTTAGCGTGAGCGTACGTGTGAGGGCGCGGGTTAGTGTTAGCGTACGGGTTAGGATTAGGGGACGGTTGAGGGTAAGGCTTCGGGGAAGGGTTAGGTTTAAGGTTCGGGCTAGGGTTAGGGTTAGGGGACGGGGACGGTTTAGGGTCCAGGTGAGGGTACGACAACGCTTTAGGGGGAGCGTACGTGTGAGAGCGCGTGTTAATGTCAGCGTACGGGTTAGGATTATGGGACGGGTGAGGGTCAGGCTTCGGGGTAGGGTTAGGTTTATGGTTCCGGCTAGGGTTAGGGTTAGGGGACGGGGACGGTTTAGGGTCCAGGTGAGGGTACGACAACGCTTTAGGGTGAGCGTTCGTATGAGGGCACAATTTAGTGTTAGCGTACGGGTTAGTATTAGGTGACGGGTGAGGGTAAGGCTTCGGGGAAGGGTTAGGGTAAGGGTTCAGGCTCGGGTTAGGATTAGGGGACGGGGATGGTTTAGGGTCCAGGTGAGCGAACGACAACGCTTTAGGTTGAGCATACGTTTGAGGGCGCGGGTTAGTGTTAGCGTACGGGTTAGGATTATGGGACGGGTGAGGGTAAGGCTTCGGGGAAGGGTTAGGCTTAAGGTTCGGGCTAGGGTTAGGGTTAGGGGAGGGGGTCGGTTTATGGTCCAGGTGAGGGTACGACAACGCTTTAGGGTGAGCGTACGTGTGAGGGTACGGGTTAGTGTTAGCGTACGGGTTAGGATTAGGGGACGGGTGAGCGTAAGGCTTCAGGGAAAGGTTAGGGTTATGTTTAGGGTGAGGGTTAGGGTTAGGGGACAGGGTCGGTTTAGGGTCCAGGTGAGGGTACGACCACGCTTTACGGTGACCGTACGTGTGAGGGCGCGAGTTAGTGTTAGTGTACGGGTTAGGATTAGGGGACGGTTGAGTGTAAGGCTTCATGGAAGTGTTAGGTTTAGGGTTCGGGCTAGGCTTAGGGTTAGGGGACGGGAACAGTTTAGGGTCCAGGTGAGGGTACGACAACGTTTTAGGGTGAGCGTACGTGTGAGGGCGCGGGTTAGTGTTAGCGTACGGGTTAGCATTAGTGTACGGGTGAGGGTAAGGCTTCAGGGAAGGGTTAGGGTTAGGATTCCGGCTAGTGTTAGGGTAAGGGGACGGGGATGGTTTAGGGTCCAGGTGAGGGCACGACAACGCTTTAGGGTGAGCGTACCTGTGAGGGCACGGGTTAGTGTTAGCGTACGGGTTAGGATTAGTGGACGGGTGAGGGTAAGGCTTCGGGCAAGGGTTAGGGTTAGGGTTCGGGCTAGGGTTAGGTTTAGGGGACGGGGACGGTTTAGGGTCCAGCTGAGGGTACGACAACGCTTTAGGGTGAGCGTACGTGTGAGGGCGCAGGTTAGTGTTAGCGTACGGGTTAGGATTAGGGGACGGGTGAGGTTAAGACATCGGGGAAGTGTTAGGGTTAGGGTTCGGGCTAGTGTTAGGGTTAGGGGACGAGGACGGTTTAGGGTCCAGGTGAGGGTATGACAACGCTTTAGGTTGAGCGTACCTGTGAGGGTGCGGGTTAGTGTTAGCGTACGAGTTAGGAGTAGGGGAAGGGTGAGGGTAAGGCTTCGGGGAAGGGTTAGCTTTAGGGTTCGGGCTAGGGTTAGTGTTAGGGGACGGGGACGGT
Source organism: Globicephala melas (assembly GCF_963455315.2). Taxonomy (NCBI): domain Eukaryota; kingdom Metazoa; phylum Chordata; class Mammalia; order Artiodactyla; family Delphinidae; genus Globicephala; species Globicephala melas. Next base: position 111,127,647 of record NC_083317.1, on the reverse strand, counting down.
TTAGGGTCCAGGTGAGGGTACGACAACGCTTTAGGGTGAGCGTACGTGTGAGGGCACGGGTTAGTGTTAGCGTATGGTTTAGGATTAGGGGACGGGTGAGGGTAAGGCTTCGGGCAAGGGTTAGAGTTTGGGTTCGGGCTAGGGTTAGGGTTAGGGCACGGGGACGGTTTAGGGTCCAGGTGAGGGTACGACAACGCTTTAGGGTGAGAGTACGTGTGAGGGCGCTGGTTAGTGTTAGCGTACCGGTTAGGATTAGGGGACGGGTGAGGTTAAGGCATCGGGGAAGGGTTAGGGTTCGGGTTCGGGCTAGGGTTAGGGTTAGGGGACGGGGACGGTTTAGGGTCCAGGTGAGGGTACGACAACGCTTTAGGTTGAGCGTATGTGTGAGGGCGCGGGTTAGTGTTAGCGTACGGTTTAGGATTAGGGGACGGGTGAGGGTAAGGCTTCGGGGAAGGGTTAGGGTTAGGGTTCGGGCTAGGGTTAGGGTTAGGGGACGGGGACGGTTTAGGGTCAAGGTGAGGGTACGACAACGCTTTAGGGTGAGCATACTTGTGAGGGCACGGGTTAGTGTTAGCGTACGGGTTAGGATTAGGGGACGGGTGAGGGTAAGGCTTAGGGGAAGGGTTTGGGTAAGGGTTCGGGCTAGGGTTAGGGTTAGGTGACGGGGACGATTTAGGGTCCAGGTGAGGGTACGACAACGCTTTAGGGTGAGCGTACTTGTGAGGTTGCGGGTTAGTGTTAGCGTACGGGTTAGGATTACGGGACGGGTGAGGGTAAGGCTTCGGGGAAGGGTTAGGTTAAGGGTTCGGGCTAGGGTTAGGGTTAGGTGACGGGGACGATTTAGGGTCCAGGTGAGGGTACGACAACGCTGTAGGGTGAGCGTACGTGTGAGGGTGCGGGTTAGTGTTAGCGTACGGGTTAGGAATAGGGGACGGGTGAGGGTAAGGCTTCTGGGAAAGGTTAGCTTTAGGGTTCGGGCTAGGGTTAGGGTTTGGGGACGGGGACGGTTTAGGGTCCAGGTGAGGGTACGACAACGCTTTAGGGTGAGCGTACGTGTGAGGGCCCAGGTTACTGTTAGCGTACGGGTTAGGATTAGTGGAAGGGTGAGGTTAAGACATCGGGGAAGGGTTAGGGTTAGGGTTAGGTTTCGGGCTAGGGTTAGGGTTAGGGGACGAGGACGGTTTAGTGTCCAGGTGAGGGTACGACAACGCTTTAGGTTGAGCGTACGTGTGAGGGTGCGGGTTAGTGTTAGCGTACGAGTTAGGAGTAGGGGACGGGTGAGGGTAAGGCTTCGGGGAAGGGTTAGGGTTAGGGTTCGGGCTAGGGTTAGGGTTAGTGGACGGGGACGGTTTAGGGTCCAGGTGAGGGTACGACAACGCTTTAGGGTGAGCGTACGTGTGAGGGCACGGGTTAGTGTTAGCGTACGGTTTAGGATTAGGGGACGGGTGAGGGTAAGGCTTCGGGGAAGGGTTAAGGTTAGGGTTCGGGCTAAGGTTAGGGTTAGGGGACGTGGGTGGTTTAGGGTCCAGGTGAGGGTACGACAACGCTTTAGGTTGAGCGTACGTGTGAGGGCGCGGGTTAGTGTTAGCGTACGGGTTAGGAATAGGGGACGGGTGCGGGTAAGGCTTCGGGCAAGGGTTAGAGTTAGGGTTCGGGCTAGGCTTAGTGTTAGGGCACGGGGACGGTTTAGGGTCGAAGTGAGGGTATGACAACGCTTTAGGGTGAGCATACGTGTGAGGGCGCGGGTTAGTGTTAGCGTACGGGTTAGGATTATGGGACGGGTGAGGTTAAGGCATCGGGGAAGGGTTAGGATTCGGGTTCGGGCTAGGGTTAGGGTTAGGGGACGGGGACGGTTTAGGGTCCAGGTGAGGGTACGACAACGCTTTAGGGTGAGCGTATGTGTGAGGGCGCGAGTTAGTGTTAGCGTACGGGTTAGGATTAGGGGACAGGTGAGGGTAAGGCTTCGGGGAAGGGTTAAGGTTAGGGTTCGGGCTAGGGTTAGGGTTAGGGGACGGGGACGGTTTAGGGTCCAGGTGAGGGTACGACAACGTTTTAGGGTGAGCGTACGTGTGAGGGCACGGGTTAGTGTTAGCGTACGGGTTAGGATTAGGGGACGGGTGAGCGTAAGGCTTCAGGGAAAGGTTAGGTTTATGGTTCGGGTTAGGGTTAGGGTTAGGGGACGGGGTCGGTTTAGGGTCCAGGTGAGGGTACAAAAACGCTTTACGGTGAGCGTACGTGTGAGGGCGCGGGCTAGTGTTACTGTACGGGTTTGGATTAGGGGACGGGTGAGGGTAAGGCTTCGTGGAAGGGTTAGGGTTAGGGTTCGGGCTAGGGTTAGGGTTAGGGGAAGGGGACGGTTTAGGGTCCAGGTGACGGTACGACAGCGCTTTTGGGTGAGCGTACGGGTGAGGGCGCGGGTTAGTGTTAGCGTACGGGTTAGCATTATGGTACGGGTGAGGGGAAGACTTCAGGGAAGGGTTAGGTTTAGGATTCAGGCTAGTGTTAGGGTAAGGGGACGGGGACGGTTTAGGGTCCAGGTTAGGGCACGACAACGCTTTAGGGTAAGCGTACCTGTGAGGGCACGGGTTAGTGTTAGCGTACGGGTTAGGATTAGGGGACGGGTGAGGGTAAGGCTTCGGGGAAGGGTTAGGGTTAGGGTTCGGGCTAGGGTTAGGGTTAGGGGACGGGGACGGTTTAGGGTCAAGGTGCGGATATGACAACGCTTTAGGGTGAGTGTACGTGTGAGGGCGCGGGTTAGTGTTAGCGTACGTGTTAGGATTAGGGAACGGGTGAGTTTAAGGCTTCTGGGAAAGGTTAGCTTTAGGGTTCGGGCTAGGGTTAGGGTTAGGGGACGGGGACGGTTTAGGGTCCAGCTGAGGGTACGACAACGCTTTAGGGTGAGCGTACGTGTGAGGGCGCAGGTTAGTGTTAGCGTTCGGGTTAGGATTAGGGGAAGGGTGAGGTTAAGACATCGGGGAAGGGTTAGGGTTAGGGTTCGGGCTAGGGTTAGGGTTAGGGGACGAGGACGGTTTAGGGTCCAGGTGAGGGTATGACAACGCTTTAGGTTGAGCGTACGTGTGAGGGCGCGGGTTAGTGTTAGCGTACGGATTAGGAATAGGGGACGGGTGATGGTAAGGCTTCGGGCAAGGGTTAGAGTTTGGGTTCGGCTAGGGTTAGGGTTAAGGCACGGGGACGGTTTACGGTCCAGGTGAGGGTACGACAACGCTTTAGGGTGAGCGTACGTGTGAGGGCGCGGGTTAGTGTTAGCGTACGGGTTAGGATTCGGGGACGGGTGAGGTTAAGGCATCGGGGAAGTGTTAGGGTTCGGGTTCGGGCTAGGGTTAGGGTTAGGGGACGGGGACGGTTTAGGGTCCAGGTGAGGGTACGACAACGCTTTAGGTTGAGCGTACGTGTGAGGGCGCGGGTTACTGTTAGTGTACGGGTTAGGAGTAGGGGACGGGTGAGGGTAAGGCTTCGGGCAAGGGTTAGGGTTAGGGTTCGGGCTAGGGTTAGGGTTAGGGGACGAGGACGGTTTAGGGTCCAGGTGAGGGTACGACAACGCTTTAGGTTGAGCGTACTTGTGAGGGCGCGGGTTAGTGTTAGCGTACGGGTTAAGAATAGGGGACGGGTGAGGGAAAGGCTTCGGGCAAGGGTTAGAGTTAGGGTTCGGGTTAGGGTTAGGGTTAGGGCACGGGGACGGTTTAGGGTCCAGGTGAGGGTACGACAACGCTTTAGGGTGAGCGTACGTGTGAGGGCGCGGGTTAGTGTTAGCGTACGGGTTAGGATTAGGGGACGGGTGACGGTAAGGCTTCGGGGAAGGGTTAGGGTTAGGGTTCAGGCTAGGGTTAGTGTTAGGGGACGGCGACGGTTTAGGGTCCAGGTGAGGGTACGACAACGCTTTAGTGTGAGCGTACGTGTTAGGGCGCGGGTTAGTGTTAGCCTACGGGTTAGGATTAGGGGCCGGGTGAGAGTAAGGCTTTGGGGAAGGGTTAGGGTTAGGGTTCGGGCTAGGGTTAGGTTTAGGGGAAGGGGACGGTTTAGGGTCCAGGTGACGGTACGACTGCGCTTTTCGGTGAGCGTACGTGTGAGGGCGCGGGTTAGTGTTAGCGTACGGTTTAGGATTAGGGGACGGGTGAGTGTAAGGCTTCGTGGAAGGCTTAGGGTTAGGGTTCGGGCTAGGGTTAGGGTTAGGGGAAGGGGACGGTTTAGGGTCCAGGTGAGGGTACGACAGCGCTTTTGGGTGAGCGTACGTGTGAGGGCGCGAGTTAGAGTTAGCGTACGGGTTAGCATTAGGGTACGGGTGAGGGTAAGGCTTCAGGGAAGGGTTAGGTTTAGGGTTCAGGCTATTGTTAGGGTAAGGGGACGGGGACGGTTTAGGGTCCAGGTGAGGGTACGACAACGCATTAGGGTGAGCGTACCTGTGAGGGCACGGGTTAGTGTTAGCGTACGGGTTAGGATTAGGGGACGGGTGAGGGTAAGGCTTCGGGGAAGGGTTAGGGTTAAAGTTCGGGCTAGGGTTAGGGTTCGAGGACGGGGACGGTTTAGGGTCCAGGTGAGGGTACGACAACGCTTTAGGGTGAGCGTACGTGTGCGGGCGCGGGTTAGTGTTAGCGTACAGTTTAGGATTAGGGGACGGGTGAAGGTAAGGCTTCGGGGAAGGGTTAGGGTTAGGGTTCGGGCTAGGGTTAGGGTTAGGGGACGGGGACGGTTTAGGGTCAAGGTGCGGATATGACAACGCTTTAGGGTGAGTGTACGTGTGAGGGCGCGGGTTAGTGTTAGCGTACGGGTTAGGATTAGGGGACGGGTGAGTGTAAGGCTTCTGGGAAAGGTTAGCTTTAGGGTTCGGGCTAGGGTTAGGTTTAGGGGACGGGGACGGTTTAGGGTCCAGCTGAGGGTACGACAACGCTTTAGGGTGAGCGTACGTGTGAGGGCGCAGGTTAGTGTTAGCGTACGGGTTAGGATTAGGGGAAGGGTGAGGTTAAGACATCGGGGAAGGGTTAGGGTTAGGGTTAGGTTTCGGTCTAGGGTTAGGGTTAGGGGACGAGAACGGTTTAGGGTCCAGGTGAGGGTACGACAACGCTTTAGGTTGAGCGTACGTGTGAGGGTGTGGGTTAGTGTTAGCGTACGAGTTAGGAGTAGGGGACGGGTGAGGGTAAGGCTTCGGGGAAGGGTTAGGGTTAGGGTTCGGGCTAGGGTTAGGGTTAGGGGACGGGGACGGTTTACGGTCCAGGTGAGGGTACGACAACGCTTTAGGGTGAGCGTACGTGTGAGGGCATGGGTTAGTGTTAGCGTACGGTTTAGGATTAGGGGACGGGTGAGCTTAAGGCTTCGGGGAAGGGTTAAGGTTAGGGTTCGGGCTAAGGTTAGGGTTAGGGGACGTGGGTGGTTTAGGGTCCAGGTGAGGGTACGACAACGCTTTAGGTTGAGCGTACGTGTGAGGGCGCGGGTTAGTGTTAGCGTACGGGTTAGGAATAGGGGACGGTTGCGGGTATGGCTTCGGGCAAGGGTTAGAGTTAGGGTTCGGGCTAGGGTTAGTGTTAGGGCACGGGGACGGTTTAGGGTCCAAGTGAGGGTATGACAACGCTTTAGGGTGAGCATACGTGTGAGGGCGCGGGTTAGTGTTAGCGTACAGGTTAGGATTAGGGGACGGGTGAGGTTAAGGCATCGGGGAAGGGTTAGGGTTCGGGTTCGGGCTAGGGTTAGGGTTAGGGGACGGGGACGGTTTAGGGTCCAGGTGAGGGTACGACAACGCTTTAGGTTGAGCGTACGTGTGAGGGCGTGGGTTAGTGTTAGCGTACGGGTTAGGAGTAGGGGACGGGTGAGGGTAAGGCTTCGGGCAAGGGTTAGGGTTAGGGTTCGGGCTAGGGTTAGGGTTAGGTGACGGGCACTGTTTAGGGTCCAGGTGAGGGTACGACAACGCTTTAGGGTGAGCGTATGTGTGAGGGCGCGAGTTAGTGTTAGCTTACGGGTTAGGATTAGGGGACAGGTGAGGGTAAGGCTTCGGGGAAGGGTTAAGGTTAGGGTTCGGGCTAGGGTTAGGGTTAGGGGACGGGGACGGTTTAGGGTCCAGGTGAGGGTACGACAACGTTTTAGGGTGAGCGTACGTGTGAGGGCACGGGTTAGTGTTAGCGTACGGGTTAGGATTAGGGGACGGGTGAGCGTAAGGCTTCAGGGAAAGGTTAGGGTTATGGTTCGGGTTAGGGTTAGGGTTAGGGGACGGGGATGGTTTAGGGTCCAGGTGAGGGTACGACAACGCTTTACGGTGAGCGTACGTGTGAGGGCGCGGGTTAGTGTTAGTGTACGGGTTTGGATTAGGGGACGGGTAGGGTAAGGCTTCGTGGAAGGGTTAGGGTTAGGGTTCGGGCTAGGGTTAGGGTTAGGGGAAGGGGACGGTTTAGGGTCCAGGTGACGGTACGACAGCGCTTTTGGGTGAGCGTACGTGTGAGGGCGCGGGTTAGTGTTAGCGTACGGGTTAGCATTATGGTACGGGTGAGGGTAAGTCTTCGGGGAAGGGTTAGGCTTAAGGTTCGGGCTAGGGTTAGGGTTAGGGGACGGGGACTGTTTAAGGTCCAGGTGAGGGTACGACAACGCTTTAGGGTGAGCGTACGTGTGAGGGCGCAGGTTAGTGTTAGCGTACGGGTTAGGATTAGGGGAAGGGTGAGGTTAAGACATCGGGGAAGGGTAGGGTTAGGGTTCGGTCTAGGGTTAGGGTTAGGGGACGAGGACGGTTTAGGGTCCAGGTGAGGGTAAGACAACGCTTTAGGTTGAGCGTACGTGTGAGGGCGCGGGTTAGTGTTAGCGTACGGGTTAGGAATAGGGGAGGGGTGATGGTAAGGCTTCGGGCAAGGGTTAGAGTTTGGGTTCGGCTAGGGTTAGGGTTAAGGCACGGGGATGGTTTACGGTCCAGGTGAGGGTACGACAACGCTTTAGGGTGAGCGTACGTGTGAGGGCGCGGGTTAGTGTTAGCGTACGGGTTAGGATTAGGGGACGGGTGAGGTTAAGGCATCGGGGAAGTTTTAGGGTTCGGGTTCAGGCTAGGGTTAGGGTTAGGGGACGGGGACGGTTTAGGGTCCAGGTGAGGGTACGACAACGCTTTAGGTTGAGCGTACGTGTGAGGGCGCGGGTTAGTGTTAGTGTACGGGTTAGGAGTAGGGGACGGGTGAGGGTAAGGCTTCGGGCAAGGGTTAGGGTTAGGGTTCGGGCTAGGGTTAGGGTTAGGGCACGGGGACGGTTTAGGGTCCAGGTGAGGGTACGACAACGCTTTAGGGTGAGCGTACGTGTGAGGGTGCGGGTTAGTGTTAGCGTACGGGTTAGGAGTAGGGGACGGGTGAGGGTAAGGCTTCGGGGAAGGGTTAGAGTTAGGGTTCGGGCTAGGGTTAGGGTTAGGGGACGGGGACGGTTTAGGGTCCAGGTGAGGGTAGGACAACGCTTTAGGGTGAGCGTACGTGTGAGGGCACGGGTTAGTGTTAGCGTACGGGTTAGGATTAGGGGACGGGTGAGGGTAAGGCTTCGGGGAAGGTTTAGGGTTAGGGTTCGGGCTATGGTTAGGGTTAGGGGACGGGGACGGTTTAGGGTCAAGGTGCGGATATGACAACGCTTTAGGGTGAGTGTACGTGTGAGGGCGCGGGTTAGTGTTAGCGTACGGGTTAGGATTAGGGAACGGGTGAGTGTAAGGCTTCTGGGAAAGGTTAGCTTTAGGGTTCGGGCTAGGGTTAGGGTTAGGGGACGGGGACGGTTTAGGGTCCAGCTGAGGGTACGACAACGCTTTAGGGTGAGCGTACGTGTGAGGGCGCAGGTTAGTGTTAGCGTACGGGTTAGGATTAGGGGAAGGGTGAGGTTAAGACATCGGGGAAGGGTTAGGGTTAGGGTTCGGACTAGGGTTAGGGATAGGGGACGAGGACGGTTTAGGGTCCAGGTGAGGGTACGACAACGATTTAGGTTGAGCGTACGTGTGAGGGCGCGGGTTAGTGTTAGCGTACGGGTTAGGAATAGGGGACGGGTGATGGTAAGGCTTCGGGCAAGGGTTAGAGTTTGGGTTCGGCTAGGGTTAGGGTTAAGGCACGGGGACGGTTTACGGTCCAGGTGAGGGTACGACAACGCTTTAGGGTGAGCGTACGTGTGAGGGCGCGGGTTAGTGTTAGCGTACGGGTTAGGATTAGGGGACGGTTGATGTTAAGGCATCGGGGAAGTTTTAGGTTTCGGGTTCGGGCTAGGGTTAGGGTTAGGGGACGGGGATGGTTTAGGGTCCAGGTGAGGGTACGACAACGCTTTAGGTTGAGCGTACGTGTGAGGGCGCGGGTTAGTGTTAGTGTACGGGTTAGGAGTAGGGGACGGGTGAGGGTAAGGCTTAGGGCAAGGGTTAGGGTTAGGGTTCGGGCTAGGGTTAGGGTTAGGGGACGAGGACGGTTTAGGGTCCAGGTGAGGGTACGACAACGCTTTATGTTGAGCGTACGTGTGAGGGCGCGGGTTAGTGTTAGCGTACGGGTTAAGAATAGGGGACGGGTGAGGGTAAGGCTTCGGGCAAGGGTTAGAGTTAGGGTTCGGGTTAGGGTTAGGGTTAGGGCACGGGGACGGTTTAGGGTCCAGGTGAGGGTACGACAACGCTTTAGGGTGAGCGTATGTGTGAGGGTGCGGGTTAGTGTTAGCGTACGGGTTAGGAGTAGGGGACGGGTGAGGGTAAGGCTTCGGGGAAGGGTTAGGGTTAGGGTTCGGGCTAGGGTTAGGGTTAGGGGACGGGGACAGTTTAGGGTCCAGGTGAGGGTACGACAACGCTTTAGGGTGAGCGTACGTGTGACGGCACGGGTTAGTGTTAGCGTACGGTTTAGGATTAGGGGACGGGTGAGGGTAAGGCTTCGGGGAAGTGTTGGGGTTAGGGTTCGGGCTAAGGTTAGGGTTACGGGACGTGGGTGGTTTAGGGTTCAGGTGAGGGTACGACAACGCTTTAGGTTGAGCGTACGTTTGAGGGCGCGGGTTAGTGTTAGCGTACGGGTTAGGATTAGGGGTCGGGTGAGGGTAAGGCTTCGGGGAAGGGTTAGGGTAAGGGTTCGGGCTAGGGTTCCGGTTAGGTGACGGGGACTATTTAGGGTCCAGGTGAGGGTACGACAACGCTTTAGGGTGAGCATACGTGTGAGGGGGAGGGTTAGTGTTAGCGTACGGGTTAGGATTAGGGGACGGGTGAGGGTAATTCTTCGGGGAAGGGTTAAGGTTAGGGTTCGGGCTAGGGTTAGGGTTACGGGACGGGGACGGTTTAGGGTCCAGGTGAGGGTACGACAATGCTTTTGGGTGAGCGTACGTGTGAGGGCGCGGGTTAGTGTTAGCGTACGGGTTAGGATTAGGGGCCGGGTGAGGGTAAGGCTTCGGGGAAAGATTAGGGTTATGGTTCGGGTTAGGGTTAGGGTTAGAGGACGGGGTCGGTTTTGGGTCCAGGTGAGGGTACGACAACGCTTTACGGTGAGCGTACGTGTGAGGGCGCGGGTTAGTGTTAGTGTACGGGTTAGGATTAGGGGACGGGTGAGTGTAAGGCTTCGTGGAAGGGTTAGGGTTAGGGTTCGGGCTAGGATTAGGGTTAGGGGAAGGGGACGGTTTAGGGTCCAGGTGAGGGTACGACAGTGCTTTTGGGTGAGCGTACGTGTGAGGGCGCGAGTTAGTGTTAGCGTACGGGTTAGCATTAGGGTACGGGTGAGGGTAAGGCTTCGGGGAAGGGTTAGGGTTAGGGTTCAGGCTAGGTTTAGGGTTAGGGGACGAAGACGGTTTAGGGTCCAGGTGAGGGTACAACAACGCTTTAGGTTGAGCGTACGTGTGAGGGCGTGGGTTAGTTTTAGCGTACGGGTTAGGATTAGTGGACAGGTGAGGGTAAGGCTTCGGGCAAGGGTTAGGGTTAGGGTTCGGGCTAGGGTTAGGTTTAGGGGACGGGGACGGTTTAGGGTCCAGCTGAGGGTACGACAACGCTTTAGGGTGAGCGTACGTGTGAGGGCGCAGGTTAGTGTTAGCGTACGGGTTAGGATTAGGGGAAGGGTGAGGTTAAGACATCGGGGAAGGGTCAGGGTTAGGGTTAGGTTTCGGGCTAGGGTTAGGGTTAGGTGACTAGGACGGTTTAGGGTCCAGGTGAGGGTACGACAACGCTTTAGGTTGAGCGTACGTGGGAGGGTGCGGGTTAGTGTTAGCGTACTAGTTAGGAGTAGGGGACGGGTGAGGGTAAGGCTTCGAGGAAGGGTTAGGGTTAGGGTTCGGGCTAGGGTTAGAGTTAGGGGACGGGGACGGTTTAGGATCCAGGTGAGGGTACGACAACGCTTTAGGGTGAGCGTACGTGTGAGGGCACGGGTTAGTGTTAGCGTACGGTTTAGGATTAGGGGACGGGTGAGGGTAAGCCTTCGGTAAAGGGTTAAGGTTAGGGTTCGGGCTAAGGTTAGGGTTAGGGGACGTGGGTGGTTTAGGGTCCAGGTGAGGGTACGACAACGCTTTAGGTTGAGCGTACGTGTGAGGGCGCGGGTTAGTGTTAGCGTACGGGTTAGGAATAGGGGACGGGTGCGGGTAAGGCTTCGGGCAAGGGTTAGAGTTAGGGTTCGGGCTAGGCTTAGTGTTAGGGCACGGGGACGGTTTAGGGTCGAAGTGAGGGTATGACAACGCTTTAGGGTGAGCATACGTGTGAGGGCGCGGGTTAGTGTTAGCGTACGGGTTAGGATTAGGGGACGGGTGAGGTTAAGGCATCGGGGAAGGGTTAGGGTTCGGGTTCGGTCTAGGGATAGGGGACGGGGACGGTTTAGGGTCCAGGTGAGGGTACGACAACGCTTTAGGGTGAGCGTACGTGTGAGGGCGCGGGTTAGTGTTAGCGTACGGTTTAGGATTGGGGGACGGGTGAGGGTAAGGCTTCGGGGAAGGGTTAGGGTTAGGGTTCGGGCTAAGGTTAGGGTTAGGGGACGGGGACGGTTTAGGGTCCAGGTGAGGGTACGACAACGCTTTAGGGTGAGCGTACGTGTGAGGGTACGGGTTAGTGTTAGCGTACGGTTTAGGATTAGGGGACGTGTGAGGGTAAGGCTTCGGGGAAGGGTTAGGGTTAGGGTTCGGGCTAAGGTTAGGGTTAGGGGACGGGGATGGTTTAGGGTCCAGGTGAGGGTACGACAACGCTTTAGGTTGAGCGTACGTTTGAGGGCGCGGGTTAGTGTTAGCGTACGGGTTAGGATTAGGGGACGGGTGAGGGTAAGGCTTCGGGGAAGGGTTAGGGTTAGGGTTCGGGCTAGGGTTAGGGTTAGGGTACGGGGACGGTTTAGGGTGCAAGTGAGGGTACGACAACGCTTTAGGGTGAGCGTACGTGTGAGGGCGCGTGTTAGTGTTAGCGTACGGGTTAGGATTAGGGGACGGGTGAGGGTAAGGCTTCGGGGAAGTTTTAGGGTTAGGGTTCGGGCTAGAGTTAGGGTTAGGGGACGGGGACGGTTTAGGGTCCAGGTGAGGGTACGACAACACTTTAGGGTGAGCGTACGTGTGAGGGCGCGGGTTAGTGTTAGCGTACGGGTTAGGATTAGGGGACGGGTGAGGGTAAGGCTTAGGGGAAGGGTTAGGTGTAAGGTTCGGGCTAGGGTTAGGGTGAGGGGAGGGGGACGTTTTAGGGTCCAGGTGAGGGTACGACAACGCTTTAGGGTGAGCGTACGTGTGAGGGCTCGGGTTAGTGTTAGCGTACGGGTTAGGATTAGGGGACGGGTGAGGGTAAGGCTTCTGGGAAGGGTTAGGGTTAGGGTTCGGGCTAGGGTTAGGGTTAGGGGACGGGGACGGTTTAGGGTCCAGGTGAGGGTACGACAACGCTTTAGGGTGAGCGTACGTGTGAGGGCGTGGGTTAGTGTTAGCGTACGGGTTAGGATTATGGGACGGGTGAGGGTAAGGCTTCGGGGCAGGTTTAGGGTTAGGGTTCGGGCTAGGGTTAGGGTTAGGGGACGAGGACGGTTTAGGGTCCAGGTGAGGGTACGACAACGCTTTAGGGTGAGCGTACGTGTGCGGGCGCGGGTTAGTGTTAGCGTACGGGTTAGGATTATTGGACGGGTGAGGGTAAGGCTTCGGGCAAGTGTTAGGGTTAGGGTTCGGGCTAGGGTTAGTTTTATGGGACCGGGACGGTTTAGGGTCCAGCTGAGGGTACGACAACGCTTTAGGGTGAGCGTACGTGTGAGGGCGTAGGTTAGTGTTAGCGTACGGGTTAGGATTAGGGGTCGGGTGAGGTTAAGACATCGGGGAAGGGTTAGGGTTAGGGTTCGGGCTAGGGTTAGGGTTAGGGGACGAGGACGGTTTAGGGTCCAGGTGAGGGTACGACAACGCTTTAGGTTGAGCGTACGTGTGAGGGCGCGGGTTAGTGTTAGCGTACGGGTTAGGAATAGGGGACGGGTGATGGTAAGGCTTCGGGCAAGTGTTAGAGTTTGGGTTCGGGCTAGGGTTAGGGTTAGCGCACGGGGACGGTTTAGGGTCCAGGTGAGGGTACGACAACGCTTTAGGGTGAGCGTACGTGTGAGGGCGCGGGTTAGTGTTAGCGTAAGGGTTAGGATTAGGGGACGGGTGAGGTTAAGGCATCCGGGAAGGGTTAGGGTTCGGGTTCGGTCTAGGGTTAGGGGACGGGGACGGTTTAGGGTCCAGGTGAGGGTACGACAACGCTTTAGGTTGAGCGTACGTGTGAGGGCGCGGGTTAGTGTTAGCGTACGGGTTAGGAGTAGGGGACGGGTGAGGGTAAGGTTTCGGGCAAGGGTTAGGGTTAGGGTTCGGGCTAGGGTTAGGGTTAGGGGACGGGGACGGTTTAGGGTCCAGGTGAGGGTACGACAACGCTTTAGGGTGAGCGTACGTGTGAGGGCACGGGTTAGTGTTAGCGTACGGTTTAGGATTAGGGGACGGGTGAGGGTAAGGCTTCGGGGAAGGTTTAGGGTTAAGGTTCGGGCTAGGGTTAGGGTTAGGGGACGCTGACGGTTTAGGGTCCAGGTGAGGGTACGACAACGCTTTAGGGTGAGCATACTTGTGAGGGCACGGGTTAGTGTTAGCGTACGGGTTAGGATTAGGGGACGGGTGAGGGTAAGGCTTCGGGGAAGGGTTAGGGTAAGGGTTCGGTCTAGTGTTAGGGTTAGGTGACGGGGACGATTTAGGTTACAGGTGAGGGTACGACAACGCTTTAGGGTGAGCGTACGTGTGAGGGTGCGGGTTAGTGTTAGCGTACGGGTTAGGATTAGGGGACGGGTGAGGGTAAGGCTTCGGGGAAGGTTTAGGGTTAGGGTTCGGGCTAGGGTTAGTGTTAGGGTACGGGGACGGTTTAGGGTGCAAGTGAGGGTACGACAACGCTTTAGGGTGAGCGTACGTGTGAGGGCGCGGGTTAGTGTTAGCGTACGGGTTAGGATTAGGGGACGGGTGAGGGTAAGGGTTCGGGGAAGGGTTAGGGTTAGGGTTCGGGCTAGGGTTAGGGTTAGGGGACGGGGACGGTTTAGGGTCCAGGTGAGGGTATGACAACACTTTAGGGTGAGCGTACGTGTGAGGGCGTTGGTTAGTGTTAGCGTACGTGTTAGGATTAGGGGACGGGTGAGGGTAAGGCTTCCGTGAAGGGTTAGGGTTAGGGTTCGGGCTAGGGTTAGGGTTAGCGGACGGGGACGGTTTAGGGTCCAGGTGAGGGTACGACAACGCTTTAGGGTGAGCGTACGTGTGAGGGCGCGGGTTAGTGTTAGCGTACGGTTTAGGTTTAGGGGACGGGTGAGGGTAAGGCTTCGGGGAAGGGTTAGGTTTAGGGTTCGGGCTAAGGTTAGGGTTAGGTGACGCGGACGGTTTAGGGTCCAGGTGAGGGTACGACAAGTCTTTAGGTTGAGCGTACGTTTGAGGGCGCGGGTTAGTGTTAGCGTACGGGTTAGGATTAGGGGACGGGTGAGGGTAAGGCTTAGGGGAAGGGTTAGGTGTAAGGTTCGGGCTAGGGTTAGGGTTAGGGGAGGGGGACGTTTTAGGGTCCAGGTGAGGGTACGACAACGCTTTAGGGTGAGCGTACGTGTGAGGGCTCGGGTTAGTGTTAGCGTACGGGTTAGGATTAGGGGACGGGTGAGGGTAAGGCTTCTGGGAAGTGTTAGGGTTAGGGTTCGGGCTAGGGTTAGGGTTAGGGGACGGGGACGGTTTAGGGTCCAGGTGAGGGTACGACAACGCTTTAGGGTGAACGTACGTGTGAGGGCGTGGGTTAGTGTTAGCGTACGGGTTAGGATTAGGGGACGGGTGAGGGTAAGACATCGGGGAAGGGTTAGAGTTAGGGTTCGGGCTAGGGTTAGGGTTAGGGGACAAGGATGGTTTAGGGTCCAGGTGAGAGTACGACAGCGCTTTAGGTTGAGCGTACGTGTGAGGGCGCGGGTTAGTGTTAGCATACGGGTTAGGAATAGGGGACGGGTGATGGTAAGGCTTCGGGCAAGGGTTAGAGTTTGGGTTCGGGCTAGGGTTAGGGTTAGGGCATGGGGACGGTTTAGCGTCCAGGTGAGTGTACGACAACGCTTTAGGGTGTGTGTACGTGTGAGGGCGCGGGTTAGTGTTAGCGTACGGGTTAGGATTAGGGGACGGGTGAGTTTAAGGCATCGGGGAAGGGTTTGGGTTCGGGTTCGGGCTAGGGTTAGGGTTAGGGGACGGGGACGGTTTAGGGTCCAGGTGACGGTACGACAACGCTTTAGGTTGAGCGTACGTGTGAGGGCGCGGGTTAGTGTTAGCGTACGGGTTAGGAGTAGGGGACGGGTGAGGGTAAGGCTTCGGGCAAGGGTTAGGGTTAGGGTTCGGGCTAGGGTTAGGGTTAGGGGACGGGGACGGTTTAGGGTCCAGGTGAGGGTACGACAACGCTTTAGGGTGAGCGTACGTGTGCGGGCACGGGTTAGTGTTAGTGTACGGTTTAGGATTAGGGGTCGGGTGAGGGTAAGGCTTCGGGGAAGGGTTAGGTTTAGGGTTCGGGCTAGGGTTAGGGTTAGGGGACGGGGACGGTTTAGGGTGCAGGTGAGGGTACGACAACGCTTTAGGGTGAGCGTACGTGTGAGGGCGCGGGTTAGTGTTAGCGTACGGGTTAGGATTAGCGGACGGGTGAGGGTAAGGCTTCGGGGAAGGGTTAGGGTTAGGGTTCGGGCTAGGGTTAGGGTTAGGGTACGGGGAAGGTTTAGGGTGCAAGTGAGGGTACGACAACGCTTTAGGGTGAGCGTACGTGTGAGGGCGCGTGTTAGTGTTAGCGTACGGGTTAGGATTAGGGAACGGGTGAGGGTAAGGCTTCGGGGAAGGGTTAGGGTTAGGGTTCGGGCTAGGGTTAGGGTTAGGGGACGGGGACGGTTTAGGGTCCAGGTGAGGGTACGACAACACTTTAGGGTGAGCGTAGGTGTGAGGCCGCGGGTTAGTGTTAGCGTACGGGTTAGGATTAGGGGACGGGTGAGGGTAAGGCTTCCGGGAAGGGTTAGGGTTAGGGTTCGGGCTAGGGTTAGGGTTAGGGGACGGGGACGGTTTAGGGTCCAGGTGAGGGTACGACAACGCTTTAGGGTGAGCCTACGTGTGAGGGCGCGGGTTAGTGTTAGCGTACGGTTTAGGTTTATGGGACGGGTGAGTGTAAGGCTTCAAGGAAGGGTTAGGGTTAGGGTTCGGGCTAAGGTTAGGGTTAGGTGACGGGGACGGTTTAGGGTCCAGGTGAGGGTACGACAAGTCTTTAGGTTGAGCGTACATTTGAGGGCGCGGGTTAGTGTTAGCGTACGGGTTAGGATTAGGGGATGGGTGAGGGTAAGGCTTAGGGGAAGGGTTAGGTGTAAGGTTCGGGCTAGGGTTAGGCTTAGGGGAGGGGGACGTTTTAGGGTCCAGGTGAGGGTACGACAACGCTTTAGGGTGAGCGTACGTGTGAGGGCTCGGGTTAGTGTTAGCGTACGGGTTAGGATTAGGGGACGGGTGTGGGTAAGGCTTCTGGGAAGGGTTAGGGTTAGGGTTCGGGCTAGGGTTAGGGTTAGGGGACGGGGACGGTTTAGGGTCCAGGTGAGGGTACGACAACGCTTTAGGGTGAGCGTACGTGTGAGGGCGTGGGTTAGTGTTAGCGTACGGGTTAGGATTAGGGGACGGGTGAGGGTAAGGCTTCGGGGAAGGGTTAGGGTTAGGGTTCGGGCTAGGGTTAGGGTTAGGGGACGAGGACGGTTTAGGGTCCAGGTGAGGGTACGACAACGCTTTAGGGTGAGCGTACGTGTGAGGGCGCGGGTTAGTGTTAGCGTACGGGTTAGGAATAGGGGACGGGTGATGGTAAGGCTTCGGGCAAGTGTTAGAGTTTGGGTTCGGGCTAGGGTTAGGGTTAGGGCACGGGGACGGTTTAGGGTCCAGGTGAGGTTATGACAACGCTTTAGGGTGAGCGTACGTGTGAGGGCGCGGGTTAGTGTTAGCGTAAGGGTTAGGATTAGGGGACGGGTGAGGTTAAGGCATCGGGGAAGGGTTAGGGTTCGGGTTCGGTCTAGGGTTAGT
The DNA here is from genome assembly GCF_963455315.2 of Globicephala melas. Classification (NCBI taxonomy): domain Eukaryota; kingdom Metazoa; phylum Chordata; class Mammalia; order Artiodactyla; family Delphinidae; genus Globicephala; species Globicephala melas. The sequence goes on along the minus strand of NC_083317.1, from coordinate 111,111,201 downwards.
GGACGGGGACGGTTTAGGGTCCTGGTGAGGGTACGACAACGCTTTAGGTTGAGCGTACGTGTGAGGGCACGGGTTAGTGTTAGCGTACGGGTTAGGAGTAGGGGACGGGTGAGGGTAAGGCTTCGGGCAAGGGTTAGGGTTAGGGTTCGGGCTATGGTTAGGGTTAGGGGACGGGGATGGTTTAGGGTCCAGGTGAGGGTACGACAACGCTTTAGGGTGAGCGTACGTGTGAGGACACTTGTTAGTGTTAGCGTACGGTTTAGGATTAGGGGACGGGTGAGGGTAAGGCTTCGGGGAAGGTTTAGGGTTAAGGTTCGGGCTAGGGTTAGGGGACGGGGACGGGGACGGTTTAGGGTCCAGGTGAGGGTACGACAACGCTTTAGGGTGAGCATATTTGTGAGGGCGCGGGTTAGTGTTAGCGTACGTGTTAGGATTAGGGAACGGGTGAGGGTAAGGCTTCCGTGAAGGGTTAGGGTTAGGGTTCGGGCTAGGGTTAGGGTTAGGGGACGGGGACGGTTTAGGGTCCAGGTGAGGGTACGACAATGCTTTAGGGTGAGCGTACGTGTGAGGGCGCGGGTTAGTGTTAGCGTACGGTTTAGGTTTAGGGGACGGGTGAGGGTAAGGCTTCGGGGAAGGGTTAGGGTTAGGGTTCGGGCTAAGGTTAGGGTTAGGTGACGCGGACGGTTTAGGGTCCAGGTGAGGGTACGACAAGTCTTTAGGTTGAGCGTACGTTTGAGGGCGCGGGTTAGTGTTAGCGTACGGGTTAGGATTAGGGGACGGGTGAGGGTAAGGCTTAGGGGAAGGGTTAGGTGTAAGTTTCGGGCTAGGGTTAGGGTTAGGGGAGGGGGACGTTTTAGGGTCCAGGTGAGGGTACGACAACGCTTTAGGGTGAGCGTACGTGTGAGGGCTCGGGTTAGTGTTAGCGTACGGGTTAGGATTAGGGGACGGGTGAGGGTAAGGCTTCCGGGAAGTGTTAGGGTTAGGGTTCGGGCTAGGGTTAGGGTTAGGGGACGGGGACGGTTTAGGGTCCAGGTGAGGGTACGACAACGCTTTAGGGTGAACGTACGTATGAGGCCGTGGGTTAGTGTTAGCGTACGTGTTAGGATTAGGGGACGGGTGAGGGTAAGGCTTCGGGGAAGGTTTAGGTTTAGGGTTCGGGCTAGGGTTAGGGTTAGGGGACGAGGACGGTTTAGGCTCTAGCTGAGGGTATGACAATGCTTTAGGGTGAGCGTATGTGTGAGGGCGCAGGTTAGTGTTAGCGTACGGGTTAGGATTAGGGGACGGGTGAGGTTAAGACATCCGGGAAGGGTTAGGGTTAGGGTTCGGGCTAGGGTTAGGGTTAGGGGACGAGGACGGTTTAGGGTCCAGGTGAGAGTACGACAGCGCTTTAGGTTGAGCGTACGTGTGAGGGCGCGGGTTAGTGTTAGCGTACGGGTTAGGAATAGGGGACGGGTGATGGTAAGGCTTCGGGCAAGGGTTAGAGTTTGGGTTCGGGCTAGTGTTAGGGTTAGGGCACGGGGACGGTTTAGGGTCCAGGTGAGGGTACGACAACGCTTTAGGGTGAGTGTACGTGTGAGGGCGCGGGTTAGTGTTAGCGTACGGGTTAGGATTAGGGGACGTGTGAGGTTAAGGCATCGGGGAAGGGTTAGGGTTCGGGTTCGGGCTAGGGTTAGGGTTAGGGGAAGGGGACGGTTTAGGGTCCAGGTGACGGTACGACAATGCTTTAGGTTGAGCGTACGTGTGAGGGCGCGGGTTAGTGTTAGCGTACGGGTTAGGAGTAGGGGACGGGTGAGGGTAAGGCTTCGGACAAGGGTTAGGGTTAGGGTTCGGGCTAGGGTTAGGGTTAGGGGACGGGGACGGTTTAGGGTCCAGGTGAGGGTATGACAACGCTTTAGGTTGAGCGTACGTGTGCGGGCACGGGTTAGTGTTAGTGTACGGTTTAGGATTAGGGGACGGGTGAGGGTAAGGCTTCGGGGAAGGGTTAGGTTTAGGGTTCGGGCTACCGTTAGGGTTAGGGGACGGGGACGGTTTAGGGTGCAGGTGAGGGTACGACAACGCTTTAGGGTGAGCGTACGTGTGAGGGCGCGGGTTAGTGTTAGCGTACGGGTTAGGATTAGGGGACGGGTGAGGGTAAGGCTTCGGGGAAGGGTTAGGGTTAGGGTTCTGGCTAGGATTAGGGTTAGGGGACGGGGACGGTTTAGGGTCCAGGTGAGGGTACCACAACGCTTTAGGGTGAGCGTACGTGTGAGGGCGCGGGTTAGTGTTAGCGTACGGGTTAGGATTAGGGGACGGTTGAGGGTAAGTCTTCGGGGAAGGGTTAGGTTTAAGGTTCGGGCTAGGGTTAGGGTTAGGGGACGGGGACGGTTTAGGGTCCAGGTGAGGGTACGACAACGCTTTAGGGGGAGCGTACGTGTGAGAGCGCGTGTTAATGTCCCCGTATGGGTTAGGATTATGGGACGGGTGAGGGTCAGGCTTCGGGGAAGGGTTAGGGTAAGGGTTCAGGCTCGGGTTAGGATTAGGGGACGGGGATGGTTTAGGGTCCAGGTGAGCGAACGACAACGCTTTAGGTTGAGCATACGTTGAGGGCGCGGGTTAGTGTTAGCGTACGGGTTAGGATTATGGGACGGGTGAGGGTAAGGCTTCGGGGAAGGGTTAGGCTTAAGGTTCGGGCTACGGTTAGGGTTAGGGGAGGGGGACGGTTTATGGTCCAGGTGAGGGTACGACAACGCTTTAGGGTGAGCGTACGTGTGAGGATACGGGTTAGTGTTAGCGTACGGGTTAGGATTAGGGGACGGGTGAGCGTAAGGCTTCAGGGAAAGGTTAGGGTTATGTTTAGGGTTAACGTTAGGGTTAGGGGACAGGGTCGGTTTAGGGTCCAGGTGAGGGTACGACAACGCTTTACGGTGACCGTACGTGTGAGGGCGCGAGTTAGTGTTAGTGTACGGGTTAGGATTAGGGGACGTGTGAGTGTAAGGCTTCGTGGAAGTGTTAGGTTTAGGGTTCGGGCTAGGGTTAGGGTTAGGGGACGGGGACGGTTTAGGGTCCAGGTGAGGGTACGACAACGTTTTAGGGTGAGCGTACGTGTGAGGGCGCGGGTTAGTGTTAGCGTAAGGGTTAGCATTAGTGTACGGGTGAGGGTAAGGCTTCAGGGAAGGGTTAGGGTTAGGATTCCGCCTAGTGTTAGGGTAAGGGGACGGGGACGGTTTAGGGTCCAGGTGAGGGCACGACAACGCTTTAGGGTGAGCGTACCTGTGAGGGCACGGGTTAGTGTTAGCGTACGGGTTAGGAATAGGGGACGGGTGATGGTAAGGCTTCGGGCAAGGGTTAGAGTTTGGGTTCGGGCTAGGGTTAGGGTTAGGGCACGGGGACGGTTTAGGGTCCAGGTGAGGGTACGACAACGCTTTAGGGTGAGAGTACGTGTGAGGGCGCGGGTTAGTGTTAGCGTACCGGTTAGGATTAGGGGACGGGTGAGGTTAAGGCATCGGGGAAGGGTTAGGGTTCGGGTTCGGGCTAGGGTTAGGGTTAGGGGACGGGGACAGTTTAGGGTCCAGGTGAGGGTACGACAACGCTTTAGGTTGAGCGTACGTGTGAGGGCGCGGGTTAGTGTTAGCGTACGGGTTAGGAGTAGGGGACGGGTGAGGGTAAGGCTTCGGGCAAGGGTTAGGGTTAGGGTTCGGGCTAGGGTTAGTGTTAGGAGACGGGGACGGTTTAGGGTCCAGGTGAGGGTAGGACAACGCTTTAGGGTGAGCGTACGTGTGAGGGCACGGGTTAGTGTTAGCGTACGGTTTAGGATTAGGTGACGGGTGAGGGTAAGGCTTCGGGGAAGGGTTAGAGTTAGGGTTCGGGCTAGGGTTAGGGTTAGGGGACGGGGACGGTTTAGGGTCCAGGTGAGGGTACGACAACGTTTTAGGTTGAGCGTACGTTTGAGGGCGCGGGTTAGTGTTAGCGTACGGGTTAGGATTAGGGGTCGGGTGAGGGTAAGGCTTAGGGGAAGGGTTAGGGTAAGGGTTCGGGCTAGGGTTAGGGTTAGGTGACGGGGACGATTTAGGGTCCAGGTGAGGGTACGACAACGCTTTAGGGTGAGCGTACTTGTGAGGTTGCGGGTTAGTGTTAGCGTACGGGTTAGGATTACGGGACGGGTGAGGGTAAGGCTTCGGGGAAGCGTTAGGGTAAGGGTTCGGGCTAGGGTTAGGGTTAGGTGACGGGGACGATTTAGGGTCCAGGTGAGGGTACGACAACGCTGTAGGGTGAGCATACGTGTGAGGGTGCGGGTTAGTGTTAGCGTATGGGTTAGGAATAGGGGACGGGTGAGGGTAAGGCTTCGGGCAAGGGTTAGAGTTTGGGTTCGGGCTAGGGTTAGTGTTAGGGCACGGGGATGGTTTAGGGTTCAGGTGAGTGTCCGACAACGCTTTAGGGTGAGAGTACGTGTGAGGGCGCGGGTTAGTGTTAGCGTACGGGTTAGGAGTAGGGGACGGGTGAGGGTAAGGCTTCGGGGAAGGGTTAGGGTTAGGGTTTGGGCTAGGGTTAGGGTTAGGGGACGAGGACGGTTTAGGGTCCAGGTGAGGGTACAACAACCCTTTAGGTTGAGCGTACGTGTGAGGGCGCGGGTTAGTTTTAGCGTACGGGTTAGGATTAGTGGACGGGTGAGTGTAAGGCTTCGGGCAAGTGTTAGGGTTAGGGTTCGGGCTAGGGATAGGTTTAGGGGACGGGGACGGTTTAGGGTCCAGCTGAGGGTACGACAACGCTTTAGGGTGAGCGTACGTGTGAGGGCACAGATTAGTGTTAGCGTACGGGTTAGGATTAGGGGAAGGGTGAGGTTAAGACATCGGGGAAGGGTTAGGGTTAGGGTTATGTTTCGGGCTAGGGTTAGGGTTAGGGGACGAGGACGGTTTAGGGTCCAGGTGAGGGTACGACAACGCTTTAGGGTGAGCATACGTGTGAGGGTGCGGGTTAGTGTTAGCGTACGGGTTAGGATTAGGGGACGGGTGAGGGTAAGGCTTCGGGTAAGGGTTAGGGTTAGGGTTCGGGCTAGGGTTAGGGTTAGGGGACGGGTTACGGTTTAGGGGCCAGGTGAGGGTACGACAATGCTTTAGGGGGAGCGTACGTGTGAGAGCGCGTGTTAATGTCAGCGTACGGGTTAGATTTATGGGACGGGTGAGGGTCAGGCTTCGGGGTAGGGTTAGGTTTAGGGTTCCGGCTAGGGTTAGGGTTAGGGGACGGGGACGGTTTAGGGTCCAGGTGAGGGTACGACAACGCTTTAGGGTGAGCGTTCGTATGAGGGCACAATTTAGTGTTAGCGTACGGGTTAGGATTAGGTGACGGGTGAGGGTAATGCTTCGGGGAAGGGTTAGGGATAGGGTTCGGGCTAGGTTTAGGGTTAGGGGCAAGGACGGTTTAGGGTCCAGGTGAGGTTACGACAACGCTTAAGGTTGAGTGTACGTGTGAGGGCGCGGGTTAGTTTTAACGTACGGGTTAGGATTAGGGGACGGGTGAGGGTAAGGCTTCGGGGAAGGGTTAGGGTTAGGGTTCGGGCTAGGGTTAGGGTTAGGGGACGGGGACGGTTTAGGGTCCAGGTGAGGGTACGACAACGCTTTAGGTTGAGTGTACGTGTGAGGGCGCGGGTTAGTTTTAACGTACGGGTTAGGATTAGGGGACGGGTGAGGGTAAGGCTTCGGGGAAGGGTTAGGGTTAGGGTTCGGGCTAGGGTTAGGGTTAGGGGACGGGGACGGTTTAGGGTCCAGGTGAGGGTACGACAACGCTTTAGTGTCAGCGCACGTGTGAGGGCACGGGTTAGTGTTAGCGTACGGTTTAGGATTAGGGGACGGGTGAGGGTAAGGCTTCGGGGAAGGTTTAGGCTTAAGGTTCGGGCTAGGGTTAGGGTTAGGGGACGGGGACGGTTTAGGGTCCAGGTGAGGGTACGACAACGCTTTAGGGTGAGCATACTTGTGAGGGCATGGGTTAGTGTTAGCGTACGGGTTAGGATTAGTGGACGGGTGAGGGTAAGGCTTCGGGGAAGGGTTAGCGTAAGGGTTCGGGCTAGTGTTAGGGTTAGGTGACGGGGACGATTTAGGGTCCAGGTGAGGGTACGACAACGCTTTAGGGTGAGCGTACGTGTGAGGGTGCGGGTTAGTGTTAGCGTACGGGTTAGGATTAGGGGACGGGTGAGGGTAAGGCTTCGGGGAAGGGTTAGGGTTAGGGTTCGGGCTAGGGTTAGGGTTAGGGTACGGGGACGGTTTAGGGTGCAAGTGAGGGTACGACAACGCTTTAGGGTGAGCGTACGTGTGAGGGCGCGGGTTAGTGTTAGCGTACGGGTTAGGATTAGGGGACGTGTGAGGGTAAGGCTTCGGGGAAGGGTTAGGGTTAGGGTTCGGGCTAGGGTTAGGGTTAGGGGACGGGGACGGTTTAGGGTCCAGTTGAGGGTACGACAACACTTTAGGGTGAGCGTACGTGTGAGGGCGCGGGTTAGTGTTAGCGTACGTGTTAGGATTAGGGGACGGGTGAGGGTAAGGCTTCCGGGAAGGGTTAGGGTTAGGGTTCGGGCTAGGGTTAGGGTTAGGGGACGGGGACGGTTTAGGGTCCAGGTGAGGGTACGACAACGCTTTAGGGTGAGCGTACGTGTGAGGGCGCGGGTTAGTGTTAGCGTACGGTTTAGGTTTAGGGGACGGGTGATGGTAAGGCTTCGGGCAAGGGTTAGAGTTTGGGTTCGGGCTAGGGTTAGGGTTAGGGCACGGGGACGGTTTAGGGTCCAGGTGAGGGTACGACAACGCTTTAGGGTGAGAGCACGTGTGAGGGCGCGGGTTAGTGTTAGCGTACCGGATAGGATTAGGGGACGGGTGAGGTTAAGGCATCGGGGAAGGGTTCGGGTTCGGGTTCGGGCTAGGGTTAGGGTTAGGGGACGGGGACGGGTTAGGGTCCAGGTGAGGGTACGACAACGCTTTAGGTTGAGCGTACGTGTGAGGGCGCGGGTTAGTGTTAGCGTACGGGTTAGGAGTAGGGGACGTGTGAGGGTAAGGCTTCGGGCAAGGGTTAGGGTTAGGGTTCGGGCTAGGGTTAAGGTTAGGAGACGGGGACGGTTTAGGGTCCAGGTGAGGGTACGACAACGCTTTAGGGTGAGCGTACGTGTGAGGGCACGGGTTAGTGTTAGCGTACGGTTTAGGATTAGGGGACGGGTGAGGGTAAGGCTTCGGGGAAGGGTTAGGGTTAGGGTTCGGGCTAGGGTTAGGGTTAAGGGACGGCGACGGTTTAGGGTCCAGGTGAGGGTACGACAACGCTTTAGTGTGAGCGTACGTGTTAGGGCGCGGGTTAGCGTTAGCGTACGGGTTAGTATTAGGGGCCGGGTGAGGGTAAGGCTTCGGGGAAGGGTTAGGTTTAGGGTTCGGGCTAGGGTTAGGGTTAGGGGACGGGGATGGTTTAGGGTCTAGGTGAGGGTACGACAACGCTTTACGGTGAGCATACGTCTGAGGGCACGGGTTAGTTTTAGCGTACGGGTTAGGATTAGGGGACGGGTGAGTTTAAGGCATCGGGGAATGGTTAGGGTAAGGGTTCGGGCTAGGGTTAGGGTTAGGGGACGGAGACGGTTTAGGGTCCAGGTGAGGGTACGACAACGCTTTAGGTTGAGTGTACGTGTGAGGGCGCGGGTTAGTGTTAGCGTAATGGTTAGGAATAGGGGACGGGTGAGGGTAAGGCTTCGGGCAAGGGTTAGAGTTTGGGTTCGGGCTAGGGATAGCGTTAGGGCACGGGCACGGTTTAGGGTCCAGGTGAGGGTACGACAACGCTTTAGGGTGAGCGTACGTGTGAGGGCGCGGGTTAGTGTTAGCGTACGTGTTAGGATTAGGGGACGGGTGAGGTTAAGGCATCGGGGAACGGTTAGGGTTCGGGTTCGGGCTAGGGTTAGGTTTAGGGGACGGGGACGGTTTAGGGTCCAGGTGAGGGTACGACAACGCTTTTTGTTGAGCGTACGTGTGAGGGCGCGGGTTAGTGTTAGCGTACGGGTTAGGAGTAGGGGACGGGTGAGGGTAAGGCTTCGGGCAAGTGTTAGGGTTAGGGTTCGGGCTAGGGTTAGGGTTAGGGGACGGGGACGGTTTAGGGTCCAGGTGAGGGTACGACAACGCTTTAGGGTGAGCGTACGTGTGAGGGCGTGAGTTAGTGTTAGCGTACGGGTTAGGATTAGAGGACAGGTGAGGGTAATTCTTCGGGGAAGGGTTAAGTTTAGGGTTCGGGCTAGGGTTATGGTTAGGGGACGGGGATGGTTTAGGGTCCAGGTGAGGGTACGACAACGCCTTTAGGGTGAGCGTACATGTGAGGGCGCGGGTTAGTGTTAGCGTACGGGTTAGGATTAGGGGACGGGTGAGGGTAAGGCTTCGGGGAAGGGTTAGGGTTAGGGTTCGGGCTAGGGTTAGGGTTAGGGGACGGGGATGGTTTAGGGTCCAGGTGAGGGTACGACAACGCTTTAGGGTGAGCGTACGTTTGAGGGTGCGGGTTAGTGTTAGCGTACGGGTTAGGATTAGGGGACGGGTGAGGGTAAGGTTTCGGGGAAGGGTTAGGTTTAAGGTTCGGGCTAGGTTTAGGGTTAGGGGACGGGGACGTTTAGGGTGCAGGTGAGGGTACGACAACGCTTTAGGTTGAGCATAAGTTTGAGGGTGCGGGTTAGTGTTAGCGTACGGGTTAGGATTAGGGGACGGGTGAGGGTAAGGCTTAGGGGAAGGGTTAGGTTTAAGGTTCGGGCTAGGGTTAGGGTTAGGGGAGGGGGACGGTTTAGGGTCCAGGTGAGGGTACGACAACGCTTTATGGTGAGCATACGTGTGAGGGTGCATGTTAGTGTTAGCGTACGGGTTAGGATTAGGGGACGGATGAGGGTAAGGCTTCGGGGACGGGTTAGGGTTAGGGTTAGGGCTAGGATTAGGGTTAGGGGACGGCGACGGTTTAGGGTCCAGGTGAGGGTACGACAACGCTTTAGTGTGAGCGTACGTGTTAGGGCGCGGGTTAGTGTTAGCGTACGGGTTAGAATTAGGGGCCGGGTGAGGGTAAGGCTTCGGGGAAGGGTTAGGTTTAGCGTTCGGGCTAGGGTTAGGTTTTGGCGACTGGCACGGTTTAGGGTCCAGGTGAGGGTACGACAACGCCTTAGGGTGAGCGTACGTGTGAGGGCGCGGGTTAGTGTTAGCGTACGGTTTAGGTTTAAGGGACGGGTGTGTGTAAGGCTTCGGGGAAGGGTTAGGGTTAGGGTTCGGGCTAAGGTTAGGGTTAGGTGACGGGGACGGTTTAGGTTCTAGGTGAGGGTACGATAAGGGTTTAGGTTGAGCGTACGTTTGAGGGCGCGGGTTAGTGTTAGCGTACGGGTTAGGATTAGGGGACGGGTGAGGGTAAGGCTTCGGGGAAGAGTTAGGTTTAAGGTTCGGGCTAGGGTTAGGGTTAGGGGAGGGGGACGGTTTAGGGTCCAGGTGAGGGTACGACAACGCTTTAGGGTGAGCGTACGTGTGAGGGCGCGTGTTAGTGTTAGCCTACGGGTTAGGATTAGGAGACGGGTGAGGGTAAGGCTTCGGGGAAGGGTTAGGGTTGGGGTTCGGGCTAGGGTTAGGGTTAGGGGAGGGGGACGGTTTAGGGTCCAGGTGAGGGTACGACAACGCTTTAGGGTTAGCGTACGTGTGAGGGCGAGGGTTAGTGTTAGCGTACGGGTTAGCATTAGGGGACGGGTGAGGGTAAGGCTTCGGGGAAGTGTTAAGGTTAGGGTTCGGGCTAGGGTTATGGTTAGGGGACGGGGACGGTTTAGGGTCCAGGTGAGAGTACGACAACGTTTTAGGGTGAGTGTACGTGTGAGGGCACGGGTTAGTGTTAGCGTACGGTTTAGGATTAGGGGACGGGTGAGGGTAAGGCCTCGGGGAAGGGTTAGGTATAGGGTTCGGGATAGGGTTAGGGTTAGGGGACGGGGACGGTTTAGGGTCCAGGTGAGGGTATGACAACGTTTTAGGGTGAGCGTACGTGTGAGGGCACGGGTTAGTGTTAGCGTACGGGTTAGCATTAGGGGACGGGTGAGGGTAAGGCTTCAGGGAAGGGTTAGGGTTAGGTTTCAGGCTAGTGTTAGGGTAAGGGGACGGGGACGGCTTACGGTCCAGGTGAGGGCACGACAACGCTTTAGGGTGAGAGTACCTTTGAGGGTACGGGTTAGTGTTAGCGTACGGGTTAGGATTAGGGGACGCTTGAGGGTAAGGCTTCGGGGAAGTGTTAGGGTTAAGGTTCGGGCTAGGGTTAGGGTTAGGGGACGGCGACGGTTTAGGGTCCAGGTGAGGGTACGACAACGCTTTAGTGGGAGCGTACGTGTTAGGGCGCGGGTTAGTGTTAGCGTACGGGTTAGGATTAGGGGCCGGGTGAGGGTAAGGCTTCGGGGAAGGGTTAGGGTTAGGGTTCGGGCTAGGGTTAGGGTTAGGGGACGGGGACGGTTTAGGGTCCAGGTGAGGGTACGACAACGTTTTAGGGTGAGCGTACGTGTGAGGGCACGGGTTAGTGTTAGCGTACGGTTTAGGATTAGGGGACGGGTGAGGGTAAGGCCTCGGGGAAGGGTTTGGTATAGGGTTCGGGATAGGGTTACGGTTAGGGGACGTGGAAGGTTTAGGGTCCAGGTGAGGGTACGACAACGTTTTAGGGTGAGCGTACGTGTGAGGGTACGGGTTAGTGTTAGCGTACGGGTTAGGATTAGGGGACGGGTGAACGTAAGGCTTCAGGGAAAGGTGAGGGTTATGGTTCGGGTTAGGGTTAGGGTTAGGGGACGGGGTCGGTTTAGGGTCCAGGTGAGGGTACGACAACGCTTTACGGTGAGCGTACGTGTGAGGGCGTGGGTTAGTGTTAGTGTACGGGTTAGGATTAGGGGACGGGTGAGGGTAAGGCTTCGTGGAAGTGTTAGGGTTAGGGTTCGGGCTAGGGTTAGGGTTAGGGGAAGGGGACGGTTTAGGGTCCAGGTGAGGGTACGACAGCGCTTTTGGGTGAGCCTACGTGTGAGGGCGCGGGTTAGTGTTAGCGTACGGGTTAGCATTAGGGTACGGGTGAGGGTAAGGCTTCAGGGAAGGGTTAGGGTTAGTTTTCAGGCTAGTGTTAGGGTTAGGGGACGGGGACGGTTTAGGGTCCAGGTGAGGGCACGACAACGCTTTAGGGTGAGCGTACCTGTGAGGGCACGGGTTAGTGTTAGCTTACGGGTTAGGATTAGGGGACGGGTGAGGGTAAGGCATCGGGGAAGGGTTAGGGTAAGGGTTCGGGCTAGGGTTAGGGTTAGGGGACGGGGTCGGTTTAGGGTCCAGGTGAGGGTACGACAACGCTTTACGGTGAGCATACGTCTGAGGGCACGGGTTAGTTTTAGCGTACGGGTTAGGATTAGGGGACGGGTGAGTTTAAGGCATCGGGGAAGGGTTAGGGTAAGGGTTCGGGCTAGGGTTAGGGTTAGGGGACGGGGACGGTTTAGGGTCCAGGTGAGGGTACGACAACGCTTTAGGTTGAGCGTACGTGTGAGGGCTCGGGTTAGTGTTAACGTACGGGTTAGGATTAGGGGACGGGTGAGGGTAAGGCTTCTGGGAAGTGTTAGGGTTAGGGTTCGGGCTAGGGTTAGTGTTAGGGGACGGGGACGGTTTAGGGTCCAGGTGAGGGTACGACAACGCTTTAGGGTGAGCGTACGTGTGAGGGCGTGGGTTAGTGTTAGCGTACGGGTTTGGATTAGGGGATGGGTGAGGGTAAGGCTTCGGGGAAGGTTTAAGGTTAGGGTTCGGGCTAGGGTTAGGGTTAGGGGAAGAGGACGGTTTAGGGTCCAGGTGAGGGTATGACAACGCTTTAGGTTGAGTGCACGTGTGAGGGCGCGGGTTAGTGTTAGCGTAAGGGTTAGGAATAGGGGACGGGTGAGGGTAAGGCTTCGGGCAAGGGTTAGAGTTTGGGTTCGGGCTAGGGTTAGTGTTAGGGCACGGGCACGGTTTAGGGTACAGGTGAGGGTACGACAACGCTTTAGGGTGAGAGTACGTGTGAGGGCGTGGGTTAGTGTTAGCGTACGGGTTAGGATTAGGGGACGGGTGAGGTTAAGGCATTGGGGAACGGTTAGGGTTCATGTTCGGGCTAAGGTTAGGGTTAGGGGACGGGGACGGTTTAGGGTCCAGTTGAGTGTACGACAACGCTTTTTGTTGAGTGTACGTGTGAGGGCGCGGGTTAGTGTTAGCGTACGGGTTAGGAGTAGGGGACGGGTGAGGGTAAGGCTTCGGGCAAGGGTTAGGGTTAGGGTTCGGGCTAGGGTTCGGGTTAGGGGACGGGGACTGTTTAGCGTCCAGGTGAGGGTACAACAACGCTTTAGGGTGAGCGTACGTGTGAGGGCGCGAGTTAGTGTTAGCGTACGGGTTAGGATTAGGGGACAGGTGAGGGTAATTCTTCGGGGAAGGGTTAAGGTTAGGGTTCGGGCTAGGGTTATGGTTAGGGGACGGGGACGGTTTAGGGTCCAGGTGAGGGTACGACAACGCCTTTCGGGTGAGCGTACATGTGTGGGCGGGGTTAGTGTTAGCGTACGGGTGAGGATTAGGGGATGGGTGAGTGTAAGGCCTCGGGGAAGGGTTAGGGTTAGGGTTCGGGCTAGGGTTAGGGTTAGGGGACGGCGACGGTTTAGGGTCCAGGTGAGGGTACGACAACGCTTTAGTGTGAGCGTACGTGTTAGGGCGCGGGTTAGCGTTAGCGTACGGGTTAGTATTAGGGGCCGGGTGAGGGTAAGGCTTCGGGGAAGGGTTAGGTTTAGGGTTCGGGCTAGGGTTAGGGTTAGGGGACGAGAATGGTTTAGGGTCCAGGTGAGGGTACGACAACGCTTTAGGTTGAGCGTACGTGTGAGGGCTCGGGTTAGTGTTAGCGTACGGGTTAGGATTAGGGGACGAGTGAGGGTAAGGCTTCTGGGAAGTATTAGGGTTAGGGTTCGGGCTAGGGTTAGTGTTAGGGGACGGGGACGGTTTAGGGTCCATGTGAGGGTACGACAACGCTTTAGGGTGAGCGTACGTGTGAGGGCGTGGGTTAGTGTTAGCGTACGGTTTAGGATTAGGGGACGGGTGAGGGTAAGGCTTCGGGGAAGGTTTAGCATTAGGGTTCGGGCTAGGGTTAGGGTTAGGGGACGAGGACGGTTTAGGGTCCAGGTGAGGGTACGACAACGCTTTAGGTTGAGTGTACGTGTGAGGGCGCGGGTTAGTGTTAGCGTAATGGTTAGGAATAGGGGACGGGTGAGGGTAAGGCTTCGGGCAAGGGTTAGAGTTTGGGTTCGGGCTAGGGATAGTGTTAGGGCACGGGCACGGTTTAGGGTCCAGGTGAGGGTACGACAACGCTTTAGGGTGAGCGTACGTGTGAGGGCGCGGGTTAGTGTTAGCGTACGTGTTAGGATTAGGGGACGGGTGAGGTTAAGGCATCGGGGAACGGTTAGGGTTCGGGTTCGGGCTAGGGTTAGGTTTAGGGGACGGGGACGGTTTAGGGTCCAGGTGAGGGTACGACAACGCTTTTTGTTGAGCGTACGTGTGAGGGCGCGGGTTAGTGTTAGCGTACGGGTTAGGAGTAGGGGACGGGTGAGGGTAAGGCTTCGGGCAAGTGTTAGGGTTAGGGTTCGGGCTAGGGTTAGGGTTAGGGGACGGGGACGGTTTAGGGTCCAGGTGAGGGTACGACAACGCTTTAGGGTGAGCGTACGTGTGAGGGCGTGAGTTAGTGTTAGCGTACGGGTTAGGATTAGAGGACAGGTGAGGGTAATTCTTCGGGGAAGGGTTAAGGTTAGGGTTCGGGCTAGGGTTATGGTTAGGGGACGGGGATGGTTTAGGGTCCAGGTGAGGGTACGACAACGCCTTTAGGGTGAGCGTACATTTGAGGGCGCGGGTTAGTGTTAGCGTACGGGTTAGGATTAGGGGACGGGTGAGGGTAAGGCTTCGGGGAAGGGTTAGGGTTAGGGTTCGGGCTAGGGTTAGGGTTAGGGGACGGCGACGGTTTAGGGTCCAGGTGAGGGTACGACAACGCTTTAGTGTGAGCGTACGTGTTAGGGGGCGGGTTAGTGTTAGCATACGGGTTAGGATTAGGGGCCGGGTGAGGGTAAGGCTTCGGGGAAGGGTTAGGATTAGGGTTCGGGCTAGGGTTAGGGTTAGGGGACGGGGATGGTTTAGGGTCCAGGTGAGGGTACGACAACGCCTTAGGTTGAGCGTACGTTTGAGGGTGCGGGTTAGTGTTAGCGTACGGGTTAGGATTAGGGGACGGGTGAGGGTAAGGCTTCGGGGAAGGGTTAGGTTTAAGGTTCGGGCTACGTTTAGGGTTAGGGGACGGGGACGGTTTAGGGTCCAGGTGAGGGTACGACAACGCTTTAGGGTGAGCATACTTGTGAGGGCACGGGTTAGTGTTAGCGTACGGGTTAGGATTAGGGGACGGGTGAGGGTAAGGCTTCGGGGAAGGGTTAGGGTTAGGGTTCGGGCTAGGGTTAGGTTTAGGGGACGGGGACGGTTTAGGGTGCAGGTGAGGGTACGACAACGCTTTAGGGTGAGCGTACGTGTGAGGGCGCGGGTTAGTGTTAGCGTATGGGTTAGGATTAGGGGACGGGTGAGGGTAAGGCTTCGGGGAAGGGTTAGGGTTAGGGTTCGGGCTAGGGTTAGGGTTAGGGGACGGGGACGTTTTAGGGTCCAGGTGAGGTTACGACAACGCTTTAGGGTGCGCGTACGTGTGAGGGCGCAGGTTAGTGTTAGCGTACGGGTTAGGATTAGGGGACGGGTGACTGTAAGGCTTCCGGGAAGGGTAAGGGTTAGGGTTCAGGCTAGGGTTAGGGTTAGAGGACGGGGACGGTTTAGGGTCCAGGTGAGGGTACGACAATGCTTTAGGGTGAGCTAACGTGTGAGGGCGCAGGTTAGTGTTAGCGTACGGGTTAGGATTAGGGGACGGGTGAGGGTAAGGCCTCGGGGAAGGGTTAGGTATAGGGTTCGGGATAGAGTTAGGGTTAGGGGACGGGGACGGTTTAGGGTCCAGGTGAGGGTACGACAACGTTTTAGGGTGAGCGTACGTGTGAGGGCACGGGTTAGTGTTAGCGTATGGGTTAGCATTAGGGGACGGGTGAGGGTAAGGCTTCAGGGAAGGGTTAGGGTTAGGGTTCAGGCTAGTGTTAGGGTAAAGGGATGGGGACGGTTTAGGGTCCTGGTGAGGGCACGACAACGCTTTAGGGTGAGCGTACCTGTGAGGGCACGAGTTAGTGTTAGCGTACGGTTTAGGATTAGGGGACGGGTGAGGGTAAGGCTTCGGGGAAGTGTTAGGGTTAAGGTTCGGGCTAGGGTTAGGGTTCGAGGACGGGGACGGTTTAGGGTCCAGGTGAGGGTTCGACAACGCTTTAGGGTGAGCGTACGTGTGCGGGGGCGGGTTAGTGTTAGCGTACAGTTTAGGATTAGGGGACGGGTGAGGGTAAGGCTTCGGGGAAGGGTTAGGGTTAGGGTTCGGGCTAGGGTTAGGGTTAGGGGACGGGGACGGTTTAGGGTCCAGGTGCGGATACGACAACGCTTTAGGGTGAGTGTATGTGTGAGGGCGCGGGTTAGTGTTAGCGTACGGGTTAGGATTAGGGGACGGGTGAGTGTAAGGCTTCTGGGAAAGGTTAGCTTTAGGGTTTGGGCTAGGGTTAGGGTTAGGGGACCGGGACGGTTTAGGGTCAAGGTGAGGGTACGAAAACGCTTTAGGGTGAGCGTACGTGTGAGGGCCCGTGTTAGTGTTAGCGTGCGGGTTAAGATTAGTGGACGGGTGAGGGTAAGGCTTCGGGGAAGTGTTAGGGTTAGGGTTCGGGCTAGGTTTAGGGTTAGGGGACGAGGACGGTTTAGGGTCCAGGTGAGGGTACGACAGCGCTTTAGGTTGAGCGTACGTGTGAGGGCGCGGATTAGTTTTAGCGTACGGGTTAGGATTAGGGGACGGGTGAGGTTAAGGCATCGGGGAAGGGTTAGGGTTAGGGTTCGGGCTAGGGTTAGTGTTAGGGGACGGGGACAGTTCAGGGTCCAGGTGAGGGTACGACAACGCTTTAGGGTGAGCGTACGTGTGAGGGCACGGGTTAGTGTTAGCGTACGGTTTAGGATTAGGGGCCGGGTGAGGGTAAGGCTTCGGGTAAGGGTTAGGGTTAGGGTTCGGGCTAAGGTTAGGGTTAGGGGACGGGGATGGTTTAGGGTCCAGGTGAGGGTACGACAACGCTTTAGGTTGAGCGTAAGTTTGAGGGTGCGGGTTAGTGTTAGCATACGGGTTAGGATTAGGGGACGGGTGAGGGTAAGGCTTAGGGGAAGGGTTAGGTTTAAGGTTCGGGCTAGGGTTAGGGTTAGGGGAGGGGGACGGTT
This sequence comes from Globicephala melas, assembly GCF_963455315.2. Classification (NCBI taxonomy): domain Eukaryota; kingdom Metazoa; phylum Chordata; class Mammalia; order Artiodactyla; family Delphinidae; genus Globicephala; species Globicephala melas. The sequence goes on along the minus strand of NC_083317.1, from coordinate 111,094,885 downwards.
TAGGGTCCAGGTGAGGGTACGACAACGTTTTAGGCTGAGCGTACGTGTGAGGGCACGGGTTAGTGTTAACGTACGGGTTAGCATTAGGGCACGGGTGAGGGTAAGGCTTCGGGGAAAGGTTAGGGTTAGGGTTCGGGCTAGGGTTAGGGTTAGGGGACGAGGACGGTTTAGGGTCCAGGTGAGGGTACGACAACGCTTTTGGTTGAGCGTACGTGTGAGGGCACGGGTTAGTGTTTGCGTACGGGTTAAGAATAGGGGACGGGTGAGTGTAAGGCTTCGGGCAAGGGTTAGAGTTAGGGTTTGGGCTAGGGTTAGGGTTAGGGCACGGGGACGGATTAGGGTCCAGGTGAGGGTACGACAACGCTTTAGGGTGAGCGTACGTGTGAGGGCGCGGGTTAGTGTTAGCGTAAGGGTTAGGATTAGGGGACAGGTGAGGTTAAGGCATCTTTGAAGGGTTAGGTTTCGGGTTCGGGCTAGGGTTAGGGTTAGGGGACGGGGACGGTTTAGGGTCCAGGTGAGGGTACGACAACGCTTTAGGATGGGCATACTTGTGAGGGCACGGGTTAGTGTTAGCGTACGGGTTAGGATTAGGGGCCGGGTGAGGGTAAGGCTTCGGGGAAGGGTTATGTTTAGGGTTTGGGCTAGGGTTAGGGGACGGGGACGGTTTAGGGTCCAGGTGAGGGTACGACAACGTTTTAGGGTGAGCGTACGTGTGAGGGCACGGGTTAGTCTTAGCGTACGGTTTAGGATTAGGGGACGGGTGAGGGTAAGGCCTCAGGAAGGGTTAGGTATAGGGTTCGGGTTAGGGTTAGGGTTAGGGGACGGGGAAGGTTTAGGGTCCAGGTGAGGGTACGACAACGTTTTAGGGTGAGCGTACGTGTGAGGGCACGGGTTATTGTTAGCGTACGGGTTAGGTTTAGGGGACGGGTGAGCGTAAAGCTTTAGGGAAAGGTTAGGGTTATGGTTCGGTTTAGGGTTAGGGTTAGGGGACGGGGACGCTTTAGCGTCCAGGTGAGGTTACGACAACGCTTTACGGTGAGCTACGTGTGAGGGCGCGGGTTAGTGTTAGTGTACGGGTTAGGATTAGGGGACGGGTGAGGGTAAGGCTTCGGGGAAGGGTTAGGGTTAGGGTTCGGGCTAGGGTTAGGGTTAGGGGAAGGGGACGGTTTAGGGTCCATGTGAGGGTACGACAGCGCTTTTGGGTGAGCGTACGTGTGAGGGCGCGGGTTAGTGTTAGCGTACGGGTTAGCATTAGGGGACGGGTGAGGGTAAGGCTTCGGGGAAGGGTTAGGGTTAGGGTTCGGGCTAAGGTTAGGGTTAGGGGACGGGGACGGTTTAGGGTCCAGGTGAGGGTACGACAACGCTTTAGGGTGAGCGTACGTGTGAGGGCACGGGTTAGTGTTAGCGTACGGTTTAGGATTAGGGGACGGGTGAAGGTAAGGTTTCGGGGAAGGGTTAGGGTTAGGGTTCGGGCTAGGGTTAGGTTTATGGGACGGGGACGGTTTAGGGTCCAGCTGAGGGTACGACAACGCTTTAGGGTGAGCGTACGTGTGAGGGCGCAGGTTAGTGTTAGCGTACGGGTTAGGATTAGGGGTCGGGTGAGGTTAAGACATCGGGGAAGGGTTAGGGTTAGGTTTCTGGCTAGGGTTAGGGTTAGGGGACGAGGACGGTTTAGGGTCCAGGTGAGGGTACTACAACGCTTTAGGTTGAGCGTACGTGTGAGGGCGCGGGTTAGTGTTAGCGTACGGGTTAGGAATAGGGGACGGGTGATGGTAAGGCTTCGGGCAAGTGTTAGAGTTTGGGTTCAGGCTAGGGTTAGGGTTAGGGCACGGGGACGGTTTAGGGTCCAGGTGAGGGTACGACAACGCTTTAGGGTGAGCGTACGTATGAGGGCGCGGGTTAGTGTTAGCGTAAGGGTTAGGACTAGGGGACGGGTGAGGTTAAGGCATCGGGGAAGGGTTAGGTTTCGGGTTCGGTCTAGGGTTAGGGGACGGGGACGGTTTAGGGTCCAGGTGAGGGTATGACAACGCTTTAGGGTGAGCGTACGTGTGAGGGCGCGGGTTAGTGTTAGCGTACGGTTTAGGATTAGGGGACGGGTGAGGGTAAGGCTTCGGGGAAGTGTTAGGGTTAGGGTTCGGGCTAGGGTTAGGGTTAGGGGACGGGGACGGTTTAGGGTCCAGGTGAGGGTACGACAACGCTTTAGGGTCAGCGTACGTGTGAAGGCACGGGTTAGTGTTAGCGTACGGTTTAGGATTAGGGGACGGGTGAGGGTAAGGCTTCGGGGAAGGTTTAGGCTTAAGGTTCGGGCTAGGGTTAGGGTTAGGGGACGGGGACGGTTTAGGGTCCAGGTGAGGGTACGACAACGCTTTAGGGTGAGCATACTTGTGAGGGCATGGGTTAGTGTTAGCGTACGGGTTAGGATTAGGGGACGGGTGAGGGTAAGGCTTCGGGGAAGGGTTAGGGTAAGCGTTCGGGCTAGTGTTAGGGTTAGGTGACGGGGACGATTTAGGGTCCAGGTGAGGGTACGACAACGCTTTAGGGTGAGCGTACGTGTGAGGGCGCGGGTTAGTGTTAGCGTACGGGTTAGGATTAGGGGACGGGTGAGGGTAAGGCTTCGGGGAAGGGTTAGGGTTAGGGTTAGGGCTAGGGTTAGGGTTAGGGGACGGCGACGGTTTAGGGTCCAGGTGAGGGTACGACAACGCTTTAGTGTGAGCGTACGTGTTAGGGCGCGGGTTAGTGTTAGCGTACGGGTTAGGATTAGGGGCCGGGTGAGGGTAAGGCTTCGGGGAAGGGTTAGGTTTAGCGTTCGGGCTAGGGTTAGGTTTTGGCGACTGGCACGGTTTAGGGTCCAGGTGAGGGTACGACAACGCCTTAGGGTGAGCGTACGTGTGAGGGAGCGGGTTAGTGTTAGCGTACGGTTTAGGTTTAAGGGACGGGTGTGGGTAAGGCTTCGGGGAAGGGTTAGGGTTAGGTTTCGGGCTAAGGTTAGGGTTAGGTGACGGGGACGGTTTAGTGTCTAGGTGAGGGTACGACAAGGCTTTAGGTTGAGCGTATGTTTGAGGGCACGGGTTAGTGTTAGCGTACGGGTTAGGATTGGGGGACGGGTGAGGGTAAGGCTTCGGGGAAGGGTTAGGTTTAAGGTTCGGGCTAGGGTTAGGGTTAGGGGAGGGGGACGGTTTAGGGTCCAGGTGAGGGTACGACAACGCTTTAGGGTGAGCGTACGTGTGAGGGCGCGTGTTAGTGTTAGCCTACGGGTTAGGATTAGGAGACGGGTGAGGGTAAGGCTTCGGGGAAGGGTTAGGGTTGGGGTTCGGGCTAGGGTTAGGGTTAGGGGACGGGGACGGTTTAGGGTCCAGGTGAGGGTACGACAACGTTTTAGGGTGAGCGTACGTGTGAGGGCACGGGTTAGTGTTAGCGTACGGGTTAGCATTAGGGGACGGGTGAGGGTAAGGCTTCAGGGAAGAGTTAGGGTTAGGTTTCAGGCTAGTGTTAGGGTAAGGGGACGGGGACGGTTCACGGTCCAGGTGAGGGCACGACAACGCTTTGGGGTGAGAGTACCTTTGAGGGTACGGGTTAGTGTTAGCGTACGGGTTAGGATTAGGGGACGGTTGAGGGTAAGGCTTCGGGGAAGTGTTAGGGTTAAGGTTCGGACTAGGTTTAGGGTTCGAGGACGGGGACGGTTTAGGGTCCAGGTGAGGGTACGACAACGCTTTAGGGTGAGCGTACATGTGAGGGCGCGTGTTAGTGTTAGCGTACGGGTTAGGATTAGGGGACGGGTGAGGGTAAGGCTTCGGGGAAGTGTTAGGGTTAGGGTTCGGGCTAGGGTTAGGGTTAGGGGACGGGGACGGTTTAGGGTCCGGGTGAGGGCACGACAACGCTTTAGGGTGAGCGTACCTGTGAGGGCACTGGTTAGTGTTAGCTTACGGGTTAGGATTAGGGGACGGGTGAGGGTAAGGCATCGGGGAAGGGTTAGGGTAAGGGTTCGGGCTAGGGTTAGGGTTACGGGACGGGGTCGGTTTAGGGTCCAGGTGAGGGTACGACAACGCTTTACGGTGAGCATACGTCTGAGGGCACGGGTTAGTTTTAGCGTACGGGTTAGGATTAGGGGACGGGTGAGTTTAAGGCATCGGGGAATGGTTAGGGTAAGGGTTCGGGCTAGGGTTAGGGTTAGGGGACGGGGACGGTTTAGGGTCCAGGTGAGGGTACGACAACGCTTTAGGTTGAGCGTACGTGTGAGGGCTCGGGTTAGTGTTAGCGTACGGGTTAGGATTAGGGGACGGGTGAGGGTAAGGCTTCTGGGAAGTGTTAGGGTTAGGGTTCGGGCTAGGGTTAGTGTTAGGGGATGGGGACGGTTTAGGGTCCATGTGAGGGTACGACAACGCTTTAGGGTGAGCGTACGTGTGAGGGCGTGGGTTAGTGTTAGCGTACGGGTTAGGATTATGGGACGGGTGAGGGTAAGGCTTCGGGGAAGGTTTAGGATTAGGGTTCGGGCTAGGGTTAGGGTTAGGGGACGAGGACGGTTTAGGGTCCAGGTGAGGGTACGACAACGCTTTAGGTTGAGTGTACGTGTGAGGGCGCGGGTTAGTGTTAGCGTAATGGTTAGGAATAGGGGACGGGTGAGGGTAAGGCTTCGGGCAAGGGTTAGAGTTTGGGTTCGGGCTAGGGATAGTGTTAGGGCACGGGCACGGTTTAGGGTCCAGGTGAGGGTACGACAACGCTTTAGGGTGAGCGTACGTGTGAGGGCGCGGGTTAGTGTTAGCGTACGGGTTAGGATTAGGGGACGGGTGAGGTTATGGCATCGGGGAACGGTTAGGGATCGGGTTCGGGCTAGGGTTAGGTTTAGGGGACGGGGACGGTTTAGGGTCCAGGTGAGGGTACGACAACGCTTTTTGTTGAGCGTACGTGTGAGTGCACGGGTTAGTGTTAGCGTACGGGTTAGGAGTAGGGGACGGGTGAGGGTAAGGCTTCGGGCAAGGGTTAGGGTTAGGGTTCGGGCTAGGGTTAGGGTTAGGGGACGGTGACGGTTTAGGGTCCAGGTGAGGGTACGACAACGCTTTAGGGTGAGCGTACGTGTGAGGGCGTGAGTTAGTGTTAGCGTACGGGTTAGGATTAGAGGACAGGTGAGGGTAATTCTTCGGGGAAGGGTTAAGGTTAGGGTTCGGGCTAGGGTTATGGTTAGGGGACGGGGATGGTTTAGGGTCCAGGTGAGGGTACGACAACGCCTTTAGGGTGAGCGTACATGTGAGGGCGTGGGTTAGTGTTAGCGTACGGGTTAGGATTAGGGGACGGGTGAGGGTAAGGCTTCGGGGAAGGGTTAGGGTTAGGGTTCGGGCTAGGTTTAGGGTTAGGGGACGGCGACGGTTTAGGGTCCAGGTGAGGGTACGACAACGCTTTAGTGTGAGCGTACGTGTTAGGGCGCGGGTTAGTGTTAGCGTACGGGTTAGGATTAGGGGCCGGGTGAGGGTAAGGCTTCGGGGAAGGGTTAGGGTTAGGGTTCGGGCTAGGGTTAGGGTTCGGGGACGGGGACGGTTTAGGGTGAAGGTGAGGGTACGACAACGCTTTAGGGTGAGCGTACGTGTGAGGGCACGGGTTAGTGTTAGCGTACGGGTTAGGATTAGGGGACGGGTGAGGGTAAGGCTTCGGGGAAGGGTTAGGGTAAGGGTTCGGGCTAGGGTTAGTGTTAGGGGATGGGGACGATTTAGGGTCCAGGTGAGGGTACGACAACGATTTAGGGTGAGCGTACGTGTGAGGGCTCGGGTTAGTGTTAGCGTACGGGTTAGGATTAGGGGATGGGTGAGGGTAAGGCTTCGGAGAAGGGTTAGGGTTAGGGTTCGGGCTAGGGTTAGGGTTAGGGGACGGGGACGGTTTAGGGTGCAGGTGAGGGTACGACAACGCTTTAGGGTGAGCGTACGTGTGAGGGCGCGGGTTAGTGTTAGCGTACGGGTTAGGATTAGGGGACGGGTGAGGGTAAGGCTTCGGGGAAGGGTTAGGGTTAGGGTTCGGGCTAGGGTTAGGGTTAGGGGACGGGGACGTTTTAGGGTCCAGGTGAGGTTAAGACAACGCTTTAGGGTGAGCGTACGTGTGAGGGCGCAGGTTAGTGTTAGCGTACGGGTTAGGATTAGGGGACGGGTGAGTGTAAGGCTTCCGGGAAGGGTTAGGGTTAAGGTTCGGGCTAGGGTTAGGGTTAGAGGACGGGGACGGTTTAGGGTCCAGGTGAGGGTACGACAATGTTTTAGGGTGAGCTAACGTGTGAGGGCGCAGGTTAGTGTTAGCGTACGGGTTAGGATTAAGGGACGGGTGAGGGTAAGGCCTCGGGGAAGGGTTAGGTATAGGGTTCGGGATAGGGTTAGGGTTAGGGGACGGGGACGGTTTAGGGTCCAGGTGAGGGTACGACAACGTTTTAGGGTGAGCGTACGTGTGAGGGCACGGGTTAGTGTTAGCGTACGGGTTAGCATTAGGGGATGGGTGAGGGTAAGGCTTCAGGGAAGGGTTAGGGTTAGGGTTCAGGCTAGTGTTAGGGTAAAGCGATTTGGACGGCTTAGGGTCCTGGTGAGGGCACGACAACGCTTTAGGGTGAGCGTACCTGTGAGGGCACGAGTTAGTGTTAGCGTACGGTTTAGGATTAGGGGACGGGTGAGGGTAACGCTTCGGGGAAGTGTTAGGGTTAAGGTTCAGGCTAGGGTTAGGGTTCGAGGACGGGGACGGTTTAGGGTCCAGGTGAGGGTTCGACAACGCTTTAGGGTGAGCGTACGTGTGCGGGGGCGGGTTAGTGTTAGCGTACAGTTTAGGATTAGGGGACGAGTGAGGGTAAGGCTTCGGGGAAGGGTTAGGGTTAGGGTTCGGGCTAGGGTTAGGGTTAGGGGACGGGGACGGTTTAGGGTCCAGGTGCGGATACGACAACGCTTTAGGGTGAGTGTATGTGTGAGGGCGCGGGTTAGTGTTAGCGTACGGGTTAGGATTAGGGGACGGGTGAGTGTAAGGCTTCTGGGAAAGGTTAGCTTTAGGGTTCGGGCTAGGGTTAGGGTTAGGGGACGGGGACGGTTTAGGGTCCAGGTGAGAGTACGACAACGCTTTAGGTTGAGCGTACGTGTGAGGGCACGGGTTAGTGTTAGCGTACGGGTTAGGAGTAGGGGACGGGTGAGGGTAAGGCTTCGGGGAAGGGTTAGGGTTAGGGTTCGGGCTAGGGGTAGGGTTAGGGGACGGGGACGGTTTAGGGTCCAGGTGAGTGTACGACAACGCTTTAGGGTGAGCGTACGTGTGAGGGCACGGGTTAGTGTTAGCGTACGGTTTAGGATTAGGGGCCGGGTGAGGGTAAGGCTTCGGGGAAGGGTTAGGGTTAGGGTTCGGGCTAAAATTAGTGTTAGGGGACGGGGATGGTTTAGGGTCCAGGTGACGGTACGACAACGCTTTAGGTTGAGCGTACGTTTGAGGGCGCGGGTTAGTGTTAGCGTACGGGTTAGAATTAGGGGACGGGTGAGGGTAAGGCTTCGGGGAAGGGTTAGGTTTAAGGTTCGGGCTAGGGTTAGGGTTAGGGGACGGGGACGGTTTAGGGTCCAGGTGAGGGTACGACAACGCTTTAGGATGAGCATACTTGTGAGGGCACGGGTTAGTGTTAGCGTACGGGTTAGGATTAGGGGCCGGGTGAGGGTAAGGCTTCGGGGAAGGGTTATGTTTAGGGTTTGGGCTAGGGTTAGGGGACGGGGACGGTTTAGGGTCCAGGTGAGGGTACGACAACGTTTTAGGGTGAGCGTACGTGTGAGGGCACGGGTTAGTCTTAGCGTACGGTTTAGGATTAGGGGACGGGTGAGGGTAAGGCCTCGGGGAAGGGTTAGGTATAGGGTTCGGGTTAGGGTTAGGGTTAGGGGACGGGGAAGGTTTAGGGTCCAGGTGAGGGTACGACAACGTTTTAGGGTGAGGGTACGTGTGAGGGCACGGGTTAGTGTTAGCGTACGGGTTAGGTTTAGGGGACGGGTGAGCGTAAAGCTTTAGGGAAAGGTTAGGGTTATGGTTCGTTTTAGGGTTAGGGTTAGGGGACGGGGACGCTTTAGGGTCCAGGTGAGGGTACGACAACGCTTTACGGTGAGCTACGTGTGAGGGCGCGGGTTAGGGTTAGTGTACGGGTTAGGATTAGGGGACGGGTGAGGGTAAGGCTTCGGGGAAGGGTTAGGGTTAGGGTTCGGGCTAGGGTTAGGGTTAGGGGAAGGGGACGGTTTAGGGTCCAGGTGAGGGTACGACAACGCTTTAGGTTGAGCGTACGTGTGAGGGCGCGGGTTAGTGTTTGCGTACGGGTTAGGAATAGGGGACGGGTGATGGTAAGGCTTCGGGCAAGTGTTAGACTTTGGGTTCGGGCTAGGGTTAGGGTTAGGGCACGGGGACGGTTTAGGGTCCAGGTGAGGGTACGACAACGCTTTAGGGTGAGCGTACGTGTGAGGGCGCGGGTTAGTGTTAGCGTAAGGGTTAGGATTAGGGGACGGGTGAGGTTAAGGCATCGGGGAAGGGTTAGGGTTCGGGTTCGGTCTAGGGTTAGGGGACGGGGACGGTTTAGGGTCCAGGTGAGGGTATGACAACGCTTTAGGGTGAGCGTACGTGTGAGGGCGCGGGTTAGTGTTAGCGTACGGGTTAGGATTAGGGGACGGGTGAGGGTAAGGCTTCGGGGAAGGGTTAGGGTTAGGGTTCGGGCTAGGGTTAGGGTTAGGGGACGGGGACGGTTTAGGGTCCAGGTGAGGGTACGACAACGCTTTAGGGTGAGCGTACGTGTGAGGGCACGGGTTAGTGTTAGCGTACGGTTTAGGATTAGGGGACGGGTGAGGGTAAGGCTTCGGGGAAGGTTTAGGCTTAAGGTTCGGGCTAGGGTTAGGGTTAGGGGACGGGGACGGTTTAGGGTCCAGGTGAGGGTACGACAACGCTTTAGGGTGAGCATACTTGTGAGGGCATGGGTTAGTGTTAGCGTACGGGTTAGGATTAGGGGACAGGTGAGGGTAAGGCTTCGGGGAAGGGTTAGGGTAAGGGTTCGGGCTAGTGTTAGGGTTAGGTGAAGGGGACGATTTAGGGTCCAGGTGAGGGTACGACAACGCTTTAGGGTGAGCGTACGTGTGAGGGCGCGGGTTAGTGTTAGCGTACGGGTTAGGATTAGGGGACGGGTGAGGGTAAGGCTTCGGGGAAGGGTTAGGGTTAGGGTTCGGGCTAGGGTTAGGGTTAGGGTACGGGGATGGTTTAGGGTGCAAGTGAGGGTACGACAACGCTTTAGGGTGAGCGTACGTGTGAGGGCGCGGGTTAGTGTTAGCGTACGGGTTAGGATTAGGGGACGGGTGAGGGTAAGGCTTCGGGGAAGGGTTAGGGTTAGGGTTCGGGCTAGGGTTAGGGTTAGGGGACGGGGACGGTTTAGGGTCCAGGTGAGGGTACGACAACACTTTAGGGTGAGCGTACGTGTGAGGGCGCGGGTTAGTGTTAGCGTACGTGTTAGGATTAGGGGACGGGTGAGGGTAAGGCTTCCGTGAAGGGTTAGGGTTAGGGTTCGGGCTAGGGTTAGGGTTAGAGGACGGGGAAGGTTTAGGGTCCAGGTGAGGGTACGACAACGCTTTAGGGTGAGCGTACGTGTGAGGGCGCGGGTTAGTGTTAGCGTACGGTTTAGGTTTAGGGGACGGGTGAGGGTAAGGCTTCGGGGAAGGGTTAGGGTTAGGGTTCGGGCTAAGGTTAGGGTTAGGTGACGCGGACGGTTTAGGGTCCAGGTGAGGGTACGACAAGTCTTTAGGTTGAGCGTACGTTTGAGGGCGCGGGTTAGTGTTAGCGTACGGGTTAGGATTAGGGGACGGGTGAGGGTAAGGCTTAGGGGAAGGGTTAGGTGTAAGGTTCGGGCTAGGGTTAGGGTTAGGGGAGGGGGACGTTTTAGGGTCCAGGTGAGGGTACGACAACGCTTTAGGGTGAGCGTACGTGTGAGGGCTCGGGTTAGTGTTAGTGTACGGGTTAGGATTAGGGGACGGGTGAGGGTAAGGCTTCTGGGAAGTGTTAGGGTTAGGGTTCGGGCTAGGGTTAGGGTTAGGGGACGGGGACGGTTTAGGGTCCAGGTGAGGGTACGACAACGCTTTAGGGTGAACGTACGTGTGAGGGCGTGGGTTAGTGTTAGCGTACGGGTTAGGATTAGGGGACGGGTGAGGGTAAGGCTTCGGGGAAGGTTTAGGGTTAGGGTTCGGGCTAGGGTTAGGGTTAGGGGACGAGGACGGTTTAGGGTCCAGCTGAGGGTATGACAATGCTTTAGGGTGAGCGTACGTGTGAGGGCGCAGGTTAGTGTTAGCGTACGGGTTAGGATTAGGGGACGGGTGAGGTTAAGACATCGGGGAAGGGTTAGGGTTAGGGTTCGGGCTAGGGTTAGGGTTAGGGGACGAGGACGGTTTAGGGTCCAGGTGAGAGTACGACAGCGCTTTAGGTTGAGCGTACGTGTGAGGGCGCGGGTTAGTGTTAGCATACGGGTTAGGAATAGGTGACGGGTGATGGTAAGGCTTCGGGCAAGGGTTAGAGTTTGGGTTCGGGCTAGGGTTAGGGTTAGGGCACGGGGATGGTTTAGGGTCCAGGTGAGTGTACGACAACGCTTTAGGGTGAGTGTATGTGTGAGGGCGCGGGTTAGTGTTAGCGTACGGGTTAGGATTAGGGGACGGGTGAGTTTAAGGCATCGGGGAAGGGTTAGGGTTCGGGTTCGGGCTAGGGTTAGGGTTAGGGGACGGGGACGGTTTAGGGTCCAGGTGAGGGTACGACAACGCTTTAGGTTGAGCGTACGTGTGAGGGCGTGGTTTAGTGTTAGCGTACGGGTTAGGAGTAGGGGACGGGTGAGGGTAAGGCTTCGGGCAAGGGTTAGGGTTAGGGTTCGGGCTAGGGTTAGGGTTAGGGGACGGGCACTGTTTAGGGTCCAGGTGACGGTACGACAACGTTTTAGGGTGAGCGTACGTGTGAGGGCACGGGTTAGTGTTAGCGTACGGGTTAGGATTAGGGGACGGGTGAGCGTAAGGCTTCGGGAAAGGTTAGGGTTATGGTTCAGGTTAGGGTTAGGGTTAGGGGACGGGGTCGGTTTAGGGTCCAGGTGAGGGTACGAAAACGCTTTACGGTGAGCGTACGTGTGAGGGCGCGGGTTAGTGTTACTGTACGGGTTTGGATTAGGGGACGGGTGAGGGTAAGGCTTCGTGGAAGGGTTAGGGTTAGGGTTCGGGCTAGGGTTAGGGTTAGGGGAAGGGGACGGTTTAGGGTCCAGGTGACGGTACGACAGCGCTTTTGGGTGAGCGTACGTGTGAGGGCGCGGGTTAGTGTTAGCGTACGGGTTAGCATTATGGTACGGGTGAGGGGAAGACTTCAGGGAAGGGTTAGGTTTAGGATTCAGGCTAGTGTTAGGGTAAGGGGACGGGGACGGTTTAGGGTCCAGGTTAGGGCACGACAACGCTTTAGGGTGAGCGTACCTGTGAGGGCACGGGTTAGTGTTAGTGTACGGGTTAGGATTAGGGGACGGGTGAGGGTAAGGCTTCGGGGAAGGGTTAGGGTTAGGGTTCGGGCTAGGGTTAGGGTTAGGGGACGGGGACGGTTTAGGGTCAAGCTGCGGATATGACAACGCTTTAGGGTGAGTGTACGTGTGAGGGCGCGGGTTAGTGTTAGCGTACGGGTTAGGATTAGGGAACGGGTGAGTGTAAGGCTTCTGGGAAAGGTTAGCTTTAGGGTTTGCGCTAGGGTTAGGGTTAGGGGACGGGGACGGTTTAGGGTCCAGCTGAGGGTACGACAACGCTTTAGGGTGAGCGTACGTGTGAGGGCGCAGGTTAGTGTTAGCGTACGGGTTAGGATTAGGGGAAGGGTGAGGTTAAGATATCGGGGAAGGGTTAGGGTTAGGGTTCGGGCTAGGGTTAGGGTTAGGGGACGAGGACGGTTTAGGGTCCAGGTGAGGGTATGACAACGCTTTAGGTTGAGCGTACGTGTGAGGGCGCGGGTTAGTGTTAGCGTACGGGTTAGGAATAGGGGACGGGTGATGGTAAGGCTTCGGGCAAGGGTTAGAGTTTGGGTTCGGCTAGGGTTAGGGTTAAGGCACGGGGACGGTTTACGGTCCAGGTGAGGGTACGACAACGCTTTAGGGTGAGCGTACGTGTGAGGGCGCGGGTTAGTGTTAGCGTACGGGTTAGGATTAGGGGACGGGTGAGGTTAAGGCATCGGGGAAGTGTTAGGGTTCGGGTTCGGGCTAGGGTTAGGGTTAGGGGACGGGGACGGTTTAGGGCCCAGGTGAGGGTACGACCACGCTTTAGGTTGAGCGTACGTGTGAGGGCGCGGGTTAGTGTTAGTGTACGGGTTAGGAGTAGGGGACGGGTGAGGGTAAGGCTTCGGGCAAGGGTTAGGGTTAGGGTTCGGGCTAGGGTTAGGGTTAGGGGACGATGACGGTTTAGGGTCCAGGTGAGGGTACGACAACGCTTTAGGTTGAGCGTACGTTTGAGGGCGCGGGTTAGTGTTAGCGTACGGGTTAAGAATAGGGGACGGGTGAGGGTAAGGCTTCGGGCAAGGGTTAGAGTTAGGGTTCGGGTTAGGGTTAGGGTTAGGGCACGGGGACGGTTTAGGGTCCAGGTGAGGGTACGACAACGCTTTAGGGTGAGCGTATGTGTGAGGGTGCGGGTTAGTGTTAGCGTACGGGTTAGGAGTAGGGGACGGGTGAGGGTAAGGCTTCGGGGAAGGGTTAGGGTTAGGGTTCGGGCTAGGGTTAGGGTTAGGGGATGGGGACAGTTAAGGGTCCAGGTGAGGGTACGACAACACTTTAGGGTGTGCGTACGTGTGAGGGCACGGGTTAGTGTTAGCGTACGGTTTAGGATTAGGGGACGGGTGAGGGTAAGGCTTCGGGGAAGTGTTAGGGTTAGGGTTCGGGCTAAGGTTAGGGTTACGGGACGTGGGTGGTTTAGGGTCCAGGTGAGGGTACGGCAACGCTTTAGGTTGAGCGTACGTTTGAGGGCGCGGGTTAGTGTTAGCGTACGGGTTAGGATTAGGGGTCAGGTGAGGGTAAGGCTTCGGGGAAGGGTTAGGGTAAGGGTTCGCGCTAGGGTTAGGGTTAGGTGACGGGGACGATTTAGGGTCCAGGTGAGGGTACGACAACGCTTTAGGGTGAGCATACGTGTTAGGGGGAGGGTTAGTGTTAGCGTACGGGTTAGGATTAGGGGACGGGTGAGGGTAATTCTTCGGGGAAGGGTTAAGGTTAGGGTTTGGGCTAGGGTTAGGGTTACGGGACGGGGACGGTTTAGGGTCCAGGTGAGGGTACGACAATGCTTTTGGGTGAGCGTACGTGTGAGGGCGCGAGTTAGTGTTAGCGTACGGGTTAGGATTAGGGGACGGGTGAGGGTAAGGCTTCGGGGAAAGATTAGGGTTATGGTTCGGGTTAGCGTTAGGGTTAGGGGACGGGGTCGGTTTAGGGTCCAGGTGAGGGTACGACAACGCTTTCCGGTGAGCGTACGTGTGAGGGCGCGGGTTAGTGTTAGTGTACGGGTTAGGATTAGGGGACGGGTGAGTGTAAGGCTTCGTGGAAGGGTTAGGGTTAGGGTTCGGGCTAGGATTAGGGTTAGGGGAAGGGGACGGTTTAGGGTCCAGGTGAGGGTACGACAGTGCTTTTGGGTGAGCGTACGTGTGAGGGCGCGAGTTAGTGTTAGCGTACGGGTTAGCATTAGGGTACGGGTGAGGGTAAGGCTTCAGGGAAGGGTTAGGTTTAGGGTTCAGGCTAGTGTTAGGGTAAGGGGACGGGGACGGTTTAGGGTCCAGGTGAGGGTACGACAACGCTTTAGGGTGAGCGTACCTGTGAGGGCACGGGTTAGTGTTAGTGTACGGGTTAGGATTAGGGGACGGGTGAGGGTAAGGCTTCGGGGAAGGGTTAGGGTTAAAGTTCGGGCTAGGGTTAGGGTTCGAGGACGGGGACGGTTTAGGATCCAGGTGAGGGTATGACAACGCTTTAGGGTGAGCGTACGTGTGCGGACGCGGGTTAGTGTTAGCGTACAGTTTAGGATTAGGGGACGGGTGAGGGTAAGGCTTCGGAGAAGGGTTAGGGTTAGGGTTCGGGCTAGGGTTAGGGTTAGGGGACGGGGACGGTTTAGGGTCAAGGTGCGGATATGACAACGCTTTAGGGTGAGTATACGTGTGAGGGCGTGGGTTAGTGTTAGCGTACGGGTTAGGATTAGGGGACGGGTGAGTGTAAGGCTTCTGGGAAAGGTTAGCTTTAGGGTTCGGGCTAGGGTTAGGGTTTGGGGACGGGGACGGTTTAGGGTCCAGGTGAGGGTACGACAACGCTTTAGGGTGAGCGTACGTGTGAGGGCCCCGGTTACTGTTAGCGTACGGGTTAGGATTAGGGGACGGGTGAGGGTAAGGCTTCGGGGAAGGGTTAGGGTTAGGGTTCGGGCTAGGTTTAGGGTTAGGGGACGAAGACGGTTTAGGGTCCAGGTGAGGGTACAACAACGCTTTAGGTTGAGCGTACGTGTGAGGGCGCGGGTTAGTTTTAGCGTACGGGTTAGGATTAGTGGACGGGTGAGGGTAAGGCTTCGGGCAAGGGTTAGGGTTAGGGTTCGGGCTAGGGTTAGGTTTAGGGGATGGGGACGGTTTAGGGTCCAGCTGAGGGTACGACAACGCTTTAGGGTGAGTGTACGTGTGAGGACGCAGGTTAGTGTTAGCGTACGGGTTAGGATTAGGGGAAGGGTGAGGTTAAGACATCGGGGAAGGGTCAGGGTTAGGGTTAGGTTTCGGGCTAGGGTTAGGGTTAGGTGACGAGGACGGTTTAGGGTCCAGGTGAGGGTACGACAACGCTTTAGGTTGAGCATACGTGTGAGGGTGCGGGTTAGTGTTAGCGTACGGGTTAGGATTAGGGAACGGGTGAGTGTAAGGCTTCTGGGAAAGGTTAGCTTTAGGGTTCGGGCTAGGGTTAGGGTTAGGGGACGGGGACGGTTTAGGGTCCAGCTGAGGGTACGACAACGCTTTAGGGTGAGCGTACGTGTGAGGGCGCAGGTTAGTGTTAGCGTTCGGGTTAGGATTAGGGGAAGGGTGAGGTTAAGACATCGGGGAAGGGTTAGGGTTAGGGTTCGGGCTAGGGTTAGGGTTAGGGGACGAGGACGGTTTAGGGTCCAGGTGAGGGTATGACAACGCTTTAGGTTGAGCGTACGTGTGAGGGCGCGGGTTAGTGTTAGCGTACGGGTTAGGAATAGGGGACGGGTGATGGTAAGGCTTCGGGCAAGGGTTAGAGTTTGGGTTCGGCTAGGGTTAGGGTTAAGGCACGGGGACGGTTTACGGTCCAGGTGAGGGTACGACAACGCTTTAGGGTGAGCGTACGTGTGAGGGCGCGGGTTAGTGTTAGCGTACGGGTTAGGATTAGGGGACGGGTGAGGTTAAGGCATCGGGGAAGTGTTAGGGTTCGGGTTCGGGCTAGGGTTAGGGTTAGGGGACGGGGACGGTTTAGGGTCCAGGTGAGGGTACGACAACGCTTTAGGTTGAGCGTACGTGTGAGGGCGCGGATTAGTGTTAGTGTACGGGTTAGGAGTAGGGGACGGGTGAGGGTAAGGCTTCGGGCAAGGGTTAGGGTTAGGGTTCGGGCTAGGGTTAGGGTTAGGGGACGAGGACGGTTTAGGGTCCAGGTGAGGGTACGACAACACTTTAGGTTGAGCGTACGTGTGAGGGCGCGGGTTAGTGTTAGCGTACGGGTTAAGAATAGGGGACGGGTGAGGGTAAGGCTTCGGGCAAGGGTTAGAGTTAGGGTTCGGGTTAGGGTTAGGGTTAGGGCACGGGGACGGTTTAGGGTCCAGGTGAGGGTACGACAACGCTTTAGGGTGAGCGTACGTGTGAGGGCGCGGGTTAGTGTTAGCGTACGGGTTAGGATTAGGGGACGGGTGACGGTAAGGCTTCGGGGAAGGGTTAGGGTTAGGGTTCGGGCTAGGGTTAGTGTTAGGGGACGGCGACGGTTTAGGGTCCAGGTGAGGGTACGACAACGCTTTAGTGTGAGCGTACGTGTTAGGGCGCGGGTTAGTGTTAGCTTACGGGTTAGGATTAGGGGCCGGGTGAGAGTAAGGCTTTGGGGAAGGGTTAGGGTTAGGGTTCGGGCTAGGGTTAGGGTTAGGGGACGGGGACGGCTTAGGGTCCAGGTGAGGGTACGACAACGTTTTAGGGTGAGCGTACGTGTGAGGGCACGGGTTAGTGTTAGCGTACGGGTTAGGATTAGGGGACGGGTGAGCGTAAGGCTTCAGGGAAAGGTTAGGGTTATGGTTCGGGTTAGGGTTAGGGTTAGGGGACGGGGTCTGTTTAGGGTCCAGGTGAGGGTACGACAACGCTTTACGGTGAGCGTACGTGTGAGGGCGCGGGTTAGTGTACGGGTTTGGATTAGGGGACGGGTGAGGGTAAGGCTTCGTGGAAGGGTTACGGTTAGGGTTCGGGCTAGGGTTAGGTTTAGGGGAAGGGGACGGTTTAGGGTCCAGGTGACGGTACGACTGCGCTTTTTGGTGAGCGTACGTGTGAGGGCGCGGGTTAGTGTTAGCGTACGGTTTAGGATTAGGGGACGGGTGAGTGTAAGGCTTCGTGGAAGGCTTAGGGTTAGGGTTCGGGCTAGGGTTATGGTTAGGGGAAGGGGACGGTTTAGGGTCCAGGTGAGGGTACGACAGCGCTTTTGGGTGAGCGTACGTGTGAGGGCGCGAGTTAGAGTTAGCGTACGGGTTAGCATTAGGGTACGGGTGAGGGTAAGGCTTCAGGGAAGGGTTAGGTTTAGGGTTCAGGCTATTGTTAGGGTAAGGGGACGGGGACGGTTTAGGGTCCAGGTGAGGGTACGACAACGCATTAGGGTGAGCGTACCTGTGAGGGCACGGGTTAGTGTTAGCGTATGGGTTAGGATTAGGGGACGGGTGAGGGTAAGGCTTCGGGGAAGGGTTAGGGTTAAAGTTCGGGCTAGGGTTAGGGTTCGAGGACGGGGACGGTTTAGGGTCCAGGTGAGGGTACGACAACGCTTTAGGGTGAGCGTACGTGTGCGGGCGCGGGTTAGTGTTAGCGTACAGTTTAGGATTAGGGGACGGGTGAGGGTAAGGCTTCGGGGAAGGGTTAGGGTTAGGGTTCGGGCTAGGGTTAGGGTTAGGGGACGGGGACGGTTTAGGGTCAAGGTGCGGATATGACAACGCTTTAGGGTGAGTGTACGTGTGAGGGCGCGGGTTAGTGTTAGCGTACGGGTTAGGATTAGGGGACGGGTGAGTGTAAGGCTTCTGGGAAAGGTTAGCTTTAGGGTTCGGGCTAGGGTTAGGTTTAGGGGACGGGGACGGTTTAGGGTGCAGCTGAGGGTACGACAACGCTTTAGGGTGAGCGTACGTGTGAGGGCGCAGGTTAGTGTTAGCGTACGGGTTAGGATTAGGGGAAGGGTGAGGTTAAGACATCGGGGAAGGGTTAGGGTTAGGGTTAGGTTTCGGTCTAGGGTTAGGGTTAGGGGACGAGAACGGTTTAGGGTCCAGGTGAGGGTACGACAACGCTTTAGGTTGAGCGTACGTGTGAGGGCGCGGGTTAGTGTTAGCGTACGGGTTAGGAAAAGGGGAGGGGTGATGGTAAGGCTTCGGGCAAGGGTTAGAGTTTGGGTTCGGCTATGGTTAGGGTTAAGGCACGGGGACGGTTTACGGTCCAGGTGAGGGTACGACAACGCTTTAGGGTGAGCGTACGTGTGAGGGCGCGGGTTAGTGTTAGCGTACGGGTTAGGATTAGGGGACGGGTGAGGTTAAGGCATCGGGGAAGTTTTAGGGTTCGGGTTCAGGCTAGGGTTAGGGTTAGGGGACGGGGACGGTTTAGGGTCCAGGTGTGGGTACGACAACGCTTTAGGTTGAGCGTACGTGTGAGGGCGCGGGTTAGTGTTAGTGTACGGGTTAGGAGTAGGGGACGGGTGAGGGTAAGGCTTCGGGCAAGGGTTAGGGTAAGGGTTCGGTCTAGGGTTATGGTTAGGTGATGGGGACGATTTAGGGTCCAGGTGAGGGTACGACAACGCTTTAGGGTTAGCATACGTGTGAGGGTGCGGGTTAGTGTTAGCGTACGGGTTAGGATTAGGGGACGGGTGAGGGTAAGGCTTCGGGGAAGGGTTAGGGTTAGGGTTCGGGCTAGGGTTAGGGTTAGGGGACGGGGACGGTTTAGGGTGCAGGTGAGGGTACGACAACGCTTTAGGGTGAGCGTACGTGTGAGGGCGCGGGTTAGTGTTAGCGTACGGGTTAGGATTGGGGAAGGGTGAGGGTAAGGCTTCGGGGAAGCGTTAGGTTTAAGGTTCGGGCTAGGGTTAGGGTTAGGGGACGGGGACGGTTTAGGTTCCAGGTGAGGGTACGACAACGCTTTAGGGGGAGCGTACGTGTGAGAGCGCGTGTTAATGTCAGCGTACGGGTTAGGATTATGGGACGGGTGAGGGTCAGGCTTCAGGGTAGTGTTAGGTTTAGGGTTCCTGCTAGGGTTAGGGTTAGGGGACGGGGACGGTTTAGGGTCCAGGTGAGGGTACGACAACGCTTTAGGGTGAGCGTTCGTATGAGGGCACAATTTAGTGTTATCGTACGGGTTAGGATTAGGTGACGGGTGAGGGTAAGGCTTCGGGGAAGGGTTAGGGTTAGGGTTCGGGCTAGGTTTAGGGTTAGTGGCAAGGACGGTTTAGGGTCCAGGTGAGGTTACGACAACGTTTTAGGTTGAGTGTACGTGTGAGGGCGCGGGTTAGTTTTAGCGTACGGGTTAGGATTAGTGGACGGGTGAGGGTAAGGCTTCGGGCAAGGGTTAGGGTTAGGGTTCGGGCTAGGGTTAGGTTTAGGGGACGGGGACGGTTTAGGGTGCAGCTGAGGGTACGACAAGGCTTTAGGGTGAGCGTACGTGTGAGGGCGCAGGTTAGTGTTAGCATACGGGTTAGGATTAGGGGACGAGTGAGGTTAAGACATCGGGGAAGTGTTAGGGTTAGGGTTCGGGCTAGGGTTAGGGTTAGGTGACGAGGACGGTTTAGGGTCCAGGTGAGGGTACGACAACGCTTTAGGTTGAGCGTACGTGTGAGGGCGCGGGTTAGTTTTAGCGTATGGGTTAGGAATAGGGGACGGGTGATTGTAAGGCTTCGGGCAAGGGTTAGAGTTTGGGTTCGGGCTAGGGTTAGGGTTAGGGCACGGGGACGGTTTAGGGTCCAGGTGAGGGTACGACAACGCTTTAGGGTGAGCGTACGTGTGAGGGCGCAGGTTAGTGTTATCGTAAGGGTTAGGATAAGGGGGCGGGTGAGGTTAAGGCATCGGGGAAGGGTTAGGGTTCGGGTTCGGTCTAGGGTTAGGGGACGGGGACGGTTTAGGGTCCAGGTGAGGGTACGACAACGCTTTAGGTTGAGCGTACGTGTGAGGGCGCGGGTTAGTGTTAGCGTACAGGTTAGGAGTAGAGGACGGGTGAGGGTAAGGCTTCGGGCAAGGGTTAGGGTTAGGGTTAGGTTTCGGGCTAGGGTTATGGTTAGGGGACAAGGACGGTTTAGGGTCCAGTTGAGGGTACGACAACGCTTTAGGTTGAGCGTATGTGTGAGGGCGCGGGTTAGTTTTAGCGTACGGGTTAGGATTAGTGGACAGGTGAGTGTAAGGCTTCGGGCAAGTGTTAGGGTTAGGGTTCGGGCTAGGGTTAGGTTTAGGGGACGGGGACGGTTTAGGGTCCAGCTGAGGGTACGACAACGCTTTAGGGTGAGCGTACGTGTGAGGGCGCAGATTAGTGTTAGCGTACGGGTTAGGATTAGGGGAAGTGTGAGGTTAAGACATCGGGGAAGGGTTAGGGTTAGGGTTAGGTTTCGGGCAAGGGTTAGGGTTAGGGGACGAGGACGGTTTAGGGTCCAGGTGAGGGTACGACAACGCTTTAGGTTGAGCGTACCTGTGAGGGTGCGGGTTAGTGTTAGCGTACGAGTTAGGAGTAGGGGACGGGTGAGGGTAAGGCTTCGGGGAAGGGTTAGGGTTAGGGTTCGGGCTAGGGTTAGGGTTAGGGGACGGGGACGGTTTAGGGTCCAGGTGAGGGTACGACAACGCTTTAGGGTGAGCGTACGTGTGAGGGCACGGGTTAGTGTTAGCGTACAGTTTAGGATTAGGGGACGGGTGAGGGTAAGGCTTCGGGGAAGGGTTAAGGTTAGGGTTCGGGCTAAGGTTAGGGTTAGTGGACGTGGGTGGTTTAGGGTCCAGGTGAGGGTACGACAACGCTTTAGGTTGAGCGTACGTGTGAGGGCACGGGTTAGTGTTAGCGTACGGGGTAGGATTAGGGGACGGCTGAGGGTAAGGCTTCGGGGAAGGGTTAGGTTTAAGGTTCGGGCTAGGGTTAGGGTTAGGGCACGGGGACGGTTTAGTGTCCAGGTGAGGTTACGACAACGCTTTATGGTGAGCGTACGTGTGAGGGCGCAGGTTAGTGTTAGCGTAAGTGTTAGGATAAGGGGGCGGGTGAGGTTAAGGCATCGGGGAAGGGTTAGGGTTCGGGTTGGGTCTAGGGATAGGGGACGGGGACGGTTTAGGGTCCAGGTGAGGGTACGACAACGCTTTAGGGTGAGCGTACGTGTGAGGGCACGGGTTAGTGTTAGCGTACGGTTTAGGATTAGGGGACGGGTGAGGGTAAGGCTTCGGGGAAGGGTTAGGGTTAGGGTTCGGGCTAAGGTTAGGGTTAGGGGACGGGGATGGTTTAGGGTCCAGGTGAGGGTACGACAACGCTTTAGGTTGAGCGTACGTGTGAGGGCGCGGGTTAGTGTTAGCGTACGGGTTAGGATTAGGGGACGGGTGAGGGTAAGGCTTCGGGGAAGGGTTAGGGTTAGGGTTCGGGCTAGGGTTAGGGTTAGGGTACGGGGACGGTTTAGGGTGCAAGTGAGGGTACGACAACGCTTTAGGGTGAGCGTACGTGTGAGGGCGCGGGTTAGTGTTAGCGTACGGGTTAGGATTAGGGGACGGGTGAGGGTAAGGCTTCCGGGAAGGGTTAGGGTTAGGGTTCGGGCTAGGGTTAGGGTACGGGGACGGTTTAGGGTCCAGGTGAGGGTACGACAACGCTTTAGGGTGAGCCTACGTGTGAGGGCGCGGGTTAGTGTTAGCGTACGGTTTAGGTTTAGGGGACGGGTGAGTGTAAGGCTTCGGGGAAGGGTTAGGGTTAAGGTTCGGGCTAAGGTTAGGGTAAGGTGACGGGGACGGTTTAGGGTCCAGGTGAGGGTACAACAAGTCTTTAGGTTGAGCGTACTTTTGAGGGCGCGGGTTAGTGTTAGCGTACGGGTTAGGATTAGGGGACGGGTGAGGGTAAGGCTTAGGGGAAGGGTTAGGTGTAAGGTTCGGGCTAGGGTTAGGGTTAGGGGAGGGGGACGTTTTAGGGTCCAGGTGAGGGTACGACAACGCTTTAGGGTGAGCGTACGTGTGAGGGCTCGGGTTAGTGTTAGCGTACGGGTTAGGATTAGGGGACGGGTGAGGGTAAGGCTTCTGGGAAGGGTTAGGGTTAGGGTTCGGGCTAGGGTTAGGGTTAGGGGACGGGGACGGTTTAGGGTCCAGGTGAGGGTACGACAACGCTTTAGGGTGAGCGTACGTGTGAGGGCGTGGGTTAGTGTTAGCGTACGGGTTAGGATTATGGGACGGGTGAGGGTAAGGCTTCGGGGAAGGTTTAGGGTTAGGGTTCGGGCTAGGGTTAGGGTTAGGGGACGAGGACGGTTTAGGGTCCAGGTGAGGGTACGACAACGCTTTAGGGTGAGCGTACGTGTGAGGGCACGGGTTAGTGTTAGCGTACAGTTTAGGATTAGGGGACGGGTGAGGGTAAGGCTTCGGGGAAGGGTTAAGGTTAGGGTTCGGGCTAAGGTTAGGGTTAGTGGACGTGGGTGGTTTAGGGTCCAGGTGAGGGTACGACAACGCTTTAGGTTGAGCGTACGTGTGAGGGCGCGGGTTAGTGTTAGCGTACGGGGTAGGATTAGGGGACGGCTGAGGGTAAGGCTTCGGGGAAGGGTTAGGTTTAAGGTTCGGGCTAGGGTTAGGGTTAGGGGACGGGGACGGTTTAGGGTCCAGGTGAGGGTACGACAACGCTTTAGGGTGAGCATACTTGTGAGGGCACGGGTTAGTGTTAGCGTACGGGTTAGGATTAGGGGACGGGTGAGGGTAAGGCTTCGGGGAAGGGTTAGGGTTAGGGTTCGTGCTAGGGTTAGGGTTAGGGGACGGGGACGGTTTAGGGTGCAGGTGAGGGTACGACAACGCTTTAGGGTGAGCGTACGTGTGAGGGCGCGGGTTAGTGTTAGCGTACGGGTTAGGATTAGGGGACGGGTGAGGGTAAGGCTTCGGGGAAGGGTTAGGTTTAAGGTTCGGGCTAGGGTTAGGGTTAGGGGACGGGGACGGTTTAGGGTCCAGGTTAGGGTACGACAACGCTTTAGGGGGAGCGTACGTGTGAGAGCGCGTGTTAATGTCAGCGTACGGGTTAGGATTATGGGACGGGTGAGGGTCAGGCTTCGGGGTAGTGTTAGGTTTAGGGTTCCGGCTAGGGTTAGGGTTAGGGGACGGGGACGGTTTAGGGTCCAGGTGAGGGTACGACAACGCTTTAGGGTGAGCGTTCGTATGAGGGCACAATTTAGTGTTAGCGTACGGGTTAGGATTAGGTGACGGGTGAGGGTAAGGCTTCGGGGAAGGGTTAGGGTTAGGGTTCGGGCTAGGGTTAGGGTTAGGGGACGAGGACGGTTTAGGGTCCAGGTGAGGGTACGGCAACGCTTTAGGTTGAGCGTACGTGTGAGGGCGCGGGTTAGTGTTAGCGTACGGGTTAGGAATAGGGGACGGGTGATGGTAAGGCTTCGGGCAAGTGTTAGAGTTTGGGTTCGGGCTAGGGTTAGGGTTAGGGCACGGGGACGGTTTAGGGTCCAGGTGAGGGTACGACAACGCTTTAGGGTGAGCGTACGTGTGAGGGCGCGGGTTAGTGTTAGCGTAAGGGTAGGATTAGGGGACGGGTGAGGTTAAGGCATCGGGGAAGGGTTAGGGTTCGGGTTCGGTCTAGGGTTAGGGGACGGGGACGGTTTAGGGTCCAGGTGAGGGTACGACAACGCTTTAGGTTGAGCGTACGTGTGAGGGCGCGGGTTAGTGTTAGCGTACGGGTTAGGAGTAGGGGACGGGTGAGGGTAAGGCTTCGGGCAAGGGTTAGGGTTAGGGTTCGGGCTAGGGTTAGGGTTAGGGGACGGGGACGGTTTAGGGTCCAGGTGAGGGTACGACAACGCTTTAGGGTGAGCGTACGTGTGAGGGCACGGGTTAGTGTTAGCGTACGGTTTAGGATTAGGGGACGGGTGAGGGTAAGGCTTCGGGGAAGGTTTAGGGTTAAGGTTCGGGCTAGGGTTAGGGTTAGGGGACGCTGACGGTTTAGGGTCCAGGTGAGGGTACGACAACGCTTTAGGGTGAGCATACTTGTGAGGGCACGGGTTAGTGTTAGCGTACGGGTTAGGATTAGGGGACGGGTGAGGGTAAGGCTTCGGGGAAGGGTTAGGGTAAGGGTTCGGGCTAGTGTTAGGGTTAGGTGACGGGGACGATTTAGGGTACAGGTGAGGGTACGACAACGCTTTAGGGTGAGCGTACGTGTGAGGGTGCGGGTTAGTGTTAGCGTACGGGTTAGGATTAGGGGACGGGTGAGGGTAAGGCTTCGGGGAAGGTTTAGGGTTAGGGTTCGGGCTAGGGTTAGTGTTAGGGTACGGGGACGGTTTAGGGTGCAAGTGAGGGTACGACAACGCTTTAGGGTGAGCGTACGTGTGAGGGCACGGGTTAGTGTTAACGTACGGGTTAGGATTAGGGGACGGGTGAGGGTAAGGGTTCGGGGAAGGGTTAGGGTTAGGGTTCGGGCTAGGGTTAGGGTTAGGGCACGGGGACGGTTTAGGGTCCAGGTGAGGGTACGACAACACTTTAGGGTGAGCGTACGTGTGAGGGCGTGGGTTAGTGTTAGCGTACGTGTTAGGATTAGGGGACGGGTGAGGGTAAGGCTTCCGTGAAGGGTTAGGGTTAGGGTTCGGGCTAGGGTTAGGGTTAGCGGACGGGGACGGTTTAGGGTCCAGGTGAGGGTACGACAACGCTTTAGGGTGAGCGTACGTGTGAGGGCGCGGGTTAGTGTTAGCGTACGGTTTAGGTTTAGGGGACGGGTGAGGGTAAGGCTTCGGGGAAGGGTTAGGTTTTGGGTTCGGGCTAAGGTTAGGGTTAGGTGACGCGGACGGTTTAGGGTCCAGGTGAGGGTACGACAAGTCTTTAGGTTGAGCGTACGTTTGAGGGCGCGGGTTAGTGTTAGCGTACGGGTTAGGATTAGGGGACGGGTGAGGGTAAGGCTTAGGGGAAGGGTTAGGTGTAAGGTTCGGGCTAGGGTTAGGGTTAGGGGAGGGGGACGTTTTAGGGTCCAGGTGAGGGTACGACAACGCTTTAGGGTGAGCGTACGTGTGAGGGCTCGGGTTAGTGTTAGCGTACGGGTTAGGATTAGGGGCCGGGTGAGGGTAAGGCTTCTGGGAAGTGTTAGGGTTAGGGTTCGGGCTAGGGTTAGGGTTAGGGAACGGGGACGGTTTAGGGTCCAGGTGAGGGTACGACAACGCTTTAGGGTGAACGTACGTGTGAGGGCGTGGGTTAGTGTTAGCGTACGGGTTAGGATTAGGGGACGGGTGAGGGTAAGGCTTCGGGGAAGGTTTAGGGTTAGGGTTCGGGCTAGGGTTAGGGTTAGGGGACGAGGACGGTTTAGGGTCCAGCTGAGGGTATGACAATGCTTTAGGGTGAGCGTACGTGTGAGGGCGCAGGTTAGTGTTAGCGTACGGGTTAGGATTAGGGGACGGGTGAGGTTAAGACATCGGGGAAGGGTTAGAGTTAGGGTTCGGGCTAGGGTTAGGGTTAGGGGACGAGGATGGTTTAGGGTCCAGGTGAGAGTACGACAGCGCTTTAGGTTGAGCGTACGTGTGAGGGCGCGGGTTAGTGTTAGCATACGGGTTAGGAATAGGGGACGGGTGATGGTAAGGCTTCGGGCAAGGGTTAGAGTTTGGGTTCGGGCTAGGGTTAGGGTTAGGGCATGGGGACGGTTTAGGGTCCAGGTGAGTGTACGACAACGCTTTAGGGTGTGTGTACGTGTGAGGGCGTGGGTTAGTGTTAGCGTACGGGTTAGGATTAGGGGACGGGTGAGTTTAAGACATCGGGGAAGGGTTAGGGTTCGGGTTCAGGCTAGGGTTAGGGTTAGGTGACGGGGACGGTTTAGGGTCCAGGTGAGGGTACGACAAGTCTTTAGGTTGAGCGTACGTTTGAGGGCGCGGGTTAGTGTTAGCGTACGGGTTAGGATTAGGGGAAGGGTGAGGTTAAGACATCGGGGAAGGGTTAGGGTTAGGGTTAGGTTTCGAGCTAGGGTGTGGGTTAGGGGACGAGGACGGTTTAGGGTCCAGGTGAGGGTACGACAACGCTTTAGGTTGAGCGTACCTGTGAGGGTGCGGGTTAGTGTTAGCGTACGAGTTAGGAGTAGGGGACGGGTGAGGGTAAGGCTTCGGGGAAGGGTTAGGGTTAGGGTTCGGGCTAGGTTTAGGGTTAGGGGATGGGGACGGTTTAGGGTCCAGGTGAGGGTACGACAATGCTTTAGGG
Organism: Globicephala melas; assembly: GCF_963455315.2. Taxonomy (NCBI): domain Eukaryota; kingdom Metazoa; phylum Chordata; class Mammalia; order Artiodactyla; family Delphinidae; genus Globicephala; species Globicephala melas. The sequence continues at coordinate 111,069,347 of NC_083317.1, read as the reverse complement.
TAAGCGTACGTGTGAGGGCACGGGTTAGTGTTAGCGTACAGTTTAGGATTAGGGGACGGGTGAGGGTAAGGCTTCGGGGAAGGTTTAAGGTTAGGGTTCGGGCTAAGGTTAGGGTTAGTGGACGTGGGTGGTTTAGGGTCCAGGTGAGGGTACGACAACGCTTTAGGTTGAGCGTACGTGTGAGGGCGCGGGTTAGTGTTAGCGTACGGGGTAGGATTAGGGGACGGCTGAGGGTAAGGCTTCGGGGAAGGGTTAGGGTTAGGGTTCGTGCTAGGGTTAGGGTTAGGGGACGGGGACGGTTTAGGGTGCAGGTGAGGGTACGACAACGCTTTAGGGTGAGCGTACGTGTGAGGGCGCGGGTTAGTGTTAGCGTACGGGTTAGGATTAGGGGACGGGTGAGGGTAAGGCTTCGGGGAAGGGTTAGGTTTAAGGTTCGGGCTAGGGTTAGGGTTAGGGGACGGGGACGGTTTAGGGTCCAGGTTAGGGTACGACAACGCTTTAGGGGGAGCGTACGTGTGAGAGCGCGTGTTAATGTCAGCGTACGGGTTAGGATTATGGGACGGGTGAGGGTCAGGCTTCGGGGTAGTGTTAGGTTTAGGGTTCCGGCTAGTGTTAGGGTTAGGGGACGGGGACGGTTTAGGGTCCAGGTGAGGGTACGACAACGCTTTAGGGTGAGCGTTCGTATGAGGGCACAATTTAATGTTAGCGTACGGGTTAGGATTAGGTGACGGGTGAGGGTAAGGCTTCGGGGAAGGGTTAGGGTTAGGGTTCGGGCTAGGTTTAGGGTTAGGGGCAAGGACGGTTTAGGGTCCAGGTGAGGTTACGACAACGCTTTAGGTTGAGTGTACGTGTGAGGGCGCGGGTTTGTTTTAGCGTACGGGTTAGGATTAGTGGACGGGTTAGGGTAAGGCTTCGGGCAAGGGTTAGGGTTAGGGTTCGGGCTAGGGTTAGGTTTAGGGGACGGGGACTGTTTAGGGTCCAGCTGAGGGTACGACAAGGCTTTAGGGTGAGCGTACGTGTGAGGGCGCAGGTTAGTGTTAGCATACGGGTTAGGATTAGGGGACGAGTGAGGTTAAGACATCGGGGAAGGGTTAGGGTTAGGGTTCGGGCTAGGGTTAGGGTTAGGGGAGGAGGACGGTGTAGGGTCCAGGTGAGGGTACGACAACGCTTTAGGTTGAGCGTACGTGTGAGGGCGCGGGTTAGTGTTAGCGTATGGGTTAGGAATAGGGGACGGGTGATGGTAAGGCTTCGGGCAAGGGTTAGAGTTTGGGTTCGGGCTAGGGTTAGGGTTAGGGCACGGGGACGGTTTAGTGTCCAGGTGAGGGTACGACAACGCTTTAGGGTGAGCGTACGTGTGAGGGCGCATGTTAGTGTTAGCGTAAGGGTTAGGATAAGGGGGCGGGTGAGGTTAAGGCATCGGGGAAGGGTTAGGTTTCGGGTTCGGTCTAGGGATAGGGGACGGGGACGGTTTAGGGTCCAGGTGAGGGTACGACAACGCTTTAGGGTGAGCGTACGTGTGAGGGCACGGGTTAGTGTTAGCGTACGGTTTAGGATTGGGGGACGGGTGAGGGTAAGGCTTCGGGGAAGGGTTAGGGTTAGGGTTCGGGCTAAGGTTAGGGTTAGGGGACGGGGACGGTTTAGGGTCCAGGTGAGGGTACGACAACGCTTTAGGGTGAGCGTACGTGTGAGGGTACGGGTTAGTGTTAGCGTACGGTTTAGGATTAGGGGACGTGTGAGGGTAAGGCTTCGGGGAAGGGTTAGGGTTAGGGTTCGGGCTAAGGTTAGGGTTAGGGGACGGGGATGGTTTAGGGTCCAGGTGAGGGTACGACAACGCTTTAGGTTGAGCGTACGTTTGAGGGCGCGGGTTAGTGTTAGCGTACGGGTTAGGATTAGGGGACGGGTGAGGGTAAGGCTTCGGGGAAGGGTTAGGGTTAGGGTTCGGGCTAGGGTTAGGGTTAGGGTACGGGGACGGTTTAGGGTGCAAGTGAGGGTACGACAACGCTTTAGGGTGAGCGTACGTGTGAGGGCGCGTGTTAGTGTTAGCGTACGGGTTAGGATTAGGGGACGGGTGAGGGTAAGGCTTCGGGGAAGTGTTAGGGTTAGGGTTCGGGCTAGAGTTAGGGTTAGGGGACGGGGACGGTTTAGGGTCCAGGTGAGGGTACGACAACACTTTAGGGTGAGCGTACGTGTGAGGGCGCGGGTTAGTGTTAGCGTACGGGTTAGGATTAGGGGACGGGTGAGGGTAAGGCTTCCGGGAAGGGTTAGGGTTAGGGTTCGGGCTAGGGTTAGGGTTAGGGTACGGGGACGGTTTAGGGTCCAGGTGAGGGTACGACAACGCTTTAGGGTGAGCCTACGTGTGAGGGCGCGGGTTAGTGTTAGCGTACGGTTTAGGTTTAGGGGACGGGTGAGTGTAAGGCTTCGGGGAAGGGTTAGGGTTAAGGTTCGGGCTAAGGTTAGGGTTAGGTGACGGGGACGGTTTAGGGTCCAGGTGAGGGTACAACAAGTCTTTAGGTTGAGCGTACTTTTGAGGGCGCGGGTTAGTGTTAGCGTACGGGTTAGGATTAGGGGACGGGTGAGGGTAAGGCTTAGGGGAAGGGTTAGGTGTAAGGTTCGGGCTAGGGTTAGGGTTAGGGGAGGGGGACGTTTTAGGGTCCAGGTGAGGGTACGAAAATGCTTTAGGGTGAGCGTACGTGTGAGGGCTCGGGTTAGTGTTAGCGTACGGGTTAGGATTAGGGGACGGGTGAGGGTAAGGCTTCTGGGAAGTGTTAGGGTTAGGGTTCGGGCTAGGGTTAGGGTTAGGGGACGGGGACGGTTTAGGGTCCAGGTGAGGGTACGACAACGCTTTAGGGTGAGCGTACGTGTGAGGGCGTGGGTTAGTGTTAGCGTACGGGTTAGGATTATGGGACGGGTGAGGGTAAGGCTTCGGGGAAGGTTTAGGGTTAGGGTTCGGGCTAGGGTTAGGGTTAGGGGACGAGGACGGTTTAGGGTCCAGGTGAGGGTACGACAACGCTTTAGGGTGAGCGTACGTGTGAGGGCGCGGGTTAGTGTTAGCGTACGGGTTAGGATTATTGGACGGATGAGGGTAAGGCTTCGGGCAAGGGTTAGGGTTAGGGTTCGGGCTAGGGTTAGTTTTATGGGACCGGGACGGTTTAGGGTCCAGCTGAGGGTACGACAACGCTTTAGGGTGAGCGTACGTGTGAGGGCGCAGGTTAGTGTTAGCGTACGGGTTAGGATTAGGGGTCGGGTGAGGTTAAGACATCGGGGAAGGGTTAGGGTTAGGGTTCGGGCTAGGGTTAGGGTTAGGGGACGAGGACGGTTTAGGGTCCAGGTGAGGGTACGACAACGCTTTAGGTTGAGCGTACGTGTGAGGGCGCGGGTTAGTGTTAGCGTACGGGTTAGGAATAGGGGACGGGTGATGGTAAGGCTACGGGCAAGTGTTAGAGTTTGGGTTCGGGCTAGGGTTAGGGTTAGGGCACGGGGACGGTTTAGGGTCCAGGTGAGGGTACGACAACGCTTTAGGGTGAGCGTACGTGTGAGGGCGCGGGTTAGTGTTAGCGTAAGGGTTAGGATTAGGGGACGGGTGAGGTTAAGGCATCGGGGAAGGGTTAGGGTTCGGGTTCGTTCTAGGGTTAGGGGACGGGGACGGTTTAGGGTCCAGGTGAGGGTACGACAACGCTTTAGGTTGAGCGTACGTGTGAGGGCGCGGGTTAGTGTTAGCGTACGGGTTAGGAGTAGGGGACGGTTGAGGGTAAGGCTTCGGGCAAGGGTTAGGGTTAGGGTTCGGGCTAGGGTTAGGGTTAGGGGACGGGGACGGTTTAGGGTCCAGGTGAGGGTACGACAACGCTTTAGGGTGAGCGTACGTGTGAGGGCACGGGTTAGTGTTAGCGTACGGTTTAGGATTAGGGGACGGGTGAGGGTAAGGCTTCGGGGAAGGGTTAGGGTAAGGGTTCGGTCTAGTGTTAGGGTTAGGTGACGGGGACGATTTAGGGTACAGGTGAGGGTACGACAACGCTTTAGGGTGAGCGTACGTGTGAGGGTGCGGGTTAGTGTTAGCGTACGGGTTAGGATTAGGGGTCGGGTGAGGGTAAGGCTTCGGGGAAGGTTTAGGGTTAGGGTTCGGGCTAGGGTTAGTGTTAGGGTACGGGGACGGTTTAGGGTGCAAGTGAGGGTACGACAACGCTTTAGGGTGAGCGTACGTGTGAGGGCGTGGGTTAGTGTTAGCGTACGGGTTAGGATTAGGGGACGGGTGAGGGTAAGGGTTCGGGGAAGGGTTAGGGTTAGGGTTCGGGCTAGGGTTAGGGTTAGGGGACGGGGACGGTTTAGGGTCCAGGTGAGGGTACGACAACACTTTAGGGTGAGCGTACGTGTGAGGGCGTGGGTTAGTGTTAGCGTACGTGTTAGGATTAGGGGACGGGTGAGGGTAAGGCTTCCGTGAAGGGTTAGGGTTAGGGTTCGGGCTAGGGTTAGGGTTAGAGGACGGGGACGGTTTAGGGTCCAGGTGAGGGTACGACAACGCTTTAGGGTGAGCGTACGTGTGAGGGCGCGGGTTAGTGTTAGCGTACGGTTTAGGTTTAGGGGACGGGTGAGGGTAAGGCTTCGGGGAAGGGTTAGGTTTAGGGTTCGGGCTAAGGTTAGGGTTAGGTGACGCGGACGGTTTAGGGTCCAGGTGAGGGTACGACAAGTCTTTAGGTTGAGCGTACGTTTGAGGGTGTGGGTTAGTGTTAGCGTACGGGTTAGGATTAGGGGACGGGTGAGGGTAAGGCTTAGGGGAAGGGTTAGGTGTAAGGTTCGGGCTAGGGTTAGGGTTAGGGGAGGGGGACGTTTTAGGGTCCAGGTGAGGGTACGACAACGCTTTAGGGTGAGCGTACGTGTGAGGGCTCGGGTTAGTGTTAGCGTACGGGTTAGGATTAGGGGACGGGTGAGGGTAAGGCTTCTGGGAAGTGTTAGGGTTAGGGTTCGGGCTAGGGTTAGGGTTAGGGGACGGGGACGGTTTAGGGTCCAGGTGAGGGTACGACAACGCTTTAGGGTGAACGTACGTGTGAGGGCGTGGGTTAGTGTTAGCGTACGGGTTAGGATTAGGGGACGGGTGAGGGTAAGGCTTCGGGGAAGGTTTAGGGTTAGGGTTCGGGCTAGGGTTAGGGTTAGGGGACGAGGACGGTTTAGGGTCCAGCTGAGGGTATGACAATGCTTTAGGGTGAGCGTACGTGTGAGGGCGCAGGTTAGTGTTAGCGTACGGGTTAGGATTAGGGGACGGGTGAGGTTAAGACATCGGGGAAGGGTTAGAGTTAGGGTTCGGGCTAGGGTTAGGGTTAGGGGACGAGGATGGTTTAGGGTCCAGGTGAGAGTACGACAGCGCTTTAGGTTGAGCGTACGTGTGAGGGCGCGGGTTAGTGTTAGCATACGGGTTAGGAATAGGGGACGGGTGATGGTAAGGCTTCGGGCAAGGGTTAGAGTTTGGGTTCGGGCTAGGGTTAGGGTTAGGGCATGGGGACGGTTTAGGGTCCAGGTGAGTGTTCGACAACGCTTTAGGGTGTGTGTACGTGTGAGGGCGCGGGTTAGTGTTAGCGTACGGGTTAGGATTAGGGAACGGGTGAGGGTAAGGCTTCGGGGAAGGGTTAGGGTTAGGGTTCGGGCTAGGGTTAGGGTTAGGGGACGGGGACGGTTTAGGGTCCAGGTGAGGGTACGACAACACTTTAGGGTGAGCGTAGGTGTGAGGGCGCGGGTTAGTGTTAGCGTACGGGTTAGGATTAGGGGACGGGTGAGGGTAAGGCTTCCGGGAAGGGTTAGGGTTAGGGTTCGGGCTAGGGTTAGGGTTAGGGGCGGGGACGGTTTAGGGTCCAGGTGAGGGTACGACAACGCTTTAGGGTGAGCCTACGTGTGAGGGCGCAGGTTAGTGTTAGCGTACGGTTTAGGTTTATGGGACGGGTGAGTGTAAGGCTTCAGGGAAGGGTTAGGGTTAGGGTTCGGGCTAAGGTTAGGGTTAGGTGACGGGGACGGTTTAGGGTCCAGGTGAGGGTACGACAAGTCTTTAGGTTGAGCGTACGTTTGAGGGCGCGGGTTAGTGTTAGCGTACGGGTTAGGATTAGGGGATGGGTGAGGGTAAGGCTTAGGGGAAGGGTTAGGTGTAAGGTTCGGGCTAGGGTTAGGGTTAGGGGAGGGGGACGTTTTAGGGTCCAGGTGAGGGTACGACAACGCTTTAGGGTGAGCGTACGTGTGAGGGCTCGGGTTAGTGTTAGCGTACGGGTTAGGATTAGGGGACGGGTGTGGGTAAGGCTTCTGGGAAGGGTTAGGGTTAGGGTTCGGGCTAGGGTTAGGGTTAGGGGACGGGGACGGTTTAGGGTCCAGGTGAGGGTACGACAACGCTTTAGGGTGAGCGTACGTGTGAGGGCGTGGGTTAGTGTAAGCGTACGGGTTAGGATTAGGGGACGGGTGAGGGTAAGGCTTCGGGGAAGGGTTAGGGTTAGGGTTCGGGCTAGGGTTAGGGTTAGGGGACGAGGACGGTTTAGGGTCCAGGTGAGGGTACGACAACGCTTTAGGGTGAGCGTACGTGTGAGGGCGCGGGTTAGTGTTAGCGTACGGGTTAGGAATAGGGGACGGGTGATGGTAAGGCTTCGGGCAAGTGTTAGAGTTTGGGTTCGGGCTAGGGTTAGGGTTAGGGCACGGGGACGGTTTAGGGTCCAGGTGAGGGTACGACAACGCTTTAGGGTGAGCGTACATGTGAGGGCGCGGGTTAGTGTTAGCGTAAGGGTTAGGATTAGGGGACGGGTGAGGTTAAGGCATCGGGGAAGGGTTAGGGTTCGGGTTCGGTCTAGGTTTAGTGGACGGGGACGGTTTAGGGTCCAGGTGAGGGTACGACAACGCTTTAGGTTGAGCGTACGTGTGAGGGCACGGGTTAGTGTTAGCGTACGGGTTAGGAGTAGGGGACGGGTGAGGGTAAGGCTTCGGGCAAGGGTTAGGGTTAGGGTTCGGGCTATGGTTAGGGTTAGGGGACGGGGATGGTTTAGGGTCCAGGTGAGGGTACGACAACGCTTTAGGGTGAGCGTACGTGTGAGGGCACTTGTTAGTGTTAGCGTACGGTTTAGGATTAGGGGACGGGTGAGGGTAAGGCTTCGGGGAAGGTTTAGGGTTAAGGTTCGGGCTAGGGTTAGGGGACGGGGACGGGGACGGTTTAGGGTCCAGGTGAGGGTACGACAACGCTTTAGGGTGAGCATATTTGTGAGGGCGCGGGTTAGTGTTAGTGTACGTGTTAGGATTAGGGGACGGGTGAGGGTAAGGCTTCCGTGAAGGGTTAGGGTTAGGGTTCGGGCTAGGGTTAGGGTTAGGGGACGGGGACGGTTTAGGGTCCAGGTGAGGGTACGACAATGCTTTAGGGTGAGCGTACGTTTGAGGGCGCGGGTTAGTGTTAGCGTACGGGTTAGGATTAGGGGACGGGTGAGGGTAAGGCTTAGGGGAAGGGTTAGGTGTAAGTTTCGGGCTAGGGTTAGGGTTAGGGGAGGGGGACGTTTTAGGGTCCAGGTGAGGGTACGACAACGCTTTAGGGTGAGCGTACGTGTGAGGGCTCGGGTTAGTGTTAGCGTACGGGTTAGGATTAGGGGACGGGTGAGGGTAAGGCTTCTGGGAAGTGTTAGGGTTAGGGTTCGGGCTAGGGTTAGGGTTAGGGGACGAGGACGGTTTAGGGTCCAGGTGAGTGTACGACAACGCTTTAGGTTGAGCGTACGTGTGAGGGCGCGGGTTAGTGTTAGCGTACGGGTTAGGAATAGGGGACGGGTGATGGTAAGGCTTCGGGCAAGGGTTAGAGTTTGGGTTCGGGCTAGGGTTAGGGTTAGGGCACGGGGACGGTTTAGGGTCCAGGTGAGGGTACGACAACGCTTTAGGGTGAGAGTACGTGTGAGGGCGCGGGTTAGTGTTAGCGTACCGGTTAGGATTAGGGGACGGGTGAGGTTAAGGCATCGGGGAAGGGTTAGGGTTCGGGTTCGGGCTAGGGTTAGGGTTAGGGGACGGGGACGGTTTAGGGTCCAGGTGAGGGTACGACAACGCTTTAGGTTGAGCGTACGTGTGAGGGCGCGGGTTAGTGTTAGCGTACGGGTTAGGAGTAGGGGACGGGTGAGGTTAAGGCATCGGGGAAGGGTTAGGGTTCGGGTTCGGTCTAGGTTTAGTGGACGGGGACGGTTTAGGGTCCAGGTGAGGGTACGACAACGCTTTAGGTTGAGCGTACGTGTGAGGGCACGGGTTAGTGTTAGCGTACGGGTTAGGAGTAGGGGACGGGTGAGGGTAAGGCTTCGGGCAAGGGTTAGGGTTAGGGTTCGGGCTATGGTTAGGGTTAGGGGACGGGGATGGTTTAGGGTCCAGGTGAGGGTACGACAACGCTTTAGGGTGAGCGTACGTGTGAGGGCACTTGTTAGTGTTAGCGTACGGTTTAGGATTAGGGGACGGGTGAGGGTAAGGCTTCGGGGAAGGTTTAGGGTTAAGGTTCGGGCTAGGGTTAGGGGACGGGGACGGGGACGGTTTAGGGTCCAGGTGAGGGTACGACAACGCTTTAGGGTGAGCATATTTGTGAGGGCGCGGGTTAGTGTTAGTGTACGTGTTAGGATTAGGGGACGGGTGAGGGTAAGGCTTCCGTGAAGGGTTAGGGTTAGGGTTCGGGCTAGGGTTAGGGTTAGGGGACGGGGACGGTTTAGGGTCCAGGTGAGGGTACGACAATGCTTTAGGGTGAGCGTACGTTTGAGGGCGCGGGTTAGTGTTAGCGTACGGGTTAGGATTAGGGGACGGGTGAGGGTAAGGCTTAGGGGAAGGGTTAGGTGTAAGTTTCGGGCTAGGGTTAGGGTTAGGGGAGGGGGACGTTTTAGGGTCCAGGTGAGGGTACGACAACGCTTTAGGGTGAGCGTACGTGTGAGGGCTCGGGTTAGTGTTAGCGTACGGGTTAGGATTAGGGGACGGGTGAGGGTAAGGCTTCTGGGAAGTGTTAGGGTTAGGGTTCGGGCTAGGGTTAGGGTTAGGGGACGAGGACGGTTTAGGGTCCAGGTGAGTGTACGACAACGCTTTAGGTTGAGCGTACGTGTGAGGGCGCGGGTTAGTGTTAGCGTACGGGTTAGGAATAGGGGACGGGTGATGGTAAGGCTTCGGGCAAGGGTTAGAGTTTGGGTTCGGGCTAGGGTTAGGGTTAGGGCACGGGGACGGTTTAGGGTCCAGGTGAGGGTACGACAACGCTTTAGGGTGAGAGTACGTGTGAGGGCGCGGGTTAGTGTTAGCGTACCGGTTAGGATTAGGGGACGGGTGAGGTTAAGGCATCGGGGAAGGGTTAGGGTTCGGGTTCGGGCTAGGGTTAGGGTTAGGGGACGGGGACGGTTTAGGGTCCAGGTGAGGGTACGACAACGCTTTAGGTTGAGCGTACGTGTGAGGGCGCGGGTTAGTGTTAGCGTACGGGTTAGGAGTAGGGGACGGGTGAGGGTAAGGCTTCGGGCAAGGATTAGGGTTAGGGTTCGGGCTATGGTTAGGGTTAGGAGACGGGGACGGTTTAGGGTCCAGGTGAGGGTAGGACAACGCTTTAGGGTGAGCGTACGTGTGAGGGCATGGGTTAGTGTTAGCGTACGGTTTAGGATTAGGTGACGGGTGAGGGTAAGGCTTCGGGGAAGGGTTAGGGTTAGGGTTCGGGCTAGGGTTAGGGTTAGGGCACGGGGACGGTTTAGGGTCCAAGTGAGGGTACGACAACGCTTTAGGTTGAGCGTACGTTTGAGGGCGCGGGTTAGTGTTAGCGTACGGGTTAGGATTAGGGGACGGGTGAGGGTACGGCTTAGGGGAAGGGTTAGAGTTTGGGTTCGGGCTAGGGTTAGTGTTAGGGCACGGGGATGGTTTAGGGTTCAGGTGAGTGTCCGACAACGCTTTAGGGTGAGAGTACGTGTGAGGGCGCGGGTTAGTGTTAGCGTACGGGTTAGGAGTAGGGGACGGGTGAGGGTAAGGCTTCGGGGAAGGGTTAGGGTTAGGGTTTGGGCTAGGGTTAGGGTTAGTGGACGAGGACGGTTTAGGGTCCAGGTGAGGGTACAACAACCCTTTAGGTTGAGCGTACGTGTGAGGGCGCGGGTTAGTTTTAGCGTACGGGTTAGGATTAGTGGACAGGTGAGTGTAAGGCTTCGGGCAAGTGTTAGGGTTAGGGTTCGGGCTAGGGTTAGGTTTAGGGGACGGGGACGGTTTAGGGTCCAGCTGAGGGTACGACAACGCTTTAGGGTGAGCGTACGTGTGAGGGCACAGATTAGTGTTAGCGTACGGGTTAGGATTAGGGGAAGGGTGAGGTTAAGACATCGGGGAAGGGTTAGGGTTAGGGTTCGGGCTAGGGTTAGGGTTAGGGGACGGGTTACGGTTTAGGGGCCAGGTGAGGGTACGACAATGCTTTAGGGGGAGCGTACGTGTGAGAGCGCGTGTTAATGTCAGCGTACGGGTTAGATTTATGGGACGGGTGAGGGTCAGGCTTCGGGGTAGGGTTAGGTTTAGGGTTCCGGCTAGGGTTAGGGTTAGGGGACGGGGACGGTTTAGGGTCCAGGTGAGGGTACGACAACGCTTTAGGGTGAGCGTTCGTATGAGGGCACAATTTAGTGTTAGCGTACGGGTTAGGATTAGGTGACGGGTGAGGGTAATGCTTCGGGGAAGGGTTAGGGATAGGGTTCGGGCTAGTTTTAGGGTTAGGGGCAAGGACGGTTTAGGGTCCAGGTGAGGTTACGAAAACGCTTTAGGTTGAGTGTACGTGTGAGGGCGCGGGTTAGTTTTAACGTACGGGTTAGGATTAGTGGACGGGTGAGGGTAAGGCTTCGGGCAAGGGTTAGGGTTAGGGTTCGGGCTAGGGTTAGGTTTAGGGGACGGGGACGGTTTAGGGTCCAGCTGAGGGTACGACAAGGCTTTAGGGTGAGCGTACGTGTGAGGGCGCAGGTTAGTGTTAGCATACGGGTTAGGATTAGGGGACGAGTGAGGTTAAGACATCGGGGAAGGGTTAGGGTTAGGGTTCGGGCTAGGGTTAGGGTTAGGGGACGAGGACGGTTTAGGGTCCAGGTGAGGGTGCGACAACGCTTTAGGTTGAGCGTACGTGTGAGGGCGCGGGTTAGTGTTAGCGTATGGGTTAGGAATAGGGGACGGGTGATGGTAAGGCTTCGGGCAAGGGTTAGAGTTTAGGTTCGGGCTAGGGTTAGGGTTAGGGCACGGGGACGGTTTAGGGTCCAGGTGAGGGTACGACAACGCTTTAGGGTGAGCGTACGTGTGAGGGCGCGGGTTAGTGTTAGCGTAAGGGTTAGGATTAGGGGGCGGGTGAGGTTAAGGCATCGGGGAAGTGTTAGGGTTCGGGTTCGGTCTAGGGTTAGGAGACGGGGACGGTTTAGGGTCCAGGTGAGGGTACGAAAACGATTTAGGTTGAGCGTACGTGTGAGGGCGCGGGTTAGTGTTAGCGTACGGGTTAGGAGTAGAGGACGGGTGAGGGTAAGGCTTCGGGCAAGGGTTAGGGTTAGGGTTCGGGCTAGGGTTAGTGTTAGGGGACGGGGACGGTTTAGGGTCCAGGTGAGGGTACGACAACGCTTTAGGGTGAGCGTACGTGTGAGGGCACGGGTTAGTGTTAGCGTACGGTTTAGGATTAGGGGACGGGTGAGGGTAAGGCTTCGGGGAAGGGTTAGGGTTAGGGTTCGGGCTAAGGTTAGGGTTAGGGGACGGGGATGGTTTAGGGTCCAGGTGAGGGTACGACAACGCTTTAGGTTGAGCGTACGTTTGAGGGCGCGGGTTAGTGTTACCGTACGGGTTAGGATTAGGGGATGGGTGAGGGTAAGGCTTCGGGGAAGGGTTAGGGTTAGGGTTCGGGCTAGGGTTAGGGTTAGGGTACGGGGACGGTTTAGGGTGCAAGTGAGGGTACGACAACGCTTTAGGTTGAGCGTACGTGTGAGGGCGCGGGTTAGTGTTAGCGTACGGGTTAGGATTAGGGGACGGGTGAGTGTAAGGCTTCGGGGAAGGGTTAGGGTTAGGGTTCGGGCTAGGGTTAGGGTTAGGGGACGGGGACGGTATAGGGTCCAGGTGAGAGTACGACAACACTTTAGGGTGAGCGTACGTGTGAGGGCGCAGGTTAGTGTTAGCGTACGGGTTAGGATTAGGGGACGGGTGAGGGTAAGGCTTCCGGGAAGGGTTAGGGTTAGGGTTCGGGCTAGGGTTAGGGTTAGGGGACGGGGACGGTTTAGGGTCCAGGTGAGGGTACGACAACGCTTTAGGGTGAGCGTACGTGTGAGGGCGAGGGTTAGTGTTAGCGTATGGTTTAGGAATAGGGGACGGGTGATGGTAAGACTTCGGGCAAGGGTTAGAGTTTGGGTTCGGGCTAGGGTTAGGGTTAGGGGACGGGGACGGTTTAGGGTCCAGGTGAGGGTACGACAACGCTTTAGGGTGAGCGTACGTGTGAGGGCGCGGGTTAGTGTTAGCGTAAGGGTTAGGATTAGGGGGCGGGTGAGGTTAAGGCATCGGGGAAGGGTTAGGGTTCGGGTTCGGTCTAGGGTTAGGAGACGGGGACGGTTTACGGTCCAGGTGAGGGTACGACAACGCTTTAGGTTGAGCGTACGTGTGAGGGCGCGGGTTAGTGTTAGCGTACGGGTTAGGAGTAGAGGACGGGTGAGGGTAAGGCTTCGGGCAAGGGTTAGGGTTGGGGTTCGGGCTAGGGTTAAGGTTAGGGGACGGGGACGGTTTAGGGTCCAGGTGAGGGTACGACAACGCTTTAGGGTGAGCGTACGTGTGAGGGCACGGGTTAGTGTTAGCGTACGGTTTAGGATTAGGGGACGGGTGAGGGTAAGGCTTCGGGGAAGGGTTAGGGTTCAGGTTCGGTCTAGGGTTAGGGGACGGGGACGGTTTAGGGTCCAGGTGAGGGTATGACAACGCTTTAGGGTGAGCGTACGTGTGAGGGCGCGGGTTAGTGTTAGCGTACGGGTTAGGATTAGGGCACGGGTGAGGGTAAGGCTTCGGGGAAGGGTTAGGGTTAGGGTTCGGGCTAGGGTTAGGGTTAGGGGACGGGGACGGTTTAGGGTCCAGGTGAGGGTACGACAACGCTTTGGGGTCAGCGTACGTGTGAGGGCATGGGTTAGTGTTAGCGTACGGTTTAGGATTAGGGGACGGGTGAGGGTAAGGCTTCGGGGAAGGTTTAGGCTTAAGGTTCCGGCTAGGGTTAGGGTTAGGGGACGGGGACGGTTTAGGGTCCAGGTGAGGGTACGACAACGCTTTACGGTGAGCATACTTGTGAGGGCATGTGTTAGTGTTAGCGTACGAGTTAGGATTAGGGGACGGGTGAGGGTAAGGCTTCGGGGAAGGGTTAGGGTAAGGGTTCGGGCTAGGGTTAGGGTTAGGTGACGGGGACGGTTTAGGGTCCAGGTGAGGGTACGACAACGCTTTAGGCTGAGCGTACTTGTGAGGTTGCGGGTTAGTGTTAGCGTACGGGTTAGGATTAGGGGACGGGTGAGGGTAAGGCTTCGGGCAAGGGTTAGGGTTAGGGTTCGGGCTAGGGTTAGGGTTAGGGGACGGGGACTGTTTAGTGTCCAGGTGAGGGTACGACAACGCTTTAGGGTGAGCGTACGTGTGAGGGCGCGAGTTAGTGTTATTGTACGGGTTAGGATTAGGGGACAGGTGAGGGTAAGGCTTCGGGGAAGGGTTAAGGTTAGGGTTCGGTCTAGGGTTATGGTTAGGGGACGTGGACGGTTTAGGGTCCAGGTGAGGGTATGACAACGCTTTAGGGTGAGCGTACGTGTGAGGGCGCGGGTTAGTGTTAGCGTACGGGTTAGGATTAGGGGACGGGTGAGGGTAAGGCTTCGGGGAAGGGTTAGGGTTAGGGTTCGGGCTAGGGTTAGGGTTAGGGGACGGGGACGGTTTAGGGTCCAGGTGAGGGTACGACAACGTTTTAGGGTGAGCGTACGTGTGAGGGCACGGGTTAGTGTTAGCGTACGGTTTAGGATTAGGGGACGGGTGAGGGTAAGGCCTCGGGGAAGGGTTTGGTATAGGGTTCGGGATAGGGTTACGGTTAGGGGACGTGGAAGGTTTAGGGTCCAGGTGAGGGTACGACAACGTTTTAGGGTGAGCGTACGTGTGAGGGTACGGGTTAGTGTTAGCGTACGGGTTAGGATTAGGGGACGGGTGAACGTAAGGCTTCAGGGAAAGGTTAGGATTATGGTTCGGGTTAGGGTTAGGGTTAGGGGACGGGGTCGGTTTAGGGTCCAGGTGAGGGTACGACAACGCTTTACGGTGAGCGTACGTGTGAGGGCACGGGTTAGTGTTAGCGTACGGTTTAGGATTAGGGGACGGGTGAGGGTAAGGCTTCGGGGAAGGGTTAGGGTTAGGGTTCGGGCTAAGGTTAGGGTTAGGGGACGGGGATGGTTTAGGGTCCAGGTGAGGGTACGACAACGCTTTAGGTTGAGCGTACGTTTGAGGGCGCGGGTTAGTGTTAGCGTACGGGTTAGGATTAGGGGACGGGTGAAGGTAAGGCTTCGGGGAAGGGTTAGGGTTAGGGTTCGGGCTAGGGTTAGGGTTAGGGTACGGGGACGGTTTAGGGTGCAAGTGAGGGTACGACAACGCTTTAGGTTGAGCGTACGTGTGAGGGCGCGGGTTAGTGTTAGCGTACGGGTTAGGATTAGGGGACGGGTGAGTGTAAGGCTTCGGGGAAGGGTTAGGGTTAGGGTTCGGGCTAGGGTTAGGATTAGGGGACGGGGACGGTTTAGGGTCCAGGTGAGGGTACGACAACACTTTAAGGTGAGCATACGTCTGAGGGCACGGGTTAGTGTTAGCGTACGGGTTAGGATTAGGGGACGGGTGAGGGTAAGGCTTCTGGGAAGGGTTAGGGTTAGGGTTCGGGCTAGGGTTAGGGTTAGGGAATGGGGAAGGTTTAGGGCCCAGGTGAGGGTACGACAACGCTTTAGGGTGAGCCTACGTGTGAGGGAGCGGGTTCGTGTTAGCGTACGGTTTAGGTTTAGGGGACGGGTGAGTGTAAGGCTTCGGGGAAGGGTTAGGGTTAGGGTTCGGGCTAAGGTTAGGGTTAGGTGACGGGGACGGTTTAGGGTCCAGGTGAGGGTACGACAAGTCTTTAGGTTGAGCGTACGTTTGAGGGCGCGGGTTAGTGTTAGCGTACGGGTTAGGATTAGGGGACGGGTGAGGGTAAGGCTTAGGGGAAGGGTTAGGTGTAAGGTTCGGGCTAGGGTTAGGGTTAGGGGAGGGGGACGTTTTAGGGTCCAGGTGAGGGTACGACAACGCTTTAGGGTGAGCGTACGTGTGAGGGCTCGGGTTAGTGTTAGCGTACGGGTTAGGATTAGGGGACGGGTGAGGTTAAGGCATCGAGGAAGGGTTAGGGTTCAGGTTCGGTCTAGGGTTAGGGGACGGGGACGGTTTAGGGTCCAGGTGAGGGTATGACAACGCTTTAGGGTGAGCGTACGTGTGAGGGCGCGGGTTAGTGTTAGCGTACGGGTTAGGATTAGGGGACGGGTGAGGGTAAGGCTTCGGGGAAGGGTTAGGGTTAGGGTTCGGGCTAGGGTTAGGGTTAGGGGACGGGGACGGTATAGGGTCCAGGTGAGGGTACGACAACGCTTTAGGGTCAGCGTACGTGTGAGGGCACGGGTTAGTGTTAGCGTACGGTTTAGGATTAGGGGACGGGTGAGGGTAAGGCTTCGGGGAAGGTTTAGGCTTAAGGTTCGGGCTAGGGTTAGGGTTAGGGGACGGGGACGGTTTAGGGTCCAGGTGAGGGTACGACAACGCTTTACGGTGAGCATACTTGTGAGGGCACGTGTTAGTGTTAGCGTACGAGTTAGGATTAGGGGACGGGTGAGGGTAAGGCTTCGGGGAAGGGTTAGGGTAAGGGTTCGGGCTAGGGTTAGGGTTAGGTGACGGGGACGGTTTAGGGTCCAGGTGAGGGTACGACAACGCTTTAGGGTGAGCGTACTTGTGAGGTTGCGGGTTAGTGTTAGCGTACGGGTTAGGATTAGGGGACGGGTGAGGGTAAGGCTTCGGGGAAGGGTTAGGGTTAGGGTTCGGGCTAGGGTTAGGGTTAGGGGACGGGGACGGTTTAGGGTCCAGGTGAGTGTACGACAATGCTTTAGGGTGAGCGTACGTGTGAGGGCGCGGGTTAGTGTTAGCGTACGGGTTAGGATTAGGGGACGGGTGAGGTTAAGGCATCGGGGAAGGGTTAGGGTTCGGGTTCGGGCTAGGGTTAGGGTTAGGGGACGGGGACGGTTTAGGGTCCAGGGGAGGGTACGACAATGCTTTAGGTTGAGCGTACGTGTGAGGGCGTGGGTTAGTGTTAGCGTACGGTTTAGGAGTAGGGGACGGGTGAGGGTAAGGCTTCGGGCAAGGTTTAGGGTTAGGGTTCGGGCTAGGGTTAGAGTTAGGGGACGGGGACTGTTTAGTGTCCAGGTGAGGGTACGACAACGCTTTAGGGTGAGCGTACGTGTGAGGGCGCGAGTTAGTGTTATCGTACGGGTTAGGATTAGGGGACAGGTGAGGGTAAGGCTTCGGGGAAGGGTTAAGGTTAGGGTTCGGTCTAGGGTTATGGTTAGGGGACGTGGACGGTTTAGGGTCCAGGTGAGGGTACGACAACGCTTTAGGGTGAGCGTACGTGTGAGGGCGCGGGTTAGTGTTAGCGTACGGGTTAGGATTAGGGGACGGGTGAGGGTAAGGCTTCGGGGAAGGGTTAGGGTTACGGTTTGGGCTAGGGTTAGGGTTCGGGGACGGCGACGGTTTAGGGTCCAGGTGAGGGTACGACAACGCTTTAGTGTGAGCGTACGTGTTAGGGTGCGGGTTAGTGTTAGCGTACGGGTTAGGATTAGGGGCCGGGTGAGGGTAAGGCTTCGGGGAAGGGTTAGGGTTAGGGTTCGGGCTAGGGTTAGGGTTAGGGGACGGGGACGGTTTAGGGTCCAGGTGAGGGTACGACAACGTTTTAGGGTGAGCGTACGTGTGAGGGCACGGGTTAGTGTTAGCGTACGGTTTAGGATTAGGGGACGGGTGAGGGTAAGGCCTCGGGGAAGGGTTTGGTATAGGGTTCGGGATAGGGTCACGGTTAGGGGACGTGGAAGGTTTAGGGCCCAGGTGAGGGTACGACAACGTTTTAGGGTGAGCGTACGTGTGAGGGTACGGGTTAGTGTTAGCGTACGGGTTAGGATTAGGGGACGGGTGAACGTAAGGCTTCAGGGAAAGGTTAGGGTTATGGTTCGGGTTAGGGTTAGGGTTAGGGGACGGGGTCGGTTTAGGGTCCAGGTGAGGGTACGACAACGCTTTACGGTGAGCGTACGTGTGAGGGCGTGGGTTAGTGTTAGTGTACGGGTTAGGATTAGGGGACGGGTGAGGGTAAGGCTTCGTGGAAGTGTGAGGGTTAGGGTTCGGGCTAGGGTTAGGGTTAGGGGAAGGGGACGGTTTAGGGTCCAGGTGAGGGTACGACAGCGCTTTTGTGTGAGCGTACGTGTGAGGGCGTGGGTTAGTGTTAGCGTACGGGTTAGCATTAGGGTACGGGTGAGGGTAAGGCTTCAGGGAAGGGTTAGGGTTAGGATTCAGGCTAGTGTTAGGGTAAGGGGACGGGGACGGTTTAGGGTCCAGGTGAGGGCACGACAACGCTTTAGGGTGAGCGTACCTGTGAGGGCACGGGTTAGTGTTAGCTTACGGGTTAGGATTAGGGGACGGGTGAGGGTAAGGCATCGGGGAAGGATTAGGGTAAGGGTTCGGGCTAGGGTAGGGTTAGGGGACGGGGTCGGTTTAGGATCCAGGTGAGGGTACGACAACGCTTTACGGTGAGCATACGTCTGAGGGCACGGGTTAGTTTTAGCGTACGGGTTAGGATTAGGGGACGGGTGAGGGTAAGGCTTCGGGGAAGGGTTAGGGTTAGGGTTCGGGCTAGGGTTAGGGTTAGGGGACGAGGACGGTTTAGGGTCCAGGTGAGGGTACGACAACGCTTTAGGGTAAGCGTACGTGTGCGGGCACGGCTTAGTGTTAGCGTACGGGTTAGGATTATTGGACGGGTGAGGGTAAGGCTTCGGGCAAGGGTTAGGGTTAGGGTTCGGGCTAGGGTTAGGTTTATGGGACGGGGACGGTTTAGGGTCCAGTTGAGGGTACGACAACGCTTTAGGGTGAGCGTACGTGTGAGGGCGCAGGTTAGTGTTAGCGTACGGGTTAGGATTAGGGGTCGGGTGAGGTTAAGACATCGGGGAAGGGTTAGGGTTAGGGTTCGGGCTAGGGTTATGGTTAGGGGACGAGGACGGTTTAGGGTCCAGGTGAGGGTACGACAACGCTTTAGGTTGAGCGTACGTGTGAGGGCGTGGGTTAGTGTTAGCGTACGGGTTAGGAATAGGGGACGGGTGATGGTAAGGCTTCGGGCAAGTGTTAGAGTTTGGGTTCGGGCTAGGGTTAGGGTTAGGGCACTGGGACGGTTTACGGTCCAGGTGAGGGTACGACAACGCTTTAGGGTGAGCGTACGTGTGAGGGCGCGGGTTAGTGTTAGCGTAAGTGTTAGGATTAGGGGACGGGTGAGGTTAAGGCATCGGGGAAGGGTTAGGGTTCGGTCTAGGGTTAGGGGACGGGGACGGTTTAGGGTCCAGGTGAGGGTATGACAACGCTTTAGGGTGAGCGTACGTGTGAGGGCGTGGGTTAGTGTTAGCGTACGGGTTACGATTAGGGGACGGGTGAGGGTAAGGCTTCGGGGAAGGGTTAGGGTTAGGGTTCGGGCTAGGGTTAGGGTTAGGGGACGGGGACGGTTTAGGGTCCAGGTGAGGGTACGACAACGCTTTAGTGTCAGCGCACGTGTGAGGGCACGGGTTAGTGTTAGCGTACGGTTTAGGATTAGGGGACGGGTGAGGGTAAGGCTTCGGGGAAGGTTTAGGCTTAAGGTTCGGGCTAGGGTTAGGGTTAGGGGACGGGGACGGTTTAGGGTCCAGGTGAGGGTACGACAACGCTTTAGGGTGAGCATACTTGTGAGGGCATGGGTTAGTGTTAGCGTACGGGTTAGGATTAGGGGACGGGTGAGGGTAAGGCTTCGGGGAAGGGTTAGCGTAAGGGTTCGGGCTAGTGTTAGGGTTAGGTGACGGGGACGATTTAGGGTCCAGGTGAGGGTACGACAACGCTTTAGGGTGAGCGTACGTGTGAGGGTGTGGGTTAGTGTTAGCGTACGGGTTAGGATTAGGGGACGGGTGAGGGTAAGGCTTCGGGTAAGGGTTAGGGTTAGGGTTCGGGCTAGGGTTAGGGTTAGGGTACGGGGACGGTTTAGGGTGCAAGTGAGGGTACGACAACGCTTTAGGGTGAGCGTACGTGTGAGGGCGCGGGTTAGTGTTAGCGTACGGGTTAGGATTAGGGGACGGGTGAGGGTAAGGCTTCGGGGAAGGGTTAGGGTTAGGGTTCGGGCTAGGGTTAGGGTTAGGGGACGGGGACGGTTTAGGGTCCAGTTGAGGGTACGACAACACTTTAGGGTGAGCGTACGTGTGAGGGCGCGGGTTAGTGTTAGCGTACGTGTTAGGATTAGGGGACGGGTGAGGGTAAGGCTTCCGGGAAGGGTTAGGGTTAGGGTTCGGGCTAGGGTTAGGGTTAGGGGACGGGGACGGTTTAGGGTTCAGGTGAGGGTACGACAACGCTTTAGGGTGAGCGTACGTGTGAGGGCGCGGGTTAGTGTTAGCGTACGGTTTAGGTTTAGGGGACGGGTGATGGTAAGGCTTCGGGCAAGGGTTAGAGTTTGGGTTCGGGCTAGGGTTAGGGTTAGGGCACGGGGACGGTTTAGGGTCCAGGTGAGGGTACGACAACGCTTTAGGGTGAGCGTACCTGTGAGGGCACGGGTTAGTGTTAGCTTACGGGTTAGGATTAGGGGACGGGTGAGGGTAAGGCATCGGGGAAGGGTTAGGGTAAGGGTTCGGGCTAGGGTTAGGATTAGGGGACGGGGTCGGTTTAGGGTCCAGGTGAGGGTACGACAACGCTTTACGGTGAGCATACGTCTGAGGGCACGGGTTAGTTTTAGCGTACGGGTTAGGATTAGGGGACGGGTGAGTTTACGGCATCTGGGAAGGGTTAGGGTAAGGGTTCGGGCTAGGGTTAGGGTTAGGGGACGGGGACGGTTTAGGGTCCAGGTGAGGGTACGACAACGCTTTAGGTTGAGCGTACGTGTGAGGGCTCGGGTTAGTGTTAACGTACAGGTTAGGATTAGGGGACGGGTGAGGGTAAGGCTTCTGGGAAGTGTTAGGGTTAGGGTTCGGGCTAGGGTTAGTGTTAGGGGACGGGGACGGTTTAGGGTCCAGGTGAGGGTACGACAACGCTTTAGGGTGAGCGTACGTGTGAGGGCGTGGGTTAGTGTTAGCGTACGGGTTAGGATTAGGGGACGGGTGAGGGTAAGGCTTCGGGGAAGGTTTAAGGTTAGGGTTCGGGCTAGGGTTAGGGTTAGGGGAAGAGGACGGTTTAGGGTCCAGGTGAGGGTACGACAACGCTTTAGGTTGAGTGCACGTGTGAGGGCGCGGGTTAGTGTTAGCGTAAGGGTTAGGAATAGGGGACGGGTGAGGGTAAGGCTTCGGGCAAGGGTTAGAGTTTGGGTTCGGGCTAGGGTTAGTGTTAGGGCACGGGCACGGTTTAGGGTACAGGTGAGGGTACGACAACGCTTTAGGGTGAGAGTACGTGTGAGGGCGCGGGTTAGTGTTAGCGTACGGGTTAGGATTAGGGGACGGGTGAGGTTAAGGCATTGGGGAACGGTTAGGGTTCGGGTTCGGGCTAGGGTTCGGGTTAGGGGACGGGGACTGTTTAGCGTCAAGGTGAGGGTACAACAACGCTTTAGGGTGAGCGTACGTGTGAGGGCGCGAGTTAGTGTTAGCGTACGGGTTAGGATTAGGGGACAGGTGAGGGTAATTCTTCGGGGAAGGGTTAAGGTTAGGGTTCGGGCTAGGGTTATGGTTAGGGGACGGGGACGGTTTAGGGTCCAGGTGAGGGTACGACAACGCCTTTAGGGTGAGCGTACATGTGAGGGCGGGGTTAGTGTTAGCGTACGGGTTAGGATTAGGGGATGGGTGAGGGTAAGGCTTCGGGGAAGGGTTAGGGTTAGGGTTCGGGCTAGGGTTAGGGTTAGGGGACGGCGACGGTTTAGGGTCCAGGTGAGGGTACGACAACGCTTTAGTGTGAGCGTACGTGTTAGGGCGCGGTTTAGTGTTAGCATACGGTTTAGTATTAGTGGTCGGGTGAGGGTAAGGCTTCGGGGAAGGGTTAGGTTTAGGGTTCGGGCTAGGGTTAGGGTTAGGGTACGGGGATGGTTTAGGGTCCAGGTGAGGGTACGACAAAGCTTTAGGTTGAGCGTACGTTTGAGGGTGCGGGTTAGTGTTAGCGTACGGGTTAGGATTAGGGGACGGGTGAGGGTAAGGCTCCGGGGAAGGGTTAGGTTTAAGGTTCGGGCTAGGTTTAGGGTTAGGGGACGGGGACGGTTTAGGGTCCAGGTGAGGGTACGACAACGCTTTAGGGTGAGCATACTTGTGAGGGCACGGGTTAGTGTTAGCGTACGGGTTAGGATTAGGGGACGGGTGAGGGTAAGGCTTCGGGGAAGGGTTAGGGTAAGGGTTCGGGCTAAGGTTAGGTTTAGGGGATGGGGACGATTTAGGGTGCAGGTGAGGGTACGACAACGCTTTAGGGTGAGCGTACGTGTGAGGGCGCGGGTTAGTGTTAGCGTACAGGTTAGGATTAGGGGACGGGTGAGGGTAAGGCTTCGGGGAAGGGTTAGGGTTAGGGTTCGGGCTAGGGTTAGGGTTAGGGGACGGCGACGGTTTAGGGTGCAGGTGAGGGTACGACAACGCTTTAGGGAGAGCGTACGTGTTAGGGCGCGGGTTAGTGTTAGCGTACGGGTTAGGATTAGGGGACGGGTGAGGATAAGGCTTCGGGGAAGGGTTAGGGTTAGGGTTCGGGCTAGGGTTAGGGTTAGGGGACGGGGACGGTTTAGGGTCCAGGTGAGCTTACGACAACGCTTTAGGGTGAGCGTACGTGTGAGGGCGCAGGTTAGTGTTAGCGTACGGGTTAGGATTAGGGGACGGGTGAGTGTAAGGCTTCCGGGAATGGTTAGGGTTAGGGTTCGGGCTAGGGTTAGGGTTAGAGGACGGGGACGGTTTAGGGTCCAGGTGAGGGTACGACAACGCTTTAGTGTGAGCGTACGTGTTAGGGCGCGGGTTAGTGTTAGCGTACGGGTTAGGATTAGGGGCCGGGTGAGGGTAAGGCTTCGGGGAAGGGTTAGGTTTAGGGTTCGGGCTAGGGTTAGGGTTAGGGTACGGGGATGGTTTAGGGTCCAGGTGAGGGTACGACAAAGCTTTAGGTTGAGCGTACGTTTGAGGGTGCGGGTTAGTGTTAGCGTACGGGTTAGGATTAGGGGACGGGTGAGGGTAAGGCTCCGGGGAAGGGTTAGGTTTAAGGTTCGGGCTAGGTTTAGGGTTAGGGGACGGGGACGGTTTAGCGTCCAGGTGAGGGTACGACAACGCTTTAGGGTGAGCATACTTGTGAGGGCACGGGTTAGTGTTAGCGTACGGGTTAGGATTAGGGGACGGGTGAGGGTAAGGCTTCGGGGAAGGGTTAGGGTAAGGGTTCGGGCTAAGGTTAGGTTTAGGGGATGGGGACGATTTAGGGTGCAGGTGAGGGTACGACAACGCTTTAGGGTGAGCGTACGTGTGAGGGCGCGGGTTAGTGTTAGCGTACAGGTTAGGATTAGGGGACGGGTGAGGGTAAGGCTTCGGGGAAGGGTTAGGGTTAGGGTTCGGGCTAGGGTTAGGGTTAGGGGACGGCGACGGTTTAGGGTGCAGGTGAGGGTACGACAACGCTTTAGGGAGAGCGTACGTGTTAGGGCGCGGGTTAGTGTTAGCGTACGGGTTAGGATTAGGGGACGGGTGAGGATAAGGCTTCGGGGAAGGGTTAGGGTTAGGGTTCGGGCTAGGGTTAGGGTTAGGGGACGGGGACGGTTTAGGGTCCAGGTGAGCTTACGACAACGCTTTAGGGTGAGCGTACGTGTGAGGGCGCAGGTTAGTGTTAGCGTACGGGTTAGGATTAGGGGACGGGTGAGTGTAAGGCTTCCGGGAATGGTTAGGGTTAGGGTTCGGGCTAGGGTTAGGGTTAGAGGACGGGGACGGTTTAGGGTCCAGGTGAGGGTACGACAACGCTTTAGTGTGAGCGTACGTGTTAGGGCGCGGGTTAGTGTTAGCGTACGGGTTAGGATTAGGGGCCGGGTGAGGGTAAGGCTTCGGGGAAGGGTTAGGTTTAGCGTTCGGGCTAGGGTTAGGTTTTGGCGACTGGCACGGTTTAGGGTCCAGGTGAGGGTACGACAACGCCTTAGGGTGAGCGTACGTGTGAGGGCGCGGGTTAGTGTTAGCGTACGGTTTAGGTTTAAGGGACGGGTGTGGGTAAGGCTTCGGGGAAGGGTTAGGGTTAGGGTTCGGGCTAAGGTTAGGGTTAGGTGACGGGGACGGGTTAGGCTCTAGGTGAGGGTACGATAAGGCTTTAGGTTGAGCGTACGTTTGAGGGCGCGGGTTAGTGTTAGCGTACGGGTTAGGATTAGGGGACGGGTGAGGGTAAGGCTTCGGGGAAGGGTTAGGTTTAAGGTTCGGGCTAGGGTTAGGGTTAGGGGAGGGGGACGGTTTAGGGTCCAGGTGAGGGTACGACAACGCTTTAGGGTGAGCGTACGTGTGAGGGCGCGTGTTAGTGTTAGCCTACGGGTTAGGATTAGGAGACGGGTGAGGGTAAGGCTTCGGGGAAGGGTTAGGGTTGGGGTTCGGGCTAGGGTTAGGGTTAGGGGACGGGGACGGTTTAGGGTCCAGGTGAGTGTACGACAACGCTTTAGGGTGAGCGTACGTGTGAGGGCGAGGGTTAGTGTTAGCGTACGGCTTAGCATTAGGGGACGGGTGAGGGTAAGGCTTCGGGGAAGTGTTAAGGTTAGGGTTCGGGCTAGGGTTATGGTTAGGGGACGGGGACGGTTTAGGGTCCAGGTGAGGGTACGACAACGCTTTAGGGTGAGCGTACGTGTGAGAGCGCGGGTTAGTGTTAGCATACGGGTTAGGATTAGGGGCCGGGTGAGGGTAAGGCTTTGGGGTAGGGCTAGGGTTAGGGTTCGGGCTAGGGTTAGGGTTAGGGGACGGGGACGGTTTAGGGTCCAGGTGAGAGTACGACAACGTTTTAGGGTGAGTGTACGTGTGAGGGCACGGGTTAGTGTTAGCGTACGGTTTAGGATTAGGGGACGGGTGAGGGTAAGGCCTCGGGGAAGGGTTAGGTATAGGGTTCGGGATAGGGTTAGGGTTAGGGGACGGGGACGGTTTAGGGTCCAGGTGAGGGTACGACAACGTTTTAGGGTGAGCGTACGTGTGAGGGCACGGGTTAGTGTTAGCGTACGGGTTATCATTAGGGGACGGGTGAGGGTAAGGCTTCAGGGAAGGGTTAGGGTTAGGTTTCAGGCTAGTGTTAGGGTAAGGGGACGGGGACGGTTTACGGTCCAGGTGAGGGCACGACAACGCTTTAGGGTGAGAGTACCTTTGAGGGTACGGGTTAGTGTTAGCGTACAGGTTAGGATTAGGGGACGGTTGAGGGTAAGGCTTCGGGGAAGTGTTAGGGTTAAGGTTCGGGCTAGGGTTAGGGTTAGGGGACGGCGACGGTTTAGGGTCCAGGTGAGGGTACGACAACGCTTTAGTGGGAGCGTACGTGTTAGGGCGCGGGTTAGTGTTAGCGTACGGGTTAGGATTAGGGGCCGGGTGAGGGTAAGGCTTCGGGGAAGGGTTAGGGTTAGGGTTCGGGCTAGGGTTAGGGTTAGGGGACGGGGACGGTTTAGGGTCCAGGTGAGGGTACGACAACGTTTTAGGGTGAGCGTACGTGTGAGGGCACGGGTTAGTGTTACCGTACGGTTTAGGATTAGGGGACGGGTGAGGGTAAGGCCTCGGGGAAGTGTTTGGTATAGGGTTCGGGATAGGGTTACGGTTAGGGGACGTGGAAGGTTTAGGGTCCAGGTGAGGGTACGACAACGTTTTAGGGTGAGCGTACGTGTGAGGGTACGGGTTAGTGTTAGCGTACGGGTTAGGATTAGGGGACGGGTGAACGTAAGGCTTCAGGGAAAGGTTAGGGTTATGGTTCGGGTTAGGGTTAGGGTTAGGGGACGGGGTCGGTTTAGGGTCCAGGTGAGGGTACGACAACGCTTTACGGTGAGCGTACGTGTGAGGGCGTGGGTTAGTGTTAGTGTACGGGTTAGGATAAGGGGACGGGTGAGGGTAAGGCTTCGTGGAAGTGTTAGGGTTAGGGTTCGGGCTAGGGTTAGGGTTAGGGGAAGGGGACGGTTTAGGGTCCAGGTGAGGGTACGACAGCGCTTTTGGGTGAGCGTACGTGTGAGGGCGCGGGTTAGTGTTAGCGTACGGGTTAGCATTAGGGTACGGGTGAGGGTAAGGTTTCAGGGAAGGGTTAGGGTTAGTTTTCAGGCTAGTGTTAGGGTAAGGGGACGGGGACGGTTTAGGGTCCAGGTGAGGGCACGACAACGCTTTAGGGTGAGCGTACCTGTGAGGGCACGGGTTAGTGTTAGCTTACGGGTTAGGATTAGGGGACGGGTGAGGGTAAGGCATCGGGGAAGGGTTAGGGTAGGGGTTCGGGCTAGGGTTAGGGTTAGGGGACGGGGTCGGTTTAGGGTCCAGGTGAGGGTACGACAACGCTTTATGGTGAGCATACGTCTGAGGGCACGGGTTAGTTTTAGCGTACGGGTTAGGATTAGGGGACGGGTGAGTTTAAGGCATCGGGGAAGGGTTAGGGTAAGGGTTCGGGCTAGGGTTAGGGTTAGGGGACGGGGACGGTTTAGGGTCCAGGTGAGGGTACGACAACGCTTTAGGTTGAGCGTACGTGTGAGGGCTCGGGTTAGTGTTAACGTACGGGTTAGGATTAGGGGACGGGTGAGGGTAAGGCTTCTGGGAAGTGTTAGGGTTAGGGTTCGGGCTAGGGTTAGTGTTAGGGGACGGGGAATGTTTGGGGTCCAGGTGAGGGTACGACAACGCTTTAGGGTGAGCGTACGTGTGAGGGCGTGGGTTAGTGTTAGCGTACGGGTTAGGATTAGGGGACGGGTGAGGGTAAGGCTTCGGGGACGGGTTAGGGTTAGGGTTAGGGCTAGGATTAGGGTTAGGGGACGGCGACGGTTTAGGGTCCAGGTGAGGGTACGACAACGATTTAGTGTGAGCGTACGTGTTAGGGCGCGGGTTAGTGTTAGCGTACGGGTTAGGATTAGGGGCCGGGTGAGGGTAAGGCTTCGGGGAAGGGTTAGGTTTAGCGTTCGGGCTAGGGTTAGGTTTTGGCGACTGGCACGGTTTATGGTCCAGGTGAGGGTACGACAACGCCTTAGGGTGAGCGTACATGTGAGGGCGCGGGTTAGTGTTAGCGTACGGTTTAGGTTTAAGGGACGGGTGTGGGTAAGGCTTCGGGGAAGGGTTAGGGTTAGGGTTCGGGCTAAGGTTAGGGTTAGGTGCCGGGGACGGTTTAGGGTCTAGGTGAGGGTACGATAAGGCTTTAGGTTGATCGTACGTTTGAGGGCGCGGGTTAGTGTTAGCGTACGGGTTAGGATTAGGGGACGGGTGAGGGTAAGGCTTCGGGGAAGGGTTAGGTTTAAGGTTCGGGCTAGGGTTAGGGTTAGGGGAGGGGGACGGTTTAGGGTCCAGGTGAGGGTACGACAACGCTTTAGGGTGAGCGTACGTGTGAGGGCGCGTGTTAGTGTTAGCCTACGGGTTAGGATTAGGAGACGGGTGAGGGTAAGGCTTCGGGGAAGGGTTAGGGTTGGGGTTCGGGCTAGGTTAGGGTTAGCGGAGGGGGACGGTTTAGGGTCCAGGTGAGGGTACGACAACGCTTTAGGGTTAGCGTACGTGTGAGGGCGAGGGTTAGTGTTAGCGTACGGGTTAGCATTAGGGGACGGGTGAGGGTAAGGCTTAGGGGAAGTGTTAAGGTTAGGGTTCGGGCTAGGGTTATGGTTAGGGGACGGGGACGGTTTAGGGTCCAGGTGAGGGTACGACAACGCTTTAGGGTGAGCGTACGTGTGAGAGCGCGGGTTAGTGTTAGCATACGGGTTAGGATTAGGGGCCGGGTGAGGGTAAGGCTTTGGGGTAGGGCTAGGGTTAGGGTTCGGGCTAGGGTTAGGGTTAGGGGACGGGGACGGTTTAGGGTCCAGGTGAGAGTACGACAACGTTTTAGGGTGAGTGTACGTGTGAGGGCACGGGTTAGTGTTAGCGTACGGTTTAGGATTAGGGGACGGGTGAGGGTAAGGCCTCGGGGAAGGGTTAGGTATAGGGTTCGGGATAGGGTTAGGGTTAGGGGACGGGGACGGTTTAGGGTCCAGGTGAGGGTACGACAACGTTTTAGGGTGAGCGTACGTGTGAGGGCACGGGTTAGTGTTAGCGTACGGGTTCGCATTAGGGGACGGGTGAGGGTAAGGCTTCAGGGAAGGGTTAGGGTTAGGTTTCAGGCTAGTGTTAGGGTAAGGGGACGGGGACGGTTTACGGTCCAGGTGAGGGCACGACAACGCTTTAGGGTGAGAGTACCTTTGAGGGTACGGGTTAGTGTTAGCGTACGGGTTAGGATTAGGGGACGCTTGAGGGTAAGGCTTCGGGGAAGTGTTAGGGTTAAGGTTCGGGCTAGGGTTAGGGTTAGGGTAAGAGGACGGTTTAGGGTCCAGGTGAGGGTATGACAACGCTTTAGGTTGAGTGCACGTGTGAGGGCGCGGGTTAGTGTTAGCGTAAGGGTTAGGAATAGGGGACGGGTGAGGTTAAGGCTTCGGGCAAGGGTTAGAGTTTGGGTTCGGGCTAGGGTTAGTGTTAGGGCACGGGCACGGTTTAGGGTACAGGTGAGGGTACGACAACGCTTTAGGGTGAGAGTACGTGTGAGGGCGCGGGTTAGTGTTAGCGTACGGGTTAGGATTAGGGGACGGGTGAGGTTAAGGCATTGGGGAACGGTTAGGGTTCGTGTTCGGGCTAAGGTTAGGGTTAGGGGACGGGGACGGTTTAGGGTCCAGTTGAGTGTACGACAACGCTTTTTGTTGAGCGTACGTGTGAGGGCGCGGGTTAGTGTTAGCGTACGGGTTAGGAGTAGGGGACGGGTGAGTGTAAGGCTTCGGGCAAGGGTTAGGGTTAGGGTTCGGGCTAGGGTTCGGGTTAGGGGACGGGGACTGTTTAGCGTCCAGGTGAGGGTACAACAACGCTTTAGGGTGAGCGTACGTGTGAGGGCGCGAGTTAGTGTTAGCGTACGGGTTAGGATTAGGGGACAGGTGAGGGTAATTCTTCGGGGAAGGGTTAAGGTTAGGGTTCGGGCTAGGGTTATGGTTAGGGGACGGGGACGGTTTAGGGTCCAGGTGAGGGTACGACAACACCTTTAGGGTGAGCGTACATGTGTGGGCGGGGTTAGTGTTAGCGTACGGGTGAGGATTAGGGGATGGGTGAGGGTAAGGCTTCGGGGAAGTGTTAGGGTTAGGGTTCGGGCTAGGGTTAGGGTTAGGGGACGGCGACGGTTTAGGGTCCAGGTGAGGGTACGACAACGCTTTAGTGTGAGCGTACGTGTTAGGGCGCGGGTTAGGGTTAGCGTACGGGTTAGTATTAGGGGCCGGGTGAGGGTAAGGCTTCGGGGAAGGGTTAGGTTTAGGGTTCGGGCTAGGGTTAGGGTTAGGTGACGGGGACGGTTTAGGGTCCAGGTGAGGGTACGACAACGCTTTAGGGTGAGAGTACGTGTGAGGGCGCGGGTTAGTGTTAGCGTACGGGTTAGGATTAGGGGACGGGTGAGGTTAAGGCATTGGGGAACGGTTAGGGTTCGGGTTCGGGCTAGGGTTCGGGTTAGGGGACGGGGACTGTTTAGCGTCAAGGTGAGGGTACAACAACGCTTTAGGGTGAGCGTACGTGTGAGGGCGCGAGTTAGTGTTAGCGTACGGGTTAGGATTAGGGGACAGGTGAGGGTAATTCTTCGGGGAAGGGTTAAGGTTAGGGTTCGGGCTAGGGTTATGGTTAGGGGACGGGGACGGTTTAGGGTCCAGGTGAGGGTACGACAACGCCTTTAGGGTGAGCGTACATGTGAGGGCGGGGTTAGTGTTAGCGTACGGGTTAGGATTAGGGGATGGGTGAGGGTAAGGCTTCGGGGAAGGGTTAGGGTTAGGGTTCGGGCTAGGGTTAGGGTTAGGGGACGGCGACGGTTTAGGGTCCAGGTGAGTGTACGACAACGCTTTAGTGTGAGCGTACGTGTTAGGGCGCGGTTTAGTGTTAGCATACGGTTTAGTATTAGTGGTCGGGTGAGGGTAAGGCTTCGGGGAAGGGTTAGGTTTAGGGTTCGGGCTAGGGTTAGGGTTAGGGTACGGGGATGGTTTAGGGTCCAGGTGAGGGTACGACAAAGCTTTAGGTTGAGCGTACGTTTGAGGGTGCGGGTTAGTGTTAGCGTACGGGTTAGGATTAGGGGACGGGTGAGGGTAAGGCTCCGGGGAAGGGTTAGGTTTAAGGTTCGGGCTAGGTTTAGGGTTAGGGGACGGGAACGGTTTAGGGTCCAGGTGAGGGTACGACAACGCTTTAGGGTGAGCATACTTGTGAGGGCACGGGTTAGTGTTAGCGTACGGGTTAGGATTAGGGGACGGGTGAGGGTAAGGCTTCGGGGAAGGGTTAGGGTAAGGGTTCGGGCTAAGGTTAGGTTTAGGGGATGGGGACGATTTAGGGTGCAGGTGAGGGTACGACAACGCTTTAGGGTGAGCGTACGTGTGAGGGCGCGGGTTAGTGTTAGCGTACAGGTTAGGATTAGGGGACGGGTGAGGGTAAGGCTTCGGGGAAGGTTAGGGTTAGGGTTCGGGCTAGGGTTAGGGTTAGGGGACGGCGACGGTTTAGGGTGCAGGTGAGGGTACGACAGCGCTTTAGGGAGAGCGTACGTGTTAGGGCGCGGGTTAGTGTTAGCGTACGGGTTAGGATTAGGGGACGGGTGAGGATAAGGCTTCGGGGAAGGGTTAGGGTTAGGGTTCGGGCTAGGGTTAGGGTTAGGGGACGGGGACGGTTTAGGGTCCAGGTGAGCTTACGACAACGCTTTAGGGTGAGCGTACGTGTGAGGGCGCAGGTTAGTGTTAGCGTACGGGTTAGGATTAGGGGACGGGTGAGTGTAAGGCTTCCGGGAATGGTTAGGGTTAGGGTTCGGGCTAGGGTTAGGGTTAGAGGACGGGGACGGTTTAGGGTCCAGGTGAGGGTACGACAACGCTTTAGTGTGAGCGTACGTGTTAGGGCGCGGGTTAGTGTTAGCGTACGGGTTAGGATTAGGGGCCGGGTGAGGGTAAGGCTTCGGGGAAGGGTTAGGTTTAGCGTTCGGGCTAGGGTTAGGTTTTGGCGACTGGCACGGTTTAGGGTCCAGGTGAGGGTACGACAACGCCTTAGGGTGAGCGTACGTGTGAGGGCGCGGGTTAGTGTTAGCGTACGGTTTAGGTTTAAGGGACGGGTGTGGGTAAGGCTTCGGGGAAGGGTTAGGGTTAGGGTTCGGGCTAAGGTTAGGGTTAGGTGACGGGGACGGGTTAGGCTCTAGGTGAGGGTACGATAAGGCTTTAGGTTGAGCGTACGTTTGAGGGCGCGGGTTAGTGTTAGCGTACGGGTTAGGATTAGGGGACGGGTGAGGGTAAGGCTTCGGGGAAGGGTTAGGTTTAAGGTTCGGGCTAGGGTTAGGGTTAGGGGAGGGGGACGGTTTAGGGTCCAGGTGAGGGTACGACAACGCTTTAGGGTGAGCGTACGTGTGAGGGCGCGTGTTAGTGTTAGCCTACGGGTTAGGATTAGGAGACGGGTGAGGGTAAGGCTTCGGGGAAGGGTTAGGTTTGGGGTTCGGGCTAGGGTTAGGGTTAGGGGACGGGGACGGTTTAGGGTCCAGGTGAGTGTACGACAACGCTTTAGGGTGAGCGTACGTGTGAGGGCGAGGGTTAGTGTTAGCGTACGGCTTAGCATTAGGGGACGGGTGAGGGTAAGGCTTCGGGGAAGTGTTAAGGTTAGGGTTCGGGCTAGGGTTATGGTTAGGGGACGGGGACGGTTTAGGGTCCAGGTGAGGGTACGACAACGCTTTAGGGTGAGCGTACGTGTGAGAACGTGGGTTAGTGTTAGCATACGGGTTAGGATTAGGGGCCGGGTGAGGGTAAGGCTTTGGGGTAGGGCTAGGGTTAGGGTTCGGGCTAGGGTTAGGGTTAGGGGACGGGGACGGTTTAGGGTCCAGGTGAGAGTACGACAACGTTTTAGGGTGAGTGTACGTGTGAGGGCACGGGTTAGTGTTAGCGTACGGTTTAGGATTAGGGGACGGGTGAGGGTAAGGCCTCGGGGAAGGGTTAGGTATAGGGTTCGGGATAGGGTTAGGGTTAGGGGACGGGGACGGTTTAGGGTCCAGGTGAGGGTACGACAACGTTTTAGGGTGAGCGTACGTGTGAGGGCACGGGTTAGTGTTAGCGTACGGGTTATCATTAGGGGACGGGTGAGGGTAAGGCTTCAGGGAAGGGTTAGGGTTAGGTTTCAGGCTAGTGTTAGGGTAAGGGGACGGGGACGGTTTACGGTCCAGGTGAGGGCACGACAACGCTTTAGGGTGAGAGTACCTTTGAGGGTACGGGTTAGTGTTAGCGTACAGGTTAGGATTAGGGGACGGTTGAGGGTAAGGCTTCGGGGAAGTGTTAGGGTTAAGGTTCGGGCTAGGGTTAGGGTTAGGGGACGGCGACGGTTTAGGCTCCAGGTGAGGGTACGACAACGCTTTAGTGGGAGCGTACGTGTTAGGGCGCGGGTTAGTGTTAGCGTACGGGTTAGGATTAGGGGCCGGGTGAGGGTAAGGCTTCGGGGAAGGGTTAGGGTTAGGGTTCGGGCTAGGGTTAGGGTTAGGGGACGGGGACGGTTTAGGGTCCAGGTGAGGGTACGACAACGTTTTAGGGTGAGCGTACGTGTGAGGGCACGGGTTAGTGTTACCGTACGGTTTAGGATTAGGGGACGGGTGAGGGTAAGGCCTCGGGGAAGTGTTTGGTATAGGGTTCGGGATAGGGTTACGGTTAGGGGACGTGGAAGGTTTAGGGTCCAGGTGAGGGTACGACAACGTTTTAGGGTGAGCGTACGTGTGAGGGTACGGGTTAGTGTTAGCGTACGGGTTAGGATTAGGGGACGGGTGAACGTAAGGCTTCAGGGAAAGGTTAGGGTTATGGTTCGGGTTAGGGTTAGGGTTAGGGGACGGGGTCGGTTTAGGGTCCAGGTGAGGGTACGACAACGCTTTACGGTGAGCGTACGTGTGAGGGCGTGGGTTAGTGTTAGTGTACGGGTTAGGATTAGGGGACGGGTGAGGGTAAGGCTTCGTGGAAGTGTTAGGGTTAGGGTTCGGGCTAGGGTTAGGGTTAGGGGAAGGGGACGGTTTAGGGTCCAGGTGAGGGTACGACAGCGCTTTTGGGTGAGCGTACGTGTGAGGGCGCGGGTTAGTGTTAGCGTACGGGTTAGCATTAAGGTACGGGTGAGGGTAAGGTTTCAGGGAAGGGTTAGGGTTAGTTTTCAGGCTAGTGTTAGGGTAAGGGGACGGGGACGGTTTAGGGTCCAGGTGAGGGTACGACAACGCTTTAGGGTGAGCGTACGTGTGAGAGCGCGGGTTAGTGTTAGCATACGGGTTAGGATTAGGGGCCGGGTGAGGGTAAGGCTTTGGGGTAGGGCTAGGGTTAGGGTTCGGGCTAGGGTTAGGGTTAGGGGACGGGGACGGTTTAGGGTCCAGGTGAGAGTACGACAACGTTTTAGGGTGAGTGTACGTGTGAGGGCACGGGTTAGTGTTAGCGTACGGTTTAGGATTAGGGGACGGGTGAGGGTAAGGCCTCGGGGAAGGGTTAGGTATAGGGTTCGGGATAGGGTTAGGGTTAGGGGACGGGGACGGTTTAGGGTCCAGGTGAGGGTACGACAACGTTTTAGGGTGAGCGTACGTGTGAGGGCACGGGTTAGTGTTAGCGTACGGGTTCGCATTAGGGGACGGGTGAGGGTAAGGCTTCAGGGAAGGGTTAGGGTTAGGTTTCAGGCTAGTGTTAGGGTAAGGGGACGGGGACGGTTTACGGTCCAGGTGAGGGCACGACAACGCTTTAGGGTGAGAGTACCTTTGAGGGTACGGGTTAGTGTTAGCGTACGGGTTAGGATTAGGGGACGCTTGAGGGTAAGGCTTCGGGGAAGTGTTAGGGTTAAGGTTCGGGCTAGGGTTAGGGTTAGGGTAAGAGGACGGTTTAGGGTCCAGGTGAGGGTATGACAACGCTTTAGGTTGAGTGCACGTGTGAGGGCGCGGGTTAGTGTTAGCGTAAGGGTTAGGAATAGGGGACGGGTGAGGTTAAGGCTTCGGGCAAGGGTTAGAGTTTGGGTTCGGGCTAGGGTTAGTGTTAGGGCACGGGCACGGTTTAGGGTACAGGTGAGGGTACGACAACGCTTTAGGGTGAGAGTACGTGTGAGGGCGCGGGTTAGTGTTAGCGTACGGGTTAGGATTAGGGGACGGGTGAGGTTAAGGCATTGGGGAACGGTTAGGGTTCGTGTTCGGGCTAAGGTTAGGGTTAGGGGACGGGGACGGTTTAGGGTCCAGTTGAGTGTACGACAACGCTTTTTGTTGAGCGTACGTGTGAGGGCGCGGGTTAGTGTTAGCGTACGGGTTAGGAGTAGGGGACGGGTGAGGGTAAGGCTTCGGGCAAGGGTTAGGGTTAGGGTTCGGGCTAGGGTTCGGGTTAGGGGACGGGGACTGTTTAGCGTCCAGGTGAGGGTACAACAACGCTTTAGGGTGAGCGTACGTGTGAGGGCGCGAGTTAGTGTTAGCGTACGGGTTAGGATTAGGGGACAGGTGAGGGTAATTCTTCGGGGAAGGGTTAAGGTTAGGGTTCGGGCTAGGGTTATGGTTAGGGGACGGGGACGGTTTAGGTTCCAGGTGAGGGTACGACAACGCCTTTAGGGTGAGCGTAAATGTGTGGGCGGGGTTAGTGTTAGCGTACGGGTGAGGATTAGGGGATGGGTGAGGGTAAGGCTTCGGGGAAGTGTTAGGGTTAGGGTTCGGGCTAGGGTTAGGGTTAGGGGATGGCGACGGTTTAGGGTCCAGGTGAGGGTACGACAACGCTTTAGTGTGAGCGTACGTGTTAGGGCGCGGGTTAGGGTTAGCGTACGGGTTAGTATTAGGGGCCGGGTGAGGGTAAGGCTTCGGGGAAGGGTTAGGTTTAGGGTTCGGGCTAGGGTTAGGGTTAGGGGACGGGGATGGTTTAGGGTCTAGGTGAGGGTACGACAACGCTTTACGGTGAGCATACGTCTGAGGGCACGGGTTAGTTTTAGCGTACGGGTTAGGATTAGGGGACGGGTGAGGGTAAGGCTTCTGGGAAGTGTTAGGGTTAGGGTTCGGGCTAGGGTTAGTGTTAGGGGACGGGGACGGTTTAGGGTCCATGTGAGGGTACGACAACGCTTTAGGGTGAGCGTACGTGTGAGGGCGTGGGTTAGTGTTAGCGTACGGGTTAGGATTAGGGGACGGGTGAGGGTAAGGCTTCGGGGAAGGTTTAGGATTAGGGTTCGGGCTAGGGTTAGGGTTAGGGGACGAGGACGGTTTAGGGTCCAGGTGAGGGTACGACAACGCTTTAGGTTGAGTGTACGTGTGAGGGCGCGGGTTAGTGTTAGCGTAATGGTTAGGAATAGGGGACGGGTGAGGGTAAGGCTTCGGGCAAGGGTTAGAGTTTGGGTTCGGGCTAGGGATAGTGTTAGGGCACGGGCACGGTTTAGGGTCCAGGTGAGGGTACGACAACGCTTTAGGGTGAGCGTACGTGTGAGGGCGCGGGTTAGTGTTAGCGTACGTGTTAGGATTAGGGGACGGGTGAGGTTAAGGCATCGGGGAACGGTTAGGGTTCGGGTTCGGGCTAGGGTTAGGTTTAGGGGACGGGGACGGTTTAGGGTCCAGGTGAGGGTACGACAACGCTTTTTGTTGAGCGTACGTGTGAGGGCGCGGGTTAGTGTTAGCGTACGGGTTAGGAGTAGGGGACGGGTGAGGGTAAGGCTTCGGGCAAGTGTTAGGGTTAGGGTTCGGGCTAGGGTTAGGGTTAGGGGACGGGGACGGTTTAGGGTCCAGGTGAGGGTACGACAACGCTTTAGGGTGAGCGTACGTGTGAGGGCGTGAGTTAGTGTTAGCGTACGGGTTAGGATTAGAGGACAGGTGAGGGTAATTCTTCGGGGAAGGGTTAAGGTTAGGGTTCGGGCTAGGGTTATGGTTAGGGGACGGGGATGGTTTAGGGTCCAGGTGAGGGTACGACAACGCCTTTAGGGTGAGCGTACATGTGAGGGCGCGGGTTAGTGTTAGCGTACGGGTTAGGATTAGGGGACGGGTGAGGGTAAGGCTTCGGGGAAGGGTTAGGGTTAGGGTTCGGGCTAGGGTTAGGGTTAGGGGACGGCGACGGTTTAGGGTCCAGGTGAGGGTACGACAACGCTTTAGTGTGAGCGTACGTGTTAGGGCGCGGGTTAGTGTTAGCGTACGGGTTAGGATTAGGGGCCGGGTGAGGGTAAGGCTTCGGGGAAGGGTTAGGATTAGGGTTCGGGCTAGGGTTAGGGTTAGGGGACGGGGATGGTTTAGGGTCCAGGTGAGGGTACGACAACGCCTTAGGTTGAGCGTACGTTTGAGGGTACGGGTTAGTGTTAGCGTACGGGTTAGGATTAGGGGACGGGTGAGGGTAAGGCTTCGGGGAAGGGTTAGGTTTAAGGTTCGGGCTACGTTTAGGGTTAGGGGACGGGGACGGTTTAGGGTCCAGGTGAGGGTACGACAACGCTTTAGGGTGAGCATACTTGTGAGGGCACGGGTTAGTGTTAGCGTACGGGTTAGGATTAGGGGACGGGTGAGGGTAAGGCTTCGGGGAAGGGTTAGGGTTAGGGTTCGGGCTAGGGTTAGGGTTAGGGGACGGGGACGTTTTAGGGTCCAGGTGAGGTTACGACAACGCTTTAGGGTGCGCGTACGTGTGAGGGAGCAGGTTAGTGTTAGCGTACGGGTTAGGATTAGGGGACGGGTGACTGTAAGGCTTCCGGGAAGGGTTAGGGTTAGGGTTCGGGCTAGGGTTAGGGTTAGAGGACGGGGACGGTTTAGGGTCCAGGTGAGGGTACGACAATGCTTTAGGGTGAGCTAACGTGTGAGGGCGCAGGTTAGTGTTAGCGTACGGGTTAGGATTAGGGGACGGGTGAGGGTAAGGCCTCGGGGAAGGGTTAGGTATAGGGTTCGGGATAGAGTTAGGGTTAGGGGACGGGGACGGTTTAGGGTCCAGGTGAGGGTACGACAACGTTTTAGGGTGAGCGTACGTGTGAGGGCACGGGTTAGTGTTAGCGTACGGGTTAGCATTAGGGGACGGGTGAGGGTAAGGCTTCAGGGAAGGGTTAGGGTTAGGGTTCAGGCTAGTGTTAGGGTAAAGGGATGGGGACGGTTTAGGGTCCTGGTGAGGGCACGACAACGCTTTAGGGTGAGCGTACCTGTGAGGGCACGATTTAGTGTTAGCGTACGGTTTAGGATTAGGGGACGGGTGAGGGTAAGGCTTCGGGGAAGTGTTAGGGTTAAGGTTCGGGCTAGGGTTAGGGTTCGAGGACGGGGACGGTTTAGGGTCCAGGTGAGGGTTCGACAACGCTTTAGGGTGAGCGTACGTGTGCGGGGGCGGGTTAGTGTTAGCGTACATTTTAGGATTAGGGGACGGGTGAGGGTAAGGCTTCGGGGAAGGGTTAGGGTTAGGGTTCGGGCTAGGGTTAGGGTTAGGGGACGGGGACGGTTTAGGGTCCAGGTGCGGATACGACAACGCTTTAGGGTGAGTGTATGTGTGAGGGCGCGGGTTAGTGTTAGCGTACGGGTTAGGATTAGGGGACGGGTGAGTGTAAGGCTTCTGGGAAAGGTTAGCTTTAGGGTTTGGGCTAGGGTTAGGGTTAGGGGACCGGGACGGTTTAGGGTCAAGGTGAGGGTACGAAAACGCTTTAGGGTGAGCGTACGTGTGAGGGCCCGTGTTAGTGTTAGCGTGCGGGTTAAGATTAGGGGACGGGTGAGGGTAAGGCTTCGGGGAAGGGTTAGGGTTAGGGTTCGGGCTAGGTTTAGGGTTAGGGGACGAGGACGGTTTAGGGTCCAGGTGAGGGTACGACAGCGCTTTAGGTTGAGCGTACGTGTGAGGGCGCGGATTAGTTTTAGCGTACGGGTTAGGATTAGGGGACGGGTGAGGTTAAGGCATCGGGGAAGGGTTAGGGTTAGGGTTCGGGCTAGGGTTAGTGTTAGGGGACGGGGACAGTTTAGGGTCCAGGTGAGGGTACGACAACGCTTTAGGGTGAGCGTACGTGTGAGGGCACGGGTTAGTGTTAGCGTACGGTTTAGGATTAGGGGCCAGGTGAGGGTAAGGCTTCGGGTAAGGGTTAGGGTTAGGGTTCGGGCTAAGGTTAGGGTTAGGGGACGGGGATGGTTTAGGGTCCAGGTGAGGGTACGACAACGCTTTAGGTTGAGCGTAAGTTTGAGGGTGCGGGTTAGTGTTAGCGTACGGGTTAGGATTAGGGGACGGGTGAGGGTAAGGCTTAGGGGAAGGGTTAGGTTTAAGGTTCGGGCTAGGGTTAGGGTTAGGGGAGGGGGACGGTTTAGGGTCCAGGTGAGGGTACGACAACGCTTTATGGTGAGCATACGTGTGAGGGCGCGGGTTAGTGTTAGCGTACGGGTTAGGATTAGGGGACGGGTGAGGGTAAGGCTTCGGGGACGGGTTAGGGTTAGGGTTAGGGCTAGGGTTAGGGTTAGGGGACGGCGACGGTTTAGGGTCCAGGTGAGGGTACGACAACGCTTTAGTGTGAGCGTACGTGTTAGGGCACGGGTTAGTGTTAGCGTACGGGTTAGGATTAGGGGCCGGGTGAGGGTAAGGCTTCGGGGAAGGGTTAGGTTTAGCGTTCGGGCTAGGGTTAGGTTTTTGCGACTGGCACGGTTTAGGGTCCAGGTGAGGGTACGACAACGCCTTAGGGTGAGCGTACGTGTGAGGGCGCGGGTTAGTGTTAGCGTACGGTTTAGGTTTAAGGGACGGGTGTGGGTAAGGCTTCGGGGAAGGGTTAGGGTTAGGGTTCTGGCTAAGGTTAGGGTTAGGTGACGGGGACGGTTTAGGGTCTAGGTGAGGGTACGACAAGGCTTTAGGTTGAGCGTACGTTTGAGGGCGCGGGTTAGTGTTAGCGTACGGGTTATAATTAGGGGACGGGTGAGGGTAAGGCCTCGGGGAAGGGTTAGGTATAGGGTTCGGGTTAGGGTTAGGGTTAGGGGACGGGGAAGGTTTAGGGTCCAGGTGAGGGTACGACAACGTTTTAGGGTGAGCGTACGTGTGAGGGCACGGGTTTGTGTTAGCGTACGGGTTAGGTTTAGGGGACGGGTGAGCGTAAAGCTTTAGGGAAAGGTTAGGGTTATGGTTCGGTTTAGGGTTAGGGTTAGGGGACGGGGACGCTTTAGGGTCCAGGTGAGGGTACGACAACGCTTTACGGTGAGCTACGTGTGAGGGCGCGGGTTAGTGTTAGTGTACGGGTTAGGATTAGGGGACGGGTGAGGGTAAGGCTTCGGGGAAGGGTTAGGGTTAGGGTTCGGGCTAGGGTTAGGGTTAGGGGAAGGGGACGGTTTAGGGTCCATGTGAGGGTACGACAGCGCTTTTGGGTGAGCGTACGTGTGAGGGCGCGGGTTAGTGTTAGCGTACGGGTTAGCATTAGGGGACGGGTGAGGGTAAGGCTTCAGGGAAGGGTTAGGGTTAGGGTTCGGGCTAGGGTTAGGATTAGGGGACGGGGATGCTTTAGGGTCGAGGTGAGGGTACAACAATGCTTTACGGTGAGCGTACGTGTGAGGGCACGGGTTAGTGTTAGCGTACGTGTTAGGATTAGGGGACGGGTGAAGGTAAGGCTTCGGGCAAGGGTTAGGGTTAGGGTTCGGGCTAGGGTTAGTGTTAGGGGACGGGGACGGTTTAGGGTCCAGGTGAGGGTACGACAACGCTTTAGGTTGAGCGTACGTGTGAGGGCGCGGGTTAGTGTTAGCGTACGGGTTAGGAGAAGAGGACGGGTGAGGGTAAGGCTTCGGGCAAGGGTTAGGGTTAGGGTTCGGGCTAGGGTTAGTGTTAGGGGACGGGGACGGTTTAGGGTCCAGGTGAGGGTACGACAACGCTTTAGGGTGAGCTTACGTGTGAGGGCACGGGTTAGTGTTAGCGTACGGTTTAGGATTAGGGGACGGGTGAGGGTAAGGCTTCGGGGAAGGGTTAGGGTTAGGGTTCGGGCTAAGGTTAGGGTTAGGGGACGGGGACGGTTTAGGGTCCAGGTGAGGGTACGACAACGCTTTACGGTGAGCGTACGTGTGAGGGCACGGGTTAGTGTTAGCGTACGGTTTAGGATTAGGGGACGGGTGAAGGTAAGGTTTCGGGGAAGGGTTAGGGTTAGGGTTCGGGCTAGGGTTAGGTTTATGGGACGGGGACGGTTTAGGGTCCAGCTGAGGGTACGACAACGCTTTAGGGTGAGCGTACGTGTGAGGGCGCAGGATAGTGTTAGCGTACGGGTTAGGATTAGGGGTCGGGTGAGGTTAAGACATCGGGGAAGGGTTAGGGTTAGGGTTCGGGCTAGGGTTAGGGTTAGGGGACGGGGACGGTTTAGGGTCCAGGTGAGGGTACGACAACGCTTTAGGGTCAGCGTACGTGTGAGGGCACGGGTTAGTGTTAGCGTACGGTTTAGGATTAGGGGACGGGTGAGGGTAAGGCTTCGGGGAAGGTTTAGGCTTAAGGTTCGGGCTAGGGTTAGGGTTAGGGGACGGGGACGGTTTAGGGTCCAGGTGAGGGTACGACAACGCTTTAGGGTAAGCATACTTGTGAGGGCATGGGTTAGTGTTAGCGTACGGGTTAGGATTAGGGGACGGGTGAGGGTAAGGCTTCGGGGAAGGGTTAGGGTAAGGGTTCGGGCTAGTGTTAGGGTTAGGTGACGGGGATGATTTAGGGTCCAGGTGAGGGTACGACAACGCTTTAGGGTGAGCGTATGTGTGAGGGCGCGGGTTAGTGTTAGCGTACGGGTTAGGATTAGGGGCCGGGTGAGGGTAAGGCTTCGGGGAAGGGTTAGGTTTAGCGTTCGGGCTAGGGTTAGGTTTTGGCGACTGGCACGGTTTAGGGTCCAGGTGAGGGTACGACAACGCCTTAGGGTGAGCGTACGTGTGAGGGAGCGGGTTAGTGTTAGCGTACGGTTTAGGTTTAAGGGACGGGTGTGGGTAAGGCTTCGGGGAAGTGTTAGGGTTAGGGTTCGGGCTAAGGTTAGGGTTAGGTGACGGGGACGGTTTATTGTCTAGGTGAGGGTACGACAAGGCTTTAGGTTGAGCGTATGTTTGAGGGCACGGGTTAGTGTTAGCGTACGGGTTAGGATTGGGGGACGGGTGAGGGTAAGGCTTCGGGGAAGGGTTAGGTTTAAGGTTCGGGCTAGGGTTAGGGTTAGGGGAGGGGGACGGTTTAGGGTCCAGGTGAGGGTACGACAACGCTTTAGGGTGAGCGTACGTGTGAGGGCGAGGGTTAGTGTTAGCGTACGGGTTAGCATTAGGGGACGGGTGAGGGTAAGGCTTCGGGGAAGTGTTAAGGTTAGGGTTCGGGCTAGGGTTATGCTTAGGGGACGGGGACGGTTTAGGGTCCAGGTGAGGGTACGACAACGCTTTAGGGTGAGCGTACGTGTGAGAGCGCGGGTTAGTGTTAGCATACGGGTTAGGATTAAGGGCCGGGTGAGGGTAAGGCTTTGGGGAAGGGCTAGGGTTAGGGTTCGGGCTAGGGTTCGGGTTAGGGGACGGGGACGGTTTAGGGTCCAGGTGAGAGTACGACAACGTTTTAGGGTGAGTGTACGTGTGAGGGCACGGGTTAGTGTTAGCGTACGGTTTAGGATTAGGGGACGGGTGAGGGTAAGGCCTCGGGGAAGGGTTAGGTATAGGGTTCGGGATAGGGTTAGGGTTAGGGGACGGGGACGGTTTAGGGTCCAGGTGAGGGTACGACAACGTTTTAGGGTGAGCGTACGTGTGAGGGCACGGGTTAGTGTTAGCGTACGGGTTAGCATTAGGGGACGGGTGAGGGTAAGGCTTCAGGGAAGGGTTAGGGTTAGGTTTCAGGCTAGTGTTAGGGTAAGGGGACGGGGACGGTTCACGGTCCAGGTGAGGGCACGACAACGCTTTAGGGTGAGAGTACCTTTGAGGGTACGGGTTAGTGTTAGCGTACGGGTTAGGATTAGGGGACGGTTGAGGGTAAGGCTTCGGGGAAGTGTTAGGGTTAAGGTTCGGGCTAGGGTTAGGGTTCGAGGACGGGGACGGTTTAGGGTCCAGGTGAGGGTACGACAACGCTTTAGGGTGAGCGTACATGTGAGGGCGCGTGTTAGTGTTAGCGTACGGGTTAGGATTAGGGGACGGGTGAGGGTAAGGCTTCGGGGAAGTGTTAGGGTTAGGGTTCGGGCTAGGGTTAGGGTTAGGGGACGGGGACGGTTTAGGGTCCAGGTGAGGGCACGACAACGCTTTAGGGTGGTCGTACCTGTGAGGGCACGGGTTAGTGTTAGCTTACGGGTTAGGAATAGGGGACGGGTGAGGGTAAGGCATCGGGGAAGGGTTAGGGTAAGGGTTCGGGCTAGGGTTAGGGTTACGGGACGGGGTCGGTTTAGGGTCCAGGTGAGGGTACGACAACGCTTTACGGTGAGCATACGTCTGAGGGCACGGGTTAGTTTTAGCGTACGGGTTAGGATTAGGGGACGGGTGAGTTTAAGGCATCGGGGAATGGTTAGGGTAAGGGTTCGGGCTAGGGTTAGGGTTAGGGGACGGGGACGGTTTAGGGTCCAGGTGAGGGTACGACAACGCTTTAGGTTGAGTGTACGTGTGAGGGCTCGGGTTAGTGTTAGCGTACGGGTTAGGATTAGGGGACGGGTGAGGGTAAGGCTTCGGGCAAGGGTTAGAGTTTGGGTTCGGGCTAGGGATAGTGTTAGGGCACGGGCACGGTTTAGGGTCCAGGTGAGGGTACGACAACGCTTTAGGGTGAGCGTACGTGTGAGGGCGCGGGTTAGTGTTAGCGTACGGGTTAGGATTAGGGGACGGGTGAGGTTAAGGCATCGGGGAACGGTTAGGGATCGGGTTCGGGCTAGGGTTAGGTTTAGGGGACGGGGACGGTTTAGGGTCCAGGTGAGGGTACGACAACGCTTTTTGTTGAGCGTACGTGTGAGTGCGTGGGTTAGTGTTAGCGTACGGGTTAGGAGTAGGGGACAGGTGAGGGTAAGGCTTCGGGCAAGGGTTAGGGTTAGGGTTCGGGCTAGGGTTAGGGTTAGGGGACGGGGACGGTTTAGGGTCCAGGTGAGGGTACGACAACGCTTTAGGGTGAGCGTACGTGTGAGGGCGTGAGTTAGTGTTAGCGTACGGGTTAGGATTAGAGGACAGGTGAGGGTAATTCTTCGGGGAAGGGTTAAGGTTAGGGTTCGGGCTAGGGTTATGGTTAGGGGACGGGGATGGTTTAGGGTCCAGGTGAGGGTACGACAACGCCTTTAGGGTGAGCGTACATGTGAGGGCGCGGGTTAGTGTTAGCGTACGGGTTAGGATTAGGGGACGGGTGAGGGTAAGGCTTCGGGGAAGGGTTAGGGTTAGGGTTCGGGCTAGGGTTATGGTTAGGGGACGGCGACGGTTTAGGGTCCAGGTGAGGGTACGACAACGCTTTAGTGTGAGCGTACGTGTTAGGGCGCGGGTTAGTGTTAGCGTACGGGTTAGGATTAGGGGCCGGGTGAGGGTAAGGCTTCGGGGAAGGGTTAGGGTAAGGGTTCGGGCTAGGGTTAGTGTTAGGGGATGGGCACGATTTAGGGTCCAGGTGAGGGTACGACAACGATTTAGGGTGAGCGTACGTGTGAGGGCTCGGGTTAGTGTTAGCGTACGGGTTAGGATTAGGGGACGGGTGAGGGTAAGGCTTCGGGGAAGTGTTAGGGTTAATGTTCGGGCTAGGGTTAGGGTTCGAGGACGGGGACGGTTTAGGGTCCAGGTGAGGGTTCGACAACGCTTTAGGGTGAGCGTACGTGTGCGGGGGCGGGTTAGTGTTAGCGTACAGTTTAGGATTAGGGGACGGGTGAGGGTAAGGCTTCGGGGAAGGGTTAGGGTTAGGGTTAGGGTTAGGGGACGGGGACGGTTTAGGGTCCAGGTGCGGATACGACAACGCTTTAGGGTGAGTGTATGTGTGAGGGCGCGGGTTAGTGTTAGCGTACGGGTTAGGATTAGGGGACGGGTGAGTGTAAGGCTTCTGGGAAAGGTTAGCTTTAGGGTTCGGGCTAGGGTTAGGGTTAGGGGACCGGGACGGTTTAGGGTCAAGGTGAGGGTACGAAAACGCTTTAGGGTGAGCGTACGTGTGAGGGCCTGTGTTAGTGTTAGCATGCGGGTTAAGATTAGGGGACGGGTGAGGGTAAGGCTTCGGGGAAGGGTTAGGGTTAGGGTTCGGGCTAGGTTTAGGGTTAGGGGATGAGGACGGTTTAGGGTCCAGGTGAGGGTACGACAACGTTTTAGGGTGAGCGTACGTGTGAGGGCACGGGTTAGTTTTAGCGTACGGGTTAGGATTAGTGGACGGGTGAGGGTAAGGCTTCGGGCAAGGGTTAGGGTTAGCGTTCGGGCTAGGGTTAGGGTTAGGGGACGAGGACGGTTTAGGGTCCAGGTGAGGGTACGACAACGCTTTAGGTTGAGCGTACGTGTGAGGGCACGGGTTAGTGTTAGCGTACGGGTTAAGAATAGGGGACGGGTGAGTGTAAGGCTTCGGGCAAGGGTTAGAGTTAGGGTTTGGGCTAGGGTTAGGGTTAGGGCACGGGGACGGATTAGGGTCCAGGTGAGGGTACGACAACGCTTTAGGGTGAGTGTACGTGTGAGGGCGCGGGTTAGTGTTAGCGTAAGGGTTAGGATTAGGGGACAGGTGAGGTTAAGGCATCTTTGAAGGGTTAGGTTTCGGTTTCGGGCTAGGGTTAGGGTTAGGGGACGGGGACGGTTTAGGGTCCAGGTGAGAGTACGACAACGCTTTAGGTTGAGCGTACGTGTGAGGGCACGGGTTAGTGTTAGCGTACGGGTTAGGAGTAGGGGACGGGTGAGGGTAAGGCTTCGGGGAAGGGTTAGGGTTAGGGTTCGGGCTAGGGTTAGGGTTAGGGGACGGGGACGGTTTAGGGTCCAGGTGAGTGTACGACAACGCTTTAGGGTGAGCGTACGTGTGAGGGCACGGGTTAGTGTTAGCGTACGGTTTAGGATTAGGGGCCGGGTGAGGGTAAGGCTTCGGGGAAGGGTTAGGGTTAGGGTTCGGGCTAAAATTAGTGTTAGGGGACGGGGATGGTTTAGGGTCCAGGTGACGGTACGACAACGCTTTAGGTTCAGCGTACGTTTGAGGGCGCGGGTTAGTGTTAGCGTACGGGTTAGAATTAGGGGACGGGTGAGGGTAAGGCTTCGGGGAAGGGTTAGGTTTAAGGTTCGGGCTAGGGTTAGGGTTAGGGGACGGGGACGGTTTAGGGTCCAGGTGAGGGTACGACAACGCTTTAGGATGAGCATACTTGTGAGGGCACGGGTTAGTGTTAGCGTACGGGTTAGGATTAGGGGCCGGGTGAGGGTAAGGCTTCGGGGAAGGGTTATGTTTAGGGTTTGGGCTAGGGTTAGGGG
Source organism: Globicephala melas (assembly GCF_963455315.2). Lineage (NCBI taxonomy): Eukaryota > Metazoa > Chordata > Mammalia > Artiodactyla > Delphinidae > Globicephala > Globicephala melas. The sequence goes on along the minus strand of NC_083317.1, from coordinate 111,024,788 downwards.
ACGGGGACGGTTTAGGGTCCAGGTGAGGGTACGACAACGTTTTAGGGTGAGCGTACGTGTGAGGGCACGGGTTAGTCTTAGCATACGGTTTAGGATTAGGGGACGGGTGAGGGTAAGGCCTCGGGGAAGGGTTAGGTATAGGGTTCGGGTTAGGGTTAGGGTTAGGGGACGGGGAAGGTTTAGGGTCCAGGTGAGGGTACGACAACGTTTTAGGGTGAGGGTACGTGTGAGGGCACGGGTTAGTGTTAGCGTACGGGTTAGGTTTAGGGGACGGGTGAGCGTAAAGCTTTAGGGAAAGGTTAGGGTTATGGTTCGTTTTAGGGTTAGGGTTAGGGGACGGGGACGCTTTAGGGTCCAGGTGAGGGTACGACAACGCTTTACGGTGAGCTACGTGTGAGGGCGCGGGTTAGTGTTAGTGTACGGGTTAGGATTAGGGGACGGGTGAGGGTAAGGCTTCGGGGAAGGGTTAGGGTTAGGTTTCGGGCTAGGGTTAGGGTTAGGGGAAGGGGACGGTTTAGGGTCCAGGTGAGGGTACGACAGCGCTTTTGGGTGAGCGTACGTGTGAGGGCGCGGGTTAGTGTTAGCGTACGGGTTAGCATTAGGGGACGGGTGAGGGTAAGGCTTCAGGGAAGGGTTAGGGTTAGGGTTCGGGCTAGGGTTAGGATTAGGGGACGGGGATGCTTTAGGGTCGAGGTGAGGGTACAACAATGCTTTACGGTGAGCGTACGTGTGAGGGCACGGGTTAGTGTTAGCGTACGTGTTAGGATTTGGGGACGGGTGAGGGTAAGGCTTCGGGGAAGTGTTAGGGTTAGGGTTCGGGCTAGGGTTAGGGTTAGGGGATGGGGAAGGTTTACGGTCCAGGAGAGGGCACGACAACGCTTTCGGGTGAGCGTACGTGTGAGGGCGCGGGTTAGTGTTAGCGTTCGGGTTAGGATTAGGGGACGGGTGAGGGTAAGGCTTCCGGGAAGGGTTAGGGTTAGGGTTCGGGCTAGGGTTAGGGTTAGGGGACGGGGACGGTTTAGGGTCCAGGTGAGGGTACGACAATGCTTTAGGGTGAGCGTACGTGTGAGGGCGCGGGTTAGTGTTAGCGTATGGGTTAGGAATAGGGGACGGGTGATGGTAAGGCTTCGGGCAAGTGTTAGAGTTTGGGTTCAGGCTAGGGTTAGGGTTAGGGCACGGGGACGGTTTAGGGTCCAGGTGAGGGTACGACAACGCTTTAGGGTGAGCGTACGTGTGAGGGCACGGATTAGTGTTAGCGTAAGGGTTAGGATTAGGGGACGGGTGAGGGTAAGGCTTCCGGGAAGGGTTAGGGTTCGGGTTCGGTCTAGGGTTAGGAGACGGGGTCGGTTTAGGGTCCAGGTGAGGGTACGACAACGCTTTAGGTTGAGCGTACGTGTGAGGGCGCGGGTTAGTGTTAGCGTACGGGTTAGGAGTAGAGGACGGGTGAGGGTAAGGCTTCGGGCAAGGGTTAGGGTTAGGGTTCGGGCTAGGGTTAGCGTTAGGGGACGGGGACGGTTTAGGGTCCAGGTGAGGGTACGACAACGCTTTAGGGTGAGCGTACGTGTGAGGGCACGGCTTAGTGTTAGCGTACGTTTTAGGATTAGGGGACGGGTGAAGGTAAGGTTTCGGGGAAGGGTTAGGGTTAGGGTTCGGGCTAGGGTTAGGTTTATGGGAAAGGGACGGTTTAGGGTCCAGCTGAGGGTACGACAACGCTTTAGGGTGAGCGTACGTGTGAGGGCGCAGGTTAGTGTTAGCGTACGGGTTAGGATTAGGGGTCGGGTGAGGTTAAGACATCGGGGAAGGGTTAGGGTTAGGGTTCGGGCTAGGGTTAGGGTTAGGGGACGAGGATGGTTTAGGGTCCAGGTGAGGGTACGACAACGCTTTAGGTTGAGCGTACGTGTGAGGGCGCGGGTTAGTGTTAGCGTACGGGTTAGGAATAGGGGACGGGTGATGGTAAGGCTTCGGGCAAGTGTTAGAGTTTGGGTTCGGGCTAGGGTTAGGGTTAGGGCACGGGGACGGTTTAGGGTCCAGGTGAGGGTACGACAACGCTTTAGGGTGAGCGTACGTGTGAGGGCGCGGGTTAGTGTTAGCATAAGGGTTAGGATTAGGGGACGGGTGAGGTTAAGGCATCGGGGAAGGGTTAGGATTCGGGTTCGGTCTAGGGTTAGGGGACGGGGACGGTTTAGGGTCCAGGTGAGGGTATGACAACGCTTTAGGGTGAGCGTACGTGTGAGGGCGCTGGTTAGTGTTAGCGTACGGGTTAGGATTAGGGGACGGGTGAGGGTAAGGCTTCGGGGAAGGGTTAGGGTTAGGGTTCGGGCTAGGGTTAGGGTTAGGGGACGGGGACGGTTTAGGGTCCAGGTGAGGGTACGACAACGCTTTAGGGTCAGCGTACGTGTGAGGGCACGGGTTAGTGTTAGCGTACGGTTTAGGATTAGGGGACGGGTGAGGGTAAGGCTTCGGGGAAGGTTTAGGCTTAAGGTTCGGGCTAGGGTTAGGGTTAGGGGACGGGGACGGTTTAGGGTCCAGGTGAGGGTACGACAACGCTTTAGGGTGAGCATACTTGTGAGGGCGCGGGTAAGTGTTAGCGTACGGGTTAGGATTAGGGGACGGGTGAGGGTAAGGCTTCGGGGAAGGGTTAGGGTTAGGGTTCGGGCTAGGGTTAGGGTTAGGGTACGGGGATGGTTTAGGGTGCAAGTGAGGGTACGACAACGCTTTAGGGTGAGCGTACGTGTGAGGGCGCGGGTTAGTGTTAGCGTACGGGTTAGGATTAGGGGACGGGTGAGGGTAAGGCTTCGGGGAAGGGTTAGGGTTAGGGTTCGGGCTAGGGTTAGCGTTAGGGGACGGGGACGGTTTACGGTCCAGGTGAGGGTACGACAACACTTTAGGGTGAGCGTACGTGTGAGGGCGCGGGTTAGTGTTAGCGTACGTGTTAGGATTAGGGGACGGGTGAGGGTAAGGCTTCCGTGAAGGGTTAGGGTTAGGGTTCGGGCTAGGGTTAGGGTTAGCGGACGGGGAAGGTTTAGGGTCCAGGTGAGGGTACGACAACGCTTTAGGGTGAGCGTACGTGTGAGGGCGCGGGTTAGTGTTAGCGTACGGTTTAGGTTTAGGGGACGGGTGAGGGTAAGGCTTCGGGGAAGGGTTAGGGTTAGGGTTCGGGCTAAGGTTAGGGTTAGGTGACGCGGACGGTTTAGGGTCCAGGTGAGGGTACGACAAGTCTTTAGGATGAGCGTACGTTTGAGGGCGCGGGTTATTGTTAGCGTACGGGTTAGGATTAGGGGAAGGGTGAGGGTAAGGCTTAGGGGAAGGGTTAGGTGTAAGGTTCGGGCTAGGGTTAGGGTTAGGGGAGGGGGACGTTTTAGGGTCCAGGTGAGGGTACGACAACGCTTTAGGGTGAGCGTACGTGTGAGGGCTCGGGTTAGTGTTAGCGTACGGGTTAGGATTAGGGGACGGGTGAGGGTAAGGCTTCTGGGAAGTGTTAGGGTTAGGGTTCGGGCTAGGGTTAGGGTTAGGGGACGGGGACGGTTTAGGGTCCAGGTGAGGGTACGACAACGCTTTAGGGTGAACGTACGTGTGAGGTCGTGGGTTAGTGTTAGCGTACGGGTTAGGATTAGGGGACGGGTGAGGGTAAGGCTTCGGGGAAGGTTTAGGGTTAGGGTTCGGGCTAGGGTTAGGGTTAGGGGACGAGGACGGTTTAGGGTCCAGCTGAGGGTATGACAATGCTTTAGGGTGAGCGTACGTGTGAGGGCGCAGGTTAGTGTTAGCGTACGGGTTAGGATTAGGGGACGGGTGAGGTTAAGACATCGGGGAAGGGTTAGGGTTAGGGTTCGGGCTAGGGTTAGGGTTAGGGGACGAGGACGGTTTAGGGTCCAGGTGAGAGTACGACAGCGCTTTAGGTTGAGCGTACGTGTGAGGGCGCGGGTTAGTGTTAGCATACGGGTTAGGAATAGGTGACGGGTGATGGTACGGCTTCGGGCAAGGGTTAGAGTTTGGGTTCGGGCTAGGGTTAGGGTTAGGGCACGGGGATGGTTTAGGGTCCAGGTGAGTGTACGACAACGCTTTAGGGTGAGTGTATGTGTGAGGGCGCGGGTTAGTGTTAGCGTACGGGTTAGGATTAGGGGACGGGTGAGTTTAAGGCATCGGGGAAGGGTTAGGGTTCGGGTTCGGGCTAGGGTTAGGGTTAGGGGACGGGGACGGTTTAGGGTGCAGGTGAGGGTACGACAACGCTTTAGGTTGAGCGTACGTGTGAGGGCGTGGGTTAGTGTTAGCGTACGGGTTAGGAGTAGGGGACGGGTGAGGGTAAGGCTTCGGGCAAGGGTTAGGGTTAGGGTTCGGGCTAGGGTTAGGGTTAGGGGACGGGCACTGTTTAGGGTCCAGGTGACGGTACGACAACGCTTTAGGGTGAGCGTATGTGTGAGGGCGCGAGTTAGTGTTAGCGTACGGGTTAGGATTAGGGGACAGGTGAGGGTAAGGCTTCGGGGAAGGGTTAAGGTTAGGGTTCGGGCTAGGGTTAGGGTTAGGGGACGGGGACGGTTTAGGGTCCAGGTGAGGGTACGACAACGTTTTAGGGTGAGCGTACGTGTGAGGGCACGGGTTAGTGTTAGCGTACGGGTTAGGATTAGGGGACGGGTGAGCGTAAGGCTTCAGGGAAAGGTTAGGGTTATGGTTCGGGTTAGGGTTAGGGTTAGGGGACGGGGTCGGTTTAGGGTCCAGGTGAGGGTACGAAAACGCTTTACGGTGAGCGTACGTGTGAGGGCGCGGGTTAGTGTTACTGTACGGGTTTGGATTAGGGGACGGGTGAGGGTAAGGCTTCGTGGAAGAGTTAGGGTTAGGGTTCGGGCAAAGGTTAGGGTTAGGGGAAGGGGACGGTTTAGGGTCCAGGTGACGGTACGACAGCGCTTTTGGGTGAGCGTACGTGTGAGGGCGCGGGTTAGTGTTAGCGTACGGGTTAGCATTATGGTACGGGTGAGGGGAAGACTTCAGGGAAGGGTTAGGTTTAGGATTCAGGCTAGTGTTAGGGTAAGGGGATGGGGACGGTTTAGGGTCCAGGTTAGGGCACGACAACGCTTTAGGGTGAGCGTACCTGTGAGGGCACGGGTTAGTGTTAGCGTACGGGTTAGGATTAGGGGACGGGTGAGGGTAAGGCTTCGGGGAAGGGTTAGGGTTAGGGTTCGGGCTAGGGTTAGGGTTAGGGGACGGGGACGGTTTAGGGTCAAGGTGCAGATATGACAACGCTTTAGGGTGAGTGTACGTGTGAGGGCGCGGGTTAGTGTTAGCGTACGGGTTAGGATTAGGGAACGGGTGAGTGTAAGGCTTCTGGGAAAGGTTAGCTTTAGGGTTTGGGCTAGGGTTAGGGTTAGGGGACGGGGACGGTTTAGGGTCCAGCTGAGGGTACGACAACGCTTTAGGGTGAGCGTACGTGTGAGGGCGCAGGTTAGTGTTAGCGTACGGGTTAGGATTAGGGGAAGGGTGAGGTTAAGACATCGGGGAAGGGTTAGGGTTAGGGTTCGGGCTAGGGTTAGGGTTAGGGGACGAGGACGGTTTAGGGTCCAGGTGAGGGTATGACAACGCTTTAGGTTGAGCGTACGTGTGAGGGCGCGGGTTAGTGTTAGCGTACGGGTTAGGAATAGGGGACGGGTGATGGTAAGGCTTCGGGCAAGGGTTAGAGTTTGGGTTCGGCTAGGGTTAGGGTTAAGGCACGGGGACGGTTTACGGTCCAGGTGAGGGTACGACAACGCTTTAGGGTGAGCGTACGTGTGAGGGCGCGGGTTAGTGTTAGCGTACGGGTTAGGATTAGGGGACGGGTGAGGTTAAGGCATCGGGGAAGTGTTAGGGTTCGGGTCCGGGCTAGGGTTAGGGTTAGGGGACGGGGACGGTTTAGGGCCCAGGTGAGGGTACGACAACGCTTTAGGTTGAGCGTACGTGTGAGGGCGCGGGTTAGTGTTAGTGTACGGGTTAGGAGTAGGGGACGGGTGAGGGTAAGGCTTCGGGCAAGGGTTAGGGTTAGGGTTCGGGCTAGGGTTAGGGTTAGGGGGCGAGGACGGTTTAGGGTCCAGGTGAGGGTACGACAACGCTTTAGGTTGAGCGTACGTTTGTGGGCGCGGGTTAGTGTTAGCGTACGGGTTAAGAATAGGGGACGGGTGAGGGTAAGGCTTCGGGCAAGGTTTAGAGTTAGGGTTCGGGTTAGGGTTAGGGTTAGGGCACGGGGACGGTTTAGGGTCCAGGTGAGGGTACGACAACGCTTTAGGGTGAGCGTATGTGTGAGGGTGCGGGTTAGTGTTAGCGTACGGGTTAGGAGTAGGGGACGGGTGAGGGTAAGGCTTCGGGGAAGGGTTAGGGTTAGGGTTCGGGCTAGGGTTAGGGTTAGGGGACGGGGACAGTTAAGGGTCCAGGTGAGGGTACGACAACGCTTTAGGGTGAGCGTACGTGTGAGGGCACGGGTTAGTGTTAGCGTACGGGTTAGGAGTAGGGGACGGGTGAGGGTAAGGCTTCGGGGAAGTGTTAGGGTTAGGGTTCGGGCTAAGGTTAGGGTTACGGGACGTGGGTGGTTTAGGGTCCAGGTGAGGGTACGACAACGCTTTAGGTTGAGCGTACGTTTGAGGGCGCGGGTTAGTGTTAGCGTACGGGTTAGGATTAGGGGTCGGGTGAGGGTAAGGCTTCGGGGAAGGGTTAGGGTAAGGGTTCGCGCTAGGGTTAGGGTTAGGTGACGGGGACGATTTAGGGTCCAGGTGAGGGTACGACAACGCTTTAGGGTGAGCATACGTGTGAGGGGGATGGTTAGTGTTAGCGTACGGGTTAGGATTAGGGGACGGGTGAGGGTAATTCTTCGGGGAAGGGTTAAGGTTAGGGTTCGGGCTAGGGTTAGGGTTACGGGACGGGGACGGTTTAGGGTCCAGGTGAGGGTACGACAATGCTTTTGGGTGAGCGTACGTGTGAGGGCGCAAGTTAGTGTTAGCGTACGGGTTAGGATTAGGGGCCGGGTGAGGGTAAGGCTTCGGGGAAAGATTAGGGTTATGGTTCGGGTTAGGGTTAGGGTTAGGGGACGGGGTCGGTTTAGGGTCCAGGTGAGGGTACGACAACGCTTTCCGGTGAGCGTACGTGTGAGGGCGCGGGTTAGTGTTAGTGTACGGGTTAGGATTAGGGGACGGGTGAGTGTAAGGCTTCGTGGAAGGGTTAGGGTTAGGGTTCGGGCTAGGATTAGGGTTAGGGGAAGGGGACGGTTTAGGGTCCAGGTGAGGGTACGACAGTGCTTTTGGGTGAGCGTACGTGTGAGGACGCGAGTTAGTGTTAGCGTACGGGTTAGCATTAGGGTACGGGTGAGGGTAAGGCTTCAGGGAAGGGTTAGGTTTAGGGTTCAGGCTAGTGTTAGGGTAAGGGGACGGGGACGGTTTAGGGTCCAGGTGAGGGTACGACAACGCTTTAGGGTGAGCGTACCTGTGAGGGCACGGGTTAGTGTTAGTGTACGGGTTAGGATTAGGGGACGGGTGAGGGTAAGGCTTCGGGGAAGGGTTAGGGTTAAAGTTCGGGCTAGGGTTAGGGTTCGAGGACGGGGACGGTTTAGGATCCATGTGAGGGTACGACAACGCTTTAGGGTGAGCGTACGTGTGCGGACGCGGGTTAGTGTTAGCGTACAGTTTAGGATTAGGGGACGGGTGAGGGTAAGGCTTCGGGGAAGGGTTAGGGTTAGGGTTCGGGCTAGGGTTAGGGTTAGGGGACGGGGACGGTTTAGGGTCAAGGTGCGGATATGACAACGCTTTAGGGTGAGTGTACGTGTGAGGGCGTGGGTTAGTGTTAGCGTACGGGTTAGGATTAGGGGACGGGTGAGCGTAAGGCTTCAGGGAAAGGTTAGGGTTATGGTTCGGGTTACGGTTAGGGTTAGGGGACGGGGTCGGTTTAGGGTCCAGGTGAGGGTACGACAGCGCTTTACGGTGAGCGTACGTGTGAGGGCGCGGGTTAGTGTTAGTGTACGGGTTTGGATTATGGGACGGGTGAGGGTAAGGCTTCGTGGAAGGTTTAGGGTTAGGGTTCGGGCTAGGGTTAGGGTTAGGGGAAGGGGACGGTTTAGGGTCCAGGTGACGGTACGACAACGCTTTAGGGTGAGCGTACGTGTGCGGGCGCGGGTTAGTGTTAGCGTACAGTTTAGGATTAGGGGACGGGTGAGGGTAAGGCTTCGGGGAAGGGTTAGGGTTAGGGTTCGGGCTAGGGTTAGGGTTAGGGGACGGGGACGGTTTAGGGTCAAGGTGCGGATATGACAACGCTTTAGGGTGAGTGTACGTGTGAGGGCGCGGGTTAGTGTTAGCGTACGGGTTAGGATTAGGGGACGGGTGAGTGTAAGGCTTCTGGGAAAGGTTAGCTTTAGGGTTCGGGCTAGGGTTAGGTTTTGGGGACGGGGACGGTTTAGGGTCCAGGTGAGGGTACGACAACGCTTTAGGGTGAGCGTACGTGTGAGGGCCCAGGTTACTGTTAGCGTACGGGTTAGGATTAGGGGACGGGTGAGGGTAAGGCTTCGGGGAAGGGTTAGGGTTAGGGTTCGGGCTAGGTTTAGGGTTAGGGGACGAAGACGGTTTAGGGTCCAGGTGAGTGTACAACAACGCTTTAGGTTGAGCGTACGTGTGAGGGCGCGGGTTAGTTTTAGCGTACGGGTTAGGATTAGTGGACGGGTGAGGGTAAGGCTTCGGGCAAGGGTTAGGGTTAGGGTTCGGGCTAGGGTTAGGTTTAGGGGACGGGGACGGTTTAGCGTCCAGCTGAGGGTACGACAACGCTTTAGGGTGAGCGTACGTGTGAGGGCGCATGTTAGTGTTAGCGTACGGGTTAGGATTAGGGGAAGGGTGAGGTTAAGACATCGGGGAAGGGTTAGGGTTAGGGTTAGGTTTCGGGCTAGGGTTAGGGTTAGGTGACGAGGACGGTTTAGGGTCCAGGTGAGGGTACGACAACGCTTTAGGTTGAGCGTACGTGTGAGGGTGCGGGTTAGTGTTAGCGTACGAGTTAGGAGTAGGGGACGGGTGAGGGTAAGGCTTCGGGGAAGGGTTAGGGTTAGGGTTCGGGCTAGGGTTAGGGTTAGGGGACGGGGACGGTTTAGGGTCCAGGTGAGGGTACGACAACGCTTTAGGGTGAGCGTACGTGTGAGGGCACGGGTAAGTGTTAGCGTACGGTTTAGGATTAGGGGACGGGTGAGGGTAAGGCTTCGGGGAAGGGTTAAGGTTAGGGTTCGGGCTAAGGTTAGGGATAGGGGACGTGGGTGGTTTAGGGTCCAGGTGAGGGTACGACAACGCTTTAGGTTGAGCGTACGTGTGAGGGCGCGGGTTAGTGTTAGCTTACGGGTTAGGAATAGGGGACGGGTGCGGGTAAGGCTTCGGGCAAGGGTTAGAGTTAGGGTTCGGGCTACGCTTAGTGTTAGGGCACGGGGACGGTTTAGGGTCCAAGTGAGGGTATGACAACGCTTTAGGGTGAGCATACGTGTGAGGGCGCAGGTTAGTGTTAGCGTACGGGTTAGGATTAGGGGACGGGTGAGGTTAAGGCATCGGGGAAGGGTTAGGGTTCGGGTTCGGGCTAGGGTTAGGGTTAGGGGACGGGGACGGTTTAGGGTCCAGGTGAGGGTACGACAACGCTTTAGGTTGAGCGTACGTGTGAGGGCGTGGGTTAGTGTTAGCGTACGGGTTAGGAGTAGGGGACGGGTGAGCGTAAGGCTTCAGGGAAAGGTTAGGGTTATGGTTCGGGTTAGGGTTAGGGTTAGGGGACGGGGTCGGTTTAGGGTCCAGGTGAGGGTACGACAGCGCTTTACGGTGAGCGTACGTGTGAGGGCGCGGGTTAGTGTTAGTGTACGGGTTTGGATTATGGGACGGGTGAGGGTAAGGCTTCGTGGAAGGGTTAGGGTTAGGGTTCGGGCTAGGGTTAGGGTTAGGGGAAGGGGACGGTTTAGGGTCCAGGTGACGGTACGACAGCGCTTTTGGGTGAGCGTACGTGTGAGGGCGCGGGTTAGTGTTAGCGTACGCGTTAGGATTAGGGGCCGGGTGAGGGTAAGGCTTCGGGGAAAGATTAGGGTTATGGTTCGGGTTAGGGTTAGGGTTAGGGGACGGGGTCGGTTTAGGGTCCAGGTGAGGGTACGACAACGCTTTACGGCGAGCGTACGTGTGAGGGCGCGGGTTAGTGTTAGTGTACGGGTTAGGATTAGGGGATGGGTGAGTGTAAGGCTTCGTGGAAGGGTTAGAGTTAGGGTTCGGGCTACGGTTAGGGTTAGGGGAAGGGGACGGTTTAGGGTCCAGGTGAAGGTACGACAGCGCTTTTGGGTGAGTGTACGTGTGAGGGCGCGAGTTAGTGTTAGCGTACGGGTTAGCATTAGGGTACGGGTGAGGGTAAGGCTTCAGGGAAGGGTTAGGTTTAGGGTTCAGGCTAGTGTTAGGGTAAGGGGACCGGGACGGTTTAGGGTCCAGGTGAGGGTACGACAACGCTTTAGGGTGAGCGTACCTGTAAGGGCACGGGTTAGTGTTAGCGTACGGGTTAGGATTAGGGGACGGGTGAGGGTAAGGCTTCGGGGAAGGGTTAGGGTTAAAGTTCGGGCTAGGGTTAGGGTTCGAGGACGGGGACGGTTTAGGGTCCAGGTGAGGGTACGACAACGCTTTAGGGTGAGCGTACGTGTGCGGGCGCGGGTTAGTGTTAGCGTACAGTTGAGGATTAGGGGACGGGTGAGGGTAAGGCTTCGGGGAAGGGTTAGGGTTAGGGTTCGGGCTAGGGTTAGGGTTAGGGGACGGGGACGGTTTAGGGTCAAGGTGCGGATATGACAACGCTTTAGGGTGAGTGTACGTGTGAGGGCGTGGGTTAGTGTTAGCGTACGGTTTAGGATTAGGGGACGGGTGAGTGTAAGGCTTCTGGGAAAGGTTAGCTTTAGGGTTCGGGCTAGGGTTAGGGTTTGGGGACGGGGACGGTTTAGGGTCCAGGTGAGGTTACGACAACACTTTAGGGTGAGCGTACGTGTGAGGGCCCAGGTTACTGTTAGCGTACGGGTTAGGATTAGGGGAAGGGTGAGGTTAAGACATCGGGGAAGTGTTAGGGTTAGGGTTAGGTTTCGGGCTAGGGTTAGGGTTAGGGGACGAGGACGGTTTAGGGTCCAGGTGAGGGTACGACAACGCTTTAGGTTGAGCGTACGTGTGAGGGTGCGGGTTAGTGTTATCGTACGAGTTAGGAGTAGGGGACGGGTGAGGGTAAGGCTTCGGGGAAGGGTTAGGGTTAGGGTTCGGGCTAGGGTTAGGGTTAGTGGACGGGGACGGTTTAGGGTCCAGGTGAGGGTACGACAACGCTTTAGGGTGAGCGTACGTGTGAGGGCACGGGTTAGTGTTAGCGTACGGTTTAGGATTAGGGGACGGGTGAGGGTAAGGCTTCGGGGAAGGGTTAAGGTTAGGGTTCGGGCTAAGGTTAGGGTTAGGAGACGTGGGTGGTTTAGGGTCCAGGTGAGGGTACGACAACCCTTTAGGTTGAGCGTACATGTGAGGGCGCGGGTTAGTGTTAGCGTACGGGTTAGGAATAGGGGACGGGTGCGGGTAAGGCTTCGGGCAAGGGTTAGAGTTAGGGTTCGGGCTAGGCTTAGTGTTAGGGCACGGGGACGGTTTAGGGTCGAAGTGAGGGTATGACAACGCTTTAGGGTGAGCATACGTGTGAGGGCGCGGGTTAGTGTTAGCGTACGGGTTAGGATTATGGGACGGGTGAGGTTAAGGCATCGGGGAAGGGTTAGGGTTCGGGTTCAGGCTAGGGTTAGGGTTAGGGGACGGGGACGGTTTAGGGTCCAGGTGAGGGTACGACAACGCTTTAGGTTGAGCGTACGTGTGAGGGCGTGGGTTAGTGTTAGCGTACGGTTTAGGAGTAGGGGACGGGTGAGGGTAAGGCTTCGGCCAAGGGTTAGGGTTAGGGTTCGGGCTAGGGTTAGGGTTAGGGGACGGGCACTGTTTAGGGTCCAGGTGACGGTACGACAACGCTTTAGGGTGAGCGTATGTGTGAGGGCGCGAGTTAGTGTTAGCGTACGGGTTAGGATTAGGGGACAGGTGAGGGTAAGGCTTCGGGGAAGGGTTAAAGTTAGGGTTCGGGCTAGGGTTAGGGTTAGGGGACGGGGACGGTTTAGGGTCCAGGTGAGGGTACGACAACGTTTTAGGGTGAGCGTACGTGTGAGGGCACGGGTTAGTGTTAGCGTACGGGTTAGGATTAGGGGACGGGTGAGCGTAAGGCTTCAGGGAAAGGTTAGGGTTATGGGTCGGGTTAGGGTTAGGGTTAGGGGACGGGGTCGGTTTAGGGTCCAGGTGAGGGTACGAAAACGCTTTACGGTGAGCGTACGTGTGAGGGCGCGGGTTAGTGTTACTGTACGGGTTTGGATTAGGGGACGGGTGAGGGTAAGGCTTCGTGGAAGGGTTAGGGTTAGGGTTCGGGCTAGGGTTAGGGTTAGGGGAAGGGGACGGTTTAGGGTCCAGGTGACGGTACTACAGCGCTTTTGGGTGAGCGTACGTGTGAGGGCGCGGGTTAGTGTTAGCGTACGGGTTAGCATTATGGTACGGGTGAGGGGAAGATTTCAGGGAAGGGTTAGGTTTAGGATTCAGGCTAGTGTTAGGGTAAGGGGCCGGGGACGGTTTAGGGTCCAGGTTAGGGCACGAAAACGCTTTAGGGTGAGCGTACCTGTGAGGGCACGGGTTAGTGTTAGCGTACTGGTTAGGATTAGGGGACGGGTGAGGGTAAGGCTTCGGGGAAGGGTTAGGGTTAGGGTTCGGGCTAGGGTTAGGGTTAGGGGACGGGGACGGTTTAGGGTCAAGGTGCGGATATGACAACGCTTTAGGGTGAGTGTACGTGTGAGGGCGCGGGTTAGTGTTAGCGTACGGGTTAGGATTAGGGAACGGGTGAGTGTAAGGCTTCTGGGAAAGGTTAGCTTTAGGTTTCGGGCTAGGGTTAGGGTTAGGGGACGGGGACGGTTTAGGGTCCAGCTGAGGGTACGACAACGCTTTAGGGTGAGCGTACGTGTGAGGGCGCAGGTTAGTGTTAGCGTACGGGTTAGGATTAGGGGAAGGGTGAGGTTAAGACATCGGGGAAGGGTTAGGGTTAGGGTTCGGGCTAGGGTTAGGGTTAGGGGACGAGGACGGTTTAGGGTCCAGGTGAGGGTATGACAACGCTTTAGGTTGAGCGTACGTGTGAGGGCGCGGGTTAGTGTTAGCGTACGGGTTAGGAATAGGGGACGGGTGATGGTAAGGCTTCGGGCAAGGGTTAGAGTTTGGGTTCGGCTAGGGTTAGGGTTAAGGCACGGGGACGGTTTACGGTCCAGGTGAGGGTACGACAACGCTTTAGGGTGAGCGTACGTGTGAGGGCGCGGGTTAGTGTTAGCGTACGGGTTAGGATTAGGGGACTGGTGAGGTTAAGGCATCGGGGAAGTGTTAGGGTTCGGGTTCGGGCTAGGGTTAGGGTTAGGGGACGGGGACGGTTTAGGGTCCAGGTGAGGGTACGACAACGCTTTAGGTTGAGCGTACGTGTGAGGGCGCGGGTTAGTGTTAGTGTACGGGTTAGGAGTAGGGGACGGGTGAGCGTAAGGCTTCGGGCAAGGGTTAGTGTTAGGGTTCGGGCTAGGGTTAGGGTTAGGGGATGAGGACGGTTTAGGGTCCAGGTGAGGGTACGACAACGCTTTAGGTTGAGCGTACGTTTGAGGGCGCGGGTTAGTGTTAGCGTACGGGTTAAGAATAGGGGACGGGTGAGGGTAAGGCTTCGGGCAAGGGTTAGAGTTAGGGTTCGGGTTAGGGTTAGGGTTAGGGCACGGGGACGGTTTAGGGTCCAGGTGAGGGTACGACAACGCTTTAGGGTGAGCGTATGTGTGAGGGTGCGGGTTAGTGTTAGCGTACGGGTTAGGAGTAGGGGACGGGTGAGGGTAAGGCTTCGGGGAAGGGTTAGGATTAGGGTTCGGGCTAGGGTTAGGGTTAGGGGACGGGGACAGTTTAGGGTCCAGGTGAGGGTACGACAACGCTTTAGGGTGAGCGTACGTGTGAGGGCACGGGTTAGTGTTAGCGTACGCTTTAGGATTAGGGGACGGGTGAGGGTAAGGCTTCGGGGAAGTGTTAGGGTTAGGGTTCGGGCTAAGGTTAGGGTTACGGGACGTGGGTAGTTTAGGGTCCAGGTGAGGGTACGACAACGCTTTAGGTTGAGGGTACGTTTGAGGGCGTGGGTTAGTGTTAGCGTACGGGTTAGGATTAGGGGTCGGGTGAGGGTAAGGCTTCGGGGAAGGGTTAGGGTAAGGGTTCGCGCTAGGGTTACGGTTAGGTGACGGGGACGATTTAGGGTCCAGGTGAGGGTACGACAACGCTTTAGGGTGAGCATACGTGTGAGGGGGAGGGTTAGTGTTAGCGTACGGGTTAGGATTAGGGGATGGGTGAGGGTAATTCTTCGGGGAAGGGTTAAGGTTAGGGTTCCGGCTAGGGTTAGGGTTACGGGACGGGGACGGTTTAGGGTCCAGGTGAGGGTACGACAATGCTTTTGGATGAGCGTACGTGTGAGGGCGTGAGTTAGTGTTAGCGTACGGTTTAGGATTAGGGGCCGGGTGAGGGTAAGGCTTCGGGGAAAGATTAGGGTTATGGTTCGGGTTAGGGTTAGGGTTAGGGGACGGGGTCGGTTTAGGGTCCAGGTGAGGGTACGACAACGCTTTACGGTGAGCGTACGTGTGAGGGCGCGGGTTAGTGTTAGTGTACGGGTTAGGATTAGGGGACGGGTGAGTGTAAGGCTTCGTGGAAGTGTTAGGGTTAGGGTTCGGGCTAGGATTAGGGTTAGGGGAAGGGGACAGTTTAGGGTCCAGGTGAGGGTACGACAGTGCTTTTGGGTGAGCGTACGTGTGAGGGCGCGAGTTAGTGTTAGCGTACGGGTTAGCATTAGGGTACGGGTGAGGGTAAGGCTTCAGGGAAGGGTTATGTTTAGGGTTCAGGCTAGTGTTAGGGTAAGGGGACGGGGACGGTTTAGGGTCCAGGTGAGGGTACGACAACGCTTTAGGGTGAGCGTACCTGTGAGGGCACGGGTTAGTGTTAGTGTACGGGTTAGGATTAGGGGACGGGTGAGGGTAAGGCTTCGGGGAAGGGTTAGGGTTAAAGTTCGGGCTAGGGTTAGGGTTCGAGGACGGGGACGTTTTAGGATCCAGGTGAGGGTACGACAACGCTTTAGGGTGAGCGTACGTGTGCGGACGCGGGTTAGTGTTAGCGTACAGTTTAGGATTAGGGGACGGGTGAGGGTAAGGCTTCGGGGAAGGGTTAGGGTTAGGGTTCGGGCTAGGGTTAGGGTTAGGGGACGGGGACGGTTTAGGGTCAAGGTGCGGATATGACAACGCTTTAGGGTGAGTGTACGTGTGAGGGCGCGGGTTAGTGTTAGCGTACGGGTTAGGATTAGGAGACGGGTGAGTGTAAGGCTTCTGGGAAAGGTTAGCTTTAGGGTTCGGGCTAGGGTTAGGGTTAGGGGACGGGGACGGTTTAGGGTCCAGGTGAGGGTACGACAACGCTTTAGGGTGAGCGTACGTGTGAGGGCCCAGGTTACTGTTAGCGTACGGGTTAGGATTAGGGGACGGGTGAGGGTAAGGCTTCGGGGAAGGGTTAGGGTTAGGGTTCGGGCTAGGTTTAGGGTTAGGGGACGAAGACGGTTTAGGGTCCAGGTGAGGGTACAACAACGCTTTAGGTTGAGCGTACGTGTGAGGGCGCGGGTTAGTTTTAGCGTACGGGTTAGGATTAGTGGACGGGTGAGGGTAAGGCTTCGGGCAAGGGTTAGGGTTAGGGTTCGGGCTAGGTTTAGGTTTAGGGGACGGGGACGGTTTAGGGTCCAGCTGAGGGTACGACAACGCTTTAGGGTGAGCGTACGTGTGAGGGCGCAGGTTAGTGTTAGCGTACGGGTTAGGATTAGGGGAAGGGTGAGGTTAAGACATCGGGGAAGGGTCAGGGTTAGGGTTAGGTTTCGGGCTAGGGTTAGGGTTAGGTGACGAGGACGGTTTAGGGTCCAGGTGAGGGTACGACAACGCTTTAGGTTGAGCGTACGTGTGAGGGTGCGGGTTAGTGTTAGCGTACGAGTTAGGAGTAGGGGACGGGTGAGGGTAAGGCTTCGGGGAAGGGTTAGGGTTAGGGTTCGGGCTAGGGTTAGAGTTAGGGGACGGGGACGGTTTAGGGTCCAGGTGAGGGTACGACAACGCTTTAGGGTGAGCGTACGTGTGAGGGCACGGGTTAGTGTTAGCGTACGGTTTAGGATTAGGGGACGGGTGAGGGTACGGCTTCGGGGAAGGGTTAAGGTTAGGGTTCGGGCTAAGGTTAGGGTTAGGGGACGTGGGTGGTTTAGGGTCCAGGTGAGGGTACGACAACGCTTTAGGTTGAGCGTACGTGTGAGGGCGCGGGTTAGTGTTAGCGTACGGGTTAGGATTAGGGGACGGGTGAGGGTAAGGCTTCGGGGAAGGTTTAGGGTTAGGGTTCGGGCTAGGGTTAGGGTTAGGGTACGGGGACGGTTTAGGGTGCAAGTGAGGGTACGACAACGCTTTAGGGTGAGCGTACGTGTGAGGGCGCGGGTTAGTGTTAGCGTACGGGTTAGGATTAGGGGACGGGTGAGGGTAAGGGTTCGGAGAAGGGTTAGGGTTAGGGTTCGGGCTAGGGTTAGGGTTAGGGGACGGGGACGGTTTAGGGTCCATGTGAGGGTACGACAACACTTTAGGGTGAGCGTACGTGTGAGGGCGCGGGTTAGTGTTAGCGTACGTGTTAGGATTAGGGGACTGGTGAGGGTAAGGCTTCCGTGAAGGGTTAGGGTTAGGGTTCGGGCTAGGGTTAGGGTTAGCGGACGGGGACGGTTTAGGGTCCAGGTGAGGGTACGACAACGCTTTAGGGTGAGCGTACGTGTGAGGGCGCGGGTTAGTGTTAGCGTACGGTTTAGGTTTAGGGGACGGGTGAGTGTAAGGCTTCGGGGAAGGGTTAGGGTTAGGGTTCGGGCTAAGGTTAGGGTTAGGTGACGGGGACGGTTTAGGGTCCAGGTGAGGGTACGACAAGTCTTTAGGTTGAGCGTACGTTTGAGGGCGCGGGTTAGTGTTAGCGTACGGGTTAGGATTAGGGGACGGGTGAGGGTAAGGCTTAGGGGAAGGGTTAGGTGTAAGGTTCGGGCTAGTGTTAGGGTTAGGGGAGGGGGACGTTTTAGGGTCCAGGTGAGGTTACGAAAACGCTTTAGGGTGAGCGTACTTGTGAGGGCTCTGGTTAGTGTTAGCGTACGGGTTAGGATTAGGGGACGGGTGAGGGTAACGCTTCTGGGAAGGGTTAGGGTTAGGGTTCGGGCTAGGGTTAGGGTTAGGGGACGGGGACGGTTTAGGGTCCAGGTGAGGGTACGACAACGCTTTAGGGTGAGCGTACGTGTGAGGGCGTGGGTTACTGTTAGCGTACGGGTTAGGATTAGGGGACGGGTGAGGGTAAGGCTTCGGGGAAGGTTTAGGGTTAGGGTTCGGGCTAGCGTTAGGGTTAGGGGACGAGGACGGTTTAGGGTCCAGGTGAGGGTACGACAACGCTTTAGGGTGAGCGTACGTGTGGGGGCGCGGGTTAGTGTTAGCGTACGGGTTAGGATTATTGGACGGGTGAGGGTAAGGCTTCGGGCAAGGGTTAGTGTTAGGGTTCGGGCTAGGGTTAGTTTTATGTGACGGGGACGGTTTAGGGTCCAGCTGAGGGTACGACAACGCTTTAGGGTGAGCGTACGTGTGAGGGCGCAGGTTAGTGTTAGCGTACGGGTTAGGATTAGGGGTCGGGTGAGGTTAAGACATCGGGGAAGGGTTAGGATTAGGGTTCGGGCTAGGGTTAGGGTTAGGGGACGAGGACGGTTTAGGGTCCAGGTGAGGGTACGACAACGCTTTAGGTTGAGCGTACGTGTGAGGGTGCGGGTTAGTGTTAGCATACGGGTTAGGAATAGGGGACGGGTGAGGGTAAGGCTTCGGGCAAGGGTTAGAGTTTGGGTTCGGGCTAGGGTTAGTGTTAGGGCACGGGGATGGTTTAGGGTCCAGGTGAGGGTCCGACAACGCTTTAGGGTGAGAGTACGTGTGAGGGCGCGGGTTAGTGTTAGCGTACGGGTTAGGAGTAGGGGACGGGTTAGGGTAAGGCTTCGGGGAAGGGTTAGGGTTAGGGTTCGGGCTAGGGTTAGGGTTAGGGGACGAGGACGGTTTAGGGTCCAGGTGAGGGTACGACAACGCTTTAGGTTGAGCGTACGTGTGAGCGCGCGGGTTAGTTTTAGCGTACGGGTTAGGATTAGTGGACGGGTGAGTGTAAGGCTTCGGGCAAGTGTTAGGGTTAGGGTTCGGGCTAGGGTTAGGTTTAGGGGACGGGGACGGTTTAGGGTCCAGCTGAGGGTACGGCAACGCTTTAGGGTGAGCGTACGTGTGAGGGCCCAGGTTACTGTTAGCGTACGGGTTAGGATTAGGGGACGGGTGAGGGTAAGGCTTCGGGGAAGGGTTAGGGTTAGGGTTCGGACTAGGGTTAGGGTTAGGGGACGGCGACGGTTTAGGGTCCAGGTGAGGGTACGACAACGCTTTAGTGTGAGCGTACGTGTTAGGGCGCGGGTTAGTGTTAGCGTACGGGTTAGGATTAGGGGACGGGTGAGCGTAAGGCTTCAGGGAAAGGTTAGGTTTATGGTTCGGGTTAGGGTTAGGGTTAGGGGACGGGGTCGGTTTAGGGTCCAGGTGAGGGTACGACAGCGCTTTACGGTGAGCGTACGTGTGAGGGCGCGGGTTAGTGTTAGTGTACGGGTTTGGATTATGGGACGGGTGAGGGTAAGGCTTCGTGGAAGGGTTAGGGTTAGGGTTCGGGCTAGGGTTAGGGTTAGGGGAAGGGGACGGTTTAGGGTCCAGGTGACGGTACGACAGCGCTTTTGGGTGAGCGTACGTGTGAGGGCGCG
The DNA here is from genome assembly GCF_963455315.2 of Globicephala melas. Lineage (NCBI taxonomy): Eukaryota > Metazoa > Chordata > Mammalia > Artiodactyla > Delphinidae > Globicephala > Globicephala melas. The sequence goes on along the minus strand of NC_083317.1, from coordinate 111,005,900 downwards.
GGTTAGTGTTAGCGTACGCGTTAGGATTAGGGGCCGGGTGAGGGTAAGGCTTCGGGGAAAGATTAGGGTTATGGTTCGGGTTAGGGTTAGGGTTAGGGGACGGGGTCGGTTTAGGGTCCAGGTGAGGGTACGACAACGCTTTACGGCGAGCGTACGTGTGAGGGCGCGGGTTAGTGTTAGCGTACGGGTTAGGATTAGGGGACGGGTGAGTGTAAGGCTTCGTGGAAGGGTTAGAGTTAGGGTTCGGGCTAGGGTTAGGGTTAGGGGAAGGGGACGGTTTAGGGTCCAGGTGAAGGTACGACAGCGCTTTTGGGTGAGCGTACGTGTGAGGGCGCGAGTTAGTGTTAGCGTACGGGTTAGCATTAGGGTACGGGTGAGGGTAAGGCTTCAGGGAAGGGTTAGGTTTAGGGTTCAGGCTAGTGTTAGGGTAAGGGGACGGGGACGGTTTAGGGTCCAGGTGAGGGTACGACAACGCTTTAGGTTGAGCGTACATGTGAGGGCGCGGGTTAGTTTTAGCGTACGGGTTAGGATTAGTGGACGGGTGAGGGTAAGGCTTCGGGCAAGGGTTAGGGTTAGGGTTCGGGCTAGGGTTAGGTTTAGGGGACGGGGACGGTTTAGGGTCCAGCTGAGGGTACGGCAACGCTTTGGGGTGAGCGTACGTGTGAGGGCCCAGGTTACTGTTAGCGTACGGGTTAGGATTAGGGGACGGGTGAGGGTAAGGCTTCGGGGAAGGGTTAGGGTTAGGGTTCGGGCTAGGTTTAGGGTTAGGGGACGAAGACGGTTTAGGGTCCAGGTGAGGGTACAACAACGCTTTAGGTTGAGCGTACATGTGAGGGCGCGGGTTAGTTTTAGCGTACGGGTTAGGATTAGTGGACGGGTGAGGGTAAGGCTTCGGGCAAGGGTTAGGGTTAGGGTTCGGGCTAGGGTTAGGTTTAGGGGACGGGGACGGTTTAGGGTCCAGCTGAGGGTACGACAACGCTTTAGGGTGAGCGTACGTGTGAGGGCGCATGTTAGTGTTAGCGTACGGGTTAGGATTAGGGGAAGGGTGAGGTTAAGACATCGGGGAAGGGTTAGGGTTAGGGTTCGGACTAGGGTTAGGGTTAGGGGACGGCGACGGTTTAGGGTCCAGGTGAGGGTACGACAACGCTTTAGTGTGAGCGTACGTGTGAGGGCGCGGGTTAGTGTTAGCGTACGGGTTAGGATTAGGGGACGGGTGAGCGTAAGGCTTCAGGGAAAGGTTAGGTTTATGGTTCGGGTTAGGGTTAGGGTTAGGGGACGGGGTCGGTTTAGGGTCCAGGTGAGGGTACGACAGCGCTTTACGGTGAGCGTACGTGTGAGGGCGCGGGTTAGTGTTAGTGTACGGGTTTGGATTATGGGACGGGTGAGGGTAAGGCTTCGTGGAAGGGTTAGGGTTAGGGTTCGGGCTAGGGTTAGGGTTAGGGGAAGGGGACGGTTTAGGGTCCAGGTGACGGTACGACAGCGCTTTTGGGTGAGCGTACGTGTGAGGGCGCGGGTTAGTGTTAGCGTACGCGTTAGGATTAGGGGCCGGGTGAGGGTAAGGCTTCGGGGAAAGATTAGGGTTATGGTTCGGGTTAGGGTTAGGGTTAGGGGACGGGGTCGGTTTAGGGTCCAGGTGAGGGTACGACAACGCTTTACGGCGAGCGTACGTGTGAGGGCGCGGGTTAGTGTTAGCGTACGGGTTAGGATTAGGGGACGGGTGAGTGTAAGGCTTCGTGGAAGGGTTAGAGTTAGGGTTCGGGCTAGGGTTAGGGTTAGGGGAAGGGGACGGTTTAGGGTCCAGGTGAAGGTACGACAGCGCTTTTGGGTGAGCGTACGTGTGAGGGCGCGAGTTAGTGTTAGCGTACGGGTTAGCATTAGGGTACGGGTGAGGGTAAGGCTTCAGGGAAGGGTTAGGTTTAGGGTTCAGGCTAGTGTTAGGGTAAGGGGACGGGGACGGTTTAGGGTCCAGGTGAGGGTACGACAACGCTTTAGGTTGAGCGTACATGTGAGGGCGCGGGTTAGTTTTAGCGTACGGGTTAGGATTAGTGGACGGGTGAGGGTAAGGCTTCGGGCAAGGGTTAGGGTTAGGGTTCGGGCTAGGGTTAGGTTTAGGGGACGGGGACGGTTTAGGGTCCAGCTGAGGGTACGGCAACGCTTTAGGGTGAGCGTACGTGTGAGGGCCCAGGTTACTGTTAGCGTACGGGTTAGGATTAGGGGACGGGTGAGGGTAAGGCTTCGGGGAAGGGTTAGGGTTAGGGTTCGGGCTAGGTTTAGGGTTAGGGGACGAAGACGGTTTAGGGTCCAGGTGAGGGTACAACAACGCTTTAGGTTGAGCGTACATGTGAGGGCGCGGGTTAGTTTTAGCGTACGGGTTAGGATTAGTGGACGGGTGAGGGTAAGGCTTCGGGCAAGGGTTAGGGTTAGGGTTCGGGCTAGGGTTAGGTTTAGGGGACGGGGACGGTTTAGGGTCCAGCTGAGGGTACGACAACGCTTTAGGGTGAGCGTACGTGTGAGGGCGCATGTTAGTGTTAGCGTACGGGTTAGGATTAGGGGAAGGGTGAGGTTAAGACATCGGGGAAGGGTTAGGGTTAGGGTTCGGACTAGGGTTAGGGTTAGGGGACGGCGACGGTTTAGGGTCCAGGTGAGGGTACGACAACGCTTTAGTGTGAGCGTACGTGTTAGGGCGCGGGTTAGTGTTAGCGTACGGGTTAGGATTAGGGGACGGGTGAGCGTAAGGCTTCAGGGAAAGGTTAGGTTTATGGTTCGGGTTAGGGTTAGGGTTAGGGGACGGGGTCGGTTTAGGGTCCAGGTGAGGGTACGACAGCGCTTTACGGTGAGCGTACGTGTGAGGGCGCGGGTTAGTGTTAGTGTACGGGTTTGGATTATGGGACGGGTGAGGGTAAGGCTTCGTGGAAGGGTTAGGGTTAGGGTTCGGGCTAGGGTTAGGGTTAGGGGAAGGGGACGGTTTAGGGTCCAGGTGACGGTACGACAGCGCTTTTGGGTGAGCGTACGTGTGAGGGCGCGGGTTAGTGTTAGCGTACGCGTTAGGATTAGGGGCCGGGTGAGGGTAAGGCTTCGGGGAAAGATTAGGGTTATGGTTCGGGTTAGGGTTAGGGTTAGGGGACGGGGTCGGTTTAGGGTCCAGGTGAGGGTACGACAACGCTTTACGGCGAGCGTACGTGTGAGGGCGCGGGTAAGTGTTAGTGTACGGGTTAGGATTAGGGGACGGGTGAGTGTAAGGCTTCGTGGAAGGGTTAGAGTTAGGGTTCGGGCTAGGGTTAGGGTTAGGGGAAGGGGACGGTTTAGGGTCCAGGTGAAGGTACGACAGCGCTTTTGGGTGAGCGTACGTGTGAGGGCGCGAGTTAGTGTTAGCGTACGGGTTAGCATTAGGGTACGGGTGAGGGTAAGGCTTCAGGGAAGGGTTAGGTTTAGGGTTCAGGCTAGTGTTAGGGTAAGGGGACGGGGACGGTTTAGGGTCCAGGTGAGGGTACGACAACGTTTTAGGGTGAGTGTACCTGTAAGGGCACGGGTTAGTGTTAGCGTACGGGTTAGGATTAGGGGACGGGTGAGGGTAAGGCTTTGGGGAAGGTTTAGGGTTAAAGTTCGGGCTAGGGTTAGGGTTCGAGGACGGGGACGGTTTAGGGTCCAGGTGAGGGTACGACAATGCTTTAGGGTGAGCGTACGTGTTCGGGCGCGGGTTAGTGTTAGCGTACAGTTGAGGATTAGGGGACGGGTGAGGGTAAGGCTTCGTGGAAGGGTTAGGGTTAGGGTTCGGGCTAGGGTTAGGGTTAGGGGAAGGGGACGGTTTAGGGTCCAGGTGACGGTACGACAGCGCTTTTGGGTGAGCGTACGTGTGAGGGCGCGGGTTAGTGTTAGCGTACGGGTTAGCATTATGGTACGGGTGAGGGGAAGACTTCAGGGAAGGGTTAGGTTTAGGATTCAGGCTAGTGTTAGGGTAAGGGGACGGGGACGGTTTAGGGTCCAGGTTAGGGCACGAAAACGCTTTAGGGTGAGCGTACCTGTGAGGGCAAGGGTTAGTGTTAGCGTACGGGTTAGGATTAGGGGACGGGTGAGGGTAAGGCTTCGGGGAAGGGTTAGGGTTAGGGTTCGGGCTAGGGTTACGGTTAGGGGACGGGGACGGTTTAGGGTCAAGGTGCGGATATGACAACGCTTTAGGGTGAGTGTACGTGTGAGGGCGCGGGTTAGTGTTAGCGTACGGGTTAGGATTAGGGAACGGGTGAGTGTAAGGCTTCTGGGAAAGGTTAGCTTTAGGGTTCGGGCTAGGGTTAGGGTTAGGGGACGGGGACGGTTTAGGGTCCAGCTGAGGGTACGACAACGCTTTAGGGTGAGCGTACGTGTGAGGGCGCAGGTTAGTGTTAGCGTACGGGTTAGGATTAGGGGAAGGGTGAGGTTAAGACATCGGGGAAGGGTTAGGGTTAGGGTTCGGGCTAGGGTTATGGTTAGGGGACGAGGACGGTTTAGGGTCCAGGTGAGGGTATGACAACGCTTTAGGGTGAGCGTACGTGTGAGGGCGCGGGTTAGTGTTAGCGTACGGGTTAGGAATAGGGGACGGGTGATGGTAAGGCTTCGGGCAAGGGTTAGAGTTTGGGTTCGGCTAGGGTTAGGGTTAAGGCACGGGGACGGTTTACGGTCCAGGTGAGGGTACGACAACGCTTTAGGGTGAGCGTACGTGTGAGGGCGCGGGTTAGTGTTAGCGTACGGGTTAGGATTAGGGGACGGGTGAGGTTAAGGCATCGGGGAAGTGTTAGGGTTCGGGTTCGGGCTAGGGTTAGGGTTAGGGGACGGGGACGGTTTAGGGTCCAGGTGAGGGTACGACAACGCTTTAGGTTGAGCGTACGTGTGAGGGCGCGGGTTAGTGTTAGTGTACGGGTTAGGAGTAGGGGACGGGTGAGGGTAAGGCTTCGGGCAAGGGTTAGGGTTAGGGTTCGGGCTAGGGTTAGGGTTAGGGGATGAGGACGGTTTAGGGTCCAGGTGAGGGTACGACAACGCTTTAGGTTGAGCGTACGTTTGAGGGCGCGGGTTAGTGTTAGCGTACGGGTTAAGAATAGGGGACGGGTGAGGGTAAGGCTTCGGGCAAGGGTTAGAGTTAGGGTTCGGGTTAGGGTTAGGGTTAGGGCACGGGGACGGTTTAGGGTCCAGGTGAGGGTACGACAACGCTTTAGGGTGAGCGTATGTGTGAGGGTGCGGGTTAGTGTTAGCGTACGGGTTAGGAGTAGGGGACGGGTGAGGGTAAGGCTTCGGGGAAGGGTTAGGATTAGGGTTCGGGCTAGGGTTAGGGTTAGGGGACGGGGACAGTTTAGGGTCCAGGTGAGGGTACGACAACGCTTTAGGGTGAGCGTACGTGTGAGGGCACGGGTTAGTGTTAGCGTACGGTTTAGGATTAGGGGACGGGTGAAGGTAAGGCTTCGGGGAAGTGTTAGGGTTAGGGTTCGGGCTAAGGTTAGGGTTACGGGACGTGGGTGGTTTAGGGTCCAGGTGAGGGTACGACAACGCTTTAGGTTGAGCGTACGTTTGAGGGCGTGGGTTAGTGTTAGCGTACGGGTTAGGATTAGGGGTCGGGTGAGGGTAAGGCTTCGGGGAAGGGTTAGGGTAAGGGTTCGCGCTAGGGTTAGGGTTAGGTGACGGGGACGATTTAGGGTCCAGGTGAGGGTACGACAACGCTTTAGGGTGAGCATACGTGTGAGGGGGAGGGTTAGTGTTAGCGTACGGGTTAGGATTAGGGGATGGGTGAGGGTAATTCTTCGGGGAAGGGTTAAGGTTAGGGTTCGGGCTAGGGTTAGGGTTACGGGACGGGGACGGTTTAGGGTCCAGGTGAGGGTACGACAATGCTTTTGGGTGAGCGTACGTGTGAGGGCGCGAGTTAGTGTTAGCGTACGGGTTAGGATTAAGGGCCGGGTGAGGGTAAGGCTTCGGGGAAAGATTAGGGTTATGGTTCGGGTTAGGGTTAGGGTTAGGGGACGGGGTCGGTTTAGGGTCCAGGTGAGGGTACGACAACGCTTTACGGTGAGCTACGTGTGAGGGCGCGGGTTAGTGTTAGTGTACGGGTTAGGATTAGGGGACGGGTGAGTGTAAGGCTTCGTGGAAGGGTTAGGGTTAGGGTTCGGGCTAGGATTAGGGTTAGGGGAAGGGGACGGTTTAGGGTCCAGGTGAGGGTACGACAGTGCTTTTGGGTGAGCGTACGTGTGAGGGCGCGAGTTAGTGTTAGCGTACGGGTTAGCATTAAGGTACGGGTGAGGGTAAGGCTTCAGGGAAGGGTTAGGTTTAGGGTTCAGGCTAGTGTTAGGGTAAGGGGACGGGGACGGTTTAGGGTCCAGGTGAGGGTACGACAACGCTTTAGGGTGAGCGTACCTGTGAGGGCACGGGTTAGTGTTAGTGTACGTGTTAGGATTAGGGGACGGGTGAGGGTAAGGCTTCGGGGAAGGGTTAGGGTTAAAGTTCGGGCTAGGGTTAGGGTTCGAGGACGGGGACGGTTTAGGATCCAGGTGAGGGTACGACAACGCTTTAGGGTGAGCGTACGTGTGCGGACGCGGGTTAGTGTTAGCGTACAGTTTAGGATTAGGGGACGGGTGAGGGTAAGGCTTCGGGGAAGGGTTAGGGTTAGGGTTCGGGCTAGGGTTAGGGTTAGGGGACGGGGACGGTTTAGGGTCAAGGTGCGGATATGACAACGCTTTAGGGTGAGTGTACGTGTGAGGGCGCGGGTTAGTGTTAGCGTACGGGTTAGGATTAGGGGACGGGTGAGTGTAAGGCTTCTGGAAAAGGTTAGCTTTAGGGTTCGGGCTAGGGTTAGGGTTAGGGGACGGGGACGGTTTAGGGTCCAGGTGAGGGTACGACAACGCTTTAGGGTGAGCGTACGTGTGAGGGCCCAGGTTACTGTTAGCGTACGGGTTAGGATTAGGGGACGGGTGAGGGTAAGGCTTCGGGGAAGGGTTAGGGTTAGGGTTCGGGCTAGGTTTAGGGTTAGGGGACGAAGACGGTTTAGGGTCCAGGTGAGGGTACAACAACGCTTTAGGTTGAGCGTACGTGTGAGGGCGCGGGTTAGTTTTAGCGTACGGGTTAGGATTAGTGGACGGGTGAGGGTAAGGCTTCGGGCAAGGGTTAGGGTTAGGGTTCGGGCTAGGGTTAGGTTTAGGGGACGGGGACGGTTTAGGGTCCAGCTGAGGGTACGACAACGCTTTAGGGTGAGCGTACGTGTGAGGGCGCAGGTTAGTGTTAGCGTACGGGTTAGGATTAGGGGAAGGGTGAGGTTAAGACATCGGGGAAGGGTCAGGGTTAGGGTTAGGTTTCGGGCTAGGGTTAGGGTTAGGTGACGAGGACGGTTTAGGGTCCAGGTGAGGGTACGACAACGCTTTAGGTTTACCGTACGTGTGAGGGTGGGGGTTAGTGTTAGCGTACGAGTTAGGAGTAGGGGACGGGTGAGGGTAAGGCTTCGGGGAAGGGTTAGGGTTAGGGTTCGGGCTAGGGTTAGGGTTAGGGGACGGGGACGGTTTAGGGTCCAGGTGAGGGTACGACAACGCTTTAGGGTGAACGTACGTGTGAGGGCGTGGGTTAGTGTTAGCGTACGGGTTAGGATTAGGGGACGGGTGAGGGTAAGGCTTCGGGGAAGTTTTAGGGTTAGGGTTCGGGCTAGGGTTAGGGTTAGGGGACGAGGACGGTTTAGGGTCCAGCTGAGGGTATGACAATGCTTTAGGGTGAGCGTACGTGTGAGGGCGCAGGTTAGTGTTAGCGTACGGGTTAGGATTAGGGGACGGGTGAGGTTAAGACATCGGGGAAGGGTTAGGGTTAGGGTTCGGGCTAGGGTTAGGATTAGGGGACGAGGACGGTTTAGGGTCCAGGTGAGAGTACGACAGCGCTTTAGGTTGAGCGTACGTGTGAGGGTGCGGGTTAGTGTTAGCATACGGGTTAGGAATAGGTGACGGGTGATGGTAAGGCTTCGGGCAAGGGTTAGAGTTTGGGTTCGGGCTAGGGTTAGGGTTAGGGCACGGGGACGGTTTAGGGTCCAGGTGAGTGTACGACAACGCTTTAGGGTGAGTGTACGTGTGAGGGCGCGGGTTAGTGTTAGCGTACGGGTTAGGATTAGGGGACGGGTGAGTTTAAGGCATCGGGGAAGGGTTAGGGTTCGGGTTCGGGTTAGGGTTAGGGTTAGGGGACGGGGACGGTTTAGGGTCCAGGTGACGGTACGACAACGCTTTAGGTTGAGCGTACTTGTGAGGGCGCGGGTTAGTGTTAGCGTACGGGTTAGGAGTAGGGGACGGGTGAGGGTAAGGCTTCGGGCAAGGGTTAGGGTTAGGGTTCGGGCTAGGGTTAGGGTTAGGGTTCGGGGACGGTTTAGGGTCCAGGTGAGGGTACGACAACGCTTTAGGGTGAGCGTACGTGTGCGGGCACGGGTTAGTGTTAGCGTACGGTTTAGGATTAGGGGACGGGTGAGGGTAAGGCTTCGGGGAAGGGTTAGGTTTAGGGTTCGGGCTAGGGTTAGGGTTAGGGGACGGGGACGGTTTAGGGTGCAGGTGAGGGTACGACAACGCTTTAGGGTGAGCGTACGTGTGAGGGCGCGGGTTAGTGTTAGCGTACGGGTTAGGATTAGCGGACGGGTGAGGGTAAGGCTTCGGGGAAGGGTTAGGGTTAGGGTACGGGGACGGTTTAGGGTGCAAGTGAGGGTACGACAACGCTTTAGGGTGAGCGTACGTGTGAGGGCGCGGGTTAGTGTTAGTGTACGGGTTAGGATTAGGGGACGGGTGAGTGTAAGGCTTCGTGGAAGGGTTAGGGTTAGGGTTCGGGCTAGGATTAGGGTTAGGGGAAGGGGACGGTTTAGGGTCCAGGTGAGGGTACGACAGTGCTTTTGGGTGAGCGTACGTGTGAGGGCGCGAGTTAGTGTTAGCGTACGGGTTAGCATTAAGGTACGGGTGAGGGTAAGGCTTCAGGGAAGGGTTAGGTTTAGGGTTCAGGCTAGTGTTAGGGTAAGGGGACGGGGACGGTTTAGGGTCCAGGTGAGGGTACGACAACGCTTTAGGGTGAGCGTACCTGTGAGGGCACGGGTTAGTGTTAGTGTACGTGTTAGGATTAGGGGACGGGTGAGGGTAAGGCTTCGGGGAAGGGTTAGGGTTAAAGTTCGGGCTAGGGTTAGGGTTCGAGGACGGGGACGGTTTAGGATCCAGGTGAGGGTACGACAACGCTTTAGGGTGAGCGTACGTGTGCGGACGCGGGTTAGTGTTAGCGTACAGTTTAGGATTAGGGGACGGGTGAGGGTAAGGCTTCGGGGAAGGGTTAGGGTTAGGGTTCGGGCTAGGGTTAGGGTTAGGGGACGGGGACGGTTTAGGGTCAAGGTGCGGATATGACAACGCTTTAGGGTGAGTGTACGTGTGAGGGCGCGGGTTAGTGTTAGCGTACGGGTTAGGATTAGGGGACGGGTGAGTGTAAGGCTTCTGGAAAAGGTTAGCTTTAGGGTTCGGGCTAGGGTTAGGGTTAGGGGACGGGGACGGTTTAGGGTCCAGGTGAGGGTACGACAACGCTTTAGGGTGAGCGTACGTGTGAGGGCCCAGGTTACTGTTAGCGTACGGGTTAGGATTAGGGGACGGGTGAGGGTAAGGCTTCGGGGAAGGGTTAGGGTTAGGGTTCGGGCTAGGTTTAGGGTTAGGGGACGAAGACGGTTTAGGGTCCAGGTGAGGGTACAACAACGCTTTAGGTTGAGCGTACGTGTGAGGGCGCGGGTTAGTTTTAGCGTACGGGTTAGGATTAGTGGACGGGTGAGGGTAAGGCTTCGGGCAAGGGTTAGGGTTAGGGTTCGGGCTAGGGTTAGGTTTAGGGGACGGGGACGGTTTAGGGTCCAGCTGAGGGTACGACAACGCTTTAGGGTGAGCGTACGTGTGAGGGCGCAGGTTAGTGTTAGCGTACGGGTTAGGATTAGGGGAAGGGTGAGGTTAAGACATCGGGGAAGGGTCAGGGTTAGGGTTAGGTTTCGGGCTAGGGTTAGGGTTAGGTGACGAGGACGGTTTAGGGTCCAGGTGAGGGTACGACAACGCTTTAGGTTTACCGTACGTGTGAGGGTGGGGGTTAGTGTTAGCGTACGAGTTAGGAGTAGGGGACGGGTGAGGGTAAGGCTTCGGGGAAGGGTTAGGGTTAGGGTTCGGGCTAGGGTTAGAGTTAGGGGACGGGGACGGTTTAGGGTCCAGGTGAGGGTACGACAACGCTTTAGGGTGAGCGTACGTGTGAGGGCACGGGTTAGTGTTAGCGTACGGTTTAGGATTAGGGGACGGGTGAGGGTACGGCTTCGGGGAAGGGTTAAGGTTAGGGTTCGGGCTAAGGTTAGGGTTAGGGGACGTGGGTGGTTTAGGGTCCAGGTGAGGGTACGACAACGCTTTAGGTTGAGCGTACGTGTGAGGGCGCGGGTTAGTGTTAGCGTACGGGTTAGGATTAGGGGACGGGTGAGGGTAAGGCTTCGGGGAAGGTTTAGGGTTAGGGTTCGGGCTAGGGTTAGGGTTAGGGTACGGGGACGTTTTAGGGTGCAAGTGAGGGTACGACAACGCTTTAGGGTGAGCGTACGTGTGAGGGCGTGGGTTAGTGTTAGCGTACGGGTTAGGATTAGGGGACGGGTGAGTGTAAGGCTTCCGTGAAGGGTTAGGGTTAGGGTTCGGGCTAGGGTTAGGGTTAGCGGACGGGGACGGTTTAGGGTCCAGGTGAGGGTACGACAACGCTTTAGGGTGAGCGTACGTGTGAGGGCGCGGGTTAGTGTTAGCGTACGGTTTAGGTTTAGGGGACGGGTGAGGGTAAGGCTTCGGGGAAGGGTTAGGGTTAGGGTTCGGGCTAAGGTTAGGGTTAGGTGACGCGGACGGTTTAGGGTCCAGGTGAGGGTACGACAAGTCTTTAGGTTGAGCGTACGTTTGAGGGCGCGGGTTAGTGTTAGCGTACGGGTTAGGATTAGGGGACGGGTGAGGGTAAGGCTTAGGGGAAGGGTTAGGTGTAAGGTTCGGGCTAGGGTTAGGGTTAGGGGAGGGGGACGTTTTAGGGTCCAGGTGAGGTTACGACAACGCTTTAGGGTGAGCGTACTTGTGAGGGCTCTGGTTAGTGTTAGCGTACGGGTTAGGATTAGGGGACGGGTGAGGGTAAGGCTTCTGGGAAGTGTTAGGGTTAGGGTTCGGGCTAGGGTTAGGGTTAGGGGACGGGGACGGTTTAGGGTCCAGGTGAGGGTACGACAACGCTTTAGGGTGAACGTACGTGTGAGGGCGTGGGTTAGTGTTAGCGTACGGGTTAGGATTAGGGGACGGGTGAGGGTAAGGCTTCGGGGAAGTTTTAGGGTTAGGGTTCGGGCTAGGGTTAGGGTTAGGGGACGAGGACGGTTTAGGGTCCAGCTGAGGGTATGACAATGCTTTAGGGTGAGCGTACGTGTGAGGGCGCAGGTTAGTGTTAGCGTACGGGTTAGGATTAGGGGACGGGTGAGGTTAAGACATCGGGGAAGGGTTAGGGTTAGGGTTCGGGCTAGGGTTAGGGTTAGGGGACGAGGACGGTTTAGGGTCCAGGTGAGAGTACGACAGCGCTTTAGGTTGAGCGTACGTGTGAGGGTGCGGGTTAGTGTTAGCATACGGGTTAGGAATAGGTGACGGGTGATGGTAAGGCTTCGGGCAAGGGTTAGAGTTTGGGTTCGGGCTAGGGTTAGGGTTAGGGCACGGGGACGGTTTAGGGTCCAGGTGAGTGTACGACAACGCTTTAGGGTGAGTGTACGTGTGAGGGCGCGGGTTAGTGTTAGCGTACGGGTTAGGATTAGGGGACGGGTGAGTTTAAGGCATCGGGGAAGGGTTAGGGTTCGGGTTCGGGTTAGGGTTAGGGTTAGGGGACGGGGACGGTTTAGGGTCCAGGTGACGGTACGACAACGCTTTAGGTTGAGCGTACTTGTGAGGGCGCGGGTTAGTGTTAGCGTACGGGTTAGGAGTAGGGGACGGGTGAGGGTAAGGCTTCGGGCAAGGGTTAGGGTTAGGGTTCGGGCTAGGGTTAGGGTTAGGGTTCGGGGACGGTTTAGGGTCCAGGTGAGGGTACGACAACGCTTTAGGGTGAGCGTACGTGTGCGGGCACGGGTTAGTGTTAGCGTACGGTTTAGGATTAGGGGACGGGTGAGGGTAAGGCTTCGGGCAAGGGTTAGGGTTAGGGTTCGGGCTAGGGTTAGGGTTAGGGGACGGGGACGGTTTAGGGTGCAGGTGAGGGTACGACAACGCTTTAGGGTGAGCGTACGTGTGAGGGCGCGGGTTAGTGTTAGCGTACGGGTTAGGATTAGCGGACGGGTGAGGGTAAGGCTTCGGGGAAGGGTTAGGGTTAGGGTACGGGGACGGTTTAGGGTGCAAGTGAGGGTACGACAACGCTTTAGGGTGAGCGTACGTGTGAGGGCGCGTGTTAGTGTTAGCGTACGGGTTAGGATTAGGGGACGGGTGAGGGTAAGGCTTCGGGGAAGGGTTAGGGTTAGGGTTCGGGCTAGGGTTAGGGTTAGGGGACGGGGACGGTTTAGGGTCCAGGTGAGGGTACGACAACACTTTAGGGTGAGCGTAGGTGTGAGGGCGCGGGTTAGTGTTATCGTACGGGTTAGGATTAGGGGAAGGGTGAGGGTAAGGCTTCCGGGAAGGTTTAGGGTTAGGGTTCGCGCTAGGGTTAGGGTTAGGGGACGGGGACGGTTTAGGGTCCAGGTGAGGGTACGACAACGCTTTAGGGTGAGCCTACGTGTGAGGGCGTGGGTTAGTGTTAGCGTACGGTTTAGGTTTATGGGACGGGTGAGTGTAAGGCTTCGGGGAAGGGTTAGGGTTAGGGTTCGGGCTAAGGTTAGGGTTAGGTGACGGGGACGGTTTAGGGTCCAGGTGAGGGTACGACAAGTCTTTAGGTTGAGCGTACGTTTGACGGCGCGGGTTAGTGTTAGCGTACGGGTTAGGATTAGGGGACGGGTGAGGGTAAGGCTTCGGGGAAGTGTTAGGGTTAGGGTTCGGGCTAAGTTTAGGGTTACGGGACGTGGGTGGTTTAGGGTCCAGGTGAGGGTACGACAACGCTTTAGGTTTACCGTACGTGTGAGGGTGGGGGTTAGTGTTAGCGTACGAGTTAGGAGTAGGGGACGGGTGAGGGTAAGGCTTCGGGGAAGGGTTAGGGTTAGGGTTCGGGCTAGGGTTAGAGTTAGGGGACGGGGACGGTTTAGGGTCCAGGTGAGGGTACGACAACGCTTTAGGGTGAGCGTACGTGTGAGGGCACGGGTTAGTGTTAGCGTACGGTTTAGGATTAGGGGACGGGTGAGGGTACGGCTTCGGGGAAGGGTTAAGGTTAGGGTTCGGGCTAAGGTTAGGGTTAGGGGACGTGGGTGGTTTAGGGTCCAGGTGAGGGTACGACAACGCTTTAGGTTGAGCATACGTGTGAGGGCGCGGGTTAGTGTTAGCGTACGGGTTAGGATTAGGGGACGGGTGAGGGTAAGGCTTCGGGGAAGGTTTAGGGTTAGGGTTCGGGCTAGGGTTAGGGTTAGGGTACGGGGACGTTTTAGGGTGCAAGTGAGGGTACGACAACGCTTTAGGGTGAGCGTACGTGTGAGGGCGCGGGTTAGTGTTAACGTACGGGTTAGGATTAGGGGACGGGTGAGGGTAAGGGTTCGGGGAAGGGTTAGGGTTAGGGTTCGGGCTAGGGTTAGGGTTAGGGGACGGGGACGGTTTAGGGTCCAGGTGAGGGTACGACAACACTTTAGGGTGAGCGTACGTGTGAGGGCGCGGGTTAGTGTTAGCGTACGTGTTAGGATTAGGGGACGGGTGAGGGTAAGGCTTCCGTGAAGGGTTAGGGTTAGGGTTCGGGCTAGGGTTAGGGTTAGCGGACGGGGACGGTTTAGGGTCCAGGTGAGGGTACGACAACGCTTTAGGGTGAGCGTACGTGTGAGGGCGCGGGTTAGTGTTAGCGTACGGTTTAGGTTTAGGGGACGGGTGAGGGTAAGGCTTCGGGGAAGGGTTAGGGTTAGGGTTCGGGCTAAGGTTAGGGTTAGGTGACGCGGACGGTTTAGGGTCCAGGTGAGGGTACGACAAGTCTTTAGGTTGAGCATACGTTTGAGGGCGCGGGTTAGTGTTAGCGTACGGGTTAGGATTAGGGGACGGGTGAGGGTAAGGCTTAGGGGAAGGGTTAGGTGTAAGGTTCGGGCTAGGGTTAGGGTTAGGGGAGGGGGACGTTTTAGGGTCCAGGTGAGGTTACGACAACGCTTTAGGGTGAGCGTACTTGTGAGGGCTCTGGTTAGTGTTAGCGTACGGGTTAGGATTAGGGGACGGGTGAGGGTAAGGCTTCTGGGAAGTGTTAGGGTTAGGGTTCGGGCTAGGGTTAGGGTTAGGGGACGGGGACGGTTTAGGGTCCAGGAGAGGGTACGACAACGCTTTAGGGTGAACGTACGTGTGAGGGCGTGGGTTAGTGTTAGCGTACGGGTTAGGATTAGGGGACGGGTGAGGGTAAGGCTTCGGGGAAGTTTTAGGGTTAGGGTTCGGGCTAGGGTTAGGGTTAGGGGACGAGGACGGTTTAGGGTCCAGCTGAGGGTATGACAATGCTTTAGGGTGAGCGTACGTGTGAGGGCGCAGGTTAGTGTTAGCGTACGGGTTAGGATTAGGGGACGGGTGAGGTTAAGACATCGGGGAAGGGTTAGGGTTAGGGTTCGGGCTAGGGTTAGGGTTAGGGGACGAGGACGGTTTAGGGTCCAGGTGAGAGTACGACAGCGCTTTAGGTTGAGCGTACGTGTGAGGGTGCGGGTTAGTGTTAGCATACGGGTTAGGAATAGGTGACGGGTGATGGTAAGGCTTCGGGCAAGGGTTAGAGTTTGGGTTCGGGCTAGGGTTAGGGTTAGGGCACGGGGACGGTTTAGGGTCCAGGTGAGTGTACGACAACGCTTTAGGGTGAGTGTACGTGTGAGGGCGCGGGTTAGTGTTAGCGTACGGGTTAGGATTAGGGGACGGGTGAGTTTAAGGCATCGGGGAAGGGTTAGTGTTCGGGTTCGGGTTAGGGTTAGGGTTAGGGGACGGGGACGGTTTAGGGTCCAGGTGACGGTACGACAACGCTTTAGGTTGAGCGTACGTGTGAGGGCGCGGGTTAGTGTTAGCGTACGGGTTAGGAGTAGGGGACGGGTGAGGGTAAGGCTTCGGGCAAGGGTTAGGGTTAGGGTTCGGGCTAGGGTTAGGGTTAGGGGACGGGGACGGTTTAGGGTCCAGGTGAGGGTACGACAACGCTTTAGGGTGAGCGTACGTGTGCGGGCACGGGTTAGTGTTAGCGTACGGTTTAGGATTAGGGGACCGGTGAGGGTAAGGCTTCGGGGAAGGGTTAGGTTTAGGGTTCGGGCTAGGGTTAGGGTTAGGGGACGGGGACGGTTTAGGGTGCAGGTGAGGGTACGACAACGCTTTAGGGTGAGCGTACGTGTGAGGGCGCGGGTTAGTGTTAGCGTACGGGTTAGGATTAGCGGACGGGTGAGGGTAAGGCTTCGGGGAAGGGTTAGGGTTAGGGTACGGGGACGGTTTAGGGTGCAAGTGAGGGTACGACAACGCTTTAGGGTGAGCGTACGTGTGAGGGCGCGTGTTAGTGTTAGCGTACGGGTTAGGATTAGGGGACGGGTGAGGGTAAGGCTTCGGGGAAGGGTTAGGGTTAGGGTTCGGGCTAGGGTTAGGGTTAGGGGACGGGGACGGTTTAGGGTCCAGGTGAGGGTACGACAACACTTTAGGGTGAGCGTAGGTGTGAGGGCGCGGGTTAGTGTTAGCGTACGGGTTAGGATTAGGGGAAGGGTGAGGGTAAGGCTTCCGGGAAGGTTTAGGGTTAGGGTTCGGGCTAGGGTTAGGGTTAGGGGACGGGGACGGTTTAGGGTCCAGGTGAGGGTACGACAACGCTTTAGGGTGAGCCTACGTGTGAGGGCGTGGGTTAGTGTTAGCGTACGGTTTAGGTTTATGGGACGGGTGAGTGTAAGGCTTCGGGGAAGGGTTAGGGTTAGGGTTCGGGCTAAGGTTAGGGTTAGGTGACGGGGACGGTTAGGGTCCAGGTGACGGTACGACAAGTCTTTAGGTTGAGCGTACGTTTGAGGGCGCGGGTTAGTGTTAGCGTACGGGTTAGGATTAGGGGACGGGTGAGGGTAAGGCTTAGGGGAAGGGTTAGGTGTAAGGTTCGGGCTAGGGTTAGGGTTAGGGGAGGGGGACGTTTTAGGGTCCAGGTGAGGGTACGACAACGCTTTAGGGTGAGCGTACTTGTGAGGGCTCGGGTTAGTGTTAGTGTACGGGTTAGGAGTAGGGGACGGGTGAGGGTAAGGCTTCGGGCAATGGTTAGGGTTAGGGTTCGGGCTAGGGTTAGGGTTAGGGGACGAGGACGGTTTAGGGTCCAGGTGAGGGTACGACAACGCTATAGGTTGAGCGTACGTTTGAGGGCGCGGGTTAGTTTTAGCGTACGGGTTAAGAATTGGGGACGGGTGAGGGTAAGGCTTCGGGCAAGGGTTAGAGTTAGGGTTCGGGTTAGGGTTAGGGTTAGGGCACGGGGACGGTTTAGGGTCCAGGTGAGTGTACGACAACGCTTTAGGGTGAGCGTATGTGTGAGGGTGCGGGTTAGTGTTAGCGTACGGGTTAGGAGTAGGGGACGGGTGAGGGTAAGGCTTCGGGGAAGGGTTAGGATTAGGGTTCGGGCTAGGGTTAGGGTTAGGGGACGGGGACAGTTTAGGGTCCAGGTGAGGGTACGACAACGCTTTAGGGTGAGCGTACGTGTGAGGGCACGGGTTAGTGTTAGCGTACGGGTTAGGAGTAGGGGACGGGTGAGGGTAAGGCTTCGGGGAAGTGTTAGGGTTAGGGTTCGGGCTAAGTTTAGGGTTACGGGACGTGGGTGGTTTAGGGTCCAGGTGAGGGTACGACAACGCTTTAGGTTGAGCGTACGTTTGAGGGCGCGGGTTAGTGTTAGCGTACGGGTTAGGATTAGGGGTCGGGTGAGGGTAAGGCTTCGGGGAAGGGTTAGGGTAAGGGTTCGCGCTAGGGTTAGGGTTAGGTGACAGGGACGATTTAGGGTCCAGGTGAGGGTACGACAACGCTTTAGGGTGAGCATACGTGTGAGGGGGAGGGTTAGTGTTAGCGTACGGGTTAGGATTAGGGGACGGGTGAGGGTAATTCTTCGGGGAAGGGTTAAGGTTAGGGTTCGGGCTAGGGTTAGGGTTACGGGACGGGGACGGTTTAGGGTCCAGGTGAGGGTACGACAATGCTTTTGGGTGAACGTACGTGTGAGGGCGCGAGTTAGTGTTAGCGTACGGGTTAGGATTAGGAGCCGGGTGAGGGTAAGGCTTCGGGGAAAGATTAGGGTTATGGTTCGGGTTAGGGTTAGGGTTAGGGGACGGGGTCGGTTTAGGGTCCAGGTGAGGGTACGACAACGCTTTACGGTGAGCGTACGTGTGAGGGCGCGGGTTAGTGTTAGTGTACGGGTTAGGATTAGGGGACGGGTGAGTGTAAGGCTTCGTGGAAGGGTTAGGGTTAGGGTTCGGGCTAGGTTTAGGGTTAGGGGAAGGGGACGGTTTAGGGTCCAGGTGAGGGTACGACAGTGCTTTTGGGTGAGCGTACGTGTGAGGGCGCGAGTTAGTGTTAGCGTACGGGTTAGCATTAGGGTACAGGTGAGGGTAAGGCTTCAGGGAAGGGTTAGGTTTAGGGTTCAGGCTAGTGTTAGGGTAAGGGGACGGGGACGGTTTAGGGTCCAGGTGAGGGTACGACAACGCTTTAGGGTGAGCGTACCTGTGAGGGCACGGGTTAGTGTTAGTGTACGGGTTAGGATTAGGGGACGGGTGAGGGTAAGGCTTCGGGGAAGGGTTAGGGTTAAAGTTCGGGCTAGGGTTAGGGTTCGAGGACGGGGACGGTTTAGGATCCAGGTGAGGGTACGACAACGCTTTAGGGTGAGCGTACGTGTGCGGACGCGGGTTATTGTTAGCGTACAGTTTAGGATTACGGGACGGGTGAGGGTAAGGCTTCGGGGAAGGGTTAGGGTTAGGGTTCGGGCTAGGGTTAGGGTTAGGCGACGGGGACGGTTTAGGGTCAAGGTGAGGGTACGACAACGCTTTAGGGTGAGCGTACGTGTGAGGGCCCAGGTTACTGTTAGCGTACGGGTTAGGATTAAGGGACGGGTGAGGGTAAGGCTTCGGGGAAGGGTTAGGGTTAGGGTTCGGGCTAGGTTTAGGGTTAGGGGACGAAGACGGTTTAGGGTCCAGGTGAGGGTTCAACAACGCTTTAGGTTGAGCGTACGTGTGAGGGCGTGGGTTAGTTTTAGCGTACGGGTTAGGATTAGTGGACGGGTGAGGGTAAGGCTTCGGGCAAGGGTTAGGGTTAGGGTTCGGGCTAGGTTTAGAGTTAGGGGACGAAGACGGTTTAGGGTCCAGCTGAGGGTACGACAACGCTTTAGGGTGAGCGTACGTGTGAGGGCGCAGGTTAGTGTTAGCGTACGGGTTAGGATTAGGGGAAGGGTGAGGTTAAGACATCGGGGAAGGGTCAGGGTTAGGGTTAGGTTTCGGGCTACGGTTAGGGTTAGGTGACGAGGACGGTTTAGGGTCCAGGTGAGGGTACGACAACGCTTTAGGTTGAGCGTACGTGTGAGGGTGCGGGTTAGTGTTAGCGTACGAGTTAGGAGTAGGGGACGGGTGAGGGTAAGGCTTCGGGGAAGGGTTAGGGTTAGGGTTCGGGCTAGGGTTAGAGTTAGGGGATGGGGACGGTTTAGGGTCCAGGTGAGGGTACGACAACGCTTTAGGGTGAGCGTACGTGTGAGGGCACGGGTTAGTGTTAGCGTACGGTTTAGGATTAGGGGACGGGTGAGGGTACGGCTTCGGGGAAGGGTTAAGGTTAGGGTTCGGGCTAAGGTTAGGGTTAGGGGACGTGGGTGGTTTAGGGTCCAGGTGAGGGTACGACAACGCTTTAGGTTGAGCGTACGTGTGAGGGCGCGGGTTAGTGTTAGCGTACGGGTTAGGATTAGGGGACGGGTGAGGGTAAGGCTTCGGGGAAGGTTTAGGGTTAGGGTTCGGGCTAGGGTTAGGGTTAGGGTACGGGGACGGTTTAGGGTGCAAGTGAGGGTACGACAACGCTTTAGGGTGAGCGTACGTGTGAGGGCGCGGGTTAGTGTTAGCGTACGGGTTAGGATTAGGGGACGGGTGAGGGTAAGGCTTCGGGGAAGGGTTAGGGTTAGGGTTCGGGCTAGGGTTAGGGTTAGGGGACGGGGACGGTTTAGGGTCCAGGTGAGGGTACGACAACACTTTAGGGTGAGCGTAGGTGTGAGGGCGCGGGTTAGTGTTAGCGTACGGGTTAGGATTAGGGGAAGGTTGAGGGTAAGGCTTCCGGGAAGGTTTAGGGTTAGGGTTCGGGCTAGGGTTAGGGTTAGGGGACGGGGACGGTTTAGGGTCCAGATGAGGGTACGACAACGCTTTAGGGTGAGCCTACGTGTGAGGGCGTGGGTTAGTGTTAGCGTACGGTTTAGGTTTATGGGACGGGTGAGTGTAAGGCTTCGGGGAAGGGTTAGGGTTAGGGTTCGGGCTAAGGTTAGGGTTAGGTGACGGGGACGGTTTAGGGTCCAGGTGAGGGTACGACAAGTCTTTAGGTTGAGCGTACGTTTGAGGGCGCGGGTTAGTGTTAGCGTACGGGTTAGGATTAGGGGACGGGTGAGGGTAAGGGTTCGGGGAAGGGTTAGGGTTAGTGTTCGGGCTAGGGTTAGGGTTTGGGGACGGGGACGGTTTAGGGTCCATGTGAGGGTACGACAACACTTTAGGGTGAGCGTACGTGTGAGGGCGCGGGTTAGTGTTAGCGTACGTGTTAGGATTAGGGGACGGGTGAGGTTAAGGCTTCGGGGAAGGGTTAGGGTTAGGGTTCGGGCTAAGGTTAGGGTTAGGTGACGCGGACGGTTTAGGGTCCAGGTGAGGGTACGACAAGTCTTTAGGTTGAGCGTACGTTTGAGGGCGCGGGTTAGTGTTAGCGTACGGGTTAGGATTAGGGGACGGGTGAGGGTAAGGCTTAGGGGAAGGGTTAGGTGTAAGGTTCGGGCTAGGGTTAGGGTTAGGGGAGGGGGACGTTTTAGGGTCCAGGTGAGGGTACGACAACGCTTTAGGGTGAGCGTACGTGTGAGGGCTCGGGTTAGTGTTAGCGTACGGGTTAGGATTAGGGGACGGGTGAGGGTAAGGCTTCTGGGAAGTGTTAGGGTTAGGGTTCGGGCTAGGGTTAGGGTTAGGGGACGGGGACGGTTTAGGGTCCAGGTGAGGGTACGACAACGCTTTAGGGTGAACGTACGTGTGAGGGCGTGGGTTAGTGTTAGCGTACGGGTTAGGATTAGGGGACGGGTGAGGGTAAGGCTTCGGGGAAGGTTTAGGGTTAGGGTTCGGGCTAGGGTTAGGGTTAGGGGACGAGGACGGTTTAGGGTCCAGCTGAGGGTATGACAATGCTTTAGGGTGAGCGTACGTGTGAGGGCGCAGGTTAGTGTTAGCGTACGGGTTAGGATTAGGGGACGGGTGAGGTTAAGACATCGGGGAAGGGTTAGGGTTAGGGTTCGGGCTAGGGTTAGGGTTAGGGGACGAGGACGGTTTAGGGTCCAGGTGAGAGTACGACAGCGCTTTAGGTTGAGCGTACGTGTGAGGGCGCGGGTTAGTGTTAGCATACGGGTTAGGAATAGGTGACGGGTGATGGTAAGGCTTCGGGCAAGGGTTAGAGTTTGGGTTCGGGCTAGGGTTAGGGTTAGGGCACGGGGATGGTTTAGGGTCCAGGTGAGTGTACGACAACGCTTTAGGGTGAGCGTACATGTGAGGGCACGGGTTAGTGTTAGCGTACGGTTTAGGATTAGGGGACGGGTGAGGGAAAGGCTTCGGGGAAGGGTTAGGTTTAGGGTTCGGGCTAGGGTTAGGGTTAGGGGACGGGGACGGTTTAGGGTGCAGGTGAGGGTACGACAACGCTTTAGGGTGAGCGTACGTGTGAGGGTGCGGGTTAGTGTTAGCGTACGGGTTAGGATTAGCGGACGGGTGAGGGTAAGGCTTCGGGGAAGGGTTAGGGTTAGGGTTCGGGCTAGGGTTAGGGTTAGGGTACGGGGACGGTTTAGGGTGCAAGTGAGGGTACGACAACGCTTTAGGGTGAGCGTACGTGTGAGGGCGCGTGTTAGTGTTAGCGTACGGGTTAGGATTAGGGGACGGGTGAGGGTAAGGCTTTGGGGAAGGGTTAGGGTTAGGGTTCGGGCTAGGGTTAGGGTTAGGGGACGGGGACGGTTTAGGGTTCAGGTGAGGGTACGACAACACTTTAGGGTGAGCGTAGGTGTGAGGGCGCGGGTTAGTGTTAGGGTACGGTTTAGGATTAGGGGACGGGTGAGGGTAAGGCTTCCGGGAAGGTTTAGGGTTAGGGTTCGGGCTAGGGTTAGGGTTAGGGGACGGGGACGGTTTAGGGTCCAGGTGAGGGTACGACAACGCTTTAGGGTGAGCCTACGTGTGAGGGCGTGGGTTAGTGTTAGCATACGGTTTAGGTTTATGGGACGGGTGAGTGTAAGGCTTCGGGGAAGGGTTAGGGTTAGGGTTCGGGCTAAGGTTAGGGTTAGGTGACGGGGACGGTTTAGGGTCCAGGTGAGGGTACGACAAGTCTTTAGGTTGAGCGTACGTTTGAGGGCGCGGGTTAGTGTTAGCGTACGGGTTAGGATTAGGGGACGGGTGAGGGTAAGGCTTAGGGGAAGGGTTAGGTGTAAGGTTCGGGCTAGGGTTAGGGTTAGGGGAGGGGGACGTTTTAGGGTCCAGGTGAGGTTACGACAACGCTTTAGGGTGAGCGTACTTGTGAGGGCTCTGGTTAGTGTTAGCGTACGGGTTAGGATTAGGGGACGGGTGAGGGTAAGGCTTCTGGGAAGGGTTAGGGTTAGGGTTTGGGCTAGGGTTAGGGTTAGGGGACGGGGACGGTTTAGGGTCCAGGTGAGGGTACGACAACGCTTTAGGGTGAGCGTACGTGTTAGGGCACGGGTTAGTGTTAGCGTACGGTTTAGGATTAGGGGACGGGTGAGGGTAAGGCTTCGGGGAAGGTTTAGGGTTAAGGTTCGGGCTAGGGTTAGGGTTAGGGGACGGGGACGGTTTAGGGTCCAGGTGATGGTACGACAACGCTTTAGGGTGAGCATACTTGTGAGGGCACGGGTTAGTGTTAGCGTACGGGTTAGGATTAGGGGACGGGTGAGGGTAAGGCTTCGGGGAAGGGTTAGGGTAAGGGTTCGGGCTAGTGTTAGGGTTAGGTGACGGGGACGATTTAGGGTCCAGGTGAGGGTACGACAACGCTTTAGGGTGAGCGTACGTGTGAGGGTGCGGGTTAGTGTTAGCGTACGGGTTAGGATTAGGGGACGGGTGAGGGTAAGGCTTCGGGGAAGGTTTAGGGTTAGGGTTCGGGCTAGGGTTAGGGTTAGGGTACGGGACGGTTTAGGGTGCAAGTGAGGGTACGACAACGCTTTAGGGTGAGCGTACCTGTGAGGGCGCGGGTTAGTGTTAGCGTACGGGTTAGGATTAGGGGACGGGTGAGGGTAAGGCTTCGGGGAAGGGTTAGGGTTAGGGTTCGGGCTAGGGTTAGGGTTAGGGGACGGGGACGGTTTAGGGTCCAGGTGAGGGTACGACAACACTTTAGGGTGAGCGTACGTGTGAGGGCGTGGGTTAGTGTTAGGGTACGTTGTAGGATTAGGGGACGGGTGAGGGTAAGGCTTCCGTGAAGGTTTAGGGTTAGGGTTCGGGCTAGGGTTAGGGTTAGGGGACGGGGACGGTTTAGGGTCCAGGTGAGGGTACGACAACGCTTTAGGGTGAGCGTACGTGTGAGGGCGCGGGTTAGTGTTAGCGTACGGTTTAGGTTTAGGGGACGGGTGAGGGTAAGGCTTCGGGGAAGGGTTAGGGTTAGGGTTCGGGCTAAGGTTAGGGTTAGGTGACGCGGACGGTTTAGGGTCCAGGTGAGGGTACGACAAGTCTTTAGGTTGAGCGTACGTTTGAGGGCGCGGGTTAGTGTTAGCGTACGGGTTAGGATTAGGGGACGGGTGAGGGTAAGGCTTAGGGGAAGGGTTAGGTGTAAGGTTCGGGCTAGGGTTAGGGTTAGGGGAGGGGGACGTTTTAGGGTCCAGGTGAGGGTACGACAACGCTTTAGGGTGAGCGTACGTGTGAGGGCTCGGGTTAGTGTTAGCGTACGGGTTAGGATTAGGGGACGGTTGAGGGTAAGGCTTCGGGGAAGGGTTAGGGTTAGGGTTCTGGCTAGGGTTAGGGTTAGGGGACGGGGACGGTTTAGGGTCCAGGTGAGGGTACCACAACGCTTTAGGGTGAGCGTACGTGTGAGGGCGCGGGTTAGTGTTAGCGTACGGGTTAGGATTAGGGGACGGTTGAGGGTAAGGCTTCGGGGAAGGGTTAGGTTTAAGGTTCGGGCTAGGGTTAGGGTTAGGGGACGGGGACGGTTTAGGGTCCAGGTGAGGGTACGACAACGCTTTAGGGGGAGCGTACGTGTGAGAGCGCGTGTTAATGTCAGCGTACGGGTTAGGATTATAGGACGGGTGAGGGTCAGGCTTCGGGTTAGGGTTAGGTTTAGGGTTCCGGCTAGGGTTAGGGTTAGGGGACGGGGACGGTTTAGGGTCCAGGTGAGGGTACGACAACGCTTTAGGGTGAGCGTTCGTATGAGGGCACAATTTAGTGTTAGCGTACGGGTTAGTATTAGGTGACGGGTGAGGGTAAGGCTTCGGGGAAGGGTTAGGGTAAGGGTTCAGGCTCGGGTTAGGATTAGGGGACGGGGATGGTTTAGGGTCCAGGTGAGCGAACGACAACGCTTTAGGTTGAGCATACGTTTGAGGGCGCGGGTTAGTGTTAGCGTACGGGTTAGGATTATGGGACGGGTGAGGGTAAGGCTTCGGGGAAGGGTTAGGCTTAAGGTTCGGGCTAGGGTTAGGGTTAGGGGAGGGGGTCGGTTTATGGTCCAGGTGAGGGTACGACAACGCTTTAGGGTGAGCGTACGTGTGAGGGTACGGGTTAGTGTTAGCGTACGGGTTAGGATTAGGGGACGGGTGAGCGTAAGGCTTCAGGGAAAGGTTAGGGTTATGTTTAGGGTTAGGGTTAGGGTTAGGGGACAGGGTCGGTTTAGGGTCCAGGTGAGGGTACGACAACGCTTTACGGTGACCGTACGTGTGAGGGCGCGAGTTAGTGTTAGTGTACGGGTTAGGATTAGGGGACGGTTGAGTGTAAGGCTTCATGGAAGTGTTAGGTTTAGGGTTCGGGCTAGGGTTAGGGTTAGGGGACGGGGACGGTTTAGGGTCCAGGTGAGGGTACGACAACGTTTTAGGGTGAGCGTACGTGTGAGGGCGCGGGTTAGTGTTAGCGTACGGGTTAGCATTAGTGTACGGGTGAGGGTAAGGCTTCAGGGAAGGGTTAGGGTTAGGATTCCGGCTAGTGTTAGGGTAAGGGGACGGGGATGGTTTAGGGTCCAGGTGAGGGCACGACAACGCTTTAGGGTGAGCGTACCTGTGAGGGCACGGGTTAGTGTTAGCGTACGGGTTAGGATTAGTGGACGGGTGAGGGTAAGGCTTCGGGCAAGGGTTAGGGTTAGGGTTCGGGCTAGGGTTAGGTTTAGGGGACGGGGACGGTTTAGGGTCCAGCTGAGGGTACGACAACGCTTTAGGGTGAGCGTACGTGTGAGGGCACGGGTTAGTGTTAGCGTACGGTTTAGGATTAGGGGACGGGTGAGGGTAAGGCTTCGGGCAAGGGTTAGAGTTTGGGTTTGGGCTAGGGTTAGGGTTAGGGCACGGGGACGGTTTAGGGTCCAGGTGAGGGTAAGACAACGCTTTACGGTGACCGTACGTGTGAGGGCGCGAGTTAGTGTTAGTGTACGGGTTAGGATTAGGGGACGGTTGAGTGTAAGGCTTCATGGAAGTGTTAGGTTTAGGGTTCGGGCTAGGGTTAGGGTTAGGGGACGGGGACGGTTTAGGGTCCAGGTGAGGGTACGACAACGTTTTAGGGTGAGCGTACGTGTGAGGGCGCGGGTTAGTGTTAGCGTACGGGTTAGCATTAGTGTACGGGTGAGGGTAAGGCTTCAGGGAAGGGTTAGGGTTAGGATTCCGGCTAGTGTTAGGGTAAGGGGACGGGGATGGTTTAGGGTCCAGGTGAGGGCACGACAACGCTTTAGGGTGAGCGTACCTGTGAGGGCACGGGTTAGTGTTAGCGTACGGGTTAGGATTAGTGGACGGGTGAGGGTAAGGCTTCGGGCAAGGGTTAGGGTTAGGGTTCGGGCTAGGGTTAGGTTTAGGGGACGGGGACGGTTTAGGGTCCACCTGAGGGTACGACAACGCTTTAGGGTGAGCGTACGTGTGAGGGCACGGGTTAGTGTTAGCGTACGGTTTAGGATTAGGGGACGGGTGAGGGTAAGGCTTCGGGCAAGGGTTAGGGTTAGGGTTCGGGCTAGGGTTAGGTTTAGGGGACGGGGACGGTTTAGGGTCCAGCTGAGGGTACGACAACGCTTTAGGGTGAGCGTACGTGTGAGGGCACGGGTTAGTGTTAGCGTACGGTTTAGGATTAGGGGACGGGTGAGGGTAAGGCTTCGGGCAAGGGTTAGAGTTTGGGTTCGGGCTAGGGTTAGGGTTAGGGCACGGGGACGGTTTAGGGTCCAGGTGAGGGTACGACAACGCTTTAGGGTGAGAGTACGTGTGAGGGCGCTGGTTAGTGTTAGCGTACCGGTTAGGATTAGGGGACGGGTGAGGTTAAGGCATCGGGGAAGGGTTAGGGTTCGGGTTCGGGCTAGGGTTAGGGTTAGGGGACGGGGACGGTTTAGGGTCCAGGTGAGGGTACGACAACGCTTTAGGTTGAGCGTATGTGTGAGGGCGCGGGTTAGTGTTAGCGTACGGTTTAGGATTAGGGGACGGGTGAGGGTAAGGCTTCGGGGAAGGGTTAGGGTTAGGGTTCGGGCTAGGGTTAGGGTTAGGGGACGGGGACGGTTTAGGGTCAAGGTGAGGGTACGACAACGCTTTAGGGTGAGCATACTTGTGAGGGCACGGGTTAGTGTTAGCGTACGGGTTAGGATTAGGGGACGGGTGAGGGTAAGGCTTAGGGGAAGGGTTTGGGTAAGGGTTCGGGCTAGGGTTAGGGTTAGGTGACGGGGACGATTTAGGGTCCAGGTGAGGGTACGACAACGCTTTAGGGTGAGCGTACTTGTGAGGTTGCGGGTTAGTGTTAGCGTACGGGTTAGGATTACGGGACGGGTGAGGGTAAGGCTTCGGGGAAGGGTTAGGGTAAGGGTTCGGGCTAGGGTTAGGGTTAGGTGACGGGGACGATTTAGGGTCCAGGTGAGGGTACGACAACGCTGTAGGGTGAGCGTACGTGTGAGGGTGCGGGTTAGTGTTAGCGTACGGGTTAGGAATAGGGGACGGGTGAGGGTAAGGCTTCGGGCAAGGGTTAGAGTTTGGGTTCGGGCTAGGGTTAGTGTTAGGGCACGGGGATGGTTTAGGGTCCAGGTGAGGGTCCGACAACGCTTTAGGGTGAGAGTACGTTTGAGGGCGCGGGTTAGTGTTAGCGTACGGGTTAGGATTATGGGACGGGTGAGGGTAAGGCTTCGGGGAAGGGTTAGGCTTAAGGTTCGGGCTAGGGTTAGGGTTAGGGGAGGGGGTCGGTTTATGGTCCAGGTGAGGGTACGACAACGCTTTAGGGTGAGCGTACGTGTGAGGGTACGGGTTAGTGTTAGCGTACGGGTTAGGATTAGGGGACGGGTGAGCGTAAGGCTTCAGGGAAAGGTTAGGGTTATGTTTAGGGTTAGGGTTAGGGTTAGGGGACAGGGTCGGTTTAGGGTCCAGGTGAGGGTACGACAACGCTTTACGGTGACCGTACGTGTGAGGGCGCGAGTTAGTGTTAGTGTACGGGTTAGGATTAGGGGACGGTTGAGTGTAAGGCTTCATGGAAGTGTTAGGTTTAGGGTTCGGGCTAGGGTTAGGGTTAGGGGACGGGGACGGTTTAGGGTCCAGGTGAGGGTACGACAACGTTTTAGGGTGAGCGTACGTGTGAGGGCGCGGGTTAGTGTTAGCGTACGGGTTAGCATTAGTGTACGGGTGAGGGTAAGGCTTCAGGGAAGGGTTAGGGTTAGGATTCCGGCTAGTGTTAGGGTAAGGGGACGGGGATGGTTTAGGGTCCAGGTGAGGGCACGACAACGCTTTAGGGTGAGCGTACCTGTGAGGGCACGGGTTAGTGTTAGCGTACGGGTTAGGATTAGTGGACGGGTGAGGGTAAGGCTTCGGGCAAGGGTTAGGGTTAGGGTTCGGGCTAGGGTTAGGTTTAGGGGACGGGGACGGTTTAGGGTCCAGCTGAGGGTACGACAACGCTTTAGGGTGAGCGTACGTGTGAGGGCACGGGTTAGTGTTAGCGTACGGTTTAGGATTAGGGGACGGGTGAGGGTAAGGCTTCGGGCAAGGGTTAGAGTTTGGGTTCGGGCTAGGGTTAGGGTTAGGGCACGGGGACGGTTTAGGGTCCAGGTGAGGGTAAGACAACGCTTTACGGTGACCGTACGTGTGAGGGCGCGAGTTAGTGTTAGTGTACGGGTTAGGATTAGGGGACGGTTGAGTGTAAGGCTTCATGGAAGTGTTAGGTTTAGGGTTCGGGCTAGGGTTAGGGTTAGGGGACGGGGACGGTTTAGGGTCCAGGTGAGGGTACGACAACGTTTTAGGGTGAGCGTACGTGTGAGGGCGCGGGTTAGTGTTAGCGTACGGGTTAGCATTAGTGTACGGGTGAGGGTAAGGCTTCAGGGAAGGGTTAGGGTTAGGATTCCGGCTAGTGTTAGGGTAAGGGGACGGGGATGGTTTAGGGTCCAGGTGAGGGCACGACAACGCTTTAGGGTGAGCGTACCTGTGAGGGCACGGGTTAGTGTTAGCGTACGGGTTAGGATTAGTGGACGGGTGAGGGTAAGGCTTCGGGCAAGGGTTAGGGTTAGGGTTCGGGCTAGGGTTAGGTTTAGGGGACGGGGACGGTTTAGGGTCCACCTGAGGGTACGACAACGCTTTAGGGTGAGCGTACGTGTGAGGGCACGGGTTAGTGTTAGCGTACGGTTTAGGATTAGGGGACGGGTGAGGGTAAGGCTTCGGGCAAGGGTTAGGGTTAGGGTTCGGGCTAGGGTTAGGTTTAGCGGACGGGGACGGTTTAGGGTCCAGCTGAGGGTACGACAACGCTTCAGGGTGAGCGTACGTGTGAGGGCACGGGTTAGTGTTAGCGTACGGTTTAGGATTAGGGGACGGGTGAGGGTAAGGCTTCGGGCAAGGGTTAGAGTTTGGGTTCGGGCTAGGGTTAGGGTTAGGGCACGGGGACGGTTTAGGGTCCAGGTGAGGGTACGACAACGCTTTAGGGTGAGAGTACGTGTGAGGGCGCTGGTTAGTGTTAGCGTACCGGTTAGGATTAGGGGACGGGTGAGGTTAAGGCATCGGGGAAGGGTTAGGGTTCGGGTTCGGGCTAGGGTTAGGGTTAGGGGACGGGGACGGTTTAGGGTCCAGGTGAGGGTACGACAACGCTTTAGGTTGAGCGTATGTGTGAGGGCGCGGGTTAGTGTTAGCGTACGGTTTAGGATTAGGGGACGGGTGAGGGTAAGGCTTCGGGGAAGGGTTAGGGTTAGGGTTCGGGCTAGGGTTAGGGTTAGGGGACGGGGACGGTTTAGGGTCAAGGTGAGGGTACGACAACGCTTTAGGGTGAGCATACTTGTGAGGGCACGGGTTAGTGTTAGCGTACGGGTTACGATTAGGGGACGGGTGAGGGTAAGGCTTAGGGGAAGGGTTTGGGTAAGGGTTCGGGCTAGGGTTAGGGTTAGGTGACGGGGACGATTTAGGGTCCAGGTGAGGGTACGACAACGCTTTAGGGTGAGCGTACTTGTGAGGTTGCGGGTTAGTGTTAGCGTACAGGTTAGGATTACGGGACGGGTGAGGGTAAGGCTTCGGGGAAGGGTTAGGGTAAGGGTTCGGGCTAGGGTTAGGGTTAGGTGACGGGGACGATTTAGGGTCCAGGTGAGGGTACGACAACGCTGTAGGGTGAGCGTACGTGTGAGGGTGCGGGTTAGTGTTAGCGTACGGGTTAGGAATAGGGGACGGGTGAGGGTAAGGCTTCGGGCAAGGGTTAGAGTTTGGGTTCGGGCTAGGGTTAGTGTTAGGGCACGGGGATGGGTTAGGGTCCAGGTGAGGGTCCGACAACGCTTTAGGGTGAGAGTACGTGTGAGGGCGCGGGTTAGTGTTAGCGTACGGGTTAGGAGTAGGGGACGGGTGAGGGTAAGGCTTCGGGGAAGGGTTAGGGTTAGGGTTCGGGCTAGGGTTAGGGTTAGGGGACGAGGACGGTTTAGGGTCCAGGTGAGGGTACGACAACGCTTTAGGTTGAGCGTACGTGTGAGGGCGCGGGTTAGTTTTAGCGTACGGGTTAGGATTAGTGGACGGGTGAGTGTAAGGCTTCGGGCAAGTGTTAGGGTTAGGGTTCGGGCTAGGGTTAGGTTTAGGGGACGGGGACGGTTTAGGGTCCAGCTGAGGGTACGGCAACGCTTTAGGGTGAGCGTACGTGTGAGGGCCCAGGTTACTGTTAGCGTACGGGTTAGGATTAGGGGACGGGTGAGGGTAAGGCTTCGGAGAAGGGTTAGGGTTAGGGTTCGGGCTAGGTTTAGGGTTAGGGGACGAAGACGGTTTAGGGTCCAGGTGAGGGTACAACAACGCTTTAGGTTGAGCGTACATGTGAGGGCGCGGGTTAGTTTTAGCGTACGGGTTAGGATTAGTGGACGGGTGAGGGTAAGGCTTCGGGCAAGGGTTAGGGTTAGGGTTCGGGCTAGGGTTAGGTTTTGGGGACGGGGACGGTTTAGGGTCCAGCTGAGGGTACGACAACGCTTTAGGGTGAGCGTACGTGTGAGGGCGCATGTTAGTGTTAGCGTACGGGTTAGGATTAGGGGACGGGTGAGCGTAAGGCTTCAGGGAAAGGTTAGGGTTATGGTTCGGGTTAGGGTTAGGGTTAGGGGACGGGGTCGGTTTAGGGTCCAGGTGAAGGTACGACAACGCTTTAGGGTGAGCGTACGTGTGCGGGCGCGGGTTAGTGTTAGCGTACAGTTTAGGATTAGGGGACGGGTGAGGGTAAGGCTTCGGGGAAGGGTTAGGGTTAGGGTTCGGGCTAGGGTTAGGGTTAGGGGACGGGGACGGTTTAGGGTCATGGTGCGGATATGACAACGCTTTAGGGTGAGTGTACGTGTGAGGGCGTGGGTTAGTGTTAGCGTACGGGTTAGGATTAGGGGACGGGTGAGTGTAAGGCTTCTGGGAAAGGTTAGCTTTAGGGTTCGGGCTAGGGTTAGGGTTTGGGGACGGGGACGGTTTAGGGTCCAGGTGAGGGTACGACAACGCTTTAGGGTGAGCGTACGTGTGAGGGCCCAGGTTACTGTTAGCGTACGGGTTAGGATTAGGGGAAGGGTGAGGTTAAGACATCGGGGAAGGGTTAGGGTTAGGGTTAGGTTTCGGGCTAGGGTTAGGGTTAGGGGACGAGGACGGTTTAGTGTCCAGGTGAGGGTACGACAACGCTTTAGGTTGAGCGTACGTGTGAGGGTGCGGGTTAGTGTTAGCGTACGAGTTAGGAGTAGGGGACGGGTGAGGGTAAGGCTTCGAGGAAGGGTTAGGGTTAGGGTTCGGGCTAGGGTTAGGGTTAGTGGACGGGGACGGTTTAGGGTCCAGGTGAGGGTACGACAACGCTTTAGGGTGAGCGTACGTGTGAGGGCACGGGTTAGTGTTAGCGTACGGTTTAGGATTAGGGGACGGGTGAGGGTAAGGCTTCGGGGAAGGGTTAAGGTTAGGGTTCGGGCTAAGGTTAGGGTTAGGGGACGTGGGTGGTTTAGGGTCCAGGTGAGGGTACGACAACGCTTTAGGTTGAGCGTACGTGTGAGGGCGCGGGTTAGTGTTAGCGTACGGGTTAGGAATAGGGGACGGGTGCGGGTAAGGCTTCGGGCAAGGGTTAGAGTTAGGGTTCGGGCTAGGCTTAGTGTTAGGGCACGGGGACGGTTTAGGGTCGAAGTGAGGGTATGACAACGCTTTAGGGTGAGCATACGTGTGAGGGCGCGGGTTAGTGTTAGCGTACGGGTTAGGATTATGGGACGGGTGAGGTTAAGGCATAGGGGAAGGGTTAGGATTCGGGTTCGGGCTAGGATTAGGGTTAGGGGACGGGGACGGTTTAGGGTCCAGGTGAGGGTACGACAACGCTTTAGGTTGAGCGTACGTGTGAGGGTGTGGGTTAGTGTTAGCGTACGGGTTAGGAGTAGGGGACGGGTGAGGGTAAGGCTTCGGGCAAGGGTTAGGGTTAGGGTTCGGGCTAGGGTTAGGGTTAGGGGACGGGCACGGTTTAGGGTCCAGGTGACGGTACGACAACGCTTTAGGGTGAGCGTATGTGTGAGGGCGCGAGTTAGTGTTAGCGTACGGGTTAGGATTAGGGGACAGGTGAGGGTAAGGCTTCGGGGAAGGGTTAAGGTTAGGGTTCGGGCTAGGGTTAGGGTTAGGGGACGGGGACGGTTTAGGGTCCAGGTGAGGGTACGACAACGTTTTAGGGTGAGCGTACGTGTGAGGGCACGGGTTAGTGTTAGCGTACGGGTTAGGATTAGGGGACGGGTGAGCGTAAGGCTTCAGGGAAAGGTTAGGTTTATGGTTCGGGTTAGGGTTAGGGTTAGGGGACGGGGTCGGTTTAGGGTCCAGGTGAGGGTACGAAAACGCTTTACGGTGAGCGTACGTGTGAGGGCGCGGGCTAGTGTTACTGTACGGGTTTGGATTAGGGGACGGGTGAGGGTAAGGCTTCGTGGAAGGGTTAGGGTTAGGGTTCGGGCTAGGGTTAGGGTTAGGGGAAGGGGACGGTTTAGGGTCCAGGTGATGGTACGACAGCGCTTTTGGGTGAGCGTACTTGTGAGGGCGCGGGTTAGTGTTAGCGTACGGGTTAGCATTATGGTACGGGTGAGGGGAAGACTTCAGGGAAGGGTTAGGTTTAGGATTCAGGCTAGTGTTAGGGTAAGGGGACGGGGACGGTTTAGGGTCCAGGTTAGGGCACGACAACGCTTTAGGGTAAGCGTACCTGTGAGGGCACGGGTTAGTGTTAGCGTACGGGTTAGGATTAGGGGACGGGTGAGGGTAAGGCTTCGGGGAAGGGTTAGGGTTAGGGTTCGGGCTAGGGTTAGGGTTAGGGGACGGGGACGGTTTAGGGTCAAGGTGCGGATATGACAACGCTTTAGGGTGAGTGTACGTGTGAGGGCGCGGGTTAGTGTTAGCGTACGGGTTAGGATTAGGGAACGGGTGAGTGTAAGGCTTCTGGGAAAGGTTAGCTTTAGGGTTCGGGCTAGGGTTAGGGTTAGGGGACGGGGACGGTTTAGGGTCCAGCTGAGGGTACGACAACGCTTTAGGGTGAGCGTACGTGTGAGGGCGCAGGTTAGTGTTAGCGTTCGGGTTAGGATTAGGGGAAGGGTGAGGTTAAGATATCGGGGAAGGTTTAGGGTTAGGGTTCGGGCTAGGGTTAGGGTTAGGGGACGAGGACGGTTTAGGGTCCAGGTGAGGGTATGACAACGCTTTAGGTTGAGCGTACGTGTGAGGGCGCGGGTTAGTGTTAGCGTACGGGTTAGGAATAGGGGACGGGTGATGGTAAGGCTTCGGGCAAGGGTTAGAGTTTGGGTTCGGCTAGGGTTAGGGTTAAGGCACGGGGACGGTTTACGGTCCAGGTGAGGGTACGACAACGCTTTAGGGTGAGCGTACGTGTGAGGGCGCGGGTTAGTGTTAGCGTACGGGTTAGGATTAGTGGACGGGTGAAGTTAAGGCATCGGGGAAGTGTTAGGGTTCGGGTTCGGGCTAGGGTTAGGGTTAGGGGACGGGGACGGTTTAGGGTCCAGGTGAGGGTACGACAACGCTTTAGGTTGAGCGTACGTGTGAGGGCGCGGGTTAGTGTTAGTGTACGGGTTAGGAGTAGGGGACGGGTGAGGGTAAGGCTTCGGGCAAGGGTTAGGGTTAGGGTTCGGGCTAGGGTTAGGGTTAGGGGACGAGGACGGTTTAGGGTCCAGGTGAGGGTACGACAACGCTTTAGGTTGAGCGTACGTGTGAGGGCGCGGGTTAGTGTTAGCGTACGGGTTAAGAATAGGGGACGGATGAGGGAAAGGCTTCGGGCAAGGGTTAGAGTTAGGGTTCGGGTTAGGGTTAGGGTTAGGGCACGGGGACGGTTTAGGGTCCAGGTGAGGGTACGACAACGCTTTAGGGTGAGCGTACGTGTGAGGGCGCGGGTTAGTGTTAGCGTACGGGTTAGGATTAGGGGATGGGTGACGGTAAGGCTTCGGGGAAGGGTTAGGGTTAGGGTTCGGGCTAGGGTTAGTGTTAGGGGACGGCGACGGTTTAGGGTCCAGGTGAGGGTACGACAACGCTTTAGTGTGAGCGTACGTGTTAGGGCGCGGGTTAGTGTTAGCTTACGGGTTAGGATTAGGGGCCGGGTGAGAGTAAGGCTTTGGGGAAGGGTTAGGGTTAGGGTTCGGGCTAGGGTTAGGGTTAGGGGACGGGGACGGTTTAGGGTCCAGGTGAGGGTACGACAACGTTTTAGGGTGAGCGTACGTGTGAGGGCACGGGTTAGTGTTAGCGTACGGGTTATGATTAGGGGACGGGTGAGCGTAAGGCTTCAGGGAAAGGTTAGGGTTATGGTTCGGGTTAGGGTTAGGGTTAGGGGACGGGGTCGGTTTAGGGTCCAGGTGAGGGTACGACAACGCTTTACGGTGAGCGTACATGTGAGGGCGCGGGTTAGTGTACGGGTTTGGATTAGGGGACGGGTGAGGGTAAGGCTTCGTGGAAGGGTTAGGGTTAGGGTTCGGGCTAGGGTTAGGTTTAGGGGAAGGGGACGGTTTAGGGTCCAGGTGACGGTACGACTGCGCTTTTCGGTGAGCGTACGTGTGAGGGCGCGGGTTAGTGTTAGCGTACGGTTTAGGATTAGGGGACGGGTGAGTGTAAGGCTTCGTGGAAGGCT
The DNA here is from genome assembly GCF_963455315.2 of Globicephala melas. Lineage (NCBI taxonomy): Eukaryota > Metazoa > Chordata > Mammalia > Artiodactyla > Delphinidae > Globicephala > Globicephala melas. The sequence continues at coordinate 110,971,960 of NC_083317.1, read as the reverse complement.
TAGGGTTAGGGTTCTGGCTAGGGTTAGAGTTAGGGGAAGGGGACGGTTTAGGGTCCAGGTGAGGGTACGACAGCGCTTTTGGGTGAGCGTACGTGTGAGGGCGCGAGTTAGAGTTAGCGTACGGGTTAGCATTAGGGTACGGGTGAGGGTAAGGCTTCAGGGAAGGGTTAGGTTTAGGGTTCAGGCTATTGTTAGGGTAAGGGGACGGGGACGGTTTAGGGTCCAGGTGAGGGTACGACAACGCATTAGGGTGAGCGTACCTGTGAGGGCACGGGTTAGTGTTAGCGTACGGGTTAGGATTAGGGGACGGGTGAGGGTAAGGCTTCGCGGAAGGGTTAGGGTTAAAGTTCGGGCTAGGGTTAGGGTTCGAGGACGGGGACGGTTTAGGGTCCAGGTGAGGGTACGACAACGCTTTAGGGTGAGCGTACGTGTGCGGGCGCGGGTTAATGTTAGCGTACGGGTTAGGATTAGGGGACGGGTGAGTGTAAGGCTTCTGGGAAAGGTTAGCTTTAGGGTTCGGGCTAGGGTTAGGTTTAGGGGACGGGGACGGTTTAGGGTCCAGCTGAGGGTACGACAACGCTTTAGGGTGAGCGTACGTGTGAGGGCGCAGGTTAGTGTTAGCGTACGGGTTAGGATTAGGGGAAGGGTGAGGTTAAGACATCGGGGAAGGGTTAGGGTTAGGGTTAGGTTTCGGTCTAGGGTTAGCGTTAGGGGACGAGAACGGTTTAGGGTCCAGGTGAGGGTACGACAACGCTTTAGGTTGAGCGTACGTGTGAGGGTGCGGGTTAGTGTTAGCGTACGAGTTAGGAGTAGGGGACGGGTGAGGGTAAGGCTTCGGGGAAGGGTTAGGGTTAGGGGTCGGGCTAGGGTTAGGGTTAGGGGACGGGGACGGTTTAGGGTCCAGGTGAGGGTACGACAACGCTTTAGGTTGAGCGTACGTGTGAGGGCGCGGGTTAGTGTTAGCGTACGGGTTAAGAATAGGGGACGGGTGAGGGTAAGGCTTCGGGCAAGGGTTAGAGTTAGGGTTCGGGTTAGGGTTAGGGTTAGGGCACGGGGACGGTTTAGGGTCCAGGTGAGGGTACGACAACGCTTTAGGGTGAGCGTATGTGTGAGGGTGCGGGTTAGTGTTAGCGTACGTGTTAGGAGTAGTGGACGGGTGAGGGTAAGGCTTCGGGGAAGGGTTAGGGTTAGGGTTCGGGCTAGGGTTACGGTTAGGGGACGGGGACAGTTTAGGGTCCAGGTGAGGGTACGACAACGCTTTAGGGTGAGCGTACGTGTGAGGGCACGGGTTAGTGTTAGCGTACGGTTTAGGATTAGGGGACGGGTGAGGGTAAGGCTTCGGGGAAGTGTTGGGGTTAGGGTTCGGGCTGAGGTTAGGGTTACGGGACGTGGGTGGTTTAGGGTCCAGGTGAGGGTACGACAACGCTTTAGGTTGAGCGTACGTTTGAGGGCGCGGGTTAGTGTTAGCGTACGGGTTAGGATTAGGGGTCGGGTGAGGGTAAGGCTTCGGGGAAGGGTTAGGGTAAGGGTTCGGGCTAGGGTTACGGTTAGGAGACGGGGACGATTTAGGGTCCAGGTGAGGGTACGACAACGCTTTAGGGTGAGCATACGTGTGAGGGGGAGGGTTAGTGTTAGAGTACGGGTTAGGATTAGGGGACGGGTGAGGGTAATTCTTCGGGGAAGGGTTAAGGTTAGGGTTCGGGCTAGGGTTAGGGTTACGGGACGGGGACGGTTTAGGGTCCAGGTGAGGGTACGACAATGCTTTTGGGTGAGCGTACGTGTGAGGGCGCGGGTTAGTGTTAGCGTACGGGTTAGGATTAGGGGCCGGGTGAGGGTAAGGCTTCGGGGAAAGATTAGGGTTATGGTTCGGGTTAGGGTTAGGGTTAGAGGACGGGGTCGGTTTAGGGTCCAGGTGAGGGTACGACAACGCTTTACGGTGAGCGTACGTGTGAGGGCGCGGGTTAGTGTTAGTGTACGGGTTAGGATTAGGGGACGGGTGAGTGTAAGGCTTCGTGGAAGGGTTAGGGTTAGGGTTCGGGTTAGGGTTAGGGTTAGGGGACGGGGAAGTTTTAGGGTCCAGGTGAGGGTACGACAACGTTTTAGGGTGAGGGTACGTGTGAGGGCACGGGTTAGTGTTAGCGTATGGGTTAGGTTTAGGGGACGGGTGAGCGTAAAGCTTTAGGGAAAGGTTAGGGTTATGGTTCGTTTTAGGGTTAGGGTTAGGGGACGGGGACGCTTTAGGGTCCAGGTGAGGGTACGACAACGCTTTACGGTGAGCTACGTGTGAGGGCGCGGGTTAGTGTTAGTGTACGGGTTAGGATTAGGGGACGGGTGAGGGTAAGGCTTCGGGGAAGGGTTAGGGTTAGGGTTCGGGCTAGGGTTAGGGTTAGGGGAAGGGGACGGTTTAGGGTCCAGGTGAGGGTACGACAGCGCTTTTGGGTGAGCGTACATGTGAGGGCGCGGGTTAGTGTTAGCGTACGGGTTAGCATTAGGGGACGGGTGAGGGTAAGGCTTCAGGGAAGGGTTAGGGTTAGGGTTCGGGCTAGGGTTAGGATTAGGGGACGGGGATGCTTTAGGGTCGAGGTGAGGGTACAACAATGCTTTACGGTGAGCATACGTGTGAGGGCACGGGTTAGTGTTAGCGTACGTGTTAGGATTAGGGGACGGGTGAGGGTAAGGCTTCGGGGAAGTGTTAGGGTTAGGGTTCGGGCTAGGGTTAGGGTTAGGGGATGGGGAAGGTTTACGGTCCAGGAGAGGGCACGACAACGCTTTAGGGTGAGCGTACGTGTGAGGGCGCGGGTTAGTGTTAGCGTACGGGTTAGGATTAGGGAACGGGTGAGTGTAAGGCTTCTGGGAAAGGTTAGCTTTAGGGTTCGGGCTAGGGTTAGGGTTAGGGGACGGGGACGGTTTAGGGTCCAGCTGAGGGTACGACAACGCTTTAGGGTGAGCGTACGTGTGAGGGCGCAGGTTAGTGTTAGCGTTCGGGTTAGGATTAGGGGAAGGGTGAGGTTAAGACATCGGGGAAGGGTTAGGGTTAGGGTTCGGGCTAGGGTTAGGGTTAGGGGACGAGGACGGTTTAGGGTCCAGGTGAGGGTATGACAACGCTTTAGGTTGAGCGTACGTGTGAGGGCGCGGGTTAGTGTTAGCGTACGGGTTAGGAATAGGGGACGGGTGATGGTAAGGCTTCGGGCAAGGGTTAGAGTTTGGGTTCGGCTAGGGTTAGGGTTAAGGCACGGGGACGGTTTACGGTCCAGGTGAGGGTACGACAACGCTTTAGGGTGAGCGTACGTGTGAGGGCGCGGGTTAGTGTTAGCGTACGGGTTAGGATTAGGGGACGGGTGAGGTTAAGGCATCGGGGAAGTTTTAGGGTTCGGGTTCAGGCTAGGGTTAGGGTTAGGGGACGGGGACGGTTTAGGGTCCAGGTGAGGGAACGACAACGCTTTAGGTTGAGCGTACGTGTGAGGGCGCGGGTTAGTGTTAGTGTACGGGTTAGGAGTAGGGGACGGGTGAGGGTAAGGCTTCGGGCAAGGGTTAGGGTTAGGGTTCGGGCTAGGGTTAGGGTTAGGGCACGGGGACGGTTTAGGGTCCAGGTGAGGGTACGACAACGCTTTAGGGTGAGCGTACGTGTGAGGGTGCGGGTTAGTGTTAGCGTACGGGTTAGGAGTAGGGGACGGGTGAGGGTAAGGCTTCGGGGAAGGGTTAGAGTTAGGGTTCGGGCTAGGGTTAGGGTTAGGGGACGGGGACGGTTTAGGGTCCAGGTGAGGGTAGGACAACGCTTTAGGGTGAGCGTACGTGTGAGGGCACGGGTTAGTGTTAGCGTACGGGTTAGGATTAGGGGACGGGTGAGGGTAAGGCTTCGGGGAAGGGTTAGGGTTAGGGTTCGGGCTAGGGTTAGGGTTAGGGGACGGGGACGGTTTAGGGTCAAGGTGCGGATATGACAACGCTTTAGGGTGAGTGTACGTGTGAGGGCGCGGGTTAGTGTTAGCGTACGGGTTAGGATTAGGGAACGGCTGAGTGTAAGGCTTCTGGGAAAGGTTAGCTTTAGGGTTCGGGCTAGGGTTAGGGTTAGGGGACGGGGACGGTTTAGGGTCCAGCTGAGGGTACGACAACGCTTTAGGGTGAGCGTACGTGTGAGGGCGCAGGTTAGTGTTAGCGTACGGGTTAGGATTAGGGGAAGGGTGAGGTTAAGACATCGGGGAAGGGTTAGGGTTAGGGTTCGGACTAGGGTTAGGTTTAGGGGACGAGGACAGTTTAGGGTCCAGGTGAGGGTACGACAACGCTTTAGGTTGAGCGTACGTGTGAGGGCGCGGGTTAGTGTTAGCGTACGGGTTAGGAATAGGGGACGGGTGATGGTAAGGCTTCGGGCAAGGGTTAGAGTTTGGGTTCGGCTAGGGTTAGGGTTAAGGCATGGGGACGGTTTACGGTCCAGGTGAGGGTACGACAACGCTTTAGGGTGAGCGTACGTGTGAGGGCGCGGGTTAGTGTTAGCGTACGGGTTAGGATTAGGGGACGGGTGAGGTTAAGGCATCGGGGAAGTTTTAGGGTTCGGGTTCAGGCTAGGGTTAGGGTTAGGGGACGGGGACGGTTTAGGGTCCAGGTGAGGGTACGACAACGCTTTAGGTTGAGCGTACGTGTGAGGGCGCGGGTTAGTGTTAGTGTACGGGTTAGGAGTAGGGGACGGGTGAGGGTAAGGCTTCGGGGAAGGGTTAGGGTTAGGGTTCGGGCTCGGGTTAGGGTTAGGGGAAGGGGACGGTTTAGGGTCCAGGTGAGGGTACGACAACGCTTTTGGGTGAGCGTACGTGTGAGGGCGCGGGTTAGTGTTAGCGTACGGGTTAGCATTAGGGGACGGGTGAGGGTAAGGCTTCAGGGAAGGGTTAGGGTTAGGGTTCGGGCTAGGGTTAGGATTAGGGGACGGGGATGCTTTAGGGTCGAGGTGAGGGTACAACAATGCTTTACGGTGAGCGTACGTGTGAGGGCACGGGTTAGTGTTAGCGTACGTGTTAGGATTAGGGGACGGGTGAGGGTAAGGCTTCGGGGAAGTGTTAGGGTTAGGGTTCGGGCTAGGGTTAGGGTTAGGGGATGGGGAAGGTTTACGGTCCAGGAGAGGGCACGACAACGCTTTAGGGTGAGCGTACGTGTGAAGGCGCAGGTTAGTGTTAGCGTACGGGTTAGGATTAGGGAACGGGTGAGTGTAAGGCTTCTGGGAAAGGTTAGCTTTAGGGTTCGGGCTAGGGTTAGGGTTAGGGGACGGGGACGGTTTAGGGTCCAGCTGAGGGTACGACAACGCTTTAGGGTGAGCGTACGTGTGAGGGCGCAGGTTAGTGTTAGCGTTCGGGTTAGGATTAGGGGAAGGGTGAGGTTAAGACATCGGGGAAGGGTTAGGGTTAGGGTTCGGGCTAGGGTTAGGGTTAGGGGACGAGGACGGTTTAGGGTCCAGGTGAGGGTATGACAACGCTTTAGGTTGAGCGTACGTGTGAGGGCGCGGGTTAGTGTTAGCGTACGGGTTAGGAATAGGGGACGGGTGATGGCAAGGCTTCGGGCAAGGGTTAGAGTTTGGGTTCGGCTAGGGTTAGGGTTAAGGCACGGGGACGGTTTACGGTCCAGGTGAGGGTACGACAACGCTTTAGGGTGAGCGTACGTGTGAGGGCGCGGGTTAGTGTTAGCGTACGGGTTAGGATTAGGGGACGGGTGAGGTTAAGGCATCGGGGAAGTGTTAGGGTTCGGGTTCGGGCTAGGGTTAGGGTTAGGGGACGGGGACGGTTTAGGGTCCAGGTGAGGGTACGACAACGCTTTAGGTTGAGCGTACGTGTGAGGGCGCGGATTAGTGTTAGTGTACGGGTTAGGAGTAGGGGACGGGTGAGGGTAAGGCTTCGGGCAAGGGTTAGGGTTAGGGTTCGGGCTAGGGTTAGGGTTAGGGGACGAGGACGGTTTAGGGTCCAGGTGAGGGTACGACAACACTTTAGGTTGAGCGTACGTGTGAGGGCGTGGGTTAGTGTTAGCGTACGGGTTAAGAATAGGGGACGGGTGAGGGTAAGGCTTCGGGCAAGGGTTAGAGTTAGGGTTCGGGTTAGGGTTAGGGTTAGGGCACGGGGACGGTTTAGGGTCCAGGTGAGGGTACGACAACGCTTTAGGGTGAGCGTACGTGTGAGGGCGCGGGTTAGTGTTAGCGTACGGGTTAGGATTAGGGGCCGGGTGAGAGTAAGGCTTTGGGGAAGGGTTAGGGTTAGGGTTCGGGCTAGGGTTAGGGTTAGGGGACGGGGACGGTTTAGGGTCCAGGTGAGGGTACGACAACGTTTTAGGGTGAGCGTACGTGTGAGGGCACGGGTTAGTGTTAGCGTACGGGTTAGGATTAGGGGACGGGTGAGCGTAAGGCTTCAGGGAAAGGTTAGGGTTATGGTTCGGGTTAGGGTTAGGGTTAGGGGACGGGGTCTGTTTAGGGTCCAGGTGAGGGTACGACAACGCTTTACGGTGAGCGTACGTGTGAGGGCGCGGGTTAGTGTACGGGTTTGGATTAGGGGACGGGTGAGGGTAAGGCTTCGTGGAAGGGTTACGGTTAGGGTTCGGGCTAGGGTTAGGTTTAGGGGAAGGGGACGGTTTAGGGTCCAGGTGACGGTACGACTGCGCTTTTTGGTGAGCGTACGTGTGAGGGCGCGGGTTAGTGTTAGCGTACGGTTTAGGATTAGGGGACGGGTGAGTGTAAGGCTTCGTGGAAGGCTTAGGGTTAGGGTTCGGGCTAGGGTTATGGTTAGGGGAAGGGGACGGTTTAGGGTCCAGGTGAGGGTACGACAGCGCTTTTGGGTGAGCGTACGTGTGAGGGCGCGAGTTAGAGTTAGCGTACGGGTTAGCATTAGGGTACGGGTGAGGGTAAGGCTTCAGGGAAGGGTTAGGGTTAGGGTTCAGGCTATTGTTAGGGTAAGGGGACGGGGACGGTTTAGGGTCCAGGTGAGGGTACGACAACGCATTAGGGTGAGCGTACCTGTGAGGGCACGGGTTAGTGTTAGCGTACGGGTTAGGATTAGGGGACGGGTGAGGGTAAGGCTTCGGGGAAGGGTTAGGGTTAAAGTTCGGGCTAGGGTTAGGGTTCGAGGACGGGGACGGTTTAGGGTCCAGGTGAGGGTACGACAACGCTTTAGGGTGAGCGTACGTGTGCGGGCGCGGGTTAGTGTTAGCGTACAGTTTAGGATTAGGGGACGGGTGAGGGTAAGGCTTCGGGGAAGGGTTAGGGTTAGGGTTCGGGCTAGGGTTAGGGTTAGGGGACGGGGACGGTTTAGGGTCAAGGTGCGGATATGACAACGCTTTAGGGTGAGTGTACGTGTGAGGGCGCGGGTTAGTGTTAGCGTACGGGTTAGGATTAGGGGACGGGTGAGTGTAAGGCTTCTGGGAAAGGTTAGCTTTAGGGTTCGGGCTAGGGTTAGGTTTAGGGGACGGGGACGGTTTAGGGTGCAGCTGAGGGTACGACAACGCTTTAGGGTGAGCGTACGTGTGAGGGCGCAGGTTAGTGTTAGCGTATGGGTTAGGATTAGGGGAAGGGTGAGGTTAAGACATCGGGGAAGGGTTAGGGTTAGGGTTAGGTTTCGGTCTAGGGTTAGGGTTAGGGGACGAGAACGGTTTAGGGTCCAGGTGAGGGTACGACAACGCTTTAGGTTGAGCGTACGTGTGAGGGCGCGGGTTAGTGTTAGCGTACGGGTTAGGAAAAGGGGAGGGGTGATGGTAAGGCTTCGGGCAAGGGTTAGAGTTTGGGTTCGGCTAGGGTTAGGGTTAAGGCACGGGGACGGTTTACGGTCCAGGTGAGGGTACGACAACGCTTTAGGGTGAGCGTACGTGTGAGGGCGCGGGTTAGTGTTAGCGTACGGGTTAGGATTAGGGGACGGGTGAGGTTAAGGCATCGGGGAAGTTTTAGGGTTCGGGTTCAGGCTAGGGTTAGGGTTAGGGGACGGGGACGGTTTAGGGTCCAGGTGAGGGTACGACAACGCTTTAGGTTGAGCGTACGTGTGAGGGTGCGGGTTAGTGTTAGTGTACGGGTTAGGAGTAGGGGACGGGTGAGGGTAAGGCTTCGGGCAAGGGTTAGGGTTAGGGTTCGGGCTAGGGTTAGGGTTAGGGCACGGGGACGGTTTAGGGTCCAGCTGAGGGTACGACAACGCTTTAGGGTGAGCGTACGTGTGAGGGTGCGGGTTAGTGTTAGCGTACGGGTTAGGAGTAGGGGACGGGTGAGGGTAAGGCTTCGGGGAAGGGTTAGAGTTAGGGTTCGGGCTAGGGTTAGGGTTAGGGGACGGGGACGGTTTAGGGTCCAGGTGAGGGTAGGACAACGCTTTAGGGTGAGCGTACGTGTGAGGGCACGGGTTAGTGTTAGCGTACGGGTTAGGATTAGGGGACGGGTGAGGGTAAGGCTTCGGGGAAGGGTTAGGGTTAGGGTTCGGGCTAGGGTTAGGGTTAGGGGACGGGGACGGTTTAGGGTCAAGGTGCGGATATGACAACGCTTTAGGGTGAGTGTACGTGTGAGGGCGCGGGTTAGTGTTAGCGTACGGGTTAGGATTAGGGAACGGGTGAGTGTAAGGCTTCTGGGAAAGGTTAGCTTTAGGGTTCGGGCTAGGGTTAGGGTTAGGGGACGGGGACGGTTTAGGGTCCAGCTGAGGGTACGACAATGCTTTAGGGTGAGCGTACGTGTGAGGGCGCAGGTTAGTGTTAGCGTACGGGTTAGGATTAGGGGAAGGGTGAGGTTAAGACATCGGGGAAGGGTTAGGGTTAGGGTTCGGACTAGGGTTAGGGTTAGGGGACGAGGACAGTTTAGGGTCCAGGTGAGGGTACGACAACGCTTTAGGTTGAGCGTACGTGTGAGGGCGCGGGTTAGTGTTAGCGTACGGGTTAGGAATAGGGGACGGGTGATGGTAAGGCTTCGGGCAAGGGTTAGAGTTTGGGTTCGGCTAGGGTTAGGGTTAAGGCACGGGGACGGTTTACGGTCCAGGTGAGGGTACGACAACGCTTTAGGGTGAGCGTACGTGTGAGGGCGCGGGTTAGTGTTAGCGTACGGGTTAGGATTAGGGGACGGGTGAGGTTAAGGCATCGGGGAAGTGTTAGGGTTCGGGTTCGGGCTAGGGTTAGAGTTAGGGGACGGGGATGGTTTAGGGTCCAGGTGAGGGTACGACAACGCTTTAGGTTTAGCGTACGTGTGAGGGCGCGGGTTAGTGTTAGTGTACGGGTTAGGAGTAGGGGACGGGTGAGGGTAAGGCTTCGGGCAAGGGTTAGGGTTAGGGTTCGGGCTAGGGTTAGGGTTAGGGGACGAGGACGGTTTAGGGTCCAGGTGAGGGTACGACAACGCTTTAGGTTGAGCGTACGTGTGAGGGCGCGGGTTAGTGTTAGCGTACGGGTTAAGAATAGGGGACGGGTGAGGGTAAGGCTTCGGGCAAGGGTTAGAGTTAGGGTTCGGGTTAGGGTTAGGGTTAGGGCACGGGGACGGTTTAGGGTCCAGGTGAGGGTACGACAACGCTTTAGGGTGAGCGTATGTGTGAGGGTGCGGGTTAGTGTTAGCGTACGTGTTAGGAGTAGTGGACGGGTGAGGGTAAGGCTTCGGGGAAGGGTTAGGGTTAGGGTTCGGGCTAGGGTTACGGTTAGGGGACGGGGACAGTTTAGGGTCCAGGTGAGGGTACGACAACGCTTTAGGGTGAGCGTACGTGTGAGGGCACGGGTTAGTGTTAGCGTACGGTTTAGGATTAGGGGACGGGTGAGGGTAAGGCTTCGGGGAAGTGTTGGGGTTAGGGTTCGGGCTAAGGTTAGGGTTACGGGACGTGGGTGGTTTAGGGTCCAGGTGAGGGTACGACAACGCTTTAGGTTGAGCGTACGTTTGAGGGCGCGGGTTAGTGTTAGCGTACGGGTTAGGATTAGGGGTCGGGTGAGGGTAAGGCTTCGGGGAAGGGTTAGGGTAAGGGTTCGGGCTAGGGTTACGGTTAGGTGACGGGGACGATTTAGGGTCCAGGTGAGGGTACGACAACGCTTTAGGGTGAGCATACGTGTGAGGGGGAGGGTTAGTGTTAGAGTACGGGTTAGGATTAGGGGACGGGTGAGGGTAATTCTTCGGGGAAGGGTTAAGGTTAGGGTTCGGGCTAGGGTTAGGGTTACGGGACGGGGACGGTTTAGGGTCCAGGTGAGGGTACGACAATGCTTTTGGGTGAGCGTACGTGTGAGGGCGCGGGTTAGTGTTAGCGTACGGGTTAGGATTAGGGGCCGGGTGAGGGTAAGGCTTCGGGGAAAGATTAGGGTTATGGTTCGGGTTAGGGTTAGGGTTAGAGGACGGGGTCGGTTTAGGGTCCAGGTGAGGGTACGACAACGCTTTACGGTGAGCGTACGTGTGAGGGCGCGGGTTAGTGTTAGTGTACGGGTTAGGATTAGGGGACGGGTGAGTGTAAGGCTTCGTGGAAGGGTTAGGGTTAGGGTTCGGGTTAGGGTTAGGGTTAGGGGACGGGGAAGTTTTAGGGTCCAGGTGAGGGTACGACAACGTTTTAGGGTGAGGGTACGTGTTAGGGCACGGGTTAGTGTTAGCGTACGGGTTAGGTTTAGGGGACGGGTGAGCGTAAAGCTTTAGGGAAAGGTTAGGGTTATGGTTCGTTTTAGGGTTAGGGTTAGGGGACGGGGACGCTTTAGGGTCCAGGTGAGGGTACGACAACGCTTTACGGTGAGCTACGTGTGAGGGCGCGGGTTAGTGTTAGTGTACGGGTTAGGATTAGGGGACGGGTGAGGGTAAGGCTTCGGGGAAGGGTTAGGGTTAGGGTTCGGGCTAGGGTTAGGGTTAGGGGAAGGGGACGGTTTAGGGTCCAGGTGAGGGTACGACAGCGCTTTTGGGTGAGCGTACGTGTGAGGGCGCGGGTTAGTGTTAGCGTACGGGTTAGCATTAGGGGACGGGTGAGGGTAAGGCTTCAGGGAAGGGTTAGGGTTAGGGTTCGGGCTAGGGTTAGGATTAGGGGACGGGGATGCTTTAGGGTCGAGGTGAGGGTACAACAATGCTTTACGGTGAGCATACGTGTGAGGGCACGGGTTAGTGTTAGCGTACGTGTTAGGATTAGGGGACGGGTGAGGGTAAGGCTTCGGGGAAGTGTTAGGGTTAGGGTTCGGGCTAAGGTTAGGGTTAGGGGATGGGGAAGGTTTACGGTCCAGGAGAGGGCACGACAACGCTTTAGGGTGAGCGTACGTGTGAGGGCGCGGGTTAGTGTTAGCGTACGGGTTAGGATTAGGGAACGGGTGAGTGTAAGGCTTCTGGGAAAGGTTAGCTTTAGGGTTCGGGCTAGGGTTAGGGTTAGGGGACGGGGACGGTTTAGGGTCCAGCTGAGGGTACGACAACGCTTTAGGGTGAGCGTACGTGTGAGGGCGCAGGTTAGTGTTAGCGTTCGGGTTAGGATTAGGGGAAGGGTGAGGTTAAGACATCGGGGAAGGGTTAGGGTTAGGGTTCGGGCTAGGGTTAGGGTTAGGGGACGAGGACGGTTTAGGGTCCAGGTGAGGGTATGACAACGCTTTAGGTTGAGCGTACGTGTGAGGGCGCGGGTTAGTGTTAGCGTACGGGTTAGGAATAGGGGACGGGTGATGGTAAGGCTTCGGGCAAGGGTTAGAGTTTGGGTTCGGCTAGGGTTAGGGTTAAGGCACGGGGACGGTTTACGGTCCAGGTGAGGGTACGACAACGCTTTAGGGTGAGCGTACGTGTGAGGGCGCGGGTTAGTGTTAGCGTACGGGTTAGGATTAGGGGACGGGTGAGGTTAAGGCATCGGGGAAGTTTTAGGGTTCGGGTTCAGGCTAGGGTTAGGGTTAGGGGACGGGGACGGTTTAGGGTCCAGGTGAGGGTACGACAACGCTTTAGGTTGAGCGTACGTGTGAGGGCGCGGGTTAGTGTTAGTGTACGGGTTAGGAGTAGGGGACGGGTGAGGGTAAGGCTTCGGGCAAGGGTTAGGGTTAGGGTTCGGGCTAGGGTTAGGGTTAGGGCACGGGGACGGTTTAGGGTCCAGGTGAGGGTACGACAACGCTTTAGGGTGAGCGTACGTGTGAGGGTGCGGGTTAGTGTTAGCGTACGGGTTAGGAGTAGGGGACGGGTGAGGGTAAGGCTTCGGGGAAGGGTTAGAGTTAGGGTTCGGGCTAGGGTTAGGGTTAGGGGACGGGGACGGTTTAGGGTCCAGGTGAGGGTAGGACAACGCTTTAGGGTGAGCGTACGTGTGAGGGCACGGGTTAGTGTTAGCGTACGGGTTAGGATTAGGGGACGGGTGAGGGTAAGGCTTCGGGGAAGGGTTAGGGTTAGGGTTCGGGCTAGGGTTAGGGTTAGGGGACGGGGACGGTTTAGGGTCAAGGTGCGGATATGACAACGCTTTAGGGTGAGTGTACGTGTGAGGGCGCGGGTTAGTGTTAGCGTACGGGTTAGGATTAGGGAACGGCTGAGTGTAAGGCTTCTGGGAAAGGTTAGCTTTAGGGTTCGGGCTAGGGTTAGGGTTAGGGGACGGGGACGGTTTAGGGTCCAGCTGAGGGTACGACAACGCTTTAGGGTGAGCGTACGTGTGAGGGCGCAGGTTAGTGTTAGCGTACGGGTTAGGATTAGGGGAAGGGTGAGGTTAAGACATCGGGGAAGGGTTAGGGTTAGGGTTCGGACTAGGGTTAGGTTTAGGGGACGAGGACAGTTTAGGGTCCAGGTGAGGGTACGACAACGCTTTAGGTTGAGCGTACGTGTGAGGGCGCGGGTTAGTGTTAGCGTACGGGTTAGGAATAGGGGACGGGTGATGGTAAGGCTTCGGGCAAGGGTTAGAGTTTGGGTTCGGCTAGGGTTAGGGTTAAGGCATGGGGACGGTTTACGGTCCAGGTGAGGGTACGACAACGCTTTAGGGTGAGCGTACGTGTGAGGGCGCGGGTTAGTGTTAGCGTACGGGTTAGGATTAGGGGACGGGTGAGGTTAAGGCATCGGGGAAGTTTTAGGGTTCGGGTTCAGGCTAGGGTTAGGGTTAGGGGACGGGGACGGTTTAGGGTCCAGGTGAGGGTACGACAACGCTTTAGGTTGAGCGTACGTGTGAGGGCGCGGGTTAGTGTTAGTGTACGGGTTAGGAGTAGGGGACGGGTGAGGGTAAGGCTTCGGGCAAGGGTTAGGGTTAGGGTTCGGGCTAGGGTTAGGGTTAGGGCACGGGGACGGTTTAGGGTCCAGGTGAGGGTACGACAACGCTTTAGGGTGAGCGTACGTGTGAGGGTGCGGGTTAGTGTTAGCGTACGGGTTAGGAGTAGGGGACGGGTGAGGGTAAGGCTTCGGGGAAGGGTTAGAGTTAGGGTTCGGGCTAGGGTTAGGGTTAGGGGACGGGGACGGTTTAGGGTCCAGGTGAGGGTAGGACAACGCTTTAGGGTGAGCGTACGTGTGAGGGCACGGGTTAGTGTTAGCGTACGGGTTAGGATTAGGGGACGGGTGAGGGTAAGGCTTCGGGGAAGGGTTAGGGTTAGGGTTCGGGCTAGGGTTAGGGTTAGGGGACGGGGACGGTTTAGGGTCAAGGTGCGGATATGACAACGCTTTAGGGTGAGTGTACGTGTGAGGGCGCGGGTTAGTGTTAGCGTACGGGTTAGGATTAGGGAACGGGTGAGTGTAAGGCTTCTGGGAAAGGTTAGCTTTAGGGTTCGGGCTAGGGTTAGGGTTAGGGGACGGGGACGGTTTAGGGTCCAGCTGAGGGTACGACAACGCTTTAGGGTGAGCGTACGTGTGAGGGCGCAGGTTAGTGTTAGCGTACGGGTTAGGATTAGGGGAAGGGTGAGGTTAAGACATCGGGGAAGGGTTAGGGTTAGGGTTCGGACTAGGGTTAGGTTTAGGGGATGAGGACAGTTTAGGGTCCAGGTGAGGGTACGACAACGCTTTAGGTTGAGCGTACGTGTGAGGGCATGGGTTAGTGTTAGCGTACGGGTTAGGAATAGGAGACGGGTGATGGTAAGGCTTCGGGCAAGGGTTAGAGTTTGGGTTCGGCTAGGGTTAGGGTTAAGGCACGGGGACGGTTTACGGTCCAGGTGAGGGTACGACAACGCTTTAGGGTGAGCGTACGTGTGAGGGCGCGGGTTAGTGTTAGCGTACGGGTTAGGATTAGGGGACGGGTGAGGTTAAGGCATCGGGGAAGTGTTAGGGTTCGGGTTCGGGCTAGGGTTAGAGTTAGGGGACGGGGATGGTTTAGGGTCCAGGTGAGGGTACGACAACGCTTTAGGTTGAGCGTACGTGTGAGGGCGCGGGTTAGTGTTAGTGTACGGGTTAGGAGTAGGGGACGGGTGAGGGTAAGGCTTCGGGCAAGGGTTAGGGTTAGGGTTCGGGCTAGGGTTAGGGTTAGGGGACGAGGACGGTTTAGGGTCCAGGTGAGGGTACGACAACGCTTTAGGTTGAGCGTACGTGTGAGGGCGCGGGTTAGTGTTAGCGTACGGGTTAAGAATAGGGGACGGGTGAGGGTAAGGCTTCGGGCAAGGGTTAGAGTTAGGGTTCGGGTTAGGGTTAGGGTTAGGGCACGGGGACGGTTTAGGGTCCAGGTGAGGGTACGACAACGCTTTAGGGTGAGCGTATGTGTGAGGGTGCGGGTTAGTGTTAGCGTACGGGTTAGGAGTAGTGGACGGGTGAGGGTAAGGCTTCGGGGAAGGGTTAGGGTTAGGGTTCGGGCTAGGGTTACGGTTAGGGGACGGGGACAGTTTAGGGTCCAGGTGAGGGTACGACAACGCTTTAGGGTGAGCGTACGTGTGAGGGCACGGGTTAGTGTTAGCGTACGGTTTAGGATTAGGGGACGGGTGAGGGTAAGGCTTCGGGGAAGTGTTGGGGTTAGGGTTCGGGCTAAGGTTAGTGTTACGGGACGTGGGTGGTTTAGGGTCCAGGTGAGGGTACGACAACGCTTTAGGTTGAGCGTACGTTTGAGGGCGCGGGTTAGTGTTAGCGTACGGGTTAGGATTAGGGGTCGGGTGAGGGTAAGGCTTCGGGGAAGGGTTAGGGTAAGGGTTCGGGCTAGGGTTACGGTTAGGTGACGGGGACGATTTAGGGTCCAGGTGAGGGTACGACAACGCTTTAGGGTGAGCATACGTGTGAGGGGGAGGGTTAGTGTTAGCGTACGGGTTAGGATTAGGGGACGGGTGAGGGTAATTCTTCGGGGAAGGGTTAAGGTTAGGGTTCGGGCTAGGGTTAGGGTTACGGGACGGGGACGGTTTAGGGTCCAGGTGAGGGTACGACAATGCTTTTGGGTGAGCGTACGTGTGAGGGCGCGGGTTAGTGTTAGCGTACGGGTTAGGATTAGGGGCCGGGTGAGGGTAAGGCTTCGGGGAAAGATTAGGGTTATGGTTCGGGTTAGGGTTAGGGTTAGAGGACGGGGTCGGTTTAGGGTCCAGGTGAGGGTACGACAACGCTTTACGGTGAGCGTACGTGTGAGGGCGCGGGTTAGTGTTAGTGTACGGGTTAGGATTAGGGGACGGGTGAGTGTAAGGCTTCGTGGAAGGGTTAGGGTTAGGGTTCGGGTTAGGGTTAGGGTTAGGGGACGGGGAAGTTTTAGGGTCCAGGTGAGGGTACGACAACGTTTTAGGGTGAGGGTACGTGTGAGGGCACGGGTTAGTGTTAGCGTACGGGTTAGGTTTAGGGGACGGGTGAGCGTAAAGCTTTAGGGAAAGGTTAGGGTTATGGTTCGTTTTAGGGTTAGGGTTAGGGGACGGGGACGCTTTAGGGTCCAGGTGAGGGTACGACAACGCTTTACGGTGAGCTACGTGTGAGGGCGCGGGTTAGTGTTAGTGTACGGGTTAGGATTAGGGGACGGGTGAGGGTAAGGCTTCGGGGAAGGGTTAGGGTTAGGGTTCGGGCTAGGGTTAGGGTTAGGGGAAGGGGACGGTTTAGGGTCCAGGTGAGGGTACGACAGCGCTTTTGGGTGAGCGTACGTGTGAGGGCGCGGGTTAGTGTTAGCGTACGGGTTAGCATTAGGGGACGGGTGAGGGTAAGGCTTCAGGGAAGGGTTAGGGTTAGGGTTCGGGCTAGGGTTAGGATTAGGGGACGGGGATGCTTTAGGGTCGAGGTGAGGGTACAACAATGCTTTACGGTGAGCATACGTGTGAGGGCACTGGTTAGTGTTAGCGTACGTGTTAGGATTAGGGGACGGGTGAGGGTAAGGCTTCGGGGAAGTGTTAGGGTTAGGGTTCGGGCTAGGGTTAGGGTTAGGGGATGGGGAAGGTTTACGGTCCAGGAGAGGGCACGACAACGCTTTAGGGTGAGCGTACGTGTGAGGGCGCGGGTTAGTGTTAGCGTACGGGTTAGGATTAGGGAACGGGTGAGTGTAAGGCTTCTGGGAAAGGTTAGCTTTAGGGTTCGGGCTAGGGTTAGGGTTAGGGGACGGGGACGGTTTAGGGTCCAGCTGAGGGTACGACAACGCTTTAGGGTGAGCGTACGTGTGAGGGCGCAGGTTAGTGTTAGCGTTCGGGTTAGGATTAGGGGAAGGGTGAGGTTAAGACATCGGGGAAGGGTTAGGGTTAGGGTTCGGGCTAGGGTTAGGGTTAGGGGACGAGGACGGTTTAGGGTCCAGGTGAGGGTATGACAACGCTTTAGGTTGAGCGTACGTGTGAGGGCGCGGGTTAGTGTTAGCGTACGGGTTAGGAATAGGGGACGGGTGATGGTAAGGCTTCGGGCAAGGGTTAGAGTTTGGGTTCGGCTAGGGTTAGGGTTAAGGCACGGGGACGGTTTACGGTCCAGGTGAGGGTACGACAACGCTTTAGGGTGAGCGTACGTGTGAGGGCGCGGGTTAGTGTTAGCGTACGGGTTAGGATTAGGGGACGGGTGAGGTTAAGGCATCGGGGAAGTTTTAGGGTTCGGGTTCAGGCTAGGGTTAGGGTTAGGGGACGGGGACGGTTTAGGGTCCAGGTGAGGGTACGACAACGCTTTAGGTTGAGCGTACGTGTGAGGGCGCGGGTTAGTGTTAGTGTACGGGTTAGGAGTAGGGGACGGGTGAGGGTAAGGCTTCGGGCAAGGGTTAGGGTTAGGGTTCGGGCTAGGGTTAGGGTTAGGGCACGGGGACGGTTTAGGGTCCAGGTGAGGGTACGACAACGCTTTAGGGTGAGCGTACGTGTGAGGGTGCGGGTTAGTGTTAGCGTACGGGTTAGGAGTAGGGGACGGGTGAGGGTAAGGCTTCGGGGAAGGGTTAGAGTTAGGGTTCGGGCTAGGGTTAGGGTTAGGGGACGGGGACGGTTTAGGGTCCAGGTGAGGGTAGGACAACGCTTTAGGGTGAGCGTACGTGTGAGGGCACGGGTTAGTGTTAGCGTACGGGTTAGGATTAGGGGACGGGTGAGGGTAAGGCTTCGGGGAAGGGTTAGGGTTAGGGTTCGGGCTAGGGTTAGGGTTAGGGGACGGGGACGGTTTAGGGTCAAGGTGCGGATATGACAACGCTTTAGGGTGAGTGTACGTGTGAGGGCGCGGGTTAGTGTTAGCGTACGGGTTAGGATTAGGGAACGGCTGAGTGTAAGGCTTCTGGGAAAGGTTAGCTTTAGGGTTCGGGCTAGGGTTAGGGTTAGGGGACGGGGACGGTTTAGGGTCCAGCTGAGGGTACGACAACGCTTTAGGGTGAGCGTACGTGTGAGGGCGCAGGTTAGTGTTAGCGTACGGGTTAGGATTAGGGGAAGGGTGAGGTTAAGACATCGGGGAAGGGTTAGGGTTAGGGTTCGGACTAGGGTTAGGTTTAGGGGACGAGGACAGTTTAGGGTCCAGGTGAGGGTACGACAACGCTTTAGGTTGAGCGTACGTGTGAGGGCGCGGGTTAGTGTTAGCGTACGGGTTAGGAATAGGGGACGGGTGATGGTAAGGCTTCGGGCAAGGGTTAGAGTTTGGGTTCGGCTAGGGTTAGGGTTAAGGCATGGGGACGGTTTACGGTCCAGGTGAGGGTACGACAACGCTTTAGGGTGAGCGTACGTGTGAGGGCGCGGGTTAGTGTTAGCGTACGGGTTAGGATTAGGGGACGGGTGAGGTTAAGGCATCGGGGAAGTTTTAGGGTTCGGGTTCAGGCTAGGGTTAGGGTTAGGGGACGGGGACGGTTTAGGGTCCAGGTGAGGGTACGACAACGCTTTAGGTTGAGCGTACGTGTGAGGGCGCGGGTTAGTGTTAGTGTACGGGTTAGGAGTAGGGGACGGGTGAGGGTAAGGCTTCGGGCAAGGGTTAGGGTTAGGGTTCGGGCTAGGGTTAGGGTTAGGGCACGGGGACGGTTTAGGGTCCAGGTGAGGGTACGACAACGCTTTAGGGTGAGCGTACGTGTGAGGGTGCGGGTTAGTGTTAGCGTACGGGTTAGGAGTAGGGGACGGGTGAGGGTAAGGCTTCGGGGAAGGGTTAGAGTTAGGGTTCGGGCTAGGGTTAGGGTTAGGGGACGGGGACGGTTTAGGGTCCAGGTGAGGGTAGGACAACGCTTTAGGGTGAGCGTACGTGTGAGGGCACGGGTTAGTGTTAGCGTACGGGTTAGGATTAGGGGACGGGTGAGGGTAAGGCTTCGGGGAAGGGTTAGGGTTAGGGTTCGGGCTAGGGTTAGGGTTAGGGGACGGGGACGGTTTAGGGTCAAGGTGCGGATATGACAACGCTTTAGGGTGAGTGTACGTGTGAGGGCGCGGGTTAGTGTTAGCGTACGGGTTAGGATTAGGGAACGGGTGAGTGTAAGGCTTCTGGGAAAGGTTAGCTTTAGGGTTCGGGCTAGGGTTAGGGTTAGGGGACGGGGACGGTTTAGGGTCCAGCTGAGGGTACGACAACGCTTTAGGGTGAGCGTACGTGTGAGGGCGCAGGTTAGTGTTAGCGTACGGGTTAGGATTAGGGGAAGGGTGAGGTTAAGACATCGGGGAAGGGTTAGGGTTAGGGTTCGGACTAGGGTTAGGTTTAGGGGATGAGGACAGTTTAGGGTCCAGGTGAGGGTACGACAACGCTTTAGGTTGAGCGTACGTGTGAGGGCATGGGTTAGTTTTAGCGTACGGGTTAGGAATAGGAGACGGGTGATGGTAAGGCTTCGGGCAAGGGTTAGAGTTTGGGTTCGGCTAGGGTTAGGGTTAAGGCACGGGGACGGTTTACGGTCCAGGTGAGGGTACGACAACGCTTTAGGGTGAGCGTACGTGTGAGGGCGCGGGTTAGTGTTAGCGTACGGGTTAGGATTAGGGGACGGGTGAGGTTAAGGCATCGGGGAAGTGTTAGGGTTCGGGTTCGGGCTAGGGTTAGAGTTAGGGGACGGGGATGGTTTAGGGTCCAGGTGAGGGTACGACAACGCTTTAGGTTGAGCGTACGTGTGAGGGCGCGGGTTAGTGTTAGTGTACGGGTTAGGAGTAGGGGACGGGTGAGGGTAAGGCTTCGGGCAAGGGTTAGGGTTAGGGTTCGGGCTAGGGTTAGGGTTAGGGGACGAGGACGGTTTAGGGTCCAGGTGAGGGTACGACAACGCTTTAGGTTGAGCGTACGTGTGAGGGCGCGGGTTAGTGTTAGCGTACGGGTTAAGAATAGGGGACGGGTGAGGGTAAGGCTTCGGGCAAGGGTTAGAGTTAGGGTTCGGGTTAGGGTTAGGGTTAGGGCACGGGGACGGTTTAGGGTCCAGGTGAGGGTACGACAACGCTTTAGGGTGAGCGTATGTGTGAGGGTGCGGGTTAGTGTTAGCGTACGGGTTAGGAGTAGTGGACGGGTGAGGGTAAGGCTTCGGGGAAGGGTTAGGGTTAGGGTTCGGGCTAGGGTTACGGTTAGGGGACGGGGACAGTTTAGGGTCCAGGTGAGGGTACGACAACGCTTTAGGGTGAGCGTACGTGTGAGGGCACGGGTTAGTGTTAGCGTACGGTTTAGGATTAGGGGACGGGTGAGGGTAAGGCTTCGGGGAAGTGTTGGGGTTAGGGTTCGGGCTAAGGTTAGTGTTACGGGACGTGGGTGGTTTAGGGTCCAGGTGAGGGTACGACAACGCTTTAGGTTGAGCGTACGTTTGAGGGCGCGGGTTAGTGTTAGCGTACGGGTTAGGATTAGGGGTCGGGTGAGGGTAAGGCTTCGGGGAAGGGTTAGGGTAAGGGTTCGGGCTAGGGTTACGGTTAGGTGACGGGGACGATTTAGGGTCCAGGTGAGGGTACGAGAACGCTTTAGGGTGAGCATACGTGTGAGGGGGAGGGTTAGTGTTAGCGTACGGGTTAGGATTAGGGGACGGGTGAGGGTAATTCTTCGGGGAAGGGTTAAGGTTAGGGTTCGGGCTAGGGTTAGGGTTACGGGACGGGGACGGTTTAGGGTCCAGGTGAGGGTACGACAATGCTTTTGGGTGAGCGTACGTGTGAGGGCGCGGGTTAGTGTTAGCGTACGGGTTAGGATTAGGGGCCGGGTGATGGTAAGGCTTCGGGGAAAGATTAGGGTTATGGTTCGGGTTAGGGTTAGGGTTAGAGGACGGGGTCGGTTTAGGGTCCAGGTGAGGGTACGACAACGCTTTACGGTGAGCGTACGTGTGAGGGCGCGGGTTAGTGTTAGTGTACGGGTTAGGATTAGGGGACGGGTGAGTGTAAGGCTTCGTGGAAGGGTTAGGGTTAGGGTTCGGGCTAGGATTAGGGTTAGGGGAAGGGGACGGTTTAGGGTCCAGGTGAGGGTACGACAGTGCTTTTGGGTGAGCGTACATGTGAGGGCACGGGTTAGTGTTAGTGTACGGGTTAGGATTAGGGGACGGGTGAGGGTAAGGCTTCGGGGAAGGGTTAGGGTTAAAGTTCGGGCTAGGGTTAGGGTTCGAGGACGGGGACGGTTTAGGATCCAGGTGAGGGTACGACAACGCTTTAGGGTGAGCGTACGTGTGAGGGCACGGGTTAGTGTTAGCGTACGGGTTAGGATTAGGGGCCGGGTGAGAGTAAGGCTTTGGGGAAGGGTTAGGGTTAGGGTTCGGGCTAGGGTTAGGGTTAGGGGACGGGGACGGTTTAGGGTCCAGGTGAGGGTACGACAACGTTTTAGGGTGAGCGTACGTGTGAGGGCACGGGTTAGTGTTAGCGTACGGGTTAGGATTAGGGGACGGGTGAGCGTAAGGCTTCAGGGAAAGGTTAGGGTTATGGTTCGGGTTAGGGTTAGGGTTAGGGGACGGGGTCTGTTTAGGGTCCAGGTGAGGGTACGACAACGCTTTACGGTGAGCGTACGTGTGAGGGCGCGGGTTAGTGTACGGGTTTGGATTAGGGGACGGGTGAGGGTAAGGCTTCGTGGAAGGGTTACGGTTAGGGTTCGGGCTAGGGTTAGGTTTAGGGGAAGGGGACGGTTTAGGGTCCAGGTGACGGTACGACTGCGCTTTTTGGTGAGCGTACGTGTGAGGGCGCGGGTTAGTGTTAGCGTACGGTTTAGGATTAGGGGACGGGTGAGTGTAAGGCTTCGTGGAAGGCTTAGGGTTAGGGTTCGGGCTAGGGTTATGGTTAGGGGAAGGGGACGGTTTAGGGTCCAGGTGAGGGTACGACAGCGCTTTTGGGTGAGCGTACGTGTGAGGGCGCGAGTTAGAGTTAGCGTACGGGTTAGCATTAGGGTACGGGTGAGGGTAAGGCTTCAGGGAAGGGTTAGGTTTAGGGTTCAGGCTATTGTTAGGGTAAGGGGACGGGGACGGTTTAGGGTCCAGGTGAGGGTACGACAACGCATTAGGGTGAGCGTACCTGTGAGGGCACGGGTTAGTGTTAGCGTACGGGTTAGGATTAGGGGACGGGTGAGGGTAAGGCTTCGGGGAAGGGTTAGGGTTAAAGTTCGGGCTAGGGTTAGGGTTCGAGGACGGGGACGGTTTAGGGTCCAGGTGAGGGTACGACAACGCTTTAGGGTGAGCGTACGTGTGCGGGCGCGGGTTAGTGTTAGCGTACAGTTTAGGATTAGGGGACGGGTGAGGGTAAGGCTTCGGGGAAGGGTTAGGGTTAGGGTTCGGGCTAGGGTTAGGGTTAGGGGACGGGGACGGTTTAGGGTCAAGGTGCGGATATGACAACGCTTTAGGGTGAGTGTACGTGTGAGGGCGCGGGTTAGTGTTAGCGTACGGATTAGGATTAGGGGACGGGTGAGTGTAAGGCTTCTGGGAAAGGTTAGCTTTAGGGTTCGGGCTAGGGTTAGGTTTAGGGGACGGGGACGGTTTAGGGTGCAGCTGAGGGTACGACAACGCTTTAGGGTGAGCGTACGTGTGAGGGCGCAGGTTAGTGTTAGCGTATGGGTTAGGATTAGGGGAAGGGTGAGGTTAAGACATCGGGGAAGGGTTAGGGTTAGGGTTAGGTTTCGGTCTAGGGTTAGGGTTAGGGGACGAGAACGGTTTAGGGTCCAGGTGAGGGTACGACAACGCTTTAGGTTGAGCGTACGTGTGAGGGCGCGGGTTAGTGTTAGCGTACGGGTTAGGAAAAGGGGAGGGGTGATGGTAAGGCTTCGGGCAAGGGTTAGAGTTTGGGTTCGGCTAGGGTTAGGGTTAAGGCACGGGGACGGTTTACGGTCCAGGTGAGGGTACGACAACGCTTTAGGGTGAGCGTACGTGTGAGGGCGCGGGTTAGTGTTAGCGTACGGGTTAGGATTAGGGGACGGGTGAGGTTAAGGCATCGGGGAAGTTTTAGGGTTCGGGTTCAGGCTAGGGTTAGGGTTAGGGGACGGGGACGGTTTAGGGTCCAGGTGAGGGTACGACAACGCTTTAGGTTGAGCGTACGTGTGAGGGCGCGGGTTAGTGTTAGTGTACGGGTTAGGAGTAGGGGACGGGTGAGGGTAAGGCTTCGGGCAAGGGTTAGGGTTAGGGTTCGGGCTAGGGTTAGGGTTAGGGCACGGGGACGGTTTAGGGTCCAGGTGAGGGTACGACAACGCTTTAGGGTGAGCGTACGTGTGAGGGTGCGGGTTAGTGTTAGCGTACGGGTTAGGAGTAGGGGACGGGTGAGGGTAAGGCTTCGGGGAAGGGTTAGAGTTAGGGTTCGGGCTAGGGTTAGGGTTAGGGGACGGGGACGGTTTAGGGTCCAGGTGAGGGTAGGACAACGCTTTAGGGTGAGCGTACGTGTGAGGGCACGGGTTAGTGTTAGCGTACGGGTTAGGATTAGGGGACGGGTGAGGGTAAGGCTTCGGGGAAGGGTTAGGGTTAGGGTTCGGGCTAGGGTTAGGGTTAGGGGACGGGGACGGTTTAGGGTCAAGGTGCGGATATGACAACGCTTTAGGGTGAGTGTACGTGTGAGGGCGCGGGTTAGTGTTAGCGTACGGGTTAGGATTAGGGAACGGGTGAGTGTAAGGCTTCTGGGAAAGGTTAGCTTTAGGGTTCGGGCTAGGGTTAGGGTTAGGGGACGGGGACGGTTTAGGGTCCAGCTGAGGGTACGACAACGCTTTAGGGTGAGCGTACGTGTGAGGGCGCAGGTTAGTGTTAGCGTACGGGTTAGGATTAGGGGAAGGGTGAGGTTAAGACATCGGGGAAGGGTTAGGGTTAGGGTTCGGACTAGGGTTAGGTTTAGGGGATGAGGACAGTTTAGGGTCCAGGTGAGGGTACGACAACGCTTTAGGTTGAGCGTACGTGTGAGGGCATGGGTTAGTGTTAGCGTACGGGTTAGGAATAGGAGACGGGTGATGGTAAGGCTTCGGGCAAGGGTTAGAGTTTGGGTTCGGCTAGGGTTAGGGTTAAGGCACGGGGACGGTTTACGGTCCAGGTGAGGGTACGACAACGCTTTAGGGTGAGCGTACGTGTGAGGGCGCGGGTTAGTGTTAGCGTACGGGTTAGGATTAGGGGACGGGTGAGGTTAAGGCATCGGGGAAGTGTTAGGGTTCGGGTTCGGGCTAGGGTTAGAGTTAGGGGACGGGGATGGTTTAGGGTCCAGGTGAGGGTACGACAACGCTTTAGGTTGAGCGTACGTGTGAGGGCGCGGGTTAGTGTTAGTGTACGGGTTAGGAGTAGGGGACGGGTGAGGGTAAGGCTTCGGGCAAGGGTTAGGGTTAGGGTTCGGGCTAGGGTTAGGGTTAGGGGACGAGGACGGTTTAGGGTCCAGGTGAGGGTACGACAACGCTTTAGGTTGAGCGTACGTGTGAGGGCGCGGGTTAGTGTTAGCGTACGGGTTAAGAATAGGGGACGGGTGAGGGTAAGGCTTCGGGCAAGGGTTAGAGTTAGGGTTCGGGTTAGGGTTAGGGTTAGGGCACGGGGACGGTTTAGGGTCCAGGTGAGGGTACGACAACGCTTTAGGGTGAGCGTATGTGTGAGGCTGCGGGTTAGTGTTAGCGTACGGGTTAGGAGTAGTGGACGGGTGAGGGTAAGGCTTCGGGGAAGGGTTAGGGTTAGGGTTCGGGCTAGGGTTACGGTTAGGGGACGGGGACAGTTTAGGGTCCAGGTGAGGGTACGACAACGCTTTAGGGTGAGCGTACGTGTGAGGGCACGGGTTAGTGTTAGCGTACGGTTTAGGATTAGGGGACGGGTGAGGGTAAGGCTTCGGGGAAGTGTTGGGGTTAGGGTTCGGGCTAAGGTTAGTGTTACGGGACGTGGGTGGTTTAGGGTCCAGGTGAGGGTACGACAACGCTTTAGGTTGAGCGTACGTTTGAGGGCGCGGGTTAGTGTTAGCGTACGGGTTAGGATTAGGGGTCGGGTGAGGGTAAGGCTTCGGGGAAGGGTTAGGGTAAGGGTTCGGGCTAGGGTTACGGTTAGGTGACGGGGACGATTTAGGGTCCAGGTGAGGGTACGACAACGCTTTAGGGTGAGCATACGTGTGAGGGGGAGGGTTAGTGTTAGCGTACGGGTTAGGATTAGGGGACGGGTGAGGGTAATTCTTCGGGGAAGGGTTAAGGTTAGGGTTCGGGCTAGGGTTAGGGTTACGGGACGGGGACGGTTTAGGGTCCAGGTGAGGGTACGACAATGCTTTTGGGTGAGCGTACGTGTGAGGGCGCGGGTTAGTGTTAGCGTACGGGTTAGGATTAGGGGCCGGGTGAGGGTAAGGCTTCGGGGAAAGATTAGGGTTATGGTTCGGGTTAGGGTTAGGGTTAGAGGACGGGGTCGGTTTAGGGTCCAGGTGAGGGTACGACAACGCTTTACGGTGAGCGTACGTGTGAGGGCGCGGGTTAGTGTTAGTGTACGGGTTAGGATTAGGGGACGGGTGAGTGTAAGGCTTCGTGGAAGGGTTAGGGTTAGGGTTCGGGTTAGGGTTAGGGTTAGGGGACGGGGAAGTTTTAGGGTCCAGGTGAGGGTACGACAACGTTTTAGGGTGAGGGTACGTGTGAGGGCACGGGTTAGTGTTAGCGTACGGGTTAGGTTTAGGGGACGGGTGAGCGTAAAGCTTTAGGGAAAGGTTAGGGTTATGGTTCGTTTTAGGGTTAGGGTTAGGGGACGGGGACGCTTTAGGGTCCAGGTGAGGGTACGACAACGCTTTACGGTGAGCTACGTGTGAGGGCGCGGGTTAGTGTTAGTGTACGGGTTAGGATTAGGGGACGGGTGAGGGTAAGGCTTCGGGGAAGGGTTAGGGTTAGGGTTCGGGCTAGGGTTAGGGTTAGGGGAAGGGGACGGTTTAGGGTCCAGGTGAGGGTACGACAGCGCTTTTGGGTGAGCGTACGTGTGAGGGCGCGGGTTAGTGTTAGCGTACGGGTTAGCATTAGGGGACGGGTGAGGGTAAGGCTTCAGGGAAGGGTTAGGGTTAGGGTTCGGGCTAGGGTTAGGATTAGGGGACGGGGATGCTTTAGGGTCGAGGTGAGGGTACAACAATGCTTTACGGTGAGCATACGTGTGAGGGCACTGGTTAGTGTTAGCGTACGTGTTAGGATTAGGGGACGGGTGAGGGTAAGGCTTCGGGGAAGTGTTAGGGTTAGGGTTCGGGCTAGGGTTAGGGTTAGGGGATGGGGAAGGTTTACGGTCCAGGAGAGGGCACGACAACGCTTTAGGGTGAGCGTACGTGTGAGGGCGCGGGTTAGTGTTAGCGTACGGGTTAGGATTAGGGAACGGGTGAGTGTAAGGCTTCTGGGAAAGGTTAGCTTTAGGGTTCGGGCTAGGGTTAGGGTTAGGGGACGGGGACGGTTTAGGGTCCAGCTGAGGGTACGACAACGCTTTAGGGTGAGCGTACGTGTGAGGGCGCAGGTTAGTGTTAGCGTTCGGGTTAGGATTAGGGGAAGGGTGAGGTTAAGACATCGGGGAAGGGTTAGGGTTAGGGTTCGGGCTAGGGTTAGGGTTAGGGGACGAGGACGGTTTAGGGTCCAGGTGAGGGTATGACAACGCTTTAGGTTGAGCGTACGTGTGAGGGCGCGGGTTAGTGTTAGCGTACGGGTTAGGAATAGGGGACGGGTGATGGTAAGGCTTCGGGCAAGGGTTAGAGTTTGGGTTCGGCTAGGGTTAGGGTTAAGGCACGGGGACGGTTTACGGTCCAGGTGAGGGTACGACAACGCTTTAGGGTGAGCGTACGTGTGAGGGCGCGGGTTAGTGTTAGCGTACGGGTTAGGATTAGGGGACGGGTGAGGTTAAGGCATCGGGGAAGTTTTAGGGTTCGGGTTCAGGCTAGGGTTAGGGTTAGGGGACGGGGACGGTTTAGGGTCCAGGTGAGGGTACGACAACGCTTTAGGTTGAGCGTACGTGTGAGGGCGCGGGTTAGTGTTAGTGTACGGGTTAGGAGTAGGGGACGGGTGAGGGTAAGGCTTCGGGCAAGGGTTAGGGTTAGGGTTCGGGCTAGGGTTAGGGTTAGGGCACGGGGACGGTTTAGGGTCCAGGTGAGGGTACGACAACGCTTTAGGGTGAGCGTACGTGTGAGGGTGCGGGTTAGTGTTAGCGTACGGGTTAGGAGTAGGGGACGGGTGAGGGTAAGGCTTCGGGGAAGGGTTAGAGTTAGGGTTCGGGCTAGGGTTAGGGTTAGGGGACGGGGACGGTTTAGGGTCCAGGTGAGGGTAGGACAACGCTTTAGGGTGAGCGTACGTGTGAGGGCACGGGTTAGTGTTAGCGTACGGGTTAGGATTAGGGGACGGGTGAGGGTAAGGCTTCGGGGAAGGGTTAGGGTTAGGGTTCGGGCTAGGGTTAGGGTTAGGGGACGGGGACGGTTTAGGGTCAAGGTGCGGATATGACAACGCTTTAGGGTGAGTGTACGTGTGAGGGCGCGGGTTAGTGTTAGCGTACGGGTTAGGATTAGGGAACGGCTGAGTGTAAGGCTTCTGGGAAAGGTTAGCTTTAGGGTTCGGGCTAGGGTTAGGGTTAGGGGACGGGGACGGTTTAGGGTCCAGCTGAGGGTACGACAACGCTTTAGGGTGAGCGTACGTGTGAGGGCGCAGGTTAGTGTTAGCGTACGGGTTAGGATTAGGGGAAGGGTGAGGTTAAGACATCGGGGAAGGGTTAGGGTTAGGGTTCGGACTAGGGTTAGGTTTAGGGGACGAGGACAGTTTAGGGTCCAGGTGAGGGTACGACAACGCTTTAGGTTGAGCGTACGTGTGAGGGCGCGGGTTAGTGTTAGCGTACGGGTTAGGAATAGGGGACGGGTGATGGTAAGGCTTCGGGCAAGGGTTAGAGTTTGGGTTCGGCTAGGGTTAGGGTTAAGGCATGGGGACGGTTTACGGTCCAGGTGAGGGTACGACAACGCTTTAGGGTGAGCGTACGTGTGAGGGCGCGGGTTAGTGTTAGCGTACGGGTTAGGATTAGGGGACGGGTGAGGTTAAGGCATCGGGGAAGTTTTAGGGTTCGGGTTCAGGCTAGGGTTAGGGTTAGGGGACGGGGACGGTTTAGGGTCCAGGTGAGGGTACGACAACGCTTTAGGTTGAGCGTACGTGTGAGGGCGCGGGTTAGTGTTAGTGTACGGGTTAGGAGTAGGGGACGGGTGAGGGTAAGGCTTCGGGCAAGGGTTAGGGTTAGGGTTCGGGCTAGGGTTAGGGTTAGGGCACGGGGACGGTTTAGGGTCCAGGTGAGGGTACGACAACGCTTTAGGGTGAGCGTACGTGTGAGGGTGCGGGTTAGTGTTAGCGTACGGGTTAGGAGTAGGGGACGGGTGAGGGTAAGGCTTCGGGGAAGGGTTAGAGTTAGGGTTCGGGCTAGGGTTAGGGTTAGGGGACGGGGACGGTTTAGGGTCCAGGTGAGGGTAGGACAACGCTTTAGGGTGAGCGTACGTGTGAGGGCACGGGTTAGTGTTAGCGTACGGGTTAGGATTAGGGGACGGGTGAGGGTAAGGCTTCGGGGAAGGGTTAGGGTTAGGGTTCGGGCTAGGGTTAGGGTTAGGGGACGGGGACGGTTTAGGGTCAAGGTGCGGATATGACAACGCTTTAGGGTGAGTGTACGTGTGAGGGCGCGGGTTAGTGTTAGCGTACGGGTTAGGATTAGGGAACGGGTGAGTGTAAGGCTTCTGGGAAAGGTTAGCTTTAGGGTTCGGGCTAGGGTTAGGGTTAGGGGACGGGGACGGTTTAGGGTCCAGCTGAGGGTACGACAACGCTTTAGGGTGAGCGTACGTGTGAGGGCGCAGGTTAGTGTTAGCGTACGGGTTAGGATTAGGGGAAGGGTGAGGTTAAGACATCGGGGAAGGGTTAGGGTTAGGGTTCGGACTAGGGTTAGGTTTAGGGGATGAGGACAGTTTAGGGTCCAGGTGAGGGTACGACAACGCTTTAGGTTGAGCGTACGTGTGAGGGCATGGGTTAGTTTTAGCGTACGGGTTAGGAATAGGAGACGGGTGATGGTAAGGCTTCGGGCAAGGGTTAGAGTTTGGGTTCGGCTAGGGTTAGGGTTAAGGCACGGGGACGGTTTACGGTCCAGGTGAGGGTACGACAACGCTTTAGGGTGAGCGTACGTGTGAGGGCGCGGGTTAGTGTTAGCGTACGGGTTAGGATTAGGGGACGGGTGAGGTTAAGGCATCGGGGAAGTGTTAGGGTTCGGGTTCGGGCTAGGGTTAGAGTTAGGGGACGGGGATGGTTTAGGGTCCAGGTGAGGGTACGACAACGCTTTAGGTTGAGCGTACGTGTGAGGGCGCGGGTTAGTGTTAGTGTACGGGTTAGGAGTAGGGGACGGGTGAGGGTAAGGCTTCGGGCAAGGGTTAGGGTTAGGGTTCGGGCTAGGGTTAGGGTTAGGGGACGAGGACGGTTTAGGGTCCAGGTGAGGGTACGACAACGCTTTAGGTTGAGCGTACGTGTGAGGGCGCGGGTTAGTGTTAGCGTACGGGTTAAGAATAGGGGACGGGTGAGGGTAAGGCTTCGGGCAAGGGTTAGAGTTAGGGTTCGGGTTAGGGTTAGGGTTAGGGCACGGGGACGGTTTAGGGTCCAGGTGAGGGTACGACAACGCTTTAGGGTGAGCGTATGTGTGAGGGTGCGGGTTAGTGTTAGCGTACGGGTTAGGAGTAGTGGACGGGTGAGGGTAAGGCTTCGGGGAAGGGTTAGGGTTAGGGTTCGGGCTAGGGTTACGGTTAGGGGACGGGGACAGTTTAGGGTCCAGGTGAGGGTACGACAACGCTTTAGGGTGAGCGTACGTGTGAGGGCACGGGTTAGTGTTAGCGTACGGTTTAGGATTAGGGGACGGGTGAGGGTAAGGCTTCGGGGAAGTGTTGGGGTTAGGGTTCGGGCTAAGGTTAGTGTTACGGGACGTGGGTGGTTTAGGGTCCAGGTGAGGGTACGACAACGCTTTAGGTTGAGCGTACGTTTGAGGGCGCGGGTTAGTGTTAGCGTACGGGTTAGGATTAGGGGTCGGGTGAGGGTAAGGCTTCGGGGAAGGGTTAGGGTAAGGGTTCGGGCTAGGGTTACGGTTAGGTGACGGGGACGATTTAGGGTCCAGGTGAGGGTACGAGAACGCTTTAGGGTGAGCATACGTGTGAGGGGGAGGGTTAGTGTTAGCGTACGGGTTAGGATTAGGGGACGGGTGAGGGTAATTCTTCGGGGAAGGGTTAAGGTTAGGGTTCGGGCTAGGGTTAGGGTTACGGGACGGGGACGGTTTAGGGTCCAGGTGAGGGTACGACAATGCTTTTGGGTGAGCGTACGTGTGAGGGCGCGGGTTAGTGTTAGCGTACGGGTTAGGATTAGGGGCCGGGTGATGGTAAGGCTTCGGGGAAAGATTAGGGTTATGGTTCGGGTTAGGGTTAGGGTTAGAGGACGGGGTCGGTTTAGGGTCCAGGTGAGGGTACGACAACGCTTTACGGTGAGCGTACGTGTGAGGGCGCGGGTTAGTGTTAGTGTACGGGTTAGGATTAGGGGACGGGTGAGTGTAAGGCTTCGTGGAAGGGTTAGGGTTAGGGTTCGGGCTAGGATTAGGGTTAGGGGAAGGGGACGGTTTAGGGTCCAGGTGAGGGTACGACAGTGCTTTTGGGTGAGCGTACATGTGAGGGCACGGGTTAGTGTTAGTGTACGGGTTAGGATTAGGGGACGGGTGAGGGTAAGGCTTCGGGGAAGGGTTAGGGTTAAAGTTCGGGCTAGGGTTAGGGTTCGAGGACGGGGACGGTTTAGGATCCAGGTGAGGGTACGACAACGCTTTAGGGTGAGCGTACGTGTGAGGGCACGGGTTAGTGTTAGCGTACGGGTTAGGATTAGGGGCCGGGTGAGAGTAAGGCTTTGGGGAAGGGTTAGGGTTAGGGTTCGGGCTAGGGTTAGGGTTAGGGGACGGGGACGGTTTAGGGTCCAGGTGAGGGTACGACAACGTTTTAGGGTGAGCGTACGTGTGAGGGCACGGGTTAGTGTTAGCGTACGGGTTAGGATTAGGGGACGGGTGAGCGTAAGGCTTCAGGGAAAGGTTAGGGTTATGGTTCGGGTTAGGGTTAGGGTTAGGGGACGGGGTCTGTTTAGGGTCCAGGTGAGGGTACGACAACGCTTTACGGTGAGCGTACGTGTGAGGGCGCGGGTTAGTGTACGGGTTTGGATTAGGGGACGGGTGAGGGTAAGGCTTCGTGGAAGGGTTACGGTTAGGGTTCGGGCTAGGGTTAGGTTTAGGGGAAGGGGACGGTTTAGGGTCCAGGTGACGGTACGACTGCGCTTTTTGGTGAGCGTACGTGTGAGGGCGCGGGTTAGTGTTAGCGTACGGTTTAGGATTAGGGGACGGGTGAGTGTAAGGCTTCGTGGAAGGCTTAGGGTTAGGGTTCGGGCTAGGGTTATGGTTAGGGGAAGGGGACGGTTTAGGGTCCAGGTGAGGGTACGACAGCGCTTTTGGGTGAGCGTACGTGTGAGGGCGCGAGTTAGAGTTAGCGTACGGGTTAGCATTAGGGTACGGGTGAGGGTAAGGCTTCAGGGAAGGGTTAGGTTTAGGGTTCAGGCTATTGTTAGGGTAAGGGGACGGGGACGGTTTAGGGTCCAGGTGAGGGTACGACAACGCATTAGGGTGAGCGTACCTGTGAGGGCACGGGTTAGTGTTAGCGTACGGGTTAGGATTAGGGGCCGGGTGAGGGTAAGGCTTCGGGGAAAGATTAGGGTTATGGTTCGGGTTAGGGTTAGGGTTAGAGGACGGGGTCGGTTTAGGGTCCAGGTGAGGGTACGACAACGCTTTACGGTGAGCGTACGTGTGAGGGCGCGGGTTAGTGTTAGTGTACGGGTTAGGATTAGGGGACGGGTGAGTGTAAGGCTTCGTGGAAGGGTTAGGGTTAGGGTTCGGGCTAGGATTAGGGTTAGGGGAAGGGGACGGTTTAGGGTCCAGGTGAGGGTACGACAGTGCTTTTGGGTGAGCGTACATGTGAGGGCACGGGTTAGTGTTAGTGTACGGGTTAGGATTAGGGGACGGGTGAGGGTAAGGCTTCGGGGAAGGGTTAGGGTTAAAGTTCGGGCTAGGGTTAGGGTTCGAGGACGGGGACGGTTTAGGATCCAGGTGAGGGTACGACAGTGCTTTTGGGTGAGCGTACGTGTGAGGGCGCGAGTTACTGTTAGCGTACGGGTTAGCATTAGGGTACGGGTGAGGGTAAGGCTTCAGGGAAGGGTTAGGTTTAGGGTTCAGGCTAGTGTTAGGGTAAGGGGACGGGGACGGTTTAGGGTTCAGGTGAGGGTACGACAACGCTTTAGGGTGAGCGTACCTGTGAGGGCACGGGTTAGTGTTAGTGTACGGGTTAGGATTAGGGGACGGGTGAGGGTAAGGCTTCGGGGAAGGGTTAGGGTTAAAGTTCGGGCTAGGGTTAGGGTTCGAGGACGGGGACGGTTTAGGATCCAGGTGAGGGTACGACAACGCTTTAGGGTGAGCGTACGTGTGCGGGCACGGGTTAGTGTTAGCGTACAGTTTAGGATTAGGGGACGGGTGAGGGTAAGGCTTCGGGGAAGGGTTAGGGTTAGGTTTCGGGCTAGGGTTAGGGTTAGGGGATGGGGACGGTTTAGGGTCAAGGTGCGGATATGACAACGCTTTAGGGTGAGTGTACGTGTGAGGGCGCGGGTTAGTGTTAGCGTACGGGTTAGGATTAGGGGACGGGTGAGTGTAAGGCTTCTGGGAAAGGTTAGCTTTAGGGTTCGGGCTAGGGTTAGGGTTTGGGGACGGGGACGGTTTAGGGTCCAGGTGAGGGTACAACAACGCTTTAGGTTGAGCGTACGTGTGAGGGCCCAGGTTACTGTTAGCGTACGGGTTAGGATTAGGGGACGGGTGAGGGTAAGGCTTCGGGGAAGGGTTAGGGTTAGGGTTCAGGCTAGGTTTAGGGTTAGGGGACGAAGACGGTTTAGGGTCCAGGTGAGGGTACAACAACGCTTTAGGTTGAGCGTACGTGTGAGGGCGCGGGTTAGTTTTAGCGTACGGGTTAGGATTAGTGGACAGGTGAGGGTAAGGCTTCGGGCAAGGGTTAGGGTTAGGGTTCGGGCTAGGGTTAGGTTTAGGGGACGGGGACGGTTTAGGGTCCAGCTGAGGGTACGACAACGCTTTAGGGTGAGCGTACGTGTGAGGGCGCAGGTTAGTGTTAGCGTACGGGTTAGGATTAGGGGAAGGGTGAGGTTAAGACATCGGGGAAGGGTCAGGGTTAGGGTTAGGTTTCGGGCTAGGGTTAGAGTTAGGGGATGGGGACGGTTTAGGGTCCAGGTGAGGGTACGACAACGCTTTAGGGTGAGCGTACGTGTGAGGGCACGGGTTAGTGTTAGCGTACGGTTTAGGATTAGGGGACGGGTGAGGGTAAGGCTTCGGTAAAGGGTTAAGGTTAGGGTTCGGGCTAAGGTTAGGGTTAGGGGACGTGGGTGGTTTAGGGTCCAGGTGAGGGTACGACAACGCTTTAGGTTGAGCGTACGTGTGAGGGCGCGGGTTAGTGTTAGCGTACGGGTTAGGAATAGGGGACGGGTGCGGGTAAGGCTTCGGGCAAGGGTTAGAGTTAGGGTTCGGGCTAGGCTTAGTGTTAGGGCACGGGGACGGTTTAGGGTCGAAGTGAGGGTATGACAACGCTTTAGGGTGAGCATACGTGTGAGGGCGCGGGTTAGTGTTAGCGTACGGGTTAGGATTAGGGGACGGATGAGAGAAAGGCTTCGGGGAAGGGTTAGGGTTAGGGTTCGGGCTAGGGTTAGTGTTAGGGGACGGCGACGGTTTAGGGTCCAGGTGAGGGTACGACAACACTTTAGTGTGAGCGTACGTGTTAGGGCGCGGGTTAGTGTTAGCTTACGGGTTAGGATTACGGGCCGGGTGAGAGTAAGGCTTCGGGGAAGGGTTAGGGTTAGGGTTCGGGCTAGGGTTAGGGTTAGGGGACGGGGACAGTTTAGGGTGCAGGTGAGGGTACGACAACGTTTTAGGGTGAGCGTACGTGTGAGGGCACGGGTTAGTGTTAGCGTACGGGTTAGGATTAGGGGACGGGTGAGCGTAAGGCTTCAGGGAAAGGTTAGGGTTATGGTTCGGGTTAGGGTTAGGGTTAGGGGACGGGGTCGGTTTAGAGTCCAGGTGAGGGTACGACAACGCTTTACGGTGAGCGTACGTGTGAGGGCGCGGGTTAGTGTACGGGTTTGGATTAGGGGACGGGTGAGGGTAAGGCTTCGTGGAAGGGTTAGGGTTAGGTTTCGGGCTAGGGTTAGGGTTAGGGGAAGGGGACGGTTTAGGGTCCAGGTGACGGTACGACAGCGCTTTTCGGTGAGCGTACGTGTGAGGGCGCGGGTTAGTGTTAGCGTACGGGTTAGGATTAGGGGCCGGGTGAGGGTAAGGCTTCGGGGAAAGATTAGGGTTATGGTTCGGGTTAGGGTTAGGGTTAGGGGACGGGGTCGGTTTAGGGTCCAGGTGAGGGTACGACAACGCTTTACGGTGAGCGTACGTGTGAGGGCGCGGGTTAGTGTTAGTGTACGGGTTAGGATTAGGGGACGGGTGAGTGTAAGGCTTCGTGGAAGGGTTAGGGTTAGGGTTCGGGCTAGGGTTACGGTTAGGGGAAGGGGACGGTTTAGGGTCCAGGTGAGGGTACGACAGCGCTTTTGGGTGAGCGTACGTGTGAGGGCGCGAGTTAGTGTTAGCGTACGGGTTAGCATTAGGGTACGGGTGAGGGTAAGGCTTCAGGGAAGGGTTAGGTTTAGGGTTCAGGCTATTGTTAGTGTAAGGGGACGGGTACGGTTTAGGGTCCAGGTGAGGGTACGACAACGCTTTAGGGTGAGCGTACGTGTGCGGGCGCGGGTTAGTGTTAGCGTACATTTTAGGATTAGGGGACGGGTGAGGGTAAGGCTTCGGGGAAGGGTTAGGGTTAGGGTTCGGGCTAGGGTTAGGGTTAGGGGACGGGGACGGTTTAGGGTCAAGGTGCGGATATGACAACGCTTTAGGGTGAGTGTACGTGTGAGGGCGCGGGTTAGTGTTAGCGTACGGGTTAGGATTAGGGGAAGGGTGAGGGTAATTCTTCGGGGAAGGGTTAAGGTTAGGGTTCGGGCTAGGGTTAGGGTTACGGGACGGGGACGGGTTAGGGTCCAGGTGAGGGTACTACAATGCTTTAGGGTGAGCGTACGTGTGAGGGCGCGGGTTAGTGTTAGCGTACGGTTTAGGTTTAGGGGACGGGTGAGGGTAAGGCTTCGGGGAAGGGTTAGGGTTAGGGGTCGGGCTAAGGTTAGGGTTAGGTGACGGGGACGGTTTAGAATCCAGGTGAGGGTAAGACAAGGCTTTAGGTTGAGCGTACGTTTGAGGGCGTGTGTTAGTGTTAGCGTACGGGTTAGTTTTAGGGGACGGGTGAGGGTAAGGCTTCTGGGAAAGGTTAGCTTTAGGGTTCGGGCTAGGGTTAGGGTTAGGGGACGGGGACGGTTTAGGGTCCAGCTGAGGGTACGACAACGCTTTAGGGTGAGCGTACGTGTGAGGGCGCAGGTTAGTGTTAGCGTACGGGTTAGGATTACGGGAAGGGTGAGGTTAAGATATCGGGGAAGGGTTAGGGTTATGGTTCGGGCTAGGGTTAGGGTTAGGGGACGAGGACGGTTTAGGGTCCAGGTGAGGGTACGACAACGCTTTAGGTTGAGCGTACGTGTGAGGGTGCGGGTTAGTGTTAGCGTACGGGTTAGGAGTAGGGGACGGGTGATGGTAAGGCTTCGGGGAAGGGTTAGAGTTTGGGTTCAGCTAGGGTTAGGGTTAAGGCACGGGGACGGTTTACGGTCCAGGTGAGGGTACGACAACGCTTTAGGGTGAGCGTACGTGTGAGGGCGCGGGTTAGTGTTAGCGTACGGGGTAGGTTTAGGGGATGGGTGAGGTTAAGGCATCGGGGAAGTGTTCGGGTTCGGGTTCGGGCTAGGGTTAGGATTAGGGGACGGGGACGGTTTAGGGTCCAGGTGAGGGTACGACAACGATTTAGGGTGAGCGTACGTGTGAGGGCCCGGGTTAGTGTTAGCGTACGGGTTAGGATTAGGGGACGGGTGAGGGTAAGGCTTCAGGGAAGGGTTAGGGTTAGGGTTCGGGCTAGGTTTAGGGTTAGGGGACGAGGACGGTTTAGGGTCCAGGTGAGGGTACGACAACGCTTTAGGTTGAGCGTACGTGTGAGGGCGCGGGTTAGTTTTAGCGTATGGGTTAGGATTAGTGGACGGGTGTGTGTAAGGCTTCGGGCAAGGGTTAGGGTTAGGGTTCGGGCTAGGGTTAGGTTTAGGGGACGGGGACGGTGTAGGGTCCAGCTGAGGGTACGACAACGCTTTAGGGTGAGCGTACGTGTGAGGGCGCAGGTTAGTGTTAGCGTACGGGTTAGCATTAGGGGAAGGGTGAGGTTAAGACATCGGGGAAGGGTTAGGGTTAGGGTTAGGTTTCGGGCTAGGGTTAGGGTTAGGGGACGAGGACGGTTTAGGGTCCAGGTGAGGGTACGACAAGGCTTTAGGGTGAGCATACGTGTGAGGGCGCAGGTTAGTGTTAGCATACGGGTTAGGATTAGGGGACGAGTGAGGTTAAGACATCGGGGAAGTGTTAGGGTTAGGGTTCGGGCTAGAGTTAGGGTTAGGGGACGAGGACGGTTTAGGGTCCAGGTGAGGGTACGACAACGCTTTAGGTTGAGCGTACGTGTGAGGGTGCGGGTTAGTGTTAGTGTATGGGTTAGGAATAGGGGACGGGTGATGGTAAGGCTTCGGGCAAGGGTTAGAGTTTGGGTTCGGGCTAGGGTTAGAGTTAGGGCACGGGGACGGTTTAGGGTCCAGGTGAGGGTACGACAACGCTTTAGGGTGAGCGTACGTGTGAGGGTGCGGGTTAGTGTTAGCGTAAGGGTTAGGATTAGGGGACAGGTGAGGTTAAGGCATCGGGGAAGGGTTAGGGTTCGGGTTCGGTCTAGGGTTAGGGGACGGGGACGGTTTAGGGTCCAGGTGAGGGTACGACAACGCTTTAGGTTGAGCGTACGTGCGAGGGCGTGGGTTAGTGTTAGCGTACGGGTTAGGAGTAGGGGACGGGTGAGGGTAAGGCTTCGGGCAAGGGTTAGGGTTAGGGTTCGGGCTAGGGTTAGGGTCAGGGGACGGGGACGGTTTAGGGTCCAGTTGAGGGTACGACAACGCTTTAGGGTGAGCGTACATGTGAGGGCACGGGTTAGTGTTAGCGTACGGTTTAGGATTAGGGGACGTGTGAGGGTAAGGCTTCGGGGAAGGGTTAGGGTTAGGGTTCGGGCTAAGTTTAGGGTTAGGGTACGGGGATGGTTTAGGGTCCAGGTGAGGGTACGACAACACTTTAGGTTGAGCGAACGTTTGAGGGCGTGGGTTAGTGTTAGCGTACGGGTTAGGATTAGGGGACGGGTGAGGGTAAGGCTTCGGGGAAGGTTTAGGGTTAAGGTTCGGGCTAGGGTTAGGGTTAGGGGACGGGGACGGTTTAGGGTCCAGGTGAGGGTACGACAACGCTTTAGGGTGAGCATACTTGTGAGGGCACGGGTTAGTGTTAGCGTACGGGTTAGGATTAGGGGACGGGTGAGGGAAAGGCTTCGGGGAAGGGTTAGGGTAAGGGTTCGGGCTACTGTTAGGGTTAGGTGACGGGGACGATTTAGGGTCCAGGTGAGGGTACGACAACGCTTTAGGGTGAGCATACGTGTGAGGGTGCGGGTTAGTGTTAGCGTACGGTTTAGGATTAGGGGACGGGTGAGGGTAAGGCTTCGGGGAAGGGTTAGGGTTAGGGTTCGGGCTAGGGTTAGGGTTAGGGTACGGGGACGGTTTAGGGTGCAAGTGAGGGTACGACAACGCTTTAGGGTGAGCGTACCTGTGAGGGCGCGGGTTAGTGTTAGCGTACGGGTTAGGATTAGGGGACGGGTGAGGGTAAGGCTTCGGGGAAGGGTTAGGGTTAGGGTTCGGGCTAGGGTTAGGGTTAGGGGACGGGGACGGTTTAGGGTCCAGGTGAGGGTACGACAACACATTAGGGTGAGCGTACCTGTGAGGGTGTGGGTTAGTGTTAGCGTACGAGTTAGGAGTAGGGGACGGGTGAGGGTAAGGCTTCGGGGAAGGGTTAGGGTTAGGGTTCGGGCTAGGGTTAGAGTTAGGGGACAGGGACGTTTTAGGGTCCAGGTGAGGGTACGACAACGCTTTAGGGTGAGCATACTTGTGAGGGCACGGGTTAGTGTTAGCGTACGGGTTAGGATTAGGGGACGGGTGAGGGTAAGGCTTCGGGGAAGGGTTAGGGTAAGGGTTCGGTCTAGGGTTATGGTTAGGTGATGGGGACGATTTAGGGTCCAGGTGAGGGTACGACAACGCTTTAGGGTTAGCATACGTGTGAGGGTGCGGGTTAGTGTTAGCGTACGGGTTAGGATTAGGGGACGGGTGAGGGTAAGGCTTCGGGGAAGGGTTAGGGTTAGGGTTCGGGCTAGGGTTAGGGTTAGGGGACGGGGACGGTTTAGGGTGCAGGTGAGGGTACGACAACGCTTTAGGGTGAGCGTACGTGTGAGGGCGCGGGTTAGTGTTAGCGTACGGGTTAGGATTGGGGAAGGGTGAGGGTAAGGCTTCGGGGAAGCGTTAGGTTTAAGGTTCGGGCTAGGGTTAGGGTTAGGGGACGGGGACGGTTTAGGTTCCAGGTGAGGGTACGACAACGCTTTAGGGGGAGCGTACGTGTGAGAGCGCGTGTTAATGTCAGCGTACGGGTTAGGATTATGGGACGGGTGAGGGTCAGGCTTCAGGGTAGTGTTAGGTTTAGGGTTCCTGCTAGGGTTAGGGTTAGGGGACGGGGACGGTTTAGGGTCCAGGTGAGGGTACGACAACGCTTTAGGGTGAGCGTTCGTATGAGGGCACAATTTAGTGTTATCGTACGGGTTAGGATTAGGTGACGGGTGAGGGTAAGGCTTCGGGGAAGGGTTAGGGTTAGGGTTCGGGCTAGGTTTAGGGTTAGTGGCAAGGACGGTTTAGGGTCCAGGTGAGGTTACGACAACGTTTTAGGTTGAGTGTACGTGTGAGGGCGCGGGTTAGTTTTAGCGTACGGGTTAGGATTAGTGGACGGGTGAGGGTAAGGCTTCGGGCAAGGGTTAGGGTTAGGGTTCGGGCTAGGGTTAGGTTTAGGGGACGGGGACGGTTTAGGGTGCAGCTGAGGGTACGACAAGGCTTTAGGGTGAGCGTACGTGTGAGGGCGCAGGTTAGTGTTAGCATACGGGTTAGGATTAGGGGACGAGTGAGGTTAAGACATCGGGGAAGTGTTAGGGTTAGGGTTCGGGCTAGGGTTAGGGTTAGGTGACGAGGACGGTT
Source organism: Globicephala melas (assembly GCF_963455315.2). Lineage (NCBI taxonomy): Eukaryota > Metazoa > Chordata > Mammalia > Artiodactyla > Delphinidae > Globicephala > Globicephala melas. Next base: position 110,933,127 of record NC_083317.1, on the reverse strand, counting down.
TAGGGTCCAGGTGAGGGTACGACAACGCTTTAGGTTGAGCGTACGTGTGAGGGCGCGGGTTAGTTTTAGCGTATGGGTTAGGAATAGGGGATGGGTGATTGTAAGGCTTCGGGCAAGGGTTAGAGTTTGGGTTCGGGCTAGGGTTAGGGTTAGGGCACGGGGACGGTTTAGGGTCCAGGTGAGGGTACGACAACGCTTTAGGGTGAGCGTACGTGTGAGGGCGCAGGTTAGTGTTATCGTAAGGGTTAGGATAAGGGGGCGGGTGAGGTTAAGGCATCGGGGAAGGGTTAGGGTTCGGGTTCGGTCTAGGGTTAGGGGACGGGGACTGTTTAGGGTCCAGGTGAGGGTACGACAACGCTTTAGGTTGAGCGTACGTGTGAGGGCGCGGGTTAGTGTTAGCGTACAGGTTAGGAGTAGAGGACGGGTGAGGGTAAGGCTTCGGGCAAGGGTTAGGGTTAGGGTTAGGTTTCGGGCTAGGGTTAGGGTTAGGGGACAAGGACGGTTTAGGGTCCAGTTGAGGGCACGACAACGCTTTAGGTTGAGCATACGTGTGAGGGCGCGGGTTAGTTTTAGCGTACGGGTTAGGATTAGTGGACAGGTGAGTGTAAGGCTTCGGGCAAGTGTTAGGGTTAGGGTTCGGGCTAGGGTTAGGTTTAGGGGACGGGGACGGTTTAGGGTCCAGCTGAGGGTACGACAACGCTTTAGGGTGAGCGTACGTGTGAGGGCGCAGATTAGTGTTAGCGTACGGGTTAGGATTAGGGGAAGGGTGAGGTTAAGACATCGGGGAAGGGTTAGGGTTAGGGTTAGGTTTCGGGCTAGGGTTAGGGTTAGGGGACGAGGACGGTTTAGGGTCCAGGTGAGGGTACGACAATGCTTTAGGTTGAGCGTACCTGTGAGGGTGCGGGTTAGTGTTAGCGTACGAGTTAGGAGTAGGGGACGGGTGAGGGTAAGGCTTCGGGGAAGGGTTAGGGTTAGGGTTCGGGCTAGGGTTAGGGTTAGGGGACGGGGACGGTTTAGGGTCCAGGTGAGGGTACGACAACGCTTTAGGGTGAGCGTACGTGTGAGGGCACGGGTTAGTGTTAGCGTACAGTTTAGGATTAGGGGACGGGTGAGGGTAAGGCTTCGGGGAAGGGTTAAGGTTAGGGTTCGGGCTAAGGTTAGGGTTAGTGGACGTGGGTGGTTTAGGGTCCAGGTGAGGGTACGACAACGCTTTAGGTTGAGCGTACGTGTGAGGGCGCGGGTTAGTGTTAGCGTACGGGGTAGGATTAGGGGACGGCTGAGGGTAAGGCTTCGGGGAAGGGTTAGGTTTAAGGTTCGGGCTAGGGTTAGGGTTAGGGGACGGGGACGGTTTAGGGTCCAGGTGAGGGTACGACAACGCTTTAGGGTGAGCATACTTGTGAGGGCACGGGTTAGTGTTAGCGTACGGGTTAGGATTAGGGGACGGGTGAGGGTAAGGCTTCGGGGAAGGGTTAGGGTTAGGGTTCGTGCTAGGGTTAGGGTTAGGGGACGGGGACGGTTTAGGGTGCAGGTGAGGGTACGACAACGCTTTAGGGTGAGCGTACGTGTGAGGGCGCGGTTTAGTGTTAGCGTACGGGTTAGGATTAGGGGACGGGTGAGGGTAAGGCTTCGGGGAAGGGTTAGGTTTAAGGTTCGGGCTAGGGTTAGGGTTAGGGGACGGGGACGGTTTAGGGTCCAGGTTAGGGTACGACAACGCTTTAGGGGGAGCGTACGTGTGAGAGCGCGTGTTAATGTCAGCGTACGGGTTAGGATTATGGGACGGGTGAGGGTCAGGCTTCGGGGTAGTGTTAGGTTTAGGGTTCCGGCTAGGGTTAGGGTTAGGGGACGGGGACGGTTTAGGGTCCAGGTGAGGGTACGACAACGCTTTAGGGTGAGCGTTCGTATGAGGGCACAATTTAGTCTTAGCGTACGGGTTAGGGTTAGGTGACGGGTGAGGGTAAGGCTTCGGGGAAGGGTTAGGGTTAGGGTTCGGGCTAGGTTTAGGGTTAGGGGCAAGGACGGTTTAGGGTCCAGGTGAGGTTACGACAACGCTTTAGGTTGAGTGTACGTGTGAGGGCGCGGGTTAGTTTTAGCGTACGGGTTAGGATTAGTGGACGGGTTAGTGTAAGGCTTCGGGCAAGTGTTAGGGTTAGGGTTCGGGCTAGGGTTAGGTTTAGGGGACGGGGACTGTTTAGGGTCCAGGTGAGGGTACGACAACGCTTTAGGTTGAGCGTACGTGTGAGGGCGCGGGTTAGTGTTAGCGTATGGGTTAGGAATAGGGGACGGGTGATGGTAAGGCTTCGGGCAAGGGTTAGAGTTTGGGTTCGGGCTAGGGTTAGGGTTAGGGCACGGGGACGGTTTAGTGTCCAGGTGAGGGTACGACAACGCTTTAGGGTGAGCGTACGTGTGAGGGCGCAGGTTAGTGTTAGCGTAAGTGTTAGGATAAGGGGGCGGGTGAGGTTAAGGCATCGGGGAAGGGTTAGGGTTCGGGTTCGGTCTAGGGATAGGGGACGGGGACGGTTTAGGGTCCAGGTGAGGGTACGACAACGCTTTAGGGTGAGCCTACGTGTGAGGGCGCGGGTTAGTGTTAGCGTACGGTTTAGGTTTAGGGGACGGGTGAGTGTAAGGCTTCGGGGAAGGGTTAGGGTTAAGGTTCGGGCTAAGGTTAGGGTTAGGTGACGGGGACGGTTTAGGGTCCAGGTGAGGGTACAACAAGTCTTTAGGTTGAGCGTACTTTTGAGGGTGCGGGTTAGTGTTAGCGTACGGGTTAGGATTAGGGGACGGGTGAGGGTAAGGCTTAGGGTAAGGGTTAGGTGTAAGGTTCGGGCTAGGGTTAGGGTTAGGGGAGGGGGACGTTTTAGGGTCCAGGTGAGGGTACGACAACGCTTTAGGGTGAGCGTACGTGTGAGGGCTCGGGTTAGTGTTAGCGTACGGGTTAGGATTAGGGGACGGGTGAGGGTAAGGCTTCTGGGAAGTGTTAGGGTTAGGGTTCCGGCTAGGGTTAGGGTTAGGGGACGGGGACGGTTTAGGGTCCAGGTGAGGGTACGACAACGCTTTAGGGTGAGCGTACGTGTGAGGGCGTGGGTTAGTGTTAGCGTACGGGTTAGGATTATGGGACGGGTGAGGGTAAGGCTTCGGGGAAGGTTTAGGGTTAGGGTTCGGGCTAGGGTTAGGGTTAGGGGACGAGGACGGTTTAGGGTCCAGGTGAGGGTACGACAACGCTTTAGGGTGAGCGTACGTGTGCGGGCACGGGTTAGTGTTAGCGTACGGGTTAGGATTATTGGACGGGTGAGGGTAAGGCTTCGGGCAAGGGTTAGGGTTAGGGTTCGGGCTAGGGTTAGTTTTATGGGACCGGGACGGTTTAGGGTCCAGCTGAGGGTACGACAACGCTTTAGGGTGAGCGTACGTGTGAGGGCGCAAGTTAGTGTTAGCGTACGGGTTAGGATTAGGGGACGGGTGAGGTTAAGGCATCGGGGAAGGGTTAGGGTTCGGGTTCGGTCTAGGGTTAGGGGACGGGGACGGTTTAGGGTCCAGGTGAGGGTACGACAACGCTTTAGGTTGAGCGTACGTGTGAGGGCGCGGGTTAGTGTTAGCGTACGGGTTAGGAGTAGCGGACGGGTGAGGGTAAGGCTTCGGGCAAGGGTTAGGGTTAGGGTTCGGGCTAGGGTTAGGGTTAGGGGACGGGGACGGTTTAGGGTCCAGGTGAGGGTACGACAACGCTTTAGGGTGAGCGTACGTGTGAGGGCACGGGTTAGTGTTAGCGTACGGTTTAGGATTAGGGGACGGGTGAGGGTAAGGCTTCGGGGAAGGTTTAGGGTTAAGGTTCGGGCTAGGGTTAGGGTTAGGGGACGCTGATGGTTTAGGGTCCAGGTGAGGGTACGACAACGCTTTAGGGTGAGCATACTTGTGAGGGCACGGGTTAGTGTTAGCGTACGGGTTAGGATTAGGGGACGGGTGAGGGTAAGGCTTCGGGGAAGGTTTAGGGTTAGGGTTCGGGCTAGGGTTAGTGTTAGGGTACGGGGACGGTTTAGGGTGCAAGTGAGGGTACGACAACGCTTTAGGGTGAGCGTACGTGTGAGGGCGCGGGTTAGTGTTAGCGTACGGGTTAGGATTAGGGGACGGGTGAGGGTAAGGGTTCGGGGAAGGGTTAGGGTTAGGGTTCGGGCTAGGGTTAGGGTTAGGGGACGGGGACGGTTTAGGGTCCAGGTGAGGGTACGACAACACTTTAGGGTGAGCGTACGTGTGAGGGCGTGGGTTAGTGTTAGCGTACGTGTTAGGATTAGGGGACGGGTGAGGGTAAGGCTTCCGTGAAGGGTTAGGGTTAGGGTTCGGGCTAGGGTTAGGGTTAGCGGACGGGGACGGTTTAGGGTCCAGGTGAGGGTACGACAACGCTTTAGGGTGAGCGTACGTGTGAGGGCGCGGGTTAGTGTTAGCGTACGGTTTAGGTTTAGGGGACGGGTGAGGGTAAGGCTTCGGGGAAGGGTTAGGTTTAGGGTTCGGGCTAAGGTTAGGGTTAGGTGACGCGGACGGTTTAGGGTCCAGGTGAGGGTACGACAAGTCTTTAGGTTGAGCGTACGTTTGAGGGCGCGGGTTAGTGTTAGCGTACGGGTTAGGATTAGGGGACGGGTGAGGGTAAGGCTTAGGGGAAGGGTTAGGTGTAAGGTTCGGGCTAGGGTTAGGGTTAGGGGAGGGGGACGTTTTAGGGTCCAGGTGAGGGTACGACAACGCTTTAGGGTGAGCGTACGTGTGAGGGCTCGGGTTAGTGTTAGCGTACGGGTTAGGATTAGGGGACGGGTGAGGGTAAGGCTTCGGGGAAGGTTTAGGGTTAGGGTTCGGGCTAGGGTTAGGGTTAGGGGACGGGGACGGTTTAGGGTCCAGGTGAGGGTACGACAACGCTTTAGGGTGAACGTACGTGTGAGGGCGTGGGTTAGTGTTAGCGTACGGGTTAGGATTAGGGGACGGGTGAGGGTAAGGCTTCGGGGAAGGTTTAGGGTTAGGGTTCGGGCTAGGGTTAGGGTTAGGGGACGAGGACGGTTTAGGGTCCAGCTGAGGGTATGACAATGCTTTAGGGTGAGCGTACGTGTGAGGGCGCAGGTTAGTGTTAGCGTACGGGTTAGGATTAGGGGACGGGTGAGGTTAAGACATCGGGGAAGGGTTAGAGTTAGGGTTCGGGCTAGGGTTAGAATTTGGGTTCGGGCTAGGGTTAGGGTTAGGGCATGGGGACGGTTTAGGGTCCAGGTGAGTGTACGACAACGCTTTAGGGTGTGTGTACGTGTGAGGGCGCGGGTTAGTGTTAGCGTACGGGTTAGGAGTAGGGGACGGGTGAAGGTAAGGCTTCGGGCAAGGGTTAGGGTTAGGGTTCGGGCTAGGGTTAGGGTTAGGGGACGGGGACGGTTTAGGGTCCAGGTGAGGGTACGACAACGCTTTAGGGTGAGCGTACGTGTGCGGGCACGGGTTAGTGTTAGTGTACGGTTTAGGATTAGGGGACGGGTGAGGGTAAGGCTTCGGGGAAGGGTTAGGTTTAGGGTTCGGGCTAGGGTTAGGGTTAGGGGACGGGGACGGTTTAGGGTGCAGGTGAGGGTACGACAACGCTTTAGGGTGAGCGTACGTGTGAGGGCGCGGGTTAGTGTTAGCGTACGGGTTAGGATTAGCGGACGGGTGAGGGTAAGGCTTCGGGGAAGGGTTAGGGTTAGGGTTCGGGCTAGGGTTAGGGTTAGGGTACGGGGACGGTTTAGGGTGCAAGTGAGGGTACGACAACGCTTTAGGGTGAGCGTACGTGTGAGGGCGTGTGTTAGTGTTAGCGTACGGGTTAGGATTAGGGGACGGGTGAGGGTAAGGCTTCGGGGAAGGGTTAGGGTTAGGGTTCGGGCTAGGGTTAGGGTTAGGGGACGGGGACGGTTTAGGGTCCAGGTGAGGGTACGACAACACTTTAGGGTGAACGTAGGTGTGAGGGCGCGGGTTAGTGTTAGCGTACGGGTTAGGATTAGGGGACGGGTGAGGGTAAGGCTTCCGGGAAGGGTTAGGGTTAGGGTTCGGGCTAGGGTTAGGGTTAGGGGACGGGGACGGTTTAGGGTCCAGGTGAGGGTACGACAACGCTTTAGGGTGAGCCTACGTGTGAGGGCGCGGGTTAGTGTTAGCGTACGGTTTAGGTTTATGGGACGGGTGAGTGTAAGGCTTCAGGGAAGGGTTAGGGTTAGGGTTCGGGCTAAGGTTAGGGTTAGGTGACGGGGACGGTTTAGGGTCCAGGTGAGGGTACGACAAGTCTTTAGGTTGAGCGTACGTTTGAGGGCGCGGGTTAGTGTTAGCGTACGGGTTAGGATTAGGGGAAGGGTGAGGTTAAGACATCGGGGAAGGGTTAGGGTTAGGGTTAGGTTTCGGGATAGGGTTAGGGTTAGGGGACGAGGACGGTTTAGGGTCCAGGTGAGGGTACGACAACGCTTTAGGTTGAGTGTACCTGTGAGGGTGCGGTTTAGTGTTAGCGTACGAGTTAGGAGTAGGGGACGGGTGAGGGTAAGGCTTCGGGGAAGGGTTAGGGTTAGGGTTCGGGCTAGGGTTAGGGTTAGGGGATGGGGACGGTTTAGGGTCCAGGTGAGGGTACGACAACGCTTTAGGGTGAGCGTACGTGTGAGGGCACGGGTTAGTGTTAGCGTACAGTTTAGGATTAGGGGACGGGTGAGGGTAAGGCTTCGGGGAAGGGTTAAGGTTAGGGTTCGGGCTAAGGTTAGGGTTAGTGGACGTGGGTGGTTTAGGGTCCAGGTGAGGGTACGACAACGCTTTAGGTTGAGCGTACGTGTGAGGGCGCGGGTTAGTGTTAGCGTACGGGGTAGGATTAGGGGACGGCTGAGGGTAAGGCTTCGGGGAAGGGTTAGGTTTAAGGTTCGGGCTAGGGTTAGGGTTAGGGGACGGGGACGGTTTAGGGTCCAGGTGAGGGTACGACAACGCTTTAGGGTGAGCATACTTGTGAGGGCACGGGTTAGTGTTAGCGTACGGGTTAGGATTAGGGGACGGGTGAGGGTAAGGCTTCGGGGAAGGGTTAGGGTTAGGGTTCGTGCTAGGGTTAGGGTTAGGGGACGGGGACGGTTTAGGGTGCAGGTGAGGGTACGACAACGCTTTAGGGTGAGCGTACGTGTGAGGGCGCGGGTTAGTGTTAGCGTACGGGTTAGGATTAGGGGACGGGTGAGGGTAAGGCTTCGGGGAAGGGTTAGGTTTAAGGTTCGGGCTAGGGTTAGGGTTAGGGGACGGGGACGGATTAGGGTCCAGGTTAGAGTACGACAACGCTTTAGGGGGAGCGTACGTGTGAGAGCGCGTGTTAATGTCAGCGTACGGGTTAGGATTATGGGACGGGTGACGGTCAGGCTTCGGGGTAGTGTTAGGTTTAGGGTTCCGGCTAGGGTTAGGGTTAGGGGACGGGGACGGTTTAGGGTCCAGGTGAGGGTACGACAACGCTTTAGGGTGAGCGTTCGTATGAGGGCACAATTTAGTGTTAGCGTACGGGTTAGGATTAGGTGACGGGTGAGGGTAAGGCTTCGGGGAAGGGTTAGGGTTAGGGTTCGGGCTAGGGTTAGGGTTAGGGGACGAGGACGGTTTAGGGTCCAGGTGAGGGTACGACAACGCTTTAGGTTGAGCGTACGTGTGAGGGCGCGGGTTAGTGTTAGCGTAAGGGTTAGGAATAGGGGACGGGTGATGGTAAGGCTTCGGGCAAGTGTTAGAGTTTGGGTTCGGGCTAGGTTTAGGGTTAGGGCACGGGGACGGTTTAGGGTCCAGGTGAGGGTACGACAACGCTTTAGGGTGAGCGTACGTGTGAGGGCGCGGGTTAGTGTTAGCGTAAGGGTAGGATTAGGGGACGGGTGAGGTTAAGGCATCGGGGAAGGGTTAGGGTTCGGGTTCGGTGTAGGGTTAGGGGACGGGGACGGTTTAGGGTCCAGGTGAGGGTACGACAACGCTTTAGGTTGAGCGTACGTGTGAGGGCGCGGGTTAGTGTTAGCGTACGGGTTAGGAGTAGGGGACGGGTGAGGGTAAGGCTTCGGGCAAGGGTTAGGGTTAGGGTTCGGGCTAGGGTTAGGGTTAGGGGACGGGGACGGTTTAGGGTCCAGGTGAGGGTACGACAACGCTTTAGGGTGAGCGTACGTGTGAGGGCACGGGTTAGTGTTAGCGTACGGTTTAGGATTAGGGGACGGGTGAGGGTAAGGCTTCGGGGAAGGGTTAGGGTTAGGGTTCGGGCTAAGGTTAGGGTTAGGGGACGGGGATGGTTTAGGGTCCAGGTGAGGGTACGACAACGCTTTAGGTTGAGCGTACGTTTGAGGGCGCGGGTTAGTGTTAGCGTACGGGTTAGGATTAGGGGACGGGTGAGGGTAAGGCTTCGGGGAAGGGTTAGGGTTAGGGTTCGGGCTAGGGTTAGGGTTAGGGTACGGGGACGGTTTAGGGTGCAAGTGAGGGTACGACAACGCTTTAGGGTGAGCGTACGTGTGAGGGCGCGTGTTAGTGTTAGCGTACGGGTTAGGATTAGGGGACGGGTGAGGGTAAGGCTTCGGGGAAGTGTTAGGGTTAGGGTTCGGGCTAGAGTTAGGGTTAGGGGACGGGGACGGTTTAGGGTCCAGGTGAGGGTACGACAACACTTTAGGGTGAGCGTACGTGTGAGGGCGCGGGTTAGTGTTAGCGTACGGGTTAGGATTAGGGGACGGGTGAGGGTAAGGCTTCCGGGAAGGGTTAGGGTTAGGGTTCGGGCTAGGGTTAGGGTATGGGGACGGTTTAGGGTCCAGGTGAGGGTACGACAACGCTTTAGGGTGAGCCTACGTGTGAGGGCGCGGGTTAGTGTTAGCGTACGGTTTAGGTTTAGGGGACGGGTGAGTGTAAGGCTTCGGGGAAGGGTTAGGGTTAAGGTTCGGGCTAAGGTTAGGGTTAGGTGACGGGGACGGTTTAGGGTCCAGGTGAGGGTACAACAAGTCTTTAGGTTGAGCGTACTTTTGAGGGCGCGGGTTAGTGTTAGCGTACGGGTTAGGATTAGGGGACGGGTGAGGGTAAGGCTTAGGGGAAGGGTTAGGTGTAAGGTTCGGGCTAGGGTTAGGGTTAGGGGAGGGGGACGTTTTAGGGTCCAGGTGAGGGTACGACAACGCTTTAGGGTGAGCGTACGTGTGAGGGCTCGGGTTAGTGTTAGCGTACGGGTTAGGATTAGGGGCCGGGTGAGGGTAAGGCTTCTGGGAAGGGTTAGGGTTAGGGTTCGGGGTAGGGTTAGGGTTAGGGGACGGGGACGGTTTAGGGTCCAGGTGAGGGTACGACAACGCTTTAGGGTGAGCGTACGTGTGCGGGCGCGGGTTAGTGTTAGCGTACGGGTTAGGATTATTGGACGGGTGAGGGTAAGGCTTCGGGCAAGGGTTAGGGTTAGGGTTCGGGCTAGGGTTAGTTTTATGGGACCGGGACGGTTTAGGGTCCAGCTGAGGGTACGACAACGCTTTAGGGTGAGCGTACGTGTGAGGGCGCAGGTTAGTGTTAGCGTACGGGTTAGGATTAGGGGTCGGGTGAGGTTAAGACATCGGGGAAGGGTTAGGGTTAGGGTTCGGGCTAGGGTTAGGGTTAGGGGACGAGGACGGTTTAGGGTCCAGGTGAGGGTACGACAACGCTTTAGGTTGAGCGTACGTGTGAGGGCGCGGGTTAGTGTTAGCGTACGGGTTAGGAATAGGGGACGGGTGATGGTAAGGCTTCGGGCAAGTGTTAGAGTTTGGGTTCGGGCTAGGGTTAGGGTTAGGGCACGGGGACGGTTTAGGGTCCAGGTGAGGGTACGACAACGCTTTAGGGTGAGCGTACGTGTGAGGGCGCGGGTTAGTGTTAGCGTAAGGGTAGGATTAGGGGACGGGTGAGGTTAAGGCATCGGGGAAGGGTTAGGGTTCGGGTTCGGTCTAGGGTTAGGGGACGGGGACGGTTTAGGGTCCAGGTGAGGGTACGACAACGCTTTAGGTTGAGCGTACGTGTGAGGGCGCGGGTTAGTGTTAGCGTACGGGTTAGGAGTAGGGGACGGGTGAGGGTAAGGCTTCGGGCAAGGGTTAGGGTTAGGGTTCGGGCTAGGGTTAGGGTTAGGGGACGGGGACGGTTTAGGGTCCAGGTGAGGGTACGACAACGCTTTAGGGTGAGCGTACGTGTGAGGGCACGGGTTAGTGTTAGCGTACGGTTTAGGATTAGGGGACGGGTGAGGGTAAGGCTTCGGGGAAGGTTTAGGGTTAAGGTTCGGGCTAGGGTTAGGGTTAGGGGACGCTGACGGTTTAGGGTCCAGGTGAGGGTACGACAACGCTTTAGGGTGAGCATACTTGTGAGGGCACGGGTTAGTGTTAGCGTACGGGTTAGGATTATGGGACGGGTGAGGGTAAGGCTTCGGGGAAGGGTTAGGGTAAGGGTTCGGGCTAGTGTTAGGGTTAGGTGACGGGGACGATTTAGGGTACAGGTGAGGGTACGACAACGCTTTAGGGTGAGCGTACGTGTGAGGGTGCGGGTTAGTGTTAGCGTACGGGTTAGGATTAGGGGACGGGTGAGGGTAAGGCTTCGGGGAAGGTTTAGGGTTAGGGTTCGGGCTAGGGTTAGTGTTAGGGTACGGGGACGGTTTAGGGTGCAAGTGAGGGTACGACAACGCTTTAGGGTGAGCGTACGTGTGAGGGCGCGGGTTAGTGTTAACGTACGGGTTAGGATTAGGGGACGGGTGAGGGTAAGGGTTCGGGGAAGGGTTAGGGTTAGGGTTCGGGCTAGGGTTAGGGTTAGGGGACGGGGACGGTTTAGGGTCCAGGTGAGGGTACGACAACACTTTAGGGTGAGCGTACGTGTGAGGGCGTGGGTTAGTGTTAGCGTACGTGTTAGGATTAGGGGACGGGTGAGGGTAAGGCTTCCGTGAAGGGTTAGGGTTAGGGTTCGGGCTAGGGTTAGGGTTAGCGGACGGGGACGGTTTAGGGTCCAGGTGAGGGTACGACAACGCTTTAGGGTGAGCGTACGTGTGAGGGCGCGGGTTAGTGTTAGCGTACGGTTTAGGTTTAGGGGACGGGTGAGGGTAAGGCTTCGGGGAAGGGTTAGGTTTAGGGTTCGGGCTAAGGTTAGGGTTAGGTGACGCGGACGGTTTAGGGTCCAGGTGAGGGTACGACAAGTCTTTAGGTTGAGCGTACGTTTGAGGGCGCGGGTTAGTGTTAGCGTACGGGTTAGGATTAGGGGACGGGTGAGGGTAAGGCTTAGGGGAAGGGTTAGGTGTAAGGTTCGGGCTAGGGTTAGGGTTAGGGGAGGGGGACGTTTTAGGGTCCAGGTGAGGGTACGACAACGCTTTAGGGTGAGCGTACGTGTGAGGGCTCGGGTTAGTGTTAGCGTACGGGTTAGGATTAGGGGCCGGGTGAGGGTAAGGCTTCTGGGAAGTGTTAGGGTTAGGGTTCGGGCTAGGGTTAGGGTTAGGGGACGGGGACGGTTTAGGGTCCAGGTGAGGGTACGACAACGCTTTAGGGTGAACGTTCGTGTGAGGGCGTGGGTTAGTGTTAGCGTACGGGTTAGGATTAGGGGACGGGTGAGGGTAAGGCTTCGGGGAAGGTTTAGGGTTAGGGTTCGGGCTAGGGTTAGGGTTAGGGGACGAGGACGGTTTAGGGTCCAGCTGAGGGTATGACAATGCTTTAGGGTGAGCGTACGTGTGAGGGCGCAGGTTAGTGTTAGCGTACGGGTTAGGATTAGGGGACGGGTGAGGTTAAGACATCGGGGAAGGGTTAGAGTTAGGGTTCGGGCTAGGGTTAGGGTTAGGGGACGAGGATGGTTTAGGGTCCAGGTGAGAGTACGACAGCGCTTTAGGTTGAGCGTACGTGTGAGGGCGCGGGTTAGTGTTAGCATACGGGTTAGGAATAGGGGACGGGTGATGGTAAGGCTTCGGGCAAGGGTTAGAGTTTGGGTTCGGGCTAGGGTTAGGGTTAGGTGACGGGGACGGTTTAGGGTCCAGGTGAGGGTACGACAAGTCTTTAGGTTGAGCGTACGTTTGAGGGCGCGGGTTAGTGTTAGCGTACGGGTTAGGATTAGGGGAAGGGTGAGGTTAAGACATCGGGGAAGGGTTAGGGTTAGGGTTAGGTTTCGGGCTAGGGTTAGGGTTAGGGGACGAGGACGGTTTAGGGTCCAGGTGAGGGTACGACAACGCTTTAGGTTGAGCGTACCTGTGAGGGTGCGGGTTAGTGTTAGCGTACGAGTTAGGAGTAGGGGACGGGTGAGGGTAAGGCTTCGGGGAAGGGTTAGGGTTAGGGTTCGGGCTAGGTTTAGGGTTAGGGGATGGGGACGGTTTAGGGTCCAGGTGAGGGTACGACAATGCTTTAGGGTGAGCGTACGTGTGAGGGCACGGGTTAGTGTTAGCGTATAGTTTAGGATTAGGGGACGGGTGAGGGTAAGGCTTCGGGGAAGGGTTAAGGTTAGGGTTCGGGCTAAGGTTAGGGTTAGTGGACGTGGGTGGTTTAGGGTCCAGGTGAGGGTACGACAACGCTTTAGGTTGAGCGTACGTGTGAGGGCGCGGGTTAGTGTTAGCGTACGGGGTAGGATTAGGGGACGGCTGAGGGTAAGGCTTCGGGGAAGGGTTAGGTTTAAGGTTCGGGCTAGGGTTAGGGTTAGGGGACGGGGACGGTTTAGGGTCCAGGTGAGGGTACGACAACGCTTTAGGGTGAGCATACTTGTGAGGGCACGGGTTAGTGTTAGCGTACGGGTTAGGATTAGGGGACGGGTGAGGGTAAGGCTTCGGGGAAGGGTTAGGGTTAGGGTTCGTGCTAGGGTTAGGGTTAGGGGACGGGGACGGTTTAGGGTGCAGGTGAGGGTACGACAACGCTTTAGGGTGAGCGTACGTGTGAGGGCGCGGGTTAGTGTTAGCGTACGGGTTAGGATTAGGGGACGGGTGAGTGTAAGGCTTCGGGGAAGGGTTAGGTTTAAGGTTCGGGCTAGGGTTAGGGTTAGGGGACGGGGACGGTTTAGGGTCCAGGTTAGGGTACGACAACGCTTTAGGGGGAGCGTACGTGTGAGAGCGCGTGTTAATGTCAGCGTACGGGTTAGGATTATGGGACGGGTGAGGGTCAGGCTTCGGGGTAGTGTTAGGTTTAGGGTTCCGGCTAGGGTTAGGGTTAGGGGACGGGGACGGTTTAGGGTCCAGGTGAGGGTACGACAACGCTTTAGGGTGAGCGTTCGTATGAGGGCACAATTTAGTGTTAGCGTACGGGTTAGGATTAGGTGACGGGTGAGGGTAAGGCTTCGGGGAAGGGTTAGGGTTAGGGTTCGGGCTAGGTTTAGGGTTAGGGGCAAGGACGGTTTAGGGTCCAGGTGAGGTTACGACAACGCTTTAGGTTGAGTGTACGTGTGAGGGCGTGGGTTGGTTTTAGCGTACGGGTTAGGATTAGTGGACGGGTTAGGGTAAGGCTTCGGGCAAGGGTTAGGGTTAGGGTTCGGGCTAGGGTTAGGTTTAGGGGACGGGGACTGTTTAGGGTCCAGCTGAGGGTACGACAAGGCTTTAGGGTGAGCGTACGTGTGAGGGCGCAGGTTAGTGTTAGCATACGGGTTAGGATTAGGGGACGAGTGAGGTTAAGACATCGGGGAAGGGTTAGGGTTAGGGTTCGGGCTAGGGTTAGGGTTAGGGGAGGAGGACGGTGTAGGGTCCAGGTGAGGGTACGACAACGCTTTAGGTTGAGCGTACGTGTGAGGGCGCGGGTTAGTGTTAGCGTATGGGTTAGGAATAGGGGACGGGTGATGGTAAGGCTTCGGGCAAGGGTTAGAGTTTGGGTTCGGGCTAGGGTTAGGGTTAGGGCACGGGGACGGTTTAGTGTCCAGGTGAGGGTATGACAACGCTTTAGGGTGATTGTACGTGTGAGGGCGCAGGTTAGTGTTAGCGTAAGGGTTAGGATAAGGGGGCGGGTGAGGTTAAGGCATCGGGGAAGGGTTAGGTTTCGGGTTCGGTCTAGGGATAGGGGACGGGGACGGTTTAGGGTCCAGGTGAGGGTACGACAACGCTTTAGGGTGAGCGTACGTGTGAGGGCACGGGTTAGTGTTAGCGTACGGTTTAGGATTGGGGGACGGGTGAGGGTAAGGCTTCGGGGAAGGGTTAGGGTTAGGGTTCGGGCTAAGGTTAGGGTTAGGGGACGGGGACGGTTTAGGGTCCAGGTGAGGGTACGACAACGCTTTAGGGTGAGCGTACGTGTGAGGGTACGGGTTAGTGTTAGCGTACGGTTTAGGATTAGGGGACGTGTGAGGGTAAGGCTTCGGGGAAGGGTTAGGGTTAGGGTTCGGGCTAAGGTTAGGGTTAGGGGACGGTGATGGTTTAGGGTCCAGGTGAGGGTACGACAACGCTTTAGGTTGAGCGTACGTTTGAGGGCGCGGGTTAGTGTTAGCGTACGGGTTAGGATTAGGGGACGGGTGAGGGTAAGGCTTCGGGGAAGGGTTAGGGTTAGGGTTCGGGCTACGGTTAGGGTTAGGGTACGGGGACGGTTTAGGGTGCAAGTGAGGGTACGACAACGCTTTAGGGTGAGCGTACGTGTGAGGGCGCGTGTTAGTGTTAGCGTACGGGTTAGGATTAGGGGACGGGTGAGGGTAAGGCTTCGGGGAAGTGTTAGGGTTAGGGTTCGGGCTAGAGTTAGGGTTAGGGGACGGGGACGGTTTAGGGTCCAGGTGAGGGTACGACAACACTTTAGGGTGAGCGTACGTGTGAGGGCGCGGGTTAGTGTTAGCGTACGGGTTAGGATTAGGGGACGGGTGAGGGTAAGGCTTCCGGGAAGGGTTAGGGTTAGGGTTCGGGCTAGGGTTAGGGTTAGGGTACGGGGACGGTTTAGGGTCCAGGTGAGGGTACGACAACGCTTTAGGGTGAGCCTACGTGTGAGGGCGCGGGTTAGTGTTAGCGTACGGTTTAGGTTTAGGGGACGGGTGAGTGTAAGGCTTCGGGGAAGGGTTAGGGTTAAGGTTCGGGCTAAGGTTAGGGTTAGGTGACGGGGACGGTTTAGGGTCCAGGTAAGGGTACAACAAGTCTTTAGGTTGAGCGTACTTTTGAGGGCGCGGGTTAGTGTTAGCGTACGGGTTAGGATTAGGGGACGGGTGAGGGTAAGGCTTAGGGGAAGGGTTAGGTGTAAGGTTCGGGCTAGGGTTAGGGTTAGGGGAGGGGGACGTTTTAGGGTCCAGGTGAGGGTACGACAACGCTTTAGGGTGAGCGTACGTGTGAGGGCTCGGGTTAGTGTTAGCGTACGGGTTAGGATTAGGGGACGGGTGAGGGTAAGGCTTCTGGGAAGGGTTAGGGTTAGGGTTCGGGCTAGGGTTAGGGTTAGGGGATGGGGACGGTTTAGGGTCCAGGTGAGGGTACGACAACGCTTTAGGGTGAGCGTACGTGTGAGGGCGTGGGTTAGTGTTAGCGTACGGGTTAGGATTATGGGACGGGTGAGGGTAAGGCTTCGGGGAATGTTTAGGGTTAGGGTTCGGGCTAGGGTTAGGGTTAGGGGACGAGGACGGTTTAGGGTCCAGGTGAGGGTACGACAACGCTTTAGGGTGAGCGTACGTGTGCGGGCGCGGGTTAGTGTTAGCGTACGGGTTAGGATTATTGGACGGATGAGGGTAAGGCTTCGGGCAAGGGTTAGGGTTAAGGTTCGGGCTAGGGTTAGTTTTATGGGACCGGGACGGTTTAGGGTCCAGCTGAGGGTACGACAACGCTTTAGGGTGAGCGTACGTGTGAGGGCGCAGGTTAGTGTTAGCGTACGGGTTAGGATTAGGGGTCGGGTGAGGTTAAGACATCGGGGAAGGGTTAGGGTTAGGGTTCGGGCTAGGGTTAGGGTTAGGGGACGAGGACAGTTTAGGGTCCAGGTGAGGGTACGACAACGCTTTAGGTTGAGCGTACGTGTGAGGGCGCGGGTTAGTGTTAGCGTACGGGTTAGGAATAGGGGACGGGTGATGGTAAGGCTTCGGGCAAGTGTTAGAGTTTGGGTTCGGGCTAGGGTTAGGGTTAGGGCACGGGGACGGTTTAGGGTCCAGGTGAGGGTACGACAACGCTTTAGGGTGAGCGTACGTGTGAGGGCACGGGTTAGTGTTAGCGTAAGGGTTAGGATTAGGGGACGGGTGAGGTTAAGGCATCGGGGAAGGGTTAGGGTTCGGGTTCGGTCTAGGGTTAGGGGACGGGGACGGTTTAGGGTCCAGGTGAGGGTACGACAACGCTTTAGGTTGAGCGTACGTGTGAGGGCGCGGGTTAGTGTTAGCGTACGGGTTAGGAGTAGGGGACGGTTGAGGGTAAGGCTTCGGGCAAGGGTTAGGGTTAGGGTTCGGGCTAGGGTTAGGGTTAGGGGAAGGGGACGGTTTAGGGTCCAGGTGAGGGTACGACAACACTTTAGGGTGAGCGTACGTGTGAGGGCACGGGTTAGTGTTAGCGTACGGTTTAGGATTAGGGGACGGGTGAGGGTAAGGCTTCGGGGAAGGTTTAGGGTTAAGGTTCGGGCTAGGGTTAGGGTTAGGGGACGCTGACGGTTTAGGGTCCAGGTGAGGGTACGACAACGCTTTAGGGTGAGCATACTTGTGAGGGCACGGGTTATTGTTAGCGTACGGGTTAGGATTAGGGGACGGGTGAGGGTAAGGCTTCGGGGAAGGGTTAGGGTAAGGGTTCGGTCTAGTGTTAGGGTTAGGTGACGGGGACGATTTAGGGTACAGGTGAGGGTACGACAACGCTTTAGGGTGAGCGTACGTGTGAGGGTGCGGGTTAGTGTTAGCGTACGGGTTAGGATTAGGGGACGGGTGAGGGTAAGGCTTCGGGGAAGGTTTAGGGTTAGGGTTCGGGCTAGGGTTAGTGTTAGGGTACGGGGACGGTTTAGGGTGCAAGTGAGGGTACGACAACGCTTTTGGGTGAGCGTACGTGTGAGGGCGCGGGTTAGTGTTAGCGTACGGGTTAGGATTAGGGGACGGGTGAGGGTAAGGGTTCGGGGAAGGGTTAGGGTTAGGGTTCGGGCTAGGGTTAGGGTTAGGGGACGGGGACGGTTTAGGGTCCAGGTGAGGGTACGACAACACTTTAGGGTGAGCGTACGTGTGAGGGCGTGGGTTAGTGTTAGCGTACGTGTTAGGATTAGGGGACGGGTGAGGGTAAGGCTTCCGTGAAGGGTTAGGGTTAGGGTTCGGGCTAGGGTTAGGGTTAGCGGACGGGGACGGTTTAGGGTCCAGGTGAGGGTACGACAACGCTTTAGGGTGAGCGTACGTGTGAGGGCGCGGGTTAGTGTTAGCGTACGGTTTAGGTTTAGGGGACGGGTGAGGGTAAGGCTTCGGGGAAGGGTTAGGTTTAGGGTTCGGGCTAAGGTTAGGGTTAGGTGACGCGGACGGTTTAGGGTCCAGGTGAGGGTACGACAAGTCTTTAGGTTGAGCGTACGTTTGAGGGTGTGGGTTAGTGTTAGCGTACGGGTTAGGATTAGGGGACGGGTGAGGGTAAGGCTTAGGGGAAGGGTTAGGTGTAAGGTTCGGGCTAGGGTTAGGGTTAGGGGAGGGGGACGTTTTAGGGTCCAGGTGAGGGTACGACAACGCTTTAGGGTGAGCGTACGTGTGAGGGCTCGGGTTAGTGTTAGCGTACGGGTTAGGATTAGGGGACGGGTGAGGGTAAGGCTTCTGGGAAGTGTTAGGGTTAGGGTTCGGGCTAGGGTTAGGGTTAGGGGACGGGGACGGTTTAGGGTCCAGGTGAGGGTACGACAACGCTTTAGGGTGAACGTACGTGTGAGGGCGTGGGTTAGTGTTAGCGTACGGGTTAGGATTAGGGGACGGGTGAGGGTAAGGCTTCGGGGAAGGTTTAGGGTTAGGGTTCGGGCTAGGGTTAGGGTTAGGGGACGAGGACGGTTTAGGGTCCAGCTGAGGGTATGACAATGCTTTAGGGTGAGCGTACGTGTGAGGGCGCAGGTTAGTGTTAGCGTACGGGTTAGGATTAGGGGACGGGTGAGGTTAAGACATCGGGGAAGGGTTAGAGTTAGGGTTCGGGCTAGGGTTAGGGTTAGGGGACGAGGATGGTTTAGGGTCCAGGTGAGAGTACGACAGCGCTTTAGGTTGAGCGTACGTGTGAGGGCGCGGGTTAGTGTTAGCATACGGGTTAGGAATAGGGTACGGGTGATGGTAAGGCTTCGGGCAAGGGTTAGAGTTTGGGTTCGGGCTAGGGTTAGGGTTAGGGCATGGGGACGGTTTAGGGTCCAGGTGAGTGTACGACAACGCTTTAGGGTGTGTGTACGTGTGAGGGCGCGGGTTAGTGTTAGCGTACGGGTTAGGATTAGGGGACGGGTGAGTTTAAGGCATCGGGGAAGGGTTAGGGTTCGGGTTCGGGCTAGGGTTAGGGTTAGGGGACGGGGACGGTTTAGGGTCCAGGTGACGGTACGACAACGCTTTAGGTTGAGCGTACGTGTGAGGGCGTGGGTTAGTGTTAGCGTACGGGTTAGGAGTAGGGGACGGGTGAGGGTAAGGCTTCGGGCAAGGGTTAGGGTTAGGGTTCGGGCTAGGGTTAGGGTTAGGGGACGGGGACGGTTTAGGGTCCAGGTGAGGGTACGACAACGCTTTAGGGTGAGCGTACGTGTGCGGGCACGGGTTAGTGTTAGTGTACGGTTTAGGATTAGGGGACGGGTGAGGGTAAGGCTTCGGGGAAGGGTTAGGTTTAGGGTTCGGGCTAGGGTTAGGGTTAGGGGACGGGGACGGTTTAGGGTGCAGGTGAGGGTACGACAACGCTTTAGGGTGAGCGTACGTGTGAGGGCGCGGGTTAGTGTTAGCGTACGGGTTAGGATTAGCGGACGGGTGAGGGTAAGGCTTCGGGGAAGGGTTAGGGTTAGGGTTCGGGCTAGGGTTAGGGTTAGGGTACGGGGACGGTTTAGGGTGCAAGTGAGGGTACGACAACGCTTTAGGGTGAGCGTACGTGTGAGGTCGCGTGTTAGTGTTAGCGTACGGGTTAGGATTAGGGAACGGGTGAGGGTAAGGCTTCGGGGAAGGGTTAGGGTTAGGGTTCGGGCTAGGGTTAGGGTTAGGGGACGGGGACGGTTTAGGGTCCAGGTGAGGGTACGACAACACTTTAGGGTGAGCGTAGGTGTGAGGGCGCGGGTTAGTGTTAGCGTACGGGTTAGGATTAGGGGACGGGTGAGGGTAAGGCTTCCGGGAAGGGTTAGGGTTAGGGTTCGGGCTAGGGTTAGGGTTAGGGGCGGGGACGGTTTAGGGTCCAGGTGAGGGTACGACAACGCTTTAGGGTGAGCCTACGTGTGAGGGCGCAGGTTAGTGTTAGCGTACGGTTTAGGTTTATGGGACGGGTGAGTGTAAGGCTTCAGGGAAGGGTTAGGGTTAGGGTTCGGGCTAAGGTTAGGGTTAGGTGACGGGGACGGTTTAGGGTCCAGGTGAGGGTACGACAAGTCTTTAGGTTGAGCGTACGTTTGAGGGCGCGGGTTAGTGTTAGCGTACGGGTTAGGATTAGGGGATGGGTGAGGGTAAGGCTTAGGGGAAGGGTTAGGTGTAAGGTTCGGGCTAGGTTTAGGGTTAGGGGAGGGGGACGTTTTAGGGTCCAGGTGAGGGTACGACAACGCTTTAGGGTGAGCGTACGTGTGAGGGCTCGGGTTAGTGTTAGCGTACGGGTTAGGATTAGGGGACGGGTGTGGGTAAGGCTTCTGGGAAGGGTTAGGGTTAGGGTTCGGGCTAGGGTTAGGGTTAGGGGACGGGGACGGTTTAGGGTCCAGGTGAGGGTACGACAACGCTTTAGGGTGAGCGTACGTGTGAGGGCGTGGGTTAGTGTAAGCGTACGGGTTAGGATTAGGGGACGGGTGAGGGTAAGGCTTCGGGGAAGGGTTAGGGTTAGGGTTCGGGCTAGGGTTAGGGTTAGGGGACGAGGACGGTTTAGGGTCCAGGTGAGGGTACGACAACGCTTTAGGGTGAGCGTACGTGTGAGGGCGCGGGTTAGTGTTAGCGTACGGGTTAGGAATAGGGGACGGGTGATGGTAAGGCTTCGGGCAAGTGTTAGAGTTTGGGTTCGGGCTAGGGTTAGGGTTAGGGCACGGGGACGGTTTAGGGTCCAGGTGAGGGTACGACAACGCTTTAGGGTGAGCGTACGTGTGAGGGCGCGGGTTAGTGTTAGCGTAAGGGTTAGGATTAGGGGACGGGTGAGGTTAAGGCATCGGGGAAGGGTTAGGGTTCGGGTTCGGTCTGGGGTTAGTGGACGGGGACGGTTTAGGGTCCAGGTGAGGGTACGACAACGCTTTAGGTTGAGCGTACGTGTGAGGGCACGGGTTAGTGTTAGCGTACGGGTTAGGAGTAGGGGACGGGTGAGGGTAAGGCTTCGGGCAAGGGTTAGGGTTAGGGTTCGGGCTATGGTTAGGGTTAGGGGACGGGGATGGTTTAGGGTCCAGGTGAGGGTACGACAACGCTTTAGGGTGAGCGTACGTGTGAGGGCACTTGTTAGTGTTAGCGTACGGTTTAGGATTAGGGGACGGGTGAGGGTAAGGCTTCGGGGAAGGTTTAGGGTTAAGGTTCGGGCTAGGGTTAGGGGACGGGGACGGGGACGGTTTAGGGTCCAGGTGAGGGTACGACAACGCTTTAGGGTGAGCATATTTGTGAGGGCGCGGGTTAGTGTTAGCGTACGTGTTAGGATTAGGGGACGGGTGAGGGTAAGGCTTCCGTGAAGGGTTAGGGTTAGGGTTCGGGCTAGGGTTAGGGTTAGGGGACGGGGACGGTTTAGGGTCCAGGTGAGGGTACGACAATGCTTTAGGGTGAGCGTACGTTTGAGGGCGTGGGTTAGTGTTAGCGTACGGGTTAGGATTAGGGGACGGGTGAGGGTAAGGCTTAGGGGAAGGGTTAGGTGTAAGTTTCGGGCTAGGGTTAGGGTTAGGGGAGGGGGACGTTTTAGGGTCCAGGTGAGGGTACGACAACGCTTTAGGGTGAGCGTACGTGTGAGGGCTCGGGTTAGTGTTAGCGTACGGGTTAGGATTAGGGGACGGGTGAGGGTAAGGCTTCTGGGAAGTGTTAGGGTTAGGGTTCGGGCTAGGGATAGGGTTAGGGGACGAGGACGGTTTAGGGTCCAGGTGAGGGTACGACAACGCTTTAGGTTGAGCGTACGTGTGAGGGCGCGGGTCAGTGTTAGTGTACGGGTTAGGAATAGGGGACGGGTGATGGTAAGGCTTCGGGCAAGGGTTAGAGTTTGGGTTCGGGCTAGGGTTAGGGTTAGGGCACGGGGACGGTTTAGGGTCCAGGTGAGGGTACGACAACGCTTTAGGGTGAGAGTACGTGTGAGGGCGCGGGTTAGTGTTAGCGTACCGGTTAGGATTAGGGGACGGGTGAGGTTAAGGCATCGGGGAAGGGTTAGGGTTCGGGTTCGGGCTAGGGTTAGGGTTAGGGGACGGGGACGGTTTAGGGTCCAGGTGAGGGTACGACAACGCTTTAGGTTGAGCGTACGTGTGAGGGCGCGGGTTAGTGTTAGCGTACGGGTTAGGAGTAGGGGACGGGTGAGGGTAAGGCTTCGGGCAAGGGTTAGGGTTAGGGTTCGGGCTAGGGTTAGGGTTAGGAGACGGGGACGGTTTAGGGTCCAGGTGAGGGTAGGACAACGCTTTAGGGTGAGCGTACGTGTGAGGGCATGGGTTAGTGTTAGCGTACGGTTTAGGATTAGGTGACGGGTGAGGGTAAGGCTTCGGGGAAGGGTTAGGGTTAGGGTTCGGGCTAGGGTTAGGGTTAGGGGACGGGGACGGTTTAGGGTCCAAGTGAGGGTACGACAACGCTTTAGGTTGAGCGTACGTTTGAGGGCGCGGGTTAGTGTTAGCGTACGGGTTAGGATTAGGGGACGGGTGAGGGTAAGGCTTAGGGGAAGGGTTAGAGTTTGGGTTCGGGCTAGGGTTAGTGTTAGGGCACGGGGATGGTTTAGGGTTCAGGTGAGTGTCCGACAACGCTTTAGGGTGAGAGTACGTGTGAGGGCGCGGGTTAGTGTTAGCGTACGGGTTAGGAGTAGGGGACGGGTGAGGGTAAGGCTTCGGGGAAGGGTTAGGGTTAGGGTTTGGGCTAGGGTTAGGGTTAGTGGACGAGGACGGTTTAGGGTCCAGGTGAGGGTACAACAACCCTTTAGGTTGAGCGTACGTGTGAGGGCGCGGGTTAGTTTTAGCGTACGGGTTAGGATTAGTGGACAGGTGAGTGTAAGGCTTCGGGCAAGTGTTAGGGTTAGGGTTCGGGCTAGGGTTAGGTTTAGGGGACGGGGACGGTTTAGGGTCCAGCTGAGGGTACGACAACGCTTTAGGGTGAGCGTACGTGTGAGGGCACAGATTAGTGTTAGCGTACGGGTTAGGATTAGGGGAAGGGTGAGGTTAAGACATCGGGGAAGGGTTAGGGTTAGGGTTAGGTTTCGGGCTAGGGTTAGGGTTAGGGGACGAGGACGGTTTAGGGTCCAGGTGAGGGTACGACAACGCTTTAGGGTGAGCATACGTGTGAGGGTGCGGGTTAGTGTTAGCGTACGGGTTAGGATTAGGGGAAGGGTGAGGGTAAGGCTTCGGGTAAGGGTTAGGGTTAGGGTTCGGGCTAGGGTTAGGGTTAGGGGACGGGTTACGGTTTAGGGGCCAGGTGAGGGTACGACAATGCTTTAGGGGGAGCGTACGTGTGAGAGCGCATGTTAATGTCAGCGTACGGGTTAGATTTATGGGACGGGTGAGGGTCAGGCTTCGGGGTAGGGTTAGGTTTAGGATTCCGGCTAGGGTTAGGGTTAGGGGACGGGGACGGTTTAGGGTCCAGGTGAGGGTACGACAACGCTTTAGGGTGAGCGTTCGTATGAGGGCACAATTTAGTGTTAGCGTACGGGTTAGGATTAGGTGACGGGTGAGGGTAATGCTTCGGGGAAGGGTTAGGGATAGGGTTCGGGCTAGGTTTAGGGTTAGGGGCAAGGACGGTTTAGGGTCCAGGTGAGGTTACGAAAACGCTTTAGGTTGAGTGTACGTGTGAGGGCGCGGGTTAGTTTTAACGTACGGGTTAGGATTAGTGGACAGGTGAGGGTAAGGCTTCGGGCAAGGGTTAGGGTTAGGGTTCGGGCTAGGGTTAGGTTTAGGGGACGGGCACGGTTTAGGGTCCAGCTGAGGGTACGACAAGGCTTTAGGGTGAGCGTACGTGTGAGGGCGCAGGTTAGTGTTAGCATACGGGTTAGGATTAGGGGACGAGTGAGGTTAAGACATCGGGGAAGGGTTAGGGTTAGGGTTCGGGCTAGGTTTAGGGTTAGGGGACGAGGACAGTTTAGGGTCCAGGTGAGGGTGCGACAACGCTTTAGGTTGAGCGTACGTGTGAGGGCGCGGGTTAGTGTTAGCGTATGGGTTAGGAATAGGGGACGGGTGATGGTAAGGCTTCGGGCAAGGGTTAGAGTTTGGGTTCGGGCTAGGGTTAGGGTTAGGGCACGGGGACGGTTTAGGGTCCAGGTGAGGGTACGACAACGCTTTAGGGTGAGCGTACGTGTGAGGGCGCGGGTTAGTGTTAGCGTAAGGGTTAGGATTAGGGGGCGGGTGAGGTTAAGGCATCGGGGAAGGGTTAGGGTTCGGGTTCGGTCTAGGGTTAGGAGACGGGGACGGTTTAGGGTCCAGGTGAGGGTACGAAAACGATTTAGGTTGAGCGTACGTGTGAGGGCGCGGGTTAGTGTTAGCGTACGGGTTAGGAGTAGAGGACGGGTGAGGGTAAGGCTTCGGGCAAGGGTTAGGGTTAGGGTTCGGGCTAGGGTTAGGGTTAGGGGACGGGGACGGTTTAGGGTCCAGGTGAGGGTACGACAACGCTTTAGGGTGAGCGTACGTGTGAGGGCACGGGTTAGTGTTAGCGTACGGTTTAGGATTAGGGGACGGGTGAGGGTAAGGCTTCGGGGAAGGGTTAGGGTTAGGGTTCGGGCTAAGGTTAGGGTTAGGGGACGGGGATGGTTTAGGGTCCAGGTGAGGGTACGACAACGCTTTAGGTTGAGCGTACGTTTGAGGGCGCGGGTTAGTGTTACCGTACGGGTTAGGATTAGGGGATGGGTGAGGGTAAGGCTTCGGGGAAGGGTTAGGGTTAGGGTTCGGGCTAGGGTTAGGGTTAGGGTACGGGGACGGTTTAGGGTGCAAGTGAGGGTACGACAACGCTTTAGGTTGAGCGTACGTGTGAGGGCGCGGGTTAGTGTTAGCGTACGGGTTAGGATTAGGGGACGGGTGAGGGTAAGGCTTCGGGGAAGGGTTAGGGTTAGGGTTCGGGCTAGGGTTAGGGTTAGGGGACGGGGACGGTTTAGGGTCCAGGTGAGAGTACGACAACACTTTAGGGTGAGCGTACGTGTGAGGGCGCGGGTTAGTGTTAGCGTACGGTTTAGGATTAGGGGACGGGTGAGGCTAAGGCTTCCGGGAAGGGTTAGGGTTAGGGTTCGGGCTAGGGTTAGGGTTAGGGGACGGGGACGGTTTAGGGTCCAGGTGAGGGTACGACAACGCTTTAGGGTGAGCGTACGTGTGAGGGCGAGGGTTAGTGTTAGCGTATGGGTTAGGAATAGGGGACGGGTGATGGTAAGACTTCGGGCAAGGGTTAGAGTTTGGGTTCGGGCTAGGGTTAGGGTTAGGGGACGGGGACGGTTTAGGGTCCAGGTGAGGGTACGACAACGCTTTAGGGTGAGCGTACGTGTGAGGGCGCGGGTTAGTGTTAGCGTAAGGGTTAGGATTAGGGGGCGGGTGAGGTTAAGGCATCGGGGAAGGGTTAGGGTTCGGGTTCGGTCTAGGGTTAGGAGACGGGGACGGTTTACGGTCCAGGTGAGGGTACGACAACGCTTTAGGTTGAGCGTACGTGTGAGGGCGCGGGTTAGTGTTAGCGTACGGGTTAGGAGTAGAGGACGGGTGAGGGTAAGGCTTCGGGCAAGGGTTAGGGTTAGGGTTCGGGCTAGGGTTAAGGTTAGGGGACGGGGACGGTTTAGGGTCCAGGTGAGGGTACGACAACGCTTTAGGGTGAGCGTACGTGTGAGGGCACGGGTTAGTGTTAGCGTACGGTTTAGGATTAGGGGACGGGTGAGGGTAAGGCTTCGGGGAAGGGTTAGGGTTAGGGTTCGGGCTAAGGTTAGGGTTAGGGGACGGGGACGGTTTAGGGTCCAGGTGAGGGTACGACAACGCTTTAGGGTGAGCGTACGTGCGAGGGCACGGGTTAGTGTTAGCGTACGGTTTAGGATTAGGTGACGGGTGAGGGTAAGGCTTCGGGGAAGGGTTAGGGTTAGGGTTCGGGCTAAGGTTAGGGTTAGGGGACGGGGATGGTTTAGGGTCCAGGTGAGGGTACGACAACGCTTTAGGTTGAGCGTACGTTTGAGGGCGCGGGTTAGTGTTAGCGTACGGGTTAGGATTAGGGGACGGGTGAAGGTAAGGCTTCGGGGAAGGGTTAGGGTTAGGGTTCGGGCTAGGGTTAGGGTTAGGGTACGGGGACGGTTTAGGGTGCAAGTGAGGGTACGACAACGCTTTAGGTTGAGCGTACGTGTGAGGGCGCGGGTTAGTGTTAGCGTACGGGTTAGGATTAGGGGACGGGTGAGTGTAAGGCTTCGGGGAAGGGTTAGGGTTAGGGTTCGGGCTAGGGTTAGGGTTAGGGGACGGGGACGGTTTAGGGTCCAGGTGAGGGTACGACAACACTTTAAGGTGAGCGTACGTGTGAGGGCGCGGGTTAGTGTTAGCGTACGGGTTAGGATTAGGGGACGGGTGAGGGTAAGGCTTCTGGGAAGGGTTAGGGTTAGGGTTCGGGCTAGGGTTAGGGTTAGGGAATGGGGAAGGTTTCGGGCCCAGGTGAGGGTACGACAACGCTTTAGGGTGAGCCTACGTGTGAGGGAGCGGGTTCGTGTTAGCGTACGGTTTAGGTTTAGGGGACGGGTGAGTGTAAGGCTTCGGGGAAGGGTTAGGGTTAGGGTTCGGACTAAGGTTAGGGTTAGGTGACGGGGACGGTTTAGGGTCCAGGTGAGGGTACGACAAGTCTTTAGGTTGAGCGTACGTTTGAGGGCGCGGGTTAGTGTTAGCGTACGGGTTAGGATTAGTGGACGGGTGAGGGTAAGGCTTAGGGGAAGGGTTAGGTGTAAGGTTCGGGCTAGGGTTAGGGTTAGGGGAGGGGGACGTTTTAGGGTCCAGGTGAGGGTACGACAACGCTTTAGGGTGAGCGTACGTGTGAGGGCTCGGGTTAGTGTTAGCGTACGGGTTAGGATTAGGGGACGAGTGAGGTTAAGGCATCGAGGAAGGGTTAGGGTTCAGGTTCGGTCTAGGGTTAGGGGACGGGGACGGTTTAGGGTCCAGGTGAGGGTATGACAACGCTTTAGGGTGAGCGTACGTGTGAGGGCGCGGGTTAGTGTTAGCGTACGGGTTAGGATTAGGGGACGGGTGAGGGTAAGGCTTCGGGGAAGGGTTAGGGTTAGGGTTCGGGCTAGGGTTAGGGTTAGGGGACGGGGACGGTTTAGGGTCCAGGTGAGGGTACGACAACGCTTTAGGGTCAGCGTACGTGTGAGGGCACGGGTTAGTGTTAGCGTACGGTTTAGGATTAGGGGACGGGTGAGGGTAAGGCTTCGGGGAAGGTTTAGGCTTAAGGTTCCGGCTAGGGTTAGGGTTAGGGGACGGGGACGGTTTAGGGTCCAGGTGAGGGTACGACAACGCTTTACGGTGAGCATACTTGTGAGGGCACGTGTTAGTGTTAGCGTACGAGTTAGGATTAGGGGACGGGTGAGGGTAAGGCTTCGGGGAAGGGTTAGGGTAAGGGTTCGGGCTAGGGTTAGGGTTAGGTGACGGGGACGGTTTAGGGTCCAGGTGAGGGTACGACAACGCTTTAGGCTGAGCGTACTTGTGAGGTTGCGGGTTAGTGTTAGCGTACGGGTTAGGATTAGGGGACGGGTGAGGGTAAGGCTTCGGGGAAGGGTTAGGGTTAGGGTTCGGGCTAGGGTTAGGGTTAGGGGACGGGGACGGTTTAGGGTCCAGGTGAGTGTACGACAATGCTTTAGGGTGAGCGTACGTGTGAGGGCGCGGGTTAGTGTTAGCGTACGGGTTAGGATTAGGGGACGGGTGAGGTTAAGGCATCGGGGAAGGGTTAGGGTTCGGGTTCGGGCTAGGGTTAGGGTTAGGGGACGGGGACGGTTTAGGGTCCAGGTGAGGGTACGACAACGCTTTAGGTTGAGCGTACGTGTGAGGGCGTGGGTTAGTGTTAGCGTACGGGTTAGGAGTAGGGGACGGGTGAGGGTAAGGCTTCGGGCAAGGGTTAGGGTTAGGGTTCGGGCTAGGGTTAGGGTTAGGGGACGGGGACTGTTTAGTGTCCAGGTGAGGGTACGACAACGCTTTAGGGTGAGCGTACGTGTGAGGGCGCGAGTTAGTGTTATCGTACGGGTTAGGATTAGGGGACAGGTGAGGGTAAGGCTTCGGGGAAGGGTTAAGGTTACGGTTCGGTCTAGGGTTATGGTTAGGGGACGTGGACGGTTTAGGGTCCAGGTGAGGGTACGACAACGCTTTAGGGTGAGCGTACGTGTGAGGGCGCGGGTTAGTGTTAGCGTACGGGTTAGGATTAGGGGACGGGTGAGGGTAAGGCTTCGGGGAAGGGTTAGGGTTAGGGTTCGGGCTAGGGTTAGGGTTAGGGGACGGGGACGGTTTAGGGTCCAGGTGAGGGTACGACAACGTTTTAGGGTGAGCGTACGTGTGAGGGCACGGGTTAGTGTTAGCGTACGGTTTAGGATTAGGGGACGGGTGAGGGTAAGGCCTCGGGGAAGGGTTTGGTATAGGGTTCGGGATAGGGTTACGGTTAGGGGACGTGGAAGGTTTAGGGTCCAGGTGAGGGTACGACAACGTTTTAGGGTGAGCGTACGTGTGAGGGTACGGGTTAGTGTTAGCGTACGGGTTAGGATTAGGGGACGGGTGAACGTAAGGCTTCAGGGAAAGGTTAGGGTTATGGTTCGGGTTAGGGTTAGGGTTAGGGGACGGGGTCGGTTTAGGGTCCAGGTGAGGGTACGACAACGCTTTACGGTGAGCGTACGTGTGAGGGCACGGGTTAGTGTTAGCGTACGGTTTAGGATTAGGGGACGGGTGAGGGTAAGGCTTCGGGGAAGGGTTAGGGTTAGGGTTCGGGCTAAGGTTAGGGTTAGGGGACGGGGATGGTTTAGGGTCCAGGTGAGTGTACGACAACGCTTTAGGTTGAGCATACGTTTGAGGGCGCGGGTTAGTGTTAGCGTACGGGTTAGGATTAGGGGACGGGTGAAGGTAAGGCTTCGGGGAAGGGTTAGGGTTAGGGTTCGGGCTAGGGTTAGGGTTAGGGTACGGGGACGGTTTAGGGTGCAAGTGAGGGTACGACAACGCTTTAGGTTGAGCGTACGTGTGAGGGCGCGGGTTAGTGTTAGCGTACGGGTTAGGATTAGGGGACGGGTGAGTGTAAGGCTTCGGGGAAGGGTTAGGGTTAGGGTTCGGGCTAGGGTTAGGGTTAGGGGACGGGGACGGTTTAGGGTCCAGGTGAGGGTACGACAACACTTTAAGGTGAGCATACGTCTGAGGGCACGGGTTAGTGTTAGCGTACGGGTTAGGATTAGGGGACGGGTGAGGGTAAGGCTTCTGGGAAGGGTTAGGGTTAGGGTTCGGGCTAGGGTTAGGGTTAGGGAATGGGGAAGGTTTAGGGCCCAGGTGAGGGTACGACAACGCTTTAGTGTGAGCCTACGTGTGAGGGAGCGGGTTCGTGTTAGCGTACGGTTTAGGTTTAGGGGACGGGTGAGTGTAAGGCTTCGGGGAAGGGTTAGGGTTAGGGTTCGGGCTAAGGTTAGGGTTAGGTGACGGGGACGGTTTAGGGTCCAGGTGAGGGTACGACAAGTCTTTAGGTTGAGCGTACGTTTGAGGGCGCGGGTTAGTGTTAGCGTACGGGTTAGGATTAGGGGACGGGTGAGGGTAAGGCTTAGGGGAAGGGTTAGGTGTAAGGTTCGGGCTAGGGTTAGGGTTAGGGGAGGGGGACGTTTTAGGGTCCAGGTGAGGGTACGACAACGCTTTAGGGTGAGCGTACGTGTGAGGGCTCGGGTTAGTGTTAGCGTACGGGTTAGGATTAGGGGACGGGTGAGGTTAAGGCATCGAGGAAGGGTTAGGGTTCAGGTTCGGTCTAGGGTTAGGGGACGGGGACGGTTTAGGGTCCAGGTGAGGGTATGACAACGCTTTAGGGTGAGCGTACGTGTGAGGGCGCGGGTTAGTGTTAGCGTACGGGTTAGGATTAGGGGACGGGTGAGGGTAAGGCTTCGGGGAAGGGTTAGGGTTAGGGTTCGGGCTAGGGTTAGGGTTAGGGGACGGGGACGGTTTAGGGTCCAGGTGAGGGTACGACAACGCTTTAGGGTCAGCGTACGTGTGAGGGCACGGGTTAGTGTTAGCGTACGGTTTAGGATTAGGGGACGGGTGAGGGTAAGGCTTCGGGGAAGGTTTAGGCTGAAGGTTCGGGCTAGGGTTAGGGTTAGGGGACGGGGACGGTTTAGGGTCCAGGTGAGGGTACGACAACGCTTTACGGTGAGCATACTTGTGAGGGCACGTGTTAGTGTTAGCGTACGAGTTAGGATTAGGGGACGGGTGAGGGTAAGGCTTCGGGGAAGGGTTAGGGTAAGGGTTCGGGCTAGGGTTAGGGTTAGGTGACGGGGACGGTTTAGGGTCCAGGTGAGGGTACGACAACGCTTTAGGGTGAGCGTACTTGTGAGGTTGCGGGTTAGTGTTAGCGTACGGGTTAGGATTAGGGGACGGGTGAGGGTAAGGCTTCGGGGAAGGGTTAGGGTTAGGGTTCGGGCTAGGGTTAGGGTTAGGGGACGGGGACGGTTTAGGGTCCAGGTGAGTGTACGACAATGCTTTAGGGTGAGCGTACGTGTGAGGGCGCGGGTTAGTGTTAGCGTACGGGTTAGGATTAGGGGACGGGTGAGGTTAAGGCATCGGGGAAGGGTTAGGGTTCGGGTTCGGGCTAGGGTTAGGGTTAGGGGACGGGGACGGTTTAGGGTCCAGGTGAGGGTACGACAACGCTTTAGGTTGAGCATACGTGTGAGGGCGTGGGTTAGTGTTAGCGTACGGGTTAGGAGTAGGGGACGGGTGAGGGTAAGGCTTCGGGCAAGGGTTAGGGTTAGGGTTCGGGCTAGGGTTAGGGTTAGGGGACGGGGACTGTTTAGTGTCCAGGTGAGGGTACGACAACGCTTTAGGGTGAGCGTACGTGTGAGGGCGCGAGTTAGTGTTATCGTACGGGTTAGGATTAGGGGACAGGTGAGGGTAAGGCTTCGGGGAAGGGTTAAGGTTAGGGTTCGGTCTAGGGTTATGGTTAGGGGACGTGGACGGTTTAGGGTCCAGGTGAGGGTACGACAACGCTTTAGTGTGAGCGTACGTGTTAGGGTGCGGGTTAGTGTTAGCGTACGGGTTAGGATTAGGGGCCGGGTGAGGGTAAGGCTTCGGGGAAGGGTTAGGGTTAGAGTTCGGGCTAGGGTTAGGGTTAGGGGACGGGGACGGTTTAGGGTCCAGGTGAGGGTACGACAACGTTTTAGGGTGAGCGTACGTGTGAGGGCACGGGTTAGTGTTAGCGTACGGTTTAGGATTAGGGGACGGGTGAGGGTAAGGCCTCGGGGAAGGGTTTGGTATAGGGTTCGGGATAGGGTTACGGTTAGGGGACGTGGAAGGTTTAGGGTCCAGGTGAGGGTACGACAACGTTTTAGGGTGAGCGTACGTGTGAGGGTACGGGTTAGTGTTAGCGTACGGGTTAGGATTAGGGGACGGGTGAACGTAAGGCTTCAGGGAAAGGTTAGGGTTATGGTTCGGGTTAGGGTTAGGGTTAGGGGACGGGGTCGGTTTAGGGTCCAGGTGAGGGTACGACAACGCTTTACGGTGAGCGTACGTGTGAGGGCGTGGGTTAGTGTTAGTGTACGGGTTAGGATTAGGGGACGGGTGAGGGTAAGGCTTCGTGGAAGTGTTAGGGTTAGGGTTCGGGCTAGGGTTAGGGTTAGGGGAAGGGGACGGTTTAGGGTCCAGGTGAGGGTACGACAGCGCTTTTGTGTGAGCGTACGTGTGAGGGCGTGGGTTAGTGTTAGCGTACGGGTTAGCATTAGGGTACGGGTGAGGGTAAGGCTTCAGGGAAGGGTTAGGGTTAGGATTCAGGCTAGTGTTAGGGTAAGGGGACGGGGACGGTTTAGGGTCCAGGTGAGGGCACGACAACGCTTTAGGGTGAGCGTACCTGTGAGGGCACGGGTTAGTGTTAGCTTACGGGTTAGGATTAGGGGACGGGTGAGGGTAAGGCATCGGGGAAGGATTAGGGTAAGGGTTCGGGCTAGGGTTAGGGTTAGAGGACGGGGTCGGTTTAGGATCCAGGTGAGGGTACGACAACGCTTTACGGTGAGCATACGTCTGAGGGCACGGGTTAGTTTTAGCGTACGGGTTAGGATTAGGGGACGGGTGAGGGTAAGGCTTCGGGGAAGGGTTAGGGTTAGGGTTCGGGCTAGGGTTAGGGTTAGGGGACGAGGACGGTTTAGGGTCCAGGTGAGGGTACGACAACGCTTTAGGGTAAGCGTACGTGTGCGGGCACTGGTTAGTGTTAGCGTACGGGTTAGGATTATTGGACGGGTGAGGGTAAGGCTTCGGGCAAGGGTTAGGGTTAGGGTTCGGGCTAGGGTTAGGTTTATGGGACGGGGACGGTTTAGGGTCCAGCTGAGGGTACGACAACGCTTTAGGGTGAGCGTACGTGTGAGGGCGCAGGTTAGTGTTAGCGTACGGGTTAGGATTAGGGGTCGGGTGAGGTTAAGACATCGGGGAAGGGTTAGGGTTAGGGTTCGGGCTAGGGTTAGGGTTAGGGGACGAGGACGGTTTAGGGTCCAGGTGAGGGTACGACAACGCTTTAGGTTGAGCGTACGTGTGAGGGCGTGGGTTAGTGTTAGCGTACGGGTTAGGAATAGGGGACGGGTGATGGTAAGGCTTCGGGCAAGTGTTAGAGTTTGGGTTCGGGCTAGGGTTAGGGTTAGGGCACGGGGACGGTTTACGGTCCAGGTGAGGGTACGACAACGCTTTAGGGTGAGCGTACGTGTGAGGGCGCGGGTTAGTGTTAGCGTAAGGGTTAGGATTAGGGGACGGGTGAGGTTAAGGCATCGGGGAAGGGTTAGGGTTCGGGTTCGGTCTAGGGTTAGGGGACGGGGACGGTTTAGGGTCCAGGTGAGGGTATGACAACGCTTTAGGGTGAGCGTACGTGTGAGGGCGCGGGTTAGTGTTAGCGTACGGGTTACGATTAGGGGACGGGTGAGGGTAAGGCTTCGGGGAAGGGTTAGGGTTAGGGTTCAGGCTAGGGTTAGGGTTAGGGGACGGGGACGGTTTAGGGTCCAGGTGAGGGTACGACAACGCTTTAGTGTCAGCGCACGTGTGAGGGCACGGGTTAGTGTTAGCGTACGGTTTAGGATTAGGGGACGGGTGAGGGTAAGGCTTCGGGGAAGGTTTAGGCTTAAGGTTCGGGCTAGGGTTAGGGTTAGGGGACGGGGACGGTTTAGGGTCCAGGTGAGGGTACGACAACGCTTTAGGGTGAGCATACTTGTGAGGGCATGGGTTAGTGTTAGCGTACGGGTTAGGATTAGGGGACGGGTGAGGGTAAGGCTTCGGGGAAGGGTTAGCGTAAGGGTTCGGGCTAGTGTTAGGGTTAGGTGACGGGGACGATTTAGGGTCCAGGTGAGGGTACGACAACGCTTTAGGGTGAGCGTACGTGTGAAGGTGTGGGTTAGTGTTAGCGTACGGGTTAGGCTTAGGGGACGGGTGAGGGTAAGGCTTCGGGTAAGGGATAGGGTTAGGGTTCGGGCTAGGGTTAGGGTTAGGGTACGGGGACGGTTTAGGGTGCAAGTGAGGGTACGACAACGCTTTAGGGTGAGCGTACGTGTGAGGGCGCGGGTTAGTGTTAGCGTACGGGTTAGGATTAGGGGACGGGTGAGTGTAAGGCTTCGGGGAAGGGTTAGGGTTAGGGTTCGGGCTAGGGTTAGGTTTAGGGGACGGGGACGGTTTAGGGTCCAGTTGAGGGTACGACAACACTTTAGGGTGAGCGTACGTGTGAGGGCGCGGATTAGTGTTAGCGTACGTGTTAGGATTAGGGGACGGGTGAGGGTAAGGCTTCCGGGAAGGGTTAGGGTTAGGGTTCGGGCTAGGGTTAGGGTTAGGGGACGGGGACGGTTTAGGGTCCAGGTGAGGGTACGACAACGCTTTAGGGTGAGCGTACGTGTGAGGGCGCGGGTTAGTGTTAGCGTACGGTTTAGGTTTAGGGGACGGGTGATGGTAAGGCTTCGGGCAAGGGTTAGAGTTTGGGTTCGGGCTAGGGTTAGGGTTAGGGCACGGGGACGGTTTAGGGTCCAGGTGAGGGTACGACAACGCTTTAGGGTGAGAGTACGTGTGAGGGCGCGGGTTAGTGTTAGCGTACCGGATAGGATTAGGGGACGGGTGAGGTTAAGGCATCGGGGAAGGGTTCGGGTTCGGGTTCGGGCTAGGGTTAGTGTTAGGGGACGGGGACGGTTTAGGGTCCAGGTGAGGGTACGACAACGCTTTAGGTTGAGCGTACGTGTGAGGGCGCGGGTTAGTGTTAGCGTACGGGTTAGGATTAGGGGACGGGTGAGGGTAAGGCTTTGGGGAAGGGTTAGGGTAAGGGTTCGGGCTAGGGTTAGGGTTAGGGGACGGGGTCGGTTTAGGGTCCAGGTGAGGGTACGACAACGCTTTACGGTGAGCATACGTCTGAGGGCACGGGTTAGTTTTAGCGTACGGGTTAGGATTAGGGGACGGGTGAGTTTAAGGCATCGGGGAAGGGTTAGGGTAAGGGTTCGGGCTAGGGTTAGGGTTAGGGGACGGGGACGGTTTAGGGTCCAGGTGAGGGTACGACAACGCTTTAGGTTGAGCGTACGTGTGAGGGCTCGGGTTAGTGTTAACGTACAGGTTAGGATTAGGGGACGGGTGAGGGTAAGGCTTCTGGGAAGTGTTAGGGTTAGGGTTCGGGCTAGGGTTAGTGTTAGGGGACGGGGACGGTTTAGGGTCCAGGTGAGGGTACGACAACGCTTTAGGGTGAGCGTACGTGTGAGGGCGTGGGTTAGTGTTAGCGTACGGGTTAGGATTAGGGGACGGGTGAGGGTAAGGCTTCGGGGAAGGTTTAAGGTTAGGGTTCGGGCTAGGGTTAGGGTTAGGGGAAGAGGACGGTTTAGGGTCCAGGTGAGGGTACGACAACGCTTTAGGTTGAGTGCACGTGTGAGGGCGCGGGTTAGTGTTAGCGTAAGGGTTAGGAATAGGGGACGGGTGAGGGTAAGGCTTCGGGCAAGGGTTAGAGTTTGGGTTCGGGCTAGGGTTAGTGTTAGGGCACGGGCACGGTTTAGGGTACAGGTGAGGGTACGACAACGCTTTAGGGTGAGAGTACGTGTGAGGGCGCGGGTTAGTGTTAGCGTACGGGTTAGGATTAGGGGACGGGTGAGGTTAAGGCATTGGGGAACGGTTAGGGTTCGGGTTCGGGCTAGGGTTCGGGTTAGGGGACGGGGACTGTTTAGCGTCAAGGTGAGGGTACAACAACGCTTTAGGGTGAGCGTACGTGTGAGGGCGCGAGTTAGTGTTAGCGTACGGGTTAGGATTAGGGGACAGGTGAGGGTAATTCTTCGGGGAAGGGTTAAGGTTAGGGTTCGGGCTAGGGTTATGGTTAGGGGACGGGGACGGTTTAGGGTCCAGGTGAGGGTACGACAACGCCTTTAGGGTGAGCGTACATGTGAGGGCGGGGTTAGTGTTAGCGTACGGGTTAGGATTAGGGGATGGGTGAGGGTAAGGCTTCGGGGAAGGGTTAGGGTTAGGGTTCGGGCTAGGGTTAGGGTTAGGGGACGGCGACGGTTTAGGGTCCATGTGAGGGTACGACAACGCTTTAGTGTGAGCGTACGTGTTAGGGCGCGGGTTAGTGTTAGCATACGGTTTAGTATTAGTGGCCGGGTGAGGGTAAGGCTTCGGGGAAGGGTTAGGTTTAGGGTTCGGGCTAGGGTTAGGGTTAGGGTACGGGGAATGTTTAGGGTCCAGGTGAGGGTACGACAAAGCTTTAGGTTGAGCGTACGTTTGAGGGTGCGGGTTAGTGTTAGCGTACGGGTTAGGATTAGGGGACGGGTGAGGGTAAGGCTCCGGGGAAGGGTTAGGTTTAAGGTTCGGGCTAGGTTTAGGGTTAGGGGACGGGGACGGTTTAGGGTCCAGGTGAGGGTACGACAACGCTTTAGGGTGAGCATACTTGTGAGGGCACGGGTTAGTGTTAGCGTACGGGTTAGGATTAGGGGACGGGTGAGGGTAAGGCTTCGGGGAAGGGTTAGGGTAAGGGTTCGGGCTAGGGTTAGGTTTAGGGGATGGGGACGATTTAGGGTGCAGGTGAGGGTACGACAACGCTTTAGGGTGAGCGTACGTGTGAGGGCGCGGGTTAGTGTTAGCGTACAGGTTAGGATTAGGGGACGGGTGAGGGTAAGGCTTCGGGGAAGGGTTAGGGTTAGGGTTCGGGCTAGGGTTAGGGTTAGGGGACGGCGACGGTTTAGGGTGCAGGTGAGGGTACGACAACGCTTTAGGGAGAGCGTACGTGTTAGGGCGCGGGTTAGTGTTAGCGTACGGGTTAGGATTAGGGGACGGGTGAGGATAAGGCTTCGGGGAAGGGTTAGGGTTAGGGTTCGGGCTAGGGTTAGGGTTAGGGGACGGGGACGGTTTAGGGTCCAGGTGAGGGTACGACAATGCTTTAGGGTGAGCTAACGTGTGAGGGCGCAGGTTAGTGTTAGCGTACGGGTTAGGATTAGGGGACGGGTGAAGTTAAGGCATCGGGGAAGGTTTAGGGTTAGGGTTCGGGCTAGGGTTAGTGTTAGGGGACGGGGACAGTTTAGGGTCCAGGTGAGGGTACGACAACGCTTTAGGGTGAGAGTACCTTTGAGGGTACGGGTTAGTGTTAGCGTACGGGTTAGGATTAGGGGACGCTTGAGGGTAAGGCTTCGGGGAAGTGTTAGGGTTAAGGTTCGGGCTAGGGTTAGGGTTAGGGTAAGAGGACGGTTTAGGGTCCAGGTGAGGGTATGACAACGCTTTAGGTTGAGTGCACGTGTGAGGGCGCGGGTTAGTGTTAGCGTAAGGGTTAGGAATAGGGGACGGGTGAGGGTAAGGCTTCGGGCAAGGGTTAGAGTTTGGGTTCGGGCTAGGGATAGTGTTAGGGCACGGGCACGGTTTAGGGTCCAGGTGAGGGTACGACAACGCTTTAGGGTGAGCGTACGTGTGAGGGCGCGGGTTAGTGTTAGCGTATGTGTTAGGATTAGGGGACGGGTGAGGTTAAGGCATCGGGGAACGGTTAGGGTTCGGGTTCGTGCTAGGGTTAGGTTTAGGGGACGGGGACGGTTTAGGGTCCAGGTGAGGGTACGACAACGCTTTTTGTTGAGCGTACGTGTGAGGGCGCGGGTTAGTGTTAGCGTACGGGTTAGGAGTAGGGGACGGGTGAGGGTAAGGCTTCGGGCAAGTGTTAGGGTTAGGGTTCGGGCTAGGGTTAGGGTTAGGGGACGGGGACGGTTTAGGGTCCAGGTGAGGGTACGACAACGCTTTAGGGTGAGCGTACGTGTGAGGGCGTGAGTTAGTGTTAGCGTACGGGTTAGGATTAGAGGACAGGTGAGGGTAATTCTTCGGGGAAGGGTTAGGATTAGGGTTCGGGCTAGGGTTAGGGTTAGGGGACGGGGATGGTTTAGGGTCCAGGTGAGGGTACGACAACGCCTTAGGTTGAGCGTACGTTTGAGGGTATGGGTTAGTGTTAGCGTACGGGTTAGGATTAGGGGACGGGTAAGGGTAAGGCTTCGGGGAAGGGTTAGGTTTAAGGTTCGGGCTACGTTTAGGGTTAGGGGACGGGGACGGTTTAGGGTCCAGGTGAGGGTACGACAACGCTTTAGGGTGAGCATACTTGTGAGGGCACGGGTTAGTGTTAGCGTACGGGTTAGGATTAGGGGACGGGTGAGGGTAAGGCTTCGGGGAAGGTTTAGGGTAAGGGTTCGGGCTAGGGTTAGTGTTAGGGGATGGGGACGATTTAGGGTCCAGGTGAGGGTACGACAACGCTTTAGGGTGAGCGTACGTGTGAGGGCTCGGGTTAGTGTTAGCGTACGGGTTAGGATTAGGGGACGGGTGAGGGTAAGGCTTCGGGGAAGGGTTAGGGTTAGGGTTCGGGCTAGGGTTAGGTTTAGGGGACGGGGACGGTTTAGGGTGCAGGTGAGGGTACGACAACGCTTTAGGGTGAGCGTACGTGTGAGGGCGCGGGTTAGTGTTAGCGTATGGGTTAGGATTAGGGGACGGGTGAGGGTAAGGCTTCGGGGAAGGGTTAGGGTTAGGGTTCGGGCTAGGGTTAGGGTTAGGGGACGGGGACGTTTTAGGGTCCAGGTGAGGTTACGACAACGCTTTAGGGTGCGCGTACGTGTGAGGGCGCAGGTTAGTGTTAGCGTACGGGTTAGGATTAGGGGACGGGTGACTGTAAGGCTCCCGGGAAGTGTTAGGGTTAGGGTTCGGGCTAGGGTTAGGGTTAGAGGACGGGGACGGTTTAGGGTCCAGGTGAGGGTACGACAATGCTTTAGGGTGAGCTAACGTGTGAGGGCGCAGGTTAGTGTTAGCGTACGGGTTAGGATTAGGGGACGGGTGAGGGTAAGGCCTCGGGGAAGGGTTAGGTATAGGGTTCGGGATAGAGTTAGGGTTAGGGGACGGGGACGGTTTAGGGTCCAGGTGAGGGTACGACAACGTTTTAGGGTGAGCGTACGTGTGAGGGCACGGGTTAGTGTTAGCGTACGGGTTAGCATTAGGGGACGGGTGAGGGTAAGGCTTCAGGGAAGGGTTAGGGTTAGGGTTCAGGCTAGTGTTAGGGTAAAGGGATGGGGACGGTTTAGGGTCCTGGTGAGGGCACGACAACGCTTTAGGGTGAGCGTACCTGTGAGGGCACGAGTTAGTGTTAGCGTACGGTTTAGGATTAGGGGACGGGTGATGGTAAGGCTTCGGGGAAGTGTTAGGGTTAAGGTTCGGGCTAGGGTTAGGGTTCGAGGACGGGGACGGTTTAGGGTCCAGGTGAGTGTTCGACAACGCTTTAGGGTGAGCGTACGTGTGCGGGGGCGGGTTAGTGTTAGCGTACATTTTAGGATTAGGGGACGGGTGAGGGTAAGGCTTCGGGGAAGGGTTAGGGTTAGGGTTCGGGCTAGGGTTAGGGTTAGGGGACGGGGACGGTTTAGGGTCCAGGTGCGGATACGACAACGCTTTAGGGTGAGTGTATGTGTGAGGGCGCGGGTTAGTGTTAGCGTACGGGTTAGGATTAGGGGACGGGTGAGTGTAAGGCTTCTGGGAAAGGTTAGCTTTAGGGTTTGGGCTAGGGTTAGGGTTAGGGGACCGGGACGGTTTAGGGTCAAGGTGAGGGTACGAAAACGCTTTAGGGTGAGCGTACGTGTGAGGGCCCGTGTTAGTGTTAGCGTGCGGGTTAAGATTAGGGGACGGGTGAGGGTAAGGCTTCGGGGAAGGGTTAGGGTTAGGGTTCGGGCTAGGTTTAGGGTTAGGGGACGAGGACGGTTTAGGGTCCAGGTGAGGGTACGACAGCGCTTTAGGTTGAGCGTACGTGTGAGGGCGCGGATTAGTTTTAGCGTACGGGTTAGGATTAGGGGACGGGTGAGGTTAAGGCATCGGGGAAGGGTTAGGGTTAGGGTTCGGGCTAGGGTTAGTGTTAGGGGACGGGGACAGTTTAGGGTCCAGGTGAGGGTACGACAACGCTTTAGGGTGAGCGTACGTGTGAGGGCACGGGTTAGTGTTAGCGTACGGTTTAGGATTAGGGGCCGGGTGAGGGTAAGGCTTCGGGTAAGGGTTAGGGTTAGGGTTCGGGCTAAGGTTAGGGTTAGGGGACGGGGATGGTTTAGGGTCCAGGTGAGGGTACGACAACGCTTTAGGTTGAGCGTAAGTTTGAGGGTGCGGGTTAGTGTTAGCGTACGGGTTAGGATTAGGGGACGGGTGAGGGTAAGGCTTAGGGGAAAGGTTAGGTTTATGGTTCGGGCTAGGGTTAGGGTTAGGGGAGGGGGACGGTTTAGGGTCCAGGTGAGGGTACGACAACGCTTTATGGTGAGCATACGTGTGAGGGCGCGGGTTAGTGTTAGCGTACGGGTTAGGATTAGGGGACGGGTGAGGGTAAGGCTTCGGGGACGGGTTAGGGTTAGGGTTAGGGCTAGGGTTAGGGTTAGGGGACGGCGACGGTTTAGGGTCCAGGTGAGGGTACGACAACGCTTTAGTGTGAGCGTACGTGTTAGGGCGCGGGTTAGTGTTAGCGTACGGGTTAGGATTAGGGGCCGGGTGAGGGTAAGGCTTCGGGGAAGGGTTAGGTTTAGCGTTCGGGCTAGGGTTAGGTTTTTGCGACTGGCTCGGTTTAGGGTCCAGGTGAGGGTACGACAACGCCTTAGGGTGAGCGTACGTGTGAGGGCGCGGGTTAGTGTTAGCGTACGGTTTAGGTTTAAGGGACGGGTGTGGGTAAGGCTTCGGGGAAGGGTTAGGGTTAGGGTTCTGGCTAAGGTTAGGGTTAGGTGACGGGGACGGTTTAGGGTCTAGGTGAGGGTACGACAAGGCTTTAGGTTGAGCGTACGTTTGAGGGCGCGGGTTAGTGTTAGCGTACGGGTTATAATTAGGGGACGGGTGAGGGTAAGGCCTCGGGGAAGCGTTAGGTATAGGGTTCGGGTTAGGGTTAGGGTTAGGGGACGGGGAAGGTTTAGGGTCCAGGTGAGGGTACGACAACGTTTTAGGGTGAGCGTACGTGTGAGGGCACGGGTTAGTGTTAGCGTACGGGTTAGGTTTAGGGGACGGGTGAGCGTAAAGCTTTAGGGAAAGGTTAGGGTTATGGTTCGGTTTAGGGTTAGGGTTAGGGGAGGGGGACGCTTTAGGGTCCAGGTGAGGGTACGACAACGCTTTACGGTGAGCTACGTGTGAGGGCGCGGGTTAGTGTTAGTGTACGGGTTAGGATTAGGGGACGGGTGAGGGTAAGGCTTCGGGGAAGGGTTAGGGTTAGGGTTCGGGCTAGGGTTAGGGTTAGGGGAAGGGGACGGTTTAGGGTCCATGTGAGGGTACGACAGCGCTTTTGGGTGAGCGTACGTGTGAGGGCGCGGGTTAGTGTTAGCGTACGGGTTAGCATTAGGGGACGGGTGAGGGTAAGGCTTCAGGGAAGGGTTAGGGATAGGGTTCGGGCTAGGGTTAGGATTAGGGGACGGGGATGCTTTAGGGTCGAGGTGAGGGTACAACAATGCTTTACGGTGAGCGTACGT
Organism: Globicephala melas; assembly: GCF_963455315.2. Classification (NCBI taxonomy): domain Eukaryota; kingdom Metazoa; phylum Chordata; class Mammalia; order Artiodactyla; family Delphinidae; genus Globicephala; species Globicephala melas. The sequence goes on along the minus strand of NC_083317.1, from coordinate 110,892,965 downwards.
GTGAGGGCACGGGTTAGTGTTAGCGTACGTGTTAGGATTAGGGGACGGGTGAGGGTAAGGCTTCGGGGAAGTGTTAGGGTTAGGGTTCGGGCTAGGGTTAGGGTTAGGGGATGGGGAAGGTTTACGGTCCAGGAGAGGGCACGACAACGCTTTAGGGTGAGCGTACGTGTGAGGGCGCGGGTTAGTGTTAGCGTTCGGGTTAGGATTAGGGGACGGGTGAGGGTAAGGCTTCCGGGAAGGGTTAGGGTTAGGGTTCGGGCTAGGGTTAGGGTTAGGGGACGGGGACGGTTTAGGGTCCAGGTGAGGGTACGACAACGCTTTAGGGTGAGCGTACGTGTGAGGGCGCGGGTTAGTGTTAGCGTATGGGTTAGGAATAGGGGACGGGTGATGGTAAGGTTCGGGCAAGGGTTAGAGTTTGGGTTCAGGCTAGGGTTAGGGTTAGGGCACGGGGACGGTTTAGGGTCCAGGTGAGGGTACGACAACGCTTTAGGGTGAGCGTACGTGTGAGGGCACGGATTAGTGTTAGCGTAAGGGTTAGGATTAGGGGACGGGTGAGGGTAAGGCTTCCGGGAAGTGTTAGGGTTCGGGTTCGGTCTAGGGTTAGGAGACGGGGTCGGTTTAGGGTCCAGGTGAGGGTACGACAACGCTTTAGGTTGAGCGTACATGTGAGGGCGCGGGTTAGTGTTAGCGTACGGGTTAGGAGTAGAGGACGGGTGAGGGTAAGGCTTCGGGCAAGGGTTAGGGTTAGGGTTCGGGCTAGGGTTAGTGTAAGGGGACGGGGACGGTTTAGGGTCCAGGTGAGGGTACGACAACGCTTTAGGGTGAGCTTACGTGTGAGGGCATGGGTTAGTGTTAGCGTACGGTTTAGGATTAGGGGACGGGTGAGGGTAAGGCTTCGGGGAAGGGTTAGGGTTAGGGTTCGGGCTAAGGTTAGGGTTAGGGGACGGGGACGGTTTAGGGTCCAGGTGAGGGTACGACAACGCTTTAGGGTGAGCGTACGTGTGAGGGCACGGGTTAGTGTTAGCGTACGGTTTAGGATTAGGGGACGGGTGAAGGTAAGGTTTCGGGGAAGGGTTAGGGTTAGGGTTCGGGCTAGGGTTAGGTTTATGGGACGGGGACGGTTTAGGGTCCAGCTGAGGGTACGACAACGCTTTAGGGTGAGCGTACGTGTGAGGGCGCAGGTTAGTGTTAGCGTACGGGTTAGGATTAGGGGTCGGGTGAGGTTAAGACATCGGGGAAGGGTTAGGGTTAGGGTTCGGGCTAGGGTTAGGGTTAGGGGACGGGGACGGTTTAGGGTCCAGGTGAGGGTACGACAACGCTTTAGGGTCAGCGTACGTGTGAGGGCACGGGTTAGTGTTAGCGTACGGTTTAGGATTAGGGGACGGGTGAGGGTAAGGCTTCGGGGAAGGTTTAGGCTTAAGGTTCGGGCTAGGGTTAGGTTTTGGCGACTGGCACGGTTTAGGGTCCAGGTGAGGGTACGACAACGCCTTAGGGTGAGCATACGTGTGAGGGAGCGGGTTAGTGTTAGCGTACGGTTTAGGTTTAAGGGACGGGTGTGGGTAAGGCTTCGGGGAAGGGTTAGGGTTAGGGTTCGGGCTAAGGTTAGGGTTAGGTGACGGGGACGGTTTAGTGTCTAGGTGAGGGTACGACAAGGCTTTAGGTTGAGCGTATGTTTGAGGGCACGGGTTAGTGTTAGCGTACGGGTTAGGATTGGGGGACGGGTGAGGGTAAGGCTTCGGGGAAGGGTTAGGTTTAAGGTTCGGGCTAGGGTTAGGGTTAGGGGAGGGGGACGGTTTAGGGTCCAGGTGAGGGTACGACAACGCTTTAGGGTGAGCGTACGTGTGAGGGCGAGGGTTAGTGTTAGCGTACGGGTTAGCATTAGGGGACGGGTGAGGGTAAGGCTTCGGGGAAGTGTTAAGGTTAGGGTTCAGGCTAGGGTTATGGTTAGGGGACGGGGACGGTTTAGGGTCCAGGTGAGGGTACGACAACGCTTTAGGGTGAGCGTACGTGTGAGAGCGCGGGTTAGTGTTAGCATACGGGTTAGGATTAAGGGCCGGGTGAGGGTAAGGCTTTGGGGAAGGGCTAGGGTTAGGGTTCGGGCTAGGGTTAGGGTTAGGGGACGGGGACGGTTTAGGGTCCAGGTGAGAGTACGACAACGTTTTAGGGTGAGTGTACGTGTGAGGGCACGGGTTAGTGTTAGCGTACGGTTTAGGATTAGGGGACGGGTGAGGGTAAGGCCTCGGGGAAGGGTTAGGTATAGGGTTCGGGATAGGGTTATGGTTAGGGGACGGGGACGGTTTAGGGTCCAGGTGAGGGTACGACAACGTTTTAGGGTGAGCGTACGTGTGAGGGCACGGGTTAGTGTTAGCGTACGGGTTAGCATTAGGGGACGGGTGAGGGTAAGGCTTCAGGGAAGGGTTAGGGTTAGGTTTCAGGCTAGTGTTAGGGTAAGGGGACGGGGACGGTTCACGGTCCAGGTGAGGGCACGACAACGCTTTAGGGTGAGAGTACCTTTGAGGGTACGGGTTAGTGTTAGCGTACGGGTTAGGATTAGGGGACGGTTGAGGGTAAGGCTTCGGGGAAGTGTTAGGGTTAAGGTTCGGGCTAGGGTTAGGGTTCGAGGACGGGGACGGTTTAGGGTCCAGGTGAGGGTACGACAACGCTTTAGGGTGAGCGTACATGTGAGGGCGCGTGTTAGTGTTAGCGTACGGTTTAGGATTAGGGGACGGATGAGGGTAAGGCTTCGGGGAAGTGTTAGGGTTAGGGTTCGGGCTAGGGTTAGGGTTAGGGGACGGGGACGGTTTAGGGTCCAGGTGAGGGCACGACAACGCTTTAGGGTGAGCGTACCTGTGAGGGCACGGGTTAGTGTTAGCTTACGGGTTAGGAATAGGGGACGGGTGAGGGTAAGGCATCGGGGAAGGGTTAGGGTAAGGGTTCGGGCTAGGGTTAGGGTTACGGGACGGGGTCGGTTTAGGGTCCAGGTGAGGGTACGACAACGCTTTACGGTGAGCATACGTCTGAGGGCACGGGTTAGTTTTAGCGTACGGGTTAGGATTAGGGGACGGGTGAGTTTAAGGCATCGGGGAATGGTTAGGGTAAGGGTTCGGGCTAGGGTTAGGGTTAGGGGACGGGGACGGTTTAGGGTCCAGGTGAGGGTACGACAACGCTTTAGGTTGAGCGTACGTGTGAGGGCTCGGGTTAGTGTTAGCGTACGGGTTAGGATTAGGGGACGGGTGAGGGTAAGGCTTCTGGGAAGTGTTAGGGTTAGGGTTCGGGCTAGGGTTAGTGTTAGGGGACGGGGACGGTTTAGGGTCCATGTGAGGGTACGACAACGCTTTAGGGTGAGCGTACGTGTGAGGGCGTGGGTTAGTGTTAGCGTACGGGTTAGGATTATGGGACGGGTGAGGGTAAGGCTTCGGGGAAGGTTTAGGATTAGGGTTCGGGCTAGGGTTAGGGTTAGGGGACGAGGACGGTTTAGGGTCCAGGTGAGGGTACGACAACGCTTTAGGTTGAGTGTACGTGTGAGGGCGCGGGTTAGTGTTAGCGTAATGGTTAGGAATAGGGGACGGGTGAGGGTAAGGCTTCGGGCAAGGGTTAGAGTTTGGGTTCGGGCTAGGGATAGTGTTAGGGCACGGGCACGGTTTAGGGTCCAGGTGAGGGTACGACAACGCTTTAGGGTGAGCGTACGTGTGAGGGCGCGGGTTAGTGTTAGCGTACGGGTTAGGATTAGGGGACGGGTGAGGTTAAGGCATCGGGGAACGGTTAGGGATCGGGTTCGGGCTAGGGTTAGGTTTAGGGGACGGGGACGGTTTAGGGTCCAGGTGAGGGTACGACAACGCTTTTTGTTGAGCGTACGTGTGAGAGCGCGGGTTAGTGTTAGCGTACGGGTTAGGAGTAGGGGACGGGTGAGGGTAAGGCTTCGGGCAAGGGTTAGGGTTAGGGTTCGGGCTAGGGTTAGGGTTAGGGGACGGGGACGGTTTAGGGTCCAGGTGAGGGTACGACAATGCTTTAGGGTGAGCGTACGTGTGAGGGCGTGAGTTAGTGTTAGCGTACGGGTTAGGATTAGAGGACAGGTGAGGGTAATTCTTCGGGTAAGGGTTAAGGTTAGGGTTCGGGCTAGGGTTATGGTTAGGGGACGGGGATGGTTTAGGGTCCAGGTGAGGGTACGACAACGCCTTTAGGGTGAGCGTACATGTGAGGGCGCGGGTTAGTGTTAGCGTACGGGTTAGGATTAGGGGACGGGTGAGGGTAAGGCTTCGGGGAAGGGTTAGGGTTAGGGTTCGGGCTAGGGTTATGGTTAGGGGACGGCGACGGTTTAGGGTCCAGGTGAGGGTACGACAACGCTTTAGTGTGAGCGTACGTGTTAGGGCGCGGGTTAGTGTTAGCGTACGGGTTAGGATTAGGGGCCGGGTGAGGGTAAGGCTTCGGGGAAGGGTTAGGGTAAGGGTTCGGGCTAGGGTTAGTGTTAGGGGATGGGGACGATTTAGGGTCCAGGTGAGGGTACGACAACGATTTAGGGTGAGCGTACGTGTGAGGGCTCGGTTTAGTGTTAGCGTACGGGTTAGGATTAGGGGACGGGTGAGGGTAAGGCTTCGGGGAAGGGTTAGGGTTAGGGTTCGGGCTAGGGTTAGGGTTAGGGGACGGGGACGGTTTAGGGTGCAGGTGAGGGTACGACAACGCTTTAGGGTGAGCGTACGTGTGAGGGCACGGGTTAGTTTTAGCGTACGGGTTAGTATTAGGGGACGGGTGAGGGTAAGGCTTCGGGGAAGGGTTAGGGTAAGGGTTCGGGCTAGGGTTAGTGTTAGGGGATGGGGACGATTTAGGGTCCAGGTGAGGGTACGACAACGATTTAGGGTGAGCGTACGTGTGAGGGCTCGGGTTAGTGTTAGCGTACGGGTTAGGATTAGGGGACGGGTGAGGGTAAGGCTTCGGAGAAGGGTTAGGGTTAGGGTTCGGGCTAGGGTTAGGGTTAGGGGACGGGGATGGTTTAGGGTGCAGGTGAGGGTACGACAATGCTTTAGGGTGAGCGTACGTGTGAGGGCGCGGTTTAGTGTTAGCGTACGGGTTAGGATTAGGGGACGGGTGAGGTTAAGGCTTCGGGGAAGGGTTAGGGTTAGGGTTCGGGCTAGGGTTAGGGTTAGGGGACGGGGACGTTTTAGGGTCCAGGTGAGGTTCAGACAACGCTTTAGGGAGAGCGTACGTGTGAGGGCGCAGGTTAGTGTTAGCGTACGGGTTAGGATTAGGGGACGGGTGAGTGTAAGGCTTCCGGGAAGGGTTAGGGTTAAGGTTCGGGCTAGGGTTAGGGTTAGAGGACGGGGACGGTTTAGGGTCCAGGTGAGTGTACGACAATGCTTTAGGGTGAGCTAACGTGTGAGGGCGCAGGTTAGTGTTAGCGTACGGGTTAGGATTAAGGGACGGGTGAGGGTAAGGCCTCGGGGAAGGGTTAGGTATAGGGTTCGGGATAGGGTTAGGGTTAGGGGACGGGGACGGTTTAGGGTCCAGGTGAGGGTACGACAACGTTTTAGGGTGAGCGTACGTGTGAGGGCACGGGTTAGTGTTAGCGTACGGGTTAGCATTAGGGGACGGGTGAGGGTAAGGCTTCAGGGAAGGGTTAGGGTTAGGGTTCAGGCTAGTGTTAGGGTAAAGCGATTGGGACGGTTTAGGGTCCTGGTGAGGGCACGACAACGCTTTAGGGTGAGCGTACCTGTGAGGGCACGAGTTAGTGTTAGCGTACGGTTTAGGATTAGGGGACGGGTGAGGGTAAGGCTTCGGGGAAGTGTTAGGGTTAAGGTTCGGGCTAGGGTTAGGGTTCGAGGACGGGGACGGTTTAGGGTCCAGGTGAGGGTTCGACAACGCTTTAGGGTGAGCGTACGTGTGCGGGGGCGGGTTAGTGTTAGCGTACAGTTTAGGATTAGGGGACGGGTGAGGGTAAGGCTTCGGGGAAGGGTTAGGGTTAGGGTTAGGGTTAGGGGACGGGGACGGTTTAGGGTCCAGGTGCGGATACGACAACGCTTTAGGGTGAGTGTATGTGTGAGGGCGCGGGTTAGTGTTAGCGTACGGGTTAGGATTAGGGGACGGGTGAGTGTAAGGCTTCTGGGAAAGGTTAGCTTTAGGGTTCGGGCTAGGGTTAGGGTTAGGGGACCGGGACGGTTTAGGGTCAAGGTGAGGGTACGAAAACGCTTTAGGGTGAGCGTACGTGTGAGGGCCCGTGTTAGTGTTAGCATGCGGGTTAAGATTAGGGGACGGGTGAGGGTAAGGCTTCGGGGAAGGGTTAGGGTTAGGGTTCGGGCTAGGTTTAGGGTTAGGGGACGAGGACGGTTTAGGGTCCAGGTGAGGGTACGACAACGTTTTAGGGTGAGCGTACGTGTGAGGGCACGGGTTAGTTTTAGCGTACGGGTTAGGATTAGTGGACGGGTGAGGGTAAGGCTTCGGGCAAGGGTTAGGGTTAGCGTTCGGGCTAGGGTTAGGGTTAGGGGACGAGGACGGTTTAGGGTCCAGGTGAGGGTACGACAACGCTTTAGGTTGAGCGTACGTGTGAGGGCACGGGTTAGTGTTAGCGTACGGGTTAAGAATAGGGGACGGGTGAGTGTAAGGCTTCGGGCAAGGGTTAGAGTTAGGGTTTGGGCTAGGGTTAGGGTTAGGGCACGGGGACGGATTAGGGTCCAGGTGAGGGTACGACAACGCTTTAGGGTGAGTGTACGTGTGAGGGCGCGGGTTAGTGTTAGCGTAAGGGTTAGGATTAGGGGACAGGTGAGGTTAAGGCATCTTTGAAGGGTTAGGTTTCGGTTTCGGGCTAGGGTTAGGGTTAGGGGACGGGGACGGTTTAGGGTCCAGGTGAGAGTACGACAACGCTTTAGGTTGAGCGTACGTGTGAGGGCACGGGTTAGTGTTAGCGTACGGGTTAGGAGTAGGGGACGGGTGAGGGTAAGGCTTCGGGGAAGGGTTAGGGTTAGGGTTCGGGCTAGGGTTAGGGTTAGGGGACGGGGACGGTTTAGGGTCCAGGTGAGTGTACGACAATGCTTTAGGGTGAGCGTACGTGTGAGGGCACGGGTTAGTGTTAGCGTACGGTTTAGGATTAGGGGCCGGGTGAGGGTAAGGCTTCGGGGAAGGGTTAGGGTTAGGGTTCGGGCTAAAATTAGTGTTAGGGGACGGGGATGGTTTAGGGTCCAGGTGACGGTACGACAACGCTTTAGGTTCAGCGTACGTTTGAGGGCGCGGGTTAGTGTTAGCGTACGGGTTAGAATTAGGGGACGGGTGAGGGTAAGGCTTCGGGGAAGGGTTAGGTTTAAGGTTCGGGCTAGGGTTAGGGTTAGGGGACGGGGACGGTTTAGGGTCCAGGTGAGGGTACGACAACGCTTTAGGATGAGCATACTTGTGAGGGCACGGGTTAGTGTTAGCGTACGGGTTAGGATTAGGGGCCGGGTGAGGGTAAGGCTTCGGGGAAGGGTTATGTTTAGGGTTTGGGCTAGGGTTAGGGGACGGGGACGGTTTAGGGTCCAGGTGAGGGTACGACAACATTTTAGGGTGAGCGTACGTGTGAGGGCACGGGTTAGTCTTAGCGTACGGTTTAGGATTAGGGGACGGGTGAGGGTAAGGCCTCGGGGAAGGGTTAGGTATAGGGTTCGGGTTAGGGTTAGGGTTAGGGGACGGGGAAGGTTTAGGGTCCAGGTGAGGGTACGACAACGTTTTAGGGTGAGGGTACGTGTGAGGGCACGGGTTAGTGTTAGCGTACGGGTTAGGTTTAGGGGACGGGTGAGCGTAAAGCTTTAGGGAAAGGTTAGGGTTATGGTTCGTTTTAGGGTTAGGGTTAGGGGACGGGGACGCTTTAGGGTCCAGGTGAGGGTACGACAACGCTTTACGGTGAGCTACGTGTGAGGGCGCGGGTTAGTGTTAGTGTACGGGTTAGGATTAGGGGACGGGTGAGGGTAAGGCTTCGGGGAAGGGTTAGGGTTAGGGTTCGGGCTAGGGTTAGGGTTAGGGGAAGGGGACGGTTTAGGGTCCAGGTGAGGGTACGACAGCGCTTTTGGGTGAGCGTACGTGTGAGGGCGCGGGTTAGTGTTAGCGTACGGGTTAGCATTAGGGGACGGGTGAGGGTAAGGCTTCAGGGAAGGGTTAGGGTTAGGGTTCGGGCTAGGGTTAGGATTAGGGGACGGGGATGCTTTAGGGTCGAGGTGAGGGTACAACAATGCTTTACGGTGAGCGTACGTGTGAGGGCACGGGTTAGTGTTAGCGTACGTGTTAGGATTAGGGGACGGGTGAGGGTAAGGCTTCGGGGAAGTGTTAGGGTTAGGGTTCGGGCTAGGGTTAGGGTTAGGGGATGGGGAAGGTTTACGGTCCAGGAGAGGGCACGACAACGCTTTAGGGTGAGCGTACGTGTGAGGGCGCGGGTTAGTGTTTGCGTTCGGGTTAGGATTAGGGGACGGGTGAGGGTAAGGCTTCCGGGAAGGGTTAGGGTTAGGGTTCGGGCTAGGGTTAGGGTTAGGGGACGGGGACGGTTTAGGGTCCATGTGAGGGTACGACAATGCTTTAGGGTGAGCGTACGTGTGAGGGCGCTGGTTAGTGTTAGCGTATGGGTTAGGAATAGGGGACGGGTGATGGTAAGGCTTCGGGCAAGGGTTAGAGTTTGGGTTCAGGCTAGGGTTAGTGTTAGGGCACGGGGACGGTTTAGGGTCCAGGTGAGGGTACGACAACGCTTTAGGGTGAGCGTACGTGTGAGGGCACGGATTAGTGTTAGCGTAAGGGTTAGGATTAGGGGACGGGTGAGGGTAAGGCTTCCGGGAAGGGTTAGGGTTCGGGTTCGGTCTAGGGTTAGGAGACGGGGTCGGTTTAGGGTCCAGGTGAGGGTACGACAACGCTTTAGGTTGAGCGTACGTGTGAGGGCGCGGGTTAGTGTTAGCGTACGGGTTAGGAGTAGAGGACGGGTGAGGGTAAGGCTTCGGGCAAGGGTTAGGGTTAGGGTTCGGGCTAGGGTTAGCGTTAGGGGACGGGGACGGTTTAGGGTCCAGGTGAGGGTACGACAACGCTTTAGGTTGAGCATACGTGTGAGGGCACGGGTTAGTGTTAGCGTACGGTTTAGGATTAGGGGACGGGTGAGGGTAAGGCTTCGGGGAAGGGTTAGGGTTAGGGTTCGGGCTAAGGTTAGGGTTAGGGGACGGGGACGGTTTAGGGTCCAGGTGAGGGTACGACAACGCTTTAGGGTGAGCGTACGTGTGAGGGCACGGCTTAGTGTTAGCGTACGGTTTAGGATTAGGGGACGGGTGAAGGTAAGGTTTCGGGGAAGGGTTAGGGTTAGGGTTCGGGCTAGGGTTAGGTTTATGGGACGGGGACGGTTTAGGGTCCAGCTGAGGGTACGACAACGCTTTAGGGTGAGCGTACGTGTGAGGGCGCAGGTTAGTGTTAGCGTACGGGTTAGGATTAGGGGTCGGGTGAGGTTAAGACATCGGGGAAGGGTTAGGGTTAGGGTTCGGGCTAGGGTTAGGGTTAGGGGACGAGGATGGTTTAGGGTCCAGGTGAGGGTACGACAACGCTTTAGGTTGAGCGTACGTGTGAGGGCGCGGGTTAGTGTTAGCGTACGGGTTAGGAATAGGGGACGGGTGATGGTAAGGCTTCGGGCAAGTGTTAGAGTTTGGGTTCGGGCTAGGGTTAGGGTTAGGGCACGGGGACGGTTTAGGGTCCAGGTGAGGGTACGACAACGCTTTAGGGTGAGCGTACGTGTGAGGGCGCGGGTTAGTGTTAGCATAAGGGTTAGGATTAGGGGACGGGTGAGGTTAAGGCATCGGGGAAGGGTTAGGGTTCGGGTTCGGTCTAGGGTTAGGGGACGGGGACGGTTTAGGGTCCAGGTGAGGGTATGACAACGCTTTAGGGTGAGCGTACGTGTGAGGGCGCGGGTTAGTGTTAGCGTACGGGTTAGGATTAGGGGACGGGTGAGGGTAAGGCTTCGGGGAAGGGTTAGGGTTAGGGTTCGGGCTAGGGTTAGGGTTAGGGGACGGGGACGGTTTAGGGTCCAGGTGAGGGTACGACAACGCTTTAGGGTCAGCGTACGTGTGAGGGCACGGGTTAGTGTTAGCGTACGGTTTAGGATTAGGGGACGGGTGAGGGTAAGGCTTCGGGGAAGGTTTAGGCTTAAGGTTCGGGCTAGGGTTAGGGTTAGGGGACGGGGACGGTTTAGGGTCCAGGTGAGGGTACGACAACGCTTTAGGGTGAGCATACTTGTGAGGGCATGGGTTAGTGTTAGCGTACGGGTTAGGATTAGGGGACGGGTGAGGGTAAGGCTTCGGGGAAGGGTTAGGGTAAGGGTTCGGGCTAGTGTTAGGGTTAGGTGACGGGGACGATTTAGGGTCCAGGTGAGGGTACGACAACGCTTTAGGGTGAGCGTACGTGTGAGGGCGCGGGTAAGTGTTAGCGTACGGGTTAGGATTAGGGGACGGGTGAGGGTAAGGCTTCGGGGAAGGGTTAGGGTTAGGGTTCGGGCTAGGGTTAGGGTTAGGGTACGGGGATGGTTTAGGGTGCAAGTGAGGGTACGACAACGCTTTAGGGTGAGCGTACGTGTGAGGGCGCGGGTTAGTGTTAGCGTACGGGTTAGGATTATGGGACGGGTGAGGGTAAGGCTTCGGGGAAGGGTTAGGGTTAGGGTTCGGGCTAGGGTTAGTGTTAGGGGACGGGGACGGTTTAGGGTCCAGGTGAGGGTACGACAACACTTTAGGGTGAGCGTACGTGTGAGGGCGCGGGTTAGTGTTAGCGTACGTGTTAGGATTAGGGGACGGGTGAGGGTAAGGCTTCCGTGAAGGGTTAGGGTTAGGGTTCGGGCTAGGGTTAGGGTTAGCGGACGGGGAAGGTTTAGGGTCCAGGTGAGGGTACGACAACGCTTTAGGGTGAGCGTACGTGTGAGGGCGCGGGTTAGTGTTAGCGTACGGTTTAGGTTTAGGGGACGGGTGAGGGTAAGGCTTCGGGGAAGGGTTAGGGTTAGGGTTCGGGCTAAGGTTAGGGTTAGGTGACGCGGACGGTTTAGGGTCCAGGTGAGGGTACGACAAGTCTTTAGGTTGAGCGTACGTTTGAGGGCGCGGGTTAGTGTTAGCGTACGGGTTAGGATTAGGGGAAGGGTGAGGGTAAGGCTTAGGGGAAGGGTTAGGTGTAAGGTTCGGGCTAGGGTTAGGGTTAGGGGAGGGGGACGTTTTAGGGTCCAGGTGAGGGTACGACAACGCTTTAGGGTGAGCGTACGAGTGAGGGCTCGGGTTAGTGTTAGCGTACGGGTTAGGATTAGGGGACGGGTGAGGGTAAGGCTTCTGGGAAGTGTTAGGGTTAGGGTTCGGGCTAGGGTTAGGGTTAGGGGACGGGGACGGTTTAGGGTCCAGGTGAGGGTACGACAACGCTTTAGGGTGAACGTACGTGTGAGGTCGTGGGTTAGTGTTAGCGTACGGGTTAGGATTAGGGGACGGGTGAGGGTAAGGCTTCGGGGAAGGTTTAGGGTTAGGGTTCGGGCTAGGGTTAGGGTTAGGGGACGAGGACGGTTTAGGGTCCACCTGAGGGTATGACAATGCTTTAGGGTGAGCGTACGTGTGAGGGCGCAGGTTAGTGTTAGCGTACGGGTTAGGATTAGGGGACGGGTGAGGTTAAGACATCGGGGAAGGGTTAGGGTTAGGGTTCGGGCTAGGGTTAGGGTTAGGGGACGAGGACGGTTTAGGGTCCAGGTGAGAGTACGACAGCGCTTTAGGTTGAGCGTACGTGTGAGGGCGCGGGTTAGTGTTAGCATACGGGTTAGGAATAGGTGACGGGTGATGGTAAGGCTTCGGGCAAGGGTTAGAGTTTGGGTTCGGGCTAGGGTTAGGGTTAGGGCACGGGGATGGTTTAGGGTCCAGGTGAGTGTACGACAACGCTTTAGGGTGAGTGTATGTGTGAGGGCGCGGGTTAGTGTTAGCGTACGGGTTAGGATTAGGGGACGGGTGAGTTTAAGGCATCGGGGAAGGGTTAGGGTTCGGGTTCGGGCTAGGGTTAGGGTTAGGGGACGGGGACGGTTTAGGGTCCAGGTGAGGGTACGACAACGCTTTAGGTTGAGCGTACGTGTGAGGGCGTGGGTTAGTGTTAGCGTACGGGTTAGGAGTAGGGGACGGGTGAGGGTAAGGCTTCGGGCAAGGGTTAGGGTTAGGGTTCGGGCTAGGGTTAGGGTTAGGGGACGGGCACTGTTTAGGGTCCAGGAGACGGTACGACAACGCTTTAGGGTGAGCGTATGTGTGAGGGCGCGAGTTAGTGTTAGCGTACGGGTTAGGATTAGGGGACAGGTGAGGGTAAGGCTTCGGGGAAGGGTTAAGGTTAGGGTTCGGGCTAGGGTTAGGGTTAGGGGACGGGGACGGTTTAGGGTCCAGGTGAGGGTACGACAACGTTTTAGGGTGAGCGTACGTGTGAGGGCACGGGTTAGTGTTAGCGTACGGGTTAGGATTAGGGGACGGGTGAGCGTAAGGCTTCAGGGAAAGGTTAGGGTTATGGTTCGGGTTAGGGTTAGGGTTAGGGGACGGGGTCGGTTTAGGGTCCAGGTGAGGGTACGAAAACGCTTTACGGTGAGCGTACGTGTGAGGGCGCGGGTTAGTGTTACTGTACGGGTTTGGATTAGGGGACGGGTGAGGGTAAGGCTTCGTGGAAGAGTTAGGGTTAGGGTTCGGGCTAAGGTTAGGGTTAGGGGAAGGGGACGGTTTAGGGTCCAGGTGACGGTACGACAGCGCTTTTGGGTGAGCGTACGTGTGAGGGCGCGGGTTAGTGTTAGCGTACGGGTTAGCATTATGGTACGGGTGAGGGGAAGACTTCAGGGAAGGGTTAGGTTTAGGATTCAGGCTAGTGTTAGGGTAAGGGGATGGGGACGGTTTAGGGTCCAGGTTAGGGCACGACAACGCTTTAGGGTGAGCGTACCTGTGAGGGCACGGGTTAGTGTTAGCGTACGGGTTAGGATTAGGGGACGGGTGAGGGTAAGGCTTCGGGGAAGGGTTAGGGTTAGGGTTCGGGCTAGGGTTAGGGTTAGGGGACGGGGACGGTTTAGGGTCAAGGTGCGGATATGACAACGCTTTAGGGTGAGTGTACGTGTGAGGGCGCGGGTTAGTGTTAGCGTACGGGTTAGGATTAGGGAACGGGTGAGTGTAAGGCTTCTGGGAAAGGTTAGCTTTAGGGTTTGGGCTAGGGTTAGGGTTAGGGGACGGGGACGGTTTAGGGTCCAGCTGAGGGTACGACAACGCTTTAGGGTGAGCGTACGTGTGAGGGCGCAGGTTAGTGTTAGCGTACGGGTTAGGATTAGGGGAAGGGTGAGGTTAAGACATCGGGGAAGGGTTAGGGTTAGGGTTCGGGCTAGGGTTAGGGTTAGGGGACGAGGACGGTTTAGGGTCCAGGTGAGGGTATGACAACGCTTTAGGTTGAGCGTACGTGTGAGGGCGCGGGTTAGTGTTAGCGTACGGGTTAGGAATAGGGGACGGGTGATGGTAAGGCTTCGGGCAAGGGTTAGAGTTTGGGTTCGGCTAGGGTTAGGGTTAAGGCACGGGGACGGTTTACGGTCCAGGTGAGGGTACGACAACGCTTTAGGGTGAGCGTACGTGTGAGGGCGCGGGTTAGTGTTAGCGTACGGGTTAGGATTAGGGGACGGGTGAGGTTAAGGCATCGGGGAAGTGTTAGGGTTCGGGTCCGGGCTAGGGTTAGGGTTAGGGGACGGGGACGGTTTAGGGCCCAGGAGAGGGTACGACAACGCTTTAGGTTGAGCGTACGTGTGAGGGCGCGGGTTAGTGTTAGTGTACGGGTTAGGAGTAGGGGACGGGTGAGGGTAAGGCTTCGGGCAAGGGTTAGGGTTAGGGTTCGGGCTAGGGTTAGGGTTAGGGGGCGAGGACGGTTTAGGGTCCAGGTGAGGGTACGACAACGCTTTAGGTTGAGCGTACGTTTGAGGGCGCGGGTGAGTGTTAGCGTACGGGTTAAGAATAGGGGACGGGTGAGGGTAAGGCTTCGGGCAAGGGTTAGAGTTAGGGTTCGGGTTAGGGTTAGGGTTAGGGCACGGGGACGGTTTAGGGTCCAGGTGAGGGTACGACAACGCTTTAGGGTGAGCGTATGTGTGAGGGTGCGGGTTAGTGTTAGCGTACGGGTTAGGAGTAGGGGACGGGTGAGGGTAAGGCTTCGGGGAAGGGTTAGGGTTAGGGTTCGGGCTAGGGTTAGGGTTAGGGGACGGGGACAGTTAAGGGTCCAGGTGAGGGTACGACAACGCTTTAGGGTGAGCGTACGTGTGAGGGCACGGGTTAGTGTTAGCGTACGGGTTAGGAGTAGGGGACGGGTGAGGGTAAGGCTTCGGGGAAGTGTTAGGGTTAGGGTTCGGGCTAAGGTTAGGGTTACGGGACGTGGGTGGTTTAGGGTCCAGGTGAGGGTACGACAACGCTTTAGGTTGAGCGTACGTTTGAGGGCGCGGGTTAGTGTTAGTGTACGGGTTAGGATTAGGGGTCGGGTGAGGGTAAGGCTTCGGGGAAGGGTTAGGGTAAGGGTTCGTGCTAGGGTGAGGGTTAGGTGACGGGGACGATTTAGGGTCCAGGTGAGGGTACGACAACGCTTTAGGGTGAGCATACGTGTGAGGGGGAGGGTTAGTGTTAGCGTACGGGTTAGGATTAGGGGACGGGTGAGGGTAATTCTTCGGGGAAGGGTTAAGGTTAGGGTTCGGGCTAGGGTTAGGGTTACGGGACGGGGACGGTTTAGGGTCCAGGTGAGGGTACGACAATGCTTTTGGGTGAGCGTACGTGTGAGGGCGCGAGTTAGTGTTAGCGTACGGGTTAGGATTAGGGGCCGGGTGAGGGTAAGGCTTCGGGGAAAGATTAGGGTTATGGTTCGGGTTAGGGTTAGGGTTAGGGGACGGGGTCGGTTTAGGGTCCAGGTGAGGGTACGACAACGCTTTCCGGTGAGCGTACGTGTGAGGGCGCGGGTTAGTGTTAGTGTACGGGTTAGGATTAGGGGACGGGTGAGTGTAAGGCTTCGTGGAAGGGTTAGGGTTAGGGTTCGGGCTAGGATTAGGGTTAGGGGAAGGGGACGGTTTAGGGTCCAGGTGAGGGTACGACAGTGCTTTTGGGTGAGCGTACGTGTGAGGGCGCGAGTTAGTGTTAGCGTACGGGTTAGCATTAGGGTACGGGTGAGGGTAAGGCTTCAGGGAAGGGTTAGGTTTAGGGTTCAGGCTAGTGTTAGGGTAAGGGGACGGGGACGGTTTAGGGTCCAGGTGAGGGTACGACAACGCTTTAGGGTGAGCGTACCTGTGAGGGCACGGGTTAGTGTTAGTGTACGGGTTAGGATTAGGGGACGGGTGAGGGTAAGGCTTCGGGGAAGGGTTAGGGTTAAAGTTCGGGCTAGGGTTAGGGTTCGAGGACGGGGACGGTTTAGGATCCAGGTGAGGGTACGACAACGCTTTAGGGTGAGCGTACGTGTGCGGACGCGGGTTAGTGTTAGCGTACAGTTTAGGATTAGGGGACGGGTGAGGGTAAGGCTTCGGGGAAGGGTTAGGGTTAGGGTTCGGGCTAGGGTTAGGGTTAGGGGACGGGGACGGTTTAGGGTCAAGGTGCGGATATGACAACGCTTTAGGGTGAGTGTACGTGTGAGGGCGTGGGTTAGTGTTAGCGTACGGGTTAGGATTAGGGGACGGGTGAGCGTAAGGCTTCAGGGAAAGGTTAGGGTTATGGTTCGGGTTAGGGTTAGGGTTAGGGGACGGGGTCGGTTTAGGGTCCAGGTGAGGGTACGACAGCGCTTTACGGTGAGCGTACGTGTGAGGGCGTGGGTTAGTGTTAGTGTACGGGTTTGGATTATGGGACGGGTGAGGGTAAGGCTTCGTGGAAGGTTTAGGGTTAGGGTTCGGGCTAGGTTTAGGGTTAGGGGACGAAGACGGTTTAGGGTCCAGGTGAGGGTACAACAACGCTTTAGGTTGAGCGTACGTGTGAGGGCGCGGGTTAGTTTTAGCGTACGGGTTAGGATTAGTGGACGGGTGAGGGTAAGGCTTCGGGCAAGGGTTAGGGTTAGGGTTCGGGCTAGGGTTAGGTTTAGGGGACGGGGACGGTTTAGCGTCCAGCTGAGGGTACGACAACGCTTTAGGGTGAGCGTACGTGTGAGGGCGCATGTTAGTGTTAGCGTACGGGTTAGGATTAGGGGAAGGGTGAGGTTAAGACATCGGGGAAGGGTTAGGGTTAGGGTTAGGTTTCGGGCTAGGGTTAGGGTTAGGTGACGAGGACGGTTTAGGGTCCAGGTGAGGGTACGACAACGCTTTAGGTTGAGCGTACGTGTGAGGGTGCGGGTTAGTGTTAGCGTACGAGTTAGGAGTAGGGGACGGGTGAGGGTAAGGCTTCGGGGAAGGGTTAGGGTTAGGGTTCGGGCTAGGGTTAGGGTGAGGGGAAGGGGACGGTTTAGGGTCCAGGTGAGGGTACGACAACGCTTTAGGGTGAGCGTACGTGTGAGGGCACGGGTAAGTGTTAGCGTACGGTTTAGGATTAGGGGACGGGTGAGGGTAAGGCTTCGGGGAAGGGTTAAGGTTAGGGTTCGGGCTAAGGTTAGGGTTAGGGGACGTGGGTGGTTTAGGGTCCAGGTGAGGGTACGACAACGCTTTAGGTTGAGCGTACGTGTGAGGGCGCGGGTTAGTGTTAGCTTACGGGTTAGGAATAGGGGACGGGTGCGGGTAAGGCTTCGGGCAAGGGTTAGAGTTAGGGTTCGGGCTACGCTTAGTGTTAGGGCACGGGGACGGTTTAGGGTCCAAGTGAGGGTATGACAACGCTTTAGGGTGAGCATACGTGTGAGGGCGCAGGTTAGTGTTAGCGTACGGGTTAGGATTAGGGGACGGGTGAGGTTAAGGCATCGGGGAAGGGTTAGGGTTCGGGTTCGGGCTAGGGTTAGGGTTAGGGGACGGGGACGGTTTAGGGTCCAGGTGAGGGTACGACAACGCTTTAGGTTGAGCGTACGTGTGAGGGCGTGGGTTAGTGTTAGCGTACGGGTTAGGAGTAGGGGACGGGTGAGGGTAAGGCTTCGGGCAAGGGTTAGGGTTAGGGTTCGGGCTAGGGTTAGGGTTAGGGGACGGGCACTGTTTAGGGTCCAGGTGAGGGTACGGCAACGCTTTAGGGTGAGCGTATGTGTGAGGGCGCGAGTTAGTGTTAGCGTACGGGTTAGGATTAGGGGACAGGTGAGGGTAAGGCTTCGGGGAAGGGTTAAGGTTAGGGTTCGGGCTAGGGTTATGGTTAGGGGACGGGGACGGTTTAGGGTCCAGGTGAGGGCACGACAACGCTTTAGGGTGAGCGTACGTGTGAGGGCGCGGGTTAGTGTTAGCGTACGGGTTAGGATTAGGGGACGGGTGAGGGTAAGGCTTCGGGGAAGGGTTAGGGTTAGGGTTCGGGCTAGGGTTAGGGTTAGGGGACGGCGACGGTTTAGGGTCCAGGTGAGGGTACGACAACGCTTTAGTGTGAGCGTACGTGTTAGGGCGCGGGTTAGTGTTAGCGTACGGGTTATGATTATGGGAAGGGTGAGGGTAAGGCTTCGGGGAAGGGTTAGGGTTAGGGTTCGGGCTAGGGTTAGGGTTAGGGGACGGGGACGGTTTAGGGTCCAGGTGAGGGTACGACAACGTTTTATGGTGAGCGTACGTGTGAGGGCACGGGTTAGTGTTAGCGTACGGGTTAGGATTAGGGGACGGGTGAGCGTAAGGCTTCAGGGAAAGGTTAGGGTTATGGTTCGGGTTAGGGTTAGGGTTAGGGGACGGGGTCGGTTTAGGGTCCAGGTGAGGGTACGACAGCGCTTTACGGTGAGCGTACGTGTGAGGGCGCGGGTTAGTGTTAGTGTACGGGTTTGGATTATGGGACGGGTGAGGGTAAGGCTTCGTGGAAGGGTTAGGGTTAGGGTTCGGGCTAGGGTTAGGGTTAGGGGAAGGGGACGGTTTAGGGTCCAGGTGACGGTACGACAGCGCTTTTGGGTGAGCGTACGTGTGAGGGCGCGGGTTAGTGTTAGCGTACGCGTTAGGATTAGGGGCCGGGTGAGGGTAAGGCTTCGGGGAAAGATTAGGGTTATGGTTCGGGTTAGGGTTAGGGTTAGGGGACGGGGTCGGTTTAGGGTCCAGGTGAGGGTACGACAACGCTTTACGGCGAGCGTACGTGTGAGGGCGCGGGTTAGTGTTAGTGTACGGGTTAGGATTAGGGGATGGGTGAGTGTAAGGCTTCGTGGAAGGGTTAGAGTTAGGGTTCGGGCTAGGGTTAGGGTTAGGGGAAGGGGACGGTTTAGGGTCCAGGTGAAGGTACGACAGCGCTTTTGGGTGAGCGTACGTGTGAGGGCGCGAGTTAGTGTTAGCGTACGGGTTAGCATTAGGGTACGCGTGAGGGTAAGGCTTCAGGGAAGGGTTAGGTTTAGGGTTCAGGCTAGTGTTAGGGTAAGGGGACGGGGACGGTTTAGGGTCCAGGTGAGGGTACGACAACGCTTTAGGGTGAGCGTACCTGTAAGGGCACGGGTTAGTGTTAGCGTACGGGTTAGGATTAGGGGACGGGTGAGGGTAAGGCTTCGGGGAAGGGTTAGGGTTAAAGTTCGGGCTAGGGTTAGGGTTCGAGGACGGGGACGGTTTAGGGTCCAGGTGAGGGTACGACAACGCTTTAGGGTGAGCGTACGTGTGCGGGCGCGGGTTAGTGTTAGCGTACAGTTGAGGATTAGGGGACGGGTGAGGGTAAGGCTTCTGGGAAGGGTTAGGGTTAGGGTTCGGGCTAGGGTTAGGGTTAGGGGACGGGGACGGTTTAGGGTCAAGGTGCGGATATGACAACGCTTTAGGGTGAGTGTACGTGTGAGGGCGTGGGTTAGTGTTAGCGTACGGTTTAGGATTAGGGGACGGGTGAGTGTAAGGCTTCTGGGAAAGGTTAGCTTTAGGGTTCGGGCTAGGGTTAGGGTTTGGGGACGGGGACGGTTTAGGGTCCAGGTGAGGTTACGACAACGCTTTAGGGTGAGCGTACGTGTGAGGGCCCAGGTTACTGTTAGCGTACGGGTTAGGATTAGGGGAAGGGTGAGGTTAAGACATCGGGGAAGGGTTAGGGTTAGGGTTAGGTTTCGGGCTAGGGTTAGGGTTAGGGGACGAGGACGGTTTAGGGTCCAGGTGAGGGTACGACAACGCTTTAGGTTGAGCGTACGTGTGAGGGTGCGGGTTAGTGTTAGCGTACGAGTTAGGAGTAGGGGACGGGTGAGGGTAAGGCTTCGGGGAAGGGTTAGGGTTAGGGTTCCGGCTAGGGTTAGGGTTAGTGGACGGGGACGGTTTAGGGTCCAGGTGAGGGTACGACAACGCTTTAGGGTGAGCGTACGTGTGAGGGCACGGGTTAGTGTTAGCGTACGGTTTAGGATTAGGGGACGGGTGAGGGTAAGGCTTCGGGGAAGGGTTAAGGTTAGGGTTCGGGCTAAGGTTAGGGTTAGGGGACGTGGGTGGTTTAGGGTCCAGGTGAGGGTACGACAACCCTTTAGGTTGAGCGTACGTGTGAGGGCGCGGGTTAGTGTTAGCGTACGGGTTAGGAATAGGGGACGGGTGCGGGTAAGGCTTCGGGCAAGGGTTAGAGTTAGGGTTCGGGCTAGGCTTAGTGTTAGGGCACGGGGACGGTTTAGGGTCGAAGTGAGGGTATGACAACGCTTTAGGGTGAGCATACGTGTGAGGGCGCGGGTTAGTGTTACCGTACGGGTTAGGATTATGGGACGGGTGAGGTTAAGGCATCGGGGAAGGGTTAGGGTTCGGGTTCAGGCTAGGGTTAGGGTTAGGGGACGGGGACGGTTTAGGGTCCAGGTGAGGGTACGACAACGCTTTAGGTTGAGCCTACGTGTGAGGGCGTGGGTTAGTGTTAGCGTACGGTTTAGGAGTAGGGGACGGGTGAGGGTAAGGCTTTGGGCAAGGGTTAGGGTTAGGGTTCGGGCTAGGGTTAGGGTTAGGGGACGGGCACTGTTTAGGGTCCAGGTGACGGTACGACAACGCTTTAGGGTGAGCGTATGTGTGAGGGCGCGAGTTAGTGTTAGCGTACGGGTTAGGATTAGGGGACAGGTGAGGGTAAGGCTTCGGGGAAGGGTTAAAGTTAGGGTTCGGGCTAGGGTTAGGGTTAGGGGACGGGGACGGTTTAGGGTCCAGGTGAGGGTACGACAACGTTTTAGGGTGAGCGTACGTGTGAGGGCACGGGTTAGTGTTAGCGTACGGGTTAGGATTAGGGGACGGGTGAGCGTAAGGCTTCAGGGAAAGGTTAGGGTTATGGTTCGGGTTAGGGTTAGGGTTAGGGGACGGGGTCGGTTTAGGGTCCAGGTGAGGGTACGACAACGCTTTAGGGTGAGCGTACGTGTGAGGGCGCTGGTTAGTGTTAGTGTACGGGTTAGGAGTAGGGGACGGGTGAGGGTAAGGCTTCGGGCAAGGGTTAGGGTTAGGGTTCGGGCTAGGGTTAGGGTTAGGGGACGAGGACGGTTTAGGGTCCAGGTGAGGGTACGACAACGCTTTAGGTTGAGCGTACGTTTGAGGGCGCCGGTTAGTGTTAGCGTACGGGTTAAGAATAGGGGACGGGTGAGGGTAAGGCTTCGGGCAAGGGTTAGAGTTAGGGTTCGGGTTAGGGTTAGGGTTAGGGCACGGGGACGGTTTAGGGTCCAGGTGAGGGTACGACAACGCTTTAGGGTGAGCGTATGTGTGAGGGTGCGGGTTAGTGTTAGCGTACGGGTTAGGAGTAGGGGACGGGTGAGGGTAAGGCTTCGGGGAAGGGTTAGGATTAGGGTTCGGGCTAGGGTTAGGGTTAGGGGACGGGGACAGTTAAGGGTCCAGGTGAGGGTACGACAACGCTTTAGTGTGAGCGTACGTGTGAGGGCACGGGTTAGTGTTAGCGTACGGTTTAGGATTAGGGGACGGGTGAGGGTAAGGCTTCGGGGAAGTGTTAGGGTTATGGTTCGGGCTAAGGTTAGGGTTACGGGACGTGGGTGGTTTAGGGTCCAGGTGAGGGTACGACAACGCTTTAGGTTGAGCGTACGTTTGAGGGCGCGGGTTAGTGTTAGCGTACGGGTTAGGATTAGGGGTCGGGTGAGGGTAAGGCTTCGGGGAAGGGTTAGGGTAAGGGTTCGCGCTAGGGTTAGGGTTAGGTGACGGGGACGATTTAGGGTCCAGGTGAGGGTACGACAACGCTTTAGGGTGAGCATACGTGTGAGGGGGAGGGTTAGTGTTAGCGTACGGGTTAGGATTAGGGGACGGGTGAGGGTAATTCTTCGGGGAAGGGTTAAGGTTAGGGTTCGGGCTAGGGTTAGGGTTACGGGACGGGGACGGTTTAGGGTCCAGGTGAGGGTACGACAATGCTTTTGGGTGAGCGTACGTGTGAGGGCGCGAGGTAGTGTTAGCGTACGGGTTAGGATTAGGGGCCGGGTGAGGGTAAGGCTTCGGGGAAAGATTAGGTTTATGGTTCGGGATAGGGTTAGGGTTAGGGGACGGGGTCGGTTTAGGGTCCAGGTGAGGGTACGACAACGCTTTACGGTGAGCGTACGTGTGAGGGCGCGGGTTAGTGTTAGTGTACGGGTTAGGATTAGGGGACGGGTGAGTGTAAGGCTTCGTGGAAGGGTTAGGGTTAGGGTTCGGGCTAGGTTTAGGGTTAGGGGAAGGGGACGGTTTAGGGTCCAGGTGAGGGTACGACAGTGCTTTTGGGTGAGCGTACGTGTGAGGGCGCGAGTTAGTGTTAGCGTACGGGTTAGCATTAGGGTACGGGTGAGGGTAAGGCTTCAGGGAAGGGTTAGGTTTAGGGTTCAGGCTAGTGTTAGGGTAAGGGGACGGGGATGGTTTAGGGTCCAGGTGAGGGTACGACAACGCTTTAGGGTGAGCGTACGTGTGCGGACGCGGGTTATTGTTAGCGTACAGTTTAGGATTAGGGGACGGGTGAGGGTAAGGCTTCGGGGAAGGGTTAGGGTTAGGGTTCGGGCTAGGGTTAGGGTTAGGGGACGGGGACGATTTAGGGTCAAGGTGCGGATATGACAACGCTTTAGGGTGAGTGTACGTGTGAGGGCGCGGGTTAGTGTTAGCGTACGGGTTAGGATTAGGGGACGGGTGAGTGTAAGGCTTCTGGGAAAGGTTAGCTTTAGGGTTCGGGCTAGGGTTAGGGTTAGGGGACGGGGACGGTTTAGGGTCCAGGTGAGGGTACGACAACGCTTTAGGGTGAGCGTACGTGTGAGGGCCCAGGTTACTGTTAGCGTACGGGTTAGGATTAGGGGACGGGTGAGGGTAAGGCTTCGGGGAAGGGTTAGGGTTAGGGTTCGGGCTAGGTTTAGGGGTAGGGGACGAAGACGGTTTAGGGTCCAGGTGAGGGTACAACAACGCTTTAGGTTGAGCGTACGTGTGAGGGCGCGGGTTAGTTTTAGCGTACGGGTTAGGATTAGTGGACGGGTGAGGGTAAGGCTTCGGGCAAGGGTTAGGGTTAGGGTTCGGGCTAGGTTTAGGGTTAGGGGACGAAGACGGTTTAGGGTCCAGCTGAGGGTACGACAACGCTTTAGGGTGAGCGTACGTGTGAGGGCGCAGGTTAGTGTTAGCGTACGGGTTAGGATTAGGGGAAGGGTGAGGTTAAGACATCGGGGAAGGGTCAGGGTTAGGGTTAGGTTTCGGGCTAGGGTTAGGGTTAGGTGACGAGGACGGTTTAGGGTCCAGGTGAGGGTACGACAACGCTTTAGGTTGAGCGTACGTGTGAGGGTGCGGGTTAGTGTTAGCGTACGAGTTAGGAGTAGGGGACGGGTGAGGGTAAGGCTTCGGGGAAGGGTTAGGGTTAGGGTTCGGGCTAGGGTTAGAGTTAGGGGACGGGGACGGTTTAGGGTCCAGGTGAGGGTACGACAACGCTTTAGGGTGAGCGTACGTGTGAGGGCACGGGTTAGTGTTAGCGTACGGTTTAGGATTAGGGGACGGGTGAGGGTACGGCTTCGGGGAAGGGTTAAGGTTAGGGTTCGGGCTAAGGTTAGGGTTAGGGGACGTGGGTGGTTTAGGGTCCAGGTGAGGGTACGACAACGCTTTAGGTTGAGCGTACGTGTGAGGGCGCGGGTTAGTGTTAGCGTACGGGTTAGGATTAAGGGACGGGTGAGGGTAAGGCTTCGGGGAAGTGTTAGGTGTAAGGTTCGGGCTAGGGTTAGGGTTAGGGGAGGGGGACGTTTTAGGGTCCAGGTGAGGGTACGACAATGCTTTAGGGTGAGCGTACGTGTGAGGGCTCGGGTTAGTGTTAGCGTACGGGTTAGGATTAGGGGACGGGTGAGGGTAAGGCTTCTGGGAAGTGTTAGGGTTAGGGTTCGGGCTAGGGTTAGGGTTAGGGGACGGGGACGGTTTAGGGTCCAGGTGAGGGTACGACAACGCTTTAGGGTGAACGTACGTGTGAGGGCGTGGGTTCGTGTTAGCGTACGGGTTAGGATTAGGGGACGGGTGAGGGTAAGGCTTCGGGGAAGGTTTAGGGTTAGGGTTCGGGCTAGGGTTAGGGTTAGGGGACGAGGACGGTTTAGGGTCCAGCTGAGGGTATGACAATGCTTTAGGGTGAGCGTACGTGTGAGGGCGCAGGTTAGTGTTAGCGTACGGGTTAGGATTAGGGGACGGGTGAGGTTAAGACATCGGGGAAGGGTTAGGGTTAGGGTTCGGGCTAGGGTTAGGGTTAGGGGACGAGGACGGTTTAGGGTCCAGGTGAGAGTACGACAATGCTTTAGGGTGAGCGTACGTGTGAGGGCGCGGGTTAGTGTTAGCATACGGGTTAGGAATAGGTGACGGGTGATGGTAAGGCTTCGGGCAAGGGTTAGAGTTTGGGTTCGGGCTAGGGTTAGGGTTAGGGCACGGGGATGGTTTAGGGTCCAGGTGAGTGTACGACAACGCTTTAGGGTGAGTGTATGTGTGAGGGCGCGGGTTAGTGTTAGCGTACGGGTTAGGATTAGGGGACGGGTGAGTTTAAGGCATCGGGGAAGGGTTAGGGTTCGGGTTCGGGTTCGGGTTAGGGTTAGGGGACGGGGACGGTTTAGGGTCCAGGTGACGGTACGACAACGCTTTAGGTTGAGCGTACGTGTGAGGGCGCGGGTTAGTGTTAGCGTACGGGTTAGGAGTAGGGGACGGGTGAGGGTAAGGCTTCGGGCAAGGGTTAGGGTTAGGGTTCGGGCTAGGGTTAGGGTTAGGGGACGGGGACGGTTTAGGGTCCAGGTGAGGGTACGACAACGCTTTAGGGTGAGCGTACGTGTGCGGGCACGGGTTAGTGTTAGCGTACGGTTTAGGAATAGGGGACGGGTGAGGGTAAGGCTTCGGGGAAGGGTTAGGTTTAGGGTTCGGGCTAGGGTTAGGGTTAGGGGACGGGGACGGTTTAGGGTGCAGGTGAGGGTACGACAACGCTTTAGGGTGAGCGTACGTGTGAGGGCGCGGGTTAGTGTTAGCGTACGGGTTAGGATTAGCGGCCGGGTGAGGGTAAGGCTTCGGGGAAGGGTTAGGGTTAGGGTTCGGGCTAGGGTTAGGGTTAGGGTACGGGGACGGTTTAGGGTGCAAGTGAGGGTACGACAACGCTTTAGGGTGAGCGTACATGTGAGGGCACGTGTTAGTGTTAGCGTACGGGTTAGGATTAGGGGACGGGTGAGGGTAAGGCTTCGGGGAAGGTTTAGGGTTAGGGTTCGGGCTAGGGTTAGGGTTAGGGGACGGGGACGGTTTAGGGTCCAGGTGAGGGTACGACAACACTTTAGGGTGAGCGTAGGTGTGAGGGCGCGGGTTAGTGTTAGGGTACGGGTTAGGATTAGGGGACGGGTGAGGGAAAGGCTTCCGGGAAGGTTTAGGGTTAGGGTTCGGGCTAGGGTTAGGGTTAGGGGACGGGGACGGTTTAGTGTCCAGGTGAGGGTACGACAACGCTTTAGGGTGAGCCTACGTGTGAGGGCGTGGGTTCGTGTTAGCGTACGGGTTAGGATTAGGGGACGGGTGAGTGTAAGGCTTCGGGGAAGGGTTAGGGTTAGGGTTCGGGCTAAGGTTAGGGTTAGGTGACGGGGACGGTTTAGGGTCCAGGTGAGGGTACGACAAGTCTTTAGGTTGAGCGTACGTTTGAGGGCGCGGGTTAGTGTTAGCGTACGGGTTAGGATTAGGGGACGGGTGAGGGTAAGGCTTAGGGGAAGGGTTAGGTGTAAGGTTCGGGCTAGGGTTAGGGTTAGGGGAGGGGGACGTTTTAGGGTCCAGGTGAGGTTACGACAACGCTTTAGGGTGAGCGTACTTGTGAGGGCTCTGGTTAGTGTTAGCGTACGGGTTAGGATTAGGGGACGGGTGAGGGTAAGGCTTCTGGGAAGGGTTAGGGTTAGGGTTCGGGCTAGGGTTAGGGTTAGGGGACGGGGACGGTTTAGGGTCCAGGTGAGGGTACGACAACGCTTTAGGGTGAGCGTACGTGTGAGGGCGCAGGTTAGTGTTAGCGTACGGGTTAGGATTAGGGGACGGGTGATTGTAAGGCTTCGGGCAAGTGTTAGAGTTTTGGTTCGGGCTAGGGTTAGGGTTAGGGCACGGGGACGGTTTAGGGTCCAGGTGAGGGTACGACAACGCTTTAGGGTGAGCGTACGTGTGAGGGCACGGGTTAGTGTTAGCGTAAGGGTTAGGATTAGGGGACGGGTGAGGTTAAGGCATCGGGGAAGGGTTAGGTTTCGGGTTCGGTCTAGGGTTAGGGGACGGGGACGGTTTAGGGTCCAGGTGAGGGTACGACAACTCTTTAGGTTGAGCGTACGTGTGAGGGCGTGGGTTAGTGTTAGCGTACGGGTTAGGAGTAGGGGATGGGTGAGGGTAAGGCTTCGGGCAAGGGTTAGGGTTAGGGTTCGGGCTAGGGTTAGGGTTAGGGGACGGGGACGGTTTAGGGTCCAGGTGAGGGTACGACAACGCTTTAGGGTGAGCGTACGTGTTAGGGCACGGGTTAGTGTTAGCGTACGGTTTAGGATTAGGGGACGGGTGAGGGTAAGGCTTCGGGGAAGGTTTAGGGTTAAGGTTCGGGCTAGGGTTAGGGTTAGGGGACGGGGACGGTTTAGGGTCCAGGTGATGGTACGACAACGCTTTAGGGTGAGCATACGTGTGAGGGCACGGGTTAGTGTTAGCGTACGGGTTAGGATTAGGGGACGGGTGAGGGTAAGGCTTCGGGGAAGGGTTAGGGTAAGGGTTCGGGCTAGTGTTAGGGTTAGGTGACGGGGACGATTTAGGGTCCAGGTGAGGGTACGACAACGCTTTAGGGTGAGCGTACGTGTGAGGGTGCGGGTTAGTGTTAGCGTACGGGTTAGGATTAGGGGACGGGTGAGTGTAAGGCTTCGGGGAAGGTTTAGGGTTAGGGTTCGGGCTAGGGTTAGGGTTAGGGTACGGGACGGTTTAGGGTGCAAGTGAGGGTACGGCAACGCTTTAGGGTGAGCGTACCTGTGAGGGTGCGGGTTAGTGTTAGCGTACGGGTTAGGATTAGGGGACGGGTGAGGGTAAGGCTTCGGGGAAGGGTTAGGGTTAGGGTTCGGGCTAGGGTTAGGGTTAGGGGACGGGGACGGTTTAGGGTCCAGGTGAGGGTACGACAACACTTTAGGGTGAGCGTACGTGTGAGGGCGCGGGTTAGTGTTAGGGTACGTTGTAGGATTAGGGGACGGGTGAGGGTAAGGCTTCCGGGAAGGTTTAGGGTTAGGGTTCGGGCTAGGGTTAGGGTTAGGGGACGGGGACGGTTTAGGGTCCAGGTGAGGGTACGACAACGCTTTAGGGTGAGCCTCCGTGTGAGGGCGTGGTTTAGTGTTAGCGTACGGTTTAGGTTTATGGGACGGGTGAGTGTAAGGCTTCGGGGAAGGGTTAGGGTTAGGGTTCGGGCTAAGGTTAGGGTTAGGTGACGGGGACGGTTTAGGGTCCAGGTGAGGGTATGACAAGTCTTTAGGTTGAGCGTACGTTTGAGGGCGCGGGTTAGTGTTAGCGTACGGGTTAGGATTAGGGGACGGGTGAGGGTAAGGCTTAGGGGAAGGGTTAGGTGTAAGGTTCGGGCTAGGGTTAGGGTTAGGGGAGGGGGACGTTTCAGGGTCCAGGTGAGGGTACGACAACGCTTTAGGGTGAGCGTACGTGTGAGGGCGCTGGTTAGTGTTAGTGTACGGGTTAGGAGTAGGGGACGGGTGAGGGTAAGGCTTCGGGCAAGGGTTAGGGTTAGGGTTCGGGCTAGGGTTAGGGTTAGGGGACGAGGACGGTTTAGGGTCCAGGTGAGGGTACGACAACGCTTTAGGTTGAGCGTACGTTTGAGGGCGCCGGTTAGTGTTAGCGTACGGGTTAAGAATAGGGGACGGGTGAGGGTAAGGCTTCGGGCAAGGGTTAGAGTTAGGGTTCGGGTTAGGGTTAGGGTTAGGGCACGGGGACGGTTTAGGGTCCAGGTGAGGGTACGACAACGCTTTAGGGTGAGCGTATGTGTGAGGGTGCGGGTTAGTGTTAGCGTACGGGTTAGGAGTAGGGGACGGGTGAGGGTAAGGCTTCGGGGAAGGGTTAGGATTAGGGTTCGGGCTAGGGTTAGGGTTAGGGGACGGGGACAGTTTAGGGTCCAGGTGAGGGTACGACAACGCTTTAGGGTGAGCGTACGTGTGAGGGCACGGGTTAGTGTTAGCGTACGGTTTAGGATTAGGGGACGGGTGAGGGTAAGGCTTCGGGGAAGTGTTAGGGTTAGGGTTCGGGCTAAGGTTAGGGTTACGGGACGTGGGTGGTTTAGGGTCCAGGTGAGGGTACGACAACGCTTTAGGTTGAGCGTACGTTTGAGGGCGCGGGTTAGTGTTAGCGTACGGGTTAGGATTAGGGGTCGGGTGAGGGTAAGGCTTCGGGGAAGGGTTAGGGTAAGGGTTCGCGCTAGGGTTAGGGTTAGGTGACGGGGACGATTTAGGGTCCAGGTGAGGGTACGACAACGCTTTAGGGTGAGCATACGTGTGAGGGGGAGGGTTAGTGTTAGCGTACGGGTTAGGATTAGGGGACGGGTGAGGGTAATTCTTCGGGGAAGGGTTAAGGTTAGGGTTCGGGCTAGGGTTAGGGTTACGGGACGGGGACGGTTTAGGGTCCAGGTGAGGGTACGACAATGCTTTTGGGTGAGCGTACGTGTGAGGGCGCGAGGTAGTGTTAGCGTACGGGTTAGGATTAGGGGCCGGGTGAGGGTAAGGCTTCGGGGAAAGATTAGGTTTATGGTTCGGGTTAGGGTTAGGGTTAGGGGACGGGGTCGGTTTAGGGTCCAGGTGAGGGTACGACAACGCTTTACGGTGAGCGTACGTGTGAGGGCGCGGGTTAGTGTTAGCGTACGGGTTAGGATTAGGGGACGGGTGAGTGTAAGGCTTCTGGGAAAGGTTAGCTTTAGGGTTCGGGCTAGGGTTAGGGTTAGGGGACGGGGACGGTTTAGGGTCCAGGTGAGGGTACGACAACGCTTTAGGGTGAGCGTACGTGTGAGGGCCCAGGTTACTGTTAGCGTACGGGTTAGGATTAGGGGACGGGTGAGGGTAAGGCTTCGGGGAAGGGTTAGGGTTAGGGTTCGGGCTAGGTTTAGGGGTAGGGGACGAAGACGGTTTAGGGTCCAGGTGAGGGTACAACAACGCTTTAGGTTGAGCGTACGTGTGAGGGCGCGGGTTAGTTTTAGTGTACGGGTTAGGATTAGTGGACGGGTGAGGGTAAGGCTTCGGGCAAGGGTTAGGGTTAGGGTTCGGGCTAGGTTTAGGGTTAGGGGACGAAGACGGTTTAGGGTCCAGCTGAGGGTACGACAACGCTTTAGGGTGAGCGTACGTGTGAGGGCGCAGGTTAGTGTTAGCGTACGGGTTAGGATTAGGGGAAGGGTGAGGTTAAGACATCGGGGAAGGGTCAGGGTTAGGGTTAGGTTTCGGGCTAGGGTTAGGGTTAGGTGACGAGGACGGTTTAGGGTCCAGGTGAGGGTACGACAACGCTTTAGGTTGAGCGTACGTGTGAGGGTGCGGGTTAGTGTTAGCGTACGAGTTAGGAGTAGGGGACGGGTGAGGGTAAGGCTTCGGGGAAGGGTTAGGGTTAGGGTTCGGGCTAGGGTTAGAGTTAGGGGACGGGGACGGTTTAGGGTCCAGGTGAGGGTACGACAACGCTTTAGGGTGAGCGTACGTGTGAGGGCACGGGTTAGTGTTAGCGTACGGTTTAGGATTAGGGGACGGGTGAGGGTACGGCTTCGGGGAAGGGTTAAGGTTAGGGTTCGGGCTAAGGTTAGGGTTAGGGGACGTGGGTGGTTTAGGGTCCAGGTGAGGGTACGACAACGCTTTAGGTTGAGCGTACGTGTGAGGGCGCGGGTTAGTGTTAGCGTACGGGTTAGGATTAAGGGACGGGTGAGGGTAAGGCTTCGGGGAAGTGTTAGGTGTAAGGTTCGGGCTAGGGTTAGGGTTAGGGGAGGGGGACGTTTTAGGGTCCAGGTGAGGGTATGACAATGCTTTAGGGTGAGCGTACGTGTGAGGGCTCGGGTTAGTGTTAGCGTACGGGTTAGGATTAGGGGACGGGTGAGGGTAAGGCTTCTGGGAAGTGTTAGGGTTAGGGTTCGGGCTAGGGTTAGGATTAGGGGACGGGGACGGTTTAGGGTCCAGGTGAGGGTACGACAACGCTTTAGGGTGAACGTACGTGTGAGGGCGTGGGTTCGTGTTAGCGTACGGGTTAGGATTAGGGGACGGGTGAGGGTAAGGCTTCGGGGAAGGTTTAGGGTTAGGGTTCGGGCTAGGGTTAGGGTTAGGGGACGAGGACGGTTTAGGGTCCAGCTGAGGGTATGACAATGCTTTAGGGTGAGCGTACGTGTGAGGGCGCAGGTTAGTGTTAGCGTACGGGTTAGGATTAGGGGACGGGTGAGGTTAAGACATCGGGGAAGGGTTAGGGTTAGGGTTCGGGCTAGGGTTAGGGTTAGGGGACGAGGACGGTTTAGGGTCCAGGTGAGAGTACGACAGCGCTTTAGGTTGAGCGTACGTGTGAGGGCGCGGGTTAGTGTTAGCATACGGGTTAGGAATAGGTGACGGGTGATGGTAAGGCTTCGGGCAAGGGTTAGAGTTTGGGTTCGGGCTAGGGTTAGGGTTAGGGCACGGGGATGGTTTAGGGTCCAGGTGAGTGTACGACAACGCTTTAGGGTGAGTGTATGTGTGAGGGCGCGGGTTAGTGTTAGCGTACGGGTTAGGATTAGGGGACGGGTGAGTTTAAGGCATCGGGGAAGGGTTAGGGTTCGGGTTCGGGTTAGGGTTAGGGTTAGGGGACGGGGACGGTTTAGGGTCCAGGTGACGGTACGACAACGCTTTAGGTTGAGCGTACGTGTGAGGGCGCGGGTTAGTGTTAGCGTACGGGTTAGGAGTAGGGGACGGGTGAGGGTAAGGCTTCGGGCAAGGGTTAGGGTTAGGGTTCGGGCTAGGGTTAGGGTTAGGGGACGGGGACGGTTTAGGGTCCAGGTGAGGGTACGACAACGCTTTAGGGTGAGCGTACGTGTGCGGGCACGGGTTAGTGTTAGCGTACGGTTTAGGAATAGGGGACGGGTGAGGGTAAGGCTTCGGGGAAGGGTTAGGTTTAGGGTTCGGGCTAGGGTTAGGGTTAGGGGACGGGGACGGTTTAGGGTGCAGGTGAGGGTACGACAACGCTTTAGGGTGAGCGTACGTGTGAGGGCGCGGGTTAGTGTTAGCGTACGGGTTAGGATTAGCGGCCGGGTGAGGGTAAGGCTTCGGGGAAGGGTTAGGGTTAGTGTTCGGGCTAGGGTTAGGGTTAGGGTACGGGGACGGTTTAGGGTGCAAGTGAGGGTACGACAACGCTTTAGGGTGAGCGTACATGTGAGGGCACGTGTTAGTGTTAGCGTACGGGTTAGGATTAGGGGACGGGTGAGGGTAAGGCTTCGGGGAAGGTTTAGGGTTAGGGTTCGGGCTAGGGTTAGGGTTAGGGGACGGGGACGGTTTAGGGTCCAGGTGAGGGTACGACAACACTTTAGGGTGAGCGTAGGTGTGAGGGCGCGGGTTAGTGTTAGGGTACGGGTTAGGATTAGGGGACGGGTGAGGGAAAGGCTTCCGGGAAGGTTTAGGGTTAGGGTTCGGGCTAGGGTTAGGGTTAGGGGACGGGGACGGTTTAGTGTCCAGGTGAGGGTACGACAACGCTTTAGGGTGAGCCTACGTGTGAGGGCGTGGGTTCGTGTTAGCGTACGGGTTAGGATTAGGGGACGGGTGAGTGTAAGGCTTCGGGGAAGGGTTAGGGTTAGGGTTCGGGCTAAGGTTAGGGTTAGGTGACGGGGACGGTTTAGGGTCCAGGTGAGGGTACGACAAGTCTTTAGGTTGAGCGTACGTTTGAGGGCGCGGGTTAGTGTTAGCGTACGGGTTAGGATTAGGGGACGGGTGAGGGTAAGGCTTAGGGGAAGGGTTAGGTGTAAGGTTCGGGCTAGGGTTAGGGTTAGGGGAGGGGGACGTTTTAGGGTCCAGGTGAGGTTACGACAACGCTTTAGGGTGAGCGTACTTGTGAGGGCTCTGGTTAGTGTTAGCGTACGGGTTAGGATTAGGGGACGGGTGAGGGTAAGGCTTCTGGGAAGGGTTAGGGTTAGGGTTCGGGCTAGGGTTAGGGTTAGGGGACGGGGACGGTTTAGGGTCCAGGTGAGGGTACGACAACGCTTTAGGGTGAGCGTACGTGTGAGGGCGCAGGTTAGTGTTAGCGTACGGGTTAGGATTAGGGGACGGGTGATTGTAAGGCTTCGGGCAAGTGTTAGAGTTTTGGTTCGGGCTAGGGTTAGGGTTAGGGCACGGGGACGGTTTAGGGTCCAGGTGAGGGTACGACAACGCTTTAGGGTGAGCGTACGTGTGAGGGCACGGGTTAGTGTTAGCGTAAGGGTTAGGATTAGGGGACGGGTGAGGTTAAGGCATCGGGGAAGGGTTAGGTTTCGGGTTCGGTCTAGGGTTAGGGGACGGGGACGGTTTAGGGTCCAGGTGAGGGTACGACAACTCTTTAGGTTGAGCGTACGTGTGAGGGCGTGGGTTAGTGTTAGCGTACGGGTTAGGAGTAGGGGATGGGTGAGGGTAAGGCTTCGGGCAAGGGTTAGGGTTAGGGTTCGGGCTAGGGTTAGGGTTAGGGGACGGGGACGGTTTAGGGTCCAGGTGAGGGTACGACAACGCTTTAGGGTGAGCGTACGTGTTAGGGCACGGGTTAGTGTTAGCGTATGGTTTAGGATTAGGGGACGGGTGAGGGTAAGGCTTCGGGGAAGGTTTAGGGTTAAGGTTCGGGCTAGGGTTAGGGTTAGGGGACGGGGACGGTTTAGGGTCCAGGTGATGGTACGACAACGCTTTAGGGTGAGCATACGTGTGAGGGCACGGGTTAGTGTTAGCGTACGGGTTAGGATTAGGGGACGGGTGAGGGTAAGGCTTCGGGGAAGGGTTAGGGTAAGGGTTCGGGCTAGTGTTAGGGTTAGGTGACGGGGACGATTTAGGGTCCAGGTGAGGGTACGACAACGCTTTAGGGTGAGCGTACGTGTGAGGGTGCGGGTTAGTGTTAGCGTACGGGTTAGGATTAGGGGACGGGTGAGTGTAAGGCTTCGGGGAAGGTTTAGGGTTAGGGTTCGGGCTAGGGTTAGGGTTAGGGTACGGGACGGTTTAGGGTGCAAGTGAGGGTACGGCAACGCTTTAGGGTGAGCGTACCTGTGAGGGTGCGGGTTAGTGTTAGCGTACGGGTTAGGATTAGGGGACGGGTGAGGGTAAGGCTTCGGGGAAGGGTTAGGGTTAGGGTTCGGGCTAGGGTTAGGGTTAGGGGACGGGGACGGTTTAGGGTCCAGGTGAGGGTACGACAACACTTTAGGGTGAGCGTACGTGTGAGGGCGCGGGTTAGTGTTAGGGTACGTTGTAGGATTAGGGGACGGGTGAGGGTAAGGCTTCCGGGAAGGTTTAGGGTTAGGGTTCGGGCTAGGGTTAGGGTTAGGGGACGGGGACGGTTTAGGGTCCAGGTGAGGGTACGACAACGCTTTAGGGTGAGCCTCCGTGTGAGGGCGTGGGTTAGTGTTAGCGTACGGTTTAGGTTTATGGGACGGGTGAGTGTAAGGCTTCGGGGAAGGGTTAGGGTTAGGGTTCGGGCTAAGGTTAGGGTTAGGTGACGGGGACGGTTTAGGGTCCAGGTGAGGGTATGACAAGTCTTTAGGTTGAGCGTACGTTTGAGGGCGCGGGTTAGTGTTAGCGTACGGGTTAGGATTAGGGGACGGGTGAGGGTAAGGCTTAGGGGAAGGGTTAGGTGTAAGGTTCGGGCTAGGGTTAGGGTTAGGGGAGGGGGACGTTTTAGGGTCCAGGTGAGGGTACGACAACGCTTTAGGGTGAGCGTACGTGTGAGGGCGCTGGTTAGTGTTAGTGTACGGGTTAGGAGTAGGGGACGGGTGAGGGTAAGGCTTCGGGCAAGGGTTAGGGTTAGGGTTCGGGCTAGGGTTAGGGTTAGGGGACGAGGACGGTTTAGGGTCCAGGTGAGGGTACGACAACGCTTTAGGTTGAGCGTACGTTTGAGGGCGCCGGTTAGTGTTAGCGTACGGGTTAAGAATAGGGGACGGGTGAGGGTAAGGCTTCGGGCAAGGGTTAGAGTTAGGGTTCGGGTTAGGGTTAGGGTTAGGGCACGGGGACGGTTTAGGGTCCAGGTGAGGGTACGACAACGCTTTAGGGTGAGCGTATGTGTGAGGGTGCGGGTTAGTGTTAGCGTACGGGTTAGGAGTAGGGGACGGGTGAGGGTAAGGCTTCGGGGAAGGGTTAGGATTAGGGTTCGGGCTAGGGTTAGGGTTAGGGGACGGGGACAGTTTAGGGTCCAGGTGAGGGTACGACAACGCTTTAGGGTGAGCGTACGTGTGAGGGCACGGGTTAGTGTTAGCGTACGGTTTAGGATTAGGGGCCGGGTGAGGGTAAGGCTTCGGGGAAAGATTAGGTTTATGGTTCGGGTTAGGGTTAGGGTTAGGGGACGGGGTCGGTTTAGGGTCCAGGTGAGGGTACGACAACGCTTTACGGTGAGCGTACGTGTGAGGGCGCGGGTTAGTGTTAGTGTACGGGTTAGGATTAGGGGACGGGTGAGTGTAAGGCTTCGTGGAAGGGTTAGGGTTAGGGTTCGGGCTAGGTTTAGGGTTAGGGGAAGGGGACGGTTTAGGGTCCAGGTGAGGGTACGACAGTGCTTTTGGGTGAGCGTACGTGTGAGGGCGCGAGTTAGTGTTAGCGTACGGGTTAGCATTAGGGTACGGGTGAGGGTAAGGCTTCAGGGAAGGGTTAGGTTTAGGGTTCAGGCTAGTGTTAGGGTAAGGGGACGGGGACGGTTTAGGGTCCAGGTGAGGGTACGACAACGCTTTAGGGTGAGCGTACCTGTGAGGGCACGGGTTAGTGTTAGTGTACGGGTTAGAATTAGGGGACGGGTGAGGGTAAGGCTTCGGGGAAGGGTTAGGGTTAAAGTTCGGGCTAGGGTTAGGGTTCGAGGACGGGGACGGTTTAGGATCCAGGTGAGGGTATGACAACGCTTTAGGGTGAGCGTACGTGTGCG
Organism: Globicephala melas; assembly: GCF_963455315.2. Classification (NCBI taxonomy): domain Eukaryota; kingdom Metazoa; phylum Chordata; class Mammalia; order Artiodactyla; family Delphinidae; genus Globicephala; species Globicephala melas. The sequence continues at coordinate 110,858,548 of NC_083317.1, read as the reverse complement.
GACGCGGGTTATTGTTAGCGTACAGTTTAGGATTAGGGGACGGGTGAGGGTAAGGCTTCGGGGAAGGGTTAGGGTTAGGGTTCGGGCTAGGGTTAGGGTTAGGGGACGGGGATGATTTAGGGTCAAGGTGCGGATATGACAACGCTTTAGGGTGAGTGTACGTGTGAGGGCGCGGGTTAGTGTTAGCGTACGGGTTAGGATTAGGGGACGGGTGAGTGTAAGGCTTCTGGGAAATGTTAGCTTTAGGGTTCGGGCTAGGGTTAGGGTTAGGGGACGGGGACGGTTTAGGGTCCAGGTGAGGGTACGACAACGCTTTAGGGTGAGCGTACGTGTGAGGGCCCAGGTTACTGTTAGCGTACGGGTTAGGATTAGGGGACGGGTGAGGGTAAGGCTTCGGGGAAGGGTTAGGGTTAGGGTTCGGGCTAGGTTTAGGGGTAGGGGACGAAGACGGTTTAGGGTCCAGGTGAGGGTACAACAACGCTTTAGGTTGAGCGTACGTGTGAGGGCGCGGGTTAGTTTTAGCGTACGGGTTAGGATTAGTGGACGGGTGAGGGTAAGGCTTCGGGCAAGGGTTAGGGTTAGGGTTCGGGCTAGGTTTAGGGTTAGGGGACGAAGACGGTTTAGGGTCCAGCTGAGGGTACGACAACGCTTTAGGGTGAGCGTACGTGTGAGGGCGCAGGTTAGTGTTAGCGTACGGGTTAGGATTAGGGGAAGGGTGAGGTTAAGACATCGGGGAAGGGTCAGGGTTAGGGTTAGGTTTCGGGCTAGGGTTAGGGTTAGGTGACGAGGACGGTTTAGGGTCCAGGTGAGGGTACGACAACGCTTTAGGTTGAGCGTACGTGTGAGGGTGCGGGTTAGTGTTAGCGTACGAGTTAGGAGTAGGGGACGGGTGAGGGTAAGGCTTCGGGGAAGGGTTAGGGTTAGGGTTCGGGCTAGGGTTAGAGTTAGGGGACGGGGACGGTTTAGGGTCCAGGTGAGGGTACGACAACGCTTTAGGGTGAGCGTACGTGTGAGGGCACGGGTTAGTGTTAGCGTACGGTTTAGGATTAGGGGACGGGTGAGGGTACGGCTTCGGGGAAGGGTTAAGGTTAGGGTTCGGGCTAAGGTTAGGGTTAGGGGACGTGGGTGGTTTAGGGTCCAGGTGAGGGTACGACAACGCTTTAGGTTGAGCGTACGTGTGAGGGCGCGGGTTAGTGTTAGCGTACGGGTTAGGATTAAGGGACGGGTGAGGGTAAGGCTTCGGGGAAGTGTTAGGTGTAAGGTTCGGGCTAGGGTTAGGGTTAGGGGACGGGGACGGTTTAGGGTCCAGGTGAGGGTACGACAACGCTTTAGGGTGAACGTACGTGTGAGGGCGTGGGTTCGTGTTAGCGTACGGGTTAGGATTAGGGGACGGGTGAGGGTAAGGCTTCGGGGAAGGTTTAGGGTTAGGGTTCGGGCTAGGGTTAGGGTTAGGGGACGAGGACGGTTTAGGGTCCAGCTGAGGGCATGACAATGCTTTAGGGTGAGCGTACGTGTGAGGGCGCAGGTTAGTGTTAGCGTACGGGTTAGGATTAGGGGACGGGTGAGGTTAAGACATCGGGGAAGGGTTAGGGTTACGGTTCGGGTTAGGGTTAGGGTTAGGGGACGGGGACGGTTTAGGGTCCAGGTGACGGTACGACAACGCTTTAGGTTGAGCGTACGTGTGAGGGCGCGGGTTAGTGTTAGCGTACGGGTTAGGAGTAGGGGACGGGTGAGGGTAAGGCTTCGGGCAAGGGTTAGGGTTAGGGTTCGGGCTAGGGTTAGGGTTAGGGGACGGGGACGGTTTAGGGTCCAGGTGAGGGTACGACAACGCTTTAGGGTGAGCGTACGTGTGCGGGCACGGGTTAGTGTTAGCGTACGGTTTAGGAATAGGGGACGGGTGAGGGTAAGGCTTCGGGGAAGGGTTAGGTTTAGGGTTCGGGCTAGGGTTAGGGTTAGGGGACGGGGACGGTTTAGGGTGCAGGTGAGGGTACGACAACGCTTTAGGGTGAGCGTACGTGTGAGGGCGCGGGTTAGTGTTAGCGTACGGGTTAGGATTAGCGGCCGGGTGAGGGTAAGGCTTCGGGGAAGGGTTAGGGTTAGGGTTCGGGCTAGGGTTAGGGTTAGGGTACGGGGACGGTTTAGGGTGCAAGTGAGGGTACGACAACGCTTTAGGGTGAGCGTACATGTGAGGGCACGTGTTAGTGTTAGCGTACGGGTTAGGATTAGGGGACGGGTGAGGGTAAGGCTTCGGGGAAGGTTTAGGGTTAGGGTTCGGGCTAGGGTTAGGGTTAGGGGACGGGGACGGTTTAGGGTCCAGGTGAGGGTACGACAACACTTTAGGGTGAGCGTAGGTGTGAGGGCGCGGGTTAGTGTTAGGGTACGGGTTAGGATTAGGGGACGGGTGAGGGAAAGGCTTCCGGGAAGGTTTAGGGTTAGGGTTCGGGCTAGGGTTAGGGTTAGGGGACGGGGACGGTTTAGTGTCCAGGTGAGGGTACGACAACGCTTTAGGGTGAGCCTACGTGTGAGGGCGTGGGTTCGTGTTAGCGTACGGGTTAGGATTAGGGGACGGGTGAGTGTAAGGCTTCGGGGAAGGGTTAGGGTTAGGGTTCGGGCTAAGGTTAGGGTTAGGTGACGGGGACGGTTTAGGGTCCAGGTGAGGGTACGACAAGTCTTTAGGTTGAGCGTACGTTTGAGGGCGCGGGTTAGTGTTAGCGTACGGGTTAGGATTAGGGGACGGGTGAGGGTAAGGCTTAGGGGAAGGGTTAGGTGTAAGGTTCGGGCTAGGGTTAGGGTTAGGGGAGGGGGACGTTTTAGGGTCCAGGTGAGGTTACGAAAACGCTTTAGGGTGAGCGTACTTGTGAGGGCTCTGGTTAGTGTTAGCGTACGGGTTAGGATTAGGGGACGGGTGAGGGTAAGGCTTCTGGGAAGGGTTAGGGTTAGGGTTCGGGCTAGGGTTAGGGTTAGGGGACGGGGACGGTTTAGGGTCCAGGTGAGGGTACGACAACGCTTTAGGGTGAGCGTACGTGTGAGGGCGCAGGTTAGTGTTAGCGTACGGGTTAGGATTAGGGGTCGGGTGAGGTTAAGACATCGGGGAAGGGTTAGGATTAGGGTTCGGGCTAGGGTTAGGGTTAGGGGACGAGGACGGTTTAGGGTCCAGGTGAGGGTACGACAACGCTTTAGGTTGAGCGTACGTGTGAGGGCGCGGGTTAGTGTTAGCATACGGGTTAGGAATAGGGGACGGGTGATTGTAAGGCTTCGGGCAAGTGTTAGAGTTTTGGTTCGGGCTAGGGTTAGGGTTAGGGGACGAGGACGGTTTAGGGTCCAGGTGAGGGTACGACAACGCTTTAGGGTGAGCGTACGTGTGAGGGCACGGGTTAGTGTTAGCGTAAGGGTTAGGATTAGGGGACGGGTGAGGTTAAGGCATCGGGGAAGGGTTAGGTTTCGGGTTCGGTCTAGGGTTAGGGGACGGGGACGGTTTAGGGTCCAGGTGAGGGTACGACAACTCTTTAGGTTGAGCGTACGTGTGAGGGCGTGGGTTAGTGTTAGCGTACGGGTTAGGAGTAGGGGATGGGTGAGGGTAAGGCTTCGGGCAAGGGTTAGGGTTAGGGTTCGGGCTAGGGTTAGGGTTAGGGGACGGGGACGGTTTAGGGTCCAGGTGAGGGTACGACAACGCTTTAGGGTGAGCGTACGTGTTAGGGCACGGGTTAGTGTTAGCGTACGGTTTAGGATTAGGGGACGGGTGAGGGTAAGGCTTCGGGGAAGGTTTAGGGTTAAGGTTCGGGCTAGGGTTAGGGTTAGGGGACGGGGACGGTTTAGGGTCCAGGTGATGGTACGACAACGCTTTAGGGTGAGCATACGTGTGAGGGCACGGGTTAGTGTTAGCGTACGGGTTAGGATTAGGGGACGGGTGAGGGTAAGGCTTCGGGGAAGGGTTAGGGTAAGGATTCGGGCTAGTGTTAGGGTTAGGTGACGGGGACGATTTAGGGTCCAGGTGAGGGTACGACAACGCTTTAGGGTGAGCGTACGTGTGAGGGTGCGGGTTAGTGTTAGCGTACGGGTTAGGATTAGGGGACGGGTGAGTGTAAGGCTTCGGGGAAGGTTTAGGGTTAGGGTTCGGGCTAGGGTTAGGGTTAGGGTACGGGACGGTTTAGGGTGCAAGTGAGGGTACGGCAACGCTTTAGGGTGAGCGTACCTGTGAGGGTGCGGGTTAGTGTTAGCGTACGGGTTAGGATTAGGGGACGGGTGAGGGTAAGGCTTCGGGGAAGGGTTAGGGTTAGGGTTCGGGCTAGGGTTAGGGTTAGGGGACGGGGACGGTTTAGGGTCCAGGTGAGGGTACGACAACACTTTAGGGTGAGCGTACGTGTGAGGGCGCGGGTTAGTGTCAGCGTACGGGTTAGGATTAGGGGACGGGTGAGGGTAAGGCTTAGGGGAAGGGTTAGGTGTAAGGTTCGGGCTAGGGTTAGGGTTAGGGGAGGGGGACGTTTTAGGGTCCAGGTGAGGGTACGACAACGCTTTAGGGTGAGCGTACGTGTGAGGGCTCGGGTTAGTGTTAGCGTACGGGTTAGGATTAGGGGACGGTTGAGGGTAAGGCTTCGGGGAAGGGTTAGGGTTAGGGTTCTGGCTAGGGTTAGGGTTAGGGGACGGGGACGGTTTATGGTCCAGGTGAGGGTACCACAACGCTTTAGGGTGAGCGTACGTGTGAGGGCGCGGGTTAGTGTTAGCGTACGGGTTAGGATTAGGGGACGGTTGAGGGTAAGGCTTCGGGGAAGGGTTAGGTTTAAGGTTCGGGCTAGGGTTAGGGTTAGGGGACGGGGACGGTTTAGGGTCCAGGTGAGGGTACGACAACGCTTTAGGGGGAGCGTACGTGTGAGAGCGCGTGTTAATGTCAGCGTACGGGTTAGGATTATAGGACGGGTGAGGGTCAGGCTTCGGGGTAGGGTTAGGTTTAGGGTTCCGGCTAGGGTTAGGGTTAGGGGACGGGGACGGTTTAGGGTCCAGGTGAGGGTACGACAACGCTTTAGGGTGAGCGTTCGTATGAGGGCACAATTTAGTGTTAGCGTACGGGTTAGTATTAGGTGACGGGTGAGGGTAAGGCTTCGGGGAAGGGTTAGGGTAAGGGTTCAGGCTCGGGTTAGGATTAGGGGACGGGGATGGTTTAGGGTCCAGGTGAGCGAACGACAACGCTTTAGGTTGAGCATACGTTTGAGGGCGCGGGTTAGTGTTAGCGTACGGGTTAGGATTATGGGACGGGTGAGGGTAAGGCTTCGGGGAAGGGTTAGGCTTAAGGTTCGGGCTAGGGTTAGGGTTAGGGGAGGGGGTCGGTTTATGGTCCAGGTGAGGGTACGACAACGCTTTAGGGTGAGCGTACGTGTGAGGGTACGGGTTAGTGTTAGCGTACGGGTTAGGATTAGGGGACGGGTGAGCGTAAGGCTTCAGGGAAAGGTTAGGGTTATGTTTAGGGTTAGGGTTAGGGTTAGGGGACAGGGTCGGTTTAGGGTCCAGGTGAGGGTACGACAACGCTTTACGGTGACCGTACGTATGAGGGCGCGAGTTAGTGTTAGTGTACGGGTTAGGATTAGGGGACGGTTGAGTGTAAGGCTTCATGGAAGTGTTAGGTTTAGGGTTCGGGCTAGGGTTAGGGTTAGGGGACGGGGACGGTTTAGGGTCCAGGTGAGGGTACGACAACGTTTTAGGGTGAGCGTACGTGTGAGGGCGCGGGTTAGTGTTAGCGTACGGGTTAGCATTAGTGTACGGGTGAGGGTAAGGCTTCAGGGAAGGGTTAGGGTTAGGATTCCGGCTAGTGTTAGGGTAAGGTGACGGGGATGGTTTAGGGTCCAGGTGAGGGCACGACAACGCTTTAGGGTGAGCGTACCTGTGAGGGCACGGGTTAGTGTTAGCGTACGGGTTAGGATTAGTGGACGGGTGAGGGTAAGGCTTCGGGCAAGGGTTAGGGTTAGGGTTCGGGCTAGGGTTAGGTTTAGGGGACGGGGACGGTTTAGGGTCCAGCTGAGGGTACGACAACGCTTTAGGGTGAGCGTACGTGTGAGGGCACGGGTTAGTGTTAGCGTACGGTTTAGGATTAGGGGACGGGTGAGGGTAAGGCTTCGGGCAAGGGTTAGAGTTTGGGTTCGGGCTAGGGTTAGGGTTAGGGCACGGGGACGGTTTAGGGTCCAGGTGAGGGTACGACAACGCTTTACGGTGACCGTACGTGTGAGGGCGCGAGTTAGTGTTAGTGTACGGGTTAGGATTAGGGGACGGTTGAGTGTAAGGCTTCATGGAAGTGTTAGGTTTAGGGTTCGGGCTAGGGTTAGGGTTAGGGGACGGGGACGGTTTAGGGTCCAGGTGAGGGTACGACAACTTTTTAGGGTGAGCGTACGTGTGAGGGCGCGGGTTAGTGTTAGCGTACGGGTTAGCATTAGTGTACGGGTGAGGGTAAGGCTTCAGGAAAGGTTTAGGGTTAGGATTCCGGCTAGTGTTAGGGTAAGGGGACGGGGATGGTTTAGGGTCCAGGTGAGGGCACGACAACGCTTTAGGGTGAGCGTACCTGTGAGGGCACGGGTTAGTGTTAGCGTACGGGTTAGGATTAGTGGACGGGTGAGGGTAAGGCTTCGGGCAAGGGTTAGGGTTAGGGTTCGGGCTAGGGTTAGGTTTAGGGGACGGGGACGGTTTAGGGTCCAGCTGAGGGTACGACAACGCTTTAGGGTGAGCGTACGTGTGAGGGCACGGGTTAGTGTTAGCGTACGGTTTAGGATTAGGGGACGGATGAGGGTAAGGCTTCGGGGAAGGGTTAGGGTTAGGGTTCGGGCTAGGGTTAGGGTTAGGGGACGGGGACGGTTTAGGGTCAAGGTGAGGGTACGACAACGCTTTAGGTTGAGCGTACCTGTGAGGGTGCGGGTTAGTGTTAGCGTACGAGTTAGGAGTAGGGGACGGGTGAGGGTAAGGCTTCGGGGAAGGTTTAGCTTTAGGGTTCGGGCTAGGGTTAGTGTTAGGGGACGGGGACGGTTTAGGGTCAAGGTGAGGGTACGACAACGCTTTAGGGTGAGCGTACGTGTGAGGGCACGGGTTAGTGTTAGCGTACGGTTTAGGATTAGGGGACGGGTGAGGGTAAGGCTTCGGGCAAGGGTTAGAGTTTGGGTTCGGGCTAGGGTTAGGGTTAGGGCACGGGGACGGTTTAGGGTTCAGGTGAGGGTACGACAACGCTTTAGGGTGAGAGTACGTGTGAGGGCGCTGGTTAGTGTTAGCGTACCGGTTAGGATTAGGGGACGGGTGAGGTTAAGGCATCGGGGAAGGGTTAGGGTTCGGGTTCGGGCTAGGGTTAGGGTTAGGGGACGGGGATGGTTTAGGGTCCAGGTGAGGGTACGACAACGCTTTAGGTTGAGCGTATGTGTGAGGGCGCGGGTTAGTGTTAGCGTACGGTTTAGGATTGGGGACGGGTGAGGGTAAGGCTTCGGGGAAGGGTTAGGGTTAGGGTTCGGGCTAGGGTTAGGGTTAGGGGACGGGGACGGTTTAGGGTCAAGGTGAGGGTACGACAACGCTTTAGGGTGAGCATACTTGTGAGGGCACGGGTTAGTGTTAGCGTACGGGTTAGGATTAGGGGACAGGTGAGGGTAAGGCTTAGGGGAAGGGTTTGGGTAAGGTTTCGGGCTAGGGCTAGGGTTAGGTGACGGGGACGATTTAGGGTCCAGGTGAGTGTACGACAACGCTTTAGGGTGAGCGTACCTGTGAGGTTGCGGGTTAGTGTTAGCGTACGGGTTAGGATTACGGGACGGGTGAGGGTAAGGCTTCGGGGAAGGGTTAGGGTAAGGGTTCGGGCTAGGGTTAGGGTTAGGTGACGGGGACGATTTAGGGTCCAGGTGAGGGTACGACAACGCTGTAGGGTGAGCGTACGTGTGAGGGTGCGGGTTAGTGTTAGCGTACGGGTTAGGAATAGGGGACGGGTGAGGGTAAGGCTTCGGGCAAGGGTTAGAGTTTGGGTTCGGGCTAGGGTTAGTGTTAGGGCACGGGGATGGTTTAGGGTCCAGGTGAGGGTCCGACAACGCTTTAGGGTGAGAGTACGTGTGAGGGCGCGGGTTAGTGTTAGCGTACGGGTTAGGAGTAGGGGACGGGTGAGGGTAAGGCTTCGGGGAAGGGTTAGGGTTAGGGTTCGGGCTAGGGTTAGGGTTAGGGGACGAGGACGGTTTAGGGTCCAGGTGAGGGTACGACAACGCTTTAGGTTGAGCGTACGTGTGAGGGCGCGGGTTAGTTTTAGCGTACGGGTTAGGATTAGTGGACGGGTGAGTGTAAGGCTTCGGGCAAGTGTTAGGGTTAGGGTTCGGGCTAGGGTTAGGTTTAGGGGACGGGGACGGTTTAGGGTCCAGCTGAGGGTACGGCAACGCTTTAGGGTGAGCGTACGTGTGAGGGCGCATGTTAGTGTTAGCGTACGGGTTAGGATTAGGGGACGGGTGAGCGTAAGGCTTCAGGGAAAGGTTAGGGTTATGGTTCGGGTTAGGGTTAGGGTTAGGGGACGGGGTCGGTTTAGGGTCCAGGTGAGGGTACGACAGCGCTTTACGGTGAGCGTACGTGTGAGGGCGCGGGTTAGTGTTAGTGTACGGGTTAGGATTAGGGGACGGGTGAGTGTAAGGCTTCGTGGAAGGGTTAGGGTTAGGGTTCGGGCTAGGGTTAGGGTTAGGGGAAGGGGACGGTTTAGGGTCCAGTTGAAGGTACGACAGCGGTTTTGGGTGAGCGTACGTGTGAGGGCGCGAGTTAGTGTTAGCGTACGGGTTAGCATTAGGGTACGGGTGAGGGTAAGGCTTCAGGGAAGGGTTAGGTTTAGGGTTCAGGCTAGTGTTAGGGTAAGGGGACGGGGACGGTTTAGGGTCCAGGTGAGGGTACGACAACGCTTTAGGGTGAGCGTACCTGTAAGGGCACGGGTTAGTGTTAGCGTACGGGTTAGGATTAGGGAACGGGTGAGGGTAAGGCTTCGGGGAAGGGTTAGGGTTAAAGTTCGGGCTAGGGTTAGGGTTCGAGGACGGAGACGGTTTAGGGTCCAGGTGAGGGTACGACAACGCTTTAGGGTGAGCGTACGTGTGCGGGCGCGGGTTAGTGTTAGCGTACAGTTTAGGATTAGGGGACGGGTGAGGGTAAGGCTTCGGGGAAGGGTTAGGGTTAGGGTTCGGGCTAGGGTTAGGGTTAGGGGACGGGGATGGTTTAGGGTCAAGGTGCGGATATGACAACGCTTTAGGGTGAGTGTACGTGTGAGGGCGCGGGTTAGTGTTAGCGTACGGGTTAGGATTAGGGAACGGGTGAGTGTAAGGCTTCTGGGAAAGGTTAGCTTTAGGGTTCGGGCTAGGGTTAGGGTTAGGGGACGGGGACGGTTTAGGGTCCAGCTGAGGGTACGACAACGCTTTAGGGTGAGGGTACGTGTGAGGGCGCAGGTTAGTGTTAGCGTTCGGGTTAGGATTAGGGGAAGGGTGAGGTTAAGACATCGGGGAAGGGTTAGGGTTAGGGTTCGGGCTAGGGTTAGGGTTAGGGGACGAGGACGGTTTAGGGTCCAGGTGAGGGTATGACAACGCTTTAGGTTGAGCGTACGTGTGAGGGCGCGGGTTAGTGTTAGCGTACGGGTTAGGAATAGGGGACGGGTGATGGTAAGGCTTCGGGCAAGGGTTAGAGTTTGGGTTCGGCTAGGGTTAGGGTTAAGGCACGGGGACGGTTTACGGTCCAGGTGAGGGTACGACAACGCTTTAGGGTGAGCGTACGTGTGAGGGCGCGGGTTAGTGTTAGCGTACGGGTTAGGATTAGGGGACGGGTGAGGTTAAGGCATCGGGGAAGTGTTAGGGTTCGGGTTCGGGCTAGGGTTAGGGTTAGGGGACGGGGACGGTTTAGGGTCCAGGTGAGGGTACGACAACGCTTTAGGTTGAGCGTACGTGTGAGGGCGTGGGTTAGTGTTAGTGTACGGGTTAGGAGTAGGGGACGGGTGAGGGTAAGGCTTCGGGCAAGGGTTAGGGTTAGGGTTCGGGCTAGGGTTAGGGTTAGGGGACGAGGACGGTTTAGGGTCCAGGTGAGGGTACGACAACGCTTTAGGTTGAGCGTACGTGTGAGGGCGCGGGTTAGTGTTAGCGTACGGGTTAAGAATAGGGGACGGGTGAGGGTAAGGCTTCGGGCAAGGGTTAGAGTTAGGGTTCGGGTTAGGGTTAGGGTTAGGGCACGGGGACGGTTTAGGGTCCAGGTGAGGGTACGACAACGCTTTAGGGTGAGCGTACGTGTGAGGGCGCGGGTTAGTGTTAGCGTACGGGTTAGGATTAGGGGACGGGTGACGGTAAGGCTTCGGGGAAGGGTTAGGGTTAGGGTTCGGGCTAGGGTTAGTGTTAGGGGACGGCGACGGTTTAGGGTCCAGGTGAGGGTACGACAACGCTTTAGTGTGAGTGTACGTGTTAGGGCGCGGGTTAGTGTTAGCTTACGGGTTAGGATTAGGGGCCGGGTGAGAGTAAGGCTTTGGGGAAGGGTTAGGGTTAGGGTTCGGGCTAGGGTTAGGGTTAGGGGACGGGGACGGTTTAGGGTCCAGGTGAGGGTACGACAACGTTTTAGGGTGAGCGTACGTGTGAGGGCACGGGTTAGTGTTAGCGTACGGGTTAGGATTAGGGGACGGGTGAGTGTAAGGCTTCAGGGAAAGGTTAGGGTTATGGTTCGGGTTAGGGTTAGGGTTAGGGGACGGGGTCGGTTTAGGGTCCAGGTGACGGTACGACAACGCTTTACGGTGAGCGTACGTGTGAGGGCGCGGGTTAGTGTACGGGTTTGGATTAGGGGACGGGTGAGGGTAAGGCTTCGTGGAAGGGTTAGGGTTAGGGTTCGGGCTAGGGTTAGGTTTAGGGGAAGGGGACGGTTTAGGGTCCAGGTGACGGTACGACTGCGCTTTTCGGTGAGCGTACGTGTGAGGGCGCGGGTTAGTGTTAGCGTACGGTTTAGGATTAGGGGACGGGTGAGTGTAAGGCTTCGTGGAAGGCTTAGGGTTAGGGTTCGGGCTAGGGTTAGGGTTAGGGGAAGGGGAAGGTTTAGGGTCCAGGTGAGGGTACGACAGCGATTTTGGGTGAGCGTACGTGTGAGGGCGCGAGTTAGAGTTAGCGTACGGGTTAGCATTAGGGTACGGGTGAGGGTAAGGCTTCAGGGAAGGGTTAGGTTTAGGGTTCAGGCTATTGTTAGGGTAAGGGGACGGGGACGGTTTAGGGTCCAGGTGAGGGTACGACAACGTTTTAGGGTGAGCGTACGTGTGAGGGCACGGGTTAGTGTTAGCGTACGGGTTAGGATTAGGGGACGGGTGAGGGTAAGGCTTCGGGGAAGGGTTAGGGTTAAAGTTCGGGCTAGGGTTAGGTTTAGGGGACGGGGACGGTTTAGGGTCCAGCTGAGGGTACGACGACGCTTTAGGGTGAGCGTACGTGTGAGGGCGCAGGTTAGTGTTAGCGTACGGGTTAGGATTAGGGGAAGGGTGAGGTTAAGACATCGGGGAAGGGTTAGGGTTAGGGTTAGGTTTCAGTCTAGGGTTAGGGTTAGGGGACGAGAACGGTTTAGGGTCCAGGTGAGGGTACGACAACGCTTTAGGTTGAGCGTACGTGTGAGGGTGCGGGTTAGTGTTAGCGTACGAGTTAGGAGTAGGGGACGGGTGAGGGTAAGGCTTCGGGGAAGGGTTAGGGTTAGGGTTCGGGCTAGGGTTAGGGTTAGGGGACGGGGACGGTTTAGGGTCCAGGTGAGGGTACGACAACGCTTTAGGGTGAGCGTACGTGTGAGGGCACGGGTTAGTGTTAGCGTACGGTTTAGGATTAGGGGACGGGTGAGGTTAAGGCTTCGGGGAAGGGTTAAGGTTAGGGTTCGGGCTAAGGTTAGGGTTAGGGGACGTGGGTGGTTTAGGGTCCAGGTGAGGGTACGACAACGCTTTAGGTTGAGCGTACGTGTGAGGGCGCGGGTTAGTGTTAGCGTACGGGTTAGGAATAGGGGACGGTTGCGGGTATGGCTTCGGGCAAGGGTTAGAGTTAGGGTTCGGGCTAGGGTTAGTGTTAGGGCACGGGGACGGTTTAGGGTCCAAGTGAGGGTATGACAACGCTTTAGGGTGAGCATACGTGTGAGGGCGCGGGTTAGTGTTAGCGTACAGGTTAGGATTAGGGGACGGGTGAGGTTAAGGCATCGGGGAAGGGTTAGGGTTCGGGTTCGGGCTAGGGTTAGGGTTAGGGGACGGGGACGGTTTAGGGTCCAGGTGAGGGTACGACAACGCTTTAGGTTGAGCGTACGTGTGAGGGCGTGGGTTAGTGTTAGCGTACGGGTTAGGAGTAGGGGACGGGTGAGGGTAAGGCTTCGGGCAAGGGTTAGGGTTAGGGTTCGGGCTAGGGTTAGGGTTAGGTGACGGGCACTGTTTAGGGTCCAGGTGAGGGTACGACAACGCTTTAGGGTGAGCGTATGTGTGAGGGCGCGAGTTAGTGTTAGCTTACGGGTTAGGATTAGGGGACAGGTGAGGGTAAGGCTTCGGGGAAGGGTTAAGGTTAGGGTTCGGGCTAGGGTTAGGGTTAGGGGACGGGGACGGTTTAGGGTCCAGGTGAGGGTACGACAACGTTTTAGGGTGAGCGTACGTGTGAGGGCACGGGTTAGTGTTAGCGTACGGGTTAGGATTAGGGGACGGGTGAGCGTAAGGCTTCAGGGAAAGGTTAGGGTTATGGTTCGGGTTAGGGTTAGGGTTAGGGGACGGGGATGGTTTAGGGTCCAGGTGAGGGTACGACAACGCTTTACGGTGAGCGTACGTGTGAGGGCGCGGGTTAGTGTTAGTGTACGGGTTTGGATTAGGGGACGGGTAGGGTAAGGCTTCGTGGAAGGGTTAGGGTTAGGGTTCAGGCTAGGGTTAGGGTTAGGGGAAGGGGACGGTTTAGGGTCCAGGTGACGGTACGACAGCGCTTTTGGGTGAGCGTACGTGTGAGGGCGCGGGTTAGTGTTAGCGTACGGGTTAGCATTATGGTACGGGTGAGGGTAAGGCTTCGGGGAAGGGTTAGGCTTAAGGTTCGGGCTAGGGTTAGGGTTAGGGGACGGGGACTGTTTAAGGTCCAGGTGAGGGTACGACAACTCTTTAGGGTGAGCGTACGTGTGAGGGCGCAGGTTAGTGTTAGCGTACGGGTTAGGATTAGGGGAAGGGTGAGGTTAAGACATCGGGGAAGGGTAGGGTTAGGGTTCGGGCTAGGGTTAGGGTTAGGGGACGAGGACGGTTTAGGGTCCAGGTGAGGGTACGACAACGCTTTAGGTTGAGCGTACATGTGAGGGCGCGGGTTAGTGTTAGCGTACGGGTTAGGAATAGGGGAGGGGTGATGGTAAGGCTTCGGGCAAGGGTTAGAGTTTGGGTTCGGCTAGGGTTAGGGTTAAGGCACGGGGACGGTTTACGGTCCAGGTGAGGGTACGACAACGCTTTAGGGTGAGCGTACGTGTGAGGGCGCGGGTTAGTGTTAGCGTACGGGTTAGGATTAGGGGACGGGTGAGGTTAAGGCATCGGGGAAGTTTTAGGGTTCGGGTTCAGGCTAGGGTTAGGGTTAGGGGACGGGGACGGTTTAGGGTCCAGGTGAGGGTACGACAACGCTTTAGGTTGAGCGTACGTGTGAGGGCGCGGGTTAGTGTTAGTGTACGGGTTAGGAGTAGGGGACGGGTGAGGGTAAGGCTTCGGGCAAGGGTTAGGGTTAGGGTTCGGGCTAGGGTTAGGGTTAGGGCACGGGGACGGTTTAGGGTCCAGGTGAGGGTACGACAACGCTTTAGGGTGAGCGTACGTGTGAGGGTGCGGGTTAGTGTTAGCGTACGGGTTAGGAGTAGGGGACGGGTGAGGGTAAGGCTTCGGGGAAGGGTTAGAGTTAGGGTTCGGGCTAGGGTTAGGGTTAGGGGACGGGGACGGTTTAGGGTCCAGCTGAGGGTACGACAACGCTTTAGGGTGAGCGTACGTGTGAGGGCACAGGTTAGTGTTAGCGTACGGGTTAGGATTAGGGGAAGGGTGAGGTTAAGACATCGGGGAAGTGTTAGGGTTAGGGTTCGGACTAGGGTTAGGGTTAGGGGACGGGGACGGTTTAGGGTCCAGCTGAGGGTACGACAACGCTTTAGGGTGAGCGTACGTGTGAGGGCGCATGTTAGTGTTAGCGTACGGGTTAGGATTAGGGGAAGGGTGAGGTTAAGACATCGGGGAAGGGTTAGGGTTAGGGTTAGGTTTCGGGCTACGGTTAGGGTTAGGTGACGAGGACTGTTTAGGGTCCAGGTGAGGGTACGACAACGCTTTAGGTTGAGCGTACGTGTGAGGGTGCGGGTTAGTGTTAGCGTACTAGTTAGGAGTAGGGGACGGGTGAGGGTAAGGCTTCGGGGAAGGGTTAGGGTTAGGGTTCGGGCTAGGGTTAGGGTTAGGGGACGGGGACGGTTTAGGGTCCAGGTGAGGGTACGACAACGCTTTAGGGTGAGCGTACGTGTGAGGTCACGGGTTAGTGTTAGCGTACGGTTAAGGATTAGGGGACGGGTGAGGGTAAGGCTTCGGGGAAGGGTTAAGGTTAGGGTTCGGGCTAAGGTTAGGGTTAGGGGACGTGGGTGGTTTAGGGTCCAGGTGAGGGTACGACAACGCTTTAGGTTGAGCGTACGTGTGAGGGCGCGGGTTAGTGCTAGCGTACGGGTTAGGAATAGGGGACGGGTGCGGGTAAGGCTTCGGGCAAGGCTTAGAGTTAGGCTTCGGGCTACGCTTAGTGTTAGGGCACGGGGACGTTTTAGGGTCCAAGTGAGGGTATGACAACGCTTTAGGGTGAGCATACGTGTGAGGGCGCGGGTTAGTGTTAGCGTACGGGTTAGGATTAGGGGACGGGTGAGGGTAAGGCTTCTGGGAAGGGTTAGGGTTAGGGTTCGGGCTAGGGTTAGGGTTAGGGGACGGCGACGGTTTAGGGTCCAGGTGAGGGTACGACAACGCTTTAGTGTGAGCGTACGTGTTAGGGCGTTGGTTAGTGTTAGCGTACGGGTTAGGATTAGGGGAAGGGTGAGGGTAAGGCTTCGGGGAAGGGTTAGGGTTAGGGTTCGGGCTAGGGTTAGGGTTAGGGGACGGGGACGGTTTAGGATCCAGGTGAGGGTACGACAACGTTTTAGGGTGAGCGTACGTGTGAGGGCACGGGTTAGTGTTAGCGTACGGGTTAGGATTAGGGGACGGGTGAGCGTAAGGCTTCAGGGAAAGGTTAGGGTTATGGTTCGGGTTAGGGTTAGGGTTAGGGGACGGGGTCGGTTTAGGGTCCAGGTGAGGGTACGACAGCGCTTTACGGTGAGCGTACGTGTGAGGGCGCGGGTTAGTGTTAGTGTCCGGGTTAGGATTAGGGGACGGGTGAGTGTAAGGCTTCGTGGAAGGGTTAGGGTTAGGGTTCGGGCTAGGGTTAGGGTTAGGGGAAGGGGACGGTTTAGGGTCCAGTTGAAGGTACGACAGCGGTTTTGGGTGAGCGTACGTGTGAGGGCGCGAGTTAGTGTTAGTGTACGGGTTAGCATTAGGGTACGGGTGAGGGTAAGGCTTCAGGGAAGGGTTAGGTTTAGGGTTCAGGCTAGTGTTAGGGTAAGGGGACGGGGACGGTTTAGGGTCCAGGTGAGGGTACGACAACGCTTTAGGGTGAGCGTACCTGTAAGGGCACGGGTTAGTGTTAGCGTACGGGTTAGGATTAGGGGACGGGTGAGGGTAAGGCTTCGGGGAAGGGTTAGGGTTAAAGTTCGGGCTAATGTTAGGGTTCGAGGACGGGGACGGTTTAGGGTCCAGGTGAGCGTACGACAACGCTTTAGGGTGAGCGTACGTGTGCGGGCGCGGGTTAGTGTTAGCGTACAGTTTAGGATTAGGGGACGGGTGAGGGTAAGGCTTCGGAGAAGGGTTAGGGTTAGGGTTCGGGCTAGGGTTAGGGTTAGGGGACGGGGACGGTTTAGGGTCATGGTGCGGATATGACAACGCTTTAGGGTGAGTGTACGTGTGAGGGCGTGGGTTAGTGTTAGCGTACGGGTTAGGATTAGGGGACGGGTGAGTGTAAGGCTTCTGGGAAAGGTTAGCTTTAGGGTTCGGGCTAGGGTTAGGGTTTGGGGACGGGGACGGTTTAGGGTCCAGGTGAGGGTACGACAACGCTTTAGTGTGAGCGTACGTTTTAGGGCGCGGGTTAGTGTTAGCTTACGGGTTAGGATTAGGGGCCGGTTGAGAGTAAGGCTTTGGGGAAGGGTTAGGGTTAGGGTTCGGGCTAGGGTTAGGGTTAGGGGACGGGGACGGTTTAGGGTCCAGGTGAGGGTACGACAACGTTTTAGGGTGAGCGTACGTGTGAGGGCACGGGTTAGTGTTAGCGTACGGGTTAGGATTAGGGGACGGGTGAGCGTAAGGCTTCAGGGAAAGGTTAGGGTTATGGTTCGGGTTAGGGTTAGGGTTAGGGGACGGGGTCGGTTTAGGGTCCAGGTGAGGGTACGACAACGCTTTACGGTGAGCGTACGTGTGAGGGCGCGGGTTAGTGTACGGGTTTGGATTAGGGGACGGGTGAGGGTAGGGCTTCGTGGAAGGGTTAGGGTTAGGGTTCGGGCTAGGGTTAGGTTTAGGGGAAGGGGACGGTTTAGGGTCCAGGTGACGGTACGACTGCGCTTTTCGGTGAGCGTACGTGTGAGGGCGCGGGTTAGTGTTAGCGTACGGTTTAGGATTAGGGGACGGGTGAGTGTAAGGCTTCGTGGAAGGCTTAGGGTTAGGGTTCGGGCTAGGGTTAGGGTTAGGGGAAGGGGACGGTTTAGGGTCCAGGTGAGGGTACGACAGCGCTTTTGGGTGAGCGTACGTGTGAGGGCGCGAGTTAGAGTTAGTGTACGGGTTAGCATTAGGGTACGGGTGAGGGTAAGGCTTCAGGGAAGGGTTAGGTTTAGGGTTCAGGCTATTGTTAGGGTAAGGGGACGGGGACGGTTTAGGGTCCAGGTGAGGGTACGACAACGCATTAGGGTGATTGTACCTGTGAGGGCACGGGTTAGTGTTAGTGTACGGGTTAGGATTAGGGGACGGGTGAGGGTAAGGCTTCGGGGAAGGGTTAGGGTTAAAGTTCGGGCTAGGGTTAGGGTTCGAGGACGGGGACGGTTTAGGGTCCAGGTGAGGGTACGACAACGCTTTAGGGTGAGCGTACGTGTGCGGGCGCGGGTTAGTGTTAGCGTACAGTTTAGGATTAGGGGACGGGTGAGGGTAAGGCTTCGGGGAAGGGTTAGGGTTAGGGTTCGGGCTAGGGTTAGGGTTAGGGGACGGGGACGGTTTAGGGTCAAGGTGCGGATATGACAACGCTTTAGGGTTAGTGTACGTGTGAGGGCGCGGGTTAGTGTTAGCGTACGGGTTAGGATTAGGGGACGGGTGAGTGTAAGGCTTCTGGGAAAGGTTAGCTTTAGGGTTCGGGCTAGGGTTAGGTTTAGGGGACGGGGACGGTTTAGGGTCCAGCTGAGGGTACGACAACGCTTTAGGGTGAGCGTACGTGTGAGGGCGCAGGTTAGTGTTAGCGTACGGGTTAGGATTAGGGGAAGGGTGAGGTTAAGACATCGGGGAAGGGTTAGGGTTAGGGTTAGGTTTCGGTCTAGGGTTAGGGTTAGGGGACGAGAACGGTTTAGGGTCCAGGTGAGGGTACGACAACGCTTTAGGTTGAGCGTACGTGTGAGGGTGCGGGTTAGTGTTAGCGTACGAGTTAGGAGTAGGGGACGGGTGAGGGTAAGGCTTCGGGGAAGGGTTAGGGTTAGGGTTCGGGCTAGGGTTAGGGTTAGGGGACGGGGACGGTTTAGGGTCCAGGTGAGGGTACGACAACGCTTTAGGGTGAGCGTACGTGTGAGGGCACGGGTTAGTGTTAGCGTACGGTTTAGAATTAGGGGACGGGTGAGGTTAAGGCTTCGGGGAAGGGTTAAGGTTAGGGTTCGGGCTAAGGTTAGGGTTAGGGGACGTGGGTGGTTTAGGGTCCAGGTGAGGGTACGACAACGCTTTAGGTTGAGCGTACGTGTGAGGGCGCGGGTTAGTGTTAGCGTACGGGTTAGGAATAGGGGACGGTTGCGGGTATGGCTTCGGGCAAGGGTTAGAGTTAGGGTTCGGGCTAGGGTTAGTGTTAGGGCACGGGGACGGTTTAGGGTCCAAGTGAGGGTATGAAAACGCTTTAGGGTGAGCATACGTGTGAGGGCGCGGGTTAGTGTTAGCGTACAGGTTAGGATTAGGGGACGGGTGAGGTTAAGGCATCGGGGAAGGGTTAGGGTTCGGGTTCGGGCTAGGGTTAGGGTTAGGGGACGGGGACGGTTTAGGGTCCAGGTGAGGGTACGACAACGCTTTAGGTTGAGCGTACGTGTGAGGGCGTGGGTTAGTGTTAGCGTACGGGTTAGGAGTAGGGGACGGGTGAGGGTAAGGCTTCGGGCAAGGGTTAGGGTTAGGGTTCGGGCTAGGGTTAGGGTTAGGTGACGGGCACTGTTTAGGGTCCAGGTGAGGGTACGACAATGCTTTAGGGTGAGCGTATGTGTGAGGGCGCGAGTTAGTGTTAGCTTACGGGTTAGGATTAGGGGACAGGTGAGGGTAAGGCTTCTGAGAAGGGTTAAGGTTAGGGTTCGGGCTAGGGTTAGGGTTAGGGGACGGGGACGGTTTAGGGTCCAGGTGAGGGTACGACAACGCTTTACGGTGAGCGTACGTGTGAGGGCGCGGGTTAGTGTTAGTGTACGGGTTTGGATTAGGGGACGGGTAGGGTAAGGCTTCGTGGAAGGGTTAGGGTTAGGGTTCGGGCTAGGGTTAGGGTTAGGGGAAGGGGACGGTTTAGGGTCCAGGTGACAGTACAACAGCGCTTTTGGGTGAGCGTACGTGTGAGGGCGCGGGTTAGTGTTAGCGTACGGGTTAGCATTATGGTACGGGTGAGGGTAAGGCTTCGGGGAAGGGTTAGGCTTAAGGTTCGGGCTAGGGTTAGGGTTAGGGGACGGGGACTGTTTAAGGTCCAGGTGAGGGTACGACAACGCTTTAGGGTGAGCGTACGTGTGAGGGCGCAGGTTAGTGTTAGCGTACGGGTTAGGATTAGGGGACGGGTGAGTGTAAGGCTTCTGGGAAAGGTTAGCTTCAGGGTTCGGGCTAGGGTTAGGTTTAGGGGACGGGGACGGTTTAGGGTCCAGCTGAGGGTACGACAACGCTTTAGGGTGAGCGTACGTGTGCGGGCGCGGGTTAGTGTTAGCGTACAGTTTAGGATTAGGGGACGGGTAGGGTAAGGCTTCGTGGAAGGGTTAAGGTTAGGGTTCGGGCTAGGGTTAGGGTTAGGGGAAGGGGACGGTTTAGGGTCCAGGTGAGGGTACGACAACGCTTTAGGGTGAGCGTACGTGTGAGAGCGCGTGTTAGTGTTAGCGTACGGATTAGGATTATGGGACGGGTGAGGATAAGGCTTAGGGGAAGGGTTAGGGTTAGGGTTCGGGCTAGGGTTAGGTTTTGGCGACTGGCACGGTTTAGGGTCCAGGTGAGGGTACGACAACGCTTTAGGGTGAGCGTACGTGTGAGGGCGCGGGTTAGTGTTAGCGTACGGGTTAGGATTAGGGGACGGGTGAGGGTAAGGCTTCGGGGAAGGGTTAGGGTTAGGGTTTGGGCTAGGGTTAGGGTTAGGGGACGGGGATGGTTTAGGGTCCAGCTGAGGGTACGACAACGCTTTAGGGTGAGCGTACGTGTGAGGGCGCAGTTTAGTGTTAGCGTACGGGTTAGGATAAGGGGACGGGTGAGGTTAAGACATCGGGGAAGGGTTAGGGTTAGGGTTCGGGCTAGGGTTAGGGTTAGGGGACGAGGACGGTTTAGGATACAGGTGAGGGTACGACAACGCTTTAGGTTGAGAGTACGTGTGAGGGCGTGGGTTAGTGTTAGCGTACGGGTTAGGAATAGGCTATGTGTGATTGTAAGGCTTCGGGCAAGGGTTAGAGTTAGGGTTCGGGCTAGGGTTAGTGTAAGGGCACGGGGACGGTTTAGGGTCCAAGTGAGGGTATGACAACGCTTTAGGGTGAGCGTACGTGTGAGGGCGCGGGTTAGTGTTAGCGTACGGGTTAGGATTAGGGGACGTGTGAGGTTAAGGCATCGGGGAAGGTTTAGGGTTAGGGTTCGGGCTAGGGTTAGGGTTAGGGGACGGGGACGATTTAGGGTCCAGGTGAGGGTACGACAACGCTTTAGGTTGAGCATACGTGTGAGGGTGTGGGTTAGTGTTAGCGTACGGGTTAGGAGTAGGGTACGGGTGAGGGTAAGGCTTCGGGCAAGGGTTAGGTTTAGGGTTCGGGCTAGGGTTAGGGTTAGGGGACGGGCACTGTTTAGGGTCCAGGTGAGGGTACGACAACGCTTTAGGGTGAGCGTACGTGTGAGGGCGCGGGTTAGTGTTAGCGTCCGGGTTAGAATTAGGGGACGCGTGAGGTTAAGGCATCGGGGAAGGGTTAGGGTTCGGGTTCGGGCTAGGGTTAGGGTTAGGGGACGGGGACGGTTTTGGGTCCAGGTGAGGGAAGACAACGCTTTAGGTTGAGCGTACGTGTGAGGGGGCGGGTTAGTGTTAGCGTACGGGTTAGGAGTAGGGGACGGCTGAGGGTAAGGCTTCGGGGAAGGGTTAGGGTTATGGTTCGGGCTAGGGTTAGGGTTAGGGGACGGGGACGGTTTAGGGTCGAGGTGAGGGTACGACAACGCTTTAGGGTGAGCGTACGTGTGAGGGCACAGGTTAGTGTTAGCTTACGGTTTAGGATTAGGGGACGGGTGAGGGTAAGGCTTCGGGGAAGTGTTAGGGTTAGGGTTGGGGCTAAGGTTAGGGTTAGGGTACGTGGATGGTTTAGGGTGCAGGTGAGGGTACGACAACGCTTTAGGTTGAGCGTACGTTTGAGCGCGCGGGTTAGTGTTAGCGTACGGGTTAGGATTAGGGGACGGGTGAGGGTAAGGCTTCGGGGAAGGGTTAGGTTTAATGTTCGGGCTAGGGTTAGGGTTAGGGGACGGGGACGGTTTAGGGTCCAGGTGAGGCTACGAAAACGCGTTAGGGTGAGCATACTTGTGAGGGCACGGGTTAGTGTTAGCGTACGGGTTAGGATTAGGGGACGGGTGAGGGTAAGGCTTCGGGGAAGGGTTAGGGTAAGGGTTCAGGCTCGGGTTAGGATTAGGGGACGGGGATGGTTTAGGGTCCAGGTGAGGGTACGACAACGCTTTAGGTTGAGCGTACATTTGAGGGCGCGGGCTAGTGTTAGCGTACGGGTTAGGAGTAGGGGACGGGTGAGGGTAAGGCTTCGGGGAAGGGTTAGGCTTAAGGTTCGGGCTAGGGTTAGGGTTAGGGGAGGGGGACGGTTTAGGGTCCCGGTGAGTGTACGACAACGCTTTAGGGTGAGCATACGTGTGAGGGCACGGGTTAGTGTTAGCGTACGGGTTAGGATTACGGACGGGTGAGTTTAAGGCTTCGGAGAAGGGTTAGGGTAAGGTTTCGGGCTAGGGTTAGGGTTAGGGGACGGGGACGGTTTAGGGTCCAGGTGAGGGTACGACAACGCTTTAGGGTGAACGTACGTGTGAGGGCGTGGGTTAGTGTTAGCGTACGGGTTAGGATTAGGGGACGGGTGAGGGTTAGGCTTCGGGGAAGGTTTAGGGTTAGGGTTCGGGCTAGGGTTAGGGTTAGGGGACGAGGACGGTTTAGGGTCCAGGTGAGGGTACGACAACGCTTTAGGTTGAGCGTACGTGTGAGGGCGCGGGTTAGTGTTAGCGTACGGGTTAGGAATAGGGGACGGGTGAGGGTAAGGTTTCGGGCAAGGTTTAGAGTTAGGGTTCGGGCTAGGGTTAGTGTTAGGGCACGGGGACGGTTTAGGGCCAAGTGAGGGTATGACAACGCTTTAGGGTGAGCGTACGTGTGAGGGCGCGGGTTAGTGTTAGCGTACGGGTTAGGATTAGGGGACGGGTGAGGTTAAGGCATCGGGGAAGGTTTAGGGTTAGGGTTCGGGCTAGGGTTAGGGTTAGGGGACGGGGACGATTTAGGGTCCAGGTGAGGGTACGACAACGCTTTAGGTTGAACGTACGTGTGAGGGTGTGGGTTAGTGTTAGCGTACGGGTTAGGAGTAGGGTACGGGTGAGGGTAAGGCTTCGGGCAAGGGTTAGGGTTAGGGTTCGGGCTAGGGTTAGGTTTAGGGGACGGGCACTGTTTAGGGTCCAGGTGAGGGTACGACAACGCTTTAGGGTGAGCGTATGTGTGAGGGGGCGAGTTAGTGTTAGCGTACGGGTTAGGATTAGGGGACAGGTGAGGGTAAGGCTTCGGGGAAGGGTTAAGGTTAGGGTTCGGGCTAGGGTTATGGTTAGGGGACGGGGACGGTTTAGGGTCCAGGTGAGAGTACGACAACGCTTTAGGGTGAGCGTACGTGTGAGGGCGCGGGTTAGTGTTAGCATACGGGTTAGGATTAGGGGACGGGTGAGGGTAAGGCTTCGGGGAAGTGTTAGGGTTAGGGTTCGGGCTAGGGTTAGTGTTAGGGGACGGCGACGGTTTAGGGTCCAGGTGAGGGTACGACAACGCTTTAGTGTGAGCGTACGTGTTAGGGCGCGGGTTAGTGTTAGCGTACGGGTTAGGATTAGGGGCCGGTTGAGTGTAAGGCTTCGGGGAAGGGTTAGGGTTAGGGTTCGGGCTGGGATTAGGGTTAGGGGACGGGGACGGTTTAGGGTCCAGGTGAGGGTATGACAACGTTTTAGGGTGAGCGTACGTGTGAGGGCACGGGTTAGTGTTAGCGTACGGGTTTGGATTGGGGACGGGTGAGCGTAAGGCTTCAGGGAAAGGTTAGGGTTATGGTTCGGGTTAAGGTTAGGGTTAGGGTACGGGGTCGGTTTAGGGTCCAGGTGAGTGTACGACAACGCTTTACGGTGAGCGTACGTGTGAGGGCGCGGGTTAGTGTTAGTGTACGGGTTACGATTAGGGGACGGGTGAGGGTAAGTCTTCGTGGAAGGGTTAGGGTTAGGGTTCGGGCTAGGGTTAGGCTTAGGGGAAGGGGACGGTTTAGGTTCCAGGTGACGGTACGACAGCGCTTTGGGGTGAGCGTACGTGTGAGGGTGCGGGTTAGTGTTAGCGTACGGGTTAGCATTATGGTACGGGTGAAGGTAAGGCTTCAGGGAAGGGTTAGGTTTAGGATTCAGGCTAGTGTTAGGGTAAGGGGACGGGGACGGTTTAGGGTCCAGGTGAGGGCACGACAACGCTTTAGGGTGAGCGTACCTGTGAGGGCACGGGTTAGTGTTAGTGTACGGGTTAGGATTAGGGGACGGGTGAGGATAAGGCTTCGGGGAAGGGTTAGGGTTAAAGTTTGGTCTAGGGTTAGGGTTCGAGGACGGGGACGGTTTAGGGTCCAGGTGAGGGTACGACAACGCTTTAGGGTGAGTGTACGTGTGTGGGCGCGGGTTAGTGTTAGCGTACAGTTTAGGATTAGGGGACGGGTGAGGGTAAGGCTTCGGGGAAGGGTTAGGGTTAGGGTTCGGGCTAGGGTTAGGGTTAGGGGACGGGGACGGTTTAGGGTCAAGGTGCGGATATGACAACGCTTTAGGGTGAGCGTATGTGTGAGGGCGCGGGTTAGTGTTAGCGTATGGGTTAGGATTAGGGAATGGGTGAGTTTAAGGCTTCTGGCAAAGGTTAGCTTTAGGGTTCGGGCTAGGGTTAGGGTTAGGGGACGGGGACGGTTTAGGGTCCAGGTGAGGGTACCGCAACGCTTTAGGGTGAGCGTACGTGTGAGGGCGCGGGTTAGTGTTAGCGTACGGGTTAGGATTAGGGGACGGGTGAGGGTAAGGCTTCCGGGAAGGGTTAGGGTTAGGGTTCGGGCTAGGGTTAGGGTTAGGGGACGGGGACGGTTTAGGGTCCAGGTGAGGGTACGACAATGCTTTAGGGTGAGCGTACGTGTGAGGGCGTGGGTTAGTGTTAGCGTACGGTTTAGTTTTAGGGGACGGGTGAGGGTAAGGCTTCGGGGAAGGGTTAGGGTTAGGGTTCGGGCTAAGGTTAGGGTTAGGTGACGGGGACGGTTTAGGGTCCAGGTGAGGGTACGACAAGGCTTTAGTTTGAGCGTACGTTTGAGGGCGTGGGCTAGTGTTAGCGTACGGGTTAGGATTAGGGGACGGGTGAGGGTAAGGCTTCGGGGAAGGGTTAGGTTTAAGGTTCGGGCTAGGGTTAGGGTTAGGGGACGGGGACGGTTTAGGGTCAAGGTGAGTGTACGACAACGCTTTAGGGTGAGCGTACGTGTGAGGGCACAATTTAGTGTTAGCGTACGGGTTAGGATTAGGTGACGGGTGAGGGTAAGGCTTCGGGGAAGGGTTAAGGTTAGGGTTCGGGCTAGGGTTATGGTTAGGGGACGGGGACGGTTTCGTGTCCAGGTGAGGGTACGACAAGGCTTTAGGGTGAGCGTACGTGTGAGGGCGCGGGTTAGTGTTAGCGTACGGGTTAGGATTAGGGGACGGGTGAGTGTAAGGCTTCTGGGAAAGGTTAGCTTTAGGGTTCGGGCTAGGGTTAGGGTTAGGGGACGGGGACGGTTTAGGGTCCAGGTGAGGGTACGACAACGCTTTAGTGTGAGCGTACGTGTGAGGGCACGGGTTAGTGTTAGCGTACGGGTTAGGATTAGGGGACGGGTGAGGGTAAGGCTTCGGGCAAGGTTTAGAGTTAGGGTTCGGGCTAGGGTTAGGGTTAGGGTACGGGGACGGTTTAGGGTCCATGTGAGGGTACGACAATTATTTAGGGTGAGCGTATGTGTGAGGGCGCGGGTTAGTGTTAGCGTACGGGTTAGGATTAGGGGACGGGTGAGGTTAACGCATCGGGGAAGGGTTAGGGTTCGGGTTCGGGCTAGGGTTAGGGTTAGGGGACGGGGACGGTTTAGGGTCCAGGTGAGGGTACGACAACGCTTTAGGTTGAGCGTACGTGTGAGGGCGTGGGTTAGTGTTAGCATACGGGTTAGGAGTAGGGTACAGGTGAGGGTAAGGCTTCGGGCAAGGGTTAGGGTTAGGGTTCGGGCTTGGGTTAGGGTTAGGGGACGGGCACTGTTTAGGGTCCAGGTGAGGGTACGACAACGCTTTAGGGTGAGCGTATGTGTGAGGGCGTGAGTTAGTGTTAGCGTACGGGTTAGGATTAGGGGACAGGTGAGGGTAAGGCTTCGGGGAAGGGTTAAGGTTAGGGTTCGGGCTAGGGTTATGGTTAGGGGACGGGGACGGTTTAGGGTCCAGGTGAGGGTACGACCACGCTTTAGGGTGAGCGTACGTGTGAGGGCGCGGGTTAGTGTTAGCGTACGGGTTAGGATTAGGGGACGGGTGAGGGTAAGGCATCGGGGAAGTGTTAGGGTTAGGGTTCGGGCTAGGGATAGTGTTAGGGGACGGCGACGGTTTAGGGTCCAGGTGAGGGTACGACAACGCTTTAGTGTGAGCGTACGTGTTACGGCGCGGGTTAGTGTTAGCGTACGGGTTAGGATTAGGGGCCGGTTGAGGGTAAGGCTTCGGGGAAGGGTTAGGGTTAGGTTTCGGGCTAGGGTTAGGGTTAGGGGACGGGGACGGTTTAGGGTCCAGGTGAGGGTACGACAACGTTTTAGGGTGAGCGTACGTGTGAGGGCACGGGTTAGTGTTAGCGTACGGGTTAGGATTACGGGAAGGGTGAGCGTAAGGCTTCAGGGAAAGGTTAGGGTTATGGTTCGGGTTAGGGTTAGGGTTAGGGTACGTGGTCGGTTTAGGGTCCAGGTGAGGGTACGACAACGCTTTACGGTGAGCGTACGTGTGAGGGCGCGGGTTAGTGTTAGTTTACGGGTTACGATTAGGGGACGGGTGAGGGTAAGGCTTCGTGGAAGGGTTAGGGTTAGGGTTCGGGCTAGGGTTAGTGTTAGGGGAAGGGGACGGTTTAGGGTCCAGGTGATGGTACGAGAGCGCTTTTGGGTGAGCGTACGTGTGAGGGCGCGGGTCAGTGTTAGCGTACGGGTTAGCATTATGGTACGGGTGAGCGTAAGGCTTCAGGGAAGTGTTAGGTTTAGGATTCAGGCTAGTGTTAGGGTAAGGGGACGGGGACGGTTTAGGGTCCAGGTGAGGGCACGACAAAGCTTTAGGGTGAGCGTACCTGTGAGGGCACGGGTTAGTGTTAGCGTACGGGTTAGGATTAGGGGACGGGTGAGGGTAAGGCTTCGGGGAAGGGTTAGGGTTAGGGTTCGGGCTAGGGTTAGGGTTAGGGGACGGGGACGGTTTAGGGTCAAGGTGCGGATATGACAACGCTTTAGGGTGAGTGTATGTGTGAGGGCGCGGGTTAGTGTTAGCGTACGGGTTAGGATTAGGGGATGGGTGAGTTTAAGGCTTCTGGGAAAGGTTAGCTTTAGGGTTCGGGCTAGGGTTAGGGTTAGGGGACGGGGACGGTTTAGGGTCCAGGTGAGTGTACCACAACGCTTTAGGGTGAGCGTACGTGTGAGGGCGCGGGTTAGTGTTAGCGTACGGGTTAGGATTAGGGGACGGGTGAGGGTAAGGCTTCCGGGAAGAGTTAGGGTTAGGGTTCGGGCTAGGGTTAGGGTTAGAGGACGGGGACGGTTTAGGGTCCAGGTGAGGGTACGACAATGCTTTAGGGTGAGCGTACGTGTGAGGGCGTGGGTTAGTGTTAGCGTACGGTTTAGGTTTAGGGGACGGGTGAGGGTAAGGCTTCGGGGAAGGGTTAGGGTTAGGTTCGGGCTAAGGTTAGGGTTAGGTGACGGGGACGGTTTAGGGTCCAGGTTAGTGTAGGACAAGGCTTTAGTTTCAGCGTACATTTGAGGGCGTGGGTTAGTGTTAGCGTACGGGTTAGGATTAGGGGACGGGTGAGGGTAAGGCTTCGGGGAAGGGTTAGGTTTAAGGTTCGGGCTAGGGTTAGGGTTAGGGGACGGGGACGGTTTAGGGTCCAGGTGAGTGTACGACAACGCTTTAGGGGGAGCGTACGTGTGAGAGCACGTGTTAATGTCAGCGTACGGGTTAGGATTAGGGGACGGTTGAGGGTCAGGCTTCGGGGTAGGGTTAGGGTTAGGGTTCCGGCTAGGGTTAGGGTTAGGGGACGGGGACGGTTTAGGGTCCAGGTGAGGGTACGACAACGCTTTAGGGTGAGCGTTCGTGTGAGGGCACAATTTAGTGTTAGCGTACGGGTTAGGATTATGTGACGGGTGAGGGTAAGGCTTCGGGGAAGGGTTAGGGTAAGGGTTCAGGCTCGGGTTAGGATTAGGGGACGGGGATGGTTTAGGGTCCAGGTGAGGGTACGACAACGCTTTAGGTTGAGCGTTCGTTTGAGGGCGCGGGTTAGTGTTAGCGTACGGGTTAGGATTAGGGGACGGGTGAGGGTAAGGCTTCGGGGAAGGGTTAGGCTTAAGGTTCGGGCTAGGGTTAGGGTTAGGGGAGGGGGACGGTTTAGGGTCCAGGTGAGGGTACGACAACGCTTTAGGGTGAGCGTACGTGTGAGGGCGCGGGTTAGTGTTAGCGTACGGGTTAGGATTAGGGGACGGGTGAGTTTAAGGCATCGGGGAAGTGTTAGGGTTCGGGTTCGGGCTAGGGTTAGGGTTAGGGGACGGGGACGGTTTAGGGTCCAGGTGAGGGTACGACAACGCTTTAGGTTGAGCGTACGTGTGAGGGCGCGGGTTAGTGTTAGTGTACGGGTTAGGAGTAGGGGACGGGTGAGGGTAAGGCTTCGGGCAAGGGTTAGGGTTAGGGTTCGGGCTAGGGTTAGGGTTAGGGGACTAGGAGGGTTTAGGGTCCAGGTGAGGGTACGACAACGCTTTAGGTTGAGCGTACGTGTGAGGGCGCGGGTTAGTGTTAGCGTACGGGTTAAGAATAGGGGACGGGTGAGGGTAAGGCTTCGGGCAAGGGTCAGAGTTAGGGTTCGGGCTAGGGTTAGGGTTAGGGCACGGGGACGGTTTAGGGTCCAGGTGAGGGTACGACAACGCTTTAGGGTGAGCGTACGTGTGAGGGTGCGGGTTAGTGTTAGCGTACGGGTTAGGAGTAGGGGACGGGTGAGGGTAAGGCTTCGGGGAAGGGTTAGGGTTAGGTTTCGGGCTAGGGTTAGGTTTAGGGGACGGGGACGGTTTAGGGTCCAGGTGAGGGTACGACAACGCTTTAGGGTGAGCGTACGTGTGAGGGCACGGGTTAGTGTTAGCGTACGTTTTAGGATTAGGGGACGGGTGAGGGTAAGGCTTCGGGGAAGGGTTAGGGTTAGGGTTCGGGCTAAGGATAGGGTTAGGGGACGTGGGTGGTTTAGGGTCCAGGTGAGGGTACGACAACGCTTTAGGTTGAGCGTACGTTTGAGGGCGCGGGTTAGTGTTAGCGTACGGGTTAGGATTAGGGGACGGGTGAGGGTAAGGCTTCGGGGAAGGGTTAGGGTAAGGGTTCGGGCTAGGGTTAGGGTTAGGTGACGGGGACGATTTAGGGACCAGGTGAGGGTAAGACAACGCTTTAGGGTGAGCATACGTGTGAGGGGGCGGGTTAGTGTTAGCGTACGGGTTAGGATTAGGGGACGGGTGAGGGTAATTCTTCGGGGAAGGGTTAAGGTTAGGGTTCGGGCTAGGGTTAGGGTTACGGGACGGGGACGGTTTAGGGTCCAGGTGAGGGTACGACAATGCTTTAGGGTGAGCGTACGTGTGAGGGCGCGGGTTAGTGTTAGCGTACGGTTTAGGTTTAGGGGACGTGTGAGGGTAAGGCTTCGGCGAAGGGTTAGGGTTAGGGTTCGGGCTAAGGTTAGGGTTAGGTGACGGGGACGGTTTAGGATCCAGGTGAGGGTAAGACAAGGCTTTAGGTTGAGCGTACGTTTGAGGGCGTGTGTTAGTGTTAGCGTACGGGTTAGTTTTAGGGGACGGGTGAGGGTAAGGCTTCGGGGAAGTGTTAGGGTTAGGGATCGGGCTAGGGTTAGGGTTAGGGGACGGGGACGGTTTAGGGTCCAGGTGAGGGTACGACAACGTATTAGGGTGAGCGTACGTGTGAGGGCACGGGTTAGTGTTAGCGTACGGTTTAGGATTAGGGGACGGGTGAGGGTAAGCCTTCTGTGAAGTGTTAGGTATAGGGTTCGGACTAGGGTTAGGGTTAGGGGACGGGGACGGTTTAGGGTCCAGGTGAGTGTACGAAAACGCTTTAGGTTGAGCGTACGTTTGAGGGCACGAGTTAGTGTTAGCGTACGGTTTAGGATTAGGGGACGGGTGAGGGTAAGGCTTCGGGGAAGGGTTAGGTTTAGGGTTCGGTCTAAGGTTAGGTTTAGGGGACGGGGATGGTTTAAGGTCCAGGTGAGGGTACGACAACGCTTTAGGTTGAGCGTACGTGTGAGGGAACGGGTTAGTGTTAGCGTACGGGTTAGGATTAGGGGACGGTTGAGGGTAAGGCTTCGGGGAAGGGTTAGGGTTAGGGATCATGCTAGGGTTAGGGTTAGGGGATGGGGACTTTTTAGGGTCCAGGTGAGGGTACGACAATGCTTGAGGGTGAGCGTACGTGTGAGGGCACGAGTTAGTGTTAGCGTACGGGTTAGGATTAGGGGGCGCGTGAGTGTAAGGCTTTGGGGAAGGCTTAGGGTTACAGTTCGGGCTAGGGTTAGTGTTAGGGGACGGGGACGGTTTAGGGTCCAGTAGAGGGCACGACAACGCTTTAGGGTGAGCGTACGTGTGAGAGAGCGGGTTAGTGTTAGAGTTCGGTTTAGGATTAGGGGACGGTTGAGGGTAAGGCTTCGGGGAAGGGTTAGGGTTAGGCTTTGGGCTAGGGTTAGGGTTTGGGGACAGGCACGGTTTAGGGTCCAGGTGAGGGTACGACAATGCTTTAGGGTGAGCGTACGTGTGAGGGCGCGGGTTAGTGTTAGCGTACGGGTTAGGATTAGGGTACGGGTGAGGGTAAGGCTTTTGGGAAGGGTTAGGGTTAGGGTTCTGGCTAGGTGTAGGGTTAGGGAACGGGGACGGTTTAGGGTCCAGGTGAGGGTACGGCAAGGCTTTAGGGTGAGCGTTCGTGTGAGGGCACAATTTAGTGTTAGCGTACGGGTTAGGATTAGGTGACTGTTGAGGGTATGGCTTCGGGGAAGGGTTAGGGTAAGGGTTCGGGCTCGGGTTAGGATTAGGAGACAGGGATGGTTTAGGGTCCAGGTGAGGGTACGACAACGCTTTAGGGTGAGCGTACGTGTGAGGGCACGGGTTAGTGTTAGCGTACGGGTTAGGATTAGGGGAAGGGTGAGCGTAAGGCTTCAGGGAAAGGTTAGGCTTGGTTCGGGTTAGGGTTAGGGTTAGGGGACGGGGTCGGTTTAGGGTTCGGGCTAGGGTTAGTGTTAGGGGATGGCGACGGTTTAGGGTCCAGGTGAGGGTACGACAACGCTTTAAGGTGAGCGTACGTGTGAGGGCGCGGGTTAGTGTTAGCGTAGGGGTTAGGATTAGGGGACGGGTGAGGTTAAGGCTTCGGGGAAGGGTTAGGGTAAGGGTTCGGGCTAGGGTTAGGGTTAGGTGATGGGGACGATTTAGGGTCCAGGTGAGGGTACGACAACGCTTTAGGTTGAGCGTACGTGTGAGGGCGCGGGTTAGTGTTAGCGTACGGGTTAGGAGTAGGGGACGGGTGATGGTAAGGCTTCGGGCAAGGGTTAGGGTTAGGGTTCGGGCTAGGGTTAGGGTTAGGGGATGGGGACGGTTTAGGGTCCAGGTGAGGGTACGACAACGCTTTAGGGTGAGCGTACGTGTGAGGGCACGGGTTAGTGTTAGCGTACGGTTTAGAATTAGGGGACGGGTGAGGGTAAGGATTCGGGGAAGGGTTAGGTTTAGGGTTCGGGCTAAGGTTAGGGTTAGGGGACGGAGATGGTTTAGGGTCCAGGTGAGGGTACGACAACGCTTTAGGTTGAGCGTACGTTTGAGGGCGCGGGTTTGTGTTAGCGTACGGGTTAGGATTAGGGGACGGGTGAGGGTAAGGCTTCGGGGAAGGGTTAGGTTTAAGGTTCGGACTAGGGTTAGGGTTAGGGGACGGGGACGGTTTAGGGTCCAGTTGAGGGTACGACAACGCTTTAGGGTGAGCGTACGTGTGAGGGCGTGGGTTAGTGTTAGCGTACGGGTTAGGATTAGGGGCCGGGTGAGTGTAAGGCTTCGGGGAAGGGTTAGGTTTAGGGTTCGGGCTAGGGTTAGGTTTTGGCGACTGGCACGGTTTAGGGTCCAGGTGAGGGTACGACAACGCTTTAGGGTGAGCGTACGTGTGAGGGCGCGGGTTAGTGTTAGCGTACGGGTTAGGATTAGGGGCCGAGTGAGGGTGAGGCTTCGGGGAAGGTTTAGGGTTAGGGTTCGGGGTAGGGTTAGGGTTAGGGGACGGGGACGGTTTAGGGTCCAGGTGAGGGTACGACAACGCTTTAGGGTGAGCGTACGTGTGAGAGCGCGTGTTAGTGTTAGCGTACGGGTTAGGATTATTGGACGGGTGAGGATAAGGCTTCGGGGAAGGGTTAGGGTTAGGGTTCGGGCTAGGGTTAGGTTTTGGCGACTGGCACGGTTTAGGGTCCAGGTGAGGGTACGACAACGCTTTAGGGTGAGCGTACGTGTGAGGGCGCGGGTTAGTGTTAGCGTACGGGTTAGGATTAGGGGACGGGTGAGGGTAAGGCTTCGGGGAAGTGTTAGGGTTCGGGTTCGGGCTAGGGTTAGGGTTAGGGGACGGGGACGGTTTAGGGTCCAGGTGAGGGTACGACAACGCTTTAGGTTGAGCGTACGTGTGAGGGCACGGGTTAGTGTTAGCGTACGTTTTAGGATTAGGGGACGGGTGAGGGTAAGGCTTCGGGGAAGGCTTAGGGTTAGGGTTCGGGCTAAGGTTAGGGTTAGGGGACGTGGGTGGTTTAGGGTCCAGGTGAGGGTACGACGCTTTAGGTTGAGCGTACGTTTGAGGACGCGGGTTAGTGTTAGCGTACGGGTTAGGATTAGGGGACGGGTGAGGGTAAGGCTTCGGGGAAGGGTTAGGGTAAGGGTTCGGGCTAGGGTTAGGGTTAGGTGACGGGGACGATTTAGGGTCCAGGTGAGGGTACGACAACGCTTTAGGGTGAGCATACGTGTGAGGGGGCGGGTTAGTGTTAGCGTACGGGTTAGGATTAGGGGACGGGTGAGGGTAATTCTTCGGGGAAGGGTTAAGGTTAGGGTTCGGGCTAGGGTTAGGGTTACGGGACGGGGACGGTTTAGGGTCCAGGTGAGGGTACGACAATGCTTTAGGGTGAGCGTACGTGTGAGGGCGCGGGTTAGTGTTAGCGTACGGTTTAGGTTTAGGGGACGGGTGTGGGTAAGGCTTCGGGGAAGGGTTAGGGTTAGGGTTCGGGCTAAGGTTAGGGTTAGGTGACGGGGACGGTTTAGGATCCAGGTGAGGGTAAGACAAGGCTTTAGGTTGAGCGTACGTTTGAGGGCGTGTGTTAGTGTTAGCGTACGGGTTAGTTTTAGGGGACGGGTGAGGGTAAGGCGTCGGGGAAGGGTTAGGTTTAAGGTTCGGGCTAGGGTTAGGTTTAGGGGACGGGGACGGTTTAGGGTCCAGGTGAGGGTACGACAACGCTTTAGGGGGAGCGTACGTGTGAGAGCGCGTGTTAATGTCAGCGTACGGGTTAGGATTAGGGGACGGGTGAGGGTCAGGCTTCGGGGTAGGGTTAGGTTTAGGTTTCTGGCTAGGGTTAGGGTTA
Source organism: Globicephala melas (assembly GCF_963455315.2). NCBI lineage: Eukaryota > Metazoa > Chordata > Mammalia > Artiodactyla > Delphinidae > Globicephala > Globicephala melas. The sequence goes on along the minus strand of NC_083317.1, from coordinate 110,825,993 downwards.
GGGGACGGGGACGGTTTAGGGTCCAGGTGAGGGTACGACAACGCTTTAGGGTGAGCGTTCGTGTGAGGGCACAATTTAGTGTTAGCGTACGGGTTAGGATTAGGTGACGGGTGAAGGTAAGGCTTCGGGGAAGGGTTTGGGTAAGGGTTCGGGCTGGGCTTAGGATTAGGGGACGGGGATGGTTTAGGGTCCAGGTGAGCGTACGACAACGCTTTAGGTTGAGCGTACGTTTGAGGGCGCGGGTTAGTGTTAGCGAACGGGTTAGGATTAGGGGACGGGTGAGGGTAAGGCTTCGGGGAAGGGTTAGGCTTAAGGTTCGGGCTAGGGTTAGGGTTAGGGGAGGGGGACGGTTTAGGGTCCAGGTGAGGGTACGACAACGCTTTAGGGTGAGCATAGGTGTTAGGGCACGGGTTAGTGTTAGCGTACGGTTTAGGATTAGGGGACGGGTGAGGGTAAGGCTTCGGGGAAGAGTTAGGGTTAGGGTTCGGGCTAGGTTTAGGGTTAGGGGACGGGGACGGTTTAGGGTCCAGGTGAGGGTACGACAACGCTTTACGGTGAGCGTACGTGTGAGGGCGCAGGTTAGTGTTAGCGTACGGGTTAGGATTTGGGGCCGGGTGAGGGTAAGGCTTCGGGGAAGGGTTAGGTTTAGGGTTCGGGCTAGGGTTAGGTTTTGGCGACTGGCACGGTTTAGGGTCCAGGTGAGGGTACGACAACGCTTTAGGGTGAGCGTACGTGTGAGGGAGCGGGTTAGTGTTAGCGTAAGGGTTAGGATTAGGGGACGGGTGAGGGTAAGGCTTCGGGGAAGTGTTAGGGTTAGGGTTCGGGCTAGGGTTAGGGTTAGGGGACGGGGACGGTTTAGGGTCCAGGTGAGGGTACGACAACGCTTTAGGGTGAGCGTACGTGTGAGGGCGCGTGTTAGTGTTAGCGTACGGGTTAGGATTAGGGGCCGGGTGAGGGTAAGGCTTCGGGGAAGTGTTAGGGTTAGGGTTCGGGCTAGGGTTAGGGTTAGGGGACGAGGACGGTTTAGTGTCCAGGTGAGGGTACGACAACGCTTTAGGGTGACCATACGTGTGAGGGCGCGGGTTATTGTTAGCGTACGGGTTAGGATTAGGGGACGGGTGAAGGTAAGGCTTCCGGGAAGGGTTAGGTTTAGGGTTCAGGCTAGGGTTAGGGTTAGGGGATGGGGACGGTTTAGGGTCCAGGTGAGGGTACGACAATGCTTTAGGGTGAGCGTACGTGTGAGGGCACGGGTTAGCGTTAGCGTACGGTTTAGGATTATGGGACGGGTGAGGGTAAGGCTTCGGGGAAGGGTTAGGGTAAGGGTTTGGGCTAGGGTTAGGGTTAGGTGACGGGGACGATTTAGGGTCCAGGTGAGGGTACGACAACGCTTTAGGGTGGGCGTACGTGTGAGGGTGCGGGTTAGTGTTAGCGTACGGTTTAGGATTAGGGGACGGGTGAGGGTAAGGCTTCGGGGAAGGGTTAGGGATAGGTTTCAGGCTAGGGTTAGGGTTAGGGGACGGGGACGGTTTCGGGTGCAGGTGAGGGTACGACAACGCTTTTGGGTGAGCGTACGTGTGAGGGCGCGGGTTAGTGTTAGCGTACGGGTTAGGATTAGGGGACGGGTGAGGGTAAGACTTAGGGGAAGGGTTAGGTTTAAGGTTCGGGCTAGGGTTAGGGTTAGGGCAGGGGGACGGTTTAGCGTCCAGGTGAGGGTACGACAATGCTTTAAGGTGAGCATATGTGTGAGGGCACGGGTTAGTGTTAGCGTACGGGTTAGGATAAGGGGACGGGTGAGTTTAAGGATTCGGGGAAGGGTTAGGGTAAGGGTTCGGGCTAGGGTTAGGGTTAGGGGACGGGGACGGTTTAGGGTCCAGGTGAGGGTACGACAACGCTTTAGGGTGAGCGTACGTGTGAGGGCGTGGGTTAGTGTTAGCGTACGGGTTAGGATTAGGGGCCGGGTGAGGGTAAGGCTTCGGGGAAGGGTTAGGTTTAGGGTTCGGGCTAGGGTTAGGTTTTGGCGACTGGCACGGTTTAGGGTCCAGGTGAGGGTATGACAACGCTTTAGGGTGAGCGTACGTGTGAGGGCGCGGGTTAGTGTTAGCGTACGGGTTAGGATTAGGGGACGGGTGAGGGTAAGGCTTCGGGGAAGGGTTAGAGTTAGGGTTCGGGCTAGGGTTAGGGTTAGGGGACGGGGACGGTTTAGGGTCCAGGTGAGGGTACGACAACGCTTTAGGGTGAGCGTACGTGTGAGGGCGCGTGTTAGTGTTAGCGTACGGGTTAGGATTAGGGGACGGGTGAGTGTAAGGCTTCGGGGAAGGGTTAGGGTTAGGGTTCGGGCTAGGGTTAGGGTTAGGGGACGGGGATGGTTTAGGGTCCAGGTGAGTGTACGACAACGCTTTAGGGTGAGCATACGTGTGAGGGCGCGTGTTATTGTTAGCGTACGGGTTAGGATTAGGTTTAGGGTTCAGGCTAGGGTTAGGGTTAGGGGATGGGGACGGTTTAGGGTCCAGGTGAGGGTACGACAACGCTTTAGGTTGAGCGTACGTGTGAGGGCGCGGGTTAGTGTTAGCGTACGGGTTAGGAGTAGGGGACGGGTGAGGGTAAGGCTTCGGGGAAGGGTTAGGGTTAGGGTTCGGGCTAGGGTTAGGGTTAGGGGATGGGGACGGTTTAGGGTCCAGGTGAGGGTACGACAATGCTTTAGGGTGAGCGTACGTGTGAGGGCACGGGTTAGCGTTAGTGTACGGTTTAGGATTAGGGGACGGGTGAGGGTAAGGCTACGGGGAAGGGTTAGGGTAAGGGTTTGGGCTAGGGTTAGGGTTAGGTGACGGGGACGATTTAGGGTCCAGGTGAGGGTACGACAACGGTTTAGGGTGGGCGTACGTGTGAGGGTGCGGGTTAGTGTTAGCGTACGGTTTAGGATTAGGGGACGGGTGAGGGTAAGGCTTCGGGGAAGGGTTAGGGTTAGGTTTCAGGCTAGGGTTAGGGTTAGGGGACGGGGACGGTTTAGGGTGCAGGTGAGGGTACGACAACGCTTTAGGGTGAGCGTACGTGTGAGGGCGCGGGTTAGTGTTAGCGTACGGGTTAGGATTAGGGGACCGGTGAGGGTAAGACTTAGGGGAAGGGTTAGGTTTAAGGTTCGGGCTAGGGTTAGGGTTAGGGCAGGGGGACGGTTTAGCGTCCAGGTGAGGGTACGACAACGCTTTAGGGTGAGCATACGTGTGAGGGCACGAGTTAGTGTTAGGGTACCGGTTAGGATAAGGGGACGGGTGAGTTTAAGGATTCGGGGAAGGGTTAGGGTAAGGGTTCGGGCTAGGGTTAGGGTTAGGGGACGGGGACGGTTTAGGGTCCAGTTGAGGGTACGACAACGCTTTAGGGTGAGCGTACGTGTGAGGGCTCGGGTTAGTGTTAGCGTACGGGTTAGGATTAGGGGACGGTTGAGGGTAAGGCTTCTGGGAAGTGTTAGGGTTAGGGTTCGGGCTAGGGTTAGGGTTAGGGGACGGGGACGGTTTAGGGTCCAGGGGAGGGTACGACAACGCTTTAGGGTGAGCGTACGTGTGAGGGCGTGGGTTAGTGTTAGCGTACGGGTTAGGATTAGGGGCCGGGTGAGGGTAAGGCTTCGGGGAAGGGTAAGGTTTAGGGTTCGGGCTAGGGTTAGGTTTTGTCGACTGGCACGGTTTAGGGTCCAGGTGAGGGTATGACAACGCTTTAGGGTGAGCGTACGTGTGAGGGCGCGGGTTAGTGTTAGCGTACGGGTTAGGATTAGGGGACGGGTGAGGGTAAGGCTTCGGGGAAGGTTTAGGGTTAGGGTTCGGGCTAGGGTTAGGGTTAGGGGACGGGGACGGTTTAGGGTCCAGGTGAGGGTACGACAACGCTTTAGTGTGAGCGTACATGTGAGGGCGCGTGTTAGTGTTAGCGTACGGGTTAGGATTAGGGGACGGGTGAGGGTAAGGCTTCGGGGAAGGGTTAGGGTTAGGGTTCGGGCTAGGGTTAGGGTTAGGGGACGGGGACGGTTTAGGGTCCAGGTGAGGGTACGACAACGCTTTAGGGTGAGCGTACTTGTGAGGGCGCGGGTTAGTGTTAGCGTACGGGTGAGGATTAGGGGACGGGTGAGGGTAAGGCTTCGGGGAAGGTTTAGGATTAGGGTTCGGGCTAGGGTTAGGGGTAGGGGACGAGGACGGTTTAGGGTCCAGGTGAGGGTACGACAACCCTTTAGGTTGAGCGTACGTGTGAGGGCGCGGGTTAGTGTTAGCGTACGGGTTAGGAATAGGGGACGGGTGAGGGTAAGGCTTCGGGCAAGGGTTAGAGTTAGGGTTCGGGCTAGGGTTAGTGTTACGGCATGGGGACGGTTTAGGGTCCACGTGAGGGTACGACAACGCTTTAGGGTGAGCGTACGTGTGAGGGCGCGGGTTAGTGTTAGCGTACGGTTAGGATTAGGGGACGGGTGAGGTTAAGGCATCGGAGAAGGGTTAGGGTTCGGGTTCGGGCTAGGGTTAGGGTTAGGGGACGGGGACAGTTTGGGGTCCAGGTGAGGGTACGACAACGCTTTAGGTGGAGGGTACGTGTGAGGGCGCGGGTTAGTGTTAGCGTATGGGTTAGGAGTAGGGTACGGGTGAGGGTAAGGCTTCGGGCAAGGGTTAGGGTTAGGGTTCGGGCTAGGGTTAGGGTTAGGGGACGGGGACTGTTTAGGGTCCAGGTGAGGGTACGACAACGCTTTAGGGTGAGTGTACGTGTGAGGGCGCGAGTTAGTGTTAGCGTACGGGTTAGGATTAGTGGACAAGTGAGGGTAAGGCTTCGGGGAAGGGTTAGGGTTAGGGTTCGGGCTAGGGTTAGGGTTAGGGGACGGCGACGGTTTAGGGTCCAGGTGAGGGTACGACAACGCTTTAGTGTGAGCGTACGTGTTAGGGCGCGGGTTAGTGTTAGCGTACGGGTTAGGAATAGGGGAAGGGTGATTGTAAGGCTTCGGGCAAGTATTAGAGTTTGGGTTCGGGCTAGGGTTAGGGTTAGGGGACGTGGGTGGTTTAGGGTCCAGGTGAGGGTACGACAACGCTTTAGGTTGAGCGTACGTTTGAGGGCGCGGGTTAGTGTTAGCGTACGGGTTAGGATTAGGGGACGGGTGAGGGTAAGGCTTCGGGGAAGGGTTAGGGTAAGGGTTCGGGCTAGGGTTAGGGTTAGGTGACGGGGACGGTTTAGGGTCCAGGTGAGGGTACGACAACGCTTTAGGGTGAGCGTTCGTGTGAGGGCACAATTTAGTGTTAGCGTACGGGTTAGGATTAGGTGACGGGTGAAGGTAAGGCTTCGGGGAAGGGTTTGGGTAAGGGTTCGGGCTGGGCTTAGGATTAGGGGACGGGGATGGTTTAGGGTCCAGGTGAGCGTACGACAACGCTTTAGGTTGAGCGTACGTTTGAGGGCGCGGGTTAGTGTTAGCGAACGGGTTAGGATTAGGGGACGGGTGAGGGTAAGGCTTCGGGGAAGGGTTAGGCTTAAGGTTCGGGCTAGGGTTAGGGTTAGGGGAGGGGGACGGTTTAGGGTCCAGGTGAGGGTACGACAACGCTTTAGGGTGAGCATAGGTGTTAGGGCACGGGTTAGTGTTAGCGTACGGTTTAGGATTAGGGGACGGTTGAGGGTAAGGCTTCGGGGAAGAGTTAGGGTTAGGGTTCGGGCTAGGTTTAGGGTTAGGGGACGGGGACGGTTTAGGGTCCAGGTGAGGGTACGACAACGCTTTAGGGTGAGCGTACGTGTGAGGGCGCAGGTTAGTGTTAGCGTACGGGTTAGGATTTGGGGCCGGGTGAGGGTAAGGCTTCGGGGAAGGGTTAGGTTTAGGGTTCGGGCTAGGGTTAGGTTTTGGCGACTGGCACGGTTTAGGGTCCAGGTGAGGGTACGACAACGCTTTAGGGTGAGCGTACGTGAGAGGGAGCTGGTTAGTGTTAGCGTAAGGGTTAGGATTAGGGGACGGGTGAGGGTAAGGCTTCGGGGAAGTGTTAGGGTTAGGGTTCGGGCTAGGGTTAGGGTTAGGGGACGGGGACGGTTTAGGGTCCAGGTGAGGGTACGACAACGCTTTAGGGTGAGCGTACGTGTGAGGGCGCGTGTTAGTGTTAGCGTACGGGTTAGGATTAGGGGACGGGTGAGGGTAAGGCTTCGGCGAAGTGTTAGGGTTATGGTTCGGGCTAGGGTTAGGGTTAGGGGACGAGGACGGTTTAGTGTCCAGGTGAGGGTACGACAACGCTTTAGGGTGACCATACGTGTGAGGGCGCGGGTTATTGTTAGCGTACGGGTTAGGATTAGGGGACGGGTGAAGGTAAGGCTTCCGGGAAGGGTTAGGTTTAGGGTTCAGGCTAGGGTTAGGGTTAGGGGATGGGGACGGTTTAGGGTCCAGGTGAGGGTACGACAATGCTTTAGGGTGAGCGTACGTGTGAGGGCACGGGTTATCGTTAGCGTACGGTTTAGGATTATGGGACGGGTGAGGGTAAGGCTTCGGGGAAGGGTTAGGGATAGGTTTCAGGCTAGGGTTAGGGTTAGGGGACGGGGACGGTTTAGGGTGCAGGTGAGGGTACGACAACGCTTTTGGGTGAGCGTACGTGTGAGGGCGCGGGTTAGTGTTAGCGTACGGGTTAGGATTAGGGGACGGGTGAGGATAAGACTTAGGGGAAGGGTTAGGTTTAAGGTTCGGGCTAGGGTTAGGGTTAGGGCAGGGGGACGGTTTAGCGTCCAGGTGAGGGTACGACAATGCTTTAGGGTGAGCATACGTGTGAGGGCACGGGTTAGTGTTAGCGTACGGGTTAGGATAAGGGGACGGGTGAGTTTAAGGATTCGGGGAAGGGTTAGGGTAAGGGTTCGGGCTAGGGTTAGGGTTAGGGGACGGGGACGGTTTAGGGTCCAGGTGAGGGTACGACAACGCTTTAGGGTGAGCGTACGTGTTAGGGCGCGGGTTAGTGTTAGCGTACGGGTTAGGAATAGGGGATGGGTGATTGTAAGGCTTCGGGCAAGTATTAGAGTTTGGGTTCGGGCTAGGGTTAGGGTTAGGGCACGGGGACAGTTTAGGGTCCAGGTGAGGGTACGACAATGCTTTAGGTTGAGCGTACGTGTGAGGGCACGGGTTAGTGTTAGCGTACGGGTTAGGATTAGGGGACGGGTGAGGGTAAGGCTTCGGGGAAGGGTTAGGGTAAGGGTTTGGGCTAGGGTTAGGGTTAGGTGACAGGGGCGATTTAGGGTCCAGGTGAGGGTACGACAACGCTTTAGAGTGAGCGTACGTGTGAGGGTGCGGGTTAGTGTTAGCGTACGGGTTAGGATTAGGGGACGGGTGAGGGTAAGGCTTCGGGGAAGGGTTAGGGTTACGGTTCGGGCTAGGGTTAGGGTTAGGGGACGGGGACGGTTTAGGGTGCAGGTGAGGGTACGACAATGCTTTAGGGTGAGCGTACGTGTGAGGGCGCGGGTTAGTGTTAGCTTACGGGTTAGGATTAGGTGACGGGTGAGTGTAAGGCTTCGGGGAAGGGTTAGGGTTAGGGTTCGGGCTAAGGTTAGGGTTAGGGGACGGGGACGGTTTAGGGTCCAGGTGAGGGTACGACAAGGCTTTAAGTTGACCGTACGTTTCAGGGCGCGGGTTAGTGTTAGCGTACGGGTTAGGATTAGGGGACGGGTGAGGGTAAGGCTTAGGGGAAGGGTTAGGTTTAAGGTTCGGGCTAGGATTAGGGTTAGGGGAGGGGGACGGTTTAGGGTCAGGTGAGGGTACGACAACGCTTTAGGGTGAGCGTACGTGTGAGGGCGCGAGTTAGTGTTAGCGTACGGGTTAGGAATAGGGGACGGGTGAGGGTAAGGCTTCGGGGAAGGGTTAGGGTTAGGGTTCGGGCTAGGGTTAGGGTTAGGGGACGGGGACGGTTTAGGGTCCAGGTGAGGGTATGACAACGCTTTAGGGTGAGCGTACGTGTGAGGGCGCGAGTTAGTGTTAGCGTACGGGTTAGGATTAGGGGACAAGTGAGGGTAAGGCTTCGGGGAAGGGTTAGGGTTAGGGTTCGGGCTAGGGTTAGGGTTAGGGGACGGGGACGGTTTAGGGTCCAGGTGAGGGTACGACAACGTTTTAGGGTGAGTGTACGTGTGAGGGCACGGGTTAGTGATAGCGTACGGTGTAGGATTAGGGGACGGGTGAGGGTAAGGCCTCGGGGAAGGGTTAGGTATAGGGTTCGGGATAGGGTTTGCGTTAGGGGACGGGGACGGTTTAGGGTCCAGGTGAGGGTACAACAACGTTTTAGGGTGAGCGTACGTGTGAGGGCACGGGTTAGTGTTAGCGTACGGGTTAGCATTGGGGGATGGGTGAGGGTAAGGCTTCAGGGAAGAGTTAGGATTAGGGTTCAGGCTAGTGTTAGGGTAAGGGGACGGGGACGGTTTAGGGTCCAGGTGAGGGCACGACAACACTTTAGGGTGAGCGTACCTGTGAGGGCACGGGTTAGTGTTAGTGTACGGGTTAGGATTAGGGGACGGGTGAGGGTAAGGCTTCGGGGAAGTGTTAGGGTTAAGGTTCGGGCTAGGGTTAGGGTTCGAGGACGGGGACGGTTTAGGGTCCAGGTGAGGGTTCGACAACGCTTTAGGGTGAGCGTACGTGTGCGGGGGCGGGTTAGTGTTAGCGTACGGGTTAGGATTAGGGGACGGGTGAGTGTAAGACTTCGGGGAAGGGTTAGGGTTAGGGTTCGGGCTAGGGTTAGGGTTAGGAGACGGGGACGGTTTAGGGTGCAGGTGAGGGTACGACAACGCTTTAGGGTGAGCGTACGTGTGAGAGCGCGGGTTAGTGTTAGCGTACTGGTTAGGATTAGGGGACGGGTGAGGGTAAGGCTTCGGGGAGGGGTTACGGTTAGGGTTCGGGCTAGGGTTAGGGTTAGGGGACGGGGACGGTTTAGGGTCCAGGTGAGGGTACGACAAGCCTTTAAGTTGACCGTACGTTTCAGGGCGCGGGTTAGTGTTAGCGTACGGGTTAGGATTAGGGGACGGGTGAGGGTAAGGCTTAGGGGAAGGGTTAGGTTTAAGGTTCGGGCTAGGGTTAGGGTTAGAGGAGGTAGATGGTTTAGGGTCCAGGTGAGGGTACGACAATGCTTTAGGGTGAGCATACGTGTGAGGGCACGGGTTAGTGTTAGCGTACGGGTTAGGATTAGGGGACGGGTGAGGGTAAGGCTTCGGGCAAGGTTTAGAGTTTGGGTTCGGGCTAGGGTTAGGGTTAGGGCACGGGGACGGTTTAGGGTCCAGGTGAGGGTACGACAACGCTTTAGGGTGAGCGTACGTGTGACGGCGTGTGTTAGTGTTAGCGTACGGGTTAGGATTAGCGGACCCGTGAGGTTAAGGCATCGGGGAAGGGTTAGGGTTCGGGTTCGGGCTAGGGTTAGGGTTAGGGGACGGGGACGGTTTAGGGTCCAGGTGAGGGTACGACAACGCTTTAGGTTGAGCGTACGTGTGAGGGCGCGGGTTAGTGTTAGCGTACGGGTTAGGAATAGGGGACGGGAGAGGGTAAGGCTTCGGGCAAGGTTTAGAGTTTGGGTTCGGGCTATGGTTAGGGTTAGGGCACGGGGACGGTTTAGGGTCCAGGTGAGGGTAGGACAACGCTTTAGGGTGAGCGTACGTGTGAGGGCACGGGTTAGTGTTAGCGTACGGGTTAGGATTAGGGGACGGGTGAGGTTAAGGCATCGGGGAAGGGTTAGGGTTCGGGTTCGGGCTAGGGTTAGGGTTAGGGGACGGGGAGGGTTTAGGGTCCAGGTGAGGGTACGACAACGCTTTAGGGTGAGCGTACGTGTGAGGGCGCGGGTTAGTGTTAGCGTACGGGTTAGGAGTAGGGGACGGGTGAGGGTAAGGCTTCGGGCAAGGGTTAGGGTTAGGGTTCGGGCTAGGGTTAGGGTTAGGGGACGGGGACGGTTTAGGGTCCAGGTGAGGGTACGACAACGCTTTAGGGTGAGCGTACATGTGAGGGCACGGGTTAGTGTTAGCGTACGGTTTAGGATTAGGGGACGGGTGAGGGTAAGGCTTCGGGGAAGGGTTAGGGTTAGGGTTCGGGTTAAGGTTAGGCTTAGGGGACGGCGATGGTTTAGGGTCCAGGTGAGGGTACGACAACGCTTTAGGTTGAGCGTACGTGTGAGTGCGCGGGTTAGGGTTAGCGTACCGGTTAGGAGTAGGGGACGGGTGAGGGTAAGGCTTCGGGCAAGGGTTAGGGTTAGGGTTCGGGCTTGGGTTAGGGTTAGGGGACGGGGACTGTTTAGGGTCCACGTGAGGGTACGACAACGTTTTAGGGTGAGCATACGTGTGAGGGCCCGAGTTAGTGTTAGCGTACGGGTTAGGATTAGGGGACAGGTGAGGGTAATTCTTCGGGGAAGGGTTAAGGTTAGGGTTCGGGCTAGGGTTATGGTTAGGGGACGGGGACGGTTTAGGGTCCAGGTGAGGGTACGACAAGGCCTTTAGGGTGAGCGTACGTGTGAGGGCACGGGTTAATGTTAGCGTACGGGTTAGGATTAGGGGACGGTTGAGGGTAAGGCTTCGGGGAAGGGTTAGGTTTAGGGTTCGGGCTAGGGTTAGGGTTAGGGTATGGCGACGGTTTAGGGTCCAGGTGAGGGTACGACAACGCTTTAGGTTGAGCGTACGTGTGAGTGCGCGGGTTAGGGTTAGCGTACGGGTTAGCATTAGGGGCCGGGTGAGGGTAAGGCTTCGGGGAAGGGTAAGGTTTAGGGTTCTGGCTAGGGTTAGGTTTTGGCGACTGGCACGGTTTAGGGTCCAGGTGAGGGTACGACAACGCTTTAGGGTGAGCGTACGTGTGAGGGCGCGGGTTAGTGTTAGCGTACGGGTTAGGATTAGGGGACGGGTGAGGTTAAGGCATCGGGGAAGGGTTAGGTTTCGGGTTCGGACTAGGGTTAGGGTTCGGGGACGGGGACTGTTTAGGGTCCAGGTGAGGGTACGACAACGCTTTAGGTTGAGCGTATGTGTGAGGGCGCGGGTTATTGTTAGCGAACGGGTTAGGAGTAGGGGACGGGTGAGGGTAAGGCTTCGGGCAAGGGTTAGGGTAAGGGTTTGGGCTAGGGTTAGGGTTAGGGGACGGGGACGGTTTAGGGTCCAGGTTAGGGTACGAAAACGCTTTAGGGTGAGCATACGTGTGAGGGCACGGGTTAGTGTTAGTGTACGGGTTAGGATTAGGGGACCGGTGAGTTTAAGGCTTCGGGGAAGGGTTAGGGTAAGGGTTCGGGCTAGGGTTAGGGTTAGGGGACGGGGACGGTTTAGGGTCCAGGTGAGGATACGACAACGCTTTAGGGTGAGGGTACGTGTGAGGGCGCGGGTTAGTTTTAGCGTACGGTTTAGGATTAGGGGACGGGTGAGGGTAAGGCTTCTGGGAAGTGTTAGGGTTAGGGTTCGGGCTAGGGTTAGGGTTAGGGGACGGGGACGGTTTAGGGTCCAGGTGAGGGTACCACAACGCTTTAGGGTGAGCGTACGTGTGAGGGCGTGGGTTAGTGTTAGCGTACGGGTTAGGATTAGGGGACGGGTGAGGGTAAGGCTTCGGGGAAGGTTTAGGGTTAGGGTTCGGGATAGGGTTAGGGTTAGGGGACGAGGACGGTTTAGGGTCCAGGTGAGGGTACGACAACGCTTTAGGTTGAGCGTACGTGTGAGGGCGCGGGTTAGTGTTAGCGTATGGGTTAGGAATAGGGGACGGGTGAGGGTAAGGCTTCGGGCAAGGTTTAGAGTTTGGGTTTGGGCTATGGTTAGGGTTAGGGCACGGGGACGGTTTAGGGTCCAGGTGAGGGTACGACAACGCTTTAGGGTGAGCGTACGTGTGAGGGCAAGGGTTAGTGTTAGCGTACGGGTTAGGATTAGGGGACGGGTGAGGTTAAGGCAACGGGGAAGGGTTAGGGTTCGGGTTCGGGCTAGGGTTAGGGTTAGGGGACGGGGACGGTTTAGGGTCCAGGTGAGGGTACGACAACGCTTTAGGTTGAGCGTACGTGTGAGGGCGCGGGTTAGTGTTAGCGTACGGGTTAGGAGTAGGGGACGGGTGAGGGTAAGGCTTCGGCCAAGGGTTAGGGTTAGGGTTCGGGTTAGGGTTAGGGTTAGGGGATGGGGACGGTTTAGGGTCCAGGTGAGGGTACGACAACGCTTTTGAGTGAGCGTAGTTGTGAGGGCACGGGTTAGTGTTAGCGTACCGGTTAGGATTAGGGGACGGGTGAGGGTAAGGCTTCGGGGAAGTGTTAGGGTTAAGGTTCGGGCTAGGGTTAGGGTTCGAGGACGGGGACGGTTTAGGGTCTAGGTGAGGGTTCGACAACGCTTTAGGGTGAGCGTATGTGTGCGGGGGCAGGTTAGTGTTAGCGTACGGGTTAGGATTAGGGGACGAGTGAAGGTAAGGCTTCGGGGAAGGGTTAGGGTTAGGGTTCGGGCTAGGGTTAGGGTTAGGGGACGGGGACGGTTTAGGGTGCAGGTGAGGGTACGACAACGCTTTAGGGTGAGCGTACGTGTGAGGGCGCGGGTTAGTGTTAGCGTACGGGTTAGGATTAGGGGACGGGTGAGGGTAAGGCTTCGGGGAAGGCTTAGGGTTAGGGTTCGGGCTAGGGTTAGGGTTAGGGGACGCGGACGGTTTAGGGTCCAGGTGAGGGTACGACAAGGCTTAATTTGACCGTACGTTTCAGGGCGTGGGTTAGTGTTAGCGTACGGGTTAGGATTAGGGGACGGGTGAGGGTAAGGCTTAGGGGAAGGGTTAGGTTTAAGGTTCGGGCTAGGGTTAGGGTTAGGGGAGGTGGACGGTTTAGGGTCCAGGTGAGGGTACGACAACGATTTAGGGTGAGCATACATGTGAGGGCATGGGTTAGTGTTAGCGTACGGGTTAGGATTATGGGACGGGAGAGGGTAAGGCTTCGGGCAAGGGTTAGAGTTTGGGTTCGGGCTAGGGTTAGGGTTAGGGCACGGGGACGGTTTAGGGTCCAGGTGAGGGTAGGACAACGCTTTAGGGTGAGCGTACGTGTGAGGGCGCGGGTTAGTGTTAGCGTACGGGTTAGGATTAGGGGACGGGTGAGGGTAAGGCTTCGGGGAAGGGTTAGGGTTAGGGTTCGGGCTAGGGTTAGGGTTAGGGGACGGGGACGGTTTAGGGTGCAGGTGAGGGTACGACAATGCTTTAGGGTGAGCGTACGTGTGAGGGCACGGGTTAGTGTTAGCGTACGGGTTAGGATTAGTGGCCGGGTGAGGGTAAGGCTTCGGGGAAGAGTTAGGGTTAGGGTTCGGGCTAGGTTTAGGGTTAGGGGACGGGGACGGTTTAGGGTCCAGGTGAGGGTACGACAACGCTTTAGGGTGAGCGTACGTGTGAGGGCGCAGGTTAGTGTTAGCGTACGTGTTAGGATTAGGGGACTGGTGAGGGTAAGGCTTCCGGGAAGGGTTAGGGTTAGGGTTCGGGCTAGGGTTAGGGTTAGGGGACGGGGACGGTTTAGGGTCCAGGTGAGGGTACGACAACGCTTTAGGGTGAACGTACGTGTGAGGGCACGGGTTAGTGTTAGAGTACGGTTTAGGTTTAGGGGCGGCTGAGGGTAAGGCTTCGGGGAAGGGTTAGGGTTAGGGTTCGGGCCAAGGTTAGGGTTAGGTGACGGGGACGGTTTAGGGTCCAGGTGAGGGTACGACAAGGCTTTAGGTTGCGCGTACGTTTGAGGGCGCGGGTTAGTGTTAGCGTACGGTTTAGGATTAGGGGACGGGTGAGGGTAAGGCTTCGGGGAAGGGTTAGGGTTAGGGTTCGGGCTAGGGTTAGGGTTAGGGGACGGGGACGGTTTAGGGTCCAGGTGAGGGTACGACAACGTTTTAGGGTGAGTGTACGTGTGAGGGCACGGGTTAGTGATAGCGTACGGTTTAGGATTAGGGGACGGGTGAGGGTAAGGCCTCGGGGAAGGGTTAGGTATAGGGTTCGGGATAGGGTTTGCGTTAGGGGACGGGGACGGTTTAGGGTCCAGGTGAGGGTACGACAACGTTTTAGGGTGAGCGTACGTGTGAGGGCACGGGTTAGTGTTAGCGTACGGGTTAGCATTAGGGGACGGGTGAGGGTAAGGCTACAGGGAAGGGTTAGGATTAGGGTTCAGGCTAGTGTTAGGGTAAGGGGACGGGGACGGTTTAGGGTCCAGGTGAGGGCACGACAACGCTTTAGGGTGAGCGTACCTGTGAGGGCACGGGTTAGTGTTAGCGTACGGGTTAGGAGTAGGGGACGGGTGAGGGTAAGGCTTCGGGGAAGTGTTAGGGTTAAGGTTCGGGCTAGGGTTAGGGTTCGAGGACGGGGACGGTTTAGGGTCCAGGTGAGGGTTCGACAACGCTTTAGGGTGAGCGTACGTGTGCGGGGGCGGGTTAGTGTTAGCGTACGGGTTAGGATTAGGGGACGGGTGAGTGTAAGGCTTCGGGGAAGGGTTAGGGTTAGGGTTCGGGCTAGGGTTAGGGTTAGGGGACGGGGACGGTTTAGGGTGCAGGTGAGGGTACGACAACGCTTTAGGGTTAGCGTACGTGTGAGGGCGCGGGTTAGTGTTAGCGTACTGGTTAGGATTAGGGGACGGGTGAGGGTAAGGCTTCGGGAAGGGGTTAGGGTTAGGGTTCGGGCTAGGGTTAGGGTTAGGGGACGGGGACGGTTTAGGGTCCAGGTGAGGGTACGAGAAGGCTTTAAGTTGACCGTACGTTTCAGGGCGCGGGTTAGTGTTAGCGTACGGGTTAGGATTAGGGGACGGGTGAGGGTAAGGCTTAGGGGAAGGGTTAGGTTTAAGGTTCGGGCTAGGGTTAGGGTTAGGGGAGGTGGACGGTTTAGGGTCCAGGTGAGGGTACGACAACGCTTTAGGGTGAGCATACGTGTGAGGGCACGGGTTAGTGTTAGCGTACGGGTTAGGATTAGGGGACGGGTGAGGGTAAGGCTTCGGGCAAGGTTTAGAGTTTGGGTTCGGGCTAGGGTTAGGGTTAGGGCACGGGGACGGTTTAGGGTCCAGGTGAGGGTACGACAACGCTTTAGGGTGAGCGTACGTGTCAGGGCGCGGGTTAGTGTTAGCGTACAGGTTAGTAGTAGGGGACGGGTGAGGGTAAGGCTTCGGGCAAGGGTTAGGGTTCAGGTTCGGGCTAGGGTTAGGGTTAGAGGAAGGGTTCGGTTTAGGGTCCAGGTGAGGGTACGACAACGCTTTAGGGTGAGCATACGTGTGAGGGCACGGGTTAGTGTTAGCGTACGGTTTAGGATTAGGGGACGGGTGAGGGTAAGGCTTCGGGGAAGGGTTAGGGTTAGGGTTCGGGCTAAGGTAAGGGTTTGGTGACGGAGACGGTTTAGGGTTCAGGTGAGTGTGCGACAAGGCTTACGGGTGAGCGTACGTTTGAGGGCGCGGGTTAGTGTTAGCGTACGGGTTAGGATTAGGGGACGGTTGAGGGTAAGGCTTCGGGGAAGGGTTAGGTTTAAGGTTCGGGCTAGGGTTAGGGTTAGGGGAGGGGGACGGTTTAGGGTCCAGGTGAGGGTACGACAACGCTTTAGGGTGAGCGTACATGTGAGGGCGCGTGTTAGTGTTAGCGTACGGGTTAGGAATAGGGGACGGGTGAGTGTAAGGCTTCGGGGAAGGGTTAGGGTTAGGGTTCGGGCTAGGGTTAGGGTTAGGGGACGGGGACGGTTTAGGGTCCATGTGAGGGTACGACAACGCTTTAGGGTGAGTGTTCGTGTGAGGGCGCGGGTTAGTGTTAGCGTACGGGTTAGGATTAGGGGACGGGTGAGGGTAAGGCTTCCGGGAAGTGTTAGGGTTAGGGTTCGGGCTAGGGTTAGGGTTAGGGGACGGGGACGGTTTAGGGTCCAGGTGAGGGTATGACAACGCTTTAGGGTGAGCATACGTGTGAGGGCACGGGTTAGTGTTAGCGTACGGGTTAGGATTAGGGGACGGGTGAGGGTAAGGCTTCGGGGAAGTGTTAGGTTTAAGGTTCGGGCTGGGGTTAAGGTTAGGGGACGGGGACGGTTTAGGGTCCAGGTGAGGGTACGAGAACGCTTTAGGGTGAGCGTACTTGTGAGGGCACGGGTTAGTGTTAGCGTACGGGTTAGGATTAGAGGATGGGTGAGGGTAAGGCTTCGGGGAAGGGTGAGGGTAAGGGTTCGGGCTAGGGTTAGGGTTAGGTGACAGGGGCGATTTAGGGTCCAGGTGAGGGTACGACAACGCTTTAGAGTGAGCGTACGTGTGAGGGTGCGGGTTAGTGTTAGCGTACGTGTTAGGATTAGGGGACGGGTGAGGGTAAGGCTTTGGGGAAGGGTTAGGGTTAGGGTTCGGGCTAGGGTTAGGGTTAGGGGACGGGGACGGTTTAGGGTGCAGGTGAGGGTACGACAACGCTTTAGGGTGAGCGTATGTGTGAGGGCGCGGTTTAGTGTTAGCTTACGGGTTAGGATTAGGGGACGGGTGAGGGTAAGGCTTCGGGGAAGGGTTAGGGTTAGGGTTCGGGCTAGGGTTAGGGTTAGGGGACGGGGACGGTTTAGGGTCCAGGTGAGGGTACGACAAGGCTTTAAGTTGACCGTACGTTTCAGGGCGCGGGTTAGTGTTAGCGTACGGGTTAGGATTAGGGGACGGGTGAGGGTAAGGCTTAGGGGAAGGGTTAGGTTTAAGGTTCGGGCTAGGGTTAGGGTTAGGGGCGGGGGACGGTTTAGGGTCCAGGTGAGGGTACGACAACGCTTTAGGGTGAGCGTACGTGTGAGGGCGCGAGTTAGTGTTAGCGTACGGGTTAGGAATAGGGGACGGGTGAGGGTAAGGCTTCGGGGAAGGGTTAGGGTTAGGGTTCGGGCTAGGGTTAGGGTTAGGGGACGGGGACGGTTTAGGGTCCAGGTGAGGGTACGACAACGCTTTAGGGTGAGCGTACGTGTGAGGGCGCGAGTTACTGTTAGCGTACGGGTTAGGATTAGGGGACAAGTGAGGGTAAGGCTTCGGGGAAGGTTTCGGGTTATGGTTCGGGCTAGGGTTAGGGTTAGGGGACGGCGACGGTTTAGGGTCCAGGTGAGGGTACGACAACGCTTTAGTGTGAGCGTACGTGTTAGGGCGCGGGTTAGTGTTAGCGTATGGGTTAGGATTAGGGGCCGGGTGAGTGTAAGGCTTCGGGGAAGTGTTAGGGTTAGGGTTCGGGCTAGGGATAGGGTTAGGGGACGGCGACGGTTTAGGGTCCAGGTGAGGGTACGACAACGCTTTAGTGTGAGCGTAAGTGTTAGGGCGCGGGTTAGTGTTAGCGTACGGTATAGGATTAGGGGCCGGGTGAGGGTAAGGCTTCGGGGAAGGGTTAGGGTTAGGGTTCGGGCTAGGGTTAGGGTTAGGGGACGGGGACGGTTTAGGGTCCAGGTGAGGGTACGACAACGTTTTAGGGTGAGTGTACGTGTGAGGGCACGGGTTAGTGATAGCGTACGGTTTAGTTTTAGGGGACGGGTGAGGGTAAGGCCTTGGGGAAGGGTTAGGTATAGGGTTCGGGATAGGGTTTGCGTTAGGGGACGGGGACGGTTTAGGGTCCAGGTGAGGGTACGACAACGTTTTAGGGTGAGCGTACGTGTGAGGGCACGGGTTAGTGTTAGCGTACGGGTTAGCATTAGGGGACGGGTGAGGGTAAGGCTTCAGGAAAGGGTTAGGATTAGGGTTCAGGTTACTGTTAGGGTAAGGGGACGGGGACGGTTTAGGGTCCAGGTGAGGGCACGACAACGCTTTAGGGTGAGCGTACCTGTGAGGGCACGGGTTAGTGTTAGAGTACGGGTTAGGATTAGGGGACGGGTGAGGGCAGGGCTTCGGGGAAGTGTTAGGGTTAAGGTTCGGGCTAGGGTTAGGGTTAGGGGACGGGGACGGTTTAGGGTCCAGGTGAGGGTACGACAAGGCTTTAAGTTGACCGTACGTTTCAGGGCGCGGGTTAGTGTTAGCGTACGGTTTAGGTTTAGGGGACGGGTGGGGGTAAGGCTTCGGGGAAGGGTTAGGGTTAGGGTTCGGGCTAAGGTTAGGGTTAGGTGACGGGGACGGTTTAGGGTCCAGGTGAGGGTACGACAAGGCTTTAGGTTTAGCGTACGTTTGAGGGCGCGGGTTAGTGTTAGCGTACGGGTTAGGATTAGGGGACGACTGAGGGTAAGGCTTAGGTGAAGGGTTAGGTTTAAGCTTCGGGCTAGGGTTAGGGTTAGGGGAGGGGGACGGTTTAGGGTCCAGGTGAGGGTACGACAACGCTTTAGGGTGAGCATACGTGTGAGGGCACGGGTTAGTGTTAGTGTACGGGTTAGGATTAGGGGACCGGTGAGTTTAAGGCTTCGGGGAAGGGTTAGGGTAAGGGTTCGGGCTAGGGTTAGGGTTAGGGGACGGGGACGGTTTAGGGTCCAGGTGAGGGTACGACAACGCTTTAGGGTGAGGGTACGTGTGAGGGCGCGGGTTAGTTTTAGCGTACGGTTTAGGATTAGGGGACGGGTGAGGGTAAGGCTTCTGGGAAGTGTTAGGGTTAGGGTTCGGGCTAGGGTTAGGGTTAGGGAACGGGGACGGTTGAGGGTCCAGATGAGGGTACTGCAACGCTTTAGGGTGAGCGTACGTGTGAGGGCGTGGGTTAGTGTTAGCGTACGGGTTAGGATTAGGGGACGGGTGAGGGTAAGACTTCGGGGAAGGTTTAGGGTTAGGGTTCGGGATAGGGTTAGGGTTAGGGGACGAGGACGGTTTCGGGTCCAGGTGAGGGTACGACAACGCTTTAGGTTGAGCGTACGTGTGAGGGCGCGGGTTAGTGTTAGCGTACGGGTTAGGAATAGGGGACGGGAGAGGGTAAGGCTTCGGGCAAGGTTTAGAGTTTGGGTTCGGGCTATGGTTAGGGTTAGGGCACGGGGACGGTTTAGGGTCCAGGTGAGGGTACGACAATGCTTTAGGGTGAGCGTACGTGTGAGGGCATGGGTTAGTGTTAGCGTACGGGTTAGGATTAGGGGACGGGTGAGGTTAAGGCATCGGGGAAGGGTTAGGGTTCGGGTTCGGGCTAGGGTTAGGGTTAGGGGACGGGGACGGTTTAGGGTCCAGGTGAGGGTACGACAACGCTTTAGGTTGAGCGTACGTGTGAGGGCGCGGGTTAGTGTTAACGTACGGGTTAGGAGTAGGGGACGGGTGAGGGTAAGGCTTCGGCAAGTGTTAGGGTTAGGGTTCGGGCTAGGGTTAGGGTTAGGGGACGGGGACGGTTTAGGGTCCAGGTGAGGGTACGACAATGCTTTAGGGTGAGCGTACGTGTGAGGGCACGGGTTAGTGTTAGCGTACGGTTTAGGATTAGGGGACGGGTGAGGGTAAGGCTTCGGGGAAGGGTTAGTGTTAGGGTTCGGGTTAAGGTTAGGCTTAGGGGACGGGGATTGTTTAGGGTCCAGGTGAGGGTACGACAACGCTTTAGGTTGAGCGTACGTGTGAGTGCGCGGGTTAGGGTTAGCGTACCGGTTAGGAGAAGGGGACGGGTTAGGGTAAGGCTTCGGGCAAGGGTTAGGGTTACGGTTCGGGCTTGGGTTAGGGTTAGGGGCCGGGGACTGTTTAGGGTCCAGGTGAGGGTACGACAACGTTTTAGGGTGAGCATACGTGTGAGGGCGCGAGTTAGTGTTAGCGTACGGGTTAGGATTAGGGGACAGGTGAGGGTAATTCTTCGGGGAAGGGTTAAGGTTAGGGTTCGGGCTAGGGTTATGGTTAGGGGACGGGGACGGTTTAGGGTCTAGGTGAGGGTACGACAAGGCCTTTAGGGTGAGCGTACGTGTGAGGGCGCGGGTTAGTGTTAGCGTACGGGTTAGGATTAGGGGACGGGTGAGGGTAAGGCTTCGGGGAAGGGTTAGGGTTAGGGTTCGGGCTAGGGTTAGGGTTAGGGGATGGCGACGGTTTAGGGTCCAGGTGAGGGTACGACAACGCTTTAGTGTGAGCGTACGTGTTAGGGCGCGGGTTAGTGTTAGCGTACGGGTTAGGATTAGGAGCCGGGTGAGGGTAAGGCTTCAGGGAAGGGTTAGGTTTAGGGTTCGGGCTAGGGTTAGGGTTAGGGTACGGGGACGGTTTAGGGTCCGGGTGAGGGTACGACAACGCTTTAGGGTGAGCGTACGTGTGAGGGCACGGGTTAGTGTTAGAGTACGGGTTAGGATTAGGGGACGGGTGAGGGTAAGGCTTCGGGGAAGGGTTAGGGTTAGGGTTCGGGCTAGGGTTAGGGTTAGGGGACGGCGACCGTTTAGGGTCCAGGTGAGGGTACGACAACGCTTTAGTGTGAGCGTACGTGTTAGGGCGCGGGTTAGTGTTAGCGTACGGGTTAGCATTAGGGGCCGGGTGAGGGTAAGGCTTCGGGGAAGGGTTAGGTTTAGGGTTCTGGTTAGGGTTAGGTTTTGGCGACTGGCACGGTTTAGGGTCCAGGTGAGGGTACGACAACGCTGTAGGGTGAACGTACGTGTGAGGGCGCGGGTTAGTGTTAGCGTACGGGTTAGGATTAGGGGACGGGTGAGGTTAAGGCATCGGGGAAGGGTTAGGGTTCGGGTTCGGGCTAGGGTTAGGGTTAGGGGACGGGGATTGTTTAGGGTCCAGATGAGGGTACGACAATGCTTTAGGTTGAGCGTACGTGTGAGGGCGCGGGTTATTGTTAGCGTACGGGTTAGGAGTAGGGGACGGGTGAGGGTAAGGCTTCGGGCAAGGGTTAGGGTTAGGGTTCAGGCTAGGGTTAGGGTTAGGGTTAGGGGACGGTTTAGGGTCCAGGTGAGGGTACGACAACGCTTTAGGGTGAGCGTACGTGTGAGGGCACGGGTTAGTGTTAGCGTACGGTTTAGGATTAGGGGACGGGTGAGGGTAAGGCTTTTGGGAAGGGTTAGGGTTAGGGTTCAGGCTAGGGTTAGGGTTAGGGGACGGGGACGGTTTAGGGTCCAGGTGAGGGTACGACAATGCTTTAGGGTGAGCGTACGTGTGAGGGCGCGGGTTAGTGTTAGCGTACGGTTTAGGTTTAGGGGACTGGTGGGGGTAAGGCTTCGGGGAAGGGTTAGGGTTAGGGTTTGGGTTAAGGTTAGGGTTAGGTGACGGGGACGGTTTAGGGTCCAGGTGAGGGTACGACAAGGCTTTAGTTTGAGCGTACATTTGAGGGCGCGGGTTAGTGTTAGCGTACGGATTAGGATTAGTGGACGAGTGAGGGTAAGGCTTAGGGGAAGTGTTAGGTTTAAGCTTCGGGCTAGGGTTAGGGTTTGGGGAGGGGGATGGTTTAGGGTCCAGGTGAGGGTACGACAATGCTTTAGGGTGAGCATACGTGTGAGGGCACGGGTTAGTGTTAGTGTACGGGTTAGGATTAGGGGACGGGTGAGGGTAAGGCTTCGGGGAAGGGTTCGGGTAAGGGTTCGGGCTAGGGTTAGGGTTAGGGGATGGGGACGGTTTAGGGTCCAGGTGAGGGTACGACAACGCTTTAGGGTGAGGGTACGTGTGAGGGCGCGGGTTAGTTTTAGCGTACGGTTTAGGATTAGGGGACGGGTGAGGGTAAGGCTTCTGGGAAGTGTTAGGGTTAGGGTTCGGGCTAGGGTTAGGGTTAGGGAACGGGGACGGTTGAGAGTCCAGATGAGGGTAATGCAACGCTTTAGGCTGAGCGTACATGTGAGGGCGTGGGTTAGTGTTAGCGTACGGGTTAGGATTAGGGGACGGGTGAGGGTAAGACTTCGGGGAAGATTTAGGGTTAGGGTTCGGGATAGGGTTAGGGTTAGGGGACGAGGACGGTTTCGGGTCCAGGTGAGGGTACGACAACGCTTTAGGTTGAGCGTACGTGTGAGGGCGCGGGTTAGTGTTAGCGTACGGGTTAGGAATAGGGGACGGGAGAGGGTAAGGCTTCGGGCAAGGTTTAGAGTTTGGGTTCGGGCTATGGTTAGGGTTAGGGCACGGGGACGGTTTAGGGTCCAGGTGAGGGTACGACAACGCTTTAGGGTGAGCGTACGTGTGAGGGCACGGGTTAGTGTTAGCGTACGGGTGAGTATTAGGGGACGGGTGAGGTTAAGTCATCGGGGAAGGGTTAGGGTTCGGGTTCGGGCTAGGGTTAGGGTTAGGGGACGGGGACAGTTTAGGGTCCAGGTGAGGGTATGACAACGCTTTAGATTGAGCGTACGTGTGAGGGCGCGGGTTAGTGTTAGCGTACGGGTTAGGAGTAGGGGACGGGTGAGGGTAAGGCTTCGGGCAAGTGTTAGGGTTAGGGTTCGGGCTAGGGTTAGGGTTAGGGGACGGGGACGGTTTAGGGTCCAGGTGAGGGTACGACAAGGCCTTTAGGGTGAGCGTACGTGTGAGGGCGCGGGTTAGTGTTAGCGTACGGGTTAGGATTAGGGGACGGGTGAGGGTAAGGCTTCGGGGAAGGGTTAGGGTTAGGGTTCGGGCTAGGGTTAGGGTTAGGGGATGGCGACGGTTTAGGGTCCAGGTGAGGGTACGACAATGCTTTAGTGTGAGCGTACGTGTTAGGGCGCGGGTTAGTGTTAGCGTACGGGTTAGGATTAGGGGCCGGGTGAGGGTAAGGCTTCAGGGAAGGGTTACGTTTAGGGTTCGGGCTAGGGTTAGGGTTAGGGTACGGGGACGGTTTAGGGTCCGGGTGAGGGTACGACAACGTTTTAGGGTGAGCGTACGTGTGAGGGCACGGGTTAGTGTTAGAGTACGGGTTAGGATTAGGGGACGGGTGAGGGTATGGCTTCGGGGAAGGGTTAGGGTTAGGGTTCGGGCTAGGGTTAGGGTTAGTGGACGGCGACGGTTTAGGGTCCAGGTGAGGGTACGACAACGCTTTAGTGTAAGCGTACGTGTTAGGGCGCGGGTTAGTGTTAGCGTACGGGTTAGCATTAGGGGCCGGGTGAGGGTAAGGCTTCGGGGAAGTGTTAGGTTTAGGGTTCTGGCTAGGGTTAGGTTTTGGCGACTGGCACGGTTTAGGGTCCAGGTGAGGGTACGACAACGCTGTAGGGTGAGCGTACGTGTGAGGGCGCGGGTTAGTGTTAGCGTACGGGTTAGGATTAGGGGACGGGTGAGGTTAAGGCATCGGGGAAGGGTTAGGGTTCGGGTTCGGGCTAGGGTTAGGGTTAGGGGACGGGGACTGTTTAGGGTCCAGGTGAGGGTACGACAACGCTTTAGGTTGAGCGTACGTGTGAGGGCGCGGGTTATTGTTAGCGTACGGGTTAGGAGTAGGGGACGGGTGAGGGTAAGGCTTCGGGCAAGGGTTAGGGTTAGGGTTCGGGCTAGGGTTAGGGTTAGGGGACGGGGACGGTTTAGGGTCCAGGTGAGGGTACGACAACGCTTTAGGGTGAGCATACGTGTGAGGGCACGGGTTAGTGTTAGCGTACGGTTTAGGATTAGGGGACGGGTGAGGGTAAGGCTTTTGGGAAGGGTTAGGGTTAGGGTTCGGGCTAGGGTTAGGGTTAGGGGACGGGGCCGGTTTAGGGTCCAGGTGAGGGTACGACAATGCTTTAGGGTGAGCCTACGTGTGAGGGCGCGGGTTAGTGTTAGCGTACGGTTTAGGTTTAGGGGACTGGTGGGGGTAAGGCTTCGGGGAAGGGTTAGGGTTAGGGTTCGGGTTAAGGTTAGGGTTAGGTGACGGGGACGGTTTAGGGTCCAGGTGAGTGTACGACAAGGCTTTAGGTTGAGCGTACGTTTGAGGGCGTGGGTTAGTGTTAGCGTACGGATTAGGATTAGGGGACGAGCGAGGGTAAGGCTTAGGGGAAGGGTTAGGTTTAAGCTTCGGGCTAGGGTTAGGGTTTGGGGAGGGGGACGGTTTAGGGTCCAGGTGAGGGTATGACAACGCTTTAGGGTGAGCATACGTGTGAGGGCACGGGTTAGTGTTAGTGTACGGGTTAGGATTAGGGGACCGGTGAGTTTAAGGCTTCGGGGAAGGGTTAGGGTAAGGGTTCGGGCTAGGGTTAGGGTTAGGGGACGGAGACGGTTTAGGGTCCAGGTGAGGGTACGACAACGCTTTAGGTTGAGCGTACGTGTGAGGGTGCGGGTTAGTGTTAGCGTACGGGTTAGGAGTAGGGGACGGGTGAGGGTAAGGCTTCGGGCAAGGGTTAGGGTTAGGGTTCGGGCTAGGTTTAGGGTTAGGGGACGGGGACGGTTTAGGGTCCAGGTGAGGGTACGACAACGCTTTTGGGTGAGCGTACGTGTGAGGGCACGGGTTAGTGTTAGCGTACGGTTTAGGATTAGGGGACGGGTGAGGGTAAGGCTTCGGGGAAGGGTTAGGGTTAGGGTTCGGGTTAAGGTTAGGCTTAGGGGACGGGGATGGTTTAGGGTCCAGGTGAGGGTACGACAACGCTTTAGGTTGAGCGTACGTGTGAGTGCGCGGGTTAGGGTTAGCGTAAGGGTTAGCATTAGGGGCCGGGTGAGGGTAAGGCTTCGGGGAAGTGTTAGGTTTAGGGTTCTGGCTAGGGTTAGGTTTTGGCGACTGGCACGGTTTAGGGTCCAGGTGAGGGTACGACAACGCTTTAGGGTGAGCGTACGTGTGAGAGCGCGGGTTAGTGTTAGCGTACGGGTTAGGATTAGGGGACGGGTGAGGTTAAGGCATCGGGGAAGGGTTAGGGTTCGGGTTCGGGCTAGGTTTAGGGTTCGGGGACGGGGACTGTTTAGGGTCCAGGTGAGGGTACGACAACGCTTTAGGTTGAGCGTACGTGTGAGGGCGCGGGTTATTGTTAGTGTACGGGTTAGGAGTAGGGGACGGGTGAGGGTAAGGCTTCGGGCAAGGGTTAGGGTTAGGGTTCGGGCTAGGGTTAGGGTTAGGGGACGGGGACGGTTTAGGGTCCAGGTGAGGGTACGACAACGCTTTTGGGTGAGCATACGTGTGAGGGCACGGGTTAGTGTTAGTGTACGGGTTAGGATTAGGGGACCGGTGAGTTTAAGGCTTCGGGGAAGGGTTAGGGTAAGGGTTCGGGCTAGGGTTAGGGTTAGGGGACGGGAACGGTTTAGGGTCCAGGTGAGGATACGACAACGCTTTAGGGTGAGGGTACGTGTGAGGGCGCGGGTTAGTTTTAGCGTACGGGTTAGGATTAGGGGACGGGTGAGGGTAAGGCTACGGGGAAGGGTTAGGGTAAGGGTTCAGGCTAGGGTTAGTGTTAGGTGACGGGGACGATTTAGGGTCCAGTTGAGGGTACGACAACGCTTTAGGGTGAGCGTACGTGTGAGGGTGTGGGTTAGTGTTAGCGTACGGGTTAGGATTAGGGGACGGGTGAGGGTAAGGCTTCGGGGAAGGGTTAGGTTTAGGCTTCGGGATAGGGATAGGGTTAGGGGACGGGGACGGTTTAGGGTGCAGGTGAGGGTACGACAACGCTTTAGGGTGAGCGTACGTGTGAGGGCGCGGGTTAGTGTTAGCGTACGGGTTAGGAGTAGGGGACGGGTGAGGGTAAGGCATCGGGGAAGGGTTAGGGTTCGGGTTCGGGCTAGGGTTAGGGTTAGGGGACGGGGACGGTTTAGGGTCCAGGTGAGGGTACGACAACGCTTTAGATTGAGCGTACGTGTGAGGGCGCGGGTTAGTGTTAGCGTACGGGTTAGGAGTAGGGGACGGGTGAGGGTAAGGCTTCGGGCAAGTGTTAGGGTTAGGGTTCGGGCTAGGGTTAGGGTTAGGGGACGGGGACGGTTTAGGGTCCAGGTGAGGGTACGACAACGCTTTAGGGTGAGCGTACGTGTGAGGGCACGGGTTAGTGTTAGCGTACGGTTTAGGATTAGGGGACGGGTGAGGGTAAGGCTTCTGGGAAGGGTTAGGGTTAGGGTTCGGGTTAAGGTTAGGCTTAGGGGACGGGGATGGTTTAGGGTCCAGGTGAGGGTACGACAACGTTTTAGGGTGAGCATACGTGTGAGGGCGCGAGTTAGTGTTAGCGTACGGGTTAGGATTAGGGGACAGGTGAGGGTAATTCTTCGGGGAAGGGTTAAGGTTAGGGTTCGGGCTAGGGTCATGGTTAGGGGACGGGGACGGTTTAGGGTCTAGGTGAGGGTACGACAAGGCCTTTAGGGTGAGCGTACGTGTGAGGGCGCGGGTTAGTGTTAGAGTACGGGTTAGGATTAGGGGACGGGTGAGGGTAAGGCTTCAGGGAAGGGTTAGGTTTAGGGTTCGGGCTAGGGTTAGGGTTAGGGTACGGGGACGGTTTAGGGTCCGGGTGAGGGTACGACAACGTTTTAGGGTGAGCGTACGTGTGAGGGCACGGGTTAGTGTTAGAGTACGGGTTAGGATTAGGGGACGGGTGAGGGTATGGCTTCGGGGAAGGGTTAGGGTTAGGGTTCGGGCTAGGGTTAGGGTTAGTGGACGGCGACGGTTTAGGGTCCAGGTGAGGGTACGACAACGCTTTAGTGTAAGCGTACGTGTTAGGGCGCGGGTTAGTGTTAGCGTACGGGTTAGCATTAGGGGCCGGGTGAGGGTAAGGCTTCGGGGAACGGTTAGGTTTAGGGTTCTGGCTAGGGTTAGGTTTTGGCGACTGGCACGGTTTAGGGTCCAGGTGAGGGTACGACAACGCTGTAGGGTGAGCGTACGTGTGAGGGCGTGGGTTATTGTTAGCGTACGGGTTAGGAGTAGGGGACGGGTGAGGGTAAGGCTTCGGGCAAGGGTTAGGGTTAGGGTTCGGGCTAGGGTTAGGGTTAGGGGACGGGGACGGTTTAGGGTCCAGGTGAGGGTACGACAACGCTTTAGGGTGAGCGTACGTGTGAGGGCACGGGTTAGTGTTAGCGTACGGTTTAGGATTAGGGGACGGGTGAGGGTAAGGCTTTTGGGAAGGGTTAGGGTTAGGGTTCGGGCTAGGGTTAGGGTTAGGGGACGGGGCCGGTTTAGGGTCCAGGTGAGGGTACGACAATGCTTTAGGGTGAGCGTACGTGTGAGGGCGCGGGTTAGTGTTAGCGTACGGTTTAGGTTTAGGGGACGGGTGGGGGTAAGGCTTCGGGGAAGGGTTAGGGTTAGGGTTCGGGTTAAGGTTAGGGTTAGGTGACGGGGACGGTTTAGGGTCCAGGTGAGGGTACGACAAGGCTTTAGGTTGAGCGTACGTTTGAGGGCGCTGGTTAGTGTTAGCGTACGGATTAGGATTAGGGGACGAGCGAGGGTAAGGCTTAGGGGAAGGGTTAGGTTTAAGCTTCGGGCTAGGGTTAGGGTTTGGGGAGGGGGACGGTTTAGGGTCCAGGTGAGGGTATGACAACGCTTTAGGGTGAGCATACGTGTGAGGGCACGGGTTAGTGTTAGTGTACGGGTTAGGATTAGGGGACCGGTGAGTTTAAGGCTTCGGGGAAGGGTTAGGGTAAGGGTTCGGGCTAGGGTTAGGGTTAGGGGACGGGGACGGTTTAGGGTCCAGGTGAGGGTACGACAACGCTTTTGGGTGAGCGTACGTGTGAGGGCACGGGTTAGTGTTAGCGTACGGTTTAGGATTAGGGGACGGGTGAGGGTAAGGCTTCGGGGCAGGGTTAGGGTTAGGGTTCGGGTTAAGGGTAGGCTTAGGGGACGGGGATGGTTTAGGGTCCAGGTGAGGGTACGACAATGCTTTAGGTTGAGCGTACGTGTGAGTGCGCGGGTTAGGGTTAGCGTACGGGTTAGCATTAGGGGCCGGGTGAGGGTAAGGCTTCGGGGAAGGGTTAGGTTTAGGGTTCTGGCTAGGGTTAGGTTTTGGCGACTGGCACGGTTTAGGGTCCAGGTGAGGGTACGACAACGCTTTAGGGTGAGCGTACTTGTGAGGGCACGGGTTAGTGTTAGCGTACGAGTTAGGATTAGGGGACGGGTGAGGGTAAGGCTACGGGGAAGGGTTAGGGTAAGGGTTCAGGCTAGGGTTAGTGTTAGGTGACGGGGACGATTTAGGGTCCAGTTGAGGGTACGACAACGCTTTAGGGTGAGCGTACGTGTGAGGGTGCGGGTTAGTGTTAGCGTACGGGTTAGGATTAGGGGACGGGTGAGGGTAAGGCTTCGGGGAAGGGTTAGGTTTAGGCTTCGGGCTAGGGTTAGGGTTAGGGGACGGGGACGGTTTAGGGTGCAGGTGAGGGTACGACAACGCTTTAGGGTGAGCGTACGTGTGAGGGCGCGGGTTAGTGTTAGCGTACGGGTTAGGATTAGGGGACGGGTGAGGTTAAGGCTTCGGGGAAGGGTTAGGGTTCGGGTTCGGGCTAGGGTTAGGGTTAGGGGACGGGGACGGTTTAGGGTCCAGGTGAGGGTACGACAACGCTTTAGCGTGAGCGTACGTGTGAGGGCGCGGGTTAGTGTTAGCGTACGGGTTAGGATTAGGGGACGGGTGAGGGTAAGGCTTCGGGGAAGGGTTAGGGTTAGGGTTCGGGCTAGGGTTAGGGTTAGGGGATGGCGACGGTTTAGGGTCCAGGTGAGGGTACGACAACGCTTTAGTGTGAGCGTACGTGTTAGGGCACGGGTTAGTGTTAGCGTACGTGTTAGGATTAGGGGCCGGGTGAGGGTAAGGCTTCAGGGAAGGGTTAGGTTTAGGGTTTGGGCTAGGGTTAGGGTTAGGGTACGGGGACGGTTTAGGGTCCGGGTGAGGGTACGACAACGTTTTAGGGTGAGCGTACGTGTGAGGGTACGGGTTAGTGTTAGCGTACGGGTTAGGATTAGGGGACGGGTGAGGGTAAGGCTTCGGGGAAGGGTTAGGGTTAGGGTTCGGGCTAGGGTTAGGGTTAGGGGACGGCGACGGTTTAGGGTCCAGGTGAGGGTACGACAACGCTTTAGTGTGAGCGTACGTGTTAGGGCGCGGGTTAGTGTTAGCGTACGGGTTAGGATTAGGGGCCGGGTGAGGGTAAGGCTTCGGGCAAGGGTTAGGTTTAGGGTTCGGGCTAGGGTTAGGGTTAGGGGACGGGGACGGTTTAGGGTCCAGGTGAGGGTACGACAACGCTTTAGGGTGAGCGTACTTGTGAGGGCACGGGTTAGTGTTAGCGTTCGGGTTAGGATTAGGGGACGGGTGAGGGTAAGGCTACTGGGAAGGGTTAGGGTAAGGGTTCGGGCTAGGGTTAGGGTTAGGTGACGGGGACGATTTAGGGTCCAGGTGAGGGTACGACAACGCTTTAGGGTGAGCGTACGTGTGAGGGTGTGGGTTAGTGTTAGTGTACGGGTTAGGATTAGGGGACGGGTGAGGGTAAGGCTTCGGGGAAGGGTTAGGTTTAGGCTTCGGGCTAGGGTTAGGGTTAGGGGACGGGGACGGTTTAGGGTGCAGGTGAGGGTACGACAACGCTTTAGGGTGAGCGTACGTGTGAGGGCGCGGGTTAGTGTTAGCGTACGGGTTAGGATTAGGGGACGGGTGAGGGTAAGGCTTCGGGGAAGGGTTAGGGTTCGGGTTCGGGCTAGGGTTAGGGTTAGGGGACGGGGACGGTTTAGGGTCCAAGTGAGGGTACGACAACGATTTAGGGTGAGCGTACGTGTGAGGGCGCGGGTTAGTGTTAGCGTACGGGTTAGGATTAGGGGACGGGTGAGGGTAAGGCTTCCGGGAAGGGTTAGGGTTAGGGTTCGGGCTAAGGTTAGGGTTAGGTGACGGGGACGGTTTAGGGTCCAGGTGAGGGTACGACAGGGCTTTAGGTTGAGCGTACGTTTGAGGGCGCAGGTTAGTGTTAGCGTACGGGTTAGGATTAGGGGACGGGTGAGGGTAAGGCTTAGGGGAAGTGTTAGGTTTAAGGTTCGGGCTAGGGTTAGGGTTAGGGGAGGGGGACGGTTTAGGGTCCAGGTGAGGGTACGACAACGCTTTAGGGTGAGCATACGTGTGAGGGCACGGGTTAGTGTTAGCGTACGGGTTAGGATTAGTGGACGGGTGAGTTTAAGGCTTCTGGGAAGGGTTAGGGTTAGGGTTCGGGCCAGGGTTAGGGTTAGGGGACGGGGACGGTTTAGGGTCCAGCTGAGGGTACGACAACGATTTAGGGTGAGCGTACGTGTGAGGGCACGGGTTAGTGTTAGCGTTCGGGTTAGGATTAGGGGACGGGTGAGGGTAAGGCTACTGGGAAGGGTTAGGGTAAGGGTTCGGGCTAGGGTTAGGGTTAGGTGACGGGGACGATTTAGGGTCCAGGTGAGGGTACGACAACGCTTTAGGGTGAGCGTACGTGTGAGGGTGTGGGTTAGTGTTAGTGTACGGGTTAGGATTAGGGGACGGGTGAGGGTAAGGCTTCGGGGAAGGGTTAGGTTTAGGCTTCGGGCTAGGGTTAGGGTTAGGGGACGGGGACGGTTTAGGGTGCAGGTGAGGGTACGACAACGCTTTAGGGTGAGCGTACGTGTGAGGGCGCGGGTTAGTGTTAGCGTACGGGTTAGGATTAGGGGACGGGTGAGGGTAAGGCTTCGGGGAAGGGTTAGGGTTCGGGTTCGGGCTAGGGTTAGGGTTAGGGGACGGGGACGGTTTAGGGTCCAAGTGAGGGTACGACAACGATTTAGGGTGAGCGTACGTGTGAGGGCGCGGGTTAGTGTTAGCGTACGGGTTAGGATTAGGGGACGGGTGAGGGTAAGGCTTCCGGGAAGGGTTAGGGTTAGGGTTCGGGCTAAGGTTAGGGTTAGGTGACGGGGACGGTTTAGGGTCCAGGTGAGGGTACGACAGGGCTTTAGGTTGAGCGTACGTTTGAGGGCGCAGGTTAGTGTTAGCGTACGGGTTAGGATTAGGGGACGGGTGAGGGTAAGGCTTAGGGGAAGTGTTAGGTTTAAGGTTCGGGCTAGGGTTAGGGTTAGGGGAGGGGGACGGTTTAGGGTCCAGGTGAGGGTACGACAACGCTTTAGGGTGAGCATACGTGTGAGGGCACGGGTTAGTGTTAGCGTACGGGTTAGGATTAGTGGACGGGTGAGTTTAAGGCTTCTGGGAAGGGTTAGGGTTAGGGTTCGGGCCAGGGTTAGGGTTAGGGGACGGGGACGGTTTAGGGTCCAGCTGAGGGTACGACAACGATTTAGGGTGAGCGTACGTGTGAGGGCTCGGGTTAGTTTTAGCGTACGGGTTAGGATTAGGGGACAGGTGAGGGTAAGGCTTCGGGGAAGGTTTAGGGTTAGGGTTCGGTTTAAGGTTAGGGTTAGGGGACGGGGATGGTTTAGGTTCCAGGTGAGGGTACGACAACGCTTTAGATTGAGCGTACGTTTGAGGACGCGGGTTAGTGTTAGCGTACGGATTAGGATTAGGGGACGGGTGAGGGTAAGGCTTCGGGGAAGGGTTAGGTTTAAGGTTCGGGCTGGGGTTAAGGTTAGGGGACGGGGACGGTTTAGGGTCCAGGTGAGGGTACGACAACGATTTAGGGTGAGCGTACTTGTGAGGGCACGGGTTAGTGTTAGCGTACGGGTTAGGATTAGGGGACGGGTGAGGGTAAGGCTTCGGGGAAGGGTTAGGGTAAGGGTTCGGGCTAGGGTTAGGGTTAGGTGACGGGGACGATTTAGGGTCCAGGTGAGGGTACGACAACGCTTTAGGGTGAGCGTACGTGTGAGGGTGCGGGTTAGTGTTAGCGTACGGGTTAGGATTAGGGGACGGGTGAGGGTAAGGCTTCGGGGAAGGGTTAGGGTTATGGTTCGGGCTAGGGTTAAGGTTAGGGGACGGGCATGGTTTAGGGTGCAGGTGAGGGTACAACAACGCTTTAGGGTGAGCGTACGTGTGAGGGCGTGGGTTAGTGTTAGCGTACGGGTTAGGATTAGGGGACGGGTGAGGGTAAGGCTTCGGGGAAGGGTTAGGGTTAGGGTTCGGGCTAGGGTTAGGGTTAGGGGACGGGGACGGTTTAGGGTCCAGGTGAGGGTACGACAACGCTTTAGGGTGAGCGTACGTGTGAGGGCGCGGGTTAGTGTTAGCGTACGGGTTAGGATTAGGGGACGGGTGAGGTTAAGGCATCGGGGAAGGGTTAGGGTTCGGGTTCGGGCTAGGGTTAGGGTTAGGGGACGGGGACTGTTTAGGGTCCAGGTGAGGGTACGACAACGCTTTAGGTTGAGCGTACGTGTGAGGGCGCGGGTTATTGTTAGCGTACGGGTTAGGAGTAGGGGACGGGTGAGGGTAAGGCTTCGGGCAAGGGTTAGGGTTAGGGTTCGGGCTAGGGTTAGGGTTAGGGGACGGGGACGGTTTAGGGTCCAGGTGAGGGTACGACAACGCTTTAGGGTGAGCGTACGTGTGAGGGCACGGGTTAGTGTTAGCGTACGGGTTAGCATTAGGGGACGGGTGAGGGTAAGGCTTCAGGGAAGGGTTAGGATTAGGGTTCAGGCTAGTGTTAGGGTAAGGGGACGGGGACGGTTTAGGGTCCAGGTGAGGGCGCGACAACGCTTTAGGGTGAGCGTACCTGTGAGGGCACGGGTTAGTGTTAGAGTACGGGTTAGGATTAGGGGACGGGTGAGGGCAGGGCTTCGGGGAAGTGTTAGGGTTAAGGTTCGGGCTAGGGTTAGGGTTAGGGGACGGGGACGGTTTAGGGTACAGGTGAGGGTACGACAAGGCTTTAAGTTGACCGTACGTTTCAGGGCGCGGGTTAGTGTTAGCGTACGGTTTAGGTTTAGGGGACGGGTGGGGGTAAGGCTTCGGGGAAGGGTTAGGGTTAGGGTTCGGGCTAAGGTTAGGGTTAGGTGACGGGGACGGTTTAGGGTCCAGGTGAGGGTACGACAAGGCTTTAGGTTGAGCGTACGTTTGAGGGCGCGGGTTAGTGTTAGCGTACGGGTTAGGATTAGGGGACGACTGAGGGTAAGGCTTAGGTGAAGGGTTAGGTTTAAGCTTCGGGCTAGGGTTAGGGTTAGGGGAGGGGGACGGTTTAGGGTCCAGGTGAGGGTACGACAACGCTTTAGGGTGAGCATACGTGTGAGGGCACGGGTTAGTGTTAGTGTACGGGTTAGGATTAGGGGACCGGTGAGTTTAAGGCTTCGGGGAAGGGTTAGGGCAAGGGTTCGGGCTAGGGTTAGGGTTAGGGGACGGGGACGGTTTAGGGTCCAGGTGAGGGTACGACAACGCTTTAGGGTGAGGGTACGTGTGAGGGCGCGGGTTAGTTTTAGCGTACGGTTTAGGATTAGGGGACGGGTGAGGGTAAGGCTTCTGGGAAGTGTTAGGGTTAGGGTTCGGGCTAGGGTTAGGGTTAAGGAACGGGGACGGTTGAGGGTCCAGATGAGGGTACTGCAACGCTTTAGGGTGAGCGTACGTGTGAGGGCGTGGGTTAGTGTTAGCGTACGGGTTAGGATTAGGGGACGGGTGAGGGTAAGACTTCGGGGAAGGTTTAGGGTTAGGGTTCGGGATAGGGTTAGGGTTAGGGGACGAGGACGGTTTCGGGTCCAGGTGAGGGTACGACAACGCTTTAGGTTGAGCGTACGTGTGAGGGCGCGGGTTAGTGTTAGCGTACGGGTTAGGAATAGGGGACGGGAGAGGGTAAGGCTTCGGGCAAGGTTTAGAGTTTGGGTTCGGGCTATGGTTAGGGTTAGGACACGGGGACGGTTCAGGGTCCAGGTGAGGGTACGACAACGCTTTAGGGTGAGCGTACGTGTGAGGGCATGGGTTAGTGTTAGCGTATGGGTTAGGATTAGGGGACGGGTGAGGTTAAGGCATCGGGGAAGGGTTAGGGTTCGGGTTCGGGCTAGGGTTAGGGTTAGCGGACGGGGACGGTTTAGGGTCCAGGTGAGGGTACGACAACGCTTTAGGTTGAGCGTACGTGTGAGGGCGCGGGTTAGTGTTAACGTACGGGTTAGGAGTAGGGGACGGGTGAGGGTAAGGCTTCGGCAAGTGTTAGGGTTAGGTTTCGGGCTAGGGTTAGGGTTAGGGGACGGGGACGGTTTAGGGTCCAGGTGAGGGTACGACAACGCTTTAGGGTGAGCGTACGTGTGAGGGAACGGGCTAGTGTTAGCGTACGGTTTAGGATTAGGGGACGGGTGAGGGTAAGGCTTCGGGGAAGGGTTAGGGTTAGGGTTCGGGTTAAGGTTAGGCTTAGGGGACGGGGATTGTTTAGGGTCCAGGTGAGGGTAGGACAACGCTTTAGGTTGAGCGTACGTGTGAGTGCGCGGGTTAGGGTTAGCGTACCGGTTAGGAGTAGGGGACGGGTGAGGGTAAGGCTTCGGGCAAGGGTTAGGGTTAGGGTTCGGGCTTGGGTTAGGGTTAGGGGACGGGGACTGTTTAGGGTCCAGGTGAGGGTACGACAACGTTTTAGGGTGAGCATACGTGTGAGGGCGCGAGTTAGTGTTAGCGTACGGGTTAGGATTAGGGGACAGGTGAGGGTAATTCTTCGGGGAAGGGTTAAGGTTAGGGTTCGGGCTAGGGTTATGGTTAGGGGACGGGGACGGTTTAGGGTCTAGGTGAGGGTACGACAAGGCCTTTAGGGTGAGCGTACGTGTGAGGGCGCGGGTTAGTGTTAGCGTACGGGTTAGGATTAGGGGACGGGTGAGGGTAAGGCTTCGGGGAAGGGTTAGGGTTAGGGTTCGGGCTAGGGTTAGGGTTAGGGGATGGCCACGGTTTAGGGTCCAGGTGAGGGTACGACAACGCTTTAGTGTGAGCGTACGTGTTAGGGCGCGGGTTAGTGTTAGCGTACGGGTTAGGATTAGGAGCCGGGTGAGGGTAAGGCTTCAGGGAAGGGTTAGGTTTAGGGTTCGGGCTAGGGTTAGGGTTAGGGTACGGGGACGGTTTAGGGTCCGAGTGAGGGTACGACAACGTTTTAGGGTGAGCGTACGTGTGAGGGCACGGGTTAGTGTTAGAGTACGGGTTAGGATTAGGGGACGGGTGAGGGTAAGGCTTCGGGGAAGGGTTAGGGTTAGGGTTCGGGCTAGGGTTAGGGTTAGGGGACGGCGACGGTTTAGGTTCCAGGTGAGGGTACGACAACGCTTTAGTGTGAGCGTACGTGTTAGGGCGCGGGTTAGTGTTAGCGTACGGGTTAGCATTAGGGGCCGGGTGAGGGTAAGGCTTCGGGGAAGGGTTAGGTTTAGGGTTCTGGCTAGGGTTAGGTTTTGGCGACTGGCACGGTTTAGGGTCCAGATGAGGGTACGACAACGCTTTAGGTTGAGCGTACGTGTGAGGGCGCGGGTTATTGTTAGCGTACGGGTTAGGAGTAGGGGACGGGTGAGGGTAAGGCTTCGGGCAAGTGTTAGGGTTAGGGTTCGGGCTAGGGTTAGGGTTAGGGGACGGGGACGGTTTAGGGTCCAGGTGAGGGTACGACAACGCTTTAGGGTGAGCGTACGTGTGAGGGCACGGGTTAGTGTTAGCGTACGGTTTAGGATTAGGGGACGGGTGAGGGTAAGGCTTTTGGGAAGGGTTAGGGTTAGGGTTCGGGCTAGGGTTAGGGTTAGGGGACGGGGACGGTTTAGGGTCCAGGTGAGGGTACGACAATGCTTTAGGGTGAGCGTACGTGTGAGGGCGCGGGTTAGTGTTAGCGTACGGTTTAGGTTTAGGGGACGGGTGGGGGTAAGGCTTCGGGGAAGGGTTAGGGTTAGGGTTCGGGTTAAGGTTAGGGTTAGGTGACGGGGACGGTTTAGGGTCCAGGTGAGGGTACGACAAGGCTTTAGGTTGAGCGTACGTTTGAGGGCGTGGGTTAGTGTTAGCGTACGGATTAGGATTAGGGGACGAGTGAGGGTAAGGCTTAGGGGAAGTGTTAGGTTTAAGCTTCGGGCTAGGGTTAGGGTTTGGGGAGGGGGACGGTTTAGGGTCCAGGTGAGGGTACGACAATGCTTTAGGGTGAGCATACGTGTGAGGGCACGGGTTAGTGTTAGTGTACGGGTTAGGATTAGGGGACGGGTGAGGGTAAGGCTTCGGGGAAGGGTTCGGGTAAGGGTTCGGGCTAGGGTTAGGGTTAGGGGATGGGGACGGTTTAGGGTCCAGGTGAGGGTACGACAACGCTTTAGGGTGAGGGTACGTGTGAGGGCGCGGGTTAGTTTTAGCGTACGGTTTAGGTTTAGGGGACGGGTGAGGGTAAGGCTTCTGGGAAGTGTTAGGGTTAGGGTTCGGGCTAGGGTTAGGGTTAGGGAACGGGGACGGTTGAGAGTCCAGATGAGGGTACTGCAACGCTTTAGGGTGAGCGTACGTGTGAGGGCGCGGGTTAGTGTTAGCGTACGGGTTAGGATTAGGGGACGGGTGAGGTTAAGGCATCGGGGAAGGGTTAGGGTTCGGGTTCGGGCTAGGGTTAGGGTTAGGGGACGGGGACGGTTTAGGGTCCAGGTGAGGGTACGACAACGCTTTAGATTGAGCGTACGTGTGAGGGCGCGGGTTAGTGTTAGCGTACGGGTTAGGAGTAGGGGACGGGTGAGGGTAAGGCTTCGGGCAAGTGTTAGGGTTAGGGTTCGGGCTAGGGTTAGGGTTAGGGGACGGGGACGGTTTAGGGTCCAGGTGAGGGTACGACAACGCTTTAGGGTGAGCGTACGTGTGAGGGCACGGGTTAGTGTTAGCGTACGGTTTAGGATTAGGGGACGGGTGAGGGTAAGGCTTCGGGGAAGGGTTAGGGTTAGGGTTCGGGATAGGGTTAGGGTTAGGGGACGAGGACGGTTTAGGGTCCAGGTGAGGGTACGACAACGCTTTAGGTTGAGCGTACGTGTGAGGGCGCGGGTTAGTGTTAGCGTACGGTTTAGGATTAGGGGACGGGTGAGGGTAAGGCTTTGGGGAAGGGTTAGGGTTTGGGTTCGGGCTAAGTTTAGGGTTAGGGGACGGGGACTGTTTAGGGTCCAGGTGAGGGTACGACAACGCTTTAGGTTGAGCGTACGTGTGAGGGCGCGGGTTATTGTTAGCGTACGGGTTAGGAGTAGGGGACGGGTGAGGGTAAGGCTTCGGGCAAGGGTTAGGTTTAGGGTTCGGGCTAGGGTTAGGGTTAGGGGACGGGGACGGTTTAGGGTCCAGGTGAGGGTACGACAACGCTTTAGGGTGAGCGTACTTGTGAGGGCACGGGTTAGTGTTAGCGTTCGGGTTAGGATTAGGGGACGGGTGAGGGTAAGGCTACTGGGAAGGGTTAGGGTAAGGGTTCGGGCTAGGGTTAGGGTTAGGTGACGGGGACGATTTAGGGTCCAGGTGAGGGTACGACAACGCTTTAGGGTGAGCGTACGTGTGAGGGTGCGGGTTAGTGTTAGCGTACGGGTTAGGATTAGGGGACGGGTGAGGGTAAGGCTTCGGGGAAGGGTTAGGTTTAGGCTTCGGGCTAGGGTTAGGGTTAGGGGACGGGGACGGTTTAGGGTGCAGGTGAGGGTACGACAACGCTTTAGGGTGAGCGTACGTGTGAGGGCGCGGGTTAGTGTTAGCGTACGGGTTAGGATTAGGGGACGGGTGAGGTTAAGGCTTCGGGGAAGGGTTAGGGTTCGGGTTCGGGCTAGGGTTAGGGTTAGGGGACGGGGACCGTTTAGGGTCCAGGTGAGGGTACGACAACGATTTAGGGTGAGCGTACGTGTGAGGGCGCGGGTTAGTGTTAGCGTACGGGTTAGGATTAGGGGACGGGTGAGGGTAAGGCTTCCGGGAAGGGTTAGGGTTAGGGTTCGGGCTAAGGTTAGGGTTAGGTGACGGGGACGGTTTAGGGTCCAGGTGAGGGTACGACAGGGCTTTAGGTTGAGCGTACGTTTGAGGGCGCAGGTTAGTGTTAGCGTACGGGTTAGGATTAGGGGACGGGTGAGGGTAAGGCTTAGGGGAAGTGTTAGGTTTAAGGTTCGGGCTAGGGTTAGGGTTAGGGGAGGGGGACGGTTTAGGGTCCAGGTGAGGGTACGACAACGCTTTAGGGTGAGCATACGTGTGAGGGCACGGGTTAGTGTTAGCGTACGGGTTAGGATTAGTGGACGGGTGAGTTTAAGGCTTCTGGGAAGTGTTAGGGTTAGGGTTCGGGCCAGGGTTAGGGTTAGGGGACGGGGACGGTTTAGGGTCCAGCTGAGGGTACGACAACGATTTAGGGTGAGCGTACGTGTGAGGGCTCGGGTTAGTTTTAGCGTACGGGTTAGGATTAGGGGACGGGTGAGGGTAAGGCTTCGGGGAAGGTTTAGGGTTAGGGTTCGGTTTAAGGTTAGGGTTAGGGGACGGGGATGGTTTAGGGTCCAGGTGAGGGTACGACAACGCTTTAGATTGAGCGTACGTTTGAGGACGCGGGTTAGTGTTAACGTATGGATTAGGATTAGGGGACGGGTGAGGGTAAGGCTTCGGGGAAGTGTTAGGTTTAAGGTTCGGGCTGGGGTTAAGGTTAGGGGACGGGGACGGTTTAGGGTCCAGGTGAGGGTACGACAACGATTTAGGGTGAGCGTACTTGTGAGGGCACGGGTTAGTGTTAGCGTACGGGTTAGGATTAGGGGACGGGTGAGGGTAAGGCTTCGGGGAAGGGTTAGGGTTAGGGTTCGGGCTAAGGTTAGGGTTAGGGGACGGGGACGGTTTAGGGTCCAGGTGAGGGTACGACAACGCTTTAGGGTGAGCGTACGTGTGAGGGCGCGGGTTAGTGTTAGCGTACGGGTTAGGATTAGGGGACGGGTGAGGTTAAGGCATCGGGGAAGTGTTAGGGTTCGGGTTCGGGCTAGGGTTAGGGTTAGGGGACGGGGACGGTTTAGGGTCCAGGTGAGGGTACGACAATGCTTTAGGGTGAGCGTACTTGTGAGGGCACGGGTTAGTGTTAGTGTACGGGTTAGGATTAGGGGACGGGTGAGGGTAAGGCTTCGGGGAAGGGTTCGGGTAAGGGTTCGGGCTAGGGTTAGGGTTAGGGGATGGGGACGGTTTAGGGTCCAGGTGAGGGTACGACAACGCTTTAGGGTGAGGGTACGTGTGAGGGCGCGGGTTAGTTTTAGCGTACGGTTTAGGATTAGGGGACGGGTGAGGGTAAGGCTTCTGGGAAGTGTTAGGGTTAGGGTTCGGGCTAGGGTTAGGGTTAGGGAACGGGGACGGTTGAGAGTCCAGATGAGGGTACTGCAACGCTTTAGGGTGAGCGTACGTGTGAGGGCGTGGGTTAGTGTTAGCGTACGGGTTAGGATTAGGGGACGGGTGAGGTTAAGGCATCGGGGAAGGGTTAGGGTTCGGGTTCGGGCTAGGGTTAGGGTTAGGGGACGGGGACGGTTTAGGGTCCAGGTGAGGGTACGACAACGCTTTAGATTGAGCGTACGTGTGAGGGCGCGGGTTAGTGTTAGCGTACGGGTTAGGAGTAGGGGACGGGTGAGGGTAAGGCTTCGGGCAAGTGTTAGGGTTAGGGTTCGGGCTAGGGTTAAGGTTAGGGGACGGGGACGGTTTAGGGTCCAGGTGAGGGTACGACAACGCTTTAGGGTGAGCGTACGTGTGAGGGCACGGGTTAGTGTTAGCGTACGGTTTAGGATTAGGGGACGGGTGAGGGTAAGGCTTCGGGGAAGGGTTAGGGTTAGGGTTCGGGATAGGGTTAGGGTTAGGGGACGAGGACGGTTTAGGATCCAGGTGAGGGTACGACAACGCTTTAGGTTGAGCGTACGTGTGAGGGCGCGGGTTAGTGTTAGCGTACGGTTTAGGATTAGGGGACGGGTGAGGGTAAGGCTTTGGGGAAGGGTTAGGGTTTGGGTTCGGGCTAAGTTTAGGGTTAGGGGACGGGGATGGTTTAGGGTCCAGGTGAGGGTACGACAACGCTTTAGGTTGAGCATACGTTTGAGGGCGCGGGTTAGTGTTAGCGTAAGGGTTAGGATTAGGGGACGGGTGAGGGTAAGGCTTCGGGGAAGGGTTAGGTTTAAGGTTGTGGCTAGGGTTAGGGTTAGGGGACGGGGACGGTTTAGGGTCCAGGTGAGGGTACGACAACGCTTTAGGGTGAGCGTACTTGTGAGGGCACGGGTTAGTGTTAGCGTACGGGTTAGGATTAGGGGACGGGTGAGGGTAAGGCTACGGGGAAGGTTTAGGGTAAGGGTTCAGGCTAGGGTTAGTGTTAGGTGACGGGGACGATTTAGGGTCCAGGTGAGG
This sequence comes from Globicephala melas, assembly GCF_963455315.2. NCBI lineage: Eukaryota > Metazoa > Chordata > Mammalia > Artiodactyla > Delphinidae > Globicephala > Globicephala melas. The sequence goes on along the minus strand of NC_083317.1, from coordinate 110,786,350 downwards.
GTACGACAACGCTTTAGGGTGAGCGTACGTGTGAGGGTGCGGGTTAGTGTTAGCGTACGGGTTAGGATTAGGGGACGGGTGAGGGTAAGGCTTCGGGGAAGGGTTAGGTTTAGGCTTCGGGCTAGGGTTAGGGTTAGGGGACGGGGACGGTTTAGGGTGCAGGTGAGGGTACGACAAAGCTTTAGGGTGAGCGTACGTGTGAGGGCGCGGGTTAGTGTTAGCGTACGGGTTAGGATTAGGGGACGGGTGAGGTTAAGGCTTCGGGGAAGGGTTAGGGTTCGGGTTCGGGCTAGGGTTAGGTTTAGGGGACGGGGACGGTTTAGGGTCCAGGTGAGGGTACGACAACGCTTTAGGGTGAGCGTACGTGTGAGGGCGCGGGTTAGTGTTAGCGTACGGGTTAGGATTAGGGGACGGGTGAGGGTAAGGCTTCGGGGAAGGGTTAGGGTTAGGGTTCGGGCTAGGGTTAGGGTTAGGGGATGGCGACGGTTTAGGGTCCAGGTGAGGGTACGACAACGCTTTAGTGTGAGCGTACCTGTTAGGGCGCGGGTTAGTGTTAGCGTACGTGTTAGGATTAGGGGCCGGGTGAGGGTAAGGTTTCAGGGAAGGGTTAGGTTTAGGGTTTGGGCTAGGGTTAGGGTTAGGGTACGGGGACGGTTTAGGGTCCGGGTGAGGGTACGACAACGTTTTAGGGTGAGCGTACGTGTGAGGGCGCGCGTTAGTGTTAGCGTACGGGTTAGGATTAGGGGACGGGTGAGGGTAAGGCTTCGGGGAAGGGTTAGGGTTCGGGTTCGGGCTAGGGTTATGGTTAGGGGACGGGGACCGTTTAGGGTCCAGGTGAGGGTACGACAACGATTTAGGGTGAGCGTACGTGTGAGGGCGCGGGTTAGTGTTAGCGTACGGGTTAGGATTAGGGGACGGGTGAGGGTAAGGCTTCCGGGAAGGGTTAGGGTTAGGGTTCGGGCTAAGGTTAGGGTTAGGTGACGGGGACGGTTTAGGGTCCAGGTGAGGGTACGACAGGGCTTTAGGTTGAGCGTACGTTTGAGGGCGCAGGTTAGTGTTAGCGTACGGGTTAGGATTAGGGGACGGGTGAGGGTAAGGCTTAGGGGAAGTGTTAGGTTTAAGGTTCGGGCTAGGGTTAGGGTTAGGGGAGGGGGACGGTTTAGGGTCCAGGTGAGGGTACGACAACGCTTTAGGGTGAGCATACGTGTGAGGGCACGGGTTAGTGTTAGCGTACGGGTTAGGATTAGTGGACGGGTGAGTTTAAGGCTTCTGGGAAGGGTTAGGGTTAGGGTTCGGGCCAGGGTTAGGGTTAGGGGACGGGGACGGTTTAGGGTCCAGCTGAGGGTACGACAACGATTTAGGGTGAGCGTACGTGTGAGGGCTCGGGTTAGTTTTAGCGTACGGGTTAGGATTAGGGGACGGGTGAGGGTAAGGCTTCGGGGAAGGTTTAGGGTTAGGGTTCGGTTTAAGGTTAGGGTTAGGGGACGGGGATGGTTTAGGGTCCAGGTGAGGGTACGACAACGCTTTAGATTGAGCGTACGTTTGAGGACGCGGGTTAGTGTTAACGTACGGATTAGGATTAGGGGACGGGTGAGGGTAAGGCTTCGGGGAAGTGTTAGGTTTAAGGTTCGGGCTGGGGTTAAGGTTAGGGGACGGGGAAAGTTTAGGGTCCAGGTGAGGGTACGACAACGATTTTGGGTGAGCGTACTTGTGAGGGCACGGGTTAGTGTTAGCGTACGGGTTAGGATTAGGGGACGGGTGAGGGTAAGGCTTCGGGGAAGGGTTAGGGTTAGGGTTCGGGCTAAGGTTAGGGTTAGGGGACGGGGACGGTTTAGGGTCCAGGTGAGGGTACGACAACGCTTTAGGGTGAGCGTACGTGTGAGGGCGTGGGTTAGTGTTAGCGTACGGGTTAGGATTAGGGGACGGGTGAGGTTAAGGCATCGGGGAAGGGTTAGGGTTCGGGTTCGGGCTAGGGTTAGGGTTAGGGGACGGGGACGGTTTAGGGTCCAGGTGAGGGTACGACAATGCTTTAGGGTGAGCGTACTTGTGAGGGCACGGGTTAGTGTTAGCGTACGGGTTAGGATTAGGGGACGGGTGAGGGTAAGGCTACGGGGAAGGGTTAGGGTAAGGGTTCAGGCTAGGGTTAGTGTTAGGTGACGGGGACGATTTAGGGTCCAGGTGAGGGTACGACAACGCTTTACGGTGAGCGTACGTGTGAGGGTGCGGGTTAGTGTTAGCGTACGGGTTAGGATTAGGGGACGGGTGAGGGTAAGGCTTCGGGGAAGGGTTAGGTTTAGGCTTCGGGCTAGGGTTAGGGTTAGGGGACGGGGACGGTTTAGGGTGCAGGTGAGGGTACGACAACGCTTTAGGGTGAGCGTACGTGTGAGGGCGCGGGTTAGTGTTAGCGTACGGGTTAGGATTAGGGGACGGGTGAGGTTAAGGCTTCGGGGAAGGGTTAGGGTTCGGGTTCGGGCTAGGGTTAGGGTTAGGGGACGGGGACGGTTTAGGGTCCAGGTGAGGGTACGACAACGCTTTAGGGTGAGCGTACGTGTGAGGGCGCGGCTTAGTGTTAGCGTACGGGTTAGGATTAGGGGACGGGTGAGGGTAAGGCTTCGGGGAAGGGTTAGGGTTAGGGTTCGGGCTAGGGTTAGGGTTAGGGGATGGCGACGGTTTAGGGTCCAGGTGAGGGTACGACAACGCTTTAGTGTGAGCGTACGTGTTAGGGCGCGGGTTAGTGTTAGCGTACGTGTTAGGATTAGGGGCCGGGTGAGGGTAAGGCTTCAGGGAAGGGTTAGGTTTAGGGCTTGGGCTAGGGTTAGGGATAGGGTACGGGGACGGTTTAGGGTCCGGGTGAGGGTACGACAACGTTTTAGGGTGAGCGTACGTGTGAGGGCACGGGTTAGTGTTAGCGTACGGGTTAGGATTAGGGGACGGGTGAGGGTAAGGCTTCGGGGAAGGGTTAGGGTTAGGGTTCGGGCTAGGGTTAGGGTTAGGGGACGGCGACGGTTTAGGGTCCAGGTGAGGGTACGACAATGCTTTAGTGTGAGCGTACGTGTTAGGGCGCGGGTTAGTGTTAGCGTACGGGTTAGGATTAGGGGCCGGGTGAGGGTAAGGCTTCGGGGAAGGGTTAGGTTTAGGGTTCTGGCTAGGGTTAGGTTTTGGCGACTGGCACGGTTTAGGGTCCAGGTGAGGGTACGACAACGCTTTAGGGTGAGCGTACGTGTGAGGGCGCGGGTTAGTGTTAGCGTACGGGTTAGGAGTAGGGGACGGGTGAGGGTAAGGCATCGGGGAAGGTTTAGGGTTCGGGTTCGGGCTAGGGTTAGGGTTAGGGGACGGGGACTGTTTAGGGTCCAGGTGAGGGTACGACAACGCTTTAGGTTGAGCGTACGTGTGAGGGCGCGGGTTATTGTTAGCGTACGGGTTAGGAGTAGGGGACGGGTGAGGGTAAGGCTTCGGGCAAGGGTTAGGTTTAGGGTTCGGGCTACGGTTAGGGTTAGGGGACGGGGACGGTTTAGGGTCCAGGTGAGGGTACGACAACGCTTTAGGGTGAGCGTACTTGTGAGGGCACGGGTTAGTGTTAGCGTACGGGTTAGGATTAGGGGACGGGTGAGGGTAAGGCTACTGGGAAGGGTTAGGGTAAGGGTTCGGGCTAGGGTTAGGGTTAGGTGACGGGGACGATTTAGGGTCCAGGTGAGGGTACGACAACGCTTTAGGGTGAGCGTACGTGTGAGGGTGCTGGTTAGTGTTAGCGTACGGGTTAGGATTAGGGGACGGGTGAGGGTAAGGCTTCGGGGAAGGGTTAGGTTTAGGTTTCGGGCTAGGGTTAGGGTTAGGGGACGGGGACGGTTTAGGGTGCAGGTGAGGGTACGACAACGCTTTAGGGTGAGCGTACGTGTGAGGGCGCGGGTTAGTGTTAGCGTACGGGTTAGGATTAGGGGACGGGTGAGGGTAAGGCTTCGGGGAAGGGTTAGGGTTCGGGTTCGGGCTAGGGTTAGGGTTAGGGGACGGGGACGGTTTAGGGTCCAGGTGAGGGTACGACAACGATTTAGGGTGAGCGTACGTGTGAGGGCGCGGGTTAGTGTTAGCGTACGGGTTAGGATTAGGGGACGGGTGAGGGTAAGGCTTCCGGGAAGGGTTAGGGTTAGGGTTCGGGCTAAGGTTAGGGTTAGGTGACGGGGACGGTTTAGGGTCCAGGTGAGGGTACGACAGGGCTTTAAGTTGAGCGTACGTTTCAGGGCGCAGGTTAGTGTTAGCGTACGGGTTAGGATTAGGGGACGGGTGAGGGTAAGGCTTAGGGGAAGTGTTAGGTTTAAGGTTCGGGCTAGGGTTAGGGTTAGGGGAGGGGGACGGTTTAGGGTCCAGGTGAGGGTACGACAACGCTTTAGGGTGAGCATACGTGTGAGGGCACGGGTTAGTGTTAGCGTACGGGTTAGGATTAGTGGACGGGTGAGTTTAAGGCTTCTGGGAAGGGTTAGGGTTAGGGTTCGGGCCAGGGTTAGGGTTAGGGGACGGGGACGGTTTAGGGTCCAGCTGAGGGTACGACAACGATTTAGGGTGAGCGTACGTGTGAGGGCTCGGGTTAGTTTTAGCGTACGGGTTAGGATTAGGGGACGGGTGAGGGTAAGGCTTCCGGGAAGGTTTAGGGTTAGGGTTCGGTTTAAGGTTAGGGTTAGGGGACGGGGATGGTTTAGGGTCCAGGTGAGGGTACGACAACGCTTTAGGTTGAGCGTACGTGTGAGGGCGCGGGTTAGTGTTAGCGTACGGGTTAGGAATAGGGGACGGGTGAGGGTAAGGCTTCGGGCAAGGTTTAGAGTTTGGGTTCGGGCTAGGGTTAGGGTTAGGGCACGGGGACGGTTTAGGGTCCAGGTGAGGGTACGACAACGCTTTAGGGTGAGCGTACGTGTGAGGGCGCGGGTTAGTGTTAGCGTACGGGTTAGGATTAGGGGACGGGTGAGGGTAAGGCTTCCGGGAAGGGTTAGGGTTAGGGTTCGTGCTAGGGTTTGGGTTAGGGGACGGGGACGGTTTAGGGTCCAGGTGAGGGTACGACAACGCTTTAGGGTGAGCGTACGTGTGAGGGCGCGGGTTAGTGTTAGCGTACGGTTTAGGTTTAGGGGACGGGTGAGGGTAAGGCTTCGGGGAAGGGTTAGGGTTAGGGTTCGGGCTAAGGTTAGGGTTAGGTGACGGGGACGGTTTAGGGTCCAGGAGAGGGTACGACAGGGCTTTAGGTTGAGCGTACGTGTGAGGGCGCGGGTTAGTGTTAGCGTACGGGTTAGGATTAGGGGACGGGTGAGGGTAAGGCTTAGGGGAAGGGTTAGGTTTAAGGTTCGGGCTAGGGTTAGGGTTAGGGGAGGGGGACGGTTTAGGGTCCAGGTGAGGGTACGACAACGCTTTAGGTTGAGCATACGTGTGAGGGCACGGGGTAGTGTTAGCGTACGGGTTAGGATTAGGGGACGGGTGAATTTAAGGCTTCGGGGAAGGGTTAGGGTAAGGGTTCGGGCTAGGGTTAGGGTTAGGGGACGGGGACAGTTTAGGGTCCAGGTGAGTGAACGACAACGCTTTAGGGTGAGCGTACGTGTGAGGGCTCGGGTTAGTTTTAGCGTACTGGTTAGGATTAGGGGACGGGTGAGGGTAAGGCTTCTGGGAAGTGTTAGGATTAGGGTTCGGGCTAGGGTTAGGGTTAGGGGACGGGGACGGTTTAGGGTCCAGGTGAGGGTACGACAACGCTTTAGGGTGAGCGTACGTGTGAGGGCGTGGGTTAGTGTTAGCGTACGGGTTAGGATTATGGGACGGGTGAGGGTAAGGCTTCGGGGAAGGTTTAGGGTTAGGGTTCGGGCTAGGGTTATGGTTAGGGGACGGGGACGGTTTACGGTCCAGGTGAGGGTACGACAACGCTTTAGGTTGAGCGTACGTGTGAGGGCGCTGGTTAGTGTTAGCGTACGGGTTAGGAATAGGGGACGGGTGAGGGTAAGGCTTCGGGCAAGGGTTAGAGTTTGGGTTCGGGCTAGGGTTAGGGTTAGGGCACGGGGACGGTTTAGGGTCCAGTTGAGTGTACGATAACGCTTTCGGGTGAGCGTACGTGTGAGGGCGCGGGTTAGTGTTAGCGTACGGGTTAGGATTAGGGGACGGGTGAGGTTAAGGCATCGGGGAAGGGTTAGGGTTCGGGTTCAGGCTAGGGTTAGGGTTAGGGGACGGGGACGGTTTAGGGTCCAGGTGAGGGTACGACAACGCTTTAGGTTGAGCGTACGTGTGAGGGCGCGGGTTAGTGTTAGCGTACGGGTTAGGAGTAGGGGACGGGTGAGGGTAAGGCTTCGGGCAAGGGTTAGGGTTAGGGTTCGGGCTAGGGTTAGGGTTAGGGGACGGGGACGTTTTAGGGTCCAGGTGAGGGTACGACAACGCTTTAGGGTGAGCGTACGTGTGAGGGCACGGGTTAGTGTTAGCGTACGGTTTAGGATTAGGGGACGGGTGAGGGTAAGGCTTCGGGGAAGGGTTAGGGTTAGGGTTCGGGTTAAGGTTAGGGTTAGGGGACGGGGATGGTTTAGGGTCCAGGTGAGGGTACGACAACGCTTTAGGTTGAGCATACGTTTGAGGGCGTGGGTTAGTGTTAGCGTACGGGTTAGGATTAGGGGACGTGTGAGGGTAAGGCTTCGGGGAAGGGTTAGGGTTTGGGTTCAGGCGAGGGTTAGTTTTAGGGGTCGGGGATGGTTTAGGGTACAGGTGAGGGTACGACAACGCTTTAGGGTGAGCGTACGTGTGAGGGCACGGGTTAGTGTTAGCGTACGGGTTAGGATTAGGGGACGGGTGAGGGTAAGGCTTCGGGGAAGTGTTAGGGTTAGGGTTCGGGGTAGGGTTAGGGTTACGGGATGGGGACGGTTTACGGTCCAGGAGAGGGCACGACAACGCTTTATGGTGAGCGTACGTGTGAGGGCGCGGGTTAGTGTTAGCGTTCGGGTTAGGATTAGGGGACGGGTGAGGGTAAGGCTTCGGGGAAGGGTTAGGATTAGGGTTCGGGCTAGGGTTAGGGTTTGGGGACAGGCACGGTTTAGGGTCCAGGTGAGGGTACGACAACACTTTAGGGTGAGCGTTCGTGTGAGGGCACAGGTTAGTGTTAGCGTACGGGTTAGGATTAGGTGACGGGTGAGGGTAAGGCTTCGGGGAAGGTTTCGGGTTAGGGTTCGGGCTACGGTTAGGATTAGGGGACGGGGATGCTATAGGGTCGAGGTGAGGGTACGACAACGCTTTAGGGTGAGCCTACGTGTGAGGGCACAGGTTAGTGTTAGCGTACGGGTTAGGATTAGGTGACGGGTGAGGGTAAGGCTTCGGGGAAGGGTTAGTGTTAGGGATCATGCTAGGGTTAGGGTTAGGGGACGGGGACTTTTTAGAGTCCAGGTGAGGGTACGACAATGCTTTAGGGTGAGGGTACGTGTGAGGGCACGGGTTAGTGTTAGCGTACGGGTTAGGATTAGGGGACGGGTTAGGGTAAGGCTTCTGGGAAGTGTTAGGGTTAGGGTTCGGGCTAGGGTTAGGGTTAGGGGACGGGGACGGTTTAGGGTCCAGGTGAGTGTACGACAACGCTTTAGGGTGAGTGTACGTGTGTGGGCGCGGGTTAGTGTTAGCGTACGGGTTAGGATTAGGGGACGGGTGATGGTAAGGCTTCGGGGAAGGGTTAGGGTTAGGGTTCGGGCTCGGGTTAGGGTTTGGGGATAGGCACGGTTTAGGGTCCAGGTTAGGGTACGACAACGCTTTAGGGTGAGCATACGTGTGAGGGCACGGGTTAGTGTTAGCGTACGGGTTAGGATTAGGGGACGGGTGATGGTAAGGCTTCGGGGAAGGGTTAGGGTTAGGGTTCGGGCTCGGGTTAGGATTAGGGGACGGGGACGGTTTAGGGTCGAGGTGAGTGTACTACAACGCTTTAGGGTGAGCGTACGTGTGAGGGCGTGGGTTAGTGTTAGCGTACGGGTTAGGATTAGGGGACGGGTGAGGGTAAGGCTTCGGGGAAGGTTTAGGGTTAGGGTTCTGGATAGGGTTAGGGTTAGGGGACGAGGAAGGTTTAGGGTCCAGGTGAGGGTACGACAACGCTTTAGGTTGAGCGTACGTGTGAGGGCGCGGGTTAGTGTTAGCGTACGGTTTAGGATTAGGGGACGGGTGAGGGTAAGGCTTTGGGGAAGGGTTAGGGTTTGGGTTCGGGCTAAGTTTAGGGTTAGGGGACGGGGATGGTTTAGGGTCCAGGTGAGGGTACGACAACGCTTTAGGTTGAGCATACGTTTGAGGGCGCGGGTTAGTGTTAGCGTACGGGTTAGGATTAGGGGACGGGTGAGGGTAAGGCTTCGGGGAAGGGTTAGGTTTAAGGTTGTGGCTAGGGTTAGGGTTAGGGGACGGGGACGGTTTAGGGTCCAGGTGAGGGTACGACAACGCTTTAGGGTGAGCGTACTTGTGAGGGCACGGGTTAGTGTTAGCGTACGGGTTAGGATTAGGGGACGGGTTAGGGTAAGGCTACGGGGAAGTGTTAGGGTAAGGGTTCAGGCTAGGGTTAGTGTTAGGTGACGGGGACGATTTAGGGTCCAGGTGAGGGTACGACAACGCTTTAGGGTGAGCGTACGTGTGAGGGTGCGGTTTAGTGTTAGCGTACGGGTTAGGATTAGGGGACGGGTGAGGGTAAGGCTTCGGGGAAGGGTTAGGTTTAGGCTTCGGGCTAGGGTTAGGGTTAGGGGACGGGGACGGTTTAGGGTGCAGGTGAGGGTACGACAACGCTTTAGGGTGAGCGTACGTGTGAGGGCGCGGGTTAGTGTTAGCGTACGGGTTAGGATTAGGGGACGGGTGAGGTTAAGGCTTCGGGGAAGGGTTAGGGTTCGGGTTCGGGCTAGGGTTAGGGTTAGGGGACGGGGACGGTTTAGGGTCCAGGTGAGGGTACGACAACGCTTTAGGGTGAGCGTACGTGTGAGGGCGCGGGTTAGTGTTAGCGTACGGGTTAGGATTAGGGGACGTGTGAGGGTAAGGCTTCGGGGAAGGGTTAGGGTTAGGGTTCGGGCTAGGTTTAGGGTTAGGGGATGGCGACGGTTTAGGGTCCAGGTGAGGGTACGACAACGCTTTAGTGTGAGCGTACGTGTTAGGGCGCGGGTTAGTGTTAGCGTACGTGTTAGGATTAGGGGCCGGGTGAGGGTAAGGCTTCAGGGAAGGGTTAGGTTTAGGGTTTGGGCTAGGGTTAGGGTTAGGGTACGGGGACGGTTTAGGTTCCGGGTGAGGGTACGACAACGTTTTAGGGTGAGCGTACGTGTGAGGGCACGGGTTAGTGTTAGCGTACGGGTTAGGATTAGGGGACGGGTGAGGGTAAGGCTTCGGGAAGGGTTAGGGTTAGGGTTCGGGCTAGGGTTAGGGTTAGGGGACGGCGACGGTTTAGGGTCCAGGTGAGGGTACGACAATGCTTTAGTGTGAGCGTACGTGTTAGGGCGCGGGTTAGTGTTAGCGTACGGGTTAGGATTAGGGGCCGGGTGAGGGTAAGGCTTCGGGGAAGGGTTAGGTTTAGGGTTCTGGCTAGGGTTAGGTTTTGGCGACTGGCACGGTTTAGGGTCCAGGTGAGGGTACGACAACGCTTTAGGGTGAGCGTACGTGTGAGGGCACGGGTTAGTGTTAGCGTACGGGTTAGGATTAGGGGACGGGTGAGGGTAAGGCTTCGGGGAAGTGTTAGGGTTAGGGTTCGGGGTAGGGTTAGGGTTACGGGATGGGGACGGTTTACGGTCCAGGAGAGGGCACGACAACGCTTTATGGTGAGCGTACGTGTGAGGGCGCGGGTTAGTGTTAGCGTTCGGGTTAGGATTAGGGGACGGGTGAGGGTAAGGCTTCGGGGAAGGGTTAGGATTAGGGTTCGGGCTAGGGTTAGGGTTTGGGGACAGGCACGGTTTAGGGTCCAGGTGAGGGTACGACAACACTTTAGGGTGAGCGTTCGTGTGAGGGCACAGGTTAGTGTTAGCGTACGGGTTAGGATTAGGTGACGGGTGAGGGTAAGGCTTCGGGGAAGGTTTCGGGTTAGGGTTCGGGCTACGGTTAGGATTAGGGGACGGGGATGCTATAGGGTCGAGGTGAGGGTACGACAACGCTTTAGGGTGAGCCTACGTGTGAGGGCACAGGTTAGTGTTAGCGTACGGGTTAGGATTATGTGATGGGTGAGGGTAAGGCTTCGGGGAAGGGTTAGTGTTAGGGATCATGCTAGGGTTAGGGTTAGGGGACGGGGACTTTTTAGAGTCCAGGTGAGGGTACGACAATGCTTTAGGGTGAGGGTACGTGTGAGGGCACGGGTTAGTGTTAGCGTACGGGTTAGGATTAGGGGACGGGTTAGGGTAAGGCTTCTGGGAAGTGTTAGGGTTAGCGTTCGGGCTAGGGTTAGGGTTAGGGGACGGGGACGGTTTAGGGTCCAGGTGAGTGTACGACAACGCTTTAGGGTGAGTGTACGTGTGAGGGCGCGGGTTAGTGTTAGCGTACGGGTTAGGATTAGGGGACGGGTGATGGTAAGGCTTCGGGGAAGGGTTAGGGTTAGGGTTCGGGCTCGGGTTAGGGTTTGGGGATAGGCACGGTTTAGGGTCCAGGTTAGGGTACGACAACGCTTTAGGGTTAGCATACGTGTGAGGGCACGGGTTAGTGTTAGCGTACGGGTTAGGATTAGGGGACGGGTGATGGTAAGGCTTCGGGGAAGGGTTAGGGTTAGGGTTCGGGCTCGGGTTAGGATTAGGGGACGGGGACGGTTTAGGGTCCAGGTGAGTGTACTACAACGCTTTAGGGTGAGCGTACGTGTGAGGGCGTGGGTTAGTGTTAGCGTACGAGTTAGGATTAGGGGACGGGTGAGGGTAAGGCTTCGGGGAAGGGTTAGGGTTCGGGTTCGGGCTAGGGTTAGGGTTAGGGGACGGGGACCGTTTAGGGTCCAGGTGAGGGTACGACAACGATTTAGGGTGAGCGTACGTGTGAGGGCGCGGGTTAGTGTTAGCGTACGGGTTAGGATTAGGGGACGGGTGAGGGTAAGGCTTCCGGGAAGGGTTAGGGTTAGGGTTCGGGCTAAGGTTAGGGTTAGGTGACGGGGACGGTTTAGGGTCCAGGTGAGGGTACGACAGGGCTTTAGGTTGAGCGTACGTTTGAGGGCGCAGGTTAGTGTTAGCGTACGGGTTAGGATTAGGGGACGGGTGAGGGTAAGGCTTAGGGGAAGTGTTAGGTTTAAGGTTCGGGCTAGGGTTAGGGTTAGGGGAGGGGGACGGTTTAGGGTCCAGGTGAGGGTACGACAACGCTTTAGGGTGAGCATACGTGTGAGGGCACGGGTTAGTGTTAGCGTACGGGTTAGGATTAGTGGACGGGTGAGTTTAAGGCTTCTGGGAAGGGTTAGGGTTAGGGTTCGGGCCAGGGTTAGGGTTAGGGGACGGGGACGGTTTAGGGTCCAGCTGAGGGTACGACAACGATTTAGGGTGAGCGTACGTGTGAGGGCTCGGGTTAGTTTTAGCGTACGGGTTAGGATTAGGGGACGGGTGAGGGTAAGGCTTCGGGGAAGGTTTAGGGTTAGGGTTCGGTTTAAGGTTAGGGTTAGGGGACGGGGATGGTTTAGGGTCCAGGTGAGGGTACGACAACGCTTTAGATTGAGCGTACGTTTGAGGACGCGGGTTAGTGTTAACGTACGGATTAGGATTAGGGGACGGGTGAGGGTAAGGCTTCGGGGAAGTGTTAGGTTTAAGGTTCGGGCTGGGGTTAAGGTTAGGGGACGGGGAAAGTTTAGGGTCCAGGTGAGGGTACGACAACGATTTTGGGTGAGCGTACTTGTGAGGGCACGGGTTAGTGTTAGCGTACGGGTTAGGATTAGGGGACGGGTGAGGGTAAGGCTTCGGGGAAGGGTTAGGGTTAGGGTTCGGGCTAAGGTTAGGGTTAGGGGACGGGGACGGTTTAGGGTCCAGGTGAGGGTACGACAACGCTTTAGTGTGAGCGTACGTGTTAGGGCGCGGGTTAGTGTTAGCGTACGTGTTAGGATTAGGGGCCGGGTGAGGGTAAGGCTTCAGGGAAGGGTTAGGTTTAGGGTTTGGGCTAGGGTTAGGGTTAGGGTACGGGGACGGTTTAGGTTCCGGGTGAGGGTACGACAACGTTTTAGGGTGAGCGTACGTGTGAGGGCACGGGTTAGTGTTAGCGTACGGGTTAGGATTAGGGGACGGGTGAGGGTAAGGCTTCGGGAAGGGTTAGGGTTAGGGTTCGGGCTAGGGTTAGGGTTAGGGGACGGCGACGGTTTAGGGTCCAGGTGAGGGTACGACAATGCTTTAGTGTGAGCGTACGTGTTAGGGCGCGGGTTAGTGTTAGCGTACGGGTTAGGATTAGGGGCCGGGTGAGGGTAAGGCTTCGGGGAAGGGTTAGGTTTAGGGTTCTGGCTAGGGTTAGGTTTTGGCGACTGGCACGGTTTAGGGTCCAGGTGAGGGTACGACAACGCTTTAGGGTGAGCGTACGTGTGAGGGCACGGGTTAGTGTTAGCGTACGGGTTAGGATTAGGGGACGGGTGAGGGTAAGGCTTCGGGGAAGTGTTAGGGTTAGGGTTCGGGGTAGGGTTAGGGTTACGGGATGGGGACGGTTTACGGTCCAGGAGAGGGCACGACAACGCTTTATGGTGAGCGTACGTGTGAGGGCGCGGGTTAGTGTTAGCGTTCGGGTTAGGATTAGGGGACGGGTGAGGGTAAGGCTTCGGGGAAGGGTTAGGATTAGGGTTCGGGCTAGGGTTAGGGTTTGGGGACAGGCACGGTTTAGGGTCCAGGTGAGGGTACGACAACACTTTAGGGTGAGCGTTCGTGTGAGGGCACAGGTTAGTGTTAGCGTACGGGTTAGGATTAGGTGACGGGTGAGGGTAAGGCTTCGGGGAAGGTTTCGGGTTAGGGTTCGGGCTACGGTTAGGATTAGGGGACGGGGATGCTATAGGGTCGAGGTGAGGGTACGACAACGCTTTAGGGTGAGCCTACGTGTGAGGGCACAGGTTAGTGTTAGCGTACGGGTTAGGATTAGGTGATGGGTGAGGGTAAGGCTTCGGGGAAGGGTTAGTGTTAGGGATCATGCTAGGGTTAGGGTTAGGGGACGGGGACTTTTTAGAGTCCAGGTGAGGGTACGACAATGCTTTAGGGTGAGGGTACGTGTGAGGGCACGGGTTAGTGTTAGCGTACGGGTTAGGATTAGGGGACGGGTTAGGGTAAGGCTTCTGGGAAGTGTTAGGGTTAGGGTTCGGGCTAGGGTTAGGGTTAGGGGACGGGGACGGTTTAGGGTCCAGGTGAGTGTACGACAACGCTTTAGGGTGAGTGTACGTGTGAGGGCGCGGGTTAGTGTTAGCGTACGGGTTAGGATTAGGGGACGGGTGATGGTAAGGCTTCGGGGAAGGGTTAGGGTTAGGGTTCGGGCTCGGGTTAGGGTTTGGGGATAGGCACGGTTTAGGGTCCAGGTTAGGGTACGACAACGCTTTAGGGTGAGCATACGTGTGAGGGCACGGGTTAGTGTTAGCGTACGGGTTAGGATTAGGGGACGGGTGATGGTAAGGCTTCGGGGAAGGGTTAGGGTTAGGGTTCGGGCTCGGGTTAGGATTAGGGGACGGGGACGGTTTAGGGTCCAGGTGAGTGTACTACAACGCTTTAGGGTGAGCGTACGTGTGAGGGCGTGGGTTAGTGTTAGCGTACGGGTTAGGATTAGGGGACGGGTGAGGGTAAGGCTTCGGGGAAGGGTTAGGGTTCGGGTTCGGGCTAGGGTTAGGGTTAGGGGACGGGGACCGTTTAGGGTCCAGGTGAGGGTACGACAACGATTTAGGGTGAGCGTACGTGTGAGGGCGCGGGTTAGTGTTAGCGTACGGGTTAGGATTAGGGGACGGGTGAGGGTAAGGCTTCCGGGAAGGGTTAGGGTTAGGGTTCGGGCTAAGGTTAGGGTTAGGTGACGGGGACGGTTTAGGGTCCAGGTGAGGGTACGACAGGGCTTTAGGTTGAGCGTACGTTTGAGGGCGCAGGTTAGTGTTAGCGTACGGGTTAGGATTAGGGGACGGGTGAGGGTAAGGCTTAGGGGAAGTGTTAGGTTTAAGGTTCGGGCTAGGGTTAGGGTTAGGGGAGGGGGACGGTTTAGGGTCCAGGTGAGGGTACGACAACGCTTTAGGGTGAGCATACGTGTGAGGGCACGGGTTAGTGTTAGCGTACGGGTTAGGATTAGTGGACGGGTGAGTTTAAGGCTTCTGGGAAGGGTTAGGGTTAGGGTTCGGGCCAGGGTTAGGGTTAGGGGACGGGGACGGTTTAGGGTCCAGCTGAGGGTACGACAACGATTTAGGGTGAGCGTACGTGTGAGGGCTCGGGTTAGTTTTAGCGTACGGGTTAGGATTAGGGGACGGGTGAGGTTAAGGCTTCGGGGAAGGTTTAGGGTTAGGGTTCGGTTTAAGGTTAGGGTTAGGGGACGGGGATGGTTTAGGGTCCAGGTGAGGGTACGACAACGCTTTAGATTGAGCGTACGTTTGAGGACGCGGGTTAGTGTTAACGTACGGATTAGGATTAGGGGACGGGTGAGGGTAAGGCTTCGGGGAAGTGTTAGGTTTAAGGTTCGGGCTGGGGTTAAGGTTAGGGGACGGGGAAAGTTTAGGGTCCAGGTGAGGGTACGACAACGATTTTGGGTGAGCGTACTTGTGAGGGCACGGGTTAGTGTTAGCGTACGGGTTAGGATTAGGGGACGGGTGAGGGTAAGGCTTCGGGGAAGGGTTAGGGTTAGGGTTCGGGCTAAGGTTAGGGTTAGGGGACGGGGACGGTTTAGGGTCCAGGTGAGGGTACGACAACGCTTTAGGGTGAGCGTACGTGTGAGGGCGTGGGTTAGTGTTAGCGTACGGGTTAGGATTAGGGGACGGGTGAGGTTAAGGCATCGGGGAAGGGTTAGGGTTCGGGTTCGGGCTAGGGTTAGGGTTAGGGGACGGGGACGGTTTAGGGTCCAGGTGAGGGTACGACAATGCTTTAGGGTGAGCGTACTTGTGAGGGCACGGGTTAGTGTTAGCGTACGGGTTAGGATTAGGGGACGGGTGAGGGTAAGGCTACGGGGAAGGGTTAGGGTAAGGGTTCAGGCTAGGGTTAGTGTTAGGTGACGGGGACGATTTAGGGTCCAGGTGAGGGTACGACAACGCTTTACGGTGAGCGTACGTGTGAGGGTGCGGGTTAGTGTTAGCGTACGGGTTAGGATTAGGGGACGGGTGAGGGTAAGGCTTCGGGGAAGGGTTAGGTTTAGGCTTCGGGCTAGGGTTAGGGTTAGGGGACGGGGACGGTTTAGGGTGCAGGTGAGGGTACGACAACGCTTTAGGGTGAGCGTACGTGTGAGGGCGCGGGTTAGTGTTAGCGTACGGGTTAGGATTAGGGGACGGGTGAGGTTAAGGCTTCGGGGAAGGGTTAGGGTTCGGGTTCGGGCTAGGGTTAGGGTTAGGGGACGGGGACGGTTTAGGGTCCAGGTGAGGGTACGACAACGCTTTAGGGTGAGCGTACGTGTGAGGGCGCGGCTTAGTGTTAGCGTACGGGTTAGGATTAGGGGACGGGTGAGGGTAAGGCTTCGGGGAAGGGTTAGGGTTAGGGTTCGGGCTAGGGTTAGGGTTAGGGGATGGCGACGGTTTAGGGTCCAGGTGAGGGTACGACAACGCTTTAGTGTGAGCGTACGTGTTAGGGCGCGGGTTAGTGTTAGCGTACGTGTTAGGATTAGGGGCCGGGTGAGGGTAAGGCTTCAGGGAAGGGTTAGGTTTAGGGCTTGGGCTAGGGTTAGGGATAGGGTACGGGGACGGTTTAGGGTCCGGGTGAGGGTACGACAACGTTTTAGGGTGAGCGTACGTGTGAGGGCACGGGTTAGTGTTAGCGTACGGGTTAGGATTAGGGGACGGGTGAGGGTAAGGCTTCGGGGAAGGGTTAGGGTTAGGGTTCGGGCTAGGGTTAGGGTTAGGGGACGGCGACGGTTTAGGGTCCAGGTGAGGGTACGACAATGCTTTAGTGTGAGCGTACGTGTTAGGGCGCGGGTTAGTGTTAGCGTACGGGTTAGGATTAGGGGCCGGGTGAGGGTAAGGCTTCGGGGAAGGGTTAGGTTTAGGGTTCTGGCTAGGGTTAGGTTTTGGCGACTGGCACGGTTTAGGGTCCAGGTGAGGGTACGACAACGCTTTAGGGTGAGCGTACGTGTGAGGGCACGGGTTAGTGTTAGCGTACGGGTTAGGATTAGGGGACGGGTGAGGGTAAGGCTTCGGGGAAGTGTTAGGGTTAGGGTTCGGGGTAGGGTTAGGGTTACGGGATGGGGACGGTTTACGGTCCAGGAGAGGGCACGACAACGCTTTATGGTGAGCGTACGTGTGAGGGCGCGGGTTAGTGTTAGCGTTCGGGTTAGGATTAGGGGACGGGTGAGGGTAAGGCTTCGGGGAAGGGTTAGGATTAGGGTTCGGGCTAGGGTTAGGGTTTGGGGACAGGCACGGTTTAGGGTCCAGGTGAGGGTACGACAACACTTTAGGGTGAGCGTTCGTGTGAGGGCACAGGTTAGTGTTAGCGTACGGGTTAGGATTAGGTGACGGGTGAGGGTAAGGCTTCGGGGAAGGTTTCGGGTTAGGGTTCGGGCTACGGTTAGGATTAGGGGACGGGGATGCTATAGGGTCGAGGTGAGGGTACGACAACGCTTTAGGGTGAGCCTACGTGTGAGGGCACAGGTTAGTGTTAGCGTACGGGTTAGGATTAGGTGATGGGTGAGGGTAAGGCTTCGGGGAAGGGTTAGTGTTAGGGATCATGCTAGGGTTAGGGTTAGGGGACGGGGACTTTTTAGAGTCCAGGTGAGGGTACGACAATGCTTTAGGGTGAGGGTACGTGTGAGGGCACGGGTTAGTGTTAGCGTACGGGTTAGGATTAGGGGACGGGTTAGGGTAAGGCTTCTGGGAAGTGTTAGGGTTAGGGTTCGGGCTAGGGTTAGGGTTAGGGGACGGGGACGGTTTAGGGTCCAGGTGAGTGTACGACAACGCTTTAGGGTGAGTGTACGTGTGAGGGCGCGGGTTAGTGTTAGCGTACGGGTTAGGATTAGGGGACGGGTGATGGTAAGGCTTCGGGGAAGGGTTAGGGTTAGGGTTCGGGCTCGGGTTAGGGTTTGGGGATAGGCACGGTTTAGGGTCCAGGTTAGGGTACGACAACGCTTTAGGGTGAGCATACGTGTGAGGGCACGGGTTAGTGTTAGCGTACGGGTTAGGATTAGGGGACGGGTGATGGTAAGGCTTCGGGGAAGGGTTAGGGTTAGGGTTCGGGCTCGGGTTAGGATTAGGGGACGGGGACGGTTTAGGGTCCAGGTGAGTGTACTACAACGCTTTAGGGTGAGCGTACGTGTGAGGGCGTGGGTTAGTGTTAGCGTACGGGTTAGGATTAGGGGACGGGTGAGGGTAAGGCTTCGGGGAAGGGTTAGGGTTCGGGTTCGGGCTAGGGTTAGGGTTAGGGGACGGGGACCGTTTAGGGTCCAGGTGAGGGTACGACAACGATTTAGGGTGAGCGTACGTGTGAGGGCGCGGGTTAGTGTTAGCGTACGGGTTAGGATTAGGGGACGGGTGAGGGTAAGGCTTCCGGGAAGGGTTAGGGTTAGGGTTCGGGCTAAGGTTAGGGTTAGGTGACGGGGACGGTTTAGGGTCCAGGTGAGGGTACGACAGGGCTTTAGGTTGAGCGTACGTTTGAGGGCGCAGGTTAGTGTTAGCGTACGGGTTAGGATTAGGGGACGGGTGAGGGTAAGGCTTAGGGGAAGTGTTAGGTTTAAGGTTCGGGCTAGGGTTAGGGTTAGGGGAGGGGGACGGTTTAGGGTCCAGGTGAGGGTACGACAACGCTTTAGGGTGAGCATACGTGTGAGGGCACGGGTTAGTGTTAGCGTACGGGTTAGGATTAGTGGACGGGTGAGTTTAAGGCTTCTGGGAAGGGTTAGGGTTAGGGTTCGGGCCAGGGTTAGGGTTAGGGGACGGGGACGGTTTAGGGTCCAGCTGAGGGTACGACAACGATTTAGGGTGAGCGTACGTGTGAGGGCTCGGGTTAGTTTTAGCGTACGGGTTAGGATTAGGGGACGGGTGAGGTTAAGGCTTCGGGGAAGGTTTAGGGTTAGGGTTCGGTTTAAGGTTAGGGTTAGGGGACGGGGATGGTTTAGGGTCCAGGTGAGGGTACGACAACGCTTTAGATTGAGCGTACGTTTGAGGACGCGGGTTAGTGTTAACGTACGGATTAGGATTAGGGGACGGGTGAGGGTAAGGCTTCGGGGAAGTGTTAGGTTTAAGGTTCGGGCTGGGGTTAAGGTTAGGGGACGGGGAAAGTTTAGGGTCCAGGTGAGGGTACGACAACGATTTTGGGTGAGCGTACTTGTGAGGGCACGGGTTAGTGTTAGCGTACGGGTTAGGATTAGGGGACGGGTGAGGGTAAGGCTTCGGGGAAGGGTTAGGGTTAGGGTTCGGGCTAAGGTTAGGGTTAGGGGACGGGGACGGTTTAGGGTCCAGGTGAGGGTACGACAACGCTTTAGGGTGAGCGTACGTGTGAGGGCGTGGGTTAGTGTTAGCGTACGGGTTAGGATTAGGGGACGGGTGAGGTTAAGGCATCGGGGAAGGGTTAGGGTTCGGGTTCGGGCTAGGGTTAGGGTTAGGGGACGGGGACGGTTTAGGGTCCAGGTGAGGGTACGACAATGCTTTAGGGTGAGCGTACTTGTGAGGGCACGGGTTAGTGTTAGCGTACGGGTTAGGATTAGGGGACGGGTGAGGGTAAGGCTACGGGGAAGGGTTAGGGTAAGGGTTCAGGCTAGGGTTAGTGTTAGGTGACGGGGACGATTTAGGGTCCAGGTGAGGGTACGACAACGCTTTACGGTGAGCGTACGTGTGAGGGTGCGGGTTAGTGTTAGCGTACGGGTTAGGATTAGGGGACGGGTGAGGGTAAGGCTTCGGGGAAGGGTTAGGTTTAGGCTTCGGGCTAGGGTTAGGGTTAGGGGACGGGGACGGTTTAGGGTGCAGGTGAGGGTACGACAACGCTTTAGGGTGAGCGTACGTGTGAGGGCGCGGGTTAGTGTTAGCGTACGGGTTAGGATTAGGGGACGGGTGAGGTTAAGGCTTCGGGGAAGGGTTAGGGTTCGGGTTCGGGCTAGGGTTAGGGTTAGGGGACGGGGACGGTTTAGGGTCCAGGTGAGGGTACGACAACGCTTTAGGGTGAGCGTACGTGTGAGGGCGCGGCTTAGTGTTAGCGTACGGGTTAGGATTAGGGGACGGGTGAGGGTAAGGCTTCGGGGAAGGGTTAGGGTTAGGGTTCGGGCTAGGGTTAGGGTTAGGGGATGGCGACGGTTTAGGGTCCAGGTGAGGGTACGACAACGCTTTAGTGTGAGCGTACGTGTTAGGGCGCGGGTTAGTGTTAGCGTACGTGTTAGGATTAGGGGCCGGGTGAGGGTAAGGCTTCAGGGAAGGGTTAGGTTTAGGGCTTGGGCTAGGGTTAGGGATAGGGTACGGGGACGGTTTAGGGTCCGGGTGAGGGTACGACAACGTTTTAGGGTGAGCGTACGTGTGAGGGCACGGGTTAGTGTTAGCGTACGGGTTAGGATTAGGGGACGGGTGAGGGTAAGGCTTCGGGGAAGGGTTAGGGTTAGGGTTCGGGCTAGGGTTAGGGTTAGGGGACGGCGACGGTTTAGGGTCCAGGTGAGGGTACGACAATGCTTTAGTGTGAGCGTACGTGTTAGGGCGCGGGTTAGTGTTAGCGTACGGGTTAGGATTAGGGGCCGGGTGAGGGTAAGGCTTCGGGGAAGGGTTAGGTTTAGGGTTCTGGCTAGGGTTAGGTTTTGGCGACTGGCACGGTTTAGGGTCCAGGTGAGGGTACGACAACGCTTTAGGGTGAGCGTACGTGTGAGGGCGCGGGTTAGTGTTAGCGTACGGGTTAGGAGTAGGGGACGGGTGAGGGTAAGGCATCGGGGAAGGTTTAGGGTTCGGGTTCGGGCTAGGGTTAGGGTTAGGGGACGGGGACTGTTTAGGGTCCAGGTGAGGGTACGACAACGCTTTAGGTTGAGCGTACGTGTGAGGGCGCGGGTTATTGTTAGCGTACGGGTTAGGAGTAGGGGACGGGTGAGGGTAAGGCTTCGGGCAAGGGTTAGGTTTAGGGTTCGGGCTACGGTTAGGGTTAGGGGACGGGGACGGTTTAGGGTCCAGGTGAGGGTACGACAACGCTTTAGGGTGAGCGTACTTGTGAGGGCACGGGTTAGTGTTAGCGTACGGGTTAGGATTAGGGGACGGGTGAGGGTAAGGCTACTGGGAAGGGTTAGGGTAAGTGTTCGGGCTAGGGTTAGGGTTAGGTGACGGGGACGATTTAGGGTCCAGGTGAGGGTACGACAACGCTTTAGGGTGAGCGTACGTGTGAGGGTGCTGGTTAGTGTTAGCGTACGGGTTAGGATTAGGGGACGGGTGAGGGTAAGTCTTCGGGGAAGGGTTAGGTTTAGGTTTCGGGCTAGGGTTAGGGTTAGGGGACGGGGACGGTTTAGGGTGCAGGTGAGGGTACGACAACGCTTTAGGGTGAGCGTACGTGTGAGGGCGCGGGTTAGTGTTAGCGTACGGGTTAGGATTAGGGGACGGGTGAGGGTAAGGCTTAGGGGAAGTGTTAGGTTTAAGGTTCGGGCTAGGGTTAGGGTTAGGGGAGGGGGACGGTTTAGGGTCCAGGTGAGGGTACGACGACGCTTTAGGGTGAGCATACGTGTGAGGGCACGGGTTAGTGTTAGCGTACGGGTTAGGATTAGTGGACGGGTGAGTTTAAGGCTTCTGGGAAGGGTTAGGGTTAGGGTTCGGGCCAGGGTTAGGGTTAGGGGACGGGGACGGTTTAGGGTCCAGCTGAGTGTACGACAACGATTTAGGGTGAGCGTACGTGTGAGGGCTCGGGTTAGTTTTAGCGTACGGGTTAGGATTAGGGGACGGGTGAGGGTAAGGCTTCCGGGAAGGTTTAGGGTTAGGGTTCGGTTTAAGGTTAGGGTTAGGGGACGGGGATGGTTTAGGGTCCAGGTGAGGGTACGACAACGCTTTAGGTTGAGCGTACATGTGAGGGCGCGGGTTAGTGTTAGCGTACGGGTTAGGAATAGGGGACGGGTGAGGGTAAGGCTTCGGGCAAGGTTTAGAGTTTGGGTTCGGGCTAGGGTTAGGGTTAGGGCACGGGGACGGTTTAGGGTCCAGGTGAGGGTACGACAACGCTTTAGGGTGAGCGTACGTGTGAGGGCGCGGGTTAGTGTTAGCGTACGGGTTAGGATTAGGGGACGGGTGAGGGTAAGGCTTCCGGGAAGGGTTAGGGTTAGGGTTCGTGCTAGGGTTTGGGTTAGGGGACGGGGACGGTTTAGGGTCCAGGTGAGGGTACGACAACGCTTTAGGGTGAGCGTACGTGTGAGGGCGCGGGTTAGTGTTAGCGTACGGTTTAGGTTTAGGGGACGGGTGAGGGTAAGGCTTCGGGGAAGGGTTAGGGTTAGGGTTCGGGCTAAGGTTAGGGTTAGGTGACGGGGACGGTTTAGGGTCCAGGAGAGGGTACGACAGGGCTTTAGGTTGAGCGTACGTGTGAGGGCGCGGGTTAGTGTTAGCGTACGGGTTAGGATTAGGGGACGGGTGAGGGTAAGGCTTAGGGGAAGGGTTAGGTTTAAGGTTCGGGCTAGGGTTAGGGTTAGGGGAGGGGGACGGTTTAGGGTCCAGGTGAGGGTACGACAACGCTTTAGGTTGAGCATACGTGTGAGGGCACGGGGTAGTGTTAGCGTACGGGTTAGGATTAGGGGACGGGTGAATTTAAGGCTTCGGGGAAGGGTTAGGGTAAGGGTTCGGGCTAGGGTTAGGGTTAGGGGACGGGGACGGTTTAGGGTCCAGGTGAGTGTACGACAACGCTTTAGGGTGAGCGTACGTGTGAGGGCTCGGGTTAGTTTTAGCGTACTGGTTAGGATTAGGGGACGGGTGAGGGTAAGGCTTCTGGGAAGTGTTAGGATTAGGGTTCGGGCTAGGGTTAGGGTTAGGGGACGGGGACGGTTTAGGGTCCAGGTGAGGGTACGACAACGCTTTAGGGTGAGCGTACGTGTGAGGGCGTGGGTTAGTGTTAGCGTACGGGTTAGGATTATGGGACGGGTGAGGGTAAGGCTTCGGGGAAGGTTTAGGGTTAGGGTTCGGGCTAGGGTTATGGTTAGGGGACGGGGACGGTTTACGGTCCAGGTGAGGGTACGACAACGCTTTAGGTTGAGCGTACGTGTGAGGGCGCTGGTTAGTGTTAGCGTACGGGTTAGGAATAGGGGACGGGTGAGGGTAAGGCTTCGGGCAAGGGTTAGAGTTTGGGTTCGGGCTAGGGTTAGGGTTAGGGCACGGGGACGGTTTAGGGTCCAGTTGAGTGTACGATAACGCTTTCGGGTGAGCGTACGTGTGAGGGCGCGGGTTAGTGTTAGCGTACGGGTTAGGATTAGGGGACGGGTGAGGTTAAGGCATCGGGGAAGGGTTAGGGTTCGGGTTCAGGCTAGGGTTAGGGTTAGGGGACGGGGACGGTTTAGGGTCCAGGTGAGGGTACGACAACGCTTTAGGTTGAGCGTACGTGTGAGGGCGCGGGTTAGTGTTAGCGTACGGGTTAGGAGTAGGGGACGGGTGAGGGTAAGGCTTCGGGCAAGGGTTAGGGTTAGGGTTCGGGCTAGGGTTAGGGTTAGGGGACGGGGACGTTTTAGGGTCCATGTGAGGGTACGACAACGCTTTAGGGTGAGCGTACGTGTGAGGGCACGGGTTAGTGTTAGCGTACGGTTTAGGATTAGGGGACGGGTGAGGGTAAGGCTTCGGGGAAGGGTTAGGGTTAGGGTTCGGGTTAAGGTTAGGGTTAGGGGACGGGGATGGTTTAGGGTCCAGGTGAGGGTACGACAACGCTTTAGGTTGAGCATACGTTTGAGGGCGTGGGTTAGTGTTAGCGTACGGGTTAGGATTAGGGGACGTGTGAGGGTAAGGCTTCGGGGAAGGGTTAGGGTTTGGGTTCAGGCGAGGGTTAGTTTTAGGGGTCGGGGATGGTTTAGGGTACAGGTGAGGGTACGACAACGCTTTAGGGTGAGCGTACGTGTGAGGGCACGGGTTAGTGTTAGCGTACGGGTTAGGATTAGGGGACGGGTGAGGGTAAGGCTTCGGGGAAGTGTTAGGGTTAGGGTTCGGGGTAGGGTTAGGGTTACGGGATGGGGACGGTTTACGGTCCAGGAGAGGGCACGACAACGCTTTATGGTGAGCGTACGTGTGAGGGCGCGGGTTAGTGTTAGCGTTCGGGTTAGGATTAGGGGACGGGTGAGGGTAAGGCTTCGGGGAAGGGTTAGGATTAGGGTTCGGGCTAGGGTTAGGGTTTGGGGACAGGCACGGTTTAGGGTCCAGGTGAGGGTACGACAACACTTTAGGGTGAGCGTTCGTGTGAGGGCACAGGTTAGTGTTAGCGTACGGGTTAGGATTAGGTGACGGGTGAGGGTAAGGCTTCGGGGAAGGTTTCGGGTTAGGGTTCGGGCTACGGTTAGGATTAGGGGACGGGGATGCTATAGGGTCGAGGTGAGGGTACGACAACGCTTTAGGGTGAGCCTACGTGTGAGGGCACAGGTTAGTGTTAGCGTACGGGTTAGGATTAGGTGACGGGTGAGGGTAAGGCTTCGGGGAAGGGTTAGTGTTAGGGATCATGCTAGGGTTAGGGTTAGGGGACGGGGACTTTTTAGAGTCCAGGTGAGGGTACGACAATGCTTTAGGGTGAGGGTACGTGTGAGGGCACGGGTTAGTGTTAGCGTACGGGTTAGGATTAGGGGACGGGTTAGGGTAAGGCTTCTGGGAAGTGTTAGGGTTAGGGTTCGGGCTAGGGTTAGGGTTAGGGGACGGGGACGGTTTAGGGTCCAGGTGAGTGTACGACAACGCTTTAGGGTGAGTGTACGTGTGTGGGCGCGGGTTAGTGTTAGCGTACGGGTTAGGATTAGGGGACGGGTGATGGTAAGGCTTCGGGGAAGGGTTAGGGTTAGGGTTCGGGCTCGGGTTAGGGTTTGGGGATAGGCACGGTTTAGGGTCCAGGTTAGGGTACGACAACGCTTTAGGGTGAGCATACGTGTGAGGGCACGGGTTAGTGTTAGCGTACGGGTTAGGATTAGGGGACGGGTGATGGTAAGGCTTCGGGGAAGGGTTAGGGTTAGGGTTCGGGCTCGGGTTAGGATTAGGGGACGGGGACGGTTTAGGGTCGAGGTGAGTGTACTACAACGCTTTAGGGTGAGCGTACGTGTGAGGGCGTGGGTTAGTGTTAGCGTACGGGTTAGGATTAGGGGACGGGTGAGGGTAAGGCTTCGGGGAAGGTTTAGGGTTAGGGTTCTGGATAGGGTTAGGGTTAGGGGACGAGGAAGGTTTAGGGTCCAGGTGAGGGTACGACAACGCTTTAGGTTGAGCGTACGTGTGAGGGCGCGGGTTAGTGTTAGCGTACGGTTTAGGATTAGGGGACGGGTGAGGGTAAGGCTTTGGGGAAGGGTTAGGGTTTGGGTTCGGGCTAAGTTTAGGGTTAGGGGACGGGGATGGTTTAGGGTCCAGGTGAGGGTACGACAACGCTTTAGGTTGAGCATACGTTTGAGGGCGCGGGTTAGTGTTAGCGTACGGGTTAGGATTAGGGGACGGGTGAGGGTAAGGCTTCGGGGAAGGGTTAGGTTTAAGGTTGTGGCTAGGGTTAGGGTTAGGGGACGGGGACGGTTTAGGGTCCAGGTGAGGGTACGACAACGCTTTAGGGTGAGCGTACTTGTGAGGGCACGGGTTAGTGTTAGCGTACGGGTTAGGATTAGGGGACGGGTGAGGGTAAGGCTACGGGGAAGGGTTAGGGTAAGGGTTCAGGCTAGGGTTAGTGTTAGGTGACGGGGACGATTTAGGGTCCAGGTGAGGGTACGACAACGCTTTAGGGTGAGCGTACGTGTGAGGGTGCGGTTTAGTGTTAGCGTACGGGTTAGGATTAGGGGACGGGTGAGGGTAAGGCTTCGGGGAAGGGTTAGGTTTAGGCTTCGGGCTAGGGTTAGGGTTAGGGGACGGGGACGGTTTAGGGTGCAGGTGAGGGTACGACAACGCTTTAGGGTGAGCGTACGTGTGAGGGCGCGGGTTAGTGTTAGCGTACGGGTTAGGATTAGGGGACGGGTGAGGTTAAGGCTTCGGGGAAGGGTTAGGGTTCGGGTTCGGGCTAGGGTTAGGGTTAGGGGACGGGGACGGTTTAGGGTCCAGGTGAGGGTACGACAACGCTTTAGGGTGAGCGTACGTGTGAGGGCGCGGGTTAGTGTTAGCGTACGGGTTAGGATTAGGGGACGTGTGAGGGTAAGGCTTCGGGGAAGGGTTAGGGTTAGGGTTCGGGCTAGGTTTAGGGTTAGGGGATGGCGACGGTTTAGGGTCCAGGTGAGGGTACGACAACGCTTTAGTGTGAGCGTACGTGTTAGGGCGCGGGTTAGTGTTAGCGTACGTGTTAGGATTAGGGGCCGGGTGAGGGTAAGGCTTCAGGGAAGGGTTAGGTTTAGGGTTTGGGCTAGGGTTAGGGTTAGGGTACAGGGACGGTTTAGGTTCCGGGTGAGGGTACGACAACGTTTTAGGGTGAGCGTACGTGTGAGGGCACGGGTTAGTGTTAGCGTACGGGTTAGGATTAGGGGACGGGTGAGGGTAAGGCTTCGGGAAGGGTTAGGGTTAGGGTTCGGGCTAGGGTTAGGGTTAGGGGACGGCGACGGTTTAGGGTCCAGGTGAGGGTACGACAATGCTTTAGTGTGAGCGTACGTGTTAGGGGGCGGGTTAGTGTTAGCGTACGGGTTAGGATTAGGGGCCGGGTGAGGGTAAGGCTTCGGGGAAGGGTTAGGTTTAGGGTTCTGGCTAGGGTTAGGTTTTGGCGACTGGCACGGTTTAGGGTCCAGGTGAGGGTACGACAACGCTTTAGGGTGAGCGTACGTGTGAGGGCACGGGTTAGTGTTAGCGTACGGGTTAGGATTAGGGGACGGGTGAGGGTAAGGCTTCGGGGAAGTGTTAGGGTTAGGGTTCGGGGTAGGGTTAGGGTTACGGGATGGGGACGGTTTACGGTCCAGGAGAGGGCACGACAACGCTTTATGGTGAGCGTACGTGTGAGGGCGCGGGTTAGTGTTAGCGTTCGGGTTAGGATTAGGGGACGGGTGAGGGTAAGGCTTCGGGGAAGGGTTAGGATTAGGGTTCGGGCTAGGGTTAGGGTTTGGGGACAGGCACGGTTTAGGGTCCAGGTGAGGGTACGACAACACTTTAGGGTGAGCGTTCGTGTGAGGGCACAGGTTAGTGTTAGCGTACGGGTTAGGATTAGGTGACGGGTGAGGGTAAGGCTTCGGGGAAGGTTTCGGGTTAGGGTTCGGGCTACGGTTAGGATTAGGGGACGGGGATGCTATAGGGTCGAGGTGAGGGTACGACAACGCTTTAGGGTGAGCCTACGTGTGAGGGCACAGGTTAGTGTTAGCGTACGGGTTAGGATTAGGTGATGGGTGAGGGTAAGGCTTCGGGGAAGGGTTAGTGTTAGGGATCATGCTAGGGTTAGGGTTAGGGGACGGGGACTTTTTAGAGTCCAGGTGAGGGTACGACAATGCTTTAGGGTGAGGGTACGTGTGAGGGCACGGGTTAGTGTTAGCGTACGGGTTAGGATTAGGGGACGGGTTAGGGTAAGGCTTCTGGGAAGTGTTAGGGTTAGGGTTCGGGCTAGGGTTAGGGTTAGGGGACGGGGACGGTTTAGGGTCCAGGTGAGTGTACGACAACGCTTTAGGGTGAGTGTACGTGTGAGGGCGCGGGTTAGTGTTAGCGTACGGGTTAGGATTAGGGGACGGGTGATGGTAAGGCTTCGGGGAAGGGTTAGGGTTAGGGTTCGGGCTCGGGTTAGGGTTTGGGGATAGGCACGGTTTAGGGTCCAGGTTAGGGTACGACAACGCTTTAGGGTGAGCATACGTGTGAGGGCACGGGTTAGTGTTAGCGTACGGGTTAGGATTAGGGGACGGGTGATGGTAAGGCTTCGGGGAAGGGTTAGGGTTAGGGTTCGGGCTCGGGTTAGGATTAGGGGACGGGGACGGTTTAGGGTCCAGGTGAGTGTACTACAACGCTTTAGGGTGAGCGTACGTGTGAGGGCGTGGGTTAGTGTTAGCGTACGGGTTAGGATTAGGGGACGGGTGAGGGTAAGGCTTCGGGGAAGGTTTAGGGTTAGGGTTCGGGATAGGGTTAGGGTTAGGGGACGAGGACGGTTTAGGGTCCAGGTGAGGGTACGACAACGCTTTAGGTTGAGCGTACGTGTGAGGGCGCGGGTTAGTGTTAGCGTACGGTTTAGGATTAGGGGACGGGTGAGGGTAAGGCTTTGGGGAAGGGTTAGGGTTTGGGTTCGGGCTAAGTTTAGGGTTAGGGGACGGGGATGGTTTAGGGTCCAGGTGAGCGTACGACAACGCTTTAGGTTGAGCATACGTTTGAGGGCGCGGGTTAGTGTTAGCGTACGGGTTAGGATTAGGGGACGGGTGAGGGTAAGGCTTCGGGGAAGGGTTAGGTTTAAGGTTGTGGCTAGGGTTAGGGTTAGGGGACGGGGACGGTTTAGGGTCCAGGTGAGGGTACGACAACGCTTTAGGGTGAGCGTACTTGTGAGGGCACGGGTTAGTGTTAGCGTACGGGTTAGGATTAGGGGACGGGTGAGGGTAAGGCTACGGGGAAGGGTTAGGGTAAGGGTTCAGGCTAGGGTTAGTGTTAGGTGACGGGGACGATTTAGGGTCCAGGTAAGGGTACGACAACGCTTTAGGGTGAGCGTACGTGTGAGGGTGCGGTTTAGTGTTAGCGTACGGGTTAGGATTAGGGGACGGGTGAGGGTAAGGCTTCGGGGAAGGGTTAGGTTTAGGCTTCGGGCTAGGGTTAGGGTTAGGGGACGGGGACGGTTTAGGGTGCAGGTGAGGGTACGACAGCGCTTTAGGGTGAGCGTACGTGTGAGGGCGCGGGTTAGTGTTAGCGTACGGGTTAGGATTAGGGGACGGGTGAGGTTAAGGCTTCGGGGAAGGGTTAGGGTTCGGGTTCGGGCTAGGGTTAGGGTTAGGGGACGGGGACGGTTTAGGGTCCAGGTGAGGGTACGACAACGCTTTAGGGTGAGCGTACGTGTGAGGGCGCGGGTTAGTGTTAGCGTACGGGTTAGGATTAGGGGACGGGTGAGGGTAAGGCTTCGGGGAAGGGTTAGGGTTAGGGTTCGGGCTAGGTTTAGGGTTAGGGGATGGCGATGGTTTAGGGTCCAGGTGAGGGTACGACAACGCTTTAGTGTGAGCGTACGTGTTAGGGCGCGGGTTAGTGTTAGCGTACGTGTTAGGATTAGGGGCCGGGTGAGGGTAAGGCTTCAGGGAAGGGTTAGTTTTAGGGTTTGGGCTAGGGTTAGGGTTAGGGTACGGGGACGGTTTAGGTTCCGGGTGAGGGTACGACAACGTTTTAGGGTGAGCGTACGTGTGAGGGCACGGGATAGTGTTAGCGTACGGGTTAGGATTAGGGGACGGGTGAGGGTAAGGCTTCGGGAAGGGTTAGGGTTAGGGTTCGGGCTAGGGTTAGGGTTAGGGGATGGCGACGGTTTAGGGTCCAGGTGAGGGTACGACAATGCTTTAGTGTGAGCGTACGTGTTAGGGCGCGGGTTAGTGTTAGCGTACGGGTTAGGATTAGGGGCCGGGTGAGGGTAAGGCTTCGGGGAAGGGTTAGGTTTAGGGTTCTGGCTAGCGTTAGGTTTTGGCGACTGGCACGGTTTAGGGTCCAGGTGAGGGTACGACAACGCTTTAGGGTGAGCGTACGTGTGAGGGCGCGGGTTAGTGTTAGCGTACGGGTTAGGATTAGGGGACGGGTGAGGTTAAGGCATCGGGGAAGGTTTAGGGTTAGGGTTCGGGATAGGGTTAGGGTTAGGGGACGAGGACGGTTTAGGGTCCAGGTGAGGGTACGACAACGCTTTAGGTTGAGCGTACGTGTGAGGGCGCGGGTTAGTGTTAGCGTACGGTTTAGGATTAGGGGACGGGTGAGGGTAAGGCTTTGGGGAAGGGTTAGGGTTTGGGTTCGGGCTAAGTTTAGGGTTAGGGGACGGGGATGGTTTAGGGTCCAGGTGAGGGTACGACAACGCTTTAGGTTGAGCATACGTTTGAGGGCGCGGGTTAGTGTTAGCGTACGGGTTAGGATTAGGGGACGGGTGAGGGTAAGGCTTCGGGGAAGGGTTAGGTTTAAGGTTGTGGCTAGGGTTAGGGTTAGGGGACGGGGACGGTTTAGGGTCCAGGTGAGGGTACGACAACGCTTTAGGGTGAGCGTACTTGTGAGGGCACGGGTTAGTGTTAGCGTACGGGTTAGGATTAGGGGACGGGTGAGGGTAAGGCTACGGGGAAGGGTTAGGGTAAGGGTTCAGGCTAGGGTTAGTGTTAGGTGACGGGGACGATTTAGGGTCCAGGTAAGGGTACGACAACGCTTTAGGGTGAGCGTACGTGTGAGGGTGCGGTTTAGTGTTAGCGTACGGGTTAGGATTAGGGGACGGGTGAGGGTAAGGCTTCGGGGAAGGGTTAGGTTTAGGCTTCGGGCTAGGGTTAGGGTTAGGGGACGGGGACGGTTTAGGGTGCAGGTGAGGGTACGACAACGCTTTAGGGTGAGCGTACGTGTGAGGGCGCGGGTTAGTGTTAGCGTACGGGTTAGGATTAGGGGACGGGTGAGGTTAAGGCTTCGGGGAAGGGTTAGGGTTCGGGTTCGGGCTAGGGTTAGGGTTAGGGGACGGGGACGGTTTAGGGTCCAGGTGAGGGTACGACAACGCTTTAGGGTGAGCGTACGTGTGAGGGCGCGGGTTAGTGTTAGCGTACGGGTTAGGATTAGGGGACGGGTGAGGGTAAGGCTTCGGGGAAGGGTTAGGGTTAGGGTTCGGGCTAGGTTTAGGGTTAGGGGATGGCGACGGTTTAGGGTCCAGGTGAGGGTACGACAACGCTTTAGTGTGAGCGTACGTGTTAGGGCGCGGGTTAGTGTTAGCGTACGTGTTAGGATTAGGGGCCGGGTGAGGGTAAGGCTTCAGGGAAGTGTTACTTTTAGGGTTTGGGCTAGGGTTAGGGTTAGGGTACGGGGACGGTTTAGGTTCCGGGTGAGGGTACGACAACGTTTTAGGGTGAGCGTACGTGTGAGGGCACGGGTTAGTGTTAGCGTACGGGTTAGGATTAGGGGACGGGTGAGGGTAAGGCTTCGGGAAGGGTTAGGGTTAGGGTTCGGGCTAGGGTTAGGGTTAGGGGATGGCGACGGTTTAGGGTCCAGGTGAGGGTACGACAATGCTTTAGTGTGAGCGTACGTGTTAGGGCGCGGGTTAGTGTTAGCGTACGGGTTAGGATTAGGGGCCGGGTGAGGGTAAGGCTTCGGGGAAGGGTTAGGTTTAGGGTTCTGGCTAGGGTTAGGTTTTGGCGACTGGCACGGTTTAGGGTCCAGGTGAGGGTACGACAACGCTTTAGGGTGAGCGTACGTGTGAGGGCGCGGGTTAGTGTTAGCGTACGGGTTAGGATTAGGGGACGGGTGAGGTTAAGGCATCGGGGAAGGTTTAGGGTTCGGGTTCGGGCTAGGGTTAGGGTTAGGGGACGGGGACTGTTTAGGGTCCAGGTGAGGGTACGACAACGCTTTAGGTTGAGCGTACGTGTGAGGGCGCGGGTTATTGTTACTGTACGGGTTAGGAGTAGGGGACGGGTGAGGGTAAGGCTTCGGGCAAGGGTTAGGTTTAGGGTTCGGGCTAGGGTTAGGGTTAGGGGACGGGGACGGTTTAGGGTCCAGGTGAGGGTACGACAACGCTTTAGGGTGAGCGTACTTGTGAGGGCACGGGTTAGTGTTAGCGTACGGGTTAGGATTAGGGGACGGGTGAGGGTAAGGCTACTGGGAAGGGTTAGGGTAAGGGTTCGGGCTAGGGTTAGGGTTAGGGGACGGGGACGGTTTAGGGTCCAGGTCAGGGTACGACAACGCTTTAGGGTCAGCGTACTTGTGAGGGCACGGGTTAGTGTTAGCGTACGGGTTAGGATTAGGGGACGGGTGAGGGTAAGGCTACTGGGAAGGGTTAGGGTAAGGGTTCGGGCTAGGGTTAGGGTTAGGTGACGGGGACGATTTAGGGTCCAGGTGAGGGTACGACAACGCTTTAGGGTGAGTGTACGTGTGAGGGTGCGGGTTAGTGTTAGCGTACGGGTTAGGATTAGGGGACGGGTGAGGGTAAGGCTTAGGGGAAGTGTTAGGTTTAAGGTTCGGGCTAGGGTTAGGGTTAGGGGAGGGGGACGGTTTAGGGTCCAGGTGAGGGTACGACAACGCTTTAGGGTGAGCATACGTGTGAGGGCACGGGTTAGTGTTAGCGTACGGGTTAGGATTAGTGGACGGGTGAGTTTAAGGCTTCTGGGAAGGGTTAGGGTTAGGGTTCGGGCCAGGGTTAGGGTTAGGGGACAGGGACGGTTTAGGGTCCAGCTGAGGGTACGACAACGATTTAGGGTGAGCGTACGTGTGAGGGCTCGGGTTAGTTTTAGCGTACGGGTTAGGATTAGGGGACGGGTGAGGGTAAGGCTTCGGGGAAGGTTTAGGGTTAGGGTTCGGTTTAAGGTTAGGGTTAGGGGACGGGGATGGTTTAGGGTCCAGGTGAGGGTACGACAACGCTTTAGGTTGAGCGTACGTGTGAGGGCCCGGGTTAGTGTTAGCGTACGGGTTAGGAATAGGGGACGGGTGAGGGTAAGGCTTCGGGCAAGGTTTAGAGTTTGGGTTCGGGCTAGGGTTAGGGTTAGGGCACGGGGACGGTTTAGGGTCCAGGTGAGGGTACGACAACGCTTTAGGGTGAGCATACGTGTGAGGGCGCGAGTTAGTGTTAGCGTACGGGTTAGGATTAGGGGACAGATGAGGGTAATTCTTCGGGGAAGGGTTAAGGTTAGGGTTCGGGCTAGGGTTATGGTTAGGGGACGGGGACGGTTTAGGGTCCAGGTGAGGGTACGACAACGCCATTATGGTGAGCGTACGTGTGAGGGCGCGGGTTAGTGTTAGCGTACAGGTTAGGATTAGGGGACGGGTGAGGGTAAGGCTTCGGGGAAGGGTTAGGGTTAGGGTTCGGGCTAGGCTTAGGGTTAGGGGATGGCGACGATTTAGGGTCCAGGTGAGGGTACGACAACGCTTTAGTGTGAGCGTACGTGTTAGGGCGCGGGTTAGTGTTAGCGTACGGGTTAGGATTAGGGGCCGGGTGAGGGTAAGGCTTCGGGGAAGGGTTAGGTTTAGGGTTCGGGCTAGGGTTAGGGTTAGGGGACGGGGACGGTTTAGGGTGCAGGTGAGGGTACGACAACGCTTTAGGGTGAGCGTACGTGTGAGGGCGCGGGTTAGAGTTAGCGTACGGGTTAGGATTAGGGGACGGGTGAGGTTAAGGCTTCGGGGAAGGGTTAGGGTTCGGGTTCGGGCTAGGGTTAGGGTTAGGGGACGGGGACGGTTTAGGGTCCAGGTGAGGGTACGACAACGCTTTAGGGTGAGCGTACGTGTGAGGGCGCGGGTTAGTGTTAGCGTACGGGTTAGGATTAGGGGACGGGTGAGGGTAAGGCTTCGGGGAAGGGTTAGGGTTAGGTTTCGGGCTAGGTTTAGGGTTAGGGGATGGCGACGGTTTAGGGTCCAGGTGAGGGTACGACAACGCTTTAGTGTGAGCGTACGTGTTAGGGCGCGGGTTAGTGTTAGCGTACGTGTTAGGATTAGGGGCCGGGTGAGGGTAAGGCTTCAGGGAAGGGTTAGGTTTAGGGTTTGGGCTAGGGTTAGGGTTAGGGTACGGGGACGGTTTAGGTTCCGGGTGAGGGTACGACAACGTTTTAGGGTGAGCGTACGTGTGAGGGCACGGGTTAGTGTTAGCGTACGGGTTAGGATTAGGGGACGGGTGAGGGTAAGGCTTCGGGAAGGGTTAGGGTTAGGGTTCGGGCTAGGGTTAGGGTTAGGGGATGGCGACGGTTTAGGGTCCAGGTGAGGGTACGACAATGCTTTAGTGTGAGCGTACGTGTTAGGGCGCGGGTTAGTGTTAGCGTACGGGTTAGGATTAGGGGCCGGGTGAGGGTAAGGCT
Source organism: Globicephala melas (assembly GCF_963455315.2). Classification (NCBI taxonomy): domain Eukaryota; kingdom Metazoa; phylum Chordata; class Mammalia; order Artiodactyla; family Delphinidae; genus Globicephala; species Globicephala melas. Next base: position 110,753,335 of record NC_083317.1, on the reverse strand, counting down.
TCGGGGAAGGGTTAGGTTTAGGGTTCTGGCTAGGGTTAGGTTTTGGCGACTGGCACGGTTTAGGGTCCAGGTGAGGGTACGACAACGCTTTAGGGTGAGCGTACGTGTGAGGGCGCGGGTTAGTGTTAGCGTACGGGTTAGGATTAGGGGACGGGTGAGGTTAAGGCATCGGGGAAGGTTTAGGGTTCGGGTTCGGGCTAGGGTTAGGGTTAGGGGACGGGGACTGTTTAGGGTCCAGGTGAGGGTACGACAACGCTTTAGGTTGAGCGTACGTGTGAGGGCGCGGGTTATTGTTAGCGTACGGGTTAGGAGTAGGGGACGGGTGAGGGTAAGGCTTCGGGCAAGGGTTAGGTTTAGGGTTAGGGCTAGGGTTAGGGTTAGGGGACGGGGACGGTTTAGGGTCCAGGTGAGGGTACGACAACGCTTTAGGGTGAGCGTACTTGTGAGGGCACGGGTTAGTGTTAGCGTACGGGTTAGGATTAGGGGACGGGTGAGGGTAAGGCTACTGGGAAGGGTTAGGGTAAGGGTTCGGGCTAGGGTTAGGGTTAGGGGACGGGGACGGTTTAGGGTCCAGGTCAGGGTACGACAACGCTTTAGGGTCAGCGTACTTGTGAGGGCACGGGTTAGTGTTAGCGTACGGGTTAGGATTAGGGGACGGGTGAGGGTAAGGCTACTGGGAAGGGTTAGGGTAAGGGTTCGGGCTAGGGTTAGGGTTAGGTGACGGGGACGATTTAGGGTCCAGGTGAGGGTACGACAACGTTTTAGGGTGAGTGTACGTGTGAGGGTGCGGGTTAGTGTTAGCGTACGGGTTAGGATTAGGGGACGGGTGAGGGTAAGGCTTAGGGGAAGTGTTAGGTTTAAGGTTCGGGCTAGGGTTAGGGTTAGGGGAGGGGGACGGTTTAGGGTCCAGGTGAGGGTACGACAACGCTTTAGGGTGAGCATACGTGTGAGGGCACGGGTTAGTGTTAGCGTACGGGTTAGGATTAGTGGACGGGTGAGTTTAAGGCTTCTGGGAAGGGTTAGGGTTAGGGTTCGGGCCAGGGTTAGGGTTAGGGGACGGGGACGGTTTAGGGTCCAGCTGAGGGTACGACAACGATTTAGGGTGAGCGTACGTGTGAGGGCTCGGGTTAGTTTTAGCGTACGGGTTAGGATTAGGGGACGGGTGAGGGTAAGGCTTCGGGGAAGGTTTAGGGTTAGGGTTCGGTTTAAGGTTAGGGTTAGGGGACGGGGATGGTTTAGGGTCCAGGTGAGGGTACGACAACGCTTTAGGTTGAGCGTACGTGTGAGGGCCCGGGTTAGTGTTAGCGTACGGGTTAGGAATAGGGGACGGGTGAGGGTAAGGCTTCGGGCAAGGTTTAGAGTTTGGGTTCGGGCTAGGGTTAGGGTTAGGGCACGGGGACGGTTTAGGGTCCAGGTGAGGGTACGACAACGCTTTAGGGTGAGCATACGTGTGAGGGCGCGAGTTAGTGTTAGCGTACGGGTTAGGATTAGGGGACAGATGAGGGTAATTCTTCGGGGAAGGGTTAAGGTTAGGGTTCGGGCTAGGGTTATGGTTAGGGGACGGGGACGGTTTAGGGTCCAGGTGAGGGTACGACAACGCCATTATGGTGAGCGTACGTGTGAGGGCGCGGGTTAGTGTTAGCGTACAGGTTAGGATTAGGGGACGGGTGAGGGTAAGGCTTCGGGGAAGGGTTAGGGTTAGGGTTCGGGCTAGGCTTAGGGTTAGGGGATGGCGACGATTTAGGGTCCAGGTGAGGGTACGACAACGCTTTAGTGTGAGCGTACGTGTTAGGGCGCGGGTTAGTGTTAGCGTACGGGTTAGGATTAGGGGCCGGGTGAGGGTAAGGCTTCGGGGAAGGGTTAGGTTTAGGGTTCGGGCTAGGGTTAGGGTTAGGGGACGGGGACGGTTTAGGGTGCAGGTGAGGGTACGACAACGCTTTAGGGTGAGCGTACGTGTGAGGTCGCGGGTTAGAGTTAGCGTACGGGTTAGGATTAGGGGACGGGTGAGGTTAAGGCTTCGGGGAAGGGTTAGGGTTCGGGTTCGGGCTAGGGTTAGGGTTAGGGGACGGGGACGGTTTAGGGTCCAGGTGAGGGTACGACAACGCTTTAGGGTGAGCGTACGTGTGAGGGCGCGGGTTAGTGTTAGCCTACGGGTTAGGATTAGGGGACGGGTGAGGGTAAGGCTTCGGGGAAGGGTTAGGGTTAGGGTTCGGGCTAGGTTTAGGGTTAGGGGATGGCGACGGTTTAGGGTCCAGGTGAGGGTACGACAACGCTTTAGTGTGAGCGTACGTGTTAGGGCGCGGGTTAGTGTTAGCGTACGTGTTAGGATTAGGGGCCGGGTGAGGGTAAGGCTTCAGGGAAGGGTTAGGTTTAGGGTTTGGGCTAGGGTTAGGGTTAGGGTACGGGGACGGTTTAGGTTCCGGGTGAGGGTACGACAACGTTTTAGGGTGAGCGTACGTGTGAGGGCACGGGTTAGTGTTAGCGTACGGGTTAGGATTAGGGGACGGGTGAGGGTAAGGCTTCGGGAAGGGTTAGGGTTAGGGTTCGGGCTAGGGTTAGGGTTAGGGGATGGCGACGGTTTAGGGTCCAGGTGAGGGTACGATAATGCTTTAGTGTGAGCGTACGTGTTAGGGCGCGGGTTAGTGTTAGCGTACGGGTTAGGATTAGGGGCCGGGTGAGGGTAAGGCTTCGGGGAAGGGTTAGGTTTAGGGTTCTGGCTAGGGTTAGGTTTTGGCGACTGGCACGGTTTAGGGTCCAGGTGAGGGTACGACAACGCTTTAGGGTGACCGTACGTGTGAGGGCGCGGGTTAGTGTTAGCGTACGGGTTAGGATTAGGGGACGGGTGAGGTTAAGGCATCGGGGAAGGTTTAGGGTTCGGGTTCGGGCTAGGGTTAGGGTTAGGGGACGGGGACTGTTTAGGGTCCAGGTGAGGGTACGACAACGCTTTAGGTTGAGCGTACGTGTGAGGGTGCGGGTTATTGTTAGCGTACGGGTTAGGAGTAGGGGACGGGTGAGGGTAAGGCTTCGGGCAAGGGTTAGGTTTAGGGTTCGGGCTAGGGTTAGGGTTAGGGGACGGGGACGGTTTAGGGTCCAGGTGAGGGTACGACAACGCTTTAGGGTGAGCGTACTTGTGAGGGCACGGGTTAGTGTTAGCGTACGGGTTAGGATTAGGGGACGGGTGAGGGTAAGGCTACTGGGAAGGGTTAGGGTAAGGGTTCGGGCTAGGGTTAGGGTTAGGGGACGGGGACGGTTTAGGGTCCAGGTCAGGGTACGACAACGCTTTAGGGTCAGCGTACTTGTGAGGGCACGGGTTAGTGTTAGCGTACGGGTTAGGATTAGGGGACGGGTGAGGGTAAGGCTACTGGGAAGGGTTAGGGTAAGGGTTCGGGCTAGGGTTAGGGTTAGGTGACGGGGACGATTTAGGGTCCAGGTGAGGGTACGACAACGCTTTAGGGTGAGTGTACGTGTGAGGGTGCGGGTTAGTGTTAGCGTACGGGTTAGGATTAGGGGACGGGTGAGGGTAAGGCTTAGGGGAAGTGTTAGGTTTAAGGTTCGGGCTAGGGTTAGGGTTAGGGGAGGGGGACGGTTTAGGGTCCAGGTGAGGGTACGACAACGCTTTAGGGTGAGCATACGTGTGAGGGCACGGGTTAGTGTTAGCGTACGGGTTAGGATTAGTGGACGGGTGAGTTTAAGGCTTCTGGGAAGGGTTAGGGTTAGGGTTCGGGCCAGGGTTAGGGTTAGGGGACGGGGACGGTTTAGGGTCCAGCTGAGGGTACGACAACGATTTAGGGTGAGCGTACGTGTGAGGGCTCGGGTTAGTTTTAGCGTACGGGTTAGGATTAGGGGACGGGTGAGGGTAAGGCTTCGGGGAAGGTTTAGGGTTAGGGTTCGGTTTAAGGTTAGGGTTAGGGGACGGGGATGGTTTAGGGTCCAGGTGAGGGTACGACAACGCTTTAGGTTGAGCGTACGTGTGAGGGCCCGGGTTAGTGTTAGCGTACGGGTTAGGAATAGGGGACGGGTGAGGGTAAGGCTTCGGGCAAGGTTTAGAGTTTGGGTTCGGGCTAGGGTTAGGGTTAGGGCACGGGGACGGTTTAGGGTCCAGGTGAGGGTACGACAACGCTTTAGGGTGAGCATACGTGTGAGGGCGCGAGTTAGTGTTAGCGTACGGGTTAGGATTAGGGGACAGATGAGGGTAATTCTTCGGGGAAGGGTTAAGGTTAGGGTTCGGGCTAGGGTTATGGTTAGGGGACGGGGACGGTTTAGGGTCCAGGTGAGGGTACGACAACGCCATTATGGTGAGCGTACGTGTGAGGGCGCGGGTTAGTGTTAGCGTACAGGTTAGGATTAGGGGACGGGTGAGGGTAAGGCTTCGGGGAAGGGTTAGGGTTAGGGTTCGGGCTAGGCTTAGGGTTAGGGGATGGCGACGATTTAGGGTCCAGGTGAGGGTACGACAACGCTTTAGTGTGAGCGTACGTGTTAGGGCGCGGGTTAGTGTTAGCGTACGGGTTAGGATTAGGGGCCGGGTGAGGGTAAGGCTTCGGGGAAGGGTTAGGTTTAGGGTTCGGGCTAGGGTTAGGGTTAGGGTACGGGGACGGTTTAGGGTCCGGGTGAGGGTACGACAACGTTTTAGGGTGAGCGTACGTGTGAGGGCGCGGGTTAGTGTTAGCGTACGGGTTAGGATTAGGGGACGGGTGAGGGTAAGGCTTCCGGGAAGGGTTAGGGTTAGGGTTCGGGCTAGGGTTAGGGTTAGGGGACGGGGACGGTTTAGGGTCCAGGTGAGGGTACGACAACGCTTTAGGGTGAGCGTACGTGTGAGGGCGCGGGTTAGTGTTAGCGTACGGGTTAGGATTAGGGGACGGGTGAGGGTAAGGCTTCCGAGAAGGGTTAGGGTTAGGGTTCGTGCTAGGGTTAGGGTTAGGGGACGGGGACGGTTTAGGGTCCAGGTGAGGGTACGACAACGCTTTAGGGTGAGCGTACGTGTGAGGGCGCGGGTTAGTGTTAGCGTACGGTTTAGGTTTAGGGGACGGGTGAGGGTAAGGCTTCGGGGAAGGGTTAGGGTTAGGGTTCGGGCTAAGGTTAGGGTTAGGTGACGGGGACGGTTTAGGGTCCAGGTGAGGGTACGACAGGGCTTTAGGTTGAGCGTACGTGTGAGGGCGCAGGTTAGTGTTAGCGTACGTGTTAGGATTAGGGGACGGGTGAGGGTAAGGCTTAGGGGAAGGGTTAGGTTTAAGGTTCGGGCTAGGGTTAGGGTTAGGGGAGGGGGACGGTTTAGGGTCCAGGTGAGGGTACGACAACGCTTTAGGGTGAGCATACGTGTGAGGGCACGGGGTAGTGTTAGCGTACGGGTTAGGATTAGGGGACGGGTGAGGTTAAGGCTTCGGGGAAGGGTTAGGGTTCGGGTTCGGGCTAGGGTTAGGGTTAGGGGATGGGGACGGTTTAGGGTCCAGGTGAGGGTACGACAACGCTTTAGGGTGAGCGTACGTGTGAGGGCGCGGGTTAGTGTTAGCGTACAGGTTAGGATTAGGGGACGGGTGAGGGTAAGGCTTCGGGGAAGTGTTAGGGTTAGGGTTCGGGCTAGGGTTAGGGTTAGGGGATGGCGACGGTTTAGGGTCCAGGTGAGGGTACGACAACGCTTTAGTGTGAGCGTACGTGTTAGGGCGCGGGTTAGTGTTAGCGTACGTGTTAGGATTAGGGGCCGGGTGAGGGTAAGGCTTCAGGGAAGGGTTAGGTTTAGGGTTTGAGCTAGGGTTAGGGTAAGGGTACGGGGACGGTTTAGGGTCCGGGTGAGGGTACGACAACGCTTTAGGGTGAGCGTACGTGTGAGGGCGCGGGTTAGTGTTAGCGTACGGGTTAGGATTAGGGGACGGGTGAGGTTAAGGCATCGGGGAAGGTTTAGGGTTCGGGTTCGGGCTAGGGTTAGGGTTAGGGGACGGGGACTGTTTAGGGTCCAGGTGAGGGTACGACAACGCTTTAGGTTGAGCGTACGTGTGAGGGCGCGGGTTATTGTTAGCGTACGGGTTAGGAGTAGGGGACGGGTGAGGGTAAGGCTTCGGGCAAGGGTTAGGTTTAGGGTTCGGGCTAGGGTTAGGGTTAGGGGACGGGGACGGTTTAGGGTCCAGGTGAGGGTACGACAACGCTTTAGGGTGGACGTACTTGTGAGGGCACGGGTTAGTGTTAGCGTACGGGTTAGGATTAGGGGACGGGTGAGGGTAAGGCTACTGGGAAGGGTTAGGGTAAGGGTTCGGGCTAGGGTTAGGGTTAGGTGACGGGGACGATTTAGGGTCCAGGTGAGGGTACGACAACGCTTTAGGGTGAGCGTACGTGTGAGGGTGCGGGTTAGTGTTAGCGTACGGGTTAGGATTAGGGGACGGGTGAGGGTAAGGCTTCGGGGAAGGGTTAGGTTTAGGCTTCGGGCTAGGGTTAGGGTTAGGGGACGGGGACGGTTTAGGGTGCAGGTGAGGGTACGACAACGCTTTAGGGTGAGCGTACGTGTGAGGGCGCGGGTTAGTGTTAGCGTACGGGTTAGGATTAGGGGACGGGTGAGGGTAAGGCTTCGGGGAAGGGTTAGGGTTCGGGTTCGGGCTAGGGTTAGGGTTAGGGGACGGGGACGGTTTAGGGTCCAGGTGAGGGTACGACAACGATTTAGGGTGAGCGTACGTGTGAGGGCGCGGGTTAGTGTTAGCGTACGGGTTAGGATTAGGGGACGGGTGAGGGTAAGGCTTCCGGGAAGGGTTAGGGTTAGGGTTCGGGCTAAGGTTAGGGTTAGGTGACGGGGACGGTTTAGGGTCCAGGTGAGGGTACGACAGGGCTTTAGGTTGAGCGTACGTTTGAGGGCGCAGGTTAGTGTTAGCGTACGGGTTAGGATTAGGGCACGGGTGAGGGTAAGGCTTAGGGGAAGTGTTAGGTTTAAGGTTCGGGCTAGGGTTAGGGTTAGGGGAGGGGGACGGTTTAGGGTCCAGGTGAGGGTACGACAACGCTTTAGGGTGAGCATACGTGTGAGGGCACGGGTTATTGTTAGCGTACGGGTTAGGATTAGTGGACGGGTGAGTTTAAGGCTTCTGGGAAGTGTTAGGGTTAGGGTTCTGGCCAGGGTTAGGGTTAGGGGACGGGGACGGTTTAGGGTCCAGCTGAGGGTACGACAACGATTTAGGGTGAGCGTACGTGTGAAGGCTCGGGTTAGTTTTAGCGTACGGGTTAGGATTAGGGGACGGGTGAGGGTAAGGCTTCGAGGAAGGTTTAGGGTTAGGGTTCGGTTTAAGGTTAGGGTTAGGGGACGGGGATGGTTTAGGGTCCAGGTGAGGGTACGACAACGCTTTAGGTTGAGCGTACATGTGAGGGCGCGGGTTAGTGTTAGCGTACGGGTTAGGAATAGGGGACGGGTGAGGGTAAGGCTTCGGGCAAGGTTTAGAGTTTGGGTTCGGGCTAGGGTTAGGGTTAGGGCACGGGGACGGTTTAGGGTCCAGGTGAGGGTACGACAACGCTTTAGGGTGAGCATACGTGTGAGGGCGCGAGTTAGTGTTAGCGTACGGGTTAGGAATAGGGGACAGATGAGGGTAATTCTTCGGGGAAGGGTTAAGGTTAGGGTTCGGGCTAGGGTTATGGTTAGGGGATGGGGACGGTTTAGGGTCCAGGTGAGGGTACGACAACGCCATTAGGGTGAGCGTACGTGTGAGGGCGTGGGTTAGTGTTAGCGTACGGGTTAGGATTAGGGGACGGGTGAGGGTAAGGCTTCGGGGAAGGGTTAGGGTTAGGGTTCGGGCTAGGGTTAGGGTTAGGGGATGGCGACGATTTAGGGTCCAGGTGAGGGTACGACAACGCTTTAGTGTGAGCGTACGTGTTAGGGCGCGGGTTAGTGTTAGCGTACGGGTTAGGTTTAGGGGCCGGGTGAGGGTAAGGCTTCGGGGAAGGGTTAGGTTTAGGGTTCGGGCTAGGGTTAGGGTTAGGGTACGGGGACGGTTTAGGGTCCGGGTGAGGGTACGACAACGTTTTAGGGTGAGCGTACGTGTGAGGGCGCGGGTTAGTGTTAGCGTACGGGTTAGGATTAGGGGACGGGTGAGGGTAAGGCTTCCGGGAAGGGTTAGGGTTAGGGTTCGGGCTAGGGTTAGGGTTAGGGGAAGGGGACGGTTTAGGGTCCAGGTGAGGGTACGACAACGCTTTAGGGTGAGCGTACGTGTGAGGGCGCGGGTTAGTGTTAGCGTACGGGTTAGGATTAGGGGACGGGTGAGGGTAAGGCTTCCGGGAAGGGTTAGGGTTAGGGTTCGTGCTAGGGTTAGGGTTAGGGGACGGGGACGGCTTAGGGTCCAGGTGAGGGTACGACAACGCTTTAGGGTGAGCGTACGTGTGAGGGCGCGGGTTAGTGTTAGCGTACGGTTTAGGTTTAGGGGACGGGTGAGGGTAAGGCTTCGGGGAAGGGTTAGGGTTAGGGTTCGGGCTAAGGTTAGGGTTAGGTGACGGGGACGGTTTAGGGTCCAGGTGAAGGTACGACAGGGCTTTAGGTTGAGCGTACGTGTGAGGGCGCAGGTTAGTGTTAGCGTACGGGTTAGGATTAGGGGACGGGTGAGGGTAAGGCTTAGGGGAAGGGTTAGGTTTAAGGTTCGGGCTAGGGTTAGGGTTAGGGGAGGGGGACGGTTTAGGGTCCAGGTGAGGGTACGACAACGCTTTAGGGTGAGCATACGTGTGAGGGCACGGGTTAGTGTTAGCGTACGGGTTAGGATTAGGGGACGGGTGAGGGTAAGGCTTCGGGGAAGGTTTAGGGTTAGGGTTCGGGTTAAGGTTAGGGTTAGGGGACGGGGATGGTTTAGGGTCCAGGTGAGGGTACGACAACGCTTTAGGGTGAGCGTACGTGTGAGGGCACGGGTTAGTGTTAGCGTACGGGTTAGGATTAGGGGACGGGTGAGGGTAAGGCTTCGGGGAAGTGTTAGGGTTAGGGTTCGGGGTAGGGTTAGGGTTACGGGATGGGGACGGTTTACGGTCCAGGAGAGGGCACGACAACGCTTTATGGTGAGCGTACGTGTGAGGGCGCGGGTTAGTGTTAGCGTTCGGGTTAGGATTAGGGGACGGGTGAGGGTAAGGCTTCGGGAAAGGGTTAGGATTAGGGTTCGGGCTAGGGTTAGGGTTTGGGGACAGGCACGGTTTAGGGTCCAGGTGAGGGTACGACAACACTTTAGGGTGAGCGTTCGTGTGAGGGCACAGGTTAGTGTTAGCGTACGGGTTAGGATTAGGTGACGGGTGAGGGTAAGGCTTCGGGGAAGGTTTCGGGTTAGGGTTCGGGCTACGGTTAGAATTAGGGGACGGGGATGCTATAGGGTCGAGGTGAGGGTACGACAACGCTTTAGGGTGAGCCTACGTGTGAGGGCACAGGTTAGTGTTAGCGTACGGGTTAGGATTAGGTGACGGGTGAGGGTAAGGCTTCGGGGAAGGGTTACTGTTAGGGATCATGCTAGGGTTAGGGTTAGGGGACAGGGACTTTTTAGAGTCCAGGTGAGGGTACGACAATGCTTTAGGGTGAGCGTACGTGTGAGGGCACGGGTCAGTGTTAGCGTACGGGTTAGGATTAGGGGACGGGTTAGGGTAAGGCTTCTGGGAAGTGTTAGGGTTAGGGTTCGGGCTAGGTTTAGGGTTAGGGGACGGGGACGGTTTAGGGTCCAGGTGAGTGTACGACAACGCTTTAGGGTGAGTGTACGTGTGAGGGCGCGGGTTAGTGTTAGCGTACGGGTTAGGATTAGGGGACGGGTGAGGGTAAGGATTCGGGGAAGGGTTAGGGTTAGGGTTCGGGCTAGGGTTAGGGTTTGGGGATAGGCACGGTTTAGGGTCCAGGTTAGGGTACGACAACGCTTTAGGGTGAGCATACGTGTGAGGGCACGGGTTAGTGTTAGCGTACGGGTTAGGGTTAGGGGACGGGTGATGGTAAGGCTTCGGGGAAGGGTTAGGGTTAGGGTTCGGGCTCGGGTTAGGATTAGGGGACGGGGACGGTTTAGGGTCGAGGTGAGCGTACGACAACGAATTAGGGTGAGCGTACGTGTAAGGGCACGGGTTAGTGTTAGCGTACGGGTTAGGATTAGCGGACGGTTGAGGATAAGGCTTCGGGGAAGGGTTAGGGTTAGGGTTCGGGCTAGGGTTAGGGTTAGGGGACGGTGACGGTTTAGAGACCAGGTGAGGGTACGACAACGGTTTAGGGTGAGCGTACGTGTGAGGGCGCGTGTTAGTGTTAGCGTACGGGTTAGGATTAGGGGACGGATGACTGTAAGGCTTCGGGGAAGGGTTAGGTTTAGGGTTCGGGCTAGGGTTAGGTTTAGGGGACGGGGACGGTTTAGGGTGCAGGTGAGTGTACGAGAACGCTTTTGTGTGAGCGTACATGTGAGGGCGCGGGTTAGTGTTAGCGTACGGGTTAGGATTAGGGGACGGGTGAGGGTAAGGCTTCGGGGAAGTGTTAGGGTTAGGGATCGGGCTAGGATTAGGGTTAGGGGACGGGAACGGTTTAGGGTCCAGGTGAGGGGACGACAACGTATTAGGGTGAGCGTACGTGTGAGGGCACAGGTTAGTGTTAGCGTACGGTTTAGGATTAGGGGACGGGTGAGGGTAAGCCTTCTGTGCAGTGTTAGGTATAGAGTTCGGACTAGGGTTAGGGTTAGGGGACGGGGACGGTTTAGGGTCCAGGTGAGAGTACGACAACGCTTTAGGTTGAGCGTACGGTTGAGGGCACGAGTTAGTGTTAGCGTACGGTTTAGGATTAGGGGACGGGTGAGGGTAAGGCTTCGGGGAAGGTTTAGGGTTAGGGTTCGGTCTAAGGTTAGGGTTAGGGGACGGGGATGGTTTAGGGTCCAGGTGAGGGTACGACAACGCTTTAGGTTGAGCGTACGTGTGACGGAACGGGTTAGTATTAGCGTACGGGTTAGGATTAGGGGAAGGGTGAGGGTATGCCTTCGAGCAAGAGTTAGGGTTAGGGTTCAGGCGAGGGTTAGCGTTAGGGTTCGGGGACGGTTTAGGGTACAGGTGAGGGTTCGACAACGCTTTAGGGTGAGCGTACGTGTGAGGGCGCGGTTTAGTGTTAGCGTACGGTTTTGGATTAGGGGACGGGTGAGGGTAAGGCTTCGGGGAAGGGTTAGGGTTAGGGATCATGCTAGGGTTAGGGTTAGGGGATGGGGACTTTTTAGGGTCCAGGTGAGGGTACGACAATGCTTGAGGGTGAGCGTACGTGTGAGGGCACGAGTTAGTGTTAGCGTACGGGTTAGGATTAAGGGACACGTGAGCGTAAGGCTTCGGGGAAGGCTTAGGGTTACGGTTCGGGCTAGGGTTAGTGTTAGGGGACGGGGACGGTTTAGGGTCCAGTAGAGGGCACAACAACGCTTTAGGGTGAGCGTACGTGTGAGAGAGCGGGTTAGTGTTACCGTTCGGTTTAGGATTAGGGGACGGTTGAGGGTAAGGCTTCGGGGAAGGGTTAGGGTTTGGCTTTGGGCTAGGGTTAGGGTTTGGGGACAGGCACGGTTTAGGGTCCAGGTGAGGGTACGACAACGCTTTAGGGTGAGCGTACGTGTGAGGGCGCGGGTTAGTGTTAGCGTACGGGTTAGTATTAGGGTACGGGTGAGGGTAAGACTTTGGGGAAGTGTTAGGGTTAGGGTTCTGGCTAGGTGTAGGGTTAGGGAACGGGGACGGTTTAGGGTCCAGGTGAGGGTACGACAACGCTTTAGGGTGAGCGTTCGTGTGAGGGCACAATTTAGTGTTAGCGTACGGGTTAGGATTAGGTGACTGTTGAGGGTAAGGCTTTGGGGAAGGGTTAGGGTAAGGGTTCGGGCTCGGGTTAGGATTAGGAGACGGGGATGGTTTAGGGTCCAGGTGAGGGTACGACAACGCTTTAGGGTGAGCGTACGTGTGAGGGCTCGGGTTAGTGTTAGCGTACGGGTTAGGATTAGGGGACGGGTGAGGGTAAGGCTTCTGGGAAGGGTTAGGGTTAGGGTTCGGGCTAAGGTTAGGGTTAGGGGACGGGGATTGTTTAGGGTCCAGGTGAGGGTACGACAACGCTTTAGGGTGAGCGTACGTGTGAGGGCGCGAGTTAGTGTTAGCGTACGGGTTAGGATTAGGGGACGGGTGAGGGTAAGGCTTCGGGGAAGTGTTAAGGTTAGGGTTCGGGCTAGGGTTATGGTTAGGGGACGGGGACGGTTTAGGGTCCAGGTGAGGGTACGACAACGCTTTAGGGTGAGCGTACGTGTGAGGGTGCGGGTTAGTGTTAGCGTACGGGTTAGGATTAGGGGACGGGTGAGTGTAAGGCTTCGGGGAAGGGTTAGGGTTAGGGTTCGTGCTAGGGTTAGGGTTAGGGGAAGGGGACGGTTTAGGGTCCTGGTGACGGTACGACAACGTTTTAGGGTGAGCGTACGTGTGAGGGCACGGGTTAGTGTTAGCGTACGGGTTAGGATTAGGGGACGGGTGAGCGTAAGGCTTCAGGGAAAGGTTAGGGTTGGTTCGCGTTAGGGTTAGGGGACGGGGTCAGTTTAGGGTCCAGGTGAGGGTACGACAACGCTTTAGGGTGAGCGTACGTGTTAGGGCGCGGGTTAGTGTTAGCGTACGGGTTAGGAGTAGGGGACGGGCGAGGGTAAGGCTTCGGGGAAGGGTTAGGGTTAGTGTTCGGGGAAGGGTTAGGTTTAGGGTTCGGGCTAGGGTTAGGGTTAGGGGACGGCGACGGTTTAGGGTCCAGGTGAGGGTACGACAATGCTTTAGGGTGAGCGTACGTGTGAGGGCGCGGGTTAGTGTTAGCGTAGGGGTTAGGATTAGGGGACGGGTGAGGGTAAGGCTTAGGGGAAGGGTTAGGTTTAAGGTTCGGGCTAGGGTTAGGGTTAGGGGAGGGGGACGGTTTAGCGTCCAGGTGCGGATATGACAACGCTTTAGGGTGAGTGTACGTGTGAGGGCACGGGTTAGTGTTAGCGTACGGGTTAGGATTAGGGGACGGGTGAGTGTAAGGCTTCTGGAAAAGGTAAGCTTTAGTGTTCGGGCTAGGGTTAGGGTTAGGGGACGGGGACGGTTTAGGGTCCAGGTGAGGGTATGACAACGCTTTAGGGTGAGCGTACGTGTGAGGGCCCGGGTTAGTGTTAGCGTACGGGTTAGGTTTAGGGGACGGGTGAGGGTAAGGCTACGGGCAAGGGTTAGTGTTAGGTTTCGGGTTAGGGTTAGGGTTAGGGGACGAGGATGGTTTAGGGTCCAAGTGAGGGTACGACAACGCTTTAGGTTGAGCGTACGTGTTAGGGGGCGGGTTAGTGTTAGCGTACGGGTTAAGAATAGGGGACGGGTGAGGGTAAGGCTTCGGGCAAGGTTTAGAGTTAGGGTTCGGGCTAGGGTTAGGGTTAGGGCACGGGGACGGTTTAGGGTCCAGGTGAGGGTACGACAACGCTTTAGGGTGAGCGTACGTGTGAGTGCACGGGTTAGTGTTAGCGTACGGGTTAGGATTAGAGGACGGGTGAGGGTAAGGCTTCGGGGAAGGTTTAGGGTTAGGGTTCGGGCTAGGGTTAGGGTTAGGGCACAGGGACGGTTTTGGGTCCAGGTGAGGGTACGACAACGCTTTAGGGTGAGCGTACGTGAGAGGGCGCGGGTTAGTGTTAGCGTACGGGTTAGGATTAGGGGACGGGTGAGGTTAAGGCATCGGGGAAGGGTTAGGGTTCGGGTTCGGGCTAGGGTTAGGGTTAGGGGACGGGGACGGTTTAGGGTCCAGGTGAGGGTACGACAACGCTTTAGGTTGAGCGTACGTGTGAGGGCGCAGGTTAGTGTTAGCGTACGGGTTAGGAGTAGGGGACGGGTGAGGGTAAGGCTTCGGGCAAGGGTTAGGTTTAGGGTTCGGGCTAGGGTTAGGGTTAGGGGATGGGGACGGTTTAGGGTCCAGGTGAGGGTACGACAACGCTTTAGGGTGAGCGTACGTGTGAGGGCACGGGTTAGCGTTAGCGTACGGTTTAGGATTAGGGGACGGGTGAGGGTAAGGCTTCGGGGAAGGGTTAGGTTTAGGGTTCGGGCTAAAGTTAGGGTTAGGGGACGGAGATGGTTTAGGGTCCAGGTGAGGGTACGACAACGCTTTAGGTTGAGCGTACGTTTGAGGGCGCGGGTTAGTGTTAGCGTACGGGTTAGGATTAGGGGTTGGGTGAGGGTAAGGCTTCGGAGAAGGGTTAGGTTTAAGGTTCGGACTAGGGTTAGGGTTAGGGGACGGCGACGGTTTAGGGTCCAGATGAGGGTACGACAACGCTTTAGGGTGAGCGTACGTGTGAGGGCGTGGGATAGTGTTAGCGTACGGGTTAGGATTAGGGGCCGGGTGAGGGTAAGGCTTCGGGGAAGGGTTAGGGTTAGGGTTCGGGCTAGGGTTAGGGTTAGGGGACGGGGATTGTTTAGGGTCCAGGTGAGGGTACGACAACGCTTTAGGGTGAGCGTACGTGTGAGGGCGCGAGTTAGTGTTAGCGTACGGGTTAGGATTAGGGGAAAGGTGAGGGTAAGGCTTCGGGGAAGGGTTAAGGTTAGGGTTCGGGCTAGGGTTATGGTTAGGGGACGGGGACGGTTTAGGGTCCAGGTGAGGGTACGACAACGCTTTAGGGTGAGCGTACGTGTGAGGGTGCGGGTTAGTGTTAGCGTACGGGTTAGGATTAGGGGACGGGTGAGTGTAAGGCTTCGGGGAAGGGTTAGGGTTAGGGTTCGTGCTAGGGTTAGGGTTAGGGGACGGGGACGGTTTAGGGTCCAGGTGACGGTACGACAACGTTTTAGGGTGAGCGTACTTGTGAGGGCACGGGTTAGTGTTAGCGTACGGGTTAGGATTAGGGGACGGGTGAGCGTAAGGCTTCAGGGAAAGGTTAGGGTTGGTTCGCGTTAGGGTTAGGGGACGGGGTCAGTTTAGGGTCCAGGTGAGGGTACGACAACGCTTTAGGGTGAGCGTACGTGTTAGGGCGCGGGTTAGTGTTAGCGTACGGGTTAGGAATAGGGGACGGGTGAGGGTAAGGCTTCGGGGAAGGGTTAGGGTTAGGGTTCGGGGAAGGGTTAGGTTTAGGGTTCGGGCTAGGGTTAGGGTTAGGGGACGGCGACTGTTTAGGGTCCAGGTGAGGGTACGACAACGCTTTAGGGTGAGCGTACGTGTGAGGGCGCGGGTTAGTGTTAGCGTAGGGGTTAGGATTAGGGGACGGGTGAGGGTAAGGCTTAGGGGAAGGGTTAGGTTTAAGTTTCGGGCTAGGGTTAGGGTTAGGGGAGGGGGACGGTTTAGCGTCCAGGTGCGGATACGACAACGCTTTAGGGTGAGTGTACGTGTGAGGGCACGGGTTAGTGTTAGCGTACGGGTTAGGAATAGGGGACGGGTGAGTGTAAGGCTTCTGGAAAAGGTAAACTTTAGTGTTCGGGCTAGGGTTAGGGTTAGGGGACGGGGACGGTTTAGGGTCCAGGTGAGGGTATGACAACGCTTTAGGGTGAGCGTACGTGTGAGGGCCCGGGTTAGTGTTAGCGTACGGGTTAAGAATAGGGGACGGGTGAGGGTAAGGCTTCGGGCAAGGTTTAGAGTTAGGGTTCGGGCTAGGGTTAGGGTTAGGGCACGGGGACGGTTTAGGGTCCAGGTGAGGGTACGACAACGCTTTAGGGTGAGCGTACGTGTGAGTGCACGGGTTAGTGTTAGCGTACGGGTTAGGATTAGAGGACGGGTGAGGGTAAGGCTTCGGGGAAGGGTTAGGGTTAGGGTTCGGGCTAGGGTTAGGGTTAGGGCACAGGGACGGTTTAGGGTCCAGGTGAGGGTACGACAACGCTTTAGGGTGAGCGTACGTGTGAGGGCGCGGGTTAGTGTTAGCGTACGGGTTAGGATTAGGGGACGGGTGAGGTTAAGGCATCCGGGAAGGGTTAGGGTTCGGGTTCGGGCTAGGGTTAGGGTTAGGGGACGGGGACGGTTTAGGGTCCAGGTGACGGTACAACAACGCTTTAGGTTGAGCGTACGTGTGAGGGCGCGGGTTAGTGTTGGCGTACGGGTTAGGAATACGGGACGGGTGAGGGTAAGGCTTCGGGCAAGGGTTAGGGTTAGGGTTCAGGCTAGGGTTAGGGTTAGGGGATGGGGACGGTTTAGGGTCCAGGTGAGGGTACGACAACTCTTTAGGGTGAGCGTACGTGTGACGGCACGGGTTAGCGTTAGCGTACTGTTTAGGATTAGGGGACGGGTGAGGGTAAGGCTTCGGGGAAGGGTTAGGGTTAGGGTTCGGGCTAAGGTTAGGGTTAGGGGACGGAGATGGTTTAGGGTCCAGGTGAGGGTACGACAACGGTTTAGGTTGAGTGTACGTTTGAGGGCGCGGGTTAGTGTTAGCGTACGGGTTAGGATTAGGGGACGGGTGAGGGTAAGGCTTCGGGGAAGGGTTAGGTTTAAGGTTCGGACTAGGGTTAGGGTTAGGGGACGGGGACGATTTAGGGTCCAGGTGAGGGTACGACAACGCCTTAGGGTGAGCGTACGTGTGAGGGTGCGGGTTAGTGTTATCGTACGGGTTAGGATTAGGGGACGGGTGAGGGTAAGGTTTAGGGGAAAGGTTACGTTTAAGGTTCGGGCTAGGGTTAGGGTTAGGGGAGGGGGACGGTTTAGGGTCCAGGTGAGGGTACGACAACGCTTTAGGGTGAGCGTACGTGTGAGGGCGCGTGTTAGTGTTAGCGTACGGGTTAGGAATAGGGGACGGGTGAGGGTAAGGCTTCGGGGAAGGGTTAGGGTTAGGGTTCGGGCTAGGGTTAGGGTTAGGGGACGGGATGGTTTAGGGTCCAGGTGAGGGTACGACAACGCTTTAGGGTGAGCGTACGTGTGAGGGCGCGAGTTAGTGTTAGCGTACGGGTTAGGATTAGGGGAGAAGTGAGGGTAAGGCTTCGGGGAAGGGTTAGGGTTAGGGTTCGGGCTAGGGTTAGGGTTAGAGGACGGCGACGGTTTAGGGTCCAGGTGAGGGTACGACAATGCTTTAGTGTGAGCGTACGTGTTAGGGCGCGGGTTAGTGTTAGCGTACGGGTTAGGATTAGGGGACGGTTGAGGTTAAGGCTTCGTGGAAGGGTTAGGGTTAGGGTTCGGGCTAGGGTTAGGGTTAGGGGAAGGGGACGGTTTAGGGTCCAGGTGACGGTACGACAGCGCTTTTGGGTGAGCGTACGTGTGAGGGCGCGGGTTAGTGTTAGCGTACGGGTTAGCATTATGGTACGGGTGAGGGTAAGGTTTCAGGGAAGGGTTAGGTTTAGGATTCAGGCTAGTGTTAGGGTAAGGGGACGGGGACGGTTTAGGGTCCAGGTGAGGGCACGACAACGCTTTAGGGTGAGCGTACCTGTGAGGGCACGGGTTAGTGTTAGCGTACGGGTTAGGATTAGGGGACGGGTGAGGGTAAGGCTTCGGGGAAGGGTTAGGGTTAAAGTTCGGTCTAGGGTTGGGGTTCGAGGACGGGGACTGTTTAGGGTCCAGTTGAGGGTACGACAACGCTTTAGGGTGAGCGTACGTGTGCGGGCGCGGGTTAGTGTTAGCGTACAGTTTAGGATTAGGGGACGGGTGAGGGTAAGGCTTCGGGCAAGTGTTAGAGTTTGGGTTCGGGCTAGGGTTAGGGTTAGGGCACGGGGACGGTTTAGGGTCCAGGTGAGGGTACGACAACGCTTTAGGGTGAGCGTACGTGTGAGGGCGCGGGTTAGTGTTAGCGTACGGGTTAGGATTAGGGGACGGGTGACGTTAAGGCATCGGGGAAGGGTTAGGGTTCGGGTTCGGGCTAGGGTTAGGGTTAGGGGACGGGGACGGTTTAGGGTCCAGGTGACGGTACAACAACGCTTTAGGTTGAGCGTACGTGTGAGGGCGAGGGTTAGTGTTGGCGTACGGGTTAGGAATACAGGACGGGTGAGTGTAAGGCTTCGGACAAGGGTTAGGGTTAGGGTTCAGGCTAGGGTTAGGGTTAGGGGACGGGGACGGTTTAGGGTCCAGGTGAGGGTACGACAACGCTTTAGGGTGAGCGTACGTGTGAGGGTGCGGGTTAGTGTTATCGTACGGGTTAGGATTAGGGGACGGGTGAGGGTAAGGCTTCGGGGAAGGGTTAGGGTTAGGGTTCGGGCTAGGGTTATGGTTAGGGGACGGGGACGGTTTAGGGTGCAGGTGAGGGTACGACAACGCTTTAGGGTGAGCGTACGTGTGAGGGTGCGGGTTAGTGTTATCGTACGGGTTAGGATTAGGGGACGGTTGAGAGTAAGGCTTCGGGGAAGGGTTAGGGTTAGGGTTCGGGCTAGGGTTATGCTTAGGGGACGGGGACGGTTTAGGGTGCAGGTGAGGGTACGACAACGCTTTAGGGTGAGCGTACGTGTGAGGGCGCGGGTTAGTGTTAGCGTACGGGTTAGGATTAGGGGACGGGTGAGTGTAAGGCTTCGGGGAAGGGTTAGGGTTAGGGTTCGGGCTAGGTTTAGGGTTAGGGGACGGGGACGGTTTAGGGTCCAGGTGAGGGTACGACAAGGCTTTAAGTTGACCGTACATTTCAGGGCGCGGTTTAGTGTTAGCGTACGGGTTAGGATTAGGGGACGGGTGAGGGTAAGGTTTAGGGGAAGGGTTACGTTTAAGGTTCGGGCTAGGGTTAGGGTTAGGGGAGGGGGACGGTTTAGGGTCCAGGTGAGGGTACGACAACGCTTTAGGGTGAGCGTACGTGTGAGGGCGCGTGTTAGTGTTAGCGTACGGGTTAGGAATAGGGGACGGGTGAGGGTAAGGCTTCGGGGAAGGGTTAGGGTTAGGGTTCGGGCTAGGGTTAGGGTTAGGGGACGGGACGGTTTAGGGTCCAGGTGAGGGTACGACAACGCTTTAGGGTGAGCGTACGTGTGAGGGCGCGAGTTAGTGTTAGCGTACGGGTTAGGATTAGGGGAGAAGTGTGGGTAAGGCTTCGGGGAAGGGTTAGGGTTAGGGTTCGGGCTAGGGTTAGGGTTAGAGGACGGCGACGGTTTAGGGTCCAGTTGAGGGTACGACAATGCTTTAGTGTGAGCGTACGTGTTACGGCGCGGGTTAGTGTTAGCGTACGGGTTAGGATTAGGGGACGGGTGAGGGTAAGGCTTCGGGGAAGGGTTAGTGTTAGGGTTCGGGCTAGGGTTAGGGTTAGGGGACGGCGACGGTTTAGGGTCCAGGTGAGGGTACGACAACGCTTTAGTGTGAGCGTACGTGTTAGGGCGTGGGTTAGTGTTAGCGTACGGCTTAGGATTAGGGGCCGGGTGAGGGTAAGGCTTCGGGGAAGGGTTAGGGTTAGGGTTCGGGCTAGGGTTAGGTTTAGGGGACGGGGACGGTTTAGGGTCCAGGTGAGGGTACGACAACGTTTTAGGGTGAGTGTACGTGTGAGGGCACGGGTTAGTGATAGCATACGGTTTAGGATTAGGGGACGGGTGAGGGTAAGGCCTCGGGGAACGGTTAGGTATAGGGTTCGGGATAGGGTTTGCGTTAGGGGACGGGGACGGTTTAGGGTGCAGGTGAGGGTATGACAACGTTTTAGGGTGAGCGTACGTGTGAGGGCACGGGTTAGTGTTAGCGTACGGGTTAGCATTAGGGGACGGGTGAGGGTAAGGCTTCAGGGAAGGGTTAGGATTAGGGTTCAGGCTAGTGTTAGGGTAAGGGGACGGGGACGGTTTAGGGTCCAGGTGAGGGCACGACAACGCTTTAGGGTGAGCGTACATGTGAGGGCACGGGTTAGTGTTAGCGTAAGGGTTAGGATTAGAGGACGGGTGAGGGTAAGGCTTCGGGGAAGTGTTAGGGTTAAGGTTCGGGCTAGGGTTAGGGTTCGAGGACGGGGACGGTTTAGGGTCCAGGTGAGTGTTCGACAACACTTTAGGGTGAGCGTACGTGTGCGGGGGCGGGTAAGTGTTAGCGTACGGGTTAGGATTAGGGGACGGGTGAGGGTAAGGCTTCAGGGAAGTGTTAGGGTTAGGGTTCGGGCTAGGGTTAGGGTTAGGGGACGGGGACGGTTTAGGGTGCAGGTGAGGGTACGACAACGCTTTAGGGTAAGCGTACGTGTGAGGGCGCGGGTTAGTGTTCGCGTACGGGTTAGGATTAGGGGACGGGTGAGGGTAAGGCTTCGGGGAAGGGTTAGGGTTAGGGTTCGGGCTAGGGTTAGGGTTAGGGGACCGGGACGGTTTAGGGTCCTGTTGAGGGTACGACAAGGCTTTAAGTTGACCGTACGTTTCAGGGCGCGGGTTAGTGTTAGCGTACGGGTCAGGATTAGGGGACGGGTGAGGGTAAGGCTTAGGGGAAGGCTTAGGTTTAAGGTTCGGGCTAGGGTTAGGGTTAGGGGAGGGGGACGGTTTAGGGTCCAGGTGAGGGTACGACAACGCTTTAGGGTGAGCGTACGTGTGAGGGCGCGAGTTAGTGTTAGCGTACGGGTTAGGATTAGGGGAGAAGTGAGGGTAAGGCTTCGGGGAAGGGTTAGGGTTAGGGTTCGGGCTAGGGTTAGGGTTAGAGGACGGCGACGGTTTAGGGTCCAGGTGAGGGTACGACAACGCTTTAGTGTGAGCGTACGTGTTAGGGTGTGGGTTAGTGTTAGCGTACGGGTTAGGATTAGGGGCCGGGTGAGGGTAAGGCTTCGGGGAAGGTTTTGGGTTAGGGTTCGGGCTAGGGTTACGTTTAGGGGACGGGGACGGTTTAGGGTCCAGGTGAGTGTTCGACAACGTTTTAGGGTGAGTGTACGTGTGAGGGCACGGGTTAGTGATAGCATACGGTTTAGGATTAGGGGACGGGTGAGGGTAAGGCCTCGGGGAAGGGTTAGGTATAGGGTTCGAGATAGGGTTTGCGTTAGGGGACGGGGACGGTTTAGGGTGCACGTGAGGGTACGACAACGTTTTAGGGTGAGCGTACATGTGAGGGCACGGGTTAGTGTTAGCGTACGGGTTAGCATTAGGGGACGGGTGAGGGTAAGGCTTCAGGGAAGGGTTAGGATTAGGGTTCAGGCTACTGTTAGGGTAAGGGGACGGGGACGGTTTAGGGTCCAGGTGAGGGTACGACAACGTTTTAGGGTGAGCGTACGTGTGAGGGCACGGGTTAGTGTTAGCGTACGGGTTAGGATTAGGGGACGGGTGAGCGTAACGCTTCAGGGAAAGGTTAGGGTTATGGTTCGGGTTAGGGTTAGGGTTAGGGGACGCGGTCGGTTTCGGGTACAGGTGAGGGTACGACAACGCTTTACGGTGAGCGTACGTGTGAGGGCGCGGGTTAGTGTTAGTGTACGGGTTAGGATTAGGGGACGGGTGAGGGTAAGGCTTCGTGGAAGGGTTAGGGTTAGGGTTCGGGCTAGGGTTAGGATTAGGGGAAGGGGACGGTTTAGGGTCCAGGTGACGGTACGACAGCGCTTTTGGGTGAGCGTACGTGTGAGGGCGCGGGTTAGTGTTAGCGTACGGGTTAGCATTATGGTACGGGTGAGGGTAAGGCTTCAGGGAAGGGTTAGGTTTAGGATTCAGGCTAGTTTTAGGGTAAGGGGACGGGGACGGTTTAGGGTCCAGGTGAGGGCACGACAACGCTTTAGGATGAGCGTACCTGTGAGGGCACGGGTTAGTGTTAGCGTACGGGTTAGGATTAGGGGACGGGTGAGGGTAAGGCTTCGGGGAAGGGTTAGGGTTAAAGTTCGGGCTAGGGTTGGGGTTCGAGGACGGGGACGGTTTAGGGTCCAGGTGAGGGTACGACAACGTTTTAGGGTGAGCGTACGTGTGCGGGCGCGGGTTAGTGTTAGCGTACAGTTTAGGATTAGGGGACGGGTGAGGGTAAGGCTTCGGGCAAGGGTTAGAGTTTGGGTTCGGGCTAGGGTTAGGGTTAGGGCACGGGGACAGTTTAGGGTCCAGGTGAGGGTACGACAACGCTTTAGGGTGAGCGTACGTGTGAGGGCGCGGGTTAGTGTTAGCGTACGGGTTAGGATTAGGGGACGGGTGAGGTTAAGGCATCGGGGAAGGGTTAGGGTTCGGGTTCGGGCTAGGGTTAGGGTTAGGGGACGGGGACGGTTTAGGGTCCAGGTGACGGTACAACAACGCTTTAGGTTGAGCGTACGTGTGAGGGCGCGGGTTAGTGTTAGCGTACGGGTTAGGAATACGAGACGGGTGAGGGTAAGGCTTCGGGCAAGGGTTAGGGTTAGGGTTCAGGCTAGGGTTAGGGTTAGGGGATGGGGACGGTTTAGGGTCCAGGTGAGGGTACAACAACGCTTTAGGGTGAGCGTACGTGTGAGGGCACGGGTTAGCGTTAGCGTACGGTTTAGGATTAGGGGACGGGTGAGGGTAAGGCTTCGGGGAAGGGTTAGGGTTAGGGTTCGGGCTAAGGTTAGGGTTAGGGGACGGAGATGGTTTAGGGTCCAGGTGAGGGTACGACAACGGTTTAGGTTGAGTGTACGTTTGAGGGCGCGGGTTAGTGTTAGCGTACGGGTTAGGATTAGGGGACGGGTGAGGGTAAGGCTTCGGGGAAGGGATAGGTTTAAGGTTCGGACTAGGGTTAGGGTTAGGGGACGGGGACGGTTTAGGGTCCAGGTGAGGGTACGACAACGCTTTAGAGTGAGCGTACGTGTGAGAGTGCGGGTTAGTGTTAGCGTACGGGTTAGGATTAGGGGACGGGTGAGGGTAAGGCTTCGGGGAAGGGTTAGGGTTAGGGTTCGGGCTACGGTTATGGTTAGGGGACGGGGACGGTTTAGGGTGCAGGTGAGTGTACGACAACGCTTTAGGGTGAGCGTACGTGTGAGGGCGCGGGTTAGTGTTAGCGTACGGGTTAGGATTAGGGGACGGGTGAGGGTAAGGCTTCGGGGAAGGGTTAGGGTTAGGGTTCGGGCTAGGGTTAGGGTTAGGGGAAGGGGACGGTTTAGGGTCCAGGTGAGGGTACGACAAGGCTTTAAGTTGACCATACGTTTCAGGGCGCGGGTTAGTGTTAGCGTACGGGTTAGGATTAGGGGACGGGTGAGGGTAAGGCTTAGGGAAAGGGTTAGGTGTAAGGTTCGGGCTAGGGTTAGGGTTAGGGGAGGGGGACGGTTTAGGGTCCAGGTGAGGGTACGACAACGCTTTAGGGTGAGCGTACGTGTGAGGGCGTGAGTTAGTGTTAGCGTACGGGTTAGGATTAGGGGACGGGTGAGGGTAAGGCTTCGGGGAAGGGTTAGGGTTAGGGTTCGGGCTAGGGTTAGGGTTAGGGGACGGCGACGGTTTAGGGTCCAGGTGAGGGTACGACAACGCTTTAGTGTGAGCGTACGTGTTAGGGCGCGGGTTAGTGTTAGCGTACGGGTTAGGATTAGGGGCCGGGTGAGGGTAAGGCTTCGGGGAAGGGTTACGGTTAGGGTTCGGGCTAGGGTTAGGGTTAGGGGACGGGGACGGTTTAGGGTCCAGGTGAGGGTACGACAACGTTTTAGGGTGAGCGTACGTGTGAAGGCACGGGTTAGTGTTAGCGTACGGGTTAGGATTAGGGGACGGGTGAGCGTAAGGCTTCAGGGAAAGGTTAGGGTTATGGTTCGGGTTAGGGTTAGGGTTAGGGGACGCGGTCGGTTTCGGGTCCAGGTGAGGGTACGACAACGCTTTACGGTGAGCGTATGTGTGAGGGCGCGGGTTAGTGTTAGTGTACGGGTTAGGATTAGGGGACTGGTGAGGGTAAGGCTTCGTGGAAGGGTTAGGGTTAGGGTTCGGGCTAGGGTTAGGGTTAGGGGAAGGGGACGGTTTAGGGTCCAGGTGATGGTACGACAGCGCTTTTGGGTGAGCGTACGTGTGAGGGCGCGGGTTAGTGTTAGCGTACGGGTTAGCATTATGGTACGGGTGAGGGTAAGGCTTCAGGGAAGGGTTAGGTTTAGGATTCAGGCTAGTTTTAGGGTAAGGGGACGGGGACGGTTTAGGGTCCAGGTGAGGGCACGACAACGCTTTAGGGTGAGCGTACCTGTGAGGGCACGGGTTAGTGTTAGCGTACGGGTTAGGATTAGGGGACTGGTGAGGGTAAGGCTTCGGGGAAGGGTTAGGGTTAAAGTTCGGGCTAGGGTTGGGGTTCGAGGACGGGGACGGTTTAGGGTCCAGGTGAGGGTACGACAACGCTTTAGGGTGAGCGTACGTGTGCGGGCGCGGGTTAGTGTTAGCGTACAGTTTAGGATTAGGGGACGGGTGAGGGTAAGGCTTCGGGCAAGGGTTAGAGTTTGGGTTCGGGCTAGGGTTAGGGTTAGGGCACGGGGACAGTTTAGCGTCCAGGTGAGGGTACGACAACGCTTTAGGGTGAGCGTACGTGTGAGGGCGCGGGTTACTGTTAGCGTACGGGTTAGGATTAGGGGACGGGTGAGGTTAAGGCATCGGGGAAGGGTTAGGGTTCGGGTTCGGGCTAGGGTTAGGGTTAGGGGAGGGGGACGGTTTAGGGTCCAGGTGAGGGTACGACAACGCTTTAGGGTGAGCGTACGTGTGAGGGCGCGTGTTAGTTTTAGCGTCCGGGTTAGGAATAGGGGACGGGTGAGGGTAAGGCTTCGGGGAAGGGTTAGGGTTAGGGTTCGGGCTAGGGTTAGGGTTAGGGGACGGGACGGTTTAGGGTCCAGGTGAGGGTACGACAACGCTTTAGGGTGAGCGTACGTGTGAGGGCGCGGGTTAGTGTTAGCGTACGGGTTAGGATTAGGGGACGGGTGAGAGTAAAGCTTCGGGGAAGGGTTAGGGTTAGGGTTCGGGCTAGGGTTAGGGTAGGGGACGGGGACGGTTTAGGGTCCAGGTGAGGGTACGACAAGGCTTTAAGTTGACCTTATGTTTCAGGGCGCGGGTTAGTGTTAGCGTACGGGTTAGGATTAGGGAACGGGTGAGGGTAAGGCTTAGGGGAAGGGTTAGGTTTAAGGTTCGGGCTAGGGTTAGGGTTAGGGGAGGTGGACGGTTTAGGGTCCAGGTGAGGGTACGACAACGCTTTAGGGTGAGCATACGTGTGAGGGCACGGGTTAGTGTTAGCGTACGGGTTAGGATTAGGGGACGGGTGAGGGTAAGGCTTCGGGCAAGTGTTAGAGTTTGGGTTCGGGCTAGGGTTAGGGTTAGGGCACTGGGACGGTTTCGGGTCCAGGTGAGGGTACGACAACGCTTTAGGGTGAGCGTACGTGTGAGGGCGCGGGTTAGTGTTAGCGTACGGGTTAGGATTAGGGGACGGGTGAGGTTAAGGCATCGGGGAAGGGTTAGGGTTCGGGTTTGGGCTAGGGTTAGGGTTAGGGGACGGGGACGGTTTAGGGTCCAGGTGAGGGTACGACAACGCTTTAGGGTTAGCGTACTTGTGAGGGCACGGGTTAGTGTTAGCGTACGGGTTAGGATTAGGGGACGGGTGAGGGTAAGGCTTCGGGGAAGGGTTAGGGTAAGGGTTCGGGCTAGGGTTAGGGTTAGGTGACGGGGACGATTTAGGGTCCAGGTGAGGGTACGACAACGCTTTAGTGTGAGCGTACGTGTGAGGGTGCGGGTTAGTGTTAGCGTACGTGTTAGGATTAGGGGACGGGTGAGGGTCAGGCTTCGGGGAAGGGTTAGGGTTAGGGTTCGGGCTAGGGTTAGGGTTAGGGGACGGGGACGGTATAGGGTGCAGGTGAGGGTACGACAACGCTTTAGGGTGAGCCTACGTGTGAGGGCGCAGGTTAGTGTTAGCGTACGGGTTAGGATTAGGGGACTGGTGAGGGTAAGGCTTCGGGGAAGGGTTAGGGTTAGGGTTCGGGCTAGGGTTAGGGTTAGGGGACGGGGACGGTTTAGGGTCCAGGTGAGGGTACGACAACGCTTTAGGTTGAGCGTACGTTTGAAGGCGCGGGTTAGTGTTAGCGTACGGGTTAGGATTAGGGGACGGGTGAGGGTAAGGCTTCGGGGAAGGGTTAGGGTAAGGGTTCGGGCTAGGGTTAGGGTTAGGTGACGGGTACGATTTAGGGTCCAGTTGAGGGTACGACAACTCTTTAGGGTGAGCGTACGTGTGAGGGTGCGGGTTAGTGTTAGCGTACGGGTTAGGATTAGGGGACTGGTGAGGGTAAGGCTTCCGGGAAGGGTTAGGGTTAGGGTTCGGGCTAGGGTTAGCGTTAGGGGACGGGGACGGTTTAGGGTCCAGGTGAGGGTACGACAACGCTTTAGGGTGAGCGTACGTGTGAGGGCGCGTGTTAGTATTAGCGTACGGGTTAGGATTAGGGGACAGGTGAGGGTAAGGCTTCGGGGAAGGGTTAGGGTTAGGGTTCGGGCTAGGGTTAGGGTTAGGGGACGGGGACGGTTTAGTGTCCAGGTGAGGGTACGACAGCGCTTTAGGGTGAGCATACGTGTGAGGGCGCGGGTTAGTGTTAGCGTACGGGTTAGGAGTAGGGGACGGGTGAGGGTAAGGCTTCGGGCAAGGGTTAGGGTTAGGGTTCGGGCTAGGGTTAGGGTTAGGGGATGGGGACGGTTTAGGGTCCAGATGAGGGTACGACAATGCTTTAGGGTGAGCGTACGTGTGAGGGCACGGTTTAGCGTTAGCATACGGTTTAGGATTAGGGGACGGTTGAGGGTAAGGCTTCTGGGAAGTGTTAGGTTTAGGGTTCGGGCTAGGGTTAGGGTTAGGGCACGGGGACGGTTTAGGGTCCAGGTGAGGGTATGACAACGATTTAGGGTGAGCGTTCGTGTGAGGGCACAGGTTAGTGTTAGCGTACGGCTTAGGATTAGGTGACGGGTGAGGGTAAGGCTTCGGGGAAGGTTTAGGGTTAGGGTTCGGGGTAGGGTTAGGATTAGGGGACGGGGATGCTATAGGGTCGAGGTGAGGGTACGACAACGCTTTAGGGTGAGCCTACGTGTGAGCGCACAGGTTAGTGTTAGCGTACGGGTTAGGATTAGGGGACGGGTGAGGGTAAGGCTTCGGGGAAGGGTTAGTGTTAGGGATCATGCTAGGGTTAGGGTTAGGGGACGGGGACTTTTTAGGGTCCAGGTGAGGGTACGACAATGCTTTAGGGTGAGCGTACGTGTGAGGGCACGGGTTAGTGTTAGCGTACGGGTTAGGATTAGGGGACGGTTTAGGGTAAGGCTTCTGGGAAGTGTTAGGGTTAGGGTTCGGGCTAGGGTTAGGGTTAGGCGACGGAGACGGTTTAGGGTCCAGGTGAGTGTACGACAACGCTTTAGGGTGAGTGTACGTGTGAGGGCGCGGGTTAGTGTTAGCGTACGGGTTAGGATTAGGGGACAGGTGAGGGTAAGGATTCGGGGAAGGGTTAGGGTTAGGGTTCGGGCTAGGGTTAGGGTTAGGGGACGGTGACGGTTTAGGGACCAGGTGAGGGTACGACAACGCTTTAGGTTGAGCGTACGTTTGAGGGCGCGGGTTAGTGTTAGCGTACGGGTTAGGAATAGGGGACGGGTGAGGTTAAGGCTTCGGGGAAGGGTTAGGTGTAAGGTTCGGGCTAGGGTTAGGGTTAGGGGACGGGGACGGTTTAGGGTCCAGGTGAGGGTACGACAACGCTTTAGGGTGACCGTACGTGTGAGGGCTCGGGTTAGTTTTAGCGTACGGGTTAGGACTAGGGGACGGGTGAGGGTAAGGCTTCTGGGAAGTGTTAGGGTTAGGGTTCGGGCTAGGGTTAGGGTTAGGGGACGGATACGGTTTAGGGTCCAGTTGAGGGTACGACAACGCTTTCGGGTGAGCGTACGTGTGAGGGCGCGGGTTAGTGTTAGCGTACGGGTTAGGATTAGGGGACGGGTGAGGGTAAGGCTTCGGGGAAGGGTTAGGTTTAAGGTTCGGACTAGGGTTAGGGTTAGGGGACGGGGACGGTTTGGGGTCCAGGTGAGGGTACGACAACGCTTTAGGGTGAGCGTACTTGTGAGTGCACGGGTTAGTGTTAGCGTACGGGTTACGATTAGGGGACGGGTGAGGGTAAGGCTTCGGGGAAGGGTTAGGGTATGGGTTCGGGCTAGGGTTAGGTTTAGGTGACAGGGGCGATTTAGGGTCCAGGTGAGGGTACGACAACGCTTTAGGGTGAGCGTACGTGTGAGGGTGCGGGTTAGTGTTAGCGTACGGGTTAGGATTAGGGGACTGGTGAGGGTAAGGCTTCGGGGAAGGGTTAAGGTTAGGGTTCGGGTTAGGGTTATGGTTAGGGGACGGGGACGGTTTAGGGTCCAGGTGAGGGTACGACAACGCTTTAGGGTGAGCGTACGTGTGAGGGCGTGAGTTAGTGTTAGCGTACGGGTTAGGATTAGGGGACGGGTGAGGGTAAGGCTTCGGGGAAGGGTTAGGGTTAGGGTTCGGGCTAGGGTTAGGGTTAGGGGACGGCGACGGTTTAGGGTCCAGGTGAGGGTACGACAACGCTTTAGTGTGAGCGTACGTGTTAGGGCGCGGGTTAGTGTTAGCGTACGGGTTAGGATTAGGGGCCGGGTGAGGGTAAGGCTTCGGGGAAGGGTTACGGTTAGGGTTCGGGCTAGGGTTAGGGTTAGGGGACGGGGACGGTTTAGGGTCCAGGTGAGGGTACGACAACGTTTTAGGGTGAGCGTACGTGTGAAGGCACGGGTTAGTGTTAGCGTACGGGTTAGGATTAGGGGACGGGTGAGCGTAAGGCTTCAGGGAAAGGTTAGGGTTATGGTTCGGGTTAGGGTTAGGGTTAGGGGACGCGGTCGGTTTCGGGTCCAGGTGAGGGTACGACAACGCTTTACGGTGAGCGTATGTGTGAGGGCGCGGGTTAGTGTTAGTGTACGGGTTAGGATTAGGGGACTGGTGAGGGTAAGGCTTCGTGGAAGGGTTAGGGTTAGGGTTCGGGCTAGGGTTAGGGTTAGGGGAAGGGGACGGTTTAGGGTCCAGGTGACGGTACGACAGCGCTTTTGGGTGAGCGTACGTGTGAGGGCGCGGGTTAGTGTTAGCGTACGGGTTAGCATTATGGTACGGGTGAGGGTAAGGCTTCAGGGAAGGGTTAGGTTTAGGATTCAGGCTAGTTTTAGGGTAAGGGGACGGGGACGGTTTAGGGTCCAGGTGAGGGCACGACAACGCTTTAGGGTGAGCGTACCTGTGAGGGCACGGGTTAGTGTTAGCGTACGGGTTAGGATTAGGGGACTGGTGAGGGTAAGGCTTCGGGGAAGGGTTACGGTTAAAGTTCGGGCTAGGGTTGGGGTTCGAGGACGGGGACGGTTTAGGGTCCAGGTGAGGGTACGACAACGCTTTAGGGTGAGCGTACGTGTGCGGGCGCGGGTTAGTGTTAGCGTACAGTTTAGGATTAGGGGACGGGTGAGGGTAAGGCTTCGGGCAAGGGTTAGAGTTTGGGTTCGGGCTAGGGTTAGGGTTAGGGCACGGGGACAGTTTAGGGTCCAGGTGAGGGTACGACAACGCTTTAGGGTGAGCGTACGTGTGAGGGCGCGGGTTACTGTTAGCGTACGGGTTAGGATTAGGGGACGGGTGAGGTTAAGGCATCGGGGAAGGGTTAGGGTTCGGGTTCGGGCTAGGGTTAGGGTTAGGGGAGGGGGACGGTTTAGGGTCCAGGTGAGGGTACGACAACGCTTTAGGGTGAGCGTACGTGTGAGGGCGCGTGTTAGTTTTAGCGTCCGGGTTAGGAATAGGGGACGGGTGAGGGTAAGGCTTCGGGGAAGGGTTAGGGTTAGGGTTCGGGCTAGGGTTAGGGTTAGGGGACGGGACGGTTTAGGGTCCAGGTGAGGGTACGACAACGCTTTACGGTGAGCGTACGTGTGAGGGCGCGGGTTAGTGTTAGCGTACGGGTTAGGATTAGGGGACGGGTGAGGGTAAAGCTTCGGGGAAGGGTTAGGGTTAGGGTTCGGGCTAGGGTTAGGGTAGGGGACGGGGACGGTTTAGGGTCCAGGTGAGGGTACGACAAGGCTTTAAGTTGACCTTATGTTTCAGGGCGCGGGTTAGTGTTAGCGTACGGGTTAGGATTAGGGAACGGGTGAGGGTAAGGCTTAGGGGAAGGGTTAGGTTTAAGGTTCGGGCTAGGGTTAGGGTTAGGGGAGGTGGACGGTTTAGGGTCCAGGTGAGGGTACGACAACGCTTTAGGGTGAGCATACGTGTGAGGGCACGGGTTAGTGTTAGCGTACGGGTTAGGATTAGGGGACGGGTGAGGGTAAGGCTTCGGGCAAGTGTTAGAGTTTGGGTTCGGGCTAGGGTTAGGGTTAGGGCACTGGGACGGTTTCGGGTCCAGGTGAGGGTACGACAACGCTTTAGGGTGAGCGTACGTGTGAGGGCGCGGGTTAGTGTTAGCGTACGGGTTAGGATTAGGGGACGGGTGAGGTTAAGGCATCGGGGAAGGGTTAGGGTTCGGGTTTGGGCTAGGGTTAGGGTTAGGGGACGGGGACGGTTTAGGGTCCAGGTGAGGGTACGACAACGCTTTAGGGTTAGCGTACTTGTGAGGGCACGGGTTAGTGTTAGCGTACGGGTTAGGATTAGGGGACGGGTGAGGGTAAGGCTTCGGGGAAGGGTTAGGGTAAGGGTTCGGGCTAGGGTTAGGGTTAGGTGACGGGGACGATTTAGGGTCCAGGTGAGGGTACGACAACGCTTTAGTGTGAGCGTACGTGTGAGGGTGCGGGTTAGTGTTAGCGTACGTGTTAGGATTAGGGGACGGGTGAGGGTCAGGCTTCGGGGAAGGGTTAGGGTTAGGGTTCGGGCTAGGGTTAGGGTTAGGGGACGGGGACGGTATAGGGTGCAGGTGAGGGTACGACAACGCTTTAGGGTGAGCCTACGTGTGAGGGCGCAGGTTAGTGTTAGCGTACGGGTTAGGATTAGGGGACTGGTGAGGGTAAGGCTTCGGGGAAGGGTTAGGGTTAGGGTTCGGGCTAGGGTTAGGGTTAGGGGACGGGGACGGTTTAGGGTCCGGGTGAGGGTACGACAACGCTTTAGGTTGAGCGTACGTTTGAGGGCGCGGGTTAGTGTTAGCGTACGGGTTAGGATTAGGGGACGGGTGAGGGTAAGGCTTCGGGGAAGGGTTAGGGTAAGGGTTCGGGCTAGGGTTAGGGTTAGGTGACGGGTACGATTTAGGGTCCAGGTGAGGGTACGACAACGCTTTAGGGTGAGCGTACGTGTGAGGGCGCGTGTTAGTATTAGCGTACGGGTTAGGATTAGGGGACAGGTGAGGGTAAGGCTTCGGGGAAGGGTTAGGGTTAGGGTTCGGGCTAGGGTTAGGGTTAGGGGACGGGGACGGTTTAGTGTCCAGGTGAGGGTACGACAACGCTTTAGGGTGAGCATACGTGTGAGGGCGCGGGTTAGTGTTAGCGTACGGGTTAGGAGTAGGGGACGGGTGAGGGTAAGGCTTCGGGCAAGGGTTAGGGTTAGGGTTCGGGCTAGGGTTAGGGTTAGGGGATGGGGACGGTTTAGGGTCCAGATGAGGGTACGACAATGCTTTAGGGTGAGCGTACGTGTGAGGGAACGGGTTAGCGTTAGCATACGGTTTAGGATTAGGGGACGGTTGAGGGTAAGGCTTCTGGGAAGTGTTAGGTTTAGGGTTCGGGCTAGGGTTAGGGTTAGGGCACGGGGACGGTTTA
Organism: Globicephala melas; assembly: GCF_963455315.2. NCBI lineage: Eukaryota > Metazoa > Chordata > Mammalia > Artiodactyla > Delphinidae > Globicephala > Globicephala melas. The sequence goes on along the minus strand of NC_083317.1, from coordinate 110,721,997 downwards.
GGGTCCAGGTGAGGGTATGACAACGATTTAGGGTGAGCGTTCGTGTGAGGGCACAGGTTAGTGTTAGCGTACGGCTTAGGATTAGGTGACGGGTGAGGGTAAGGCTTCGGGGAAGGTTTAGGGTTAGGGTTCGGGGTAGGGTTAGGATTAGGGGACGGGGATGCTATAGGGTCGAGGTGAGGGTACGACAACGCTTTAGGGTGAGCCTACGTGTGAGCGCACAGGTTAGTGTTAGCGTACGGGTTAGGATTAGGGGACGGGTGAGGGTAAGGCTTCGGGGAAGGGTTAGTGTTAGGGATCATGCTAGGGTTAGGGTTAGGGGACGGGGACTTTTTAGGGTCCAGGTGAGGGTACGACAATGCTTTAGGGTGAGTGTACGTGTGAGGGCACGGGTTAGTGTTAGCGTACGGGTTAGGATTAGGGGACGGTTTAGGGTAAGGCTTCTGGGAAGTGTTAGGGTTAGGGTTCGGGCTAGGGTTAGGGTTAGGCGACGGGGACGGTTTAGGGTCCAGGTGAGTGTACGACAACGCTTTAGGGTGAGTGTACGTGTGAGGGCGCGGGTTAGTGTTAGCGTACGGGTTAGGATTAGGGGACAGGTGAGGGTAAGGATTCGGGGAAGGGTTAGGGTTAGGGTTCGGGCTAGGGTTAGGGTTAGGGGACGGTGACGGTTTAGGGACCAGGTGAGGGTACGACAACGCTTTAGGTTGAGCGTACGTTTGAGGGCGCGGGTTAGTGTTAGCGTACGGGTTAGGAATAGGGGACGGGTGAGGTTAAGGCTTCGGGGAAGGGTTAGGTGTAAGGTTCGGGCTAGGGTTAGGGTTAGGGGACGGGGACGGTTTAGGGTCCAGGTGAGGGTACGACAACGCTTTAGGGTGACCGTAGGTGTGAGGGCTCGGGTTAGTTTTAGCGTACGGGTTAGGACTAGGGGACGGGTGAGGGTAAGGCTTCTGGGAAGTGTTAGGGTTAGGGTTCGGGCTAGGGTTAGGGTTAGGGGACGGATACGGTTTAGGGTCCAGTTGAGGGTACGACAACGCTTTCGGGTGAGCGTACGTGTGAGGGCGCGGGTTAGTGTTAGCGTACGGGTTAGGATTAGGGACGGGTGAGGTTAAGGCATCGGGGAAGGGTTAGGGTTCGGGTTCAGGCTAGGGTTAGGGTTAGGGGACGGGGACGGTTTAGGGTCCAGGTGAGGGTACGACAACGCTTTAGGTTGAGCGTAAGTGTGAGGGCGCGGGTTAGTGTTAGCGTACGGGTTAGGAGTAGGGGACGGGTGAGGGTAAGGCTTCGGGCAAGGGTTAGGGTTAGGGTTCGGGCTAGGGTTAGGGTTAGGGGACGGGGACGGTTTAGGGTCCAGGTGAGGGTACGACAACGCTTTAGGGTGAGCGTACGTGTGAGGTCACGGGTTAGTGTTAGCGTACGGTTTAGGATTAGGGGACGGGTGAGGGTAAGGCTTCGGGGAAGGGTTAGGGTTAGGGTTCGGGTTAAGGTTAGGGTTAGGGGACGGGGATGGTTTAGGGTCCAGGTGAGGGTACGACAACGCTTTAGGTTGAGCATACGTTTGAGGGCGTGGGTTAGTGTTTGCGTACGGGTTAGGATTAGGGGACGGTTGAGGGTAAGGCTTCGGGGAAGGGTTAGGATTTGGGTTCAGGCGAGGGTTAGGGTTAGGGGTCGGGGACGGTTTAGGGTACAGGTGAGAGTACGACGACGCTTTAGGGTGAGCGTACGTGTGAGGGCACGGGTTAGTGTTACCGTACGGGTTAGGATTAGGGGACGGGTGAGGGTAAGGCTTCGGGGAAGTGTTAGGGTTAGGCTTCGGGCTAGGGTTAGGGTTACGGGATGGGGACGGATTACGGTCCAGGAGAGGGCACGACAACGCTTTAGGGTGAGCGTACGTGTGAGGGCGCGGGTTAGGGTTAGCGTTCGGGTTAGGATTAGGGGACTGGTGAGGGTAAGGCTTCGGGGAAGGGTTAGGATTAGGGTTCGGGCTAGGGTTAGGGTTTGGGGACAGGCACGGTTTAGGGTCCAGGTGAGGGTACGACAACGCTTTAGGGTGAGCGTTCGTGTGAGGGCACAGGTTAGTGTTAGCGTACGGTTTAGGATTAGGTGACGGGTGAGGGTAAGGCTTCGGGGAATGTTTAGGGTTAGGGTTCGGGCTAGGGTTAGGATTAGGGGACGGGGATGCTATAGGGTCGAGGTGAGGGTACGACAACGCTTTAGGGTAAGCCTACGTGTGAGGGCACAGGTTAGTGTTAGCGTATGGGTTAGGATTAGGTGACGGGTGAGGGTAAGGCTTCGGGGAAGGGTTAGTGTTAGGGATCATGCTAGGGTTAGGGTTAGGGGACGGGGACTTTTTAGGGTCCAGGTGAGGGTACGACAATGCTTTAGGGTGAGCGTACGTATGAGGGCACGGGTTAGTGTTAGCGTACGGGTTAGGATTAGGGGACGGGTTAGGGTAAGGCTTCTGGGAAGTGTTAGGGTTAGGGTTCGGGCTAGGGTTAGGGTTAGGGGACGGGGACGGTTTAGGGTCCAGGTGAGTGTACGACAACGCTTTAGGGTGAGTGTACGTGTGAGGGCGCGGGTTAGTGTTAGCGTACGGGTTAGGATTAGGGGACGTGTGAGGGTAAGGATTCGGGGAAGGGTTAGGGTTAGGTTTCGGGCTAGGGTTAGGGTTTGGGGATAGGCACGGTTTAGGGTCCAGGTGAGGGTACGATAATGCTTTAGGGTGAGCGTTCGTGTGAGGGCACAATTTAGTGTTAGCGTACGGGTTAGGATTATGTGACTGTTGAGGGTAAGGCTTTGGGGAAGGGTTAGGGTAAGGGTTCGGGCTCGGGTTAGGGTTAGGGGATGGGGACGGTTTAGGGTCCAGGTGAGGGTACGACAACGCTTTAGGGTGAGCGTACGTGTGAGGGCGCGGGGTAGTGTTAGCGTACGGGTTAGGATTAGGGGACGGGTGAGCGTAAGGCTTCAGGGAAAGGTTAGGGTTGGTTCGGGTCAGGGTTAGGGGACGGGGTCAGTTTAGGGTCCAGGTGAGGGTACGACAACGCTTTAGAGTGAGCGTACGTGTTAGGGCTTGGGTTAGTGTTAGCGTACGGGTTAGGAGTAGGGGACGGGTGAGGGTAAGGCTTCGGGGAAGGGTTAGGGTTAGGGTTCAGGGAAGGGTTAGGTTTAGGGTTCGGGCTAGGGTTAGGGTTAGGGGACGGCGACGGTTTAGGGTCCAGGTGAGGGTACGACAACGCTTTAGGGTGAGCGTACGTGTGAGGGTGCGGGTTAGTGTTAGCGTAGGGGTTAGGATTAGGGGACGGGTGAGGGTAAGGCTTCGGGGAAGGGTTAGGGTAAGGGTTCGGGCTAGGGTTAGGGTTAGGTGATGGGGACTATTTAGGGTCCAGGTGAGGGTACGACAACACTTTAGGGTGAGAGTACGTGTGAGGGAGCGGGTTAGTGTTAGCGTACGGGTTAGGATTAGGGGACGGGTGAGGGTAAGGCTTCGGGGAAGGGTTAGGGTTCGGGTTCGGGCTAGGGTTAGGTTTAGGGGACGGGGACGGTTTAGGGTCCAGGTGAGGGTACGACAACGCTTTAGGTTGAGCGTACGTGTGAGGGAACGGGTTACTGTTAGCGTACGGGTTAGGAGTAGGGGACGGGTGAGGGTAAGGCTTCTGGCAAGGGTTAGGGTTAGGGTTCGGGCTAGGGTTAGGGTTAGGGGACGGGTGAGGGTAAGGCTTCGGGGAAGGGTTAGGTTTAAGGTTCGGACTAGGGTTAGGGTTAGGGGACGGGGACGGTTTAGGGTCCAGGTGAGGGTACGACAACGCTTTAGAGTGAGCGTACGTGTTAGGGCGCGGGTTAGTGTTAGCGTACGGGTTAGGATTAGGGGACGGGTGAGGGTAAGGCGTCGGGGAAGGTTTAGGGTTAGGGTTCGGGCTAGGGTTATGGTTAGGGGACGAGGACGGTTTAGGGTCCAGGTGAGGGTACGACAACGCTTTAGGTTGAGCGTACGTGTGAGGGCGCGGGTTAGTGTTAGCGTACGGGTTAGGAATAGGGGACGGGTGAGGGTAAGGCTTCGGGCAAGGGTTAGAGTTTGGGTTCGGGCTAGGGTTAGGGTAGGGGACGGGGACGGTTTAGGGTCCAGGTGAGGGTACGACAAGGCTTTAAGTTGACCTTATGTTTCAGGGCGCGGGTTAGTGTTAGCGTACGGGTTAGGATTAGGGAACGGGTGAGGGTAAGGCTTAGGGGAAGGGTTAGGTTTAAGGTTCGGGCTAGGGTTAGGGTTAGGGGAGGTGGACGGTTTAGGGTCCAGGTGAGGGTACGACAACGCTTTAGGGTGAGCATACGTGTGAGGGCACGGGTTAGTGTTAGCGTACGGGTTAGGATTAGGGGACGGGTGAGGGTAAGGCTTCGGGCAAGTGTTAGAGTTTGGGTTCGGGCTAGGGTTAGGGTTAGGGCACTGGGACGGTTTCGGGTCCAGGTGAGGGTACGACAACGCTTTAGGGTGAGCGTACGTGTGAGGGCGCGGGTTAGTGTTAGCGTACGGGTTAGGATTAGGGGACGGGTGAGGTTAAGGCATCGGGGAAGGGTTAGGGTTCGGGTTTGGGCTAGGGTTAGGGTTAGGGGACGGGGACGGTTTAGGGTCCAGGTGAGGGTACGACAACGCTTTAGGGTTAGCGTACTTGTGAGGGCACGGGTTAGTGTTAGCGTACGGGTTAGGATTAGGGGACGGGTGAGGGTAAGGCTTCGGGGAAGGGTTAGGGTAAGGGTTCGGGCTAGGGTTAGGGTTAGGTGACGGGGACGATTTAGGGTCCAGGTGAGGGTACGACAACGCTTTAGTGTGAGCGTACGTGTGAGGGTGCGGGTTAGTGTTAGCGTACGTGTTAGGATTAGGGGACGGGTGAGGGTCAGGCTTCGGGGAAGGGTTAGGGTTAGGGTTCGGGCTAGGGTTAGGGTTAGGGGACGGGGACGGTATAGGGTGCAGGTGAGGGTACGACAACGCTTTAGGGTGAGCCTACGTGTGAGGGCGCAGGTTAGTGTTAGCGTACGGGTTAGGATTAGGGGACTGGTGAGGGTAAGGCTTCGGGGAAGGGTTAGGGTTAGGGTTCGGGCTAGGGTTAGGGTTAGGGGACGGGGACGGTTTAGGGTCCGGGTGAGGGTACGACAACGCTTTAGGTTGAGCGTACGTTTGAGGGCGCGGGTTAGTGTTAGCGTACGGGTTAGGATTAGGGGACGGGTGAGGGTAAGGCTTCGGGGAAGGGTTAGGGTAAGGGTTCGGGCTAGGGTTAGGGTTAGGTGACGGGTACGATTTAGGGTCCAGGTGAGGGTACGACAACGCTTTAGGGTGAGCGTACGTGTGAGGGCGCGTGTTAGTATTAGCGTACGGGTTAGGATTAGGGGACAGGTGAGGGTAAGGCTTCGGGGAAGGGTTAGGGTTAGGGTTCGGGCTAGGGTTAGGGTTAGGGGACGGGGACGGTTTAGTGTCCAGGTGAGGGTACGACAACGCTTTAGGGTGAGCATACGTGTGAGGGCGCGGGTTAGTGTTAGCGTACGGGTTAGGAGTAGGGGACGGGTGAGGGTAAGGCTTCGGGCAAGGGTTAGGGTTAGGGTTCGGGCTAGGGTTAGGGTTAGGGGATGGGGACGGTTTAGGGTCCAGATGAGGGTACGACAATGCTTTAGGGTGAGCGTACGTGTGAGGGAACGGGTTAGCGTTAGCATACGGTTTAGGATTAGGGGACGGTTGAGGGTAAGGCTTCTGGGAAGTGTTAGGTTTAGGGTTCGGGCTAGGGTTAGGGTTAGGGCACGGGGACGGTTTAGGGTCCAGGTGAGGGTATGACAACGATTTAGGGTGAGCGTTCGTGTGAGGGCACAGGTTAGTGTTAGCGTACGGCTTAGGATTAGGTGACGGGTGAGGGTAAGGCTTCGGGGAAGGTTTAGGGTTAGGGTTCGGGGTAGGGTTAGGATTAGGGGACGGGGATGCTATAGGGTCGAGGTGAGGGTACGACAACGCTTTAGGGTGAGCCTACGTGTGAGCGCACAGGTTAGTGTTAGCGTACGGGTTAGGATTAGGGGACGGGTGAGGGTAAGGCTTCGGGGAAGGGTTAGTGTTAGGGATCATGCTAGGGTTAGGGTTAGGGGACGGGGACTTTTTAGGGTCCAGGTGAGGGTACGACAATGCTTTAGGGTGAGTGTACGTGTGAGGGCACGGGTTAGTGTTAGCGTACGGGTTAGGATTAGGGGACGGTTTAGGGTAAGGCTTCTGGGAAGTGTTAGGGTTAGGGTTCGGGCTAGGGTTAGGGTTAGGCGACGGGGACGGTTTAGGGTCCAGGTGAGTGTACGACAACGCTTTAGGGTGAGTGTACGTGTGAGGGCGCGGGTTAGTGTTAGCGTACGGGTTAGGATTAGGGGACAGGTGAGGGTAAGGATTCGGGGAAGGGTTAGGGTTAGGGTTCGGGCTAGGGTTAGGGTTAGGGGACGGTGACGGTTTAGGGACCAGGTGAGGGTACGACAACGCTTTAGGTTGAGCGTACGTTTGAGGGCGCGGGTTAGTGTTAGCGTACGGGTTAGGAATAGGGGACGGGTGAGGTTAAGGCTTCGGGGAAGGGTTAGGTGTAAGGTTCGGGCTAGGGTTAGGGTTAGGGGACGGGGACGGTTTAGGGTCCAGGTGAGGGTACGACAACGCTTTAGGGTGACCGTAGGTGTGAGGGCTCGGGTTAGTTTTAGCGTACGGGTTAGGACTAGGGGACGGGTGAGGGTAAGGCTTCTGGGAAGTGTTAGGGTTAGGGTTCGGGCTAGGGTTAGGGTTAGGGGACGGATACGGTTTAGGGTCCAGTTGAGGGTACGACAACGCTTTCGGGTGAGCGTACGTGTGAGGGCGCGGGTTAGTGTTAGCGTACGGGTTAGGATTAGGGACGGGTGAGGTTAAGGCATCGGGGAAGGGTTAGGGTTCGGGTTCAGGCTAGGGTTAGGGTTAGGGGACGGGGACGGTTTAGGGTCCAGGTGAGGGTACGACAACGCTTTAGGTTGAGCGTAAGTGTGAGGGCGCGGGTTAGTGTTAGCGTACGGGTTAGGAGTAGGGGACGGGTGAGGGTAAGGCTTCGGGCAAGGGTTAGGGTTAGGGTTCGGGCTAGGGTTAGGGTTAGGGGACGGGGACGGTTTAGGGTCCAGGTGAGGGTACGACAACGCTTTAGGGTGAGCGTACGTGTGAGGTCACGGGTTAGTGTTAGCGTACGGTTTAGGATTAGGGGACGGGTGAGGGTAAGGCTTCGGGGAAGGGTTAGGGTTAGGGTTCGGGTTAAGGTTAGGGTTAGGGGACGGGGATGGTTTAGGGTCCAGGTGAGGGTACGACAACGCTTTAGGTTGAGCATACGTTTGAGGGCGTGGGTTAGTGTTTGCGTACGGGTTAGGATTAGGGGACGGTTGAGGGTAAGGCTTCGGGGAAGGGTTAGGATTTGGGTTCAGGCGAGGGTTAGGGTTAGGGGTCGGGGACGGTTTAGGGTACAGGTGAGGGTACGACGACGCTTTAGGGTGAGCGTACGTGTGAGGGCACGGGTTAGTGTTACCGTACGGGTTAGGATTAGGGGACGGGTGAGGGTAAGGCTTCGGGGAAGTGTTAGGGTTAGGCTTCGGGCTAGGGTTAGGGTTACGGGATGGGGACGGATTACGGTCCAGGAGAGGGCACGACAACGCTTTAGGGTGAGCGTACGTGTGAGGGCGCGGGTTAGGGTTAGCGTTCGGGTTAGGATTAGGGGACTGGTGAGGGTAAGGCTTCGGGGAAGGGTTAGGATTAGGGTTCGGGCTAGGGTTAGGGTTTGGGGACAGGCACGGTTTAGGGTCCAGGTGAGGGTACGACAACGCTTTAGGGTGAGCGTTCGTGTGAGGGCACAGGTTAGTGTTAGCGTACGGTTTAGGATTAGGTGACGGGTGAGGGTAAGGCTTCGGGGAATGTTTAGGGTTAGGGTTCGGGCTAGGGTTAGGATTAGGGGACGGGGATGCTATAGGGTCGAGGTGAGGGTACGACAACGCTTTAGGGTAAGCCTACGTGTGAGGGCACAGGTTAGTGTTAGCGTATGGGTTAGGATTAGGTGACGGGTGAGGGTAAGGCTTCGGGGAAGGGTTAGTGTTAGGGATCATGCTAGGGTTAGGGTTAGGGGACGGGGACTTTTTAGGGTCCAGGTGAGGGTACGACAATGCTTTAGGGTGAGCGTACGTATGAGGGCACGGGTTAGTGTTAGCGTACGGGTTAGGATTAGGGGACGGGTTAGGGTAAGGCTTCTGGGAAGTGTTAGGGTTAGGGTTCGGGCTAGGGTTAGGGTTAGGGGACGGGGACGGTTTAGGGTCCAGGTGAGTGTACGACAACGCTTTAGGGTGAGTGTACGTGTGAGGGCGCGGGTTAGTGTTAGCGTACGGGTTAGGATTAGGGGACGTGTGAGGGTAAGGATTCGGGGAAGGGTTAGGGTTAGGTTTCGGGCTAGGGTTAGGGTTTGGGGATAGGCACGGTTTAGGGTCCAGGTGAGGGTACGATAATGCTTTAGGGTGAGCGTTCGTGTGAGGGCACAATTTAGTGTTAGCGTACGGGTTAGGATTATGTGACTGTTGAGGGTAAGGCTTTGGGGAAGGGTTAGGGTAAGGGTTCGGGCTCGGGTTAGGGTTAGGGGATGGGGACGGTTTAGGGTCCAGGTGAGGGTACGACAACGCTTTAGGGTGAGCGTACGTGTGAGGGCGCGGGGTAGTGTTAGCGTACGGGTTAGGATTAGGGGACGGGTGAGCGTAAGGCTTCAGGGAAAGGTTAGGGTTGGTTCGGGTCAGGGTTAGGGGACGGGGTCAGTTTAGGGTCCAGGTGAGGGTACGACAACGCTTTAGAGTGAGCGTACGTGTTAGGGCTTGGGTTAGTGTTAGCGTACGGGTTAGGAGTAGGGGACGGGTGAGGGTAAGGCTTCGGGGAAGGGTTAGGGTTAGGGTTCAGGGAAGGGTTAGGTTTAGGGTTCGGGCTAGGGTTAGGGTTAGGGGACGGCGACGGTTTAGGGTCCAGGTGAGGGTACGACAACGCTTTAGGGTGAGCGTACGTGTGAGGGTGCGGGTTAGTGTTAGCGTAGGGGTTAGGATTAGGGGACGGGTGAGGGTAAGGCTTCGGGGAAGGGTTAGGGTAAGGGTTCGGGCTAGGGTTAGGGTTAGGTGATGGGGACTATTTAGGGTCCAGGTGAGGGTACGACAACACTTTAGGGTGAGAGTACGTGTGAGGGAGCGGGTTAGTGTTAGCGTACGGGTTAGGATTAGGGGACGGGTGAGGGTAAGGCTTCGGGGAAGGGTTAGGGTTCGGGTTCGGGCTAGGGTTAGGTTTAGGGGACGGGGACGGTTTAGGGTCCAGGTGAGGGTACGACAACGCTTTAGGTTGAGCGTACGTGTGAGGGAACGGGTTACTGTTAGCGTACGGGTTAGGAGTAGGGGACGGGTGAGGGTAAGGCTTCTGGCAAGGGTTAGGGTTAGGGTTCGGGCTAGGGTTAGGGTTAGGGGACGGGTGAGGGTAAGGCTTCGGGGAAGGGTTAGGTTTAAGGTTCGGACTAGGGTTAGGGTTAGGGGACGGGGACGGTTTAGGGTCCAGGTGAGGGTACGACAACGCTTTAGAGTGAGCGTACGTGTTAGGGCGCGGGTTAGTGTTAGCGTACGGGTTAGGATTAGGGGACGGGTGAGGGTAAGGCGTCGGGGAAGGTTTAGGGTTAGGGTTCGGGCTAGGGTTATGGTTAGGGGACGAGGACGGTTTAGGGTCCAGGTGAGGGTACGACAACGCTTTAGGTTGAGCGTACGTGTGAGGGCGCGGGTTAGTGTTAGCGTACGGGTTAGGAATAGGGGACGGGTGAGGGTAAGGCTTCGGGCAAGGGTTAGAGTTTGGGTTCGGGCTAGGGTTAGGGTTAGGGCACGGGGAAGGTTTAGGGTCCAGTTTAGGGTACGACAACACTTTCGGGTGAGCGTACGTGTGAGGGCGCGGGTTAGTGTTAGCGTACGGGTTAGGATTAGGGGACGGGTGAGGTTAAGGCATCGGGGAAGGGTTAGGGTTCGGGTTCAGGCTAGGGTTAGGGTTAGGGGACGGGGACGGTTTAGGGTCCAGGTGAGGGTACGACAACGCTTTAGGTTGAGCGTAAGTGTGAGGGCACGGGTTAGTGTTAGCGTACGGGTTAGGAGTAGGGGACGGGTGAGGGTAAGGCTTCGGGCAAGGGTTAGGGTTAGGGTTCGGGCTAGGGTTAGGGTTAGGGGACGGGGACGGTTTAGGGTCCAGGTGAGGGTACGACAACGCTTTAGGGTGAGCGTACGTGTGAGGTCACGGTTTAGTGTTAGCGTATGGTTTAGGATTAGGGGACGGGTGAGGGTAAGGCTTCGGGGAAGGGTTAGGGTTAGGGTTCGGGTTAAGGTTAGGGTTAGGGGACGGGGATGGTTTAGGGTCCAGGTGATGGTACGACAACGCTTTAGGTTGAGCATACGTTTGAGGGCGTGGGTTAGTGTTAGCGTACGGGTTAGGATTAGGGGACGGGTGAGGGTAAGGCTTCGGGGAAGGGTTAGGATTTGGGTTCAGGCGAGGGTTAGGGTTAGGGGTCGGGGACGGTTTAGGGTACAGGTGAGGGTACGACGACGCTTTAGGGTGAGCGTACGTGTGAGGGCACGGGTTAGTGTTAGCGTGCGGGTTAGGATTAGGGGACGGGTGAGGGTAAGGCTTCGGGGAAGCGTTAGGGTTAGGGTTCGGGCTAGGGTTAGGGTTAGGGGATGGGGACGGATTACGGTCCAGGAGAGGGCACGACAACGCTTTAGGGTGAGCGTACGTGTGAGGGCGCGGGTTTGGGTTAGCGTTCGGGTTAGGATTAGGGGACGGGTGAGGGTAAGGCTTCGGGGAAGGGTTAGGATTAGGGTTCGGGCTAGGGTTAGGGTTTGGGGACAGGCACGGTTTAGGGTCCAGGTGAGGGTACGACAACGCTTTAGGGTGAGCGTTCGTGTGAGGGCACAGGTTAGTGTTAGCGTACGGTTTAGGATTAGGTGACGGGTGAGGGTAAGGCTTCGGGGAAGGTTTAGGGTTAGGGTTCGGGCTAGGGTTAGGATTAGGGGACGGGGATGCTATAGGGTCGAGGTGAGGGTACGACAACGCTTTAGGGTGAGCCTACGTGTGAGGGCACAGGTTAGTGTTAGCGTATGGGTTAGGATTAGGTGACGGGTGAGGGTAAGGCTTCGGGGAAGGGTTAGTGTTAGGGATCATGCTAGGGTTAGGGTTAGGGGACGGGGACTTTTTAGGGTCCAGGTGAGGGTACGACAATGCTTTAGGGTGAGCGTACGTATGAGGGCACGGGTTAGTGTTAGCGTACGGGTTAGGATTAGGGGACGGGTTAGGGTAAGGCTTCTGGGAAGTGTTAGGGTTAGGGTTCGGGCTAGGGTTAGGGTTAGGGGACGGGGACGGTTTAGGGTCCAGGTGAGTGTACGACAACGCTTTAGGGTGAGTGTACGTGTGAGGGCGCGGGTTAGTGTTAGCGTACGGGTTAGGATTAGGGGACGTGTGAGGGTAAGGATTCGGGGAAGGTTTAGGGTTAGGGTTCGGGCTAGGGTTAGGGTTTGGGGATAGGCACGGTTTAGGGTCCAGGTGAGGGTACGATAATGCTTTAGGGTGAGCGTTCGTGTGAGGGCACAATTTAGTGTTAGCGTACGGGTTAGGATTATGTGACTGTTGAGGGTAAGGCTTTGGGGAAGGGTTAGGGTAAGGGTTCGGGCTCGGGTTAGGGTTAGGGGATGGGGACGGTTTAGGGTCCAGGTGAGGGTACGACAACGCTTTAGGGTGAGCGTACGTGTGAGGGCGCGGGTTAGTGTTAGCGTACGGGTTAGGATTAGGGGACGGGTGAGCGTAAGGCTTCAGGGAAAGGTTAGGGTTGGTTCGGGTTAGGGTTAGGGGACGGGGTCAGTTTAGGGTCCAGGTGAGGGTACGACAACGCTTTAGAGTGAGCGTACGTGTTAGGGCGCGGGTTAGTGTTAGCGTACGGGTTAGGAGTAGTGGACGGGTGAGGGTAAGGCTTCGGGGAAGGGTTAGGGTTAGGGTTCGGGGAAGGGTTAGGTTTAGGGTTCGGGCTAGGGTTAGGGTTAGGGGACGGCGACGGTTTAGGGTCCAGGTGAGGGTACGACAACGCTTTAGGGTGAGCGTACGTGTGAGGGTGCGGGTTAGTGTTAGCGTAGGGGTTAGGATTAGGGGACGGGTGAGGGTAAGGCTTCGGGGAAGGGTTAGGGTAAGGGTTCGGGCTAGGGTTAGGGTTAGGTGATGGGGACTATTTAGGGTCCAGGTGAGGGTACGACAACGCTTTAGGGTGAGCGTACGTGTGAGGGAGCGGGTTAGTGTTAGCGTACGGGTTAGGATTAGGGGACGGGTGAGGGTAAGGCTTCGGGGAAGGGTTAGGGTTCGGGTTCGGGCTAGGGTTAGGGTTAGGGGACGGGGACGGTTTAGGGTCCAGGTGAGGGTACGACAACGCTTTAGGTTGAGCGTACGTGTGAGGGAACGGGTTAGTGTTAGCGTACGGGTTAGGAGTAGGGGACGGGTGAGGGTAAGGCTTCGGGCAAGAGTTAGGGTTAGGGTTCGGGCTAGGGTTAGGGTTAGGGGATGGGGACGGTTTAGGGTCCAGGTGAGGGTACGACAACGCTTTAGAGTGAGCGTACGTGTTAGGGCGCGGGTTAGTGTTAGCGTACGGGTTAGGATTAGGGGACGGGTGAGGGTAAGGCTTCGGGGAAGGTTTAGGGTTAGGATTCGGGCTAGGGTTATGGTTAGGGGACGAGGACGGTTTAGGGTCCAGGTGAGGGTACGACAACGCTTTAGGTTGAGCGTACGTGTGAGGGCGCGGGTTAGTTTTAGCGTACGGGTTAGGAATAGGGGACGGGTGAGGGTAAGGCTTCGGGCAAGGGTTAGAGTTTGGGTTCGGGCTAGGGTTAGGGTTAGGGCACGGGGACGGTTTAGGGTCCAGTTGAGGGTACGACAACGCTTTCGGGTGAGCGTACGTGTGAGGGCGCGGGTTAGTGTTAGCGTACGGGTTAGGATTAGGGGACGGGTGAGGTTAAGGCATCGGGGAAGGGTTAGGGTTCGGGTTCAGGCTAGGGTTAGGGTTAGGGGACGGGGACGGTTTAGGGTCCAGGTGAGGGTACGACAACGCTTTAGGTTGAGCGTAAGTGTGAGGGCGCGGGTTAGTGTTAGCGTACGGGTTAGGAGTAGGAGACGGGTGAGGGTAAGGCTTCGGGCAAGGGTTAGGGTTAGGGTTCGGGCTAGGGTTAGGGTTAGGGGACGGGGACGGTTTAGGGTCCAGGTGAGGGTACGACAACGCTTCAGGGTGAGCGTACGTGTGAGGTCACGGGTTAGTGTTAGCGTACGGTTTAGGATTAGGGGACGGGTGAGGGTAAGGCTTCGGGGAAGGGTTAGGGTTAGGGTTCGGGTTAAGGTTAGGGTTAGGGGACGGGGATGGTTTAGGGTCCAGGTGAGGGTACGACAACGCTTTAGGTTGAGCATACGTTTGAGGGCGTGGGTTAGTGTTAGCGTACGGGTTAGGATTAGGGGACGGGTGAGGGTAAGGCTTCGGGGAAGGGTTAGGAATTGGGTTCAGGCGAGGGTTAGGGTTAGGGGTCGGGGACGGTTTAGGGTACAGGTGAGGGTACGACGACGCTTTAGGGTGAGCGTACGTGTGAGGGCACGGGTTAGTGTTAGCGTACGGGTTAGGATTAGGGGACGCGTGAGGGTAAGGCTTCGTGGAAGTGTTAGGGTTAGGGTTCGGGCTAGGGTTAGGGTTACGGGATGGGGACGGATTACGGTCCAGGAGAGGGCACGACAACGCTTTAGGGTGAGCGTACGTGTGAGGGCGCGGGTTAGGGTTAGCGTTCGGGTTAGGATTAGGGGACGGGTGAGGGTAAGGCTTCGGGGAAGGGTTAGGATTAGGGTTCGGGCTAGGGTTAGGGTTAGGGGATAGGCACGGTTTAGGGTCCAGGTGAGGGTACGATAATGCTTTAGGGTGAGCGTTCGTGTGAGGGCACAATTTATTGTTAGCGTACGGGTTAGGATTATGTGACTGTTGAGGGTAAGGCTTTGGGGAAGGGTTAGGGTAAGGGTTCGGGCTCGGGTTAGGGTTAGGGGATGGGGACGGTTTAGGGTCCAGGTGAGGGTACGACAACGCTTTAGGGTGAGCGTACGTGTGAGGGCGCGGGTTAGTGTTAGCGTACGGGTTAGGATTAGGGGACGGGTGAGCGTAAGGCTTCAGGGAAAGGTTAGGGTTGGTTCGGGTTAGGGTTAGGGGACGGGGTCAGTTTAGGGTCCAGGTGAGGGTACGACAACGCTTTAGAGTGAGCGTACGTGTTAGGGCGCGGGTTAGTGTTAGCGTACGGGTTAGGAGTAGGGGACGGGTGAGGGTAAGGCTTCGGGCAAGGGTTAGGGTTAGGGTTCGGGCTAGGGTTAGGGTTAGGGGATGGGGACGGTTTAGGGTCCAGGTGAGGGTACGACAACGCTTTAGAGTGAGCGTACGTGTTAGGGCGCGGGTTAGTGTTAGCGTACGGGTTAGGATTAGGGGACGGGTGAGGGTAAGGCTTTGGGGAAGGTTTAGGGTTAGGGTTCGGGCTAGGGTTATGGTTAGGGGACGAGGACGGTTTAGGGTCCAGGTGAGGGTACGACAACGCTTTAGGTTGAGCGTACGTGTGAGGGCGCGGGTTAGTGTTAGCGTACGGGTTAGGAATAGGGGACGGGTGAGGGTAAGGCTTCGGGCAAGGGTTAGAGTTTGGGTTCGGGCTAGGGTTAGGGTTAGGGCACGGGGACGGTTTAGGGTCCAGTTGAGGGTACGACAACGCTTTCGGGTGAGCGTACGTGTGAGGGCGCGGGTTAGTGTTAGCATACGGGTTAGGATTAGGGGACGGCTGAGGTTAAGGCATCGGGGAAGGGTTAGGGTTCGTATTCAGGCTAGGGTTAGGGTTAGGGGACGGGGACGGTTTAGGGTCCAGGTGAGGGTACGACAACGCTTTAGGTTGAGCGTAAGTGTGAGGGCGCGGGTTAGTGTTAGCGTACGGGTTAGGAGTAGGAGACGGGTGAGGGTAAGGCTTCGGGCAAGGGTTAGGGTTAGGGTTCGGGCTAGGGTTAGGGTTAGGGGACGGGGACGGTTTAGGGTCCAGGTGAGGGTACGACAACGCTTTAGGGTGAGCGTACGTGTGAGGTCACGGGTTAGTGTTAGCGTACGGTTTAGGATTAGGGGACGGGTGAGGGTAAGGTTTCGGGGAAGGGTTAGGGTTAGGGTTCGGGTTAAGGTTAGGGTTAGGGGACGGGGATGGTTTAGGGTCCAGGTGAGGGTACGACAACGCTTTAGGTTGAGCATACGTTTGAGGGCGTGGGTTAGTGTTAGCGTACGGGTTAGGATTAGGGGACGGGTGAGGGTAAGGCTTCGGGGAAGGGTTAGGATTTGTGTTCAGGCGAGGGTTAGGGTTAGGGGTCGGGGACGGTTAGGGTACAGGTGAGGGTACGACGACGCTTTAGGGTGAGCGTTCGTGTGAGGGCACGGGTTAGTGTTAGCGTACGGGTTAGGATTAGGGGACGGGTGAGGGTAAGGCTTCGGGGAAGTGTTAGGGTTAGGGTTCGGGCTAGGGTTAGGGTTACGGGATGGGGACGGATTACGGTCCAGGAGAGGGCACGACAACGCTTTAGGGTGAGCGTACGTGTGAGGGCGCAGGTTAGGGTTAGCGTTCGGGTTAGGATTAGGGGACGGGTGAGGGTAAGGCTTCGGGGAAGGGTTAGGATTAGGGTTCGGGCTAGGGTTAGGGTTTGGGGATAGGCACGGTTTAGGGTCCAGGTGAGGGTACGATAATGCTTTAGGGTGAGCGTTCGTGTGAGGGCACAATTTAGTGTTAGCGTACGGGTTAGGATTATGTGACTGTTGAGGGTAAGGCTTTGGGGAAGGGTTAGGGTAAGGGTTCGGGCTCGGGTTAGGGTTAGGGGATGGGGACGGTTTAGGGTCCAGGTGAGGGTACGACAACGCTTTAGGGTGAGCGTACGTGTGAGGGCGCGGGTTAGTGTTAGCGTACGGGTTAGGATTAGGGGACGGGTGAGCGTAAGGCTTCAGGGAAAGGTTAGGGTTGGTTCGGGTTAGGGTTAGGGGACGGGGTCAGTTTAGGGTCCAGGTGAGGGTACGACAACGCTTTAGAGTGAGCGTACGTGTTAGGGCGCGGGTAAGTGTTAGCGTACGGGTTAGGAGTAGGGGACGGGTGAGGGTAAGGCTTCGGGGAAGGGTTAGGGTTATGGTTCCGGGAAGGGTTAGGTTTAGGGTTCGGGCTAGGGTTAGGGTTAGGGGACGGCGACGGTTTAGGGTCCAGGTGAGGGTACGACAACGCTTTAGGGTGAGCGTACGTGTGAGGGCACGGGTTAGCGTTAGCGTACGGTTTAGGATTAGGGGACGGGTGAGGGTAAGGCTTCGGGGAAGGGTTAGGTTTAGGGTTCGGTCTAAGGTTAGGGTTAGGGGACGGAGATGGTTTAGGGTCCAGGTGAGGGTACGACAACGCTTTAGGTTGAGCGTACGTTTGAGGGCGCGGGTTAGTGTTAGCGTACGGGTTAGGATTAGGGGACGGGTGAGGGTAAGGCTTCGGGGAAGGGTTAGGTTTAAGGTTCGGACTACGGTTAGGGTTAGGGGACGGGGACGGTTTAGGGTCCAGTTGAGGGTACGACAACGCTTTAGGGTGAGCGTTCGTGTGAGGGCACAATTTAGTGTTAGCGTACGGGTTAGGATTATGTGACGGGTGAGGGTAAGGCTTCGGGGATGGGTTAGGGTAAGGGTTCAGGCTCGGGTTAGGATTAGGGGACGGGGATGGTTTAGGGTCCAGGTGAGGGTACGACAACGCTTTAGGTTGAGCGTACGTTTGAGGGCGCGGGTTAGTGTTAGCGTACGGGTTAGGATTAGGGGACGGGTGAGGGTAAGGCTTCGGGGAAGGGTTAGGCTTAAGGTTCGGGCTAGGGTTAGGGTTAGGGGACGGGGACGGTTTAGGGTCCAGGTGAGGGTACGACAACGCTTTAGTGTGAGCGTACGTGTGAGGGCTCGGGTTAGTGTTAGCGTACGGGTTAGGATTAGGGGACGGGTGAGGGTAAGGCTTCTGGGAAGGGTTAGGGTTAGGGTTCGGGCTAGGGTTAGGGTTAGGGGACGGGGACGGTTTAGGGTCTAGGTGAGGGTACGACAACGGTTTAGGGTGAGCGTACGTGTGAGGGCGTGGGTTAGTGTTAGCGTACGGTCTAGGATAAGGGGACGGGTGAGTGTAAGGCTTCGGGGAAGGTTTAGGGTTAGGGTTCGGGCTAGGGTTAGGGTTAGGGGACGAGGACGGTTTAGGGTCCAGGTGAGGGTACGACAACGCTTTAGGTTGAGCGTACGTGTGAGGGCGCGGGTTAGTGTTAGCGTACGGGTTAGGAATAGGGGACGGGTGCGGGTAAGGCTTCGGGTAAGGGTTAGAGTTAGGGTTCGGGCTAGGGTTAGTGTTAGGGCACGGGGACGGTTTAGGGTCCAAGTGAGGGTATGACAACGCTTTAGGGTGAGCGTACGTGTTAGGGCGCGGGTTAGTGTTAGCGTACGGGTTAGGATTAGGGGACGGGTGAGGGTAAGGCTTCGGGGAAGGTTTAGGTTTAAGGT
Source organism: Globicephala melas (assembly GCF_963455315.2). Taxonomy (NCBI): domain Eukaryota; kingdom Metazoa; phylum Chordata; class Mammalia; order Artiodactyla; family Delphinidae; genus Globicephala; species Globicephala melas. The sequence continues at coordinate 110,704,379 of NC_083317.1, read as the reverse complement.
TCGGGCTAGGGTTAGGGGACGGGGACGGGGACGGTTTAGGGTCCAGGTGAGTGTACGACAACGCTTTAGGGGGAGCGTACGTGTGAGAGCGCATGTTAATGTCAGCGTACGGGTTAGGATTAGGGGACGGGTGAGGGTCAGGCTTCGGGGTAGGGTTAGGGTTAGGGTTCCGGCTAGGTTTAGGGTTAGGGGACGGGGACGGTTTAGGGTCCCGGTGAGGGTACGACAACGCTTTAGGGTGAGCGTTCGTGTGAGGGCACAATTTAGTGTTAGCGTACGGGTTAGGATTATGTGACGGGTGAGGGTAAGGCTTCGGGGAAGGGTTAGGGTAAGGGTTCAGGCTCGGGTTAGGATTAGGGGACGGGGATGGTTTAGGGTCCAGGTGAGGGTACGACAACGCTTTAGGTTGAGCGTACGTTTGAGGGCGCGGGTTAGTGTTAGCGTACGGGTTAGGATTAGGGGACGGGTGAGGGTAAGGCTTCGGGGAAGGGTTAGGCTTAAGGTTCGGGCTAGGGTTAGGGTTAGGGGAGGGGGACGGTTTAGGGTCCAAGTGAGGGTATGACAACGCTTTAGGGTGAGCGTACGTGTGAGGGCGCGGGTTAGTGTTAGCGTACGGGTTAGGATTAGGGGACGGGTGAGGGTAAGGCTTCAGGCAAGGGTTAGGGTTAGGGTTCGGGCTAGGGTTAGGGTTAGGTGACGGGCACTGTTTCGGGTCCAGGTGAGGGTACGACAACGCTTTAGGGTGAGCGTATGTGTGAGGGCGCGAGTTAGAGTTAGCGTACGGGTTAGGATTAGGGGACAGGTGAGAGTAAGGCTTCGGGGAAGGGTTAAGATTAGGGTTCGGGCTAGGGTAAAGGTTAGGGGACGGGGACGGTTTAGGGTCCAGGTGAGGGTACGACAATGCTTTAGGGTGAGCGTACGTGTGAGGGCGCGAGTTAGTGTTAGCGTACGGGTTAGGATTAGGGGAAGGATGAGGGTAAGGCTTCGGGGAAGGGTTAGGGTTAGGGTTCGGGCTAGGGTTAGGGTTAGGGAACGGCGACGGTTTAGGGTCCAGGTGAGGGTACGACAACGCTTTAGTGTGAGCGTACGTGTTAGGGCACGGGTTAGTGTTAGCGTACGGTTTAGGATTAGGGGCCGGGTGAGGGTAAGGCTTCGGGGAAGGGTTAGGGTTAGGGTTCGGGCTAGGGTTAGGGTTAGGGGACGGGGACGGTTTAGGGTCCAGGTGAGGGTACGACAACGTTTTAGGGTGAGCGTACGTGTGAGGGCACGGGTTAGTGTTAGCGTACGGGATAGGATTAGGGGACGTGTGAGCGTAAGGCTTCAGGGAAAGGTTAGGGTTATGGTTCGGGTTAGGGTTAGGGTTAGAGACGGGGTCGGTTTAGGGTCCAGGTGAGGGTACGACAACGCTTTACGGTGAGCGTACGTGTGAGGGCGCGGGTTAGTGTTAGTGTACGGGTTAGGATTAGGGGACGGTTGAGGGTAAGGCTTCGTGGAAGGGTTAGGGTTAGGGTTCGGGCTAGGGTTAGGGTTAGGGGAAGGGGACGTTTTAGGGTCCAGGTGACGGTACGACAGCGCTTTTCGGTGAGCGTACGTGTGAGGGCGCGGGTTAGTGTTAGCGTACGGGTTAGCATTATGGTACGGGTGAGGGTAAGGCTTCAGGGAAGCGTTAGGTTTAGGATTCAGGCTAGTGTTAGGGTAAGGGGATGGGGACGGTTTAGGGTCCAGGTGAGGGTACGACAACGCTTTAGGGTGAGCGTACGTGTGCGGGCGCGGGTTAGTGCTAGCGTACAGTTTAGGATTAGGGGACGGGTGAGGGTAAGGCTTCGGGCAAGGGTTAGAGTTTGTGTTCGGGCTAGTGTTAGGGTTAGGGCACGGGGACGGTTTAGGGTCCAGGTGAGGGTACGACAACGCTTTAGGGTGAGCGTACGTGTGAGGGCGCGGGTTAGTGTTAGCGTACGGGTTAGGATTAGGGGACGGGTGAGGTTAAGGCATCGGGGAAGGGTTAGGGTTAGGGTTCGGGCTAGGGTTAGGTTTAGGGGACGGGGACGGTTTAGGGTCCAGGTGAGGGTACGACAAGGCTTTAGGTTGAGCATACGTGTGAGGGCGCAGGTTAGTGTTAGCGTACGGGTTAGGAGTACGGGACGGGTGAGGGTAAGTCTTCGGGCAAGGGTTAGGGTTAGGGTTCAGGCTAGGGTTAGGGTTAGGGGATGGGGACGGTTTAGGGTCCAGGTGAGGGTACGACAACGCTTTAGGGTGAGCGTACGTGTGAGGACACGGGTTAGTGTTAGCGTACGGGTAAGGATTAGGGGCCGGGTGAAGGTAAGGCTTCGGGGAAGGGTTAGGGTAAGGGTTCGGGCTAGGGTTAGGGTTAGGTGACAGGGTCGATTTAGGGTCCAGGTGAGGGTACGACAAGGCTTTAAGTTGACCGTACGTTTCACGGCGCGGGTTAGTGTTAGCGTACGGGTTAGGATAAGGGGACGGGTGAGGGTAAGGCTTAGGGGAAGGGTTAGGTTTAAGGTTCGGGCTAGGGTAAGGGTTAGGGGAGGGGGACGGTTTAGGGTCCAGGTGAGGGTACGACAACGCTTTAGGGTGAGCGTACGTGTGAGGGCGCGTGTTAGTGTTAGCGTACGGGTTAGGAATAGGGGACGGGTGAGGGTAAGGCTTCGGGGAAGGGTTAGGGTTAGGGTTCGGGCTAGGGTTAGGGTTAGGGGACGGGACGGTTTAGGGTCCAGGTGAGGGTACCACAACCCGTTAGGGGGAGCGTACGTGTGAGGGCGCGAGTTAGTGTTAGCGTACGGGTTAGGATTAGGTGACAAGTGAGGGTAAGGCTTCGGGGAAGGGTTAGGGTTAGGGTTCGGGCTAGGGTTAGGGTTAGGGGACGGCGACGGTTTAGGGTCCAGGTGAGGGTACGACAACGCTTTAGTGTGAGCGTACGTGTTAGGGCGCGGGTTAGTGTTAGCGTACGGGTTAGGATTAGGGGCTGGGTGAGGGTAAGGCTTCGGGGAAGTGTTAGGGTTAGGTTTCGGGCTAGGGTTACGTTTAGGGGACGGGGACGGTTTAGGGTCCAGGTGAGGATACGACAACGTTTTAGGGTGAGTGTACGTGTGAGGGCACGGGTTAGTGATAGCATACAGTTTAGGATTAGGGGACGGGTGAGGGTAAGGCCTCGGGAAAGGGTTAGGTATAGGGTTCGGGATAGGGTTTGCGTTAGGGGACGGGGACGGTTTAGGGTGCAGGTGAGGGTACGACAACGTTTTAGGGTGAGCGTACGTGTGAGGGCACGGGTTAGTGTTAGCGTACGGGTTAGCATTAGGGGACGGGTGAGGGTAAGGCTTCAGGGAAGGGTTAGGATTAGGGTTCAGGCTAGTGTTAGGGTAAGGGGACGGGGACGGTTTAGGGTCCAGGTGAGGGTACTACAAGGCTATAAGTTTAACTTACGTTTCAGGGCGCGGGTTAGTGTTAGCGTACGGGTTAGGAATAGGGGACGGGTGCGGGTAAGGCTTCGGGTAAGGGTTAGAGTTAGGGTTCGGGCTAGGGTTAGTGTTAGGGCACGGGGACGGTTTAGGGTCCAAGTGAGGGTATGACAACGCTTTAGGGTGAGCGTACGTGTGAGGGCGCGGGTTAGTGTTAGCGTACGGGTTAGGATTAGGGGACGGGTGAGGGTAAGGCTTCGGGGAAGGTTTAGGTTTAAGGTTCGGGCTAGGGTTAGGGTTAGGGGACGGGGACGGTTTAGGGTCCAGGTGAGTGTACGACAACGCTTTAGGGGGAGCGTACGTGTGAGAGCGCGTGTTAATGTCAGCGTACGGGTTAGGATTAGGGGACGGGTGAGGGTCAGGCTTCGGGGTAGGGTTAGGGTTAGGGTTCCGGCTAGGTTTAGGGTTAGGGAACGGGGACGGTTTAGGGTCCCGGTGAGGGTACGACAACGCTTTAGGGTGAGCGTACGTGTTAGGGCGCGGGTAAGTGTTAGCGTACGGGTTAGGAGTAGGGGACGGGTGAGGGTAAGGCTTCGGGGAAGGGTTAGGGTTATGGTTCGGGGAAGGGTTAGGTTTAGGGTTCGGGCTAGGGTTAGGGTTAGGGGACGGCGACGGTTTAGGGTCCAGGTGAGGGTACGACAACGCTTTAGGGTGAGCGTACGTGTGAGGGCACGGGTTAGCGTTAGCGTACGGTTTAGGATTAGGGGACGGGTGAGGGTAAGGCTTCGGGGAAGGGTTAGGTTTAGGGTTCGGTCTAAGGTTAGGGTTAGGGGACGGAGATGGTTTAGGGTCCAGGTGAGGGTACGACAACGCTTTAGGTTGAGCGTACGTTTGAGGGCGCGGGTTAGTGTTAGCGTACGGGTTAGGATTAGGGGACGGGTGAGGGTAAGGCTTCGGGGAAGGGTTAGGTTTAAGGTTCGGACTACGGTTAGGGTTAGGGGACGGGGACGGTTTAGGGTCCAGTTGAGGGTACGACAACGCTTTAGGGTGAGCGTTCGTGTGAGGGCACAATTTAGTGTTAGCGTACGGGTTAGGATTATGTGACGGGTGAGGGTAAGGCTTCGGGGATGGGTTAGGGTAAGGGTTCAGGCTCGGGTTAGGATTAGGGGACGGGGATGGTTTAGGGTCCAGGTGAGGGTACGACAACGCTTTAGGTTGAGCGTACGTTTGAGGGCGCGGGTTAGTGTTAGCGTACGGGTTAGGATTAGGGGACGGGTGAGGGTAAGGCTTCGGGGAAGGGTTAGGCTTAAGGTTCGGGCTAGGGTTAGGGTTAGGGGACGGGGACGGTTTAGGGTCCAGGTGAGGGTACGACAACGCTTTAGTGTGAGCGTACGTGTGAGGGCTCGGGTTAGTGTTAGCGTACGGGTTAGGATTAGGGGACGGGTGAGGGTAAGGCTTCTGGGAAGGGTTAGGGTTAGGGTTCGGGCTAGGGTTAGGGTTAGGGGACGGGGACGGTTTAGGGTCTAGGTGAGGGTACGACAACGGTTTAGGGTGAGCGTACGTGTGAGGGCGTGGGTTAGTGTTAGCGTACGGTCTAGGATAAGGGGACGGGTGAGGGTAAGGCTTCGGGGAAGGTTTAGGGTTAGGGTTCGGGCTAGGGTTAGGGTTAGGGGACGAGGACGGTTTAGGGTCCAGGTGAGGGTACGACAACGCTTTAGGTTGAGCGTACGTGTGAGGGCGCGGGTTAGTGTTAGCGTACGGGTTAGGAATAGGGGACGGGTGCGGGTAAGGCTTCGGGTAAGGGTTAGAGTTAGGGTTCGGGCTAGGGTTAGTGTTAGGGCACGGGGACGGTTTAGGGTCCAAGTGAGGGTATGACAACGCTTTAGGGTGAGCGTACGTGTGAGGGCGCGGGTTAGTGTTAGCGTACGGGTTAGGATTAGGGGACGGGTGAGGGTAAGGCTTCGGGGAAGGTTTAGGTTTAAGGTTCGGGCTAGGGTTAGGGGACGGGGACGGGGACGGTTTAGGGTCCAGGTGAGTGTACGACAACGCTTTAGGGGGAGCGTACGTGTGAGAGCGCATGTTAATGTCAGCGTACGGGTTAGGATTAGGGGACGGGTGAGGGTCAGGCTTCGGGGTAGGGTTAGGGTTAGGGTTCCGGCTAGTTTTAGGGTTAGGGGACGGGGACGGTTTAGGGTCCCGGTGAGGGTACGACAACGCTTTAGGGTGAGCGTTCGTGTGAGGGCACAATTTAGTGTTAGAGTACGGGTTAGGATTATGTGACGGGTGAGGGTAAGGCTTCGGGGAAGGGTTAGGGTAAGGGTTCAGGCTCGGGTTAGGATTAGGGGACGGGGATGGTTTAGGGTCCAGGTGAGGGTACGACAACGCTTTAGGTTGAGCGTACGTTTGAGGGCGCGGGTTAGTGTTAGCGTACGGGTTAGGATTAGGGGACGGGTGAGGGTAAGGCTTCGGGGAAGGGTTAGGCTTAAGGTTCGGGCTAGGGTTAGGGTTAGGGGAGGGGGACGGTTTAGGGTCCAAGTGAGGGTATGACAACGCTTTAGGGTGAGCGTACGTGTGAGGGCGCGGGTTAGTGTTAGCGTACGGGTTAGGATTAGGGGACGGGTGAGGGTAAGGCTTCAGGCAAGGGTTAGGGTTAGGGTTCGGGCTAGGGTTAGGGTTAGGTGACGGGCACTGTTTCGGGTCCAGGTGAGGGTACGACAACGCTTTAGGGTGAGCGTATGTGTGAGGGCGCGAGTTAGAGTTAGCGTACGGGTTAGGATTAGGGGACAGGTGAGAGTAAGGCTTCGGGGAAGGGTTAAGATTAGGGTTCGGGCTAGGGTAAAGGTTAGGGGACGGGGACGGTTTAGGGTCCAGGTGAGGGTACGACAATGCTTTAGGGTGAGCGTACGTGTGAGGGCGCGAGTTAGTGTTAGCGTACGGGTTAGGATTAGGGGAAGGATGAGGGTAAGGCTTCGGGGAAGGGTTAGGGTTAGGGTTCGGGCTAGGGTTAGGGTTAGGGAACGGCGACGGTTTAGGGTCCAGGTGAGGGTACGACAACGCTTTAGTGTGAGCGTACGTGTTAGGGCACGGGTTAGTGTTAGCGTACGGTTTAGGATTAGGGGCCGGGTGAGGGTAAGGCTTCGGGGAAGGGTTAGGGTTAGGGTTCGGGCTAGGGTTAGGGTTAGGGGACGGGGACGGTTTAGGGTCCAGGTGAGGGTACGACAACGTTTTAGGGTGAGCGTACGTGTGAGGGCACGGGTTAGTGTTAGCGTACGGGATAGGATTAGGGGACGTGTGAGCGTAAGGCTTCAGGGAAAGGTTAGGGTTATGGTTCGGGTTAGGGTTAGGGTTAGAGACGGGGTCGGTTTAGGGTCCAGGTGAGGGTACGACAACGCTTTACGGTGAGCGTACGTGTGAGGGCGCGGGTTAGTGTTAGTGTACGGGTTAGGATTAGGGGACGGTTGAGGGTAAGGCTTCGTGGAAGGGTTAGGGTTAGGGTTCGGGCTAGGGTTAGGGTTAGGGGAAGGGGACGTTTTAGGGTCCAGGTGACGGTACGACAGCGCTTTTCGGTGAGCGTACGTGTGAGGGCGCGGGTTAGTGTTAGCGTACGGGTTAGCATTATGGTACGGGTGAGGGTAAGGCTTCAGGGAAGCGTTAGGTTTAGGATTCAGGCTAGTGTTAGGGTAAGGGGATGGGGACGGTTTAGGGTCCAGGTGAGGGTACGACAACGCTTTAGGGTGAGCGTACGTGTGCGGGCGCGGGTTAGTGCTAGCATACAGTTTAGGATTAGGGGACGGGTGAGGGTAAGGCTTCGGGCAAGGGTTAGAGTTTGTGTTCGGGCTAGTGTTAGGGTTAGGGCACGGGGACGGTTTAGGGTCCAGGTGAGGGTACGACAACGCTTTAGGGTGAGCGTACGTGTGAGGGCGCGGGTTAGTGTTAGCGTACGGGTTAGGATTAGGGGACGGGTGAGGTTAAGGCATCGGGGAAGGGTTAGGGTTAGGGTTCGGGCTAGGGTTAGGTTTAGGGGACGGGGACGGTTTAGGGTCCAGGTGAGGGTACGACAAGGCTTTAGGTTGAGCATACGTGTGAGGGCGCAGGTTAGTGTTAGCGTACGGGTTAGGAGTACGGGACGGGTGAGGGTAAGTCTTCGGGCAAGGGTTAGGGTTAGGGTTCAGGCTAGGGTTAGGGTTAGGGGATGGGGACGGTTTAGGGTCCAGGTGAGGGTACGACAACGCTTTAGGGTGAGCGTACGTGTGAGGACACGGGTTAGTGTTAGCGTACGGGTAAGGATTAGGGGCCGGGTGAAGGTAAGGCTTCGGGGAAGGGTTAGGGTAAGGGTTCGGGCTAGGGTTAGGGTTAGGTGACAGGGTCGATTTAGGGTCCAGGTGAGGGTACGACAAGGCTTTAAGTTGACCGTACGTTTCACGGCGCGGGTTAGTGTTAGCGTACGGGTTAGGATAAGGGGACGGGTGAGGGTAAGGCTTAGGGGAAGGGTTAGGTTTAAGGTTCGGGCTAGGGTTAGGGTTAGGGGAGGGGGACGGTTTAGGGTCCAGGTGAGGGTACGACAACGCTTTAGGGTGAGCGTACGTGTGAGGGCGCGTGTTAGTGTTAGCGTACGGGTTAGGAATAGGGGACGGGTGAGGGTAAGGCTTCGGGGAAGGGTTAGGGTTAGGGTTCGGGCTAGGGTTCTGGTTAGGGGACGGGACGGTTTAGGGTCCAGGTGAGGGTACCACAACCCGTTAGGGGGAGCGTACGTGTGAGGGCGCGAGTTAGTGTTAGCGTACGGGTTAGGATTAGGTGACAAGTGAGGGTAAGGCTTCGGGGAAGGGTTAGGGTTAGGGTTCGGGCTAGGGTTAGGGTTAGGGGACGGCGACGGTTTAGGGTCCAGGTGAGGGTACGACAACGCTTTAGTGTGAGCGTACGTGTTAGAGCGCGGGTTAGTGTTAGCGTACGGGTTAGGATTAGGGGCTGGGTGAGGGTAAGGCTTCGGGGAAGTGTTAGGGTTAGGTTTCGGGCTAGGGTTAGGTTTAGGGGACGGGGACGGTTTAGGGTCCAGGTGAGGATACGACAACGTTTTAGGGTGAGTGTACGTGTGAGGGCACGGGTTAGTGATAGCATACAGTTTAGGATTAGGGGACGGGTGAGGGTAAGGCCTCGGGAAAGGGTTAGGTATAGGGTTCGGGATAGGGTTTGCGTTAGGGGACGGGGACGGTTTAGGGTGCAGGTGAGGGTACGACAACGTTTTAGGGTGAGCGTACGTGTGAGGGCACGGGTTAGTGTTAGCGTACGGGTTAGCATTAGGGGACGGGTGAGGGTAAGGCTTCAGGGAAGGGTTAGGATTAGGGTTCAGGCTAGTGTTAGGGTAAGGGGACGGGGACGGTTTAGGGTCCAGGTGAGGGTACTACAAGGCTATAAGTTTAACTTACGTTTCAGGGCGCGGGTTAGTGTTAGCGTACGGGTTAGGATTAGGGGACGGGTGAGGGTAAGGCTTAGGGGAAGGGTTAGGTTTAAGGTTCGGGCTAGGGTTAGGGTTAGGTGAGGTGGACGGTTTAGGGTCCAGGTGAGCGTACGACAACGCTTTAGGGTGAGCATACGTGTGAGGGCACGGGTTAGTGTTAGCGTACGGGTTAGGATTAGGGGACGTGTGAGGGTAAGGTTTCGGGCAAGGGTTAGAGTTTGGGTTCGGGCTAGGGTTTGGGTTAGGGCATGGGGACGGTTTAGGGTCCAGGTGAGGGTACGACAACGCTTTAGGTTGAGCGTACGTTTGAGGGCGCGGGTTAGTGTTAGCGTACGGGTTAGGATTAGGGGACGGGTGAGGGTAAGGCTTCGGGGAAGGGTTAGGCTTAAGGTTCGGGCTAGGGTTAGGGTTAGGGGACGGGGACGGTTTAGGGTCCAGGTGAGGGTACGACAACGCTTTAGTGTGAGCGTACGTTTGAGGGCTCGGGTTAGTGTTAGCGTACGGGTTAGGATTAGGGGACGGGTGAGGGTAAGGCTTCTGGGAAGGGTTAGGGTTAGGGTTCGGGCTAGGGTTAGGGTTAGGGGACGGGGACGGTTTAGGGTCTAGGTGAGGGTACGACAACGGTTTAGGGTGAGCGTACGTGTGAGGGCGTGGGTTAGTGTTAGCGTACGGTCTAGGATAAGGGGACGGGTGAGGGTAAGGCTTCGGGGAAGGTTTAGGGTTAGGGTTCGGGCTAGGGTTAGGGTTAGGGGACGAGGACGGTTTAGGGTCCAGGTGAGGGTACGACAACGCTTTAGGTTGAGCGTACGTGTGAGGGCGCGGGTTAGTGTTAGCGTACGGGTTAGGAATAGGGGACGGGTGCGGGTAAGGCTTCGGGTAAGGGTTAGAGTTAGGGTTCGGGCTAGGGTTAGTGTTAGGGCACGGGGACGGTTTAGGGTCCAAGTGAGGGTATGACAACGCTTTAGGGTGAGCGTACGTGTGAGGGCGCGGGTTAGTGTTAGCGTACGGGTTAGGATTAGGGGACGGGTGAGGGTAAGGCTTCGGGGAAGGTTTAGGTTTAAGGTTCGGGCTAGGGTTAGGGTTAGGGGACGGGGACGGTTTAGGGTCCAGGTGAGTGTACGACAACGCTTTAGGGGGAGCGTACGTGTGAGAGCGCGTGTTAATGTCAGCGTACGGGTTAGGATTAGGGGACGGGTGAGGGTCAGGCTTCGGGGTAGGGTTAGGGTTAGGGTTCCGGCTAGGTTTAGGGTTAGGGAACGGGGACGGTTTAGGGTCCCGGTGAGGGTACGACAACGCTTTAGGGTGAGCGTTCGTGTGAGGGCACAATTTAGTGTTAGCGTACGGGTTAGGATTATGTGACGGGTGAGGGTAAGGCTTCGGGGAAGGGTTAGGGTAAGGGTTCAGGCTCGGGTTAGGATTAGGGGACGGGGATGGTTTAGGGTCCAGGTGAGGGTACGACAACGCTTTAGGTTGAGCGTACGTTTGAGGGCGCGGGTTAGTGTTAGCGTACGGGTTAGGATTAGGGGACGGGTGAGGGTAAGGCTTCGGGGAAGGGTTAGGCTTAAGGTTCGGGCTAGGGTTAGGGTTAGGGGAGGGGGACGGTTTAGGGTCCAAGTGAGGGTATGACAACGCTTTAGGGTGAGCGTACGTGTGAGGGCGCGGGTTAGTGTTAGCGTACGGGTTAGGATTAGGGGACGGGTGAGGGTAAGGCTTCAGGCAAGGGTTAGGGTTAGGGTTCGGGCTAGGGTTAGGGTTAGGTGACGGGCACTGTTTCGGGTCCAGGTGAGGGTACGACAACGCTTTAGGGTGAGCGTATGTGTGAGGGCGCGAGTTAGAGTTAGCGTACGGGTTAGGATTAGGGGACAGGTGAGAGTAAGGTTTCGGGGAAGGGTTAAGATTAGGGTTCGGGCTAGGGTAATGGTTAGGGGACGGGGACGGTTTAGGGTCCAGGTGAGGGTACGACAATGCTTTAGGGTGAGCGTACGTGTGAGGGCGCGAGTTAGTGTTAGCGTACGGGTTAGGATTAGGGGAAGGATGAGGGTAAGGCTTCGGGTAAGGGTTAGGGTTAGGGTTCGGGCTAGGGTTAGGGTTAGGGAACGGCGACGGTTTAGGGTCCAGGTGAGTGTACGACAACGCTTTAGTGTGAGCGTACGTGTTAGGGCGCGGGTTAGTGTTAGCGTACGGGTTAGGATTAGGGGCCGGGTGAGGGTAAGGCTTCGGGGAAGGGTTAGGGTTAGGGTTCGGGCTAGGGTTAGGGTTAGGGGACGGGGACGGTTTAGGGTCCAGGTGAGGGTACGACAACGTTTTAGGGTGAGCGTACGTGTGAGGGCACGGGTTAGTGTTAGCGTACGGGATAGGATTAGGGGACGTGTGAGCGTAAGGCTTCAGGGAAAGGTTAGGGTTATGGTTCGGGTTAGGGTTAGGGTTAGAGACGGGGTCGGTTTAGGGTCCAGGTGAGGGTACGACAACGCTTTACGGTGAGCGTACGTGTGAGGGCGCGGGTTAGTGTTAGTGTACGGGTTAGGATTAGGGGACAGTTGAGGGTAAGGCTTCGTGGAAGGGTTAGGGTTAGGGTTCGGGCTAGGGTTAGGGTTAGGGGAAGGGGACGGTTTAGGGTCCAGGTGACGGTACGACAGCGCTTTTCGGTGAGCGTACGTGTGAGGGCGCGGGTTAGTGTTAGCGTACGGGTTAGCATTATGGTACGGGTGAGGGTAAGGCTTCAGGGAAGCGTTAGGTTTAGGATTCAGGCTAGTGTTAGGGTAAGGGGACGGGGACGGTTTTGGGTCCAGGTGAGGGTACGACAACGCTTTAGGGTGAGCGTACGTGTGCGGGCGCGGGTTAGTGCTAGCGTACAGTTTAGGAATAGGGGACGGGTGAGGGTAAGGCTTCGGGCAAGGGTTAGAGTTTGTGTTCGGGCTAGTGTTAGGGTTAGGGCCCGGGGACGGTTTAGGGTCCAGGTGAGGGTACGACAACGCTTTAGGGTGAGCGTACGTGTGAGGGCGCGGGTTAGTGTTAGCGTACGGGTTAGGATTAGGGGACGGGTGAGGTTAAGGCATCGGGGAAGGGTTAGGGTTCGGGTTCGGGCTAGGGTTAGGGTTAGGGGACGGGGACGGTTTAGGGTCCAGGTGAGGGTACGACAAGGCTTTAGGTTGAGCATACGTGTGAGGGCGCAGGTTAGTGTTAGCGTACGGGTTAGGAGTACGGGACGGGTGAGGGTAAGTCTTCGGGCAAGGGTTAGGGTTAGGGTTCAGGCTAGGGTTAGGGTTAGGGGATGGGGACGGTTTAGGGTCCAGGTGAGGGTACGACAACGCTTTAGGGTGAGCGTACGTGTGAGGACACGGGTTAGTGTTAGCGTACGGGTAAGGATTAGGGGCCGGGTGAAGGTAAGGCTTCGGGGAAGGGTTAGGGTAAGGGTTCGGGCTAGGGTTAGGGTTAGGTGACAGGGGCGATTTAGGGTCCAGGTGAGGGTACGACAAGGCTTTAAGTTGACCGTACGTTTCACGGCGCGGGTTAGTGTTAGCGTACGGGTTAGGATAAGGGGACGGGTGAGGGTAAGGCTTAGGGGAAGGGTTAGGTTTAAGGTTCGGGCTAGGGTTAGGGTTAGGGGAGGGGGACGGTTTAGGGTCCAGGTGAGGGTACGACAACGCTTTAGGGTGAGCGTACGTGTGAGGGCGCGTGTTAGTGTTAGCGTACGGGTTAGGAATAGGGGACGGGTGAGGGTAAGGCTTCGGGGAAGGTTTAGGGTTAGGGTACGGGCTAGGGTTAGGGTTAGGGGACGGGACGGTTTAGGGTCCAGGTGAGGGTACGACAACCCGTTAGGGGGAGCGTACGTGTGAGGGCGCGAGTTAGTGTTAGCGTACGGGTTAGGATTAGGGGACAAGTGAGGGTAAGGCTTCGGGGAAGGGTTAGGGTTAGGGTTCGGGCTAGGGTTAGGGTTAGGGGACGGCGACGGTTTAGGGTCCTGGTGAAGGTACGACAACGCTTTAGTGTGAGCGTAGGTGTTAGGGCGCGGGTTAGTGTTAGCGTACGGGTTAGGATTAGGGGCTGGGTGAGGGTAAGGCTTCGGGGAAGTGTTAGGGTTAGGGTTCGGGCTAGGGTTAGGTTTAGGGGACGGGGACGGTTTAGGGTCCAGGTGAGGATACGACAACGTTTTAGGGTGAGTGTACGTGTGAGGGCACGGGTTAGTGATAGCATACGGTTTAGGATTAGGGGACGGGTGAGGGTAAGGCCTCGGGAAAGGGTTAGGTATAGGGTTCGGGATAGGGTTTGCGTTAGGGGACGGGGACGGTTTAGGGTGCAGGTGAGGGTACGACAACGTTTTAGGGTGAGCGTACGTGTGAGGGCACGGGTTAGTGTTAGCGTACGGGTTAGCATTAGGGGACGGGTGAGGGTAAGGCTTCAGGGAAGGGTTAGGATTAGGGTTCAGGCTAGTGTTAGGGTAAGGGGACGGGGACGGTTTAGGGTCCAGGTGAGGGTACTACAAGGCTATAAGTTTAACTTACGTTTCAGGGCGCGGGTTAGTGTTAGCGTACGGGTTAGGATTAGGGGACGGGTGAGGGTAAGGCTTAGGGGAAGGGTTAGGTTTAAGGTTCGGGCTAGGGTTAGGGTTAGGGGAGGTGGACGGCTTAGGGTCCAGGTGAGCGTACGACAACGCTTTAGGGTGAGCATACGTGTGAGGGCACGGGTTAGTGTTAGCGTACGGCTTAGGATTAGGGGACGTGTGAGGGTAAGGTTTCGGGCAAGGGTTAGAGTTTGGGTTCGGGCTAGGGTTTGGGTTAGGGCACGGGGACGGTTTAGGGTCCAGGTTAGGGTACGACAACGCTTTAGGGTGAGCGTACGTGTGAGGGCGCGGGTTAGTGTTAGCGTACGGGTTAGGATTAGGGGACAGGTGAGGTTAAGGCATCGGGGAAGGGTTAGGGTTCGGGTTCGGGCTAGGGTTAGGGTTAGGGGACAGGGACGGTTTAGGGTCCAGGTGAGGGTACGACAACGTTTTAGGTTGAGCGTACGTGTGAGGGCGCGGGTTAGTGTTAGCGTACGGGTTAGTAGTAGGGGACGGGTGAGGGTAAGGCTTCGGGCAAGGGTTAGGGTTAGGGTTCGGGCTAGGGTTAGGGTTAGGGGAAGGGGATGGTTTAGGGTCCAGGTGAGTCTACGACAACGCTTTAGGGTGAGCGTACGTGTGAGGGCTCGGGTTAGTGTTGGCGTACGGTTTAGGATTAGGGGACGGGTGAGGGTAAGGCTTCGGGGAAGGGTTAGGGTTAGGGTTCGGGCTAAGGTTAGGGTTAGGTGACGGGGACCGTTTAGGGTCCAGGTGAGGGTGCGACAAGGCTTTAGGTTGAGCGTACATTTGAGGGCGCGGGTTAGTGTTAGCGTACGGGTTAGGATTAGGGGACGGGTGAGGGTAAGGCTTCGGGGAAGGGTTAGGTTTAAGGTTCGGGCTAGGGTTAGGGTTAGGGGAGGGGGACGGTTTAGGGTCCAGGTGAGGGTACGACAACGGTTTAGGGAGAGCGTACGTGTGAGGGCGCGTGTTAGTGTTAGCGTACGGGTTAGGAATAGGGGACGGGTGAGGGTAAGGCTTCGGGGAAGGTTTAGAGTTAGGGTTCGGGCTAGGGTTAGGGTTAGGGGACGGGGACAGTTTAGGGTCCAGGTGAGGGTACGACAACGCTTTAGGGTGAGCGTAAGTGTGAGGGCGCGTGTTAGTGTTAGCGTACGGGTTAGGAATAGGGGACGGGTGAGGGTAAGGCTTCGGTGAAGGGTTAGGTTTAAGGTTCGGACTAGGGTTAGGGTTAGGGGACGGGGACGGTTTAGGGTCCAGGTGAGGATACGACAACGCTTTAGGGTTAGTGTACTTGTGAGGGCACGGGTTAGTGTTAGCGTACGGGTTAGGATTAGGGGACGGGTGAGGGTAAGGCTTCGGGGAAGGGTTAGGGTAAGGGTTCGGGCTAGGGTTAGGGTTAGGGGACGGGGACGGTTTAGGTTCCAGGTGAGGGTACGACAAGGCTTTAAGTTGACCGTACGTTTGAGGGCGCGGGTTAGTGTTAGCGTAGGGGTTAGGATTAGGGGACGGGTGAGGGTAAGGCTTAGGGGAAGGGTTAGGTTTAAGGTTCGGGCTAGGGTTAGGGTTAGGGGAGGGGGACGGTTTAGGGTCCAGGTGAGTGTACGACAACGCTTTAGGGTGAGCATACGTGTGAGGGCACGGGTTAGTGTTAGCGTACGGGTTAGGATTAGGGGACGGGTGAGGGTAAGGCTTCGGGCAAGGGTTAGAGTTTGGGTACGGGCTAGGGTTAGGGTTAGGGCACGGGGACGGTTTAGGGTCCAGGTGAGGGTACGACAACGCTTTAGGGTGAGCGTACGTGTGAAGGCGCGGGTTAGTGTTAGCGTACGGGTTAGGATTAGGGGACTGGTGAGGTTAAGGCATCGGGGAAGGGTTAGGGTAAGGGTTCGGGCTAGGGTTAGGGTTAGGGGACGGGGACGGTTTAGGGTCCAGGTGAGGGTACGACAACGCTTTAAGTTGAGCGTACGTGTGAGGGCGCGGGTTAGTGTTAGCGTACGGGTTAGTAGTAGGGGACGGGTGAGGGTAAGGCTTCGGGCAAGTGTTAGGGTTAGGGTTCGGGCTGGGGTTAGGGTTAGGGGAAGGGGACGGTTTAGGGTCCAGGTGAGGGTACGACAACGCTTTAGGGTGAGCATACGTGTGAGGGCGCGGGTTAGTGTTAGGGTACGGTTTACTATTAGGGGACGGGTGAGGGTAAGGCTTCGGGGAAGGGTTAGGGTTAGGGTTCGGGCTAAGGTTATGGTTAGGGGACGGGGATGGTTTAGGGTCCAGGTGAGGGTACGACAACGCTTTAGATTGAGCGTACGTTTGAGGGCGCGGGTTAGTGTTAGCGTACGGGTTAGGATTAGGGGACGGGTGAGGGTAAGGCTTCAGGGAAGGGTTAGGGTTAGGGTTCGGGCTAGGGTTAGGGTTAGGGTTAGGGGACGTTTTAGGGTGCAGGTGAGGGTACGACAACGCTTTAGGGTGAGCGTACGTGTGAGGGCGCGGGTTAGTGTTAGAGTACGGGTTAGGATTAGGGGACGGGTGAGGGTAACGCTTAGGGGAAGGGTTAGGTTTAAGGTTCGGGCTAGGGTTAGGGTTAGGGGCGGGGGACAGTTTAGGGTCCAGGTGAGGGTACGACAACGCTTTAGGGTGAGCGTACGTGTGAGAGCACGGGTTAGTGTTAGCGTACGGTTTAGGATTAGGGGACGGGTGAGTGTAAGGCTTCGGGGAAGGGTTAGGGTAAGAGTTCGGGCTAGGGTTAGGGTTAGGTGACGGGGACGGTTTAGGGTCCAGGTGAGGGTACGACAACGCTTTTGGGTGAGCGTACGTGTGAGGGCGCGTGTTAGTGTTAGCGTACGGGTTAGGATTAGGGGACGGGTGAGGGTAAGGCTTCGGGGAAGGGTTAGGGTTAGGGTTCGGGCTAGTGTTAGGGTTAGGGGACGGGGACGGTTTAGTGTCCAGGTGAGGGTACGACAACGCTTTAGGGTGAGCATACATGTGAGGGCGCGGGTTATTGTTAGCGTATGGGTTAGGATTAGGGGACGGGTGAGGGTAAGGCTTCCGGGAACGGTTAGGTTTCGGGTTCGGGCTAGGGTTAGGTTTAGGGGATGGGGACGGTTTAGGGTCCAGGTGAGGGTACGACAACGCTTTAGGTTGAGCGTACGTGTGAGGGCGCGGGTTAGTGTTAGCGTACGGGTTAGGAGTAGGGGACGGGTGAGGGTAAGGCTTCGGGCAAGGGTTAGGGTTAGGGTCCGGGCTAGGGTTAGGGTTAGGGGATTAGGGACGGTTTAGGGTCCAGATGAGGGTACAACAATGCTTTAGGGTGAGCGTACGTGTGAGGGCACGGGTTAGCGTTAGCATACGGTTTAAGATTAGGGGATGGGTGAGGGTAAGGCTTCTGGGAAGTGTTAGGGTTAGGGTTCGGGCTAGGGTTAGGGTTAGGGGACGGGGACGGTTTAGGGTCCAGGTGAGGGTACGACAACGCTTTAGGGTGAGCGTACGTGTCAGGGCGTGGGTTAGTGTTAGCGTAATGGTTAGGATTAGGGGCCGGGTGAGGGTAAGGCTTCGGGGAAGGGTTAGGTTTAGGGTTCGGGCTAGGGTTAGGTTTTGGCGACTGGCACGGTTTAGGGTCCAGGTGAGGGTATGACAACGCTTTAGGGTGAGTGTACGTGTGAGGGCGCGGGTTAGTGTTAGCGTACGGGTAGGATTAGGGGACGGGTGAGGGTAAGGCTTCGGGGAAGGGTTAGGGTTAGGGTTCGAGCTAGGGTTAGTGTTAGGGGACGGGGACGGTTTAGGGTCCAGGTGAGGGTACGACAACACTTTAGGGTGAGCGTACGTGTGAGGGCGCGGGTTAGTGTTAGCGTACGGGTTAGGATTAGGGGACGGGTGAGGGTAAGGCTTCGGGGAAGGGTTAGGGTTAAGGTTCGGGCAAGGGTTAGGGTTAGGGGACGGGGACGGTTTAGGGTCCAGGTGAGGGTACGACAACGCTTTAGGGTGAGCATACGTGTGAGGGCGCGGGTTAGTGTTAGCGTACGGGTTAGGATTAGGGGACGGGTGAGGGTAAGGCTTCCGGGAAGGGTTAGGTTTAGGTTTCGGGCTAGGGTTAGGGTTAGGGGACGGGGACGGTTTAGGGTCCAGGTGAGGGTACGACAACGCATTAGGGTGAGCGTACGTGTGAGGGCGTGGGTTAGTGTTAGCGTACGGGTGAGGATTAGGGGACGGGTGAGGGTAAGGCTTCGGGGAAGGTTTAGGGTTAGGTTTCGGGCTAGGGTTAGGGGTAGGGGACGAGGACGGTTTAGAGTCCAGGTGAGGGTACGACAACGCTTTAGGTTGAGCGTACGTGTGAGGGCGCGGGTTAGTGTTAGCGTACGGGTTAGGAATAGGGGACGGGTGAGGGTAAGGCTTCGGGCAAGGGTTAGAGTTAGGGTTCGGGCTAGGGTTAGTGTTAGGGCATGGGGACGGTTTAGGGTCCAGGTGAAGGTACGACAACGCTTTAGGGTGAGCGTACGTGTGAGGGCGCGTGTTAGTGTTAGCGTACGGGTTAGGAATAGGGGACGGGTGAGGGTAAGGCTTCGGGGAAGGGTTAGAGTTAGGGTTAGGGCTAGGGTTAGGGTTAGGGGACGGGGACAGTTTAGGGTCCAGGTGAGGGTACGACAACGCTTTAGGGTGAGCGTACGTGTGAGGGCGCGTGTTAGTGTTAGCGTACGGGTTAGGAATAGGGGACGGTTGAGGGTAAGGCTTCGGTGAAGTGTTAGGTTTAAGGTTCGGACTAGGGTTATGGTTAGGGGACGGGGACGGTTTAGGGTCCAGGTGAGGGTACGACAACGCTTTAGGGTTAGCGTACTTGTGAGGGCACGGGTTAGTGTTAGCGTACGGGTTAGGATTAGGGGACGGGTGAGGGTAAGGCTTCGGGGAAGGGTTAGGGTAAGGGGTCGGGCTAGGGTTAGGGTTAGGTGACGGGGACGATTTAGGGTCCAGGTGAGGGTACGACAACGCTTTAGAGTGAGCGTACGTGTGAGGGTGCGGGTTAGTGTTAGCGTACGGGTTAGAATTAGGGGACGGGTGAGGGTAAGGCTTCGGGGAAGGGTTAGGGTTAGGGTTCGGGCTAGGGTTAGGGTTAGGGGACGGGGACGGTTTAGGGTGCAGGTGAGGGTACGACAACGCTTTAGGGTGAGCCTACGTGTGAGGGCGCGGGTTAGTGTTAGCGTACGGGTTAGGATTAGGGGACGGGTGAGGGTAAGGCTTCGGGGAAGGGTTAGGGTTAGGGTTCGGGCTAGGGTTAGGGTTAGGGGACGGGGACGGTTTAGGTTCCAGGTGAGGGTACGACAAGGCTTTAAGTTGACCGTACGTTTGAGGGCGCGGGTTAGTGTTAGCGTAGGGGTTAGGATTAGGGGACGGGTGAGGGTAAGGCTTAGGAGAAGGGTTAGGTTTAAAGTTCGGGCTCGGGTTAGGGTTAGGGGAAGGGGACGGTTTAGGGTCCAGGTGAGGGTACGACAACGCTTTAGGGTGAGCATACGTGTGAGGGCACGGGTTAGTGTTAGCGTACGGGTTAGGATTAGGGGACGGGTGAGGGTAAGGCTTCGGGCAAGTGTTAGAGTTTGGGTACGGGCTAGGGTTAGGGTTAGGGCACGGGGACGGTTTAGGGTCCAGGTGAGGGTACGACAACGCTTTAGGGTGAGCGTACGTGTGAGGGCGCGGGTTAGTTTTAGCGTACGGGTTAGAATTAGGGGACTGGTGAGGTTAAGGCATCGGGGAAGGGTTAGGGTAAGGGTTCGGGCTAGGGTTATGGTTAGGGGACGGGGACGGTTTAGGGTCCAGGTGAGGGTACGACAACGCTTTAAGTTGAGCGTACGTGTGAGGGCGCGGGTTAGTGTTAGCGTACGGGTTAGTAGTAGGGGACGGGTGAGGGTAAGGCTTCGGGCAAGTGTTAGGGTTAGGGTTCGGGCTAGGGTTAGGGTTAGGGGAAGGGGACGGTTTAGGGTCCAGGTGAGGGTACGACAACGCTTTAGGGTGAGCATACGTGTGAGGGCGCGGGTTAGTGTTAGGGTACGGTTTAGGATTAGGGGACGGGTGAGGGTAAGGGTTCGGGGAAAGGTTAGGGTTAGGGTTCGGGCTAAGGTTATGGTTAGGGGACGGGGATGGTTTAGGATCCAGGTGAGGGTACGACAACGCTTTAGTTTGAGCGTACGTTTGAGGGCGCGGGTTAGTGTTAGCGTACGGTTTAGGATTAGGGGACGGGTGAGGGTAAGGCTTCGGGGAAGGGTTAGGGTAAGGGTTCGGGCTAGGGTTAGGGTTAGGTGACGGGGACGATTTAGGGTCCAGGTGAGGGTACGACAACGCTTTAGGGTGAGCGTACGTGTGAGGGTGCGGGTTAGTGTTAGCGTACAGGTTAGGATTAGGGGACGGGTGAGGGTAAGGCTTCAGGGAAGGGTTAGGGTTAGGGTTCGGGCTAGGGTTAGGGTTAGGGGACGGGGACGGTTTAGGGTGCAGGTGAGGGTACGACAACGCTTTAGGGTGAGCGTACGTGTGAGGGCGCCCGTTAGTGTTAGAGTACGGGTTAGGATTAGGGGACGGGTGAGGGTAACGCTTAGGGGAAGGTTTAGGTTTAAGGTTCGGGCTAGGGTTAGGGTTGGGGCGGGGGACGGTTTAGGGTCCAGGTGAGGGTACGACAACGCTTTAGGGTGAGCGTACGTGTGAGAGCACGGGTTAGTGTTAGCGTACGGTTTAGGATTAGGGGACGGGTGAGGGTAAGGCTTCGGGGAAGGGTTAGGGTAAGGGTTCGGGCTAGGGTTAGGGTTAGGGGACGGGGACGGTTTAGGGTCCAGGTGAGGGTACGACAACGCTTTAGGGTGAGCATACGTGTGAGGGCTCGGGTTAGTGTTAGCGTACGGGTTAGGATTAGGGGACGGGTGAGGGTAAGGCTTCTGGGAAGTGTTAGGGTTAGGGTTCGGGCTAGGGTTAGGGTTAGGGGACGGGGACGGTTTAGGGTCCAGGTGAGGGTACGACAACGCTTTTGGGTGAGCGTACGTGTGAGGGCGCGTTTTAGTGTTAGCGTACGTGTTAGGATTAGTGGACGGGTGAGGGTAAGGCTTCGGGGAAGGGTTAGGGTTAGGGTTCGGGCTAGGGTTAGGGTTAGGGGACGGGGACGGTTTAGTGTCCAGGTGAGGGTACGACAACGCTTTAGGGTGAGCATACGTGTGAGGGCACGGGTTATTTTTAGCGTATGGGTTAGGATTAGGGGACGGGTGAGGGTAAGGCTTCCGGGAAGGGTTAGGTTTAGGGTTCGGGCTAGGGTTAGGGTTAGGGGATGGGGACGGTTTAGGGTCCAGGTGAGGGTACGACAACGCTTTAGGTTGAGCGTACGTGTGAGGGCGCGGGTTAGTGTTAGCGTACGGGTTAGGAGTAGGGGACGGGTGAGGGTAAGGCTTCGGGCAAGGGTTAGGGTTAGGGTTCGGGCTAGGGTTAGGGTTAGGGCATTAGGGACGGTTTAGGGTCCAGATGAGGGTACGACAATGCTTTAGGGTGAGCGTACGTGTGAGGGCACGGGTTAGCGTTAGCATACGGTTTAGGTTTAGGGGACGGGTGAGGGTAAGGCTTCTGGGAAGTGTTAGGGTTAGGGTTCGGGCTAGGGTTAGGGTTAGGGGACGGGGACGGTTTAGGGTCCAGGAGAGGGTACGACAACGCTTTAGGGTGAGCGTACGTGTCAGGGGGTGGGTTAGTGTTAGCGTACTGGTTAGGATTAGGGGCCGGGTGAGGGTAAGGCTTCGGGGAAGGGTTAGGTTTAGGGTTTGGGCTAGGGTTAGGTTTTGGCGACTGGCACGGTTTAGGGTCCAGGTGAGGGTATGACAACGCTTTAGGGTGAGTGTACGTGTGAGGGCGCGGGTTAGTGTTAGCGTACGGGTAGGATTAGGGGACGGGTGAGGGTAAGGCTTCGGGGAAGGGTTAGGGTTAGGGTTCGGGCTAGGGTTAGTGTTAGGGGACGGGGACGGTTTAGGGTCCAGGTGAGGGTACGACAACGCTTTAGGGTCAGCGTACGTGTGAGGGCGCGGGTTAGTGTTAGCGTACGGGTTAGGATTAGGGGACGGGTGAGGGTAAGGCTTCGGGGAACGTTTAGGGTTAAGGTTCGGGCTAGGGTTAGGATTAGGGGACGGGGACGGTATAGGGTCCAGGTGATGGTACGAAAACGCTTTAGGGTGAGCATACGTGTGAGGGCGCGGGTTAGTGTTAGCGTACGGGTTAGGATTAGGGGACGGTTGAGGGTAAGGCTTCCGGGAAGGGTTAGGTTTAGGGTTCGGGCTAGGGTTAGGGTTAGGGGACGGGGACGGTTTAGGGTCCAGGTGAGGGTACGACAACGCTTTAGGGTGAGCGTACGTGTGAGGGCGTGGGTTAGTGTTAGCGTACGGGTGAGGATTAGGGGACGGGTGAGGGTAAGGCTTCGGGGAAGGTTTAGGGTTAGGGTTCGGGCTAGGGTTAGGGGTAGGGGACGAGGACGGTTTAGAGTCCAGGTGAGGGTACGACAACGCTTTAGGTTGAGCGTACGTGTGAGGTCGCGGTTTAGTGTTAGCGTACGGGTTAGGAATAGGGGACGGGTGAGGGTAAGGCTTCGGGCAGGGGTTAGAGTTAGGGTTCGGGCTAGGGTTAGTGTTAGGGCATGGGGACGGTTTAGGGTCCAGGTGAGGGTACGACAACGCTTTAGGGTGAGCGTACGTGTGAGAGCGCGGGTTAGTGTTAGCGTACGGGTTAGGATTAGGGGACGGGTGAGGTTAAGGCATCGGAGAAGGGTTAGGGTTCGGGTTCGGGTTAGGGTTAGGGTTAGGGGATGGGGACGGTTTAGGGTCCAGGTGAGGGTACGACAACGCTTTAGGTGGAGGGTACGTGTGAGGGCGCGGGTTAGTGTTAGCGTATGGGTTAGGAGTAGGGGACGGGTGAGGGTAATGCTTCGGGCAAGGGTTAGGGTTAGGGTTCGGGCTAGGGTTAGGGTTAGGGGACGGGGACGGTTTAGGGTCCAGCTGAGGGTACGACAACGCTTTAGGGTGAGCGTACGTGTGAGGGCGCGAGTTAGTGTTAGCGTACGGGTTAGGATTAGGGGACAAGTGAGGGTAAGGCTTAGGGGAAGGGTTAGGGTTAGGGTTCGGGCTAGGGTTAGGGTTAGGGGACGGGGACGGTTTAGGGTCCAGGTGAGGGTACGACAACGTTTTAGGGTGAGCGTACGTGTGAGGGCACGTGTTAGTGTTAGCGTACGGGATAGGATTAGGGGACGTGTGAGCGTAAGGCTTCAGGGAAAGGTTAGGGTTATGGTTCGGGTTAGGGTTAGGGTTAGGGGACGGGGTCGGTTTAGGGTCCAGGTGAGGGTACGACAACGATTTACGGTGAGCGTACGTGTGAGGGCGCGGGTTAGTGTTAGTGTACGGGTTAGGATTAGGGGACGGGTGAGGGTAAGGCTTCGTGGAAGGGTTAGGGTTAGGGTTCGGGCTAGGGTTAGGGTTAGGGGAAGGGGACGGTTTAGGGTCCAGGTGACGGTACGACAGCGCTTTTCGGTGAGCGTACGTGTGAGGGCGCGGGTTAGTGTTAGCGTACGGGTTAGCATTATGGTACGTGTGAGGGTAAGGCTTCAGGGAAGCGTTAGGTTTAGGATTCAGGCTAGTGTTAGGGTAAGGGGACGGGGACGGTTTAGGGTCCAGGTGAGGGCACGACAACGCTTTAGGGTGAGCGTACCTGTGAGGGCACGGGTTAGTGTTAGCGTACGGGTTAGGATTAGGGGACGGGTGAGGATAAGGCTTCGGGGAAGGGTTAGGGTTAAAGTTCGGGCTAGGGTTGGGGTTCGAGGACGGGGACGGTTTAGGGTCCAGGTGAGGGTACGACAACGCTTTAGGGTGAGCGTACGTGTGCGGGCGCGGGTTAGTGTTAGCGTACAGTTTAGGATTAGGGGACGGGTGAGGGTAAGGCTTCGGGCAAGGGTTAGAGTTTGTGTTCGCGCTAGGGTTAGGGTTAGGGCACGGGGACGGTTTAGGGTCCAGGTGAGGGTACGACAACGCTTTAGGGTGAGCGTACGTGTGACGGCGCGGGTTAGTGTTAGCGTACGGGTTAGGATTAGGGGACGGGTGAGGTTAAGGCATCGGGGAAGGGTTAGGGTTCGGGTTCGGGCTAGGGTTAGGGTTAGGGGACGGGGACGGTTTAGGCTCCAGTTGAGGGTACGACAACGCTTTAGGTTGAGCGTACGTGTGAGGGCGCGGGTTAGTGTTAGCGTACGGTTTAGGAGTACGGGACGGGTGAGTGTAAGTCTTCGGGCAAGGGTTAGGGTTAGGGTTCAGGCTAGGGTTAGGGTTAGGGGATGGGGAAGGTTTAGGGTCCAGGTGAGGGTACGACAACGCTTTATGGTGAGCGTACTTGTGAGGGCACGGGTTAGTGTTAGCGTACGGGTTAGGATTAGGGGCCGGGTGAAGGTAAGGCTTCGGGGAAGGGTTAGGGTTAGGGTTCGGGCTAGGGTTAGGGTTAGGTGACAGGGGCGATTTAGGGTCCAGGGGAGGGTACGACAACGCTTTAGAGTGAGCGTACGTGTGAGGGTGCGGGTTAGTGTTAGCGTACGGGTTAGGATTAGGGGACGGGTGAGTTTAAGGCTTCGGGGAAGGGTTAGTGTTAGGGTTCGGGCTAGGGTTAGGGTTAGGGGACGGGTACGGTTTAGGGTGCAGGTGAGGGTACGACAACGCTTTAGGGTGAGCGTACGTGTGAGGGCGCGGGTTAGTGTTAGCGTACGGGTTAGGATTAGGGGACGGGTGAGGGTAAGGCTTCGGGCAAGTGTTAGAGTTTGGGTACGGGCTAGGGTTAGGGTTAGGGCACGGGGACGGTTTAGGGTCCAGGTGAGGGTACGACAACGCTTTAGGGTGAGCGTACGTGTGAGGGCGCGGGTTAGTGTTAGCGTACGGGTTAGAATTAGGGGACTGGTGAGGTTAAGGCATCGGGGAAGGGTTAGGGTAAGGGTTCGGGCTAGGGTTATGGTTAGGGGACGGGGACGGTTTAGGGTCCAGGTGAGGGTACGACAACGCTTTAAGTTGAGCGTACGTGTGAGGGCGCGGGTTAGTGTTAGCGTACGGGTTAGTAGTAGGGGACGGGTGAGGGTAAGGCTTCGGGCAAGTGTTAGGGTTAGGGTTCGGGCTAGGGTTAGGGTTAGGGGAAGGGGACGGTTTAGGGTCCAGGTGAGGGTACGACAACGCTTTAGGGTGAGCATACGTGTGAGGGCGCGGGTTAGTGTTAGGGTACGGTTTAGGATTAGGGGACGGGTGAGGGTAAGGCTTCGGGGAAAGGTTAGGGTTAGGGTTCGGGCTAAGGTTATGGTTAGGGGACGGGGATGGTTTAGGATCCAGGTGAGGGTACGACAACGCTTTAGTTTGAGCGTACGTTTGAGGGCGCGGGTTAGTGTTAGCGTACGGTTTAGGATTAGGGGACGGGTGAGGGTAAGGCTTCGGGGAAGGGTTAGGGTTAGGGTTCGGGCTAGGGTTAGGGTTAGGGGACGGGGACGGTTTAGGGTGCAGGTGAGGGTACGACAACGCTTTAGGGTGAGCGTACGTGTGAGGGCGCCCGTTAGTGTTAGAGTACGGGTTAGGATTAGGGGACGGGTGAGGGTAACGCTTAGGGGAAGGGTTAGGTTTAAGGTTCGGGCTAGGGTTAGGGTTAGGGGCGGGGGACGGTTTAGGGTCCAGGTGAGGGTACGACAACGCTTTAGGGTGAGCGTACGTGTGAGAGCACGGGTTAGTGTTAGCGTACGGTTTAGGATTAGGGGACGGGTGAGGGTAAGGCTTCGGGGAAGGGTTAGGGTAAGGGTTCGGGCTAGGGTTAGGGTTAGGGGACGGGGACGGTTTAGGGTCCAGGTGAGGGTACGACAACGCTTTAGGGTGAGCATACGTGTGAGGGCTCGGGTTAGTGTTAGCGTACGGGTTAGGATTAGGGGACGGGTGAGGGTAAGGCTTCTGGGAAGTGTTAGGGTTAGGGTTCGGGCTAGGGTTAGGGTTAGGGGACGGGGACGGTTTAGGGTCCAGGTGAGGGTACGACAACGCTTTTGGGTGAGCGTACGTGTGAGGGCGCGTTTTAGTGTTAGCGTACGTGTTAGGATTAGTGGACGGGTGAGGGTAAGGCTTCGGGGAAGGGTTAGGGTTAGGGTTCGGGCTAGGGTTAGGGTTAGGGGACGGGGACGGTTTAGTGTCCAGGTGAGGGTACGACAACGCTTTAGGGTGAGCATACGTGTGAGGGCACGGGTTATTTTTAGCGTATGGGTTAGGATTAGGGGACGGGTGAGGGTAAGGCTTCCGGGAAGGGTTAGGTTTAGGGTTCGGGCTAGGGTTAGGGTTAGGGGATGGGGACGGTTTAGGGTCCAGGTGAGGGTACGACAACGCTTTAGGTTGAGCGTACGTGTGAGGGCGCGGGTTAGTGTTAGCGTACGGGTTAGGAGTAGGGGACGGGTGAGGGTAAGGCTTCGGGCAAGGGTTAGGGTTAGGGTTCGGGCTTGGGTTAGGGTTAGGGCATTAGGGACGGTTTAGGGTCCAGATGAGGGTACGACAATGCTTTAGGGTGAGCGTACGTGTGAGGGCACGGGTTAGCGTTAGCATACGGTTTAGGTTTAGGGGACGGGTGAGGGTAAGGCTTCTGGGAAGTGTTAGGGTTAGGGTTCGGGCTAGGGTTAGGGTTAGGGGACGGGGACGGTTTAGGGTCCAGGAGAGGGTACGACAACGCTTTAGGGTGAGCGTACGTGTCAGGGGGTGGGTTAGTGTTAGCGTACTGGTTAGGATTAGGGGCCGGGTGAGGGTAAGGCTTCGGGGAAGGGTTAGGTTTAGGGTTTGGGCTAGGGTTAGGTTTTGGCGACTGGCACGGTTTAGGGTCCAGGTGAGGGTATGACAACGCTTTAGGGTGAGTGTACGTGTGAGGGCGCGGGTTAGTGTTAGCGTACGGGTAGGATTAGGGGACGGGTGAGGGTAAGGCTTCGGGGAAGGGTTAGGGTTAGGGTTCGGGCTAGGGTTAGTGTTAGGGGACGGGGACGGTTTAGGGTCCAGGTGAGGGTACGACAACGCTTTAGGGTCAGCGTACGTGTGAGGGCGCGGGTTAGTGTTAGCGTACGGGTTAGGATTAGGGGACGGGTGAGGGTAAGGCTTCGGGGAACGTTTAGGGTTAAGGTTCGGGCTAGGGTTAGGGTTAGGGGACGGGGACGGTTTAGGGTCCAGGTGATGGTACGAAAACGCTTTAGGGTGAGCATACGTGTGAGGGCGCGGGTTAGTGTTAGCGTACGGGTTAGGATTAGGGGACGGTTGAGGGTAAGGCTTCCGGGAAGTGTTAGGTTTAGGGTTCGGGCTAGGGTTAGGGTTAGGGGACGGGGACGGTTTAGGGTCCAGGTGAGGGTACGACAACGCTTTAGGGTGAGCGTACGTGTGAGGGCGTGGGTTAGTGTTAGCGTACGGGTGAGGATTAGGGGACGGGTGAGGGTAAGGCTTCGGGGAAGGTTTAGGGTTAGGGTTCGGGCTAGGGTTAGGGGTAGGGGACGAGGACGGTTTAGAGTCCAGGTGAGGGTACGACAACGCTTTAGGTTGAGCGTACGTGTGAGGTCGCGGTTTAGTGTTAGCGTACGGGTTAGGAATAGGGGACGGGTGAGGGTAAGGCTTCGGGCAGGGGTTAGAGTTAGGGTTCGGGCTAGGGTTAGTGTTAGGGCATGGGGACGGTTTAGGGTCCAGGTGAGGGTACGACAACGCTTTAGGGTGAGCGTACGTGTGAGAGCGCGGGTTAGTGTTAGCGTACGGGTTAGGATTAGGGGACGGGTGAGGTTAAGGCATCGGAGAAGGGTTAGGGTTCGGGTTCGGGTTAGGGTTAGGGTTAGGGGATGGGGACGGTTTAGGGTCCAGGTGAGGGTCGACAACGCTTTAGGTGGAGGGTACGTGTGAGGGCGCGGGTTAGTGTTAGCGTATGGGTTAGGAGTAGGGGACGGGTGAGGGTAATGCTTCGGGCAAGGGTTAGGGTTAGGGTTCGGGCTAGGGTTAGGGTTAGGGGACGGGGACGGTTTAGGGTCCAGCTGAGGGTACGACAACGCTTTAGGGTGAGCGTACGTGTGAGGGCGCGAGTTAGTGTTAGCGTACGGGTTAGGATTAGGGGACAAGTGAGGGTAAGGCTTAGGGGAAGGGTTAGGGTTAGGGTTCGGGCTAGGGTTAGGGTTAGGGGACGGGGACGGTTTAGGGTCCAGGTGAGGGTACGACAACGTTTTAGGGTGAGCGTACGTGTGAGGGCACGTGTTAGTGTTAGCGTACGGGATAGGATTAGGGGACGTGTGAGCGTAAGGCTTCAGGGAAAGGTTAGGGTTATGGTTCGGGTTAGGGTTAGGGTTAGGGGACGGGGTCGGTTTAGGGTCCAGGTGAGGGTACGACAACGCTTTACGGTGAGCGTACGTGTGAGGGCGCGGGTTAGTGTTAGTGTACGGGTTAGGATTAGGGGACGGGTGAGGGTAAGGCTTCGTGGAAGGGTTAGGGTTAGGGTTCGGGCTAGGGTTAGGGTTAGGGGAAGGGGACGGTTTAGGGTCCAGGTGACGGTACGACAGCGCTTTTCGGTGAGCGTACGTGTGAGGGCGCGGGTTAGTGTTAGCGTACGGGTTAGCATTATGGTACGTGTGAGGGTAAGGCTTCAGGGAAGCGTTAGGTTTAGGATTCAGGCTAGTGTTAGGGTAAGGGGACGGGGACGGTTTAGGGTCCAGGTGAGGGCACGACAACGCTTTAGGGTGAGCGTACCTGTGAGGGCACGGGTTAGTGTTAGCGTACGGGTTAGGATTAGGGGACGGGTGAGGATAAGGCTTCGGGGAAGGGTTAGGGTTAAAGTTCGGGCTAGGGTTGGGGTTCGAGGACGGGGACGGTTTAGGGTCCAGGTGAGGGTACGACAACGCTTTAGGGTGAGCGTACGTGTGCGGGCGCGGGTTAGTGTTAGCGTACAGTTTAGGATTAGGGGACGGGTGAGGGTAAGGCTTCGGGCAAGGGTTAGAGTTTGTGTTCGGGCTAGGGTTAGGGTTAGGGCACGGGGACGGTTTAGGGTCCAGGTGAGGGTACGACAACGCTTTAGGGTGAGCGTACGTGTGACGGCGCGGGTTAGTGTTAGCGTACGGGTTAGGATTAGGGGACGGGTGAGGTTAAGGCATCGGGGAAGGGTTAGGGTTCGGGTTCGGGCTAGGGTTAGGGTTAGGGGACGGGGACGGTTTAGGCTCCAGGTGAGGGTACGACAACGCTTTAGGTTGAGCGTACGTGTGAGGGCGCGGGTTAGTGTTAGCGTACGGGTTAGGAGTACGGGACGGGTGAGGGTAAGTCTTCGGGCAAGGGTTAGGGTTAGGGTTCAGGCTAGGGTTAGGGTTAGGGGATGGGGACGGTTTAGGGTCCAGGTGAGGGTACGACAACGCTTTATGGTGAGCGTACTTGTGAGGGCACGGGTTAGTGTTAGCGTACGGGTTAGGATTAGGGGCCGGGTGAAGGTAAGGCTTCGGGGAAGGGTTAGGGTTAGGGTTCGGGCTAGGGTTAGGGTTAGGTGACAGGGGCGATTTAGGGTCCAGGTGAGGGTACGACAACGCTTTAGAGTGAGCGTACGTGTGAGGGTGCGGGTTAGTGTTAGCGTACGGGTTAGGATTAGGGGACGGGTGAGTTTAAGGCTTCGGGGAATGGTTAGTGTTAGGGTTCGGGCTAGGGTTAGGGTTAGGGGACGGGGACGGTTTAGGGTGCAGGTGAGGGTACGACAACGCTTTAGGGTGAGCGTACGTGTGAGGGCGCGGGTTAGTGTTAGCGTACGGGTTAGGATTAGGGGACGGGTGAGGGTAAGGCTTCGGGGAAGGGTTAGGGTTAGGGTTCGGGCTAGGGTTAGGGTTAGGGGACGGGGACGGTTTAGGGTCCAGGTGAGGGTACGACAAGGCTTTAAGTTGACCGTACGTTTCACGGCGCGGGTTAGTGTTAGCGTACGGGTTAGGATTAGGGGACGGGTGAGGGTAAGGCTTAGGGGAAGGGTTAGGTTTAAGGCTCGGGCTAGGGTTAGGGTTAGGGGAGGGGGACGGTTTAGGGTCCAGGTGAGGGTACGACAACGCTTTAGGGTGAGCGTACGTGTGAGGGCGCGTGTTAGTGTTATCGTACGGGTTAGGAATAGGGGACGGGTGAGGGTAAGGCTTCGGGGAAGGGTTAGGGTTAGGGTTCGGGCTAGGGTTAGTGTTAGGGGACGGGACGGTTTAGGGTCCAGGTGAGGGTACGACAACGCTTTAGGGGGAGCGTACTTGTGAGGGCACGGGTTAGTGTTAGCGTACGGGTTAGGATTAGGGGACGGGTGAGGGTAAGGCTTCGGGGAAGGGTTAGGGTAAGGGGTCGGGCTAGGGTTAGGGTTAGGTGACGGGGACGATTTAGGGTCCAGGTGAGGGTACGACAACGCTTTAGAGTGAGCGTACGTGTGAGGGTGCGGGTTAGTGTTAGCGTACGGGTTAGGATTAGGGGACGGGTGAGGGTAAGGCTTCGGGGAAGGGTTAGGGTTAGGGTTCGGGCTAGGGTTAGGGTTAGGGGACGGGGACGGTTTAGGGTGCAGGTGAGGGTACGACAACGCTTTAGGGTGAGCCTACGTGTGAGGGCGCGGGTTAGTGTTAGCGTACGGGTTAGGATTAGGGGACGGGTGAGGGTAAGGCTTCGGGGAAGGGTTAGGGTTAGGGTTCGGGCTAGGGTTAGGGTTAGGGGACGGGGACGGTTTAGGTTCCAGGTGAGGGTACGACAAGGCTTTAAGTTGACCGTACGTTTGAGGGCGCGGGTTAGTGTTAGCGTAGGGGTTAGGATTAGGGGACGGGTGAGGGTAAGGCTTAGGGGAAGGGTTAGGTTTAAAGTTCGGGCTCGGGTTAGGGTTAGGGGAAGGGGACGGTTTAGGGTCCAGGTGAGGGTACGACAATGCTTTAGGGTGAGCATACGTGTGAGGGCACGGGTTAGTGTTAGCGTACGGGTTAGGATTAGGGGACGGGTGAGGGTAAGGCTTCGGGCAAGTGTTAGAGTTTGGGTACGGGCTAGGGTTAGGGTTAGGGCACGGGGACGGTTTAGGGTCCAGGTGAGGGTACGACAACGCTTTAGGGTGAGCGTACGTGTGAGGGCGCGGGTTAGTGTTAGCGTACGGGTTAGAATTAGGGGACTGGTGAGGTTAAGGCATCGGGGAAGGGTTAGGGTAAGGGTTCGGGCTAGGGTTATGGTTAGGGGACGGGGACGGTTTAGGGTCCAGGTGAGGGTACGACAACGCTTTAAGTTGAGCGTACGTGTGAGGGCGCGGGTTAGTGTTAGCGTACGGGTTGGTAGTAGGGGACGGGTGAGGGTAAGGCTTCGGGCAAGTGTTGGGGTTAGGGTTCGGGCTAGGGTTAGGGTTAGGGGAAGGGGACGGTTTAGGGTCCAGGTGAGGGTACGACAACGCTTTAGGGTGAGCATACGTGTGAGGGCGCGGGTTAGTGTTAGGGTACGGTTTAGGATTAGGGGACGGGTGAGGGTAAGGCTTCGGGGAAGGGTTCGGGTTAGGGTTCGGGCTAAGGTTATGGTTAGGGGACGGGGATGGTTTAGGGTCCAGGTGAGGGTACGACAACGCTTTAGTTTGAGCGTACGTTTGAGGGCGCGGGTTAGTGTTAGCGTACGGTTTAGGAATAGGGGACGGGTGAGGGTAAGGCTTCGGGGAAGGGTTAGGGTAAGGGTTCGGGCTAGGGTTAGGGTTAGGTGACGGGGACGATTTAGGGTCCAGGTGAGGGTACGACAACGCTTTAGGGTGAGCGTACGTGTGAGGGTGCGGGTTAGTGTTAGCGTACAGGTTAGGATTAGGGGACGGGTGAGGGTAAGGCTTCAGGGAAGGGTTAGGGTTAGGGTTCGGGCTAGGGTTAGGGTTAGGGGACGGGGACGGTTTAGGGTGCAGGTGAGGGTACGACAACGCTTTAGGGTGAGCGTACGTGTGAGGGCGCCCGTTAGTGTTAGAGTACGGGTTAGGATTAGGGGACGGGTGAGGGTAACGCTTAGGGGAAGGGTTAGGTTTAAGGTTCGGGCTAGGGTTAGGGTTAGGGGCGGGGGACGGTTTAGGGTCCAGGTGAGGGTACGACAACGCTTTAGGGTGAGCGTACGTGTGAGAGCACGGGTTAGTGTTAGCGTACGGTTTAGGATTAGGGGACGGGTGAGGGTAAGGCTTCGGGGAAGGGTTAGGGTAAGGGTTCGGGCTAGGGTTAGGGTTAGGGGACGGGGACGGTTTAGGGTCCAGGTGAGGGTACGACAACGCTTTAGGGTGAGCATACGTGTGAGGGCTCGGGTTAGTGTTAGCGTACGGGTTAGGATTAGGGGACGGGTGAGGGTAAGGCTTCTGGGAAGTGTCAGGGTTAGGGTTCGGGCTAGGGTTAGGGTTAGGGGACGGGGACGGTTTAGGGTCCAGGTGAGGGTACGACAACGCTTTTGGGTGAGCGTACGTGTGAGGGCGCGTTTTAGTGTTAGCGTACGTGTTAGGATTAGTGGACGGGTGAGGGTAAGGCTTCGGGGAAGGGTTAGGGTTAGGTTTCGGGCTAGGGTTAGGGTTAGGGGACGGGGACGGTTTAGTGTCCAGGTGAGGGTACGACAACGCTTTAGGGTGAGCATACGTGTGAGGGCACGGGTTATTTTTAGCGTATGGGTTAGGATTAGGGGACGGGTGAGGGTAAGGCTTCCGGGAAGGGTTAGGGTTAGGGTTCGGGCTAGGGTTAGGGTTAGGGGATTAGGGACGGTTTAGGGTCCAGATGAGGGTACGACAATGCTTTAGGGTGAGCGTACGTGTGAGGGCACGGGTTAGCGTTAGCATACGGTTTAGGTTTAGGGGACGGGTGAGGGTAAGGCTTCTGGGAAGTGTTAGGGTTAGGGTTCGGGCTAGGGTTAGGGTTAGGGGACGGGGACGGTTTAGGGTCCAGGAGAGGGTACGACAACGCTTTAGGGTGAGCGTACGTGTCAGGGGGTGGGTTAGTGTTAGCGTACTGTTTAGGATTAGGGGCCGGGTGAGGGTAAGGCTTCGGGGAAGGGTTAGGTTTAGGGTTTGGGCTAGGGTTAGGTTTTGGCGACTGGCACGGTTTAGGGTCCAGGTGAGGGTATGACAACGCTTTAGGGTGAGTGTACGTGTGAGGGCGCGGGTTAGTGTTAGCGTACGGGTAGGATTAGGGGACGGGTGAGGGTAAGGCTTCGGGGAAGGTTTAGGGTTAGGGTTCGGGCTAGGGTTAGTGTTAGGGGACGGGGACGGTTTAGGGTCCAGGTGAGGGTACGACAACGCTTTAGGGTCAGCGTACGTGTGAGGGCGCGGGTTAGTGTTAGCGTACGGGTTAGGATTAGGGGACGGGTGAGGGTAAGGCTTCGGGGAACGTTTAGGGTTAAGGTTCGGGCTAGGGTTAGGGTTAGGGGACGGGGACGGTTTAGGGTCCAGGTGATGGTACGAAAACGCTTTAGGGTGAGCATACGTGTGAGGGCGCGGGTTAGTGTTAGCGTACGGGTTAGGATTAGGGGACCGTTGAGGGTAAGGCTTCCGGGAAGGGTTAGGTTTAGGGTTCGGGCTAGGGTTAGGGTTAGGGGACGGGGACGGTTTAGGGTCCAGGTGAGGGTACGACAACGCTTTAGGGTGAGCGTACGTGTGAGGGCGTGGGTTAGTGTTAGCGTACGGGTGAGGATTAGGGGACGGGTGAGGGTAAGGCTTCGGGGAAGGTTTAGGGTTAGGGTTCGGGCTAGGGTTAGGGGTAGGGGACGAGGACGGTTTAGAGTCCAGGTGAGGGTACGACAACGCTTTAGGTTGAGCGTACGTGTGAGGTCGCGGTTTAGTGTTAGCGTACGGGTTAGGAATAGGGGACGGGTGAGGGTAAGGCTTCGGGCAGGGGTTAGAGTTAGGGTTCGGGCTAGGGTTAGTGTTAGGGCATGGGGACGGTTTAGGGTCCAGGTGAGGGTACGACAACGCTTTAGGGTGAGCGTACGTGTGAGAGCGCGGGTTAGTGTTAGCGTACGGGTTAGGATTAGGGGACGGGTGAGGTTAAGGCATCGGAGAAGGGTTAGGGTTCGGGTTCGGGTTAGGGTTAGGGTTAGGGGACGGGGACGGTTTAGGGTCCAGGTGAGGGTACGACAACGCTTTAGGGTGAGCATACGTGTGAGGGCTCGGGTTAGTGTTAGCGTACGGGTTAGGATTAGGGGACGGGTGAGGGTAAGGCTTCTGGGAAGTGTTAGGGTTAGGGTTCGGGCTAGGGTTAGGGTTAGGGGACGGGGACGGTTTAGGGTCCAGGTGAGGGTACGACAACGCTTTTGGGTGAGCGTACGTGTGAGGGCGCGTTTTAGTGTTAGCATACGTGTTAGGATTAGTGGACGGGTGAGGGTAAGGCTTCGGGGAAGGGTTAGGGTTAGGGTTCGGGCTAGGGTTAGGGTTAGGGGACGGGGACGGTTTAGTGTCCAGGTGAGGGTACGACAACGCTTTAGGGTGAGCATACGTGTGAGGGCACGGGTTATTTTTAGCGTATGGGTTAGGATTAGGGGACGGGTGAGGGTAAGGCTTCCGGGAAGGGTTAGGTTTAGGGTTCGGGCTAGGGTTAGGGTTAGGGGATGGGGACGGTTTAGGGTCCAGGTGAGGGTACGACAACGCTTTAGGTTGAGCGTACGTGTGAGGGCGCGGGTTAGTGTTAGCGTACGGGTTAGGAGTAGGGGACGGGTGAGGGTAAGGCTTCGGGCAAGGGTTAGGGTTAGGGTTCGGGCTAGGGTTAGGGTTAGGGGATTAGGGACGGTTTAGGGTCCAGATGAGGGTACGACAATGCTTTAGGGTGAGCGTACGTGTGAGGGCACGGGTTAGCGTTAGCATACGGTTTAGGTTTAGGGGACGGGTGAGGGTAAGGCTTCTGGGAAGTGTTAGGGTTAGGGTTCGGGCTAGGGTTAGGGTTAGGGGACGGGGACGGTTTAGGGTCCAGGAGAGGGTACGACAACGCTTTAGGGTGAGCGTACGTGTCAGGGGGTGGGTTAGTGTTAGCGTACTGGTTAGGATTAGGGGCCGGGTGAGGGTAAGGCTTCGGGGAAGGGTTAGGTTTAGGGTTTGGGCTAGGGTTAGGTTTTGGCGACTGGCACGGTTTAGGGTCCAGGTGAGGGTATGACAACGCTTTAGGGTGAGTGTACGTGTGAGGGCGCGGGTTAGTGTTAGCGTACGGGTAGGATTAGGGGACGGGTGAGGGTAAGGCTTCGGGGAAGGGTTAGGGTTAGGGTTCGGGCTAGGGTTAGTGTTAGGGGACGGGGACGGTTTAGGGTCCAGGTGAGGGTACGACAACGCTTTAGGGTCAGCGTACGTGTGAGGGCGCGGGTTAGTGTTAGCGTACGGGTTAGGATTAGGGGACGGGTGAGGGTAAGGCTTCGGGGAACGTTTAGGGTTAAGGTTCGGGCTAGGGTTAGGGTTAGGGGACGGGGACGGTTTAGGGTCCAGGTGATGGTACGAAAACGCTTTAGGGTGAGCATACGTGTGAGGGCGCGGGTTAGTGTTAGCGTACGGGTTAGGATTAGGGGACGGTTGAGGGTAAGGCTTCCGGGAAGGGTTAGGTTTAGGGTTCGGGCTAGGGTTAGGGTTAGGGGACGGGGACGGTTTAGGGTCCAGGTGAGGGTACGACAACGCTTTAGGGTGAGCGTACGTGTGAGGGCGTGGGTTAGTGTTAGCGTACGGGTGAGGATTAGGGGACGGGTGAGGGTAAGGCTTCGGGGAAGGTTTAGGGTTAGGGTTCGGGCTAGGGTTAGGGGTAGGGGACGAGGACGGTTTAGAGTCCAGGTGAGGGTACGACAACGCTTTAGGTTGAGCGTACGTGTGAGGTCGCGGTTTAGTGTTAGCGTACGGGTTAGGAATAGGGGACGGGTGAGGGTAAGGCTTCGGGCAGGGGTTAGAGTTAGGGTTCGGGCTAGGGTTAGTGTTAGGGCATGGGGACGGTTTAGGGTCCAGGTGAGGGTACGACAACGCTTTAGGGTGAGCGTACGTGTGAGAGCGCGGGTTAGTGTTAGCGTACGGGTTAGGATTAGGGGACGGGTGAGGTTAAGGCATCGGAGAAGGGTTAGGGTTCGGGTTCGGGTTAGGGTTAGGTTTAGGGGATGGGGACGGTTTAGGGTCCAGGTGAGGGTACGACAACGCTTTAGGTGGA
The DNA here is from genome assembly GCF_963455315.2 of Globicephala melas. NCBI lineage: Eukaryota > Metazoa > Chordata > Mammalia > Artiodactyla > Delphinidae > Globicephala > Globicephala melas. The sequence goes on along the minus strand of NC_083317.1, from coordinate 110,668,842 downwards.
GGGTACGTGTGAGGGCGCGGGTTAGTGTTAGCGTATGGGTTAGGAGTAGGGGACGGGTGAGGGTAATGCTTCGGGCAAGGGTTAGGGTTAGGGTTCGGGCTAGGGTTAGGGTTAGGGGACGGGGACGGTTTAGGGTCCAGCTGAGGGTACGACAACGCTTTAGGGTGAGCGTACGTGTGAGGGCGCGAGTTAGTGTTAGCGTACGGGTTAGGATTAGGGGACAAGTGAGGGTAAGGCTTAGGGGAAGGGTTAGGGTTAGGGTTCGGTCTAGGGTTAGGGTTAGGGGACGGGGACGGTTTAGGGTCCAGGTGAGGGTACGACAACGTTTTAGGGTGAGCGTACGTGTGAGGGCACGTGTTAGTGTTAGCGTACGGGATAGGATTAGGGGACGTGTGAGCGTAAGGCTTCAGGGAAAGGTTAGGGTTATGGTTCGGGTTAGGGTTAGGGTTAGGGGATGGGGTCGGTTTAGGGTCCAGGTGAGGGTACGACAACGCTTTACGGTGAGCGTACGTGTGAGGGCGCGTGTTAGTGTTAGTGTACGGGTTAGGATTAGGGGACGGGTGAGGGTAAGGCTTCGGGGAAGGGTTAGGGTTAGGGTTCGGGCTAGGGTTAGGGTTAGGGGAAGGGGACGGTTTAGGGTCCAGGTGACGGTACGACAGCGCTTTTCGGTGAGCGTACGTGTGAGGGCGCGGGTTAGTGTTAGCGTACGGGTTAGCATTATGGTACGTGTGAGGGTAAGGCTTCAGGGAAGCGTTAGGTTTAGGATTCAGGCTAGTGTTAGGGTAAGGGGACGGGGACGGTTTAGGGTCCAGGTGAGGGCACGACAACGCTTTAGGGTGAGCGTACCTGTGAGGGCACGGGTTAGTGTTAGCGTACGGGTTAGGATTAGGGGACGGGTGAGGATAAGGCTTCGGGGAAGGGTTAGGGTTAAAGTTCGGGCTAGGGTTGGGGTTCGAGGACGGGGACGGTTTAGGGTCCAGGTGAGGGTACGACAACGCTTTAGGGTGAGCGTACGTGTGCGGGCGCGGGTTAGTGTTAGCGTACAGTTTAGGATTAGAGGACGGGTGAGGGTAAGGCTTCGGGCAAGGGTTAGAGTTTGTGTTCGGGCTAGGGTTAGGGTTAGGGCACGGGGACGGTTTAGGGTCCAGGTGAGGGTACGACAACGCTTTAGGGTGAGCGTACGTGTGACGGCGCGGGTTAGTGTTAGCGTACGGGTTAGGATTAGGGGACGGGTGAGGTTAAGGCATCGGGGAAGGGTTAGGGTTCGGGTTCGGGCTAGGGTTAGGGTTAGGGGACGGGGACGGTTTAGGCTCCAGGTGAGGGTACGACAACGCTTTAGGTTGAGCGTACGTGTGAGGGCGCGGGTTAGTGTTAGCGTACGGGTTAGGAGTACGGGACGGGTGAGGGTAAGTCTTCGGGCAAGGGTTAGGGTTAGGGTTCAGGCTAGGGTTAGGGTTAGGGGATGGGGACGGTTTAGGGTCCAGGTGAGGGTACGACAACGCTTTATGGTGAGCGTACTTGTGAGGGCACGGGTTAGTGTTAGCGTACGGGTTAGGATTAGGGGCCGGGTGAAGGTAAGGCTTCAGGGAAGGGTTAGGGTTAGGGTTCGGGCTAGGGTTAGGGTTAGGTGACAGGGGCGATTTAGGGTCCAGGTGAGGGTACGACAACGCTTTAGAGTGAGCGTACGTGTGAGGGTGCGGCTTAGTGTTAGCGTACGGGTTAGGATTAGGGGACGGGTGAGTTTAAGGCTTCGGGGAAGGGTTAGTGTTAGGGTTCGGGCTAGGGTTAGGGTTAGGGGACGGGGACGGTTTAGGGTGCAGGTGAGGGTACGACAACGCTTTAGGGTGAGCGTACGTGTGAGGGCGCGGGTTAGTGTTAGCGTACGGGTTAGGATTAGGGGACGGGTGAGGGTAAGGCTTCGGGGAAGGGTTAGGGTTAGGGTTCGGGCTAGGGTTAGGGTTAGGGGACGGGGACGGTTTAGGGTCCAGGTGAGGGTACGACAAGGCTTTAAGTTGACTGTACGTTTCACGGCGCGGGTTAGTGTTAGCGTACGGGTTAGGATTAGGGGACGGGTGAGGGTAAGGCTTAGGGGAAGGGTTAGGTTTAAGGCTCGGGCTAGGGTTAGGGTTAGGGGAGGGGGACGGTTTAGGGTCCAGGTGAGGGTACGACAACGCCTTAGGGTGAGCGTACGTGTGAGGGCGCGTGTTAGTGTTATCGTACGGGTTAGGAATAGGGGACGGGTGAGGGTAAGGCTTCGGGGAAGGGTTAGGGTTAGGGTTCGGGCTAGAGTTAGGGTTAGGGGACGGGACGGTTTAGGGTCCAGGTGAGGGTACGACAACGCTTTAGGGGGAGCGTACGTGTGAGGGCGCGAGTTAGTGTTAGCGTACGGGTTAGGATTAGTGGACAAGTGAGGGTAAGGCTTCGGGGAAGGGTTAGGTTTAGGGTTCGGGCTAGGGTTAGGGTTAGGGGACGGCGACGGTTTAGGGTCCAGGTGAGGGTACGACAACGCTTTAGTGTGAGCGTACGTGTTAGGGCGCGGGTTAGTGTTAGCGTACGGGTTAGGATTAGGGGCTGGGTGAGGGTAAGGCTTCTGGGAAGTGTTAGGGTTAGGGTTCGGGCTAGGGTTAGGTTTAGGGGACGGGGACGGTTTAGGGTCCAGGTGAGGATACGACAACGTTTTAGGGTGAGTGTACGTGTGAGGGCACGGGTTAGTGATAGCATACGGTTTAGGATTAGGGGACGGGTGAGGGTAAGGCCTCGGGGAAGGGTTAGGTATAGGGTTCGGGATAGGGTTTGCGTTAGGGGACGGGGACGGTTTAGGGTGCAGGTGAGGGTACGACAACGTTTTAGGGTGAGCGTACGTGTGAGGGCACGGGTTAGTGTTAGCGTACGGGTTAGCACTAGGGGACGGGTGAGGGTAAGGCTTCAGGGAAGGGTTAGGATTAGGGTTCAGGCTAGTGTTAGGGTAAGGGGACGGGGACGGTTTAGGGTCCAGGTGAGGGTACGACAAGGCTTTAAGTTGACCTTACGTTTCAGGGCGCGGGTTAGTGTTAGCGTACGGGTTAGGATTAGGGGACGGGTGAGGGTAAGTCTTAGGGGAAGGGTTAGGTTTAAGGTTCGGGCTAGGGTTAGGGTTAGGGGAGGTGGACGGTTTAGGGTCCAGGTGAGCGTACGACAACGCTTTAGGGTGAGCATACGTGTGAGGGCACGGGTTAGTGTTAGCGTACGGGTTAGGATTAGGGGACGGGTGAGGGTAAGGCTTCGGGGAAGGTTTAGGGTAAGGGGTCGGGCTAGGTTTAGGGTTAGGTGACGGGGACGATTTAGGGTCCAGGTGAGGGTACGACAACGCTTTAGAGTGAGCGTACGTGTGAGGGTGCGGGTTAGTGTTAGCGTACGGGTTAGGATTAGGGGACGGGTGAGGGTAAGGCTTCGGGGAAGGGTTAGGGTTAGGGTTCGGGCTAGGGTTAGGGTTAGGGGACGGGGACGGCTTAGGGTGCAGGTGAGGGTACGACAACGCTTTAGGGTGAGCCTACGTGTGAGGGCGCGGGTTAGTGTTAGCGTACGGGTTAGGATTAGGGGACGGGTGAGTGTAAGGCTTCGGGGAAGGGTTAGGGTTAGGGTTCGGGCTAGGGTTAGGGTTAGGGGACGGGGACGGTTTAGGTTCCAGGTGAGGGTACGACAAGGCTTTAAGTTGACCGTACGTTTGAGGGCGAGGGTTAGTGTTAGCGTAGGGATTAGGATTAGGGGACGGGTGAGGGTAAGGCTTAGGGGAAGGGTTAGGTTTAAGGTTCGGGCTAGGGTTAGGGTTAGGGGAGGGGGACGGTTTAGGGTCCAGGTGAGGGTACGACAACGCTTTAGGGTGAGCATACGTGTGAGGGCACGGGTTAGTGTTAGCGTACGGGTTAGGATTAGGGGACGGGTGAGGGTAAGGCTTCGGGCAAGGGTTAGAGTTTGGGTACGGGCTAGGGTTAGGGTTAGGGCACGGGGACGGTTTAGGGTCCAGGTGAGGGTACGACAACGCTTTAGGGTGAGCGTACGTGTGAGGGCTCGGGTTAGTGTTAGCGTACGGGTTAGGATTAGGGGACGGGTGAGGTTAAGGCATCGGGGAAGGGTTAGGGTTCGGGTTCGGGCTAGGGTTAGGGTTAGGGGACGGGGACGGTTTAGGCTCCAGGTGAGGGTACGACAACGCTTTAGGTTGAGCGTACGTGTGAGGGCGCGGGTTAGTGTTAGCGTACGGGTTAGGAGTACGGGACGGGTGAGGGTAAGTCTTCGGGCAAGGGTTAGGGTTAGGGTTCAGGCTAGGGTTAGGGTTAGGGGATGGGGACGGTTTAGGGTCCAGGTGAGGGTACGACAACGCTTTATGGTGAGCGTACTTGTGAGGGCACGGGTTAGTGTTAGCGTACGGGTTAGGATTAGGGGCCGGGTGAAGGTAAGGCTTCGGGGAAGGGTTAGGGTTAGGGTTCGGGCTAGGGTTAGGGTTAGGTGACAGGGGCGATTTAGGGTCCAGGTGAGGGTACGACAACGCTTTAGAGTGAGCGTACGTGTGAGGGTGCGGCTTAGTGTTAGCGTACGGGTTAGGATTAGGGGACGGGTGAGTTTAAGGCTTCGGGGAAGGGTTAGTGTTAGGGTTCGGGCTAGGGTTAGGGTTAGGGGACGGGGACGGTTTAGGGTGCAGGTGAGGGTACGACAACGCTTTAGGGTGAGCGTACGTGTGAGGGCGCGGGTTAGTGTTAGCGTACGGGTTAGGATTAGGGGACGGGTGAGGGTAAGGCTTCGGGGAAGGGTTAGGGTTAGGGTTCGGGCTAGGGTTAGGGTTAGGGGACGGGGACGGTTTAGGGTCCAGGTGAGGGTACGACAAGGCTTTAAGTTGACTGTACGTTTCACGGCGCGGGTTAGTGTTAGCGTACGGGTTAGGATTAGGGGACGGGTGAGGGTAAGGCTTAGGGGAAGGGTTAGGTTTAAGGCTCGGGCTAGGGTTAGGGTTAGGGGAGGGGGACGGTTTAGGGTCCAGGTGAGGGTACGACAACGCCTTAGGGTGAGCGTACGTGTGAGGGCGCGTGTTAGTGTTATCGTACGGGTTAGGAATAGGGGACGGGTGAGGGTAAGGCTTCGGGGAAGGGTTAGGGTTAGGGTTCGGGCTAGAGTTAGGGTTAGGGGACGGGACGGTTTAGGGTCCAGGTGAGGGTACGACAACGCTTTAGGGGGAGCGTACGTGTGAGGGCGCGAGTTAGTGTTAGCGTACGGGTTAGGATTAGTGGACAAGTGAGGGTAAGGCTTCGGGGAAGGGTTAGGTTTAGGGTTCGGGCTAGGGTTAGGGTTAGGGGACGGCGACGGTTTAGGGTCCAGGTGAGGGTACGACAACGCTTTAGTGTGAGCGTACGTGTTAGGGCGCGGGTTAGTGTTAGCGTACGGGTTAGGATTAGGGGCTGGGTGAGGGTAAGGCTTCTGGGAAGTGTTAGGGTTAGGGTTCGGGCTAGGGTTAGGTTTAGGGGACGGGGACGGTTTAGGGTCCAGGTGAGGATACGACAACGTTTTAGGGTGAGTGTACGTGTGAGGGCACGGGTTAGTGATAGCATACGGTTTAGGATTAGGGGACGGGTGAGGGTAAGGCCTCGGGGAAGGGTTAGGTATAGGGTTCGGGATAGGGTTTGCGTTAGGGGACGGGGACGGTTTAGGGTGCAGGTGAGGGTACGACAACGTTTTAGGGTGAGCGTACGTGTGAGGGCACGGGTTAGTGTTAGCGTACGGGTTAGCACTAGGGGACGGGTGAGGGTAAGGCTTCAGGGAAGGGTTAGGATTAGGGTTCAGGCTAGTGTTAGGGTAAGGGGACGGGGACGGTTTAGGGTCCAGGTGAGGGTACGACAAGGCTTTAAGTTGACCTTACGTTTCAGGGCGCGGGTTAGTGTTAGCGTACGGGTTAGGATTAGGGGACGGGTGAGGGTAAGTCTTAGGGGAAGGGTTAGGTTTAAGGTTCGGGCTAGGGTTAGGGTTAGGGGAGGTGGACGGTTTAGGGTCCAGGTGAGCGTACGACAACGCTTTAGGGTGAGCATACGTGTGAGGGCACGGGTTAGTGTTAGCGTACGGGTTAGGATTAGGGGACGGGTGAGGGTAAGGCTTCGGGGAAGGTTTAGGGTAAGGGGTCGGGCTAGGTTTAGGGTTAGGTGACGGGGACGATTTAGGGTCCAGGTGAGGGTACGACAACGCTTTAGAGTGAGCGTACGTGTGAGGGTGCGGGTTAGTGTTAGCGTACGGGTTAGGATTAGGGGACGGGTGAGGGTAAGGCTTCGGGGAAGGGTTAGGGTTAGGGTTCGGGCTAGGGTTAGGGTTAGGGGACGGGGACGGCTTAGGGTGCAGGTGAGGGTACGACAACGCTTTAGGGTGAGCCTACGTGTGAGGGCGCGGGTTAGTGTTAGCGTACGGGTTAGGATTAGGGGACGGGTGAGTGTAAGGCTTCGGGGAAGGGTTAGGGTTAGGGTTCGGGCTAGGGTTAGGGTTAGGGGACGGGGACGGTTTAGGTTCCAGGTGAGGGTACGACAAGGCTTTAAGTTGACCGTACGTTTGAGGGCGAGGGTTAGTGTTAGCGTAGGGATTAGGATTAGGGGACGGGTGAGGGTAAGGCTTAGGGGAAGGGTTAGGTTTAAGGTTCGGGCTAGGGTTAGGGTTAGGGGAGGGGGACGGTTTAGGGTCCAGGTGAGGGTACGACAACGCTTTAGGGTGAGCATACGTGTGAGGGCACGGGTTAGTGTTAGCGTACGGGTTAGGATTAGGGGACGGGTGAGGGTAAGGCTTCGGGCAAGGGTTAGAGTTTGGGTACGGGCTAGGGTTAGGGTTAGGGCACGGGGACGGTTTAGGGTCCAGGTGAGGGTACGACAACGCTTTAGGGTGAGCGTACGTGTGAGGGCTCGGGTTAGTGTTAGCGTACGGGTTAGGATTAGGGGACGGGTGAGGTTAAGGCATCGGGGAAGGGTTAGGGTAAGGGTTCGGGCTAGGGTTAGGGTTAGGGGACGGGGACGGTTTAGGGTCCAGGTGAGGGTACGACAACGCTTTAAGTTGAGCGTACGTGTGAGGGCGCGGGTTAGTGTTAGCGTACGGGTTAGTAGTAGGGGACGGGTGAGGGTAAGGCTTTGGGCAAGTGTTAGGGTTAGGGTTCGGGTTAGGGTTAGGGTTAGGGGAAGGGGACGGTTTAGGGTCCAGGTGAGGGTACGACAACGCTTTAGGGTGAGCATACGTGTGAGGGCGCGGGTTAGTGTTAGGGTATGGTTTAGGATTAGGGGACGGGTGAGGGTAAGGCTTCGGGGAAGGGTTCGGGTTAGGGTTCGGGCTAAGGTTATGGTTAGGGGACGGGGATGGTTTAGGGTCCAGGTGAGGGTACGACAACGCTTTAGGTTGAGCGTACGTTTGAGGGCGCGGGTTAGTGTTAGCGTACGGGTTAGGATTAGGGGACGGGTGAGGGTAAGGCTTCAGGGAAGGGTTAGGGTTAGGGTTCGGGCTAGGGTTAGGGTTAGGGGACGGGGACGGTTTAGGGTGCAGGTGAGGGTACGACAACGCTTTAGGGTGAGCGTACGTATGAGGGCGCGGGTTAGTGTTAGAGTACGGGTTAGGATTAGGGGACGGGTGAGGGTAACGCTTAGGGGAAGGGTTAGGTTTAAGGTTCGGGCTAGGGTTAGGGTTAGGGGCGGGGGACGGTTTAGGGTCCAGGTGAGGGTACGACAACGCTTTAGGGTGAGCGTACGTGTGAGAGCACGGGTTAGTGTTAGCGTACGGTTTAGGATTAGGGGACGGGTGAGGGTAAGGCTTCGGGGAAGGGTTAGGGTAAGGGTTCAGGCTAGGGTTAGGGTTAGGGGACGGGGACGGTTTAGGGTCCAGGTGAGGGTACGACAACGCTTTAGGGTGAGCATACGTGTGAGGGCTCGGGTTAGTGTTAGCGTACGGGTTAGGATTAGGGGACGGGTGAGGGTAAGGCTTCTGGGAAGTGTGAGGGTTAGGGTTCGGGCTAGGGTTAGGGTTAGGGGACGGGGACGGTTTAGGGTCCAGGTGAGGGTACGACAACGCTTTTGTGTGAGCGTACGTGTGAGGGCGCGTTTTAGTGTTAGCGTACGTGTTAGGATTAGTGGACGGGTGAGGGTAAGGCTTCGGGGAAGGGTTAGGGTTAGGGTTCGGGCTAGGGTTAGGGTTAGGGGACGGGGACGGTTTAGTGTCCAGGTGAGGGTACGACAACGCTTTAGGGTGAGCATACGTGTGAGGGCACGGGTTATTTTTAGCGTATGGGTTAGGATTAGGGGACGGGTGAGGGTAAGGCTTCCGGGAAGGGTTAGGTTTAGGGTTCGGGCTAGGGTTAGGGTTAGGGGATGGGGACGGTTTAGGGTCCAGGTGAGGGTACGACAACGCTTTAGGTTGAGCGTACGTGTGAGGGCGCGGGTTAGTGTTAGCGTACGGGTTAGGAGTAGGGGACGGGTGAGGGTAAGGCTTCGGGCAAGGGTTAGGGTTAGGGTTCGGGCTAGGGTTAGGGTTAGGGGATTAGGGACGGTTTAGGGTCCAGATGAGGGTACGACAATGCTTTAGGGTGAGCGTACGTGTGAGGGCACGGGTTAGCGTTAGCATACGGTTTAGGTTTAGGGGACGGGTGAGGGTAAGGCTTCTGGGAAGTGTTAGGGTTAGGGTTCGGGCTAGGGTTAGGGTTAGGGGACGGGGACGGTTTAGGGTCCAGGAGAGGGTACGACAACGCTTTAGGGTGAGCGTACGTGTCAGGGGGTGGGTTAGTGTTAGCGTACTGGTTAGGATTAGGGGCCGGGTGAGGGTAAGGCTTCGGGGAAGGGTTAGGTTTAGGGTTTGGGCTAGGGTTAGGTTTTGGCGACTGGCACGGTTTAGGGTCCAGGTGAGGGTATGACAACGCTTTAGGGTGAGTGTACGTGTGAGGGCGCGGGTTAGTGTTAGCGTACGGGTAGGATTAGGGGACGGGTGAGGGTAAGGCTTCGGGGAAGGGTTAGGGTTAGGGTTCGGGCTAGGGTTAGTGTTAGGGGACGGGGACGGTTTAGGGTCCAGGTGAGGGTACGACAACGCTTTAGGGTCAGCATACGTGTGAGGGCGCGGGTTAGTGTTAGCGTACGGGTTAGGATTAGGGGACGGGTGAGGGTAAGGCTTCGGGGAACGTTTAGGGTTAAGGTTCGGGCTAGGGTTAGGGTTAGGGGACGGGGACGGTTTAGGGTCCAGGTGATGGTACGAAAACGCTTTAGGGTGAGCATACGTGTGAGGGCGCGGGTTAGTGTTAGCGTACGGGTTAGGATTAGGGGACGGTTGAGGGTAAGGCTTCCGGGAAGGGTTAGGTTTAGGGTTCGGGCTAGGGTTAGGGTTAGGGGACGGGGACGGTTTAGGGTCCAGGTGAGGGTACGACAACGCTTTAGGGTGAGCGTACGTGTGAGGGCGTGGGTTAGTGTTAGCGTACGGGTGAGGATTAGGGGACGGGTGAGGGTAAGGCTTCGGGGAAGGTTTAGGGTTAGGGTTCGGGCTAGGGTTAGGGGTAGGGAACGAGGACGGTTTAGAGTCCAGGTGAGGGTACGACAACGCTTTAGGTTGAGCGTACGTGTGAGGTCGCGGTTTAGTGTTAGCGTACGGGTTAGGAATAGGGGACGGGTGAGGGTAAGGCTTCGGGCAGGGGTTAGAGTTAGGGTTCGGGCTAGGGTTAGTGTTAGGGCATGGGGACGGTTTAGGGTCCAGGTGAGGGTACGACAACGCTTTAGGGTGAGCGTACGTGTGAGAGCGTGGGTTAGTGTTAGCGTACGGGTTAGGATTAGGGGACGGGTGAGGTTAAGACATCGGAGAAGGGTTAGGGTTCGGGTTCGGGTTAGGGTTAGGGTTAGGGGATGGGGACGGTTTAGGGTCCAGGTGAGGGTACGACAACGCTTTAGGTGGAGGGTACGTGTGAGGGCGCGGGTTAGTGTTAGCGTATGGGTTAGGAGTAGGGGACGGGTGAGGGTAATGCTTCGGGCAAGGGTTAGGGTTAGGGTTCGGGCTAGGGTTAGGGTTAGGGGACGGGGACGGTTTAGGGTCCAGCTGAGGGTACGACAACGCTTTAGGGTGAGCGTACGTGTGAGGGCGCGAGTTAGTGTTAGCGTACGGGTTAGGATTAGGGGACAAGTGAGGGTAAGGCTTAGGGGAAGGGTTAGGGTTAGGGTTCGGGCTAGGGTTAGGGTTAGGGGACGGGGACGGTTTAGGGTCCAGGTGAGGGTACGACAACGTTTTAGGGTGAGCGTACGTGTGAGGGCACGTGTTAGTGTTAGCGTACGGGATAGGATTAGGGGACGTGTGAGCGTAAGGCTTCAGGGAAAGGTTAGGGTTATGGTTCGGGTTAGGGTTAGGGTTAGGGGACGGGGTTGGTTTAGGGTCCAGGTGAGGGTACGACAACGCTTTACGGTGAGCGTACGTGTGAGGGCGCGGGTTAGTGTTAGTGTACGGGTTAGGATTAGGGGACGGGTGAGGGTAAGGCTTCGTGGAAGGGTTAGGGTTAGGGTTCGGGCTAGGGTTAGGGTTAGGGGAAGGGGACGGTTTAGGGTCCAGGTGACGGTACGACAGCGCTTTTCGGTGAGCGTACGTGTGAGGGCGCGGGTTAGTGTTAGCGTACGGGTTAGCATTATGGTACGTGTGAGGGTAAGGCTTCAGGGAAGCGTTAGGTTTAGGATTCAGGCTAGTGTTAGGGTAAGGGGACGGGGACGGTTTAGGGTCCAGGTGAGGGCACGACAACGCTTTAGGGTGAGCGTACCTGTGAGGGCACGGGTTAGTGTTAGCGTACGGGTTAGGATTAGGGGACAGGTGAGGATAAGGCTTCGGGGAAGGGTTAGGGTTAAAGTTCGGGCTAGGGTTGGGGTTCGAGGACGGGGACGGTTTAGGGTCCAGGTGAGGGTACGACAACGCTTTAGGGTGAGCGTACGTGTGCGGGCGCGGGTTAGTGTTAGCGTACAGTTTAGGATTAGGGGACGGGTGAGGGTAAGGCTTCGGGCAAGGGTTAGAGTTTGTGTTCGGGCTAGGGTTAGGGTTAGGGCACGGGGACGGTTTAGGGTCCAGGTGAGGGTACGACAACGCTTTAGGGTGAGGGTACGTGTGACGGCGCGGGTTAGTGTTAGCGTACGGGTTAGGATTAGGGGACGGGTGAGGTTAAGGCATCGGGGAAGGGTTAGGGTTCGGGTTCGGGCTAGGGTTAGGGTTAGGGGACGGGGACGGTTTAGGCTCCAGGTGAGGGTACGACAACGCTTTAGGTTGAGCGTACGTGTGAGGGCGCGGGTTAGTGTTAGCGTACGGGTTAGGAGTACGGGACGGGTGAGGGTAAGTCTTCGGGCAAGGGTTAGGGTTAGGGTTCAGGCTAGGGTTAGGGTTAGGGGATGGGGACGGTTTAGGGTCCAGGTGAGGGTACGACAACGCTTTATGGTGAGCGTACTTGTGAGGGCACGGGTTAGTGTTAGCGTACGGGTTAGGATTAGGGGCCGGGTGAAGGTAAGGCTTCGGGGAAGGGTTAGGGTTAGGGTTCGGGCTAGGGTTAGGGTTAGGGGACGGGGACGGTTTAGGGTCCAGGTGAGGGTACGACAACGCTTTAGGGTGAGCATACGTGTGAGGGCTCGGGTTAGTGTTAGCGTACGGGTTAGGATTAGGGGCCGGGTGAGGGTAAGTCTTCGGGCAAGGGTTAGGGTTAGGGTTCAGGCTAGGGTTAGGGTTAGGGGATGGGGACGGTTTAGGGTCCAGGTGAGGGTACGACAACGCTTTAGGGTGAGCGTACGTGTGAGAGCGCGGGTTAGTGTTAGCGTACGGGTTAGGATTAGGGGACGGGTGAGGTTAAGGCATCGGAGAAGGGTTAGGGTTCGGGTTCGGGTTAGGGTTAGGGTTAGGGGACGGGGACGGTTTAGGGTCCAGGTGAGGGTACGACAACGCTTTAGGGTGAGCATACGTGTGAGGGCTCGGGTTAGTGTTAGCGTACGGGTTAGGATTAGGGGACGGGTGAGGGTAAGGCTTCTGGGAAGTGTTAGGGTTAGGGTTCGGACTAGGGTTAGGGTTAGGGGACGGGGACGGTTTAGGGTCCAGGTGAGGGTACGACAACGCTTTTGGGTGAGCGTACGTGTGAGGGCGTGTTTTAGTGTTAGCGTACGTGTTAGGATTAGTGGACGGGTGAGGGTAAGGCTTCGGGGAAGGGTTAGGGTTAGGGTTCGGGCTAGGGTTAGGGTTAGGGGACGGGGACGGTTTAGTGTCCAGGTGAGGGTACGACAACGCTTTAGGGTAAGCATACGTGTGAGGGCACGGGTTATTTTTAGCGTATGGGTTAGGATTAGGGGACGGGTGAGGGTAAGGCTTCCGGGAAGGGTTAGGTTTAGGGTTCGGGCTAGGGTTAGGGTTAGGGGATGGGGACGGTTTAGGGTCCAGGTGAGGGTACGACAACGCTTTAGGTTGAGCGTACGTGTGAGGGCGCGGGTTAGTGTTAGCGTACGGGTTAGGAGTAGGGGACGGGTGAGGGTAAGGCTTCGGGCAAGGGTTAGGGTTAGGGTTCGGGCTAGGGTTAGGGTTAGGGGATTAGGGACGGTTTAGGGTCCAGATGAGGGTACGACAATGCTTTAGGGTGAGCGTACGTGTGAGGGCACGGGTTAGCGTTAGCATACGGTTTAGGTTTAGGGGACGGGTGAGGGTAAGGCTTCTGGGAAGTGTTAGGGTTAGGGTTCGGGCTAGGGTTAGGGTTAGGGGACGGGGACGGTTTAGGGTCCAGGAGAGGGTACGACAACGCTTTAGGGTGAGCGTACGTGTCAGGGGGTGGGTTAGTGTTAGCGTACTGGTTAGGATTAGGGGCCGGGTGAGGGTAAGGCTTCGGGGAAGGGTTAGGTTTAGGGTTTGGGCTAGGGTTAGGTTTTGGCGACTGGCACGGTTTAGGGTCCAGGTGAGGGTATGACAACGCTTTAGGGTGAGTGTACGTGTGAGGGCGCGGGTTAGTGTTAGCGTACGGGTAGGATTAGGGGACGGGTGAGGGTAAGGCTTCGGGGAAGGGTTAGGGTTAGGGTTCGGGCTAGGGTTAGTGTTAGGGGACGGGGACGGTTTAGGGTCCAGGTGAGGGTACGACAACGCTTTAGGGTCAGCGTACGTGTGAGGGCGCGGGTTAGTGTTAGCGTACGGGTTAGGATTAGGGGACGGGTGAGGGTAAGGCTTCGGGGAACGTTTAGGGTTAAGGTTCGGGCTAGGGTTAGGGTTAGGGGACGGGGACGGTTTAGGGTCCAGGTGATGGTACGAAAACGCTTTAGGGTGAGCATACGTGTGAGGGCGCGGGTTAGTGTTAGCGTACGGGTTAGGATTAGGGGACGGTTGAGGGTAAGGCTTCCGGGAAGGGTTAGGTTTAGGGTTCGGGCTAGGGTTAGGGTTAGGGGACGGGGACGGTTTAGGGTCCAGGTGAGGGTACGACAACGCTTTAGGGTGAGCGTACGTGTGAGGGCGTGGGTTAGTGTTAGCGTACGGGTGAGGATTAGGGGACGGGTGAGGGTAAGGCTTCGGGGAAGGTTTAGGGTTAGGGTTCGGGCTAGGGTTAGGGGTAGGGGACGAGGACGGTTTAGAGTCCAGGTGAGGGTACGACAACGCTTTAGGTTGAGCGTACGTGTGAGGTCGCGGTTTAGTGTTAGCGTACGGGTTAGGAATAGAGGACGGGTGAGGGTAAGGCTTCGGGCAGGGGTTAGAGTTAGGGTTCGGGCTAGGGTTAGTGTTAGGGCATGGGGACGGTTTAGGGTCCAGGTGAGGGTACGACAACGCTTTAGGGTGAGCGTACGTGTGAGAGCGCGGGTTAGTGTTAGCGTACGGGTTAGGATTAGGGGACGGGTGAGGTTAAGGCATCGGAGAAGGGTTAGGGTTCGGGTTCGGGTTAGGGTTAGGGTTAGGGGATGGGGACGGTTTAGGGTCCAGGTGAGGGTACGACAACGCTTTAGGTGGAGGGTACGTGTGAGGGCGCGGGTTAGTGTTAGCGTATGGGTTAGGAGTAGGGGACGGGTGAGGGTAATGCTTCGGGCAAGGGTTAGGGTTAGGGTTCGGGCTAGGGTTAGGGTTAGGGGACGGGGACGGTTTAGGGTCCAGCTGAGGGTACGACAACGCTTTAGGGTGAGCGTACGTGTGAGGGCGCGAGTTAGTGTTAGCGTACGGGTTAGGATTAGGGGACAAGTGAGGGTAAGGCTTAGGGGAAGGGTTAGGGTTAGGGTTCGGTCTAGGGTTAGGGTTAGGGGACGGGGACGGTTTAGGGTCCAGGTGAGGGTACGACAACGTTTTAGGGTGAGCGTACGTGTGAGGGCACGTGTTAGTGTTAGCGTACGGGATAGGATTAGGGGACGTGTGAGCGTAAGGCTTCAGGGAAAGGTTAGGGTTATGGTTCGGGTTAGGGTTAGGGTTAGGGGACGGGGTCGGTTTAGGGTCCAGGTGAGGGTACGACAACGCTTTACGGTGAGCGTACGTGTGAGGGCGCGGGTTAGTGTTAGTGTACGGGTTAGGATTATGGGACGGGTGAGGGTAAGGCTTCGGGGAAGGGTTAGGGTTAGGGTTCGTGCTAGGGTTAGGGTTAGGGGAAGGGGACGGTTTAGGGTCCAGGTGACGGTACGACAGCGCTTTTCGGTGAGCGTACGTGTGAGGGCGCGGGTTAGTGTTAGCGTACGGGTTAGCATTATGGTACGTGTGAGGGTAAGGCTTCAGGGAAGCGTTAGGTTTAGGATTCAGGCTAGTGTTAGGGTAAGGGGACGGGGACGGTTTAGGGTCCAGGTGAGGGCACGACAACGCTTTAGGGTGAGCGTACCTGTGAGGGCACGGGTTAGTGTTAGCGTACGGGTTAGGATTAGGGGACGGGTGAGGATAAGGCTTCGGGGAAGGGTTAGGGTTAAAGTTCGGGCTAGGGTTGGGGTTCGAGGACGGGGACGGTTTAGGGTCCAGGTGAGGGTACGACAACGCTTTAGGGTGAGCGTACGTGTGCGGGCGCGGGTTAGTGTTAGCGTACAGTTTAGGATTAGAGGACGGGTGAGGGTAAGGCTTCGGGCAAGGGTTAGAGTTTGTGTTCGGGCTAGGGTTAGGGTTAGGGCACGGGGACGGTTTAGGGTCCAGGTGAGGGTACGACAACGCTTTAGGGTGAGCGTACGTGTGACGGCGCGGGTTAGTGTTAGCGTACGGGTTAGGATTACGGGACGGGTGAGGTTAAGGCATCGGGGAAGGGTTAGGGTTCGGGTTCGGGCTAGGGTTAGGGTTAGGGGACGGGGACGGTTTAGGCTCCAGGTGAGGGTACGACAACGCTTTAGGGTGAGCGTACGTGTGAGGGCACGTGTTAGTGTTAGCGTACGGGATAGGATTAGGGGACGTGTGAGCGTAAGGCTTCAGGGAAAGGTTAGGGTTATGGTTCGGGTTAGGGTTAGGGTTAGGGGACGGGGTTGGTTTAGGGTCCAGGTGAGGGTACGACAACGCTTTACGGTGAGCGTACGTGTGAGGGCGCGGGTTAGTGTTAGTGTACGGGTTAGGATTAGGGGACGGGTGAGGGTAAGGCTTCGTGGAAGGGTTAGGGTTAGGGTTCGGGCTAGGGTTAGGGTTAGGGGAAGGGGACGGTTTAGGGTCCAGGTGTCGGTACGACAGCGCTTTTCGGTGAGCGTACGTGTGAGGGCGCGGGTTAGTGTTAGCGTACGGGTTAGCATTATGGTACGTGTGAGGGTAAGGCTTCAGGGAAGCGTTAGGTTTAGGATTCAGGCTAGTGTTAGGGTAAGGGGACGGGGACGGTTTAGGGTCCAGGTGAGGGCACGACAACGCTTTAGGGTGAGCGTACCTGTGAGGGCACGGGTTAGTGTTAGCGTACGGGTTAGGATTAGGGGACGGGTGAGGATAAGGCTTCGGGGAAGGGTTAGGGTTAAAGTTCGGGCTAGGGTTGGGGTTCGAGGACGGGGACGGTTTAGGGTCCAGGTGAGGGTACGACAACGCTTTAGGGTGAGCGTACGTGTGCGGGCGCGGGTTAGTGTTAGCGTACAGTTTAGGATTAGGGGACGGGTGAGGGTAAGGCTTCGGGCAAGGGTTAGAGTTTGTGTTCGGGCTAGGGTTAGGGTTAGGGCACGGGGACGGTTTAGGGTCCAGGTGAGGGTACGACAACGCTTTAGGGTGAGCGTACGTGTGACGGCGCGGGTTAGTGTTAGCGTACGGGTTAGGATTAGGGGACGGGTGAGGTTAAGGCATCGGGGAAGGGTTAGGGTTCGGGTTCGGGCTAGGGTTAGGGTTAGGGGACGGGGACGGTTTAGGCTCCAGGTGAGGGTACGACAACGCTTTAGGTTGAGCGTACGTGTGAGGGCGCGGGTTAGTGTTAGCGTACGGGTTAGGAGTACGGGACGGGTGAGGGTAAGTCTTCGGGCAAGGGTTAGGGTTAGGGTTCAGGCTAGGGTTAGGGTTAGGGGATGGGGACGGTTTAGGGTCCAGGTGAGGGTACGACAACGCTTTATGGTGAGCGTACTTGTGAGGGCACGGGTTAGTGTTAGCGTACGGGTTAGGATTAGGGGCCGGGTGAAGGTAAGGCTTCGGGGAAGGGTTAGGGTTAGGGTTCGGGCTAGGGTTAGGGTTAGGTGACAGGGGCGATTTAGGGTCCAGGTGAGGGTACGACAACGCTTTAGAGTGAGCGTACGTGTGAGGGTGCGGGTTAGTGTTAGCGTACGGGTTAGGATTAGGGGACGGGTGAGTTTAAGGCTTCGGGGAAGGGTTAGTGTTAGGGTTCGGGCTAGGGTTAGGGTTAGGGGACGGGGACGGTTTAGGGTGCAGGTGAGGGTACGACAACGCTTTAGGGTGAGCGTACGTGTGAGGGCGCGGGTTAGTGTTAGCGTACGGGTTAGGATTAGGGGACGGGTGAGGGTAAGGCTTCGGGGAAGGGTTAGGGTTAGGGTTCGGGCTAGGGTTAGGGTTAGGGGACGGGGATGGTTTAGGGTCCAGGTGAGGGTACGACAAGGCTTTAAGTTGACCGTACGTTTCACGGCGCGGGTTAGTGTTAGCGTACGGGTTAGGATTAGGGGACGGGTGAGGGTAAGGCTTAGGGGAAGGGTTAGGTTTAAGGCTCGGGCTAGGGTTAGGGTTAGGGGAGGGGGACGGTTTAGGGTCCAGGTGAGGGTACGACAACGCTTTAGGGTGAGCGTACGTGTGAGGGCGCGTGTTAGTGTTATCGTACGGGTTAGGA
The DNA here is from genome assembly GCF_963455315.2 of Globicephala melas. Taxonomy (NCBI): domain Eukaryota; kingdom Metazoa; phylum Chordata; class Mammalia; order Artiodactyla; family Delphinidae; genus Globicephala; species Globicephala melas. Next base: position 110,651,663 of record NC_083317.1, on the reverse strand, counting down.
ATAGGGGACGGGTGAGGGTAAGGCTTCGGGGAAGGGTTAGGGTTAGGGTTCTGGCTAGGGTTAGGGTTAGGGGACGGGACGGTTTAGGGTCCAGGTGAGGGTACGACAACGCTTTAGGGGGAGCGTACGTGTGAGGGCGCGAGTTAGTGTTAGCGTACGGGTTAGGATTAGTGGACAAGTGAGGGTAAGGCTTCGGGGAAGGGTTAGGTTTAGGGTTCGGGCTAGGGTTAGGGTTAGGGGACGGCGACGGTTTAGGGTCCAGGTGAGGGTACGACAACGCTTTAGTGTGAGCGTACGTGTTAGGGCGCGGGTTAGTGTTAGCGTACGGGTTAGGATTAGGGGCTGGGTGAGGGTAAGGCTTCTGGGAAGTGTTAGGGTTAGGGTTCGGGCTAGGGTTAGGTTTAGGGGACGGGGACGGTTTAGGGTCCAGGTGAGGATACGACAACGTTTTAGGGTGAGTGTACGTGTGAGGGCACGGGTTAGTGATAGCATACGGTTTAGGATTAGGGGACGGGTGAGGGTAAGGCCTCGGGGAAGGGTTAGGTATAGGGTTCGGGATAGGGTTTGCGTTAGGGGACGGGGACGGTTTAGGGTGCAGGTGAGGGTACGACAACGTTTTAGGGTGAGCGTACATGTGAGGGCACGGGTTAGTGTTAGCGTACGGGTTAGCACTAGGGGACGGGTGAGGGTAAGGCTTCAGGGAAGGGTTAGGATTAGGGTTCAGGCTAGTGTTAGGGTAAGGGGACGGGGACGGTTTAGGGTCCAGGTGAGGGTACGACAAGGCTTTAAGTTGACCTTACGTTTCAGGGCGCGGGTTAGTGTTAGCGTACGGGTTAGGATTAGGGGACGGGTGAGGGTAAGTCTTAGGGGAAGGGTTAGGTTTAAGGTTCGGGCTAGGGTTAGGGTTAGGGGAGGTGGACGGTTTAGGGTCCAGGTGAGCGTACGACAACGCTTTAGGGTGAGCATACGTGTGAGGGCACGGGTTAGTGTTAGCGTACGGGTTAGGATTAGGGGACGGGTGAGGGTAAGGCTTCGGGGAAGGTTTAGGGTAAGGGGTCGGGCTAGGTTTAGGGTTAGGTGACGGGGACGATTTAGGGTCCAGGTGAGGGTACGACAACGCTTTAGAGTGAGCGTACGTGTGAGGGTGCGGGTTAGTGTTAGCGTACGGGTTAGGATTAGGGGACGGGTGAGGGTAAGGCTTCGGGGAAGGGTTAGGGTTAGGGTTCGGGCTAGGGTTAGGGTTAGGGGACGGGGACGGCTTAGGGTGCAGGTGAGGGTACGACAACACTTTAGGGTGAGCCTACGTGTGAGGGCGCGGGTTAGTGTTAGCGTACGGGTTAGGATTAGGGGACGGGTGAGTGTAAGGCTTCGGGGAAGGGTTAGGGTTAGGGTTCGGGCTAGGGTTAGGGTTAGGGGACGGGGACGGTTTAGGTTCCAGGTGAGGGTACGACAAGGCTTTAAGTTGACCGTACGTTTGAGGGCGCGGGTTAGTGTTAGCGTAGGGATTAGGATTAGGGGACGGGTGAGGGTAAGGCTTAGGGGAAGGGTTAGGTTTAAGGTTCGGGCTAGGGTTAGGGTTAGGGGAGGGGGACGGTTTAGGGTCCAGGTGAGGGTACGACAACGCTTTAGGGTGAGCATACGTGTGAGGGCACGGGTTAGTGTTAGCGTACGGGTTAGGATTAGGGGACGGGTGAGGGTAAGGCTTCGGGCAAGGGTTAGAGTTTGGGTACGGGCTAGGGTTAGGGTTACGGCACGGGGACGGTTTAGGGTCCAGGTGAGGGTACGACAACGCTTTAGGGTGAGCGTACGTGTGAGGGCTCGGGTTAGTGTTAGCGTACGGATTAGGATTAGGGGACGGGTGAGGTTAAGGCATCGGGGAAGGGTTAGGGTAAGGGTTCGGGCTAGGGTTAGGGTTAGGGGACGGGGACGGTTTAGGGTCCAGGTGAGGGTACGACAACGCTTTAAGTTGAGCGTACGTGTGAGGGCGCGGGTTAGTGTTAGCGTACGGGTTAGTAGTAGGGGACGGGTGAGGGTAAGGCTTTGGGCAAGTGTTAGGGTTAGGGTTCGGGTTAGGGTTAGGGTTAGGGGAAGGGGACGGTTTAGGGTCCAGGTGAGGGTACGACAACGCTTTAGGGTGAGCATACGTGTGAGGGCGCGGGTTAGTGTTAGGGTATGGTTTAGGATTAGGGGACGGGTGAGGGTAAGGCTTCGGGGAAGGGTTCGGGTTAGGGTTCGGGCTAAGGTTATGGTTAGGGGACGGGGATGGTTTAGGGTCCAGGTGAGGGTACGACAACGCTTTAGGTTGAGCGTACGTTTGAGGGCGCGGGTTAGTGTTAGCGTACGGGTTAGGATTAGGGGACGGGTGAGGGTAAGGCTTCAGGGAAGGGTTAGGGTTAGGGTTCGGGCTAGGGTTAGGGTTAGGGGACGGGGACGGTTTAGGGTGCAGGTGAGGGTACGACAACGCTTTAGGGTGAGCGTACGTATGAGGGCGCGGGTTAGTGTTAGAGTACGGGTTAGGATTAGGGGACGGGTGAGGGTAACGCTTAGGGGAAGGGTTAGGTTTAAGGTTCGGGCTAGGGTTAGGGTTAGGGGCGGGGGACGGTTTAGGGTCCAGGTGAGGGTACGACAACGCTTTAGGGTGAGCGTACGTGTGAGAGCACGGGTTAGTGTTAGCGTACGGTTTAGGATTAGGGGACGGGTGAGGGTAAGGCTTCGGGGAAGGTTTAGGGTAAGGGTTCAGGCTAGGGTTAGGGTTAGGGGACGGGGACGGTTTAGGGTCCAGGTGAGGGTACGACAACGCTTTAGGGTGAGCATACGTGTGAGGGCTCGGGTTAGTGTTAGCGTACGGGTTAGGATTAGGGGACGGGTGAGGGTAAGGCTTCTGGGAAGTGTGAGGGTTAGGGTTCGGGCTAGGGTTAGGGTTAGGGGACGGGGACGGTTTAGGGTCCAGTTGAGGGTACGACAACGCTTTTGGGTGAGCGAACATGTGAGGGCACGTGTTAATGTTAGCGTACGGGTTAGGATTAGGGGACGGGTGAGGGTAAGGCTTCGGGGAAGGGTTAGGGTTAGGGTTCGGGCTAGGGTTAGGGTTAGGGGACGGGGACGGTTTAGGGTCCAGGTGAGGGTACGACAACGCTTTAGGGTGAGCATACGTGTGAGGGCGCGGGTTATTGTTAGCGTATGGGTTAGGATTAGGGGACAGGTGAGGGTAAGGCTTCCGGGAAGGGTTAGGTTTAGGGTTCGGGCTAGGGTTAGGGTTAGGGGATGGGGACGGTTTAGGGTCCAGGTGAGGGTACGACAACGCTTTAGGTTGAGCGTACGTGTGAGGGCGCGGGTTAGTGTTAGCGTACGGGTTAGGAGTAGGGGACGGGTGAGGGTAAGGCTTCGGGCAAGGGTTAGGGTTAGTGTTCGGGCTAGGGTTAGGGTTAGGGGATTAGGGACGGTTTAGGGTCCAGATGAGGGTACGACAATGCTTTAGGGTGAGCGTACGTGTGAGGGCACGGGTTAGCGTTAGCATACGGTTTAGGATTAGGGGACGGGTGAGGGTAAGGCTTCTGGGAAGTGTTAGGGTTAGGGTTCGGGCTAGGGTTAGGGTTAGGGGACGGGGACGGTTTAGGGTCCAGGTGAGGGTACGACAACGCTTTAGGGTGAGCGTACGTGTGAGGGCGTGGGTTAGTGTTAGCGTACTGGTTAGGATTAGGGGCCGGGTGAGGGTAAGGCTTCCGGGAAGGGTTAGGTTTAGGGTTCGGGCTAGGGTTAGGGTTAGGGGATGGGGACGGTTTAGGGTCCAGGTGAGGGTACGACAACGCTTTAGGTTGAGCGTACGTGTGAGGGCGCGGGTTAGTGTTAGCGTACGGGTTAGGAGTAGGGGACGGGTGAGGGTAAGGCTTCGGGCAAGGGTTAGGGTTAGGGTTCGGCCTAGGGTTAGGGTTAGGGGATTAGGGACGGTTTAGGGTCCAGATGAGGGTACGACAATGCTTTAGGGTGAGCGTACGTGTGAGGTCACGGGTTAGCGTTAGCATACGGTTTAGGATTAGGGGACGGTTGAGGGTAAGGCTTCTGGGAAGTGTTAGGGTTAGGGTTCGGGCTAGGGTTAGGGTTAGGGGACGGGGACGGTTTAGGGTCCAGGTGAGGGTACGACAACGCTTTAGGGTGAGCGTACGTGTGAGGGCGTGGGTTAGTGTTAGCGTACTGGTTAGGATTAGGGGCCGGGTGAGGGTAAGGATTCGGGGAAGGGTTAGGTTTAGGGTTCGGGCTAGGGTTAGGTTTTGGCGACTGGCTCGGTTTAGGGTCCAGGTGAGGGTATGACAACGCTTTAGGGTGAGTGTACGTGTGAGGGCGCGGGTTAGTGTTAGCGTACGGGTAGGATTAGGGGACGGGTGAGGGTAAGGCTTCGGGGAAGGGTTAGGGTTAGGGTTCGGGCTAGGGTTAGTGTTAGGGGACGGGGACGGTTTAGGGTCCAGGTGAGGGTACGACAACGCTTTAGGGTGAGCTTACGTGTGAGGGCGTGGGTTAGTGTTAGCGTACGGGTGAGGATTAGGGGACGGGTGAGGGTAAGGCTTCGGGGAAGGTTTAGGGTTAGGGTTCGGGCTAGGGTTAGGGGTAGGGGACGAGGACGGTTTAGAGTCCAGGTGAGGGTACGACAACGCTTTAGGGGGAGCGTACGTGTGAGGGCGCGGGTTAGTGTTAGTGTACGGGTTAGGATTAGGGGACGGGTGAGGGTAAGGCTTCGGGAAAGGGTTAGAGTTAGGGTTCGGGCTACGGTTAGTGTTAGGGCATGGGGACGGTTTAGGGTCCAGGTGAGGGTACGACAACGCTTTAGGGTGAGCGTACGTGTGAGGGCGCGGGTTAGTGTTAGCGTACGGGTTAGGATTAGGGGACGGGTGAGGTTAAGGCATCGGAGAAGGGTTAGGGTTCGGGTTCGGGCTAGGGTTAGGGTTAGGGGATGGGGACGGTTTAGGGTCCAGGTGAGGGTACGACAACGCTTTAGGTGGAGGGTACGTGTGAGGGCGCGGGTTAGTGTTAGCGTACGGGTTAGGAGTAGGGGACGGGTGAGGGTAATGCTTCGGGCAAGGGTTAGGGTTAGGGTTCGGGCTAGGGTTAGGGTTAGGGGACGGGGACGGTTTAGGGTCCAGCTGAGGGTACGACAACGCTTTAGGGTGAGCGTACGTGTGAGTGCGCGAGTTAGTGTTAGCGTACGGGTTAGAAATAGGGGATGGGTGATTGTAAGGCTTCGGGCAAGGGATAGAGTTTGGGTTCGGGCTAGGGTTAGGGTTAGGGCACGGGGACGGTTTAGGGTCCAGGTGAGGGTACGACAACGCTTTAGGGTGAGCGTACGTGTGAGGGCGCGGATTAGTGTTAGCGTACGGGTTAGGAGTAGGGGACGGGTGAGGGTAAGGCTTCGGGCAAGGGTTAGTGTTAGGGTTCGGGCTAGGGTTAGGGTTAGGGGATGGGGACGGTTTAGGGTCCAGGTGAGGGTACGACAACGCTTTAGGGTGAGCGTACGTGTGAGGGCACGGGTTAGCGTTAGCGTACGGTTTAGGATTAGGGGACTGGTGAGGGTAAGGCTTCGGGGAAGGGTTAGGGTTAGGGTTCGGCCTAAGGTTAGGGTTAGGGGATGGAGATGGTTTAGGGTCCAGGTGAGGGTACGACAACGGTTTAGGTTGAGCGTACGTTTGAGGGCACGGGTTAGTGTTAGCGTACGGGTTAGGATTAGGGGACGGGTGAGGGTAAGGCTTCAGGGAAGGGTTAGGTTTAAGGTTCGGACTAGGGTTAGGGTTAGGGGACGGGGACGGTTTAGGGTCCAGGTGAGGGTACGACAACGCTTTAGGGTGAGCGTACTTGTGAGGGCACGGGTTAGTGTTAGCGTACGGGTTAGGATTAGGGGACGGGTGAGGGTAAGGCTTCGGGGAAGGGTTAGGGTAAGGGTTCGGGCTAGGGTTAGGGTTAGGTGACAGGGGCGATTTAGGGTCCAGGTGACTTTACGACAACGCTTTAGAGTGAGCGTACGTGTGAGGGCGCGTGTTAGTGTTAGCGTACGGGTTAGGATTAGGGGACGGGTGAGGGTAAGGCTTCGGGGAAGGGTTAGGGTTAGGGTTCGGGCTAGGGTTAGGGTTAGGGGACGTGGACGGTTTAGGGTGCAGGTGAGGGTACGACAACGCTTTAGGGTGAGCGTACGTTTGAGGGCGCGGGTTAGTGTTAGTGTACGGGTTAGGATTAGGGGACGGGTGAGGGTAAGGCTTCGGGGAAGGGTTAGGGTTAGGGTTCAGGCTAGTGTTAGGGTAAGGGGACGGGGACGGTTTAGGGTCCAGGTGAGGGCACGACAACGCTTTAGGGTGAGCGTACCTGTGAGGGCACGGGTTAGTGTTAGCGTACGGGTTAGGATTAGGGGACGGGTGAGGGTAAGGCTTCAGGGAAGTGTTAGGGATAAGGTTCGGGCTAGGGTTAGGGTTCGAGGACGGGGACGGTTTAGGGTCCAGGTGAGGGTTCGACAACGCTTTAGGGTGAGCGTACGTGTGCGGGGGCGGGTTAGTGTTAGCGTACGGGTTAGGATTAGGGGACGGGTGAGGGTAAGGCTTCGGGGAAGGGTTAGGGTTAGGGTTCGGGCTAGGGTTAGGGTTAGGGGACGGGGATGGTTTAGGGTGCAGGTGAGGGTACGACAACGCTTTAGGGTGAGCGTACGTGTGAGGGCGCGGGTTAGTGTTAGCGTACGGGTTAGGATTAGGGGACGCGTGAGGGTAAGGCTTCGGGGAAGGGTTAGGGTTAGGGTTCGGGCTAGGGTTAGGGTTAGGGGACGGGGACGGTTTAGGGTCCAGGTGAGGGTACGACAACGCTTTAAGTTGACCGTACGTTTCAGGGCGCGGGTTAGTGTTAGCGTACGGGTTAGGATTAGGGGACGGGTGAGGGTAAGGCTTAGGGGAAGGGTTAGGTTTAAGGTTCGGGCTAGGGTTAGGGTTAGGGGAGGTGGACGGTTTAGGGGCCAGGTGAGGGTACGACAACGCTTTAGGGTGAGCATACGTGTGAGGGCACGGGTTAGTGTTAGCGTACGGGTTAGGATTAGGGGACGGGTGAGGGTAAGGCTTCGGGCAAGGGTTAGAGTTTGGGTTCGGGCTAGGGTTAGGGTTAGGGCACGGGGACGGTTTAGGGTCCAGGTGAGGGTACGACAACGCTTTAGGTTGAGCGTACGTGTGAGGGCGCGGGTTAGTGTTAGCGTACGGGTTAGTAGTAGGGGACGGGTGAGGGTAAGGCTTTGGGCAAGGGTTAGGGTTAGGGTTCGGGCTAGGGTTAGGGTTAGGGGAAGGGGACGGTTTAGGGTCCAGGTGAGGGTACGACAACGCTTTAGGTTGAGCGTACGTGTGAGGGCGCGGGTTAGTGTTAGCGTACGGGTTAGTAGTAGGGGACGGGTGAGGGTAAGGCTTCGGGCAAGGGTTAGGGTTAGGGTTCGGGCTAGGGTTAGGGTTAGGGGAAGGGGACGGTTTAGGGTCCAGGTGAGGGTACGACAACTCTTTAGGGTGAGCATACGTGTGAGGGCACGGGTTAGTGTTAGCGTACGGGTTAGAATTAGGGAACTGGTGAGGGTAAGGCTTCCGGGAAGGGTTAGGGTTAGGGTTCGGGCAAGGGTTAGGGTTAGGGGACTGGGACGGTTTAGGGTCCAGGTGAGGGTACGACAACGCTTTAGGGTGAACGTACGTGTGAGGGCGCGGGTTAGTGTTAGAGTACGGTTTAGGTTTAGGGGCGGGTGAGGGTAAGGCTTCGGGGAAGGGTTAGGGTTAGGGTTCGGGCTAAGGTTAGGATTAGGTGACGGGGACGGTTTAGGGTCCAGGTGAGGGTACGACAAGGCTTTAGGTTGAGCATACGTTTGAGGGCGCGGGTTAGTGTTAGCGTACGGGTTAGGATTAGGGGACGGGTGAGGGTAAGGCTTAGGGGAAGGGTTAGGTTTAAGGTTCGGGCTAGGGTTAGGGTTAGGGGAGGGGGACGGTTTAGGGTCCAGGTGAGGGTACGACAATGCTTTAGGGTGAGCGTACGTGTGAGGGCTCAGGTTAGTGTTAGCGTACGGGTTAGGATTAGGGGACGGGTGAGGGTAAGGCTTCTGGGAAGTGTTAGGGTTAGGGTTCGGGCTAGGGTTAGGGTTAGGGGACGGGGACGGTTTAGGGTCCAGGTGAGGGTACGACAACGCTTTAGGGGGAGCGTACGTGTGAGGGCGCGGGTTAGTGTCAGCGTACGGGTTAGGAATAGGGGACGGGTGAGGGTAAGGCTTCGGGCAAGGGTTAGAGTTAGGGTTCGGGCTAGGGTTAGTGTTAGGGCATGGGGACGGTTTAGGGTCCAGGTGAGGGTACGACAACGCTTTAGGGTGAACGTACGTGTGAGGGCGCGGGTTAGTGTTAGAGTACGGTTTAGGTTTAGGGGCGGGTGAGGGTAAGGCTTCGGGGAAGGGTTAGGGTTAGGGTTCGGGCTAAGTTTAGGGTTAGGTGACGGGGACGGTTTAGGGTCCAGGTGAGGGTACGACAAGGCTTTAGGTTGAGCATACGTTTGAGGGCGCGGGTTAGTGTTAGCGTACGGGTAAGGATTAGGGGACGCGTGAGGGTAAGGGTTAGGGGAAGGGTTAGGTTTAAGGTTCGGGCTAGGGTTAGGGTTAGGGGAGGGGGACGGTTTACGGTCCAGGTGAGGGTAAGACAACGCTTTAGGGTGAGCGTACGTGTGAGGGCTCGGGTTAGTGTTAGCGTACGGGTTAGGATTAGGGGACGGGTGAGGAAAAGGCTTCTGGGAAGTGTTAGGGTTAGGGTTCGGGCTAGGGTTAGGGTTAGGGGACGGGGACGGTGTAGGGTCCAGGTGAGGTTACGACAACGCTTTAGGGTGAGCGTACGTGTGAGGGCGCGTGTTAGTGTTAGCGTACGGGTTAGGATTAGGGGACGGGTGAGGGTAAGGCTTCCGGGAAGTGTTAGGTTTAGGGTTCGGGCTAGGGTTAGGGTTAGGGGACGGGGACGGTTTAGGGTCCAGGTGAGGGTACGACAACGCTTTAGGGTGAGCGTACGTGTGAGGGCTTGGGTTAGTGTTAGCGTACGTGTGAGGATTAGGGGACGGGTGAGTGTAAGGCTTCGGGGAAGGTTTAGGGTTAGGGTTCGGGCTAGGTTTAGGGGTAGGGGACGAGGACGGTTTAGGGTCCAGGTGAGGGTACGACAACGCTTTAGGTTGAGCGTACGTGTGAGGGCGCAGGTTAGTGTTAGCGTATGGGTTAGGAATAGGGGACGGGTGAGGGTAAGGCTTCGGGCAAGGGTTAGAGTTAGGGTTCGGGCTAGGGTTAGTGTTAGGGCATGGGGACGGTTTAGGGTCCAGGGGAGGGTACGACAACGCTTTAGGGTGAGCGTACGTGTGAGGGCGCGGGTTAGTGTTAGCGTACGGGTTAGGATTAGGGGACGGGTGAGGTTAAGTCATCGGAGAAGTGTTAGGGGTAGGGTTCGGGCTAAGGTTAGGGTTAGGGGACGGAGATGGTTTAGGGTCCAGGTGAGGGTACGACAACGGTTTAGGTTGAGCATACGTTTGAGGGTGCTGGTTAGTGTTAGCGTACGGGTTAGGATTAGGGGACGGGTGAGGGTAAGGCTTCGGGGAAGGGTTAGGTTTAAGGTTAGGACTAGGGTTAGGGTTAGGGGTCGGGGAAGGTTTAGGGTCCAGGTGAGGGTACGACAACGCTTTAGGGTGAGCGTACGTGTGAGGGCACGGGTTAGTGTTAGCTTACGGGTTACGATTAGGGGACGGGTGAGGGTTAGACTTCGGGGAAGGGTTAGGGTAAGGGTTCGGGCTAGGGTTAGGGTTAGGTGACAGGGGCGATTTAGTGTCCAGGTGAGGGTACGACAACGCTTTAGAGTGAGCGTACGTGTGAGGGTGCGGGTTAGTGTTAGCGTACGGGTTAGGATTAGGGGACGGGTGAGGTTAAGGCTTCGGGGAAGGGTTAGGGTTAGGGTTCGGGCTAGGGTTAGGGTTATTGGACGGAGACGGTTTAGGGTCCAGGTGAGGGTACGACAAGGCTTTAAGTTGACCGTACGTTTCAGGGCGTGGGTTAGTGTTAGCGTACGTGTTAGGATTAGGGGACGGGTGAGGGTAAGGCTTAGGGGAAGGGTTAGGTTTAAGGTTCGGGCTAGGGTTAGGGTTAGGGGAGGGGGACGGTTTAGGGTCCAGGTGAGGGTACGACAACGCTTTAGGTTGAGCGTACGTGTGAGGGCGCGTGTTAGTGTTAGCGTACGGGTTAGGAATAGGGGACGGGTGAGGGTAAGGCTTCGGGGAAGGGTTAGGGTTAGGGTTCGGGCTAGGATTAGGGTTAGGGGACGGGGACGGTTTAGGGTCCAGGTGAGGGTACGACAACGCTTTAGGGGGAGCGTACGTGTGAGGGCGCGGGTTAGTGTCAGCGTACGGGTTAGGATTAGGGGACGGTTGAGGGTCAGGCTTCGGGGAAGGGTTATGGTTAGGGTTCGGGCTAGGGTTAGGGTTAGGGGACGGGGACGGTTTAGGGTCCAGGTGAGGGTACGACAACGCTTTAGGGGGAGCGTACGTGTGAGGGCGCAGGTTAGTGTCAGGGTACGGGTTAGGATTAGGGGACGGGTGAGGGTCAGGCTTCGGGGAAGGGTTAGGGTTAGGGTTCGGGCTAGGGTTAGGGTTAGGGGACGGGGACGGTTTAGGGTCCAGGTGAGGGTACGACAACGCTATAGGGGGAGCGTACGTGTGAGGGCGCGGGTTAGTGTCAGCGTACGGGTTAGGATTAGGGGACGGGTGAGGGTCAGGCTTCGGGGGAGGGTTAGGGTTAGGGTTCGGGCTAGGGTTAGGGTTAGGGGATGGGGACGGTTTAGGGTCCAGGTGAGGGTACGACAACGCTTTAGGGGGAGCGTACGTGTGAGGGCGCGGGTTAGTGTCAGCGTACGGGTTAGGATTAGGGGACGGGTGAGTGTCAGGCTTCAGGGGAGTGTTAGGGTTAGGGTTCGGGCTAGGGTTAGGGTTAGGGGACGGGGACGCTTTAGGGTCCAGCTGAGGGTACGACAACGCTTTAGGGGGAGCGTACGTGTGAGGGCGTGGGTTAGTGTCAGCGTACGGGTTAGGATTAGGGGACGGGTGAGGGTCAGGCTTCGGGGAAGGGTTAGGTTTAGGGTTCGGGCTAGGGTTAGGGTTAGGGGACGGGGACGGTTTAGGGTCCAGGTGAGGGTACGACAACGCTTTAGGGGGAGCGTACGTGTGAGGGCGCGGGTTAGTGTTAGCGTACGGGTTAGGATTAGGGGACGGGTGAGGTTAAGTCATCGAAGAAGGGTTAGGGTTAGGGTTCGGGCTAAGGTTAGGGTTAGGGGACGGAGATGGTTTAGGGTCCAGGTGAGGATACGACAACGGTTTAGGTTGAGCGTACGTTTGAGGGTGCTGGTTAGTGTTAGCGTACGGGTTAGGATTAGGGGACGGGTGAGGGTAAGGCTTCGGGGAAGGGTTAGGTTTACGGTTCGGACTAGGGTTAGGGTTAGGGGTCGGGGAAGGTTTAGGGTCCATGTGAGGGTACGACAACGCTTTAGGGTGAGCGTACTTGTGAGGGCACGGGTTAGTGTTAGCTTACGGGTTACGATTAGGGGACGGGTGAGGGTAAGGCTTCGGCGAAGGGTTAGGGTAAGGGTTCGGGCTAGGGTTAGGGTTAGGTGACAGGGGCGATTTAGTGTCCAGGTGAGGGTACGACAACGCTTTAGAGTGAGCGTACGTGTGAGGGTGCGGGTTAGTGTTAGCCTACGGGTTAGGATTAGGGGACGGGTGAGGTTAAGGCTTCGGGGAAGGGTTAGGGTTAGGGTTCGGGCTAGGGTTAGGGTTATTGGACGGAGACGGTTTAGGGTCCAGGTGAGGGTACGACAAGGCTTTAAGTTGACCGTACGTTTCAGGGCGTGGGTTAGTGTTAGCGTACGTGTTAGGATTAGGGGACGGGTGAGGGTAAGGCTTAGGGGAAGGGTTAGGTTTAAGGTTCGGGCTAGGGTTAGGGTTAGGGGAGGGGGACGGTTTAGGGTCCAGGTGAGGGTACGACAACGCTTTAGGTTGAGCGTACGTGTGAGGGCGCGTGTTAGTGTTAGCGTACGGGTTAGGAATAGGGGACGGGTGAGGGTAAGGCTTCGGGGAAGGGTTAGGGTTAGGGTTCGGGCTAGGGTTAGGGTTAGGGGACGGGGACGGTTTAGGGTCCAGGTGAGGGTACGACAACGCTTTAGGGGGAGCGTACGTGTGAGGGCGCGGGTTAGTGTCAGCGTACGGGTTAGGATTAGGGGACGGGTGAGGGTCAGGCTTCGGGGAAGGGTTATGGTTAGGGTTCGGGCTAGGGTTAGGGTTAGGGGACGGGGATGGTTTAGGGTCCAGGTGAGGGTACGACAACGCTTTAGGGTGAGCGTACTTGTGAGGGCACGGGTTAGTGTTAGCTTACGGGTTAGGATTAGGGGACGGGTGAGGGTCAGGCTTCGGGGAAGGGTTAGGGTTAGGGTTCGGGCTAGGGTTAGGGTTAGGGGACGGGGACGGTTGGGGGTCCAGGTGAGGGTACGACAACGCTTTAGGGGGAGCGTACGTGTGAGGGCGCGGGTTAGTGTCAGCGTACGGGTTAGGATTAGGGGACGGGTGAGGGTCAGGCTTCGGGGAAGGGTTAGGGTTAGGGTTCGGGCTAGGGTTAGGGTTAGGGGACGGGGACGGTTTAGGGTCCAGGTGAGGGTACGACAACGCTTTAGGGGGAGCGTACGTGTGAGGGCGCGGGTTAGTGTCAGCGTACGGGTTAGGATTAGGGGACGGGTGAGGGTCAGGCTTCGGGGAAGGGTTAGGTTTAAGGTTCGGGCTAGGGTTAGGGTTAGGGGAGGGGGACGGTTTAGGGTCCAGGTGAGGGTACGACAACGCTTTAGGTTGAGCGTACGTGTGAGGGCGCGTGTTAGTGTTAGCGTACGGGTTAGGAATAGGGGACGGGTGAGGGTAAGGCTTCGGGGAAGGGTTAGGGTTAGGGTTCGGGCTAGGGTTAGGGTTAGGGGACGGGGACGGTTTAGGGTCCAGGTGAGGGTACGACAACGCTTTAGGGGGAGCGTACGTGTGAGGGCGCGGGTTAGTGTCAGCGTACGGGTTAGGATTAGGGGACGGGTGAGGGTCAGGCTTCGGGGAAGGGTTATGGTTAGGGTTCGGGCTAGGGTTAGGGTTAGGGGACGGGGACGGTTTAGGGTCCAGGTGAGGGTACGACAACGCTTTAGGGTGAGCGTACTTGTGAGGGCACGGGTTAGTGTTAGCTTACGGGTTAGGATTAGGGGACGGGTGAGGGTCAGGCTTCGGGGAAGGGTTAGGGTTAGGGTTCGGGCTAGGGTTAGGGTTAGGGGACGGGGACGGTTGGGGGTCCAGGTGAGGGTACGACAACGCTTTAGGGGGAGCGTACGTGTGAGGGCGCGGGTTAGTGTCAGCGTACGGGTTAGGATTAGGGGACGGGTGAGGGTCAGGCTTCGGGGAAGGGTTAGGGTTAGGGTTCGGGCTAGGGTTAGGGTTAGGGGACGGGGACGGTTTAGGTTCCAGGTGAGGGTACGACAACGCTTTAGGGGGAGCGTACGTGTGAGGGCGCGGGTTAGTGTCAGCGTACGGGTTAGGATTAGGGGACGGGTGAGGGTCAGGCTTCGGGGAAGGGTTAGGGTTAGGGTTCGGGCTAGGGTTAGGGTTAGGGGACGGGGACGGTTTAGGGTCCAGGTGAGGGTACGACAACGCTTTAGGGGGAGCGTACGTGTGAGGGCGTGGGTTAGTGTCAGCGTACGGTTTAGGATTAGGGGACGGGTGAGGGTCAGGCTTCGGGGAAGGGTTAGGGTTAGGGTTCGGGCTAGGGTTAGGGTTAGGGGATGGGGACGGTTTAGGGTCCAGGTGAGGGTACGACAACGCTTTAGGGGGAGCGTACGTGTGAGGGCGCGGGTTAGTGTCAGCGTACGGGTTAGGATTAGGGGACGGGTGAGGGTCAGGCTTCGGGGAAGGGTTAGGGTTAGGGTTCGGGCTAGGGTTAGGGTTAGGGGACGGGGACGGTTTAGGGTCCAGGTGAGGGTACGACAACGCTTTAGGGGGAGCGTACGTGTGAGGGCGCGGGTTAGTGTCAGCGTACGGGTTAGGATTAGGGGACGGGTGAGGGTCAGGCTTCGGGGAAGGGTTAGGGTTAGGGTTCGAGCTAGGGTTAGGGTTAGGGGACGGGGACGGTTTAGGGTCCAGCTGAGGGTACGACAACGCTTTAGGGGGAGCGTACGTGTGAGGGCGCGGGTTAGTGTCAGCGTACGGGTTAGGATTAGGGGACGGGTGAGGGTCAGGCTTCGGGAGAGGGTTAGGGTTAGGGTTCGGGCTAGGGTTAGGGTTAGGGGACGGGGACGGTTTAGGGTCCAGGTGAGGGTGCGACAACGCTTTAGGGGGAGCGTACGTGTGAGGGCGCGGGTTAGTGTCAGCGTACGGGTTAAGATTAGGGGACGGGTGAGGGTCAGGCTTCGGGAGAGGGTTAGGGTTAGGGTTCGGGCTAGGGTTAGGGTTAGGGGACGGGGACGGTTTAGGGTACAGGTGAGGGTACGACAACGCTTTAGGGGGAGCGTACGTGTGAGGGCGCGGGTTAGTGTCAGCGTACGGGTTAGGATTAGGGGACGGGTGAGGGTCAGGCTTCGGGAGAGGGTTAGGGTTAGGGTTCGGGCTAGGGTTAGGGTTAGGGGACGGGGACGGTTTAGGGTCCAGGTGAGGGTACGACAACGCTTTAGGGGGAGCGTACGTGTGAGGGCGCGGGTTAGTGTCAGCGTACGGGTTAGGATTAGGGGACGGGTGAGGGTCAGGCTTCGGGGGAGGGTTAGGGTTAGGGTTCGGGCTAGGGTTAGGGTTAGGGGACGGGGACGGTTTAGGGTCCAGGTGAGGGTACGACAACGCTTTAGGGGGAGCGTACGTGTGAGGGCGTGGGTTAGTGTCAGCGTACGGGTTAGGATTAGGGGACGGGTGAGGGTCAGGCTTCGGGGGAGTGTTAGGGTTAGGGTTCGGGCTAGGGTTAGGGTTAGGGGACGGGGACGGTTTAGGGTCCAGGTGAGGGTACGACAACGCTTTAGGGGGAGCGTACGTGTGAGGGCGCGGGTTAGTGTCAGCGTACGGGTTAGGATTAGGGGACGGGTGAGGGTCAGGCTTCGGGGAAGGGTTAGGGTTAGGGTTCGGGCTAGGGTTAGGGTTAGGGGACGGGGACGGTTTAGGGTCCAGGTGAGGGTACGACAACGCTTTAGGGGGAGCGTACGTGTGAGGGCGTGGGTTAGTGTTAGCGTACGGGTTAGGATTAGGGGACGGGTGAGGTTAAGTCATCGGAGAAGGGTTAGGGTTAGGGTTCGGGCTAAGGTTAGGGTTAGGGTAGGGAGATGGTTTAGGGTCCAGGTGAGGATACGACAACGGTTTAGGTTGAGCGTACGTTTGAGGGTGCTGGTTAGTGTTAGCGTACGGGTTAGGATTAGGGGACGGGTGAGGGTAAGGCTTCGGGGAAGGGTTAGGTTTAAGGTTCGGACTAGGGTTAGGGTTAGGGGTCGGGGAAGGTTTAGGGTCCATGTGAGGGTACGACAATGCTTTAGGGTGAGCGTACTTGTGAGGGCACGGGTTAGTGTTAGCTTACGGGTTACGATTAGGGGACGGGTGAGGGTAAGGCTTCGGGGAAGGGTTAGGGTAAGGGTTCGGGCTAGGGTTAGGGTTAGGTGACAGGGGCGATTTAGTGTCCAGGTGAGGGTACGACAACGCTTTAGAGTGAGCGTACGTGTGAGGGTGCGGGTTAGTGTTAGCGTACGGGTTAGGATTAGGGGACGGGTGAGGTTAAGGCTTCGGGGAAGGGTTAGGGTTAGGGTTCGGGCTAGGGTTAGGGTTATTGGACGGAGACTGTTTAGGGTCCAGGTGAGGGTACGACAAGGCTTTAAGTTTACCGTACGTTTCAGGGCGTGGGTTAGTGTTAGCGTACGTGTTAGGATTAGGGGACGGGTGAGGGTAAGGCTTAGGGGAAGGGTTAGGTTTAAGGTTCGGGCTAGGGTTAGGGTTAGGGGAGGGGGACGGTTTAGGGTCCAGGTGAGGGTACGACAACGCTTTAGGTTGAGCGTACGTGTGAGGGCGCGTGTTAGTGTTAGCGTACGGGTTAGGAATAGGGGACGGGTGAGGGTAAGGCTTCGGGGAAGGGTTAGGGTTAGGGTTCGGGCTAGGGTTAGGGTTAGGGGACGGGGACGGTTGGGGGTCCAGGTGAGGGTACGACAACGCTTTAGGGGGAGCGTACGTGTGAGGGCGCGGGTTAGTGTCAGCGTACGGGTTAGGATTAGGGGACGGGTGAGGGTCAGGCTTCGGGGAAGGGTTAGGGTTAGGGTTCGGGCTAGGGTTAGGGTTAGGGGACGGGGACGGTTTAGGGTCCAGGTGAGGGTACGACAACGCTTTAGGGGGAGCGTACGTGTGAGGGCGCGGGTTAGTGTCAGCGTACGGGTTAGGATTAGGGGACGGGTGAGGGTCAGGCTTCGGGGAAGGGTTAGGGTTAGGGTTCGGGCTAGGGTTAGGGTTAGGGGACGGGGACGGTTTAGGGTCCAGGTGAGGGTACGACAACGCTTTAGGGGGAGCGTACGTGTGAGGGCGCGGGTTAGTGTCAGGGTACGGGTTAGGATTAGGGGACGGGTGAGGGTCAGGCTTCGGGGAAGGGTTAGGGTTAGGGTTCGGGCTAGGGTTAGGGTTAGGGGACGGGGACGGTTTAGGGTCCAGGTGAGGGTACGACAACGCTTTAGGGGGAGCGTACGTGTGAGGGCGCGGGTTAGTGTCAGCGTACGGGTTAGGATTAGGGGACGGGTGAGTGTCAGGCTTCGGGGAAGGGTTAGGGTTAGGGTTCGGGCTAGGGTTAGGGTTAGGGGACGGGGACGGTTTAGGGTCCAGGTGAGGGTACGACAACGCTTTAGGGGGAGCGTACGTGTGAGGGCGCGGGTTAGTGTCAGCGTACGGGTTAGGATTAGGGGACGCGTGAGGGTCAGGCTTCGGGGAAGGGTTAGGGTTAGGGTTCGGGCTAGGGTTAGGGTTAGGGGACGGGGACGGTTTAGGGTCCAGGTGAGGGTACGACAACGCTTTAGGGGGAGCGTACGTGTGAGGGCGCGGGTTAGTGTCAGCGTACGGGTTAGGATTAGGGGACGAGTGAGGGTCAGGCTTCGGGGAAGGGTTAGGGTTAGGGTTCGGGCTAGGGTTAGGGTTAGGGGACGGGGACGGTTTAGGGTCCAGGTGAGGGTACGACAACGCTTTAGGGGGAGCGTACGTGTGAGGGCGCGGGTTAGTGTCAGTGTACGGGTTAGGATTAGGGGACGGGTGAGGGTCAGGCTTCGGGGAAGGGTTAGGGTTAGGGTTCGGGCTAGGTTTAGGGTTAGGGGACGGGGACGGTTTAGGGTCCAGGTGAGGGTACGACAACGCTTTAGGGGGAGCGTACGTGTGAGGGCGCGGGTTAGTGTCAGCGTACGGGTTAGGATTAGGGGACGGGTGAGGGTCAGGCTTCGGGAGACGGTTAGGGTTAGGGTTCGGGCTAGGGTTAGGGTTAGGGGACGGGGACGGTTTAGGGTCCAGGTGAGGGTGCGACAACGCTTTAGGGGGAGCGTACGTGTGAGGGCGAGGGTTAGTGTCAGCGTACGGGTTAGGATTAGGGGACGGGTGAGGGTCAGGCTTCGGGAGAGGGTTAGGGTTAGGGTTCGGGCTAGGGTTAGGGTTAGGGGACGGGGACGGTTTAGGGTCCAGGTGAGGGTACGACAACGCTTTAGGGGGAGCGTACGTGTGAGGGCGCGGGTTAGTGTCAGCGTACGGGTTAGGATTAGGGGACGGGTGAGGGTCAGGCTTCGGGGGAGGGTTAGGGTTAGGGTTCGGGCTAGGGTTAGGGTTAGGGGACGGGGACGGTTTAGGGTCCAGGTGAGGGTACGACAACGCTTTAGGGGGAGCGTACGTGTGAGGGCGCGGGTTAGTGTCAGCGTACGGGTTAGGATTAGGGGACGGGTGAGGGTCAGGCTTCGGGGGAGGGTTAGGGTTAGGGTTCGGGCTAGGGTTAGGGTTAGGGGACGGGGACGGTTTAGGGTCCAGGTGAGGGTACGACAACGCTTTAGGGGGAGCGTACGTGTGAGGGCGCGGGTTAGTGTCAGCGTACGGGTTAGGATTAGGGGACGGGTGAGGGTCAGGCTTCGGGGGAGTGTTAGGGTTAGGGTTCGGGCTAGGGTTAGGGTTAGGGGACGGGGACGGTTTAGGGTCCAGGTGAGGGTACGACAACGCTTTAGGGGGAGCGTACGTGTGAGGGCGCGGGTTAGTGTCAGCGTACGGGTTAGGATTAGGGGACGGGTGAGGGTCAGGCTTCGGGGAAGGGTTAGGGTTAGGGTTCGGGCTAGGGTTAGGGTTAGGGGACGGGGACGGTTTAGGGTCCAGGTGAGGGTACGACAACGCTTTAGGGGGAGCGTACGTGTGAGGGCGCGGGTTAGTGTCAGCGTACGGGTTAGGATTAGGGGACGGGTGAGGGTCAGGCTTCGGGGAAGGGTTAGGGTTAGGGTTCGGGCTAGGGTTAGGGTTAGGGGACGGGGACGGTTTAGGGTCCAGGTGAGGGTACGACAACGCTTTAGGGGGAGCGTACGTGTGAGGGCGCGGGTTAGTGTCAGCGTACGGGTTAGGATTAGGGGACGGGTGAGGGTCAGGCTTCGGGGAAGGGTTAGGGTTAGGGTTCGGGCTAGGGTTAGGGTTAGGGGACGGGGACGGTTTAGGGTCCAGGTGAGGGTACGACAACGCTTTAGGGGGAGCGTACGTGTGAGGGCGCGGGTTAGTGTCAGCGTACGGGTTAGGATTAGGGGACGGGTGAGGGTCAGGCTTCGGGGAAGGGTTAGGGTTAGGGTTCGGGCTAGGTTTAGGGTTAGGGGACGGGGACGGTTTAGGGTCCAGGTGAGGGTACGACAACGCTTTAGGGGGAGCGTACGTGTGAGGGCGCGGGTTAGTGTCAGCGTACGGGTTAGGATTAGGGGACGGGTGAGGGTCAGGCTTCGGGAGACGGTTAGGGTTAGGGTTCGGGCTAGGGTTAGGGTTAGGGGACGGGGACGGTTTAGGGTCCAGGTGAGGGTGCGACAACGCTTTAGGGGGAGCGTACGTGTGAGGGCGAGGGTTAGTGTCAGCGTACGGGTTAGGATTAGGGGACGGGTGAGGGTCAGGCTTCGGGAGAGGGTTAGGGTTAGGGTTCGGGCTAGGGTTAGGGTTAGGGGACGGGGACGGTTTAGGGTCCAGGTGAGGGTACGACAACGCTTTAGGGGGAGCGTACGTGTGAGGGCGCGGGTTAGTGTCAGCGTACGGGTTAGGATTAGGGGACGGGTGAGGGTCAGGCTTCGGGAGAGGTTTAGGGTTAGGGTTCGGGCTAGGGTTAGGGTTAGGGGACGGGGACGGTTTAGGGTCCAGGTGAGGGTACGACAACGCTTTAGGGGGAGCGTACGTGTGAGGGCGCGGGTTAGTGTCAGCGTACGGGTTAGGATTAGGGGACGGGTGAGGGTCAGGCTTCGGGGGAGGGTTAGGGTTAGGGTTCGGGCTAGGGTTAGGGTTAGGGGACGGGGACGGTTTAGGGTCCAGGTGAGGGTACGACAACGCTTTAGGGGGAGCGTACGTGTGAGGGCGCGGGTTAGTGTCAGCGTACGGGTTAGGATTAGGGGACGGGTGAGGGTCAGGCTTCGGGGGAGTGTTAGGGTTAGGGTTCGGGCTAGGGTTAGGGTTAGGGGACGGGGACGGTTTAGGGTCCAGGTGAGGGTACGACAACGCTTTAGGGGGAGCGTACGTGTGAGGGCGTGGGTTAGTGTCAGCGTACGGGTTAGGATTAGGGGACGGGTGAGGGTCAGGCTTCGGGGAAGGGTTAGGGTTAGGGTTCGGGCTAGGGTTAGGGTTAGGGGACGGGGACGGTTTAGGGTCCAGGTGAGGGTACGACAACGCTTTAGGGGGAGCGTACGTGTGAGGGCGCGGGTTAGTGTCAGCGTACGGGTTAGGATTAGGGGACGGGTGAGGGTCAGGCTTCGGGGAAGGGTTAGGGTTAGGGTTCGGGCTAGGGTTAGGGTTAGGGGACGGGGACGGTTTAGGGTCCAGGTGAGGGTACGACAACGCTTTAGGGGAAGCGTACGTGTGAGGGCGCGGGTTAGTGTCAGCTTACGGGTTAGGATTAGGGGACGGGTGAGGGTCAGGCTTCGGGGAAGGGTTAGGGTTAGGGTTCGGGCTAGGGTTAGGGTTAGGGGACGGGGACGGTTTAGGGTCCAGGTGAGGGTACGACAACGCTTTAGGGGGAGCGTACGTGTGAGGGCGCGGGTTAGTGTCAGCGTACGGGTTAGGATTAGGGGACGGGTGAGGGTCAGGCTTCGGGGGAGGGTTAGGGTTAGGGTTCGGGCTAGGGTTAGGGTTAGGGAACGGGGACGGTTTAGGGTCCAGGTGAGGGTGCGACAACGCTTTAGGGGGAGCGTACGTGTGAGGGCGCGGGTTAGTGTCAGCGTACGGGTTAGGATTAGGGGACGGGTGAGGATCAGGCTTCGGGGGAGGGTTAGGGTTAGTGTTCGGGCTAGGGTTAGGGTTAGGGGACGGGGACGGTTTAGCGTCCAGGTGAGGGTACGACAACGCTTTAGGGGGAGCGTACGTGTGAGGGCGCGGGTTAGTGTCAGCCTACGGGTTAGGATTAGGGGACGGTTGAGTGTCAGCCTTCGGGGAAGGGTTAGGGTTAGGGTTCGGGCTAGGGTTAGGGTTAGGGGACGGGGACGGTTTAGGGTCCAGGTGAGGGTACGACAACGCTTTAGGGGGAGCGTACGTGTGAGGGCGCGGGTTAGTGTCAGCGTACGGGTTAGGATTAGGGGACGGGTGAGGGTCAGGCTTCGGGGGAGGGTTAGGGTTAGGGTTCGGGCTAGGGTTAGGGTTAGGGGACGGGTACGGTTTAGGGTCCAGGTGAGGGTACGACAACGCTTTAGGGGGAGCGTACGTGTGAGGGCGCGGGTTAGTGTCAGCGTACGGGTTAGGATTAGGGGACGGGTGAGGGTCAGGCTTCGGGGAAGGGTTAGGGTTAGGGTTCGGGTTAGGGTTAGGGTTCGGGCTAGGGTTAGGGTTAGGGGACGGGGACGGCTTAGGGTCCAGGTGAGGGTACGACAACGCTTTAGGGGGAGCGTACGTGTGAGGGCGCGGGTTAGTGTCAGCGTACGGGTTAGGATTAGGGGACGGGTGAGGGTCAGGCTTCGGGGAAGGGTTAGGGTTAGGGTTCGGGCTAGGGTTAGGATTAGGGGACGGGGACGGTTTAGGGTCCAGGTGAGGGTACGGCAAAGCTTTAGGGGGAGCGTACGTGTGAGGGCGCGGGTTAGTGTCAGCGTACGGGTTAGGATTAGGGGACGGGTGAGGGTCAGGCTTCGGGAGACGGTTAGGGTTAGGGTTCGGGCTAGGGTTAGGGTTAGGGGACGGGGACGGTTTAGGGTCCAGGTGAGGGTGCGACAACGCTTTAGGGGGAGCGTACGTGTGAGGGCGAGGGTTAGTGTCAGCGTACGGGTTAGGATTAGGGGACGGGTGAGGGTCAGGCTTCGGGAGAGGGTTAGGGTTAGGGTTCGGGCTAGGGTTAGGGTTAGGGGACGGGGACGGTTTAGGGTCCAGGTGAGGGTACGACAACGCTTTAGGGGGAGCGTACGTGTGAGGGCGCGGGTTAGTGTCAGCGTACGGGTTAGGATTAGGGGACGGGTGAGGGTCAGGCTTCGGAAGAGGGTTAGGGTTAGGGTTCGGGCTAGGGTTAGGGTTAGGGGACGGGGACGGTTTAGGGTCCAGGTGAGGGTACGACAATGCTTTAGGGGGAGCGTACGTGTGAGGGCGCGGGTTAGTGTCAGCGTACGGGTTAGGATTAGGGGACGGGTGAGGGTCAGGCTTCGGGGGAGGGTTAGGGTTAGGGTTCGGGCTAGGGTTAGGGTTAGGGAACGGGGACGGTTTAGGGTCCAGGTGAGGGTGCGACAACGCTTTAGGGGGAGCGTACGTGTGAGGGCGCGGGTTAGTGTCAGCGTACGGGTTAGGATTAGGGGACGGGTGAGGATCAGGCTTCGGGGGAGGGTTAGGGTTAGTGTTCGGGCTAGGGTTAGGGTTAGGGGACGGGGACGGTTTAGCGTCCAGGTGAGGGTACGACAACGCTTTAGGGGGAGCGTACGTGTGAGGGCGCGGGTTAGTGTCAGCCTACGGGTTAGGATTAGGGGACGGTTGAGTGTCAGCCTTCGGGGAAGGGTTAGGGTTAGGGTTCGGGCTAGGGTTAGGCTTAGGGGACGGGGACGGTTTAGGGTCCAGGTGAGGGTACGACAACGCTTTAGGGGGAGCGTACGTGTGAGGGCGCGGGTTAGTGTCAGCGTACGGGTTAGGATTAGGGGACGGGTGAGGGTCAGGCTTCGGGGGAGGGTTAGGGTTAGGGTTCGGGCTAGGGTTAGGGTTAGGGGACGGGTACGGTTTAGGGTCCAGGTGAGGGTACGACAACGCTTTAGGGGGAGCGTACGTGTGAGGGCGCGGGTTAGTGTCAGCGTACGGGTTAGGATTAGGGGACGGGTGAGGGTCAGGCTTCGGGGAAGGGTTAGGGTTAGGGTTCGGGTTAGGGTTAGGGTTCGGGCTAGGGTTAGGGTTAGGGGACGGGGACGGCTTAGGGTCCAGGTGAGGGTACGACAACGCTTTAGGGGGAGCGTACGTGTGAGGGCGCGGGTTAGTGTCAGCGTACGGGTTAGGATTAGGGGACGGGTGAGGGTCAGGCTTCGGGGAAGGGTTAGGGTTAGGGTTCGGGCTAGGGTTAGGGTTAGGGGACGGGGACGGTTTAGGGTCCAGGTGAGGGTACGACAACGCTTTAGGGGGAGCGTACGTGTGAGGGCGCGGGTTAGTGTCAGCGTACGGGTTAGGATTAGGGGACGGGTGAGGGTCAGGCTTCGGGAGACGGTTAGGGTTAGGGTTCGGGCTAGGGTTAGGGTTAGGGGACGGGGACGGTTTAGGGTCCAGGTGAGGGTGCGACAACGCTTTAGGGGGAGCGTACGTGTGAGGGCGAGGGTTAGTGTCAGCGTACGGGTTAGGATTAGGGGACGGGTGAGGGTCAGGCTTCGGGAGAGGGTTAGGGTTAGGGTTCGGGCTAGGGTTAGGGTTAGGGGACGGGGACGGTTTAGGGTCCAGGTGAGGGTACGACAACGCTTTAGGGGGAGCGTACGTGTGAGGGCGCGGGTTAGTGTCAGCGTACGGGTTAGGATTAGGGGACGGGTGAGGGTCAGGCTTCGGAAGAGGGTTAGGGTTAGGGTTCGGGCTAGGGTTAGGGTTAGGGGACGGGGACGGTTTAGGGTCCAGGTGAGGGTACGACAATGCTTTAGGGGGAGCGTACGTGTGAGGGCGCGGGTTAGTGTCAGCGTACGGGTTAGGATTAGGGGACGGGTGAGGGTCAGGCTTCGGGGGAGGGTTAGGGTTAGGGTTCGGGCTAGGGTTAGGGTTAGGGGACGGGGACGGTTTAGGGTCCAGGTGAGGGTACGACAACGCTTTAGGGGGAGCGTACGTGTGAGGGCGCGGGTTAGTGTCAGCGTACGGGTTAGGATTAGGGGACGGGTGAGGGTCAGGCTTCGGGGGAGTGTTAGGGTTAGGGTTCGGGCTAGGGTTAGGGTTAGGGGACGGGGACGGTTTAGGGTCCAGGTGAGGGTACGACAACGCTTTAGGGGGAGCGTACGTGTGAGGGCGTGGGTTAGTGTCAGCGTACGGGTTAGGATTAGGGGACGGGTGAGGGTCAGGCTTCGGGGAAGGGTTAGGGTTAGGGTTCGGGCTAGGGTTAGGGTTAGGGGACGGGGACGGTTTAGGGTCCAGGTGAGGGTACGACAACGCTTTAGGGGGAGCGTACGTGTGAGGGCGCGGGTTAGTGTCAGCGTACGGGTTAGGATTAGGGGACGGGTGAGGGTCAGGCTTCGGGGAAGGGTTAGGGTTAGGGTTCGGGCTAGGGTTAGGGTTAGGGGACGGGGACGGTTTAGGGTCCAGGTGAGGGTACGACAACGCTTTAGGGGAAGCGTACGTGTGAGGGCGTGGGTTAGTGTCAGCGTACGGGTTAGGATTAGGGGACGGGTGAGGGTCAGGCTTCGGGGAAGGGTTAGGGTTAGGGTTCGGGCTAGGGTTAGGGTTAGGGGACGGGGACGGTTTAGGGTCCAGGTGAGGGTACGACAACGCTTTAGGGGGAGCGTACGTGTGAGGGCGCGGGTTAGTGTCAGCGTACGGGTTAGGATTAGGGGACGGGTGAGGGTCAGGCTTCGGGGGAGGGTTAGGGTTAGGGTTCGGGCTAGGGTTAGGGTTAGGGAACGGGGACGGTTTAGGGTCCAGGTGAGGGTGCGACAACGCTTTAGGGGGAGCGTACGTGTGAGGGCGCGGGTTAGTGTCAGCGTACGGGTTAGGATTAGGGGACGGGTGAGGATCAGGCTTCGGGGGAGGGTTAGGGTTAGTGTTCGGGCTAGGGTTAGGGTTAGGGGACGGGGACGGTTTAGCGTCCAGGTGAGGGTACGACAACGCTTTAGGGGGAGCGTACGTGTGAGGGCGCGGGTTAGTGTCAGCCTACGGGTTAGGATTAGGGGACGGTTGAGTGTCAGCCTTCGGGGAAGGGTTAGGGTTAGGGTTCGGGCTAGGGTTAGGGTTAGGGGACGGGGACGGTTTAGGGTCCAGGTGAGGGTACGACAACGCTTTAGGGGGAGCGTACGTGTGAGGGCGCGGGTTAGTGTCAGCGTACGGGTTAGGATTAGGGGACGGGTGAGGGTCAGGCTTCGGGGGAGGGTTAGGGTTAGGGTTCGGGCTAGGGTTAGGGTTAGGGGACGGGGACGGTTTAGGGTCCAGGTGAGGGTACGACAACGCTTTAGGGGGAGCGTACGTGTGAGGGCGCGGGTTAGTGTCAGCGTACGGGTTAGGATTAGGGGACGGGTGAGGGTCAGGCTTCGGGGGAGGGTTAGGGTTAGGGTTCGGGCTAGGGTTAGGGTTAGGGGACGGGGACGGTTTAGGGTCCAGGTGAGGGTACGACAACGCTTTAGGGGGAGCGTACGTGTGAGGGCGCGGGTTAGTGTCAGCGTACGGGTTAGGATTAGGGGACGGGTGAGGGTCAGGCTTCGGGGGAGTGTTAGGGTTAGGGTTCGGGCTAGGGTTAGGGTTAGGGGACGGGGACGGTTTAGGGTCCAGGTGAGGGTACGACAACGCTTTAGGGGGAGCGTACGTGTGAGGGCGCGGGTTAGTGTCAGCGTACGGGTTAGGATTAGGGGACGGGTGAGGGTCAGGCTTCGGGGAAGGGTTAGGGTTAGGGTTCGGGCTAGGGTTAGGGTTAGGGGACGGGGACGGTTTAGGGTCCAGGTGAGGGTACGACAACGCTTTAGGGGGAGCGTACGTGTGAGGGCGCGGGTTAGTGTCAGCGTACGGGTTAGGATTAGGGGACGGGTGAGGGTCAGGCTTCGGGGAAGGGTTAGGGTTAGGGTTCGGGCTAGGGTTAGGGTTAGGGGACGGGGACGGTTTAGGGTCCAGGTGAGGGTACGACAACGCTTTAGGGGGAGCGTACGTGTGAGGGCGCGGGTTAGTGTCAGCGTACGGGTTAGGATTAGGGGACGGGTGAGGGTCAGGCTTCGGGGAAGGGTTAGGGTTAGGGTTCGGGCTAGGGTTAGGGTTAGGGGACGGGGACGGTTTAGGGTCCAGGTGAGGGTACGACAACGCTTTAGGGGGAGCGTACGTGTGAGGGCGCGGGTTAGTGTCAGCGTACGGGTTAGGATTAGGGGACGGGTGAGGGTCAGGCTTCGGGGAAGGGTTAGGGTTAGGGTTCGGGCTAGGTTTAGGGTTAGGGGACGGGGACGGTTTAGGGTCCAGGTGAGGGTACGACAACGCTTTAGGGGGAGCGTACGTGTGAGGGCGCGGGTTAGTGTCAGCGTACGGGTTAGGATTAGGGGAGGGGTGAGGGTCAGGCTTCGGGAGACGGTTAGGGTTAGGGTTCGGGCTAGGGTTAGGGTTAGGGGACGGGGACGGTTTAGGGTCCAGGTGAGGGTGCGACAACGCTTTAGGGGGAGCGTACGTGTGAGGGCGAGGGTTAGTGTCAGCGTACGGGTTAGGATTAGGGGACGGGTGAGGGTCAGGCTTCGGGAGAGTGTTAGGGTTAGGGTTCGGGCTAGGGTTAGGGTTAGGGGACGGGGACGGTTTAGGGTCCAGGTGAGGGTACGACAACGCTTTAGGGGGAGCGTACGTGTGAGGGCGCGGGTTAGTGTCAGCGTACGGGTTAGGATTAGGGGACGGGTGAGGGTCAGGCTTCGGGAGAGGGTTAGGGTTAGGGTTCGGGCTAGGGTTAGGGTTAGGGGACGGGGACGGTTTAGGGTCCAGGTGAGGGTACGACAACGCTTTAGGGGGAGCGTACGTGTGAGGGCGCGGGTTAGTGTCAGCGTACGGGTTAGGATTAGGGGACGGGTGAGGGTCAGGCTTCGGGGGAGGGTTAGGGTTAGGGTTCGGGCTAGGGTTAGGGTTAGGGGACGGGGACGGTTTAGGGTCCAGGTGAGGGTACGACAACGCTTTAGGGGGAGCGTACGTGTGAGGGCGCGGGTTAGTGTCAGCGTACGGGTTAGGATTAGGGGACGGGTGAGGGTCAGGCTTCGGGGGAGTGTTAGGGTTAGGGTTCGGGCTAGGGTTAGGGTTAGGGGACGGGGACGGTTTAGGGTCCAGGTGAGGGTACGACAACGCTTTAGGGGGAGCGTACGTGTGAGGGCGTGGGTTAGTGTCAGCGTACGGGTTAGGATTAGGGGACGGGTGAGGGTCAGGCTTCGGGGAAGGGTTAGGGTTAGGGTTCGGGCTAGGGTTAGGGTTAGGGGACGGGGACGGTTTAGGGTCCAGGTGAGGGTACGACAACGCTTTAGGGGGAGCGTACGTGTGAGGGCGCGGGTTAGTGTCAGCGTACGGGTTAGGATTAGGGGACGGGTGAGGGTCAGGCTTCGGGGAAGGGTTAGGGTTAGGGTTCGGGCTAGGGTTAGGGTTAGGGGACGGGGACGGTTTAGGGTCCAGGTGAGGGTACGACAACGCTTTAGGGGAAGCGTACGTGTGAGGGCGCGGGTTAGTGTCAGCTTACGGGTTAGGATTAGGGGACGGGTGAGGGTCAGGCTTCGGGGAAGGGTTAGGGTTAGGGTTCGGGCTAGGGTTAGGGTTAGGGGACGGGGACGGTTTAGGGTCCAGGTGAGGGTACGACAACGCTTTAGGGGGAGCGTACGTGTGAGGGCGCGGGTTAGTGTCAGCGTACGGGTTAGGATTAGGGGACGGGTGAGGGTCAGGCTTCGGGGGAGGGTTAGGGTTAGGGTTCGGGCTAGGGTTAGGGTTAGGGAACGGGGACGGTTTAGGGTCCAGGTGAGGGTGCGACAACGCTTTAGGGGGAGCGTACGTGTGAGGGCGCGGGTTAGTGTCAGCGTACGGGTTAGGATTAGGGGACGGGTGAGGATCAGGCTTCGGGGGAGGGTTAGGGTTAGTGTTCGGGCTAGGGTTAGGGTTAGGGGACGGGGACGGTTTAGCGTCCAGGTGAGGGTACGACAACGCTTTAGGGGGAGCGTACGTGTGAGGGCGCGGGTTAGTGTCAGCCTACGGGTTAGGATTAGGGGACGGTTGAGTGTCAGCCTTCGGGGAAGGGTTAGGGTTAGGGTTCGGGCTAGGGTTAGGGTTAGGGGACGGGGACGGTTTAGGGTCCAGGTGAGGGTACGACAACGCTTTAGGGGGAGCGTACGTGTGAGGGCGCGGGTTAGTGTCAGCGTACGGGTTAGGATTAGGGGACGGGTGAGGGTCAGGCTTCGGGGGAGGGTTAGGGTTAGGGTTCGGGCTAGGGTTAGGGTTAGGGGACGGGTACGGTTTAGGGTCCAGGTGAGGGTACGACAACGCTTTAGGGGGAGCGTACGTGTGAGGGCGCGGGTTAGTGTCAGCGTACGGGTTAGGATTAGGGGACGGGTGAGGGTCAGGCTTCGGGGAAGGGTTAGGGTTAGGGTTCGGGTTAGGGTTAGGGTTCGGGCTAGGGTTAGGGTTAGGGGACGGGGACGGCTTAGGGTCCAGGTGAGGGTACGACAACGCTTTAGGGGGAGCGTACGTGTGAGGGCGCGGGTTAGTGTCAGCGTACGGGTTAGGATTAGGGGACGGGTGAGGGTCAGGCTTCGGGGAAGGGTTAGGGTTAGGGTTCGGGCTAGGGTTAGGGTTAGGGGACGGGGACGGTTTAGGGTCCAGGTGAGGGTACGGCAAAGCTTTAGGGGGAGCGTACGTGTGAGGGCGCGGGTTAGTGTCAGCGTACGGGTTAGGATTAGGGGACGGGTGAGGGTCAGGCTTCGGGGAAGGGTTAGGGTTAGGGTTCGGGCTAGGGTTAGGGGACGGGTACGGGGACGGTTTAGGGTCCAGGTGAGGGTACGACAACGCTTTAGGGGGAGCGTACGTGTGAGGGCACGCGTTAGTGTCAGCGTACGGGTTAGGATTAGGGCACGGGTGAGGGTCAGGCTTCGGGGGAGGGTTAGGGTTAGGGTTCGGGCTAGGGTTAGGGTTAGGGGACGGGGACGGTTTAGGGTCCAGGTGAGGGTACGACAACGCTTTAGGGGGAGCGTACGTGTGAGGGCGCGGGTTAGTGTCAGCGTACGGGTTAGGATTAGGGGACGGGTGAGGGTCAGGCTTCGGGAGACGGTTAGGGTTAGGGTTCGGGCTAGGGTTAGGGTTAGGGGACGGGGACGGTTTAGGGTCCAGGTGAGGGTGCGACAACGCTTTAGGGGGAGCGTACGTGTGAGGGCGAGGGTTAGTGTCAGCGTACGGGTTAGGATTAGGGGACGGGTGAGGGTCAGGCTTCGGGAGAGGGTTAGGGTTAGGGTTCGGGCTAGGGTTAGGGTTAGGGGACGGGGACGGTTTAGGGTCCAGGTGAGGGTACGACAACGCTTTAGGGGGAGCGTACGTGTGAGGGCGCGGGTTAGTGTCAGCGTACGGGTTAGGATTAGGGGACGGGTGAGGGTCAGGCTTCGGAAGAGGGTTAGGGTTAGGGTTCGGGCTAGGGTTAGGGTTAGGGGACGGGGACGGTTTAGGGTCCAGGTGAGGGTACGACAATGCTTTAGGGGGAGCGTACGTGTGAGGGCGCGGGTTAGTGTCAGCGTACGGGTTAGGATTAGGGGACGGGTGAGGGTCAGGCTTCGGGGGAGGGTTAGGGTTAGGGTTCGGGCTAGGGTTAGGGTTAGGGGACGGGGACGGTTTAGGGTCCAGGTGAGGGTACGACAACGCTTTAGGGGGAGCGTACGTGTGAGGGCGCGGGTTAGTGTCAGCGTACGGGTTAGGATTAGGGGACGGGTGAGGGTCAGGCTTCGGGGGAGTGTTAGGGTTAGGGTTCGGGCTAGGGTTAGGGTTAGGGGACGGGGACGGTTTAGGGTCCAGGTGAGGGTACGACAACGCTTTAGGGGGAGCGTACGTGTGAGGGCGTGGGTTAGTGTCAGCGTACGGGTTAGGATTAGGGGACGGGTGAGGGTCAGGCTTCGGGGAAGGGTTAGGGTTAGGGTTCGGGCTAGGGTTAGGGTTAGGGGACGGGGACGGTTTAGGGTCCAGGTGAGGGTACGACAACGCTTTAGGGGGAGCGTACGTGTGAGGGCGCGGGTTAGTGTCAGCGTACGGGTTAGGATTAGGGGACGGGTGAGGGTCAGGCTTCGGGGAAGGGTTAGGGTTAGGGTTCGGGCTAGGGTTAGGGTTAGGGGACGGGGACGGTTTAGGGTCCAGGTGAGGGTACGACAACGCTTTAGGGGAAGCGTACGTGTGAGGGCGTGGGTTAGTGTCAGCGTACGGGTTAGGATTAGGGGACGGGTGAGGGTCAGGCTTCGGGGAAGGGTTAGGGTTAGGGTTCGGGCTAGGGTTAGGGTTAGGGGACGGGGACGGTTTAGGGTCCAGGTGAGGGTACGACAACGCTTTAGGGGGAGCGTACGTGTGAGGGCGCGGGTTAGTGTCAGCGTACGGGTTAGGATTAGGGGACGGGTGAGGGTCAGGCTTCGGGGGAGGGTTAGGGTTAGGGTTCGGGCTAGGGTTAGGGTTAGGGAACGGGGACGGTTTAGGGTCCAGGTGAGGGTGCGACAACGCTTTAGGGGGAGCGTACGTGTGAGGGCGCGGGTTAGTGTCAGCGTACGGGTTAGGATTAGGGGACGGGTGAGGATCAGGCTTCGGGGGAGGGTTAGGGTTAGTGTTCGGGCTAGGGTTAGGGTTAGGGGACGGGGACGGTTTAGCGTCCAGGTGAGGGTACGACAACGCTTTAGGGGGAGCGTACGTGTGAGGGCGCGGGTTAGTGTCAGCCTACGGGTTAGGATTAGGGGACGGTTGAGTGTCAGCCTTCGGGGAAGGGTTAGGGTTAGGGTTCGGGCTAGGGTTAGGGTTAGGGGACGGGGACGGTTTAGGGTCCAGGTGAGGGTACGACAACGCTTTAGGGGGAGCGTACGTGTGAGGGCGCGGGTTAGTGTCAGCGTACGGGTTAGGATTAGGGGACGGGTGAGGGTCAGGCTTCGGGGGAGGGTTAGGGTTAGGGTTCGGGCTAGGGTTAGGGTTAGGGGACGGGTACGGTTTAGGGTCCAGGTGAGGGTACGACAACGCTTTAGGGGGAGCGTACGTGTGAGGGCGCGGGTTAGTGTCAGCGTACGGGTTAGGATTAGGGGACGGGTGAGGGTCAGGCTTCGGGGAAGGGTTAGGGTTAGGGTTCGGGTTAGGGTTAGGGTTCGGGCTAGGGTTAGGGTTAGGGGACGGGGACGGCTTAGGGTCCAGGTGAGGGTACGACAACGCTTTAGGGGGAGCGTACGTGTGAGGGCGCGGGTTAGTGTCAGCGTACGGGTTAGGATTAGGGGACGGGTGAGGGTCAGGCTTCGGGGAAGGGTTAGGGTTAGGGTTCGGGCTAGGGTTAGGGTTAGGGGACGGGGACGGTTTAGGGTCCAGGTGAGGGTACGGCAAAGCTTTAGGGGGAGCGTACGTGTGAGGGCGCGGGTTAGTGTCAGCGTACGGGTTAGGATTAGGGGACGGGTGAGGGTCAGGCTTCGGGGAAGGGTTAGGGTTAGGGTTCGGGCTAGGGTTAGGGGACGGGTACGGGGACGGTTTAGGGTCCAGGTGAGGGTACGACAACGCTTTAGGGGGAGCGTACGTGTGAGGGCACGGGTTAGTGTCAGCGTACGGGTTAGGATTAGGGGACGGGTGAGGGTCAGGCTTCGGGGGAGGGTTAGGGTTAGGGTTCGGGCTAGGGTTAGGGTTAGGGGACGGGGACGGTTTAGGGTCCAGGTGAGGGTACGACAACGCTTTATGGGGAGCGTACGTGTGAGGGCGTGGGTTAGTGTCAGCGTACGGGTTAGGATTAGGGGACGGGTGAGGGTCAGGCTTCGGGGAAGGGTTAGGGTTAGGCTTCGGGCTAGGGTTAGGGTTAGGGGACGGGGAAGGTTTAGGGTCCAGGTGAGGGTACGACAACGCTTTACGGGGAGCGTACGTGTGAGGGCGCGGGTTAGTGTCAGCGTACGGGTTAGGATTAGGGGACGGGTGAGGGTCAGGCTTCGGGGGAGGGTTAGGTTTAGGGTTCTGGCTAGGGTTAGGGTTAGGGGACGGGGACGGTTTAGGGTCCAGGTGAGGGTACGACAACGCTTTAGGGGGAGCGTACGTGTGAGGGCGCGGGTTAGTGTCAGCGTACGGGTTAGGATTAGGGGACGGGTGAGGGTCAGGCTTCGGGGGAGGGTTAGGGTTAGGGTTCGGGCTAGGGTTAGGGTTAGGGGACGGGGACGGTTTAGGGTCCAGGTGAGGGTACGACAACGCTTTAGGGGGAGCGTACGTGTGAGGGCGTGGGTTAGTGTCAGCGTACGGCTTAGGATTAGGGGACGTGTGAGGGTCAGGCTTCGGGGAAGGGTTAGGGTTAGGGTTCGGGCTAGGGTTAGGGTTAGGGAACGGGGACGGTTTAGGGTCCAGGTGAGGGTGCGACAACGCTTTAGGGGGAGCGTACGTGTGAGGGCGCGGGTTAGTGTCAGCGTACGGGTTAGGATTAGGGGACGGGTGAGGGTCAGGCTTCGGGAGAGGGTTAGGGTTACGGTTCGGGCTAGGGTTAGGGTTAGGGGACGGGGACGGTTTAGGGTCCAGGTGAGGGTACGGCAACGCTTTAGGGGGAGCGTACGTGTGAGGGCGCGGGTTAGTGTCAGCGTACGGGTTAGGATTAGGGGACGGGTGAGGGTCAGGCTTCGGGGAAGGGTTAGGGTTAGGGTTCGGGCTAGGGTTAGGGGACGGGTACGGGGACGGTTTAGGGTCCAGGTGAGGGTACGACAACGCTTTAGGGGGAGCGTACGTGTGAGGGCGCGGGTTAGTGTCAGCGTACGGGTTAGGATTAGGGCACGGGTGAGGGTCAGGCTTCGGGGGAGGGTTAGGGTTAGGGTTCGGGCTAGGGTTAGGGTTAGGGTTAGGGGACGGTTTAGGGTCCAGGTGAGGGTACGACAACGCTTTATGGGGAGCGTACGTGTGAGGGCGTGGGTTAGTGTCAGCGTACGGGTTAGGATTAGGGGACGGGTGAGGGTCAGGCTTCGGGGAAGGGTTAGGGTTAGGCTTCGGGCTAGGGTTAGGGTTAGGGGACGGGGAAGGTTTAGGGTCCAGGTGAGGGTACGACAACGCTTTAGGGGGAGCGTACGTGTGAGGGCGCGGGTTAGTGTCAGCGTACGGGTTAGGATTAGGGGACGGGTGAGGGTCAGGCTTCGGGGGAGGGTTAGGTTTAGGGTTCTGGCTAGGGTTAGGGTTAGGGGACGGGGACGGTTTAGGGTCCAGGTGAGGGTACGACAACGCTTTAGGGGGAGCGTACGTGTGAGGGCGCGGGTTAGTGTCAGCGTACGGGTTAGGATTAGGGGACGGGTGAGGGTCAGGCTTCGGGGAAGTGTTAGGGTTAGGGTTCGGGCTAGGGTTAGGGTTAGGGGACGGGGACGGTTTAGGGTCCAGGTGAGGGTACGACAACGCTTTAGGGGGAGCGTACGTGTGAGGGCGTGGGTTAGTGTCAGCGTACGGCTTAGGATTAGGGGACGGGTGAGGGTCAGGCTTCGGGGAAGGGTTAGGGTTAGGGTTCGGGCTAGGGTTAGGGTTAGGGAACGGGGACGGTTTAGGGTCCAGGTGAGGGTGCGACAACGCTTTAGGGGAAGCGTACGTGTGAGGGCGCGGGTTAGTGTCAGCGTACGGGTTAGGATTAGGGGACGGGTGAGGGTCAGGCTTCGGGAGAGGGTTAGGGTTAGGGTTCGGGCTAGGGTTAGGGTTAGGGGACGGGGACGGTTTAGGGTCCAGGTGAGGGTACGACAACGCTTTAGGGGGAGCGTACGTGTGAGGGCGCGGGTTAGTGTCAGCGTACGGGTTAGGATTAGGGGACGGGTGAGGGTCAGGCTTCGGGGGAGGGTTAGGGTTAGGGTTCGGGCTAGGGTTAGGGTTAGGGAACGGGGACGGTTTAGGGTCCAGGTGAGGGTGCGACAACGCTTTAGGGGTAGCGTACGTGTGAGGGCGCGGGTTAGTGTCAGCGTACGGGTTAGGATTAGGGGACGGGTGAGGGTCAGGCGTCGGGGGAGGGTTAGGGTTAGTGTTCGGGCTAGGGTTAGGGTTAGGGGACGGGGACGGTTTAGCGTCCAGGTGAGGGTACGACAACGCTTTAGGGGGAGCGTACGTGTGAGGGCGCGGGTTAGTGTCAGCCTACGGGTTAGGATTAGGGGACGGGTGAGGGTCAGCCTTCGGGGAAGGGTTAGGGTTAGGGTTCGGGCTAGGGTTAGGGTTAGGGGACGGGGACGGTTTAGGGTCCAGGTGAGGGTGCGACAACGCTTTAGGGGGAGCGTACGTGTGAGGGCGCGGGTTAGTGTCAGCGTACGGGTTAGGATTAGGGGACGGGTGAGGGTCAGGCTTCGGGGAAGGGTTAGGGTTAGGGTTCGGGCTAGGGTTAGGGTTAGGGGACGGGGACGGTTTAGGGTCCAGGTGAGGGTACGACAACGCTTTAGGGGGAGCGTACGTGTGAGGGCGCGGGTTAGTGTCAGCGTACGGGTTAGAATTAGGGGACGGGTGAGGGTCAGGCTTCGGGGAAGGGTTACGGTTAGGGTTCGGGCTAGGGTTAGGGTTAGGGGACGGGGACGGCTTAGGGTCCAGGTGAGGGTACGACAACGCTTTAGGGGGAGCGTACGTGTGAGGGCGCGGGTTAGTGTCAGCGTACG
Organism: Globicephala melas; assembly: GCF_963455315.2. Taxonomy (NCBI): domain Eukaryota; kingdom Metazoa; phylum Chordata; class Mammalia; order Artiodactyla; family Delphinidae; genus Globicephala; species Globicephala melas. The sequence goes on along the minus strand of NC_083317.1, from coordinate 110,617,497 downwards.
GGTTAGGATTAGGGGACGGGTGAGGGTCAGGCTTCGGGGAAGGGTTAGGGTTAGGGTTCGGGCTAGGGTTAGGGTTAGGGGATGGGGACGGTTTAGGGTCCAGGTGAGGGTACGACAAGGCTTTAAGTTTACCGTACGTTTCAGGGCGTGGGTTAGTGTTAGCGTACGTGTTAGGATTAGGGGACGGGTGAGGGTAAGGCTTAGGGGAAGGGTTAGGTTTAAGGTTCGGGCTAGGGTTAGGGTTAGGGGAGGGGGACGGTTTAGGGTCCAGGTGAGGGTACGACAACGCTTTAGGTTGAGCGTACGTGTGAGGGCGCGTGTTAGTGTTAGCGTACGGGTTAGGAATAGGGGACGGGTGAGGGTAAGGCTTCGGGGAAGGGTTAGGGTTAGGGTTCGGGCTAGGGTTAGGGTTAGGGGACGGGGACGGTTTAGGGTCCAGGTGAGGGTACGACAACGCTTTAGGGGGAGCGTACGTGTGAGGGCGCGGGTTAGTGTCAGCGTACGGGTTAGGATTAGGGGACGGGTGAGGGTCAGGCTTCGGGGAAGGGTTATGGTTAGGGTTCGGGCTAGGGTTAGGGTTAGGGGACGGGGACGGTTTAGGGTCCAGGTGAGGGTACGACAACGCTTTAGGGGCAGCGTACGTGTTAGGGCGCGGGTTAGTGTCAGCGTACGGGTTAGGATTAGGGGACGGGTGAGGGTCAGGCTTCGGGGAAGGGTTAGGGTTAGGGTTCGGGCTAGGGTTAGGGTTAGGGGACGGGGACGGTTGGGGGTCCAGATGAGGGTACGACAACGCTTTAGGGGGAGCGTACGTGTGAGGGCGCGGGTTAGTGTCAGCGTACGGGTTAGGATTAGGGGACGGGTGAGGGTCAGGCTTCGGGGAAGGGTTAGGGTTAGGGTTCGGGCTAGGGTTAGGGTTAGGGGACGGGGACGGTTTAGGGTCCAGGTGAGGGTACGACAACGCTTTAGGTTGAGCGTACGTGTGAGGGCGCAGGTTAGTGTTAGCGTATGGGTTAGGAATAGGGGACGGGTGAGGGTAAGGCTTCGAGCAAGGGTTAGAGTTAGGGTTCGGGCTAGGGTTAGTGTTAGGGCATGGGGACGGTTTAGGGTCCAGGGGAGGGTACGACAACGCTTTAGGGTGAGCGTACGTGTGAGGGCGCGGGTTAGTGTTAGCGTACGGGTTAGGATTAGGGGACGGGTGAGGTTAAGTCATCGGAGAAGTGTTAGGGTTAGGGTTCGGGCTAAGGTTAGGGTTAGGGGACGGAGATGGTTTAGGGTCCAGGTGAGGGTACGACAACGGTTTAGGTTGAGCGTACGTTTGAGGGTGCTGGTTAGTGTTAGCGTACGGGTTAGGATTAGGGGACGGGTGAGGGTAAGGCTTCGGGGAAGGGTTAGGTTTAAGGTTTGGACTAGGGTTAGGGTTAGGGGTCGGGGAAGGTTTAGGGTCCAGGTGAGGGTACGACAACGCTTTAGGGTGAGCGTACTTGTGAGGGCACGGGTTAGTGTTAGCTTACGGGTTACGATTAGGGGACGGGTGAGGGTAAGGCTTCGGGGAAGGGTTAGGGTAAGGGTTCGGGCTAGGGTTAGGGTTAGGTGACAGGGGCGATTTAGTGTCCAGGTGAGGGTACGACAACGCTTTAGAGTGAGCGTACGTGTGAGGGTGCGGGTTAGTGTTAGCGTACGGGTTAGGATTAGGGGACGGGTGAGGTTAAGGCTTCGGGGAAGGGTTAGGGTTAGGGTTCGGGCTAGGGTTAGGGTTATTGGACGGAGACGGTTTAGGGTCCAGGTGAGGGTACGACAAGGCTTTAAGTTGACCGTACGTTTCAGGGCGTGGGTTAGTGTTAGCGTACGTGTTAGGATTAGGGGACGGGTGAGGGTAAGGCTTAGGGGAAGGGTTAGGTTTAAGGTTCGGGCTAGGGTTAGGGTTAGGGGAGGGGGACGGTTTAGGGTCCAGGTGAGGGTACGACAACGCTTTAGGTTGAGCGTACGTGTGAGGGCGCGTGTTAGTGTTAGCGTACGGGTTAGGAATAGGGGACGGGTGAGGGTAAGGCTTCGGGGAAGGGTTAGGGTTAGGGTTCGGGCTAGGGTTAGGGTTAGGGGACGGGGACGGTTTAGGGTCCAGGTGAGGGTACGACAACGCTTTAGGGGGAGCGTACGTGTGAGGGCGCGGGTTAGTGTCAGCGTACGGGTTAGGATTAGGGGACGGGTGAGGGTCAGGCTTCGGGGAAGGGTTATGGTTAGGGTTCGGGCTAGGGTTAGGGTTAGGGGACGGGGACGGTTTAGGGTCCAGGAGAGGGTACGACAACGCTTTAGGGGGAGCGTACGTGTGAGGGCGCGGGTTAGTGTCAGCGTACGGGTTAGGATTAGGGGACGGGTGAGGGTCAGGCTTCGGGGAAGGGTTAGGGTTAGGGTTCGGGCTAGGGTTAGGGTTAGGGGACGGGGACGGTTGGGGGTCCAGGTGAGGGTACGACAACGCTTTAGGGGGAGCGTACGTGTGAGGGCGCGGGTTAGTGTCAGCGTACGGGTTAGGATTAGGGGACGGGTGAGGGTCAGGCTTCGGGGAAGGGTTAGGGTTAGGGTTCGGGCTAGGGTTAGGGTTAGGGGACGGGGACGGTTTAGGGTCCAGGTGAGGGTACGACAACGCTTTAGGGGGAGCGTACGTGTGAGGGCGTGGGTTAGTGTCAGCGTACGGGTTAGGATTAGGGGACGGGTGAGGGTCAGGCTTCGGGGAAGGGTTAGGGTTAGGGTTCGGGCTAGGGTTAGGGTTAGGGGATGGGGACGGTTTAGGGTCCAGGTGAGGGTACGACAACGCTTTAGGGGGAGCGTACGTGTGAGGGCGCGGGTTAGTGTCAGCGTACGGGTTAGGATTAGGGGACGGGTGAGGGTCAGGCTTCGGGGAAGGGTTAGGGTTAGGGTTCGGGCTAGGGTTAGGGTTAGGGGACGGGGACGGTTTAGGGTCCAGGTGAGGGTACGACAACGCTTTAGGGGGAGCGTACGTGTGAGGGCGCGGGTTAGTGTCAGCGTACGGGTTAGGATTAGGGGACGGGTGAGGGTCAGGCTTCGGGGAAGGGTTAGGGTTAGGGTTCGAGCTAGGGTTAGGGTTAGGGGACGGGGACGGTTTAGGGTCCAGGTGAGGGTACGACAACGCTTTAGGGGGAGCGTACGTGTGAGGGCGCGGGTTAGTGTCAGCGTACGGGTTAGGATTAGGGGACGGGTGAGGGTCAGGCTTCGGGAGAGGGTTAGGGTTAGGTTTCGGGCTAGGGTTAGGGTTAGGGGACGGGGACGGTTTAGGGTCCAGGTGAGGGTGCGACAACGCTTTAGGGGGAGCGTACGTGTGAGGGCGCGGGTTAGTGTCAGCGTACGGGTTAAGATTAGGGGACGGGTGAGGGTCAGGCTTCGGGAGAGGGTTAGGGTTAGGGTTCGGGCTAGGGTTAGGGTTAGGGGACGGGGACGGTTTAGGGTACAGGTGAGGGTACGACAACGCTTTAGGGGGAGCGTACGTGTGAGGGCGCGGGTTAGTGTCAGCGTACGGGTTAGGATTAGGGGACGGGTGAGGGTCAGGCTTCGGGAGAGGGTTAGGGTTAGGGTTCGGGCTAGGGTTAGGGTTAGGGGACGGGGACGGTTTAGGGTCCAGGTGAGGGTACGACAACGCTTTAGGGGGAGCGTACGTGTGAGGGCGCGGGTTAGTGTCAGCGTACGGGTTAGGATTAGGGGACGGGTGAGGGTCAGGCTTCGGGGGAGGGTTAGGGTTAGGGTTCGGGCTAGGGTTAGGGTTAGGGGACGGGGACGGTTTAGGGTCCAGGTGAGGGTACGACAACGCTTTAGGGGGAGCGTACGTGTGAGGGCGTGGGTTAGTGTCAGCGTACGGGTTAGGATTAGGGGACGGGTGAGGGTCAGGCTTCGGGGGAGTGTTAGGGTTAGGGTTCGGGCTAGGGTTAGGGTTAGGGGACGGGGACGGTTTAGGGTCCAGGTGAGGGTACGACAACGCTTTAGGGGGAGCGTACGTGTGAGGGCGCGGGTTAGTGTCAGCGTACGGGTTAGGATTAGGGGACGGGTGAGGGTCAGGCTTCGGGGAAGGGTTAGGGTTAGGGTTCGGGCTAGGGTTAGGGTTAGGGGACGGGGACGGTTTAGGGTCCAGGTGAGGGTACGACAACGCTTTAGGGGGAGCGTACGTGTGAGGGCGTGGGTTAGTGTTAGCGTACGGGTTAGGATTAGGGGACGGGTGAGGTTAAGTCATCGGAGAAGGGTTAGGGTTAGGGTTCGGGCTAAGGTTAGGGTTAGGGTAGGGAGATGGTTTAGGGTCCAGGTGAGGATACGACAACGGTTTAGGTTGAGCGTACGTTTGAGGGTGCTGGTTAGTGTTAGCGTACGGGTTAGGATTAGGGGACGGGTGAGGGTAAGGCTTCGGGGAAGGGTTAGGTTTAAGGTTCGGACTAGGGTTAGGGTTAGGGGTCGGGGAAGGTTTAGGGTCCATGTGAGGGTACGACAACGCTTTAGGGTGAGCGTACTTGTGAGGGCACGGGTTAGTGTTAGCTTACGGATTACGATTAGGGGACGGGTGAGGGTAAGGCTTCGGGGAAGGGTTAGGGTAAGGGTTCGGGCTAGGGTTAGGGTTAGGTGACAGGGGCGATTTAGTGTCCAGGTGAGGGTACGACAACGCTTTAGAGTGAGCGTACGTGTGAGGGTGCGGGTTAGTGTTAGCGTACGGGTTAGGATTAGGGGACGGGTGAGGTTAAGGCTTCGGGGAAGGGTTAGGGTTAGGGTTCGGGCTAGGGTTAGGGTTATTGGACGGAGACTGTTTAGGGTCCAGGTGAGGGTACGACAAGGCTTTAAGTTTACCGTACGTTTCAGGGCGTGGGTTAGTGTTAGCGTACGTGTTAGGATTAGGGGACGGGTGAGGGTAAGGCTTAGGGGAAGGGTTAGGTTTAAGGTTCGGGCTAGGGTTAGGGTTAGGGGAGGGGGACGGTTTAGGGTCCAGGTGAGGGTACGACAACGCTTTAGGTTGAGCGTACGTGTGAGGGCGCGTGTTAGTGTTAGCGTACGGGTTAGGAATAGGTGACGGGTGAGGGTAAGGCTTCGGGGAAGGGTTAGGGTTAGGGTTCGGGCTAGGGTTAAGGTTAGGGGACGGGGACGGTTTAGGGTCCAGGTGAGGGTACGACAACGCTTTAGGGGGAGCGTACGTGTGAGGGCGCGGGTTAGTGTCAACGTACGGGTTAGGATTAGGGGACGGGTGAGGGTCAGGCTTCGGGGAAGGGTTATGGTTAGGGTTCGGGCTAGGGTTAGGGTTAGGGGACGGGGACGGTTTAGGGTCCAGGTGAGGGTACGACAACGCTTTAGGGGGAGCGTACGTGTGAGGGCGCGGGTTAGTGTCAGCGTACGGGTTAGGATTAGGGGACGGGTGAGGGTCAGGCTTCGGGGAAGGGTTAGGGTTAGGGTTCGGGCTAGGGTTAGGGTTAGGGGACGGGGACGGTTGGGGGTCCAGGTGAGGGTACGACAACGCTTTAGGGGGAGCGTACGTGTGAGGGCGCGGGTTAGTGTCAGCGTACGGGTTAGGATTAGGGGACGGGTGAGGGTCAGGCTTCGGGGAAGGGTTAGGGTTAGGGTTCGGGCTAGGGTTAGGGTTAGGGGACGGGGACGGTTTAGGGTCCAGGTGAGGGTACGACAACGCTTTAGGGGGAGCGTACGTGTGAGGGCGCGGGTTAGTGTCAGCGTACGGGTTAGGATTAGGGGACGGGTGAGGGTCAGGCTTCGGGGAAGGGTTAGGGTTAGGGTTCGGGCTAGGGTTAGGGTTAGGGGACGGGGACGGTTTAGGGTCCAGGTGCGGTACGACAACGCTTTAGGGGGAGCGTACGTGTGAGGGCGCGGGTTAGTGTCAGGGTACGGGTTAGGATTAGGGGACGGGTGAGGGTCAGGCTTCGGGGAAGGGTTAGGGTTAGGGTTCGGGCTAGGGTTAGGGTTAGGGGACGGGGACGGTTTAGGGTCCAGGTGAGGGTACGACAACGCTTTAGGGGGAGCGTACGTGTGAGGGCGCGGGTTAGTGTCAGCGTACGGGTTAGGATTAGGGGACGGGTGAGGGTCAGGCTTCGGGGAAGGGTTAGGGTTAGGGTTCGGGCTAGGGTTAGGGTTAGGGAACGGGGACGGTTTAGGGTCCAGGTGAGGGTACGACAACGCTTTAGGGGGAGCGTACGTGTGAGGGCGCGGGTTAGTGTCATCGTACGGGTTAGGATTAGGGGACGCGTGAGGGTCAGGCTTCGGGGAAGGGTTAGGGTTAGGGTTCGGGCTAGGGTTAGGGTTAGGGGACGGGGACGGTTTAGGGTCCAGGTGAGGGTACGACAACGCTTTAGGGGGAGCGTACGTGTGAGGGCGCGGGTTAGTGTCAGCGTACGGGTTAGGATTAGGGGACGAGTGAGGGTCAGGCTTCGGGGAAGGGTTAGGGTTAGGGTTCGGGCTAGGGTTAGGGTTAGGGGACGGGGACGGTTTAGGGTCCAGGTGAGGGTACGACAACGCTTTAGGGGGAGCGTACGTGTGAGGGCGCGGGTTAGTGTCAGTGTACGGGTTAGGATTAGGGGACGGGTGAGGGTCAGGCTTCGGGGAAGGGTTAGGGTTAGGGTCCGGGCTAGGTTTAGGGTTAGGGGACGGGGACGGTTTAGGGTCCAGGTGAGGGTACGACAACGCTTTAGGGGGAGCGTACGTGTGAGGGCGCGGGTTAGTGTCAGCGTACGGGTTAGGATTAGGGGACGGGTGAGGGTCAGGCTTCGGGAGACGGTTAGGGTTAGGGTTCGGGCTAGGGTTAGGGTTAGGGGACGGGGACGGTTTAGGGTCGAGGTGAGGGTGCGACAACGCTTTAGGGGGAGCGTACGTGTGAGGCCGAGGGTTAGTGTCAGCGTACGGGTTAGGATTAGGGGACGGGTGAGGGTCAGGCTTCGGGAGAGGGTTAGGGTTAGGGTTCGGGCTAGGGTTAGGGTTAGGGGACGGGGACGGTTTAGGGTCCAGGTGAGGGTACGACAACGCTTTAGGGGGAGCGTACGTGTGAGGGCGCGGGTTAGTGTCAGCGTACGGGTTAGGATTAGGGGACGGGTGAGGGTCAGGCTTCGGGAGAGGGTTAGGGTTAGGGTTCGGGCTAGGGTTAGGGTTAGGGGACGGGGACGGTTTAGGGTCCAGGTGAGGGTACGACAACGCTTTAGGGGGAGCGTACGTGTGAGGGCGCGGGTTAGTGTCAGCGTACGGGTTAGGATTAGGGGACGGGTGAGGGTCAGGCTTCGGGGGAGGGTTAGGGTTAGGGTTCGGGCTAGGGTTAGGGTTAGGGGACGGGGACGGTTTAGGGTCCAGGTGAGGGTACGACAACGCTTTAGGGGGAGCGTACGTGTGAGGGCGCGGGTTAGTGTCAGCGTACGGGTTAGGATTAGGGGACGGGTGAGGGTCAGGCTTCGGGGGAGTGTTAGGGTTAGGGTTCGGGCTAGGGTTAGGGTTAGGGGACGGGGACGGTTTAGGGTCCAGGTGAGGGTACGACAACGCTTTAGGGGGAGCGTACGTGTGAGGGCGCGGGTTAGTGTCAGCGTACGGGTTAGGATTAGGGGACGGGTGAGGGTCAGGCTTCGGGGAAGGGTTAGGGTTAGGGTTCGGGCTAGGGTTAGGGTTAGGGGACGGGGACGGTTTAGGGTCCAGGTGAGGGTACGACAACGCTTTAGGGGGAGCGTACGTGTGAGGGCGCGGGTTAGTGTCAGCGTACGGGTTAGGATTAGGGGACGGGTGAGGGTCAGGCTTCGGGGAAGGGTTAGGGTTAGGGTTCGGGCTAGGGTTAGGGTTAGGGGACGGGGACGGTTTAGGGTCCAGGTGCGGTACGACAACGCTTTAGGGGGAGCGTACGTGTGAGGGCGCGGGTTAGTGTCAGGGTACGGGTTAGGATTAGGGGACGGGTGAGGGTCAGGCTTCGGGGAAGGGTTAGGGTTAGGGTTCGGGCTAGGGTTAGGGTTAGGGGACGGGGACGGTTTAGGGTCCAGGTGAGGGTACGACAACGCTTTAGGGGGAGCGTACGTGTGAGGGCGCGGGTTAGTGTCAGCGTACGGGTTAGGATTAGGGGACGGGTGAGGGTCAGGCTTCGGGGAAGGGTTAGGGTTAGGGTTCGGGCTAGGGTTAGGGTTAGGGGACGGGGACGGTTTAGGGTCCAGGTGAGGGTACGACAACGCTTTAGGGGGAGCGTACGTGTGAGGGCGCGGGTTAGTGTCAGCGTACGGGTTAGGATTAGGGGACGCGTGAGGGTCAGGCTTCGGGGAAGGGTTAGGGTTAGGGTTCGGGCTAGGGTTAGGGTTAGGGGACGGGGACGGTTTAGGGTCCAGGTGAGGGTACGACAACGCTTTAGGGGGAGCGTACGTGTGAGGGCGCGGGTTAGTGTCAGCGTACGGGTTAGGATTAGGGGACGAGTGAGGGTCAGGCTTCGGGGAAGGGTTAGGGTTAGGGTTCGGGCTAGGGTTAGGGTTAGGGGACGGGGACGGTTTAGGGTCCAGGTGAGGGTACGACAACGCTTTAGGGGGAGCGTACGTGTGAGGGCGCGGGTTAGTGTCAGTGTACGGGTTAGGATTAGGGGACGGGTGAGGGTCAGGCTTCGGGGAAGGGTTAGGGTTAGGGTTCGGGCTAGGTTTAGGGTTAGGGGACGGGGACGGTTTAGGGTCCAGGTGAGGGTACGACAACGCTTTAGGGGGAGCGTACGTGTGAGGGCGCGAGTTAGTGTCAGCGTACGGGTTAGGATTAGGGGACGGGTGAGGGTCAGGCTTCGGGAGACGGTTAGGGTTAGGGTTCGGGCTAGGGTTAGGGTTAGGGGACGGGGACGGTTTAGGGTCGAGGTGAGGGTGCGACAACGCTTTAGGGGGAGCGTACGTGTGAGGCCGAGGGTTAGTGTCAGCGTACGGGTTAGGATTAGGGGACGGGTGAGGGTCAGGCTTCGGGAGAGGGTTAGGGTTAGGGTTCGGGCTAGGGTTAGGGTTAGGGGACGGGGACGGTTTAGGGTCCAGGTGAGGGTACGACAACGCTTTAGGGGGAGCGTACGTGTGAGGGCGCGGGTTAGTGTCAGCGTACGGGTTAGGATTAGGGGACGGGTGAGGGTCAGGCTTCGGGAGAGGGTTAGGGTTAGGGTTCGGGCTAGGGTTAGGGTTAGGGGACGGGGACGGTTTAGGGTCCAGGTGAGGGTACGACAACGCTTTAGGGGGAGCGTACGTGTGAGGGCGCGGGTTAGTGTCAGCGTACGGGTTAGGATTAGGGGACGGGTGAGGGTCAGGCTTCGGGGGAGGGTTAGGGTTAGGGTTCGGGCTAGGGTTAGGGTTAGGGGACGGGGACGGTTTAGGGTCCAGGTGAGGGTACGACAACGCTTTAGGGGGAGCGTACGTGTGAGGGCGCGGGTTAGTGTCAGCGTACGGGTTAGGATTAGGGGACGGGTGAGGGTCAGGCTTCGGGGGAGTGTTAGGGTTAGGGTTCGGGCTAGGGTTAGGGTTAGGGGACGGGGACGGTTTAGGGTCCAGGTGAGGGTACGACAACGCTTTAGGGGGAGCGTACGTGTGAGGGCGCGGGTTAGTGTCAGCGTACGGGTTAGGATTAGGGGACGGGTGAGGGTCAGGCTTCGGGGAAGGGTTAGGGTTAGGGTTCGGGCTAGGGTTAGGGTTAGGGGACGGGGACGGTTTAGGGTCCAGGTGAGGGTACGACAACGCTTTAGGGGGAGCGTACGTGTGAGGGCGCGGGTTAGTGTCAGCGTACGGGTTAGGATTAGGGGACGGGTGAGGGTCAGGCTTCGGGGAAGGGTTAGGGTTAGGGTTCGGGCTAGGGTTAGGGTTAGGGGACGGGGACGGTTTAGGGTCCAGGTGAGGGTACGACAACGCTTTAGGGGGAGCGTACGTGTGAGGGCGCGGGTTAGTGTCAGCGTACGGGTTAGGATTAGGGGACGGGTGAGGGTCAGGCTTCGGGGAAGGGTTAGGGTTAGGGTTCGGGCTAGGGTTAGGGTTAGGGGACGGGGACGGTTTAGGGTCCAGGTGAGGGTACGACAACGCTTTAGGGGGAGCGTACGTGTGAGGGCGCGGGTTAGTGTCAGCGTATGGGTTAGGATTAGGGGACGGGTGAGGGTCAGGCTTCGGGGGAGGGTTAGGGTTAGGGTTCGGGCTAGGGTTAGGGTTAGGGAACGGGGACGGTTTAGGGTCCAGGTGAGGGTGCGACAACGCTTTAGGGGGAGCGTACGTGTGAGGGCGCGGGTTAGTGTCAGCGTACGGGTTAGGATTAGGGGACGGGTGAGGATCAGGCTTCGGGGGAGGGTTAGGGTTAGTGTTCGGGCTAGGGTTAGGGTTAGGGGACGGGGACGGTTTAGCGTCCAGGTGAGGGTACGACAACGCTTTAGGGGGAGCGTACGTGTGAGGGCGCGGGTTAGTGTCAGCCTACGGGTTAGGATTAGGGGACGGGTGAGTGTCAGCCTTCGGGGAAGGGTTAGGGTTAGGGTTCGGGCTAGGGTTAGGGTTAGGGGACGGGGACGGTTTAGGGTCCAGGTGAGGGTACGACAACGCTTTAGGGGGAGCGTACGTGTGAGGGCGCGGATTAGTGTCAGCGTACGGGTTAGGATTAGGGGACGGGTGAGGGTCAGGCTTCGGGGGAGGGTTAGGGTTAGGGTTCGGGCTAGGGTTAGGGTTAGGGGACGGGTACGGTTTAGGGTCCAGGTGAGGGTACGACAACGCTTTAGGGGGAGCGTACGTGTGAGGGCGCGGGTTAGTGTCAGCGTACGGGTTAGGATTAGGGGACGGGTGAGGGTCAGGCTTCGGGGAAGGGTTAGGGTTAGGGTTCGGGCTAGGGTTAGGGTTAGGGGACGGGGACGGCTTAGGGTCCAGGTGAGGGTACGACAACGCTTTAGGGGGAGCGTACGTGTGAGGGCGCGGGTTAGTGTCAGCGTACGGGTTAGGATTAGGGGACGGGTGAGGGTCAGGCTTCGGGGAAGGGTTAGGGTTAGGGTTCGGGCTAGGGTTAGGGTTAGGGGACGGGGACGGTTTAGGGTCCAGGTGAGGGTACGGCAACGCTTTAGGCGGAGCGTACGTGTGAGGGCGCGGGTTAGTGTCAGCGTACGGGTTAGGATTAGGGGACGGGTGAGGGTCAGGCTTCGGGGAAGGGTTAGGGTTAGGGTTCGGGCTAGGGTTAGGGGACGGGTACGGGGACGGTTTAGGGTCCAGGTGAGGGTACGACAACGCTTTAGGGGGAGCGTACGTGTGAGGGCACGGGTTAGTGTCAGCGTACGGGTTAGGATTAGGGCACGGGTGAGGGTCAGGCTTCGGGGGAGGGTTAGGGTTAGGGTTCGGGCTAGGGTTAGGGTTAGGGGACGGGGACGGTTTAGGGTCCAGGTGAGGGTACGACAACGCTTTATGGGGAGCGTACGTGTGAGGGCGTGGGTTAGTGTCAGCGTACGGGTTAGGATTAGGGGACGGGTGAGGGTCAGGCTTCGGGGAAGGGTTAGGGTTAGGCTTCGGGCTAGGGTTAGGGTTAGGGGACGGGGAAGGTTTAGGGTCCAGGTGAGGGTACGACAACGCTTTAGGGGGAGCGTACGTGTGAGGGCGCGGGTTAGTGTCAGCGTACGGATTAGGATTAGGGGACGGGTGAGGGTCAGGCTTCGGGGGAGGGTTAGGTTTAGGGTTCTGGCTAGGGTTAGGGTTAGGGGACGGGGACGGTTTAGGGTCCAGGTGAGGGTACGACAACGCTTTAGGGGGAGCGTACGTGTGAGGGCGCGGGTTAGTGTCAGCGTACGGGTTAGGATTAGGGGACGGGTGAGGGTCAGGCTTCGGGGAAGGGTTAGGGTTAGGGTTCGGGCTAGGGTTAGGGTTAGGGGACGGGGACGGTTTAGGGTCCAGGTGAGGGTACGACAACGCTTTAGGGGGAGCGTACGTGTGAGGGCGTGGGTTAGTGTCAGCGTACGGCTTAGGATTAGGGGACGGGTGAGGGTCAGGCTTCGGGGAAGGGTTAGGGTTAGGGTTCGGGCTAGGGTTAGGGTTAGGGAACGGGGACGGTTTAGGGTCCAGGTGAGGGTGCGACAACGCTTTAGGGGGAGCGTACGTGTGAGGGCGCGGGTTAGTGTCAGCCTACGGGTTAGGATTAGGGGACGGGAGAGGGTCAGCCTTCGGGGAAGGGTTAGGGTTAGGGTTCGGGCTAGGGTTAGGGTTAGGGGACGGGGACGGTTTAGGGTCCAGGTGAGGGTACGACAACGCTTTAGGGGGAGCGTACGTGTGAGGGCGCGGGTTAGTGTCAGCGTACGGGTTAGGATTAGGGGACGGGTGAGGGTCAGGCTTCGGGGAAGGGTTAGGGTTAGGGTTCGGGCTAGGGTTAGGGTTAGGGGACGGGGACGGTTTAGGGTCCAGGTGAGGGTACGACAACGCTTTAGGGGGAGCGTACGTGTGAGGGCGCGGGTTAGTGTCAGCGTACGGGTTAGAATTAGGGGACGGGTGAGGGTCAGGCTTCGGGGAAGGGTTACGGGTAGGGTTCGGGCTAGGGTTAGGGTTAGGGGACGGGGACGGCTTAGGGTCCAGGTGAGGGTACGACAACGCTTTAGGGGGAGCGTACGTGTGAGGGCGCGGGTTAGTGTCAGCGTACGGGTTAGGATTAGGGGACGGGTGAGGGTCAGGCTTCGGGGAAGGGTTAGGGTTAGGGTTCGGGCTAGGGTTAGGGTTAGGGGACGGGGACGGTTTAGGGTCCAGGTGAGGGTACGACAACGCTTTAGGGGGAGCGTACGTGTGAGGGCGCGGGTTAGTGTCAGCGTACGGGTTAGGATTAGGGGACGGGTGAGGGTCAGGCTTCGGGGAAGGGTTAGGGTTAGGGTTCGGGCTAGGGTCAGGGGACGGGTACGGGGACGGTTTAGGGTCCAGGTGAGGGTACGACAACGCTTTAGGGGGAGCGTACGTGTGAGGGCACGGGTTAGTGTCAGCGTACGGGTTAGGATTAGGGGACGGGTGATGGTCAGGCTTCGGGGAAGGGTTAGGGTTAGGGTTCGGGCTAGGGTTAGGGTTAGGGGACGGGGACGGTTTAGGGTCCAGGTGAGGGTACTACAACGCTTTAGGGGGAGCGTACGTGTGAGGGCGCGGGTTAGTGTCAGCGTACGGGTTAGGATTAGGGGACGGGTGAGGGTCAGGCTTCGGGGAAGGGTTAGGGTTAGGGTTCGGGCTAGGGTTAGGGTTAGGGGACGGGGACGGTTTAGGGTCCAGGTGAGGGTACGACAACGCTTTAGGGGGAGCGTACGTGTGAGGGCGCGGGTTAGTGTCAGCGTACGGGTTAGGATTAGGGGACGGGTGAGGGTCAGGCTTCGGGGAAGGGTTAGGGTTAGGGTTCGGACTAGGGTTAGGGTTAGGGGACGGGGACGGTTTAGGGTCCAGGTGAGGGTACGACAACGCTTTAGGGGGAGCGTACGTGTGAGGGCGCGGGTTAGTGTCAGCGTACGGGTTAGGATTAGGGGACGCGTGAGGGTCAGGCTTCGGGGGAGGGTTAGGGTTAGGGTTCGGGCTAGGGTTAGGGTTAGGGGACGGGGACGGTTTAGGGTCCAGGTGAGGGTACGACAACGCTTTAGGGGGAGCGTACGTGTGAGGGCGCGGGTTAGTGTCAGCGTACGGGTTAGGATTAGGGGACGGGTGAGGGTCAGGCTTCGGGGGAGGGTTAGGGTTAGGGTTCGGGCTAGGGTTAGGGTTAGGGGACGGGGACGGTTTAGGGTCCAGGTGAGGGTACGACAACGCTTTAGGGGGAGCGTACGTGTGAGGGCGCGGGTTAGTGTCAGCGTACGGGTTAGGATTAGGGGACGGGTGAGGGTCAGGCTTCGGGGAAGGGTTAGGGTTAGGGTTCGGGCTAGGGTTAGGGTTAGGGGACGGGGACGGTTTAGGGTCCAGGTGAGGGTACGACAACGCTTTAGGGGGAGCGTACGTGTGAGGGCGCGGGTTAGTGTCAGCGTACGGGTTAGGATTAGGGGACGGGTGAGGGTCAGGCTTCGGGGAAGGGTTAGGGTTAGGGTTCGGGCTAGGGTTAGGGTTAGGGGACGGGGACGGTTTAGGGTCCAGGTGAGGGTACGACAACGCTTTAGGGGGAGCGTACGTGTGAGGGCGCGGGTTAGTGTCAGCGTACGGGTTAGGATTAGGGGACGGGTGAGGGTCAGGCTTCGGGGGAGGGTTAGGTTTAGGGTTCGGGCTAGGGTTAGGGTTAGGGGACGGGGACGGTTTAGGGTCCAGGTGAGGGTACGACAACGCTTTAGGGGGAGCGTACGTGTGAGGGCGCGGGTTAGTGTCAGCGTACGGGTTAGGATTAGGGGACGGGTGAGGGTCAGGCTTCGGGGGAGGGTTAGGGTTAGGGTTCGGGCTAGGGTTAGGGTTAGGGGACGGGGACGGTTTAGGGTCCAGGTGAGGGTACGACAACGCTTTAGGGGGAGCGTACGTGTGAGGGCGCGGGTTAGTGTCAGCGTACGGGTTAGGATTATGGGACGGGTGAGTGTCAGGCTTCGGGGAAGGGTTAGGGCTAGGGTTCGGGCTAGGGTTAGGGGACGGGTACGGGGACGGTTTAGGGTCCAGGTGAGGGTACGACAACGCTTTAGGGGGAGCGTACGTGTGAGGGCACGGGTTAGTGTCAGCGTACGGGTTAGGATTAGGGGACGGGTGAGGGTCAGGCTTCGGGGAAGGGTTAGGGTTAGGGTTCGGGCTAGGGTTAGGGTTAGGGGACGGGGACGGTTTAGGGTCCAGGTGAGGGTACGACAACGCTTTAGGGGGAGCGTACGTGTGAGGGCGCGGGTTAGTGTCAGCGTACGGGTTAGGATTAGGGGACGGGTGAGGGTCAGGCTTCGGGGAAGGGTTAGGGTTAGGGTTCGGGCTAGGGTTAGGGTTAGGGGACGGGGACGGTTTAGGGTCCAGGTGAGGGTACGACAACGCTTTAGGGGGAGCGTACGTGTGAGGGCGCGGGTTAGTGTCAGCGTACGGGTTAGGATTAGGGGATGGGTGAGGGTCAGGCTTCGGGGAAGGGTTAGGGTTAGGGTTCGGACTAGGGTTAGGGTTAGGGGACGGGGACGGTTTAGGGTCCAGGTGAGGGTACGACAACGCTTTAGGGGGAGCGTACGTGTGAGGGCGTGGGTTAGTGTCAGCGTACGGGTTAGGATTAGGGGACGGGTGAGGGTCAGGCTTCGGGGGAGGGTTAGGGTTAGGGTTCGGGCTAGGGTTAGGGTTAGGGGACGGGGACGGTTTAGGGTCCAGGTGAGGGTACGACAACGCTTTAGGGGGAGCGTACGTGTGAGGGCGCGGGTTAGTGTCAGCGTACGGGTTAGGATTAGGAGACGGGTGAGAGTCAGGCTTCGGGGGAGGGTTAGGGTTAGGGTTCGGGCTAGGGTTAGGGTTAGGGGACGGGGACGGTTTAGGGTCCAGGTGAGGGTACGAGAACGCTTTAGGGGGAGCGTTCGTGTGAGGGCTCGGGTTAGTGTCAGCGTACGGGTTAGGATTAGGGGACGGGTGAGGGTCAGGCTTCGGGGAAGGGTTAGGGTTAGGGTTCGGGCTAGGGTTAGGGTTAGGGGACGGGGACGGTTTAGGGTCCAGGTGAGGGTACGACAACGCTTTAGGGGGAGGGTACGTGTGAGGGCGCGGGTTAGTGTCAGCGTACGGGTTAGGATTAGGGGACGGGTGAGGGTCAGGCTTCGGGGAAGGGTTAGGGTTAGGGTTCGGGCTAGGGTTAGGGTTAGGGGACGGGGACGGTTTAGGGTCCAGGTGAGGGTACGACGACGCTTTAGGGGGAGCGTACGTGTGAGGGCGCGGGTTAGTGTCAGCGTACGGGTTAGGATTAGGGGACGGGTGAGGGTCAGGCTTCGGGGAAGGGTTAGGGTTAGGGTTCGGGCTAGGGTTAGGGTTAGGGGACGGGGACGGCTTAGGGTCCAGGTGAGGGTACGACAACGCTTTAGGGGGAGCGTATGTGTGAGGGCGCGGGTTAGTGTCAGCGTACGTGTTAGGATTAGGGGACGGGTGAGGGTCAGGCTTCGGGGAAGGGTTAGGGTTAGGGTTCGGGCTAGGGTTAGGGTTAGGGGACGGGGACGCTTTAGGGTCCAGGTGAGGGTACGACGACGCTTTAGGGGGAGCGTACGTGTGAGGGCGCGGGTTATTGTCAGCGTACGGGTTAGGATTAGGGGACGGGTGAGGGTCAGGCTTCGGGGAAGGGTTAGGGTTAGGGTTCGGGCTAGGGTTAGGGTTAGGGAACGGGGACGGTTTAGGGTCCAGGTGAGGGTGCGACAACGCTTTAGGGGGAGCGTACGTGTGAGGGCGCGGGTTAGTGTCAGCGTACGGGTTAGGATTAGGGGACGGGTGAGGGTCAGGCTTCGGGAGAGGGTTAGGGTTAGGGTTCGGGCTAGGGTTAGGGTTAGGGGACGGGGACGGTTTAGGGTCCAGGTGAGGGTACGACAACGCTTTAGGGGGAGCGTACGTGTGAGGGCGCGGGTTAGTGTCAGCGTACGGGTTAGGATTAGGGGACGGGTGAGGGTCAGGCTTCGGGGGAGGGTTAGGGTTAGGGTTCGGGCTAGGGTTAGGGTTAGGGAACGGGGACGGTTTAGGGTCCAGGTGAGGGTGCGACAATGCTTTAGGGGTAGCGTACGTGTGAGGGCGCGGGTTAGTGTCAGCGTACGGGTTAGGATTAGGGGACGGGTGAGGGTCAGGCGTCGGGGGAGGGTTAGGGTTAGTGTTCGGGCTAGGGTTAGGGTTAGGGGACGGGGACGGTTTAGCGTCCAGGTGAGGGTACGACAACGCTTTAGGGGGAGCGTACGTGTGAGGGCGCGGGTTAGTGTCAGCCTACGGGTTAGGATTAGGGGACGGGTGAGGGTCAGCCTTCGGGGAAGGGTTAGGGTTAGGGTTCGGGCTAGGGTTAGGGTTAGGGGACGGGGACGGTTTAGGGTCCAGGTGAGGGTACGACAACGCTTTAGGGGGAGCGTACGTGTGAGGGCGCGGGTTAGTGTCAGCGTACGGGTTAGGATTAGGGGACGGGTGAGGGTCAGGCTTCGGGGAAGGGTTAGGGTTAGGGTTCGGGCTAGGGTTAGGGTTAGGGGACGGGGACGGTTTAGGGTCCAGGTGAGGGTACGACAACGCTTTAGGGGGAGCGTACGTGTGAGGGCGCGGGTTAGTGTCAGCGTACGGGTTAGAATTAGGGGACGGGTGAGGGTCAGGCTTCGGGGAAGGGTTACGGTTAGGGTTCGGGCTAGGGTTAGGGTTAGGGGACGGGGACGGCTTAGGGTCCAGGTGAGGGTACGACAACGCTTTAGGGGGAGCGTACGTGTGAGGGCGCGGGTTAGTGTCAGCGTACGGGTTAGGATTAGGGGACGGGTGAGGGTCAGGATTCGGGGGAGGGTTAGGGTAGTGTTCGGGCTAGGGTTAGGGTTAGGGGACGGGGACGGTTTAGCGTCCAGGTGAGAGTACGACAACGCTTTAGGGGGAGCGTACGTGTGAGGGCGCGGGTTAGTGTCAGCCTACGGGTTAGGATTAGGGGACGGGTGAGGGTCAGCCTTCGGGGAAGGGTTAGGGTTAGGGTTCGGGCTACGGTTAGGGTTAGGGGACGGGGACGGTTTAGGGTCCAGGTGAGGGTACGACAACGCTTTAGCGGGAGCGTACGTGTGAGGGCGCGGGTAAGTGTCAGCGTACGGGTTAGGATTAGGGGACGGGTGAGGGTCAGGCTTCGGGGAAGGGTTAGGGTTAGGGTTCGGGCTAGGGTTAGGGTTAGGGGACGGGGACGGTTTAGGGTCCAGGTGAGGGTACGACAACGCTTTAGGGGGAGCGTACGTGTGAGGGCGCGCGTTAGTGTCAGCGTACGGGTTAGGATTAGGGGAGGGGTGAGGGTCAGGCTGCGGGGAAGTGTTAGGGTTAGGGTTCGGTCTAGGGTTAGGGTTAGGGGACGGGGACGGCTTAGGGTCCAGGTGAGGGTACGACAACGCTTTAGGGGGAGCGTACGTGTGAGGGCGCGGGTTAGTGTCAGCGTACGGGTTAGGATTAGGGGACGGGTGAGGGTCAGGCTTCGGGGAAGGGTTAGGGTTAGGGTTCGGGCTAGGGTTAGGGTTAGGGGACGGGGACGGTTTAGGGTCCAGGTGAGGGTACGACAACGCTTTAGGGGGAGCGTACGTGTGAGGGCGCGGGTTAGTGTCAGCGTACGGGTTAGGATTAGGGGACGGGTGAGGGTCAGGCTTCGGGGAAGGGTTAGGGTTAGGGTTCGGGCTACAGTTAGGGGACGGGTACGGGGACGGTTTAGGGTCCAGGTGAGGGTACGACAACGCTTTAGGGGGAGCGTACGTGTGAGGGCACGGGTTAGTGTCAGCGTACGGGTTAGGATTAGGGGACGGGTGAGGGTCAGGCTTCGGGGAAGGGTTAGGGTTAGGGTTCGGGCTAGGGTTAGGGTTAGGGGACGGGGACGGTTTAGGGTCCAGGTGAGGGTACGACAACGCTTTAGGGGGAGCGTACGTGTGAGGGCGCGGGTTAGTGTCAGCGTACGGGTTAGGATTAGGGGACGGGTGAGGGTCAGGCTTCGGGGAAGGGTTAGGGTTAGGGTTCGGACTAGGGTTAGGGTTAGGGGACGGGGACGGTTTAGGGTCCAGGTGAGGGTACGACAACGCTTTAGGGGGAGCGTACGTGTGAGGGCGCGGGTTAGTGTCAGCGTACGGGTTAGGATTAGGGGACGCGTGAGGGTCAGGCTTCGGGGGAGGGTTAGGGTTAGGGTTCGGGCTAGGGTTAGGGTTAGGGGACGGGGACGGTTTAGGGTCCAGGTGAGGGTACGACAACGCTTTAGGGGGAGCGTACGTGTGAGGGCGCGGGTTAGTGTCAGCGTACGGGTTAGGATTAGGGGACGGGTGAGGGTCAGGCTTCGGGGGAGGGTTAGGGTTAGGGTTCGGGATAGGGTTAGGGTTAGGGGACGGGGACGGTTTAGGGTCCAGGTGAGGGTACGACAACGCTTTAGGGGGAGCGTACGTGTGAGGGCGCGGGTTAGTGTCAGCGTACGGGTTAGGATTAGGGGACGGGTGAGGGTCAGGCTTCGGGGAAGGGTTAGGGTTAGGGTTCGGGCTAGGGTTAGGGTTAGGGGACGGGGACGGTTTAGGGTCCAGGTGAGGGTACGACAACGCTTTAGGGGGAGCGTACGTGTGAGGGCGCGGGTTAGTGTCAGCGTACGGGTTAGGATTAGGGGACGGGTGAGGGTCAGGCTTCGGGGAAGGGTTAGGGTTAGGGTTCGGGCTAGGGTTAGGGTTAGGGGACGGGGACGGTTTAGGGTCCAGGTGAGGGTACGACAACGCTTTAGGGGGAGCGTACGTGTGAGGGCGCGGGTTAGTGTCAGCGTACGGGTTAGGATTAGGGGACGGGTGAGGGTCAGGCTTCGGGGGAGGGTTAGGTTTAGGGTTCGGGCTAGGGTTAGGGTTAGGGGACGGGGACGGTTTAGGGTCCAGGTGAGGGTACGACAACGCTTTAGGGGGAGCGTACGTGTGAGGGCGCGGGTTAGTGTCAGCGTACGGGTTAGGATTAGGGGACGGGTGAGGGTCAGGCTTCGGGGAAGGGTTAGGGTTAGGGTTCGGGCTAGGGTTAGGGTTAGGGGACGGGGACGGTTTAGGGTCCAGGTGAGGGTACGACAACGCTTTAGGGGGAGCGTACGTGTGAGGGCGCGGGTTAGTGTCAGCGTACGGGTTAGGATTATGGGACGGGTGAGGGTCAGGCTTCGGGGAAGGGTTAGGGTTAGGGTTCGGGCTAGGGTTAGGGGACGGGTACGGGGACGGTTTAGGGTCCAGGTGAGGGTACGACAACGCTTTAGGGGGAGCGTACGTGTGAGGGCACGGGTTAGTGTCAGCGTACGGGTTAGGATTAGGGGACGGGTGAGGGTCAGGCTTCGGGGAAGGGTTAGGGTTAGGGTTCGGGCTAGGGTTAGGGTTAGGGGACGGGGACGGTTTAGGGTCCAGGTGAGGGTACGACAACGCTTTAGGGGGAGCGTACGTGTGAGGGCGCGGGTTAGTGTCAGCGTACGGGTTAGGATTAGGGGACGGGTGAGGGTCAGGCTTCGGGGAAGGGTTAGGGTTAGGGTTCGGGCTAGGGTTAGGGTTAGGGGACGGGGACGGTTTAGGGTCCAGGTGAGGGTACGACAACGCTTTAGGGGGAGCGTACGTGTGAGGGCGCGGGTTAGTGTCAGCGTACGGGTTAGGATTAGGGGATGGGTGAGGGTCAGGCTTCGGGGAAGGGTTAGGGTTAGGGTTCGGACTAGGGTTAGGGTTAGGGGACGGGGACGGTTTAGGGTCCAGGTGAGGGTACGACAACGCTTTAGGGGGAGCGTACGTGTGAGGGCGCGGGTTAGTGTCAGCGTACGGGTTAGGATTAGGGGACGGGTGAGGGTCAGGCTTCGGGGGAGGGTTAGGGTTAGGGTTCGGGCTAGGGTTAGGGTTAGGGGACGGGGACGGTTTAGGGTCCAGGTGAGGGTACGACAACGCTTTAGGGGGAGCGTACGTGTGAGGGCGCGGGTTAGTGTCAGCGTACGGGTTAGGATTAGGAGACGGGTGAGGGTCAGGCTTCGGGGGAGGGTTAGGGTTAGGGTTCGGGCTAGGGTTAGGGTTAGGGGACGGGGACGGTTTAGGGTCCAGGTGAGGGTACGACAACGCTTAAGGGGGAGCGTACGTGTGAGGGCTCGGGTTAGTGTCAGCGTACGGGTTAGGATTAGGGGACGGGTGAGGGTCAGGCTTCGGGGAAGGGTTAGGGTTAGGGTTCGGGCTAGGGTTAGGGTTAGGGGACGGGGATGGTTTAGGGTCCAGGTGAGGGTATGACAACGCTTTAGGGGGAGGGTACGTGTGAGGGCGCGGGTTAGTGTCAGCGTACGGGTTAGGATTAGGGGACGGGTGAGGGTCAGGCTTCGGGGAAGGGTTAGGGTTAGGGTTCGGGCTAGGGTTAGGGTTAGGGGACGGGGACGGTTTAGGGTCCAGGTGAGGGTACGACGACGCTTTAGGGGGAGCGTACGTGTGAGGGCGCGGGTTAGTGTCAGCGTACGGGTTAGGATTAGGGGACGGGTGAGGGTCAGGCTTCGGGGAAGGGTTAGGGTTAGGGTTCGGGCTAGGGTTAGGGTTAGGGGACGGGGACGGCTTAGGGTCCAGGTGAGGGTACGACAACGCTTTAGGGGGAGCGTATGTGTGAGGGCGCGGGTTAGTGTCAGCGTACGTGTTAGGATTAGGGGACGGGTGAGGGTCAGGCTTCGGGGAAGGGTTAGGGTTAGGGTTCGGGCTAGGGTTAGGGTTAGGGGACGGGGACGGTTTAGGGTCCAGGTGAGGGTACGACAACGCTTTAGGGGGAGCGTACGTGTGAGGGCGCGGGTTAGTGTCAGCGTACGGGTTAGGATTAGGGGACGGGTGAGGGTCAGGCTTCGGGGAAGGGTTAGGGTTAGGGTTCGGGCTAGGGTTAGGGGACGGGTACGGGGACGGTTTAGGGTCCAGGTGAGGGTACGTCAACGCTTTAGGGGGAGCGTACGTGTGAGGGCACGGGTTAGTGTCAGCGTACGGGTTAGGATTAGGGGACGGGTGAGGGTCAGGCTTCGGGGAAGGGTTAGGGTTAGGGTTCGGACTAGGGTTAGGGTTAGGGGACGGGGACGGTTTAGGGTCCAGGTGAGGGTACGACAACGCTTTAGGTGGAGCATACGTGTGAGGGCGCGGGTTAGTGTCAGCGTACGGGTTAGGATTAGGGGACGGGTGAGGGTCAGGCTTCGGGGAAGGGTTAGGGTTAGGGTTCGGGCTAGGGTTAGGGTTAGGGGACGGGGACGGTTTAGGGTCCAGGTGAGGGTACGACAACGCTTTAGGGGGAGCGTACGTGTGAGGGCGTGGGTTAGTGTCAGCGTACGGCTTAGGATTAGGGGACGGGTGAGGGTCAGGCTTCGGGGAAGGGTTAGGGTTAGGGTTCGGGCTAGGGTTAGGGTTAGGGAACGGGGACGGTTTAGGGTCCAGGTGAGGGTGCGACAACGCTTTAGGGGGAGCGTACGTGTGAGGGCGCGGGTTAGTGTCAGCGTACGGGTTAGGATTAGGGGACGGGTGAGGGTCAGGCTTCGGGAGAGTGTTAGGGTTAGGGTTCGGGCTAGGGTTAGGGTTAGGGGACGGGGACGGTTTAGGGTCCAGGTGAGGGTACGACAACGCTTTAGGGGGAGCGTACGTGTGAGGGCGAGGGTTAGTGTCAGCGTACGGGTTAGGATTAGGGGACGGGTGAGGGTCAGGCTTCAGGGGAGGGTTAGGGTTAGGGTTCGGGCTAGGGTTAGGGTTAGGGAACGGGGACGGTTTAGGGTCCAGGTGAGGGTGCGACAACGCTTTAGGGGGAGCGTACGTGTGAGGGCGCGGGTTAGTGTCAGCGTACGGGTTAGGATTAGGGGACGGGTGAGGGTCAGGCTTCGGGGGAGGGTTAGGGTTAGTGTTCGGGCTAGGGTTAGGGTTAGGGGACGGGGACGGTTTAGCGTCCAGGTGAGGGTACGACAACGCTTTAGGGGGAGCGTACGTGTGAGGGCGCGGGTTAGTGTCAGCCTACGGGTTAGGATTAGGGGACGGGTGAGTGTCAGCCTTCGGGGAAGGGTTAGGGTTAGGGTTCGGGCTAGGGTTAGGGTTAGGGGACGGGGACGGTTTAGGGTCCAGGTGAGGGTACGACAACGCTTTAGGGGGAGCGTACGTGTGAGGGCGCGGGTTAGTGTCAGCGTACGGGTTAGGATTAGGGGACGGGTGAGGGTCAGGCTTCGGGGAAGGGTTAGGGTTAGGGTTCGGGCTAGGGTTAGGGTTAGGGGACGGGGACGGTTTAGGGTCCAGGTGAGGGTACGACAACGCTTTAGGGGGAGCGTACGTGTGAGGGCGCGGGTTAGTGTCAGCGTACGGGTTAGGATTAGGGGACGGGTGAGGGTCAGGATTCGGGGGAGGGTTAGGGTTAGTGTTCGGGCTAGGGTTAGGGTTAGGGGACGGGGACGGTTTAGCGTCCAGGTGAGGGTACGACAACGCTTTAGGGGGAGCGTACGTGTGAGGGCGCGGGTTAGTGTCAGCCTACGGGTTAGGATTAGGGGACGGGTGAGGGTCAGCCTTCGGGGAAGGGTTAGGGTTAGGGTTCGGGCTAGGGTTAGGGTTAGGGGACGGGGACGGTTTAGGGTCCAGGTGAGGGTACGACAACGCTTTAGCGGGAGCGTACGTGTGAGGGCGCGGGTTAGTGTCAGCGTACGGGTTAGGATTAGGGGACGGGTGAGGGTCAGGCTTCGGGGAAGGGTTAGGGTTAGGGTTCGGGCTAGGGTTAGGGTTAGGGAACGGGGACGGTTTAGGGTCCAGGTGAGGGTGCGACAACGCTTTAGGGGGAGCGTACGTGTGAGGGCGCGGGTTAGTGTCAGCGTACGGGTTAGGATTAGGGGACGGGTGAGGGTCAGGCTTCGGGAGAGGGTTAGGGTTAGGGTTCGGGCTAGGGTTAGGGTTAGGGGACGGGGACGGTTTAGGGTCCAGGTGAGGGTACGACAACGCTTTAGGGGGAGCGTACGTGTGAGGGCGCGGGTTAGTGTCAGCGTACGGGTTAGCATTAGGGGACGGGTGAGGGTCAGGCTTCGGGGGAGTGTTAGGGTTAGGGTTCGGGCTAGGGTTAGGGTTAGGGAACGGGGACGGTTTAGGGTCCAGGTGAGGGTGCGACAACGCTTTAGGGGGAGAGTACGTGTGAGGGCGCGGGTTAGTGTCAGCGTACGGGTTAGGATTAGGGGACGGGTGAGGGTCAGGCTTCGGGGGAGGGTTAGGGTTAGTGTTCGGGCTAGGGTTAGGGTTAGGGGACGGGGACGGTTTAGCGTCCAGGTGAGGGTACGACAACGCTTTAGGGGGAGCGTACGTGTGAGGGCGCGGGTTAGTGTCAGCCTACGGGTTAGGATTAGGGGATGGGTGAGGGTCAGCCTTCGGGGAAGGGTTAGGGTTAGGGTTCGGGCTAGGGTTAGGGTTAGGGGACGGGGACGGTTTAGGGTCCAGGTGAGGGTACGACAACGCTTTAGGGGGAGCGTACGTGTGAGGGCGCCGGTTAGTGTCAACGTACGGGTTAGGATTAGGGGACGGGTGAGGGTCAGGTTTCAGGGAAGGGTTAGGGTTAGGGTTCGGGCTAGGGTTAGGGTTAGGGGACGGGGACGGTTTAGGGTCCAGGTGAGGGTACGACAACGCTTTAGGGGGAGCGTACGTGTGAGGGCGCGGGTTAGTGTCAGCGTACGGGTTAGGATTAGGGGACGGGTGAGGGTCAGGCTTCGGGGGAGTGTTAGGTTTAGGGTTCGGGCTAGGGTTAGGGTTAGGGGACGGGGATGGTTTAGGGTCCAGGTGAGGGTACGACAACGCTTTAGGGGGAGCGTACGTGTGAGGGCGCGGGTTAGTGTCAGCGTACGGGTTAGGATTAGGGGACGGGTGAGGGTCAGGCTTCGGGGAAGGGTTAGGGTTAGGGTTCGGGCTAGGGTTAGGGTTAGGGGACGGGGACGGTTTAGGGTCCAGGTGAGGGTACGACAACGCTTTAGGGGGAGCGTACGTGTGAGGGCGCGCGTTAGTGTCAGCGTACGGGTTAGGATTAGGGGACGGGTGAGGGTCAGGCTTCGGGGAAGGGTTAGGGTTAGGGTTCGGGCTAAGGTTAGGGGACGGGTACGGGGACGGTTTAGGGTCCAGGTGAGGGTACGACAACGCTTTAGGGGGAGCGTACGTGTGAGGGCACGGGTTAGTGTCAGCGTACGGGTTAGGATTAGGGGACGGGTGAGGGTCAGGCTTCGGGGAAGGGTTAGGGTTAGGGTTCGGGCTAGGGTTAGGGTTAGGGGACGGGGACGGTTTAGGGTCCAGGTGAGGGTACGACAACGCTTTAGGGGGAGCGTACGTGTGAGGGCGCGGGTTAGTGTCAGCGTACGGGTTAGGATTAGGGGACGGGTGAGGGTCAGGCTTCGGGGAAGGGTTAGGGTTAGGGTTCGGGCTAGGGTTAGGGTTAGGGGACGGGGACGGTTTAGGGTCCAGGTGAGGGTACGACAACGCTTTAGGGGGAGCGTACGTGTGAGGGCGCGGGTTAGTGTCAGCGTACGGGTTAGGATTAGGGGACGGGTGAGGGTCAGGCTTCGGGGAAGGGTTAGGGTTACGGTTCGGACTAGGGTTAGGGTTAGGGGACGGGGACGGTTTAGGGTCCAGGTGAGGGTACGACAACGCTTTAGGGGGAGCGTACGTGTGAGGGCGCGGGTTAGTGTCAGCGTACGGGTTAGGATTAGGGGACGCGTGAGGGTCAGGCTTCGGGGGAGGGTTAGGGTTAGGGTTCGGGCTAGGGTTAGGGGACGGGTACGGGGACGGTTTAGGGTCCAGGTGAGGGTACGACAACGCTTTAGGGGGAGCGTACGTGTGAGGGCGCGGGTTAGTGTCAGCGTACGGGTTAGGATTAGGGGACGGGTGAGGGTCAGGCTTCGGGGGAGGGTTAGGGTTAGGGTTCGGGCTAGGGTTAGGGTTAGGGGACGGGGACGGTTTAGGGTCCAGGTGAGGGTACGACAACGCTTTAGGGGGAGCGTACGTGTGAGGGCGCGGGTTAGTGTCAGCATACGGGTTAGGATTAGGGGACGGGTGAGGGTCAGGCTTCGGGGAAGGGTTAGGGTTAGGGTTCGGGCTAGGGTTAGGGTTAGGGGACGGGGACGGTTTAGGGTCCAGGTGAGGGTACGACAACGCTTTAGGGGGAGCGTACGTGTGAGGGCGCCCGTTAGTGTCAGCGTACGGGTTAGGATTAGGGGACGGGTGAGGGTCAGGTTTCGGGGAAGGGTTAGGGTTAGGGTTCGGGCTAGGGTTAGGGTTAGGGGACGGGGACGGTTTAGGGTCCAGGTGAGGGTACGACAACGCTTTAGGGGGAGCGTACGTGTGAGGGCGCGGGTTAGTGTCAGCGTACGGGTTAGGATTAGGGGACGGGTGAGGGTCAGGCTTCGGGGAAGGGTTAGGGTTAGGGTTCGGGCTAGGGTTAGGGTTAGGGGACGGGGACGGTTTAGGGTCCAGGTGAGGGTACGACAACGCTTTAGGGGGAGCGTACGTGTGAGGGCGCGCGTTAGTGTCAGCGTACGGGTTAGGATTAGGGGACGGGTGAGGGTCAGGCTTCGGGGAAGGGTTAGGGTTAGGGTTCGGGCTAAGGTTAGGGGACGGGTACGGGGACGGTTTAGGGTCCAGGTGAGGGTACGACAACGCTTTAGGGGGAGCGTACGTGTGAGGGCACGGGTTAGTGTCAGCGTACGGGTTAGGATTAGGGGACGGGTGAGGGTCAGGCTTCGGGGAAGGGTTAGGGTTAGGGTTCGGGCTAGGGTTAGGGTTAGGGGACGGGGACGGTTTAGGGTCCAGGTGAGGGTACGACAACGCTTTAGGGGGAGCGTACGTGTGAGGGCGCGGGTTAGTGTCAGCGTACGGGTTAGGATTAGGGGACGGGTGAGGGTCAGGCTTCGGGGAAGGGTTAGGGTTAGGGTTCGGGCTAGGGTTAGGGTTAGGGGACGGGGACGGTTTAGGGTCCAGGTGAGGGTACGACAACGCTTTAGGGGGAGCGTACGTGTGAGGGCGCGGGTTAGTGTCAGCGTACGGGTTAGGATTAGGGGACGGGTGAGGGTCAGGCTTCGGGGAAGGGTTAGGGTTACGGTTCGGACTAGGGTTAGGGTTAGGGGACGGGGACGGTTTAGGGTCCAGGTGAGGGTACGACAACGCTTTAGGGGGAGCGTACGTGTGAGGGCGCGGGTTAGTGTCAGCGTACGGGTTAGGATTAGGGGACGCGTGAGGGTCAGGCTTCGGGGGAGGGTTAGGGTTAGGGTTCGGGCTAGGGTTAGGGTTAGGGGACGGGGACGGTTTAGGGTCCAGGTGAGGGTACGACAACGCTTTAGGGGGAGCGTACGTGTGAGGGCGCGGGTTAGTGTCAGCGTACGGGTTAGGATTAGGGGACGGGTGAGGGTCAGGCTTCGGGGGAGTGTTAGGTTTAGGGTTCGGGCTAGGGTTAGGGTTAGGGGACGGGGATGGTTTAGGGTCCAGGTGAGGGTACGACAACGCTTTAGGGGGAGCGTACGTGTGAGGGCGCGGGTTAGTGTCAGCGTACGGGTTAGGATTAGGGGACGGGTGAGGGTCAGGCTTCGGGGAAGGGTTAGGGTTAGGGTTCGGGCTAGGGTTAGGGTTAGGGGACGGGGACGGTTTAGGGTCCAGGTGAGGGTACGACAACGCTTTAGGGGGAGCGTACGTGTGAGGGCGCGGGTTAGTGTCAGCGTACGGGTTAGGATTATGGGACGGGTGAGGGTCAGGCTTCGGGGAAGGGTTAGGGTTAGGGTTCGGGCTAGGGTTAGGGGACGGGTACGGGGACGGTTTAGGGTCCAGGTGAGGGTACGACAACGCTTTAGGGGGAGCGTACGTGTGAGGGCACGGGTTAGTGTCAGCGTACGGGTTAGGATTAGGGGACGGGTGAGGGTCAGGCTTCGGGGAAGGGTTAGGGTTAGGGTTCGGGCTAGGGTTAGGGTTAGGGGACGGGGACGGTTTAGGGTCCAGGTGAGGGTACGACAACGCTTTAGGGGGAGCGTACGTGTGAGGGCGCGGGTTAGTGTCAGCGTACGGGTTAGGATTAGGGGACGGGTGAGGGTCAGGCTTCGGGGAAGTGTTAGGGTTAGGGTTCGGGCTAGGGTTAGGGTTAGGGGACGGGGACGGTTTAGGGTCCAGGTGAGGGTACGACAACGCTTTAGGGGGAGCGTACGTGTGAGGGCGCGGGTTAGTGTCAGCGTACGGGTTAGGATTAGGGGACGGGTGAGGGTCAGGCTTCGGGGAAGTGTTAGGGTTAGGGTTCGGACTAGGGTTAGGGTTAGGGGACGGGGACGGTTTAGGGTCCAGGTGAGGGTACGACAACGCTTTAGGGGGAGCGTACGTGTGAGGGCGCGGGTTAGTGTCAGCGTACGGGTTAGGATTAGGGGACGGGTGAGGGTCAGGCTTCGGGGGAGGGTTAGGGTTAGGGTTCGGGCTAGGGTTAGGGTTAGGGGACGGGGACGGTTTAGGGTCCAGGTGAGGGTACGACAACGCTTTAGGGGGAGTGTACGTGTGAGGGCGCGGGTTAGTGTCAGCGTACGGGTTAGGATTAGGGGACGGGTGAGGGTCAGGCTTCGGGGGAGGGTTAGGGTTAGGGTTCGGGCTAGGGTTAGGGTTAGGGGACGGGGACGGTTTAGGGTCCAGGTGAGGGTATGACAACGCTTTAGGGGGAGCGTACGTGTGAGGGCGCGGGTTAGTGTCAGCGTACGGGTTAGGATTAGGGGACGGGTGAGGGTCAGGCTTCGGGGAAGGGTTAGGGTTAGGGTTCGGGCTAGGGTTAGGGTTAGGGGACGGGGACGGTTTAGGGTCCAGGTGAGGGTACGACAACGCTTTAGGGGGAGGGTACGTGTGAGGGCGCGGGTTAGTGTCAGCGTACGGGTTAGGATTAGGGGACGGGTGAGGGTCAGGCTTCGGGGAAGGGTTAGGGTTAGGGTTCGGGCTAGGGTTAGGGTTAGGGGACGGGGACGGTTTAGGGTCCAGGTGAGGGTACGACGACGCTTTAGGGGGAGCGTACGTGTGAGGGCGCGGGTTAGTGTCAGCGTACGGGTTAGGATTAGGGGACGGGTGAGGGTCAGGCTTCGGGGAAGGGTTAGGGTTAGGGTTCGGGCTAGGGTTAGGGTTAGGGGACGGGGACGGCTTAGGGTCCAGGTGAGGGTACGACAACGCTTTAGGGGGAGCGTACGTGTGAGGGCGCGGGTTAGTGTCAGCGTACGGGTTAGGATTAGGGGACGGGTGAGGGTCAGGCTTAGGGGAAGGGTTAGGGTTAGGGTTCGGGCTAGGGTTAGGGTTAGGGGACGGGGACGGTTTAGGGTCCAGGTGAGGGTACGACAACGCTTTAGGGGGAGCGTACGTGTGAGGGCGCGGGTTAGTGTCAGCGTACGGGTTAGGATTAGGGGACGGGTGAGGGTCAGGCTTCGGGGAAGGGTTAGGGTTAGGGTTCGGGCTAGGGTTAGGGTTAGGGGACGGGGACGGTTTAGGGTCCAGGTGAGGGTACGACAACGCTTTAGGGGGAGCGTACGTGTGAGGGCGCGGGTTAGTGTCAGCGTACGGGTTAGGATTATGGGACGGGTGAGGGTCAGGCTTCGGGGAAGGGTTAGGGTTAGGGTTCGGGCTAGGGTTAGGGGACGGGTACGGGGACGGTTTAGGGTCCAGGTGAGGGTACGACAACGCTTTAGGGGGAGCGTACGTGTGAGGGCACGGGTTAGTGTCAGCGTACGGGTTAGGATTAGGGGACGGGTGAGGGTCAGGCTTCGGGGAAGGGTTAGGGTTAGGGTTCGGGCTAGGGTTAGGGTTAGGGGACGGGGACGGTTTAGGGTCCAGGTGAGGGTACGACAACGCTTTAGGGGGAGCGTACGTGTGAGGGCGCGGGTTAGTGTCAGCGTACGGGTTAGGATTAGGGGACGGGTGAGGGTCAGGCTTCGGGGAAGTGTTAGGGTTAGGGTTCGGGCTAGGGTTAGGGTTAGGGGACGGGGACGGTTTAGGGTCCAGGTGAGGGTACGACAACGCTTTAGGGGGAGCGTACGTGTGAGGGCGCGGGTTAGTGTCAGCGTACGGGTTAGGATTAGGGGACGGGTGAGGGTCAGGCTTCGGGGAAGTGTTAGGGTTAGGGTTCGGACTAGGGTTAGGGTTAGGGGACGGGGACGGTTTAGGGTCCAGGTGAGGGTACGACAACGCTTTAGGGGGAGCGTACGTGTGAGGGCGCGGGTTAGTGTCAGCGTACGGGTTAGGATTAGGGGACGGGTGAGGGTCAGGCTTCGGGGGAGGGTTAGGGTTAGGGTTCGGGCTAGGGTTAGGGTTAGGGGACGGGGACGGTTTAGGGTCCAGGTGAGGGTACGACAACGCTTTAGGGGGAGTGTACGTGTGAGGGCGCGGGTTAGTGTCAGCGTACGGGTTAGGATTAGGGGACGGGTGAGGGTCAGGCTTCGGGGGAGGGTTAGGGTTAGGGTTCGGGCTAGGGTTAGGGTTAGGGGACGGGGACGGTTTAGGGTCCAGGTGAGGGTATGACAACGCTTTAGGGGGAGCGTACGTGTGAGGGCGCGGGTTAGTGTCAGCGTACGGGTTAGGATTAGGGGACGGGTGAGGGTCAGGCTTCGGGGAAGGGTTAGGGTTAGGGTTCGGGCTAGGGTTAGGGTTAGGGGACGGGGACGGTTTAGGGTCCAGGTGAGGGTACGACAACGCTTTAGGGTGAGCGTACGTGTGAGGGCGCGGGTTAGTGTCAGCGTACGGGTTAGGATTAGGGGACGGGTGAGGGTCAGGCTTCGGGGAAGGGTTAGGGTTAGGGTTCGGGCTAGGGTTAGGGTTAGGGGACGGGGACGGTTTAGGGTCCAGGTGAGGGTACGACGACGCTTTAGGGGGAGCGTACGTGTGAGGGCGCGGGTTAGTGTCAGCGTACGGGTTAGGATTAGGGGACGGGTGAGGGTCAGGCTTCGGGGAAGGGTTAGGGTTAGGGTTCGGGCTAGGGTTAGGGTTAGGGGACGGGGACGGCTTAGGGTCCAGGTGAGGGTACGACAACGCTTTAGGGGGAGCGTACGTGTGAGGGCGCGGGTTAGTGTCAGCGTACGGGTTAGGATTAGGGGACGGGTGAGGGTCAGGCTTCGGGGGAGGGTTAGGGTTAGGGTTCGGGCTAGGGTTAGGGTTAGGGGACGGGGACGGTTTAGGGTCCAGGTGAGGGTACGACAACGCTTTAGGGGGAGCGTACGTGTGAGGGCGCGGGTTAGTGTCAGCATACGGGTTAGGATTAGGGGACGGGTGAGGGTCAGGCTTCGGGGAAGGGTTAGGGTTAGGGTTCGGGCTAGGGTTAGGGTTAGGGGACGGGGACGGTTTAGGGTCCAGGTGAGGGTACGACAACGCTTTAGGGGGAGCGTACGTGTGAGGGCGCCCGTTAGTGTCAGCGTACGGGTTAGGATTAGGGGACGGGTGAGGGTCAGGTTTCGGGGAAGGGTTAGGGTTAGGGTTCGGGCTAGGGTTAGGGTTAGGGGACGGGGACGGTTTAGGGTCCAGGTGAGGGTACGACAACGCTTTAGGGGGAGCGTACGTGTGAGGGCGCGGGTTAGTGTCAGCGTACGGGTTAGGATTAGGGGACGGGTGAGGGTCAGGCTTCGGGGAAGGGTTAGGGTTAGGGTTCGGGCTAGGGTTAGGGTTAGGGGACGGGGACGGTTTAGGGTCCAGGTGAGGGTACGACAACGCTTTAGGGGGAGCGTACGTGTGAGGGCGCGCGTTAGTGTCAGCGTACGGGTTAGGATTAGGGGACGGGTGAGGGTCAGGCTTCGGGGAAGGGTTAGGGTTAGGGTTCGGGCTAAGGTTAGGGGACGGGTACGGGGACGGTTTAGGGTCCAGGTGAGGGTACGACAACGCTTTAGGGGGAGCGTACGTGTGAGGGCACGGGTTAGTGTCAGCGTACGGGTTAGGATTAGGGGACGGGTGAGGGTCAGGCTTCGGGGAAGGGTTAGGGTTAGGGTTCGGGCTAGGGTTAGGGTTAGGGGACGGGGACGGTTTAGGGTCCAGGTGAGGGTACGACAACGCTTTAGGGGGAGCGTACGTGTGAGGGCGCGGGTTAGTGTCAGCGTACGGGTTAGGATTAGGGGACGGGTGAGGGTCAGGCTTCGGGGAAGGGTTAGGGTTAGGGTTCGGGCTAGGGTTAGGGTTAGGGGACGGGGACGGTTTAGGGTCCAGGTGAGGGTACGACAACGCTTTAGGGGGAGCGTACGTGTGAGGGCGCGGGTTAGTGTCAGCGTACGGGTTAGGATTAGGGGACGGGTGAGGGTCAGGCTTCGGGGAAGGGTTAGGGTTACGGTTCGGACTAGGGTTAGGGTTAGGGGACGGGGACGGTTTAGGGTCCAGGTGAGGGTACGACAACGCTTTAGGGGGAGCGTACGTGTGAGGGCGCGGGTTAGTGTCAGCGTACGGGTTAGGATTAGGGGACGCGTGAGGGTCAGGCTTCGGGGGAGGGTTAGGGTTAGGGTTCGGGCTAGGGTTAGGGTTAGGGGACGGGGACGGTTTAGGGTCCAGGTGAGGGTACGACAACGCTTTAGGGGGAGCGTACGTGTGAGGGCGCGGGTTAGTGTCAGCGTACGGGTTAGGATTAGGGGACGGGTGAGGGTCAGGCTTCGGGGGAGTGTTAGGTTTAGGGTTCGGGCTAGGGTTAGGGTTAGGGGACGGGGATGGTTTAGGGTCCAGGTGAGGGTACGACAACGCTTTAGGGGGAGCGTACGTGTGAGGGCGCGGGTTAGTGTCAGCGTACGGGTTAGGATTAGGGGACGGGTGAGGGTCAGGCTTCGGGGAAGGGTTAGGGTTAGGGTTCGGGCTAGGGTTAGGGTTAGGGGACGGGGACGGTTTAGGGTCCAGGTGAGGGTACGACAACGCTTTAGGGGGAGCGTACGTGTGAGGGCGCGGGTTAGTGTCAGCGTACGGGTTAGGATTATGGGACGGGTGAGGGTCAGGCTTCGGGGAAGGGTTAGGGTTAGGGTTCGGGCTAGGGTTAGGGGACGGGTACGGGGACGGTTTAGGGTCCAGGTGAGGGTACGACAACGCTTTAGGGGGAGCGTACGTGTGAGGGCACGGGTTAGTGTCAGCGTACGGGTTAGGATTAGGGGACGGGTGAGGGTCAGGCTTCGGGGAAGGGTTAGGGTTAGGGTTCGGGCTAGGGTTAGGGTTAGGGGACGGGGACGGTTTAGGGTCCAGGTGAGGGTACGACAACGCTTTAGGGGGAGCGTACGTGTGAGGGCGCGGGTTAGTGTCAGCGTACGGGTTAGGATTAGGGGACGGGTGAGGGTCAGGCTTCGGGGAAGTGTTAGGGTTAGGGTTCGGGCTAGGGTTAGGGTTAGGGGACGGGGACGGTTTAGGGTCCAGGTGAGGGTACGACAACGCTTTAGGGGGAGCGTACGTGTGAGGGCGCGGGTTAGTGTCAGCGTACGGGTTAGGATTAGGGGACGGGTGAGGGTCAGGCTTCGGGGAAGTGTTAGGGTTAGGGTTCGGACTAGGGTTAGGGTTAGGGGACGGGGACGGTTTAGGGTCCAGGTGAGGGTACGACAACGCTTTAGGGGGAGCGTACGTGTGAGGGCGCGGGTTAGTGTCAGCGTACGGGTTAGGATTAGGGGACGGGTGAGGGTCAGGCTTCGGGGGAGGGTTAGGGTTAGGGTTCGGGCTAGGGTTAGGGTTAGGGGACGGGGACGGTTTAGGGTCCAGGTGAGGGTACGACAACGCTTTAGGGGGAGTGTACGTGTGAGGGCGCGGGTTAGTGTCAGCGTACGGGTTAGGATTAGGGGACGGGTGAGGGTCAGGCTTCGGGGGAGGGTTAGGGTTAGGGTTCGGGCTAGGGTTAGGGTTAGGGGACGGGGACGGTTTAGGGTCCAGGTGAGGGTATGACAACGCTTTAGGGGGAGCGTACGTGTGAGGGCGCGGGTTAGTGTCAGCGTACGGGTTAGGATTAGGGGACGGGTGAGGGTCAGGCTTCGGGGAAGGGTT
This sequence comes from Globicephala melas, assembly GCF_963455315.2. Lineage (NCBI taxonomy): Eukaryota > Metazoa > Chordata > Mammalia > Artiodactyla > Delphinidae > Globicephala > Globicephala melas. Next base: position 110,584,022 of record NC_083317.1, on the reverse strand, counting down.
AGGGTTAGGGTTCGGGCTAGGGTTAGGGTTAGGGGACGGGGACGGTTTAGGGTCCAGGTGAGGGTACGACAACGCTTTAGGGGGAGGGTACGTGTGAGGGCGCGGGTTAGTGTCAGCGTACGGGTTAGGATTAGGGGACGGGTGAGGGTCAGGCTTCGGGGAAGGGTTAGGGTTAGGGTTCGGGCTAGGGTTAGGGTTAGGGGACGGGGACGGTTTAGGGTCCAGGTGAGGGTACGACGACGCTTTAGGGGGAGCGTACGTGTGAGGGCGCGGGTTAGTGTCAGCGTACGGGTTAGGATTAGGGGACGGGTGAGGGTCAGGCTTCGGGGAAGGGTTAGGGTTAGGGTTCGGGCTAGGGTTAGGGTTAGGGGACGGGGACGGCTTAGGGTCCAGGTGAGGGTACGACAACGCTTTAGGGGGAGCGTACGTGTGAGGGCGCGGGTTAGTGTCAGCGTACGGGTTAGGATTAGGGGACGGGTGAGGGTCAGGCTTAGGGGAAGGGTTAGGGTTAGGGTTCGGGCTAGGGTTAGGGTTAGGGGACGGGGACGGTTTAGGGTCCAGGTGAGGGTACGACAACGCTTTAGGGGGAGCGTACGTGTGAGGGCGCGGGTTAGTGTCAGCGTACGGGTTAGGATTAGGGGACGGGTGAGGGTCAGGCTTCGGGGAAGGGTTAGGGTTAGGGTTCGGGCTAGGGTTAGGGTTAGGGGACGGGGACGGTTTAGGGTCCAGGTGAGGGTACGACAACGCTTTAGGGGGAGCGTACGTGTGAGGGCGCGGGTTAGTGTCAGCGTACGGGTTAGGATTATGGGACGGGTGAGGGTCAGGCTTCGGGGAAGGGTTAGGGTTAGGGTTCGGGCTAGGGTTAGGGGACGGGTACGGGGACGGTTTAGGGTCCAGGTGAGGGTACGACAACGCTTTAGGGGGAGCGTACGTGTGAGGGCACGGGTTAGTGTCAGCGTACGGGTTAGGATTAGGGGACGGGTGAGGGTCAGGCTTCGGGGAAGGGTTAGGGTTAGGGTTCGGGCTAGGGTTAGGGTTAGGGGACGGGGACGGTTTAGGGTCCAGGTGAGGGTACGACAACGCTTTAGGGGGAGCGTACGTGTGAGGGCGCGGGTTAGTGTCAGCGTACGGGTTAGGATTAGGGGACGGGTGAGGGTCAGGCTTCGGGGAAGTGTTAGGGTTAGGGTTCGGGCTAGGGTTAGGGTTAGGGGACGGGGACGGTTTAGGGTCCAGGTGAGGGTACGACAACGCTTTAGGGGGAGCGTACGTGTGAGGGCGCGGGTTAGTGTCAGCGTACGGGTTAGGATTAGGGGACGGGTGAGGGTCAGGCTTCGGGGAAGTGTTAGGGTTAGGGTTCGGACTAGGGTTAGGGTTAGGGGACGGGGACGGTTTAGGGTCCAGGTGAGGGTACGACAACGCTTTAGGGGGAGCGTACGTGTGAGGGCGCGGGTTAGTGTCAGCGTACGGGTTAGGATTAGGGGACGGGTGAGGGTCAGGCTTCGGGGGAGGGTTAGGGTTAGGGTTCGGGCTAGGGTTAGGGTTAGGGGACGGGGACGGTTTAGGGTCCAGGTGAGGGTACGACAACGCTTTAGGGGGAGTGTACGTGTGAGGGCGCGGGTTAGTGTCAGCGTACGGGTTAGGATTAGGGGACGGGTGAGGGTCAGGCTTCGGGGGAGGGTTAGGGTTAGGGTTCGGGCTAGGGTTAGGGTTAGGGGACGGGGACGGTTTAGGGTCCAGGTGAGGGTATGACAACGCTTTAGGGGGAGCGTACGTGTGAGGGCGCGGGTTAGTGTCAGCGTACGGGTTAGGATTAGGGGACGGGTGAGGGTCAGGCTTCGGGGAAGGGTTAGGGTTAGGGTTCGGGCTAGGGTTAGGGTTAGGGGACGGGGACGGTTTAGGGTCCAGGTGAGGGTACGACAACGCTTTAGGGTGAGCGTACGTGTGAGGGCGCGGGTTAGTGTCAGCGTACGGGTTAGGATTAGGGGACGGGTGAGGGTCAGGCTTCGGGGAAGGGTTAGGGTTAGGGTTCGGGCTAGGGTTAGGGTTAGGGGACGGGGACGGTTTAGGGTCCAGGTGAGGGTACGACGACGCTTTAGGGGGAGCGTACGTGTGAGGGCGCGGGTTAGTGTCAGCGTACGGGTTAGGATTAGGGGACGGGTGAGGGTCAGGCTTCGGGGAAGGGTTAGGGTTAGGGTTCGGGCTAGGGTTAGGGTTAGGGGACGGGGACGGCTTAGGGTCCAGGTGAGGGTACGACAACGCTTTAGGGGGAGCGTACGTGTGAGGGCGCGGGTTAGTGTCAGCGTACGGGTTAGGATTAGGGGACGGGTGAGGGTCAGGCTTCGGGGAAGGGTTAGGGTTAGGGTTCGGGCTAGGGTTAGGGTTAGGGGACGGGGACGGTTTAGGGTCCAGGTGAGGGTACGACAACGCTTTAGGGGGAGCGTACGTGTGAGGGCGCGGGTTAGTGTCAGCGTACGGGTTAGGATTAGGGGACGGGTGAGGGTCAGGCTTCGGGGAAGGGTTAGGGTTAGGGTTCGGGCTAGGGTTAGGGGACGGGTACGGGGACGGTTTAGGGTCCAGGTGAGGGTACGACAACGCTTTAGGGGGAGCGTACGTGTGAGGGCACGGGTTAGTGTCAGCGTACGGGTTAGGATTAGGGGACGGGTTAGGGTCAGGCTTCGGGGAAGGGTTAAGGTTAGGGTTCGGGCTAGGGTTAGGGTTAGGGGATGGGGACGGTTTAGGGTCCAGGTGAGGGTACGACAACGATTTAGGGGGAGCGTACGTTCGAGGGCGCGGGTTAGTGTCAGCGTACGGGTTAGGATTAGGGGACGGGTGAGGGTCAGGCTTCGGGGAAGGGTTAGGGTTAGGTTTCGGGCTAGGGTTAGGGTTAGGGGACGGGGACGGTTTAGGGTCCAGGTGAGGGTACGACAACGCTTTAGGGGGAGCGTACGTGTGAGGGCGCGGGTTAGTGTCAGCGTACGGGTTAGGATTAGGGGACGGGTGAGGGTCAGGCTTCGGGGAAGGGTTAGGGTTAGGGTTCGGGCTAGGGTTAGGGTTAGGGGACGGGGACGGTTTAGGGTCCAGGTGAGGGTACGACAACGCTTTAGGGGGAGCGTACGTGTGAGGGCGCCGGTTAGTGTCAGCGTACGGGTTAGGATTAGGGGACGGGTGAGGGTCAGGTTTCAGGGAAGGGTTAGGGTTAGGGTTCGGGCTAGGGTTAGGGTTAGGTGACGGGGACGGTTTAGGGTCCAGGTGAGGGTACGACAACGCTTTAGGGGGAGCGTACGTGTGAGGGCGCGGGTTAGTGTCAGCGTACGGGTTAGGATTAGGGGACGGGTGAGGGTCAGGCTTCGGGGGAGTGTTAGGTTTAGGGTTCGGGCTAGGGTTAGGGTTAGGGGACGGGGACGGTTTAGGGTCCAGGTGAGGGTACGACAACGCTTTAGGGGGAGCGTACGTGTGAGGGCGCGGGTTAGTGTCAGCGTACGGGTTAGGATTAGGGGACGGGTGAGGGTCAGGCTTCGGGGAAGGGTTAGGGTTAGGGTTCGGGCTAGGGTTAGGGTTAGGGGACGGGGACGGTTTAGGGTCCAGGTGAGGGTACGACAACGCTTTAGGGGGAGCGTACGTGTGAGGGCGCGGGTTAGTGTCAGCGTACGGGTTAGGATTATGGGACGGGTGAGGGTCAGGCTTCGGGGAAGGGTTAGGGTTAGGGTTCGGGCTAGGGTTAGGGGACGGGTACGGGGACGGTTTAGGGTCCAGGTGAGGGTACGACAACGCTTTAGGGGGAGCGTACGTGTGAGGGCACGGGTTAGTGTCAGCGTACGGGTTAGGATTAGGGGACGGGTGAGGGTCAGGCTTCGGGGAAGGGTTAGGGTTAGGGTTCGGGCTAGGGTTAGGGTTAGGGGACGGGGACGGTTTAGGGTCCAGGTGAGGGTACGACAACGCTTTAGGGGGAGCGTACGTGTGAGGGCACGGGTTAGTGTCAGCGTACGGGTTAGGATTAGGGGACGGGTGAGGGTCAGGCTTCGGGGAAGGGTTAGGGTTAGGGTTCGGGCTAGGGTTAGGGTTAGGGGAAGGGGACGGTTTAGGGTCCAGGTGAGGGTACGACAACGCTTTAGGGGGAGCGTACGTGTGAGGGCGCGGGTTAGTGTCAGCGTACGGGTTAGGATTAGGGGACGGGTGAGGGTCAGGCTTCGGGGAAGTGTTAGGGTTAGGGTTCGGACTAGGGTTAGGGTTAGGGGACGGGGATGGTTTAGGGTCCAGGTGAGGGTACGACAACGCTTTAGGGGGAGCGTACGTGTGAGGGCGCGGGTTAGTGTCAGCGTACGGGTTAGGATTAGGGGACGGGTGAGGGTCAGGCTTCGGGGGAGGGTTAGGTTTAGGGTTCGGGCTAGGGTTAGGGTTAGGGGACGGGGACGGTTTAGGGTCCAGGTGAGGGTACGACAACGCTTTAGGGGGAGTGTACGTGTGAGGGCGCGGGTTAGTGTCAGCGTACGGGTTAGGATTAGGGGACGGGTGAGGGTCAGGCTTCGGGGGAGGGTTAGGGTTAGGGTTCGGGCTAGGGTTAGGGTTAGGGGACGGGGACGGTTTAGGGTCCAGGTGAGGGTATGACAACGCTTTAGGGGGAGCGTACGTGTGAGGGCGCGGGTTAGTGTCAGCGTACGGGTTAGGATTAGGGGACGGGTGAGGGTCAGGCTTCGGGGAAGGGTTAGGGTTAGGGTTCGGGCTAGGGTTAGGGTTAGGGGACGGGGACGGTTTAGGGTCCAGGTGAGGGTACGACAACGCTTTAGGGGGAGGGTACGTGTGAGGGCGCGGGTTAGTGTCAGCGTACGGGTTAGGATTAGGGGACGGGTGAGGGTCAGGCTTCGGGGAAGGGTTAGGGTTAGGGTTCGGGCTAGGGTTAGGGTTAGGGGACGGGGACGGTTTAGGGTCCAGGTGAGGGTACGACGACGCTTTAGGGGGAGCGTACGTGTGAGGGCGCGGGTTAGTGTCAGCGTACGGGTTAGGATTAGGGGACGGGTGAGGGTCAGGCTTCGGGGAAGGGTTAGGGTTAGGGTTCGGGCTAGGGTTAGGGTTAGGGGACGGGGACGGCTTAGGGTCCAGGTGAGGGTACGACAACGCTTTAGGGGGAGCGTACGTGTGAGGGCGCGGGTTAGTGTCAGCGTACGGGTTAGGATTAGGGGACGGGTGAGGGTCAGGCTTCGGGGAAGGGTTAGGGTTAGGGTTCGGGCTAGGGTTAGGGTTAGGGGACGGGGACGGTTTAGGGTCCAGGTGAGGGTACGACAACGCTTTAGGGGGAGCGTACGTGTGAGGGCGCGGGTTAGTGTCAGCGTACGGGTTAGGATTAGGGGACGGGTGAGGGTCAGGCTTCGGGGAAGGGTTAGGGTTAGGGTTCGGGCTAGGGTTAGGGGACGGGTACGGGGACGGTTTAGGGTCCAGGTGAGGGTACGACAACGCTTTAGGGGGAGCGTACGTGTGAGGGCACGGGTTAGTGTCAGCGTACGGGTTAGGATTAGGGGACGGGTTAGGGTCAGGCTTCGGGGAAGGGTTAGGGTTAGGGTTCGGGCTAGGGTTAGGGTTAGGGGATGGGGACGGTTTAGGGTCCAGGTGAGGGTACGACAACGATTTAGGGGGAGCGTACGTTTGAGGGCGCGGGTTAGTGTCAGCGTACGGGTTAGGATTAGGGGACGGGTGAGGGTCAGGCTTCGGGGAAGGGTTAGGGTTAGGTTTCGGGCTAGGGTTAGGGTTAGGGGACGGGGACGGTTTAGGGTCCAGGTGAGGGTACGACAACGCTTTAGGGGGAGCGTACGTGTGAGGGCGCGGGTTAGTGTCAGCGTACGGGTTAGGATTAGGGGACGGGTGAGGGTCAGGCTTCGGGGAAGTGTTAGGGTTAGGGTTCGGACTAGGGTTAGGGTTAGGGGACGGGGACGGTTTAGGGTCCAGGTGAGGGTACGACAACGCTTTAGGGGGAGCGTACGTGTGAGGGCGCGGGTTAGTGTCAGCGTACGGGTTAGGATTAGGGGACGGGTGAGGGTCAGGCTTCGGGGGAGGGTTAGGGTTAGGGTTCGGGCTAGGGTTAGGGTTAGGGGACGGGGACGGTTTAGGGTCCAGGTGAGGGTACGACAACGCTTTAGGGGGAGCGTACGTGTGAGGGCGCGGGTTAGTGTCAGCGTACGGGTTAGGATTAGGGGACGGGTGAGGGTCAGGCTTCGGGGAAGGGTTAGGGTTAGGGTTCGGGCTAGGGTTAGGGTTAGGGGACGGGGACGGTTTAGGGTCCAGGTGAGGGTACGACAACGCTTTAGGGGGAGCGTACGTGTGAGGGTGCGGGTTAGTGTCAGCGTACGGGTTAGGATTAGGGGACGGGTGAGGGTCAGGTTTCGGGGAAGGGTTAGGGTTAGGGTTCGGGCTAGGGTTAGGGTTAGGGGACGGGGACGGTTTAGGGTCCAGGTGAGGGTACGACAACGCTTTAGGGGGAGCGTACGTGTGAGGGCGCGGGTTAGTGTCAGCGTACGGGTTAGGATTAGGGGACGGGTGAGGGTCAGGCTTCGGGGGAGTGTTAGGTTTAGGGTTCGGGCTAGGGTTAGGGTTAGGGGACGGGGACGGTTTAGGGTCCAGGTGAGGGTACGACAACGCTTTAGGGGGAGCGTACGTGTGAGGGCGCGGGTTAGTGTCAGCGTACGGGTTAGGATTAGGGGACGGGTGAGGGTCAGGCTTCGGGGGAGTGTTAGGGTTAGGGTTCGGGCTAGGGTTAGGGTTAGGGAACAGGGACGGTTTAGGGTCCAGGTGAGGGTGCGACAACGCTTTAGGGGGAGCGTACGTGTGAGGGCGCGGGTTAGTGTCAGCGTACGGGTTAGGATTAGGGGACGGGTGAGGGTCAGGCTTCGGGGGAGGGTTAGGGTTAGTGTTCGGGCTAGGGTTAGGGTTAGGGGACGGGGACGGTTTAGCGTCCAGGTGAGGGTACGACAACGCTTTAGGGGGAGCGTACGTGTGAGGGCGCGGGTTAGTGTCAGCCTACGGGTTAGGATTAGGGGATGGGTGAGGGTCAGCCTTCGGGGAAGGGTTAGGGTTAGGGTTCGGGCTAGGGTTAGGGTTAGGGGACGGGGACGGTTTAGGGTCCAGGTGAGGGTACGACAACGCTTTAGGGGGAGCGTACGTGTGAGGGTGCGGGTTAGTGTCAGCGTACGGGTTAGGATTAGGGGACGGGTGAAGGTCAGGCTTCGGGGAAGGGTTAGGGTTAGGGTTCGGGGTACGGTTAGGGTTAGGGGACGGGGACGGTTTAGGGTCCAGGTGAGGGTACGACAACGCTTTAGGGGGAGCGTACGTGTGAGGGCGCGGGTTAGTGTCAGCGTACGGGTTAGGATTAGGGGACGGGTGAGGGTCAGGCTTCGGGGAAGGGCTACGGTTAGGGTTCGGGCTAGGGTTAGGGTTAGGGGACGGGGACGGTTTAGGGTCCAGGTGAGGGTACGACAACGCTTTAGGGGGAGCGTACGTGTGAGGGCGCGGGTTAGTGTCAGCGTACGGGTTAGGATTAGGGGACGGGTGAGGGTCAGGCTTCGGGGAAGGGTTAGGGTTAGGGTTCGGGCTAGGGTTAGGGTTAGGGGACGGGGACGGTTTAGGGTCCAGGTGAGGGTACGACAACGCTTTAGGGGGAGCGTACGTGTGAGGGCGCGGGTTAGTGTCAGCGTACGGGTTAGGATTAGGGGACGGGTGAGGGTCAGGCTTCGGGGAAGGGTTAGGGTTAGGGTTCGGGCTAGGGTTAGGGTTAGGGGACGGGGATGGTTTAGGGTCCAGGTGAGGGTACGACAACGCTTTAGGGGGAGCGTACGTGTGAGGGCGCGGGTTAGTGTCAGCGTACGGGTTAGGATTAGGGGACGGTTGAGGGTCAGGCTTCGGGGAAGGGTTAGGGTTACGGTTCGGACTAGGGTTAGGGTTAGGGGACGGGGACGGTTTAGGGTCCAGGTGAGGGTACGACAACGCTTTAGGGGGAGCGTACGTGTGAGGGCGCGGGTTAGTGTCAGCGTACGGGTTAGGATTAGGGGACGCGTGAGGGTCAGGCTTCGGGGGAGGGTTAGGGTTAGGGTTCGGGCTAGGGTTAGGGTTAGGGGACGGGGACGGTTTAGGGTCCAGGTGAGGGTACGACAACGCTTTAGGGGGAGCGTACGTGTGAGGGCGCGGGTTAGTGTCAGCGTTCGGGTTAGGATTAGGGGACGGGTGAGGGTCAGGCTTCGGGGGAGGGTTAGGGTTAGGGTTCGGGCTAGGGTTAGGGTTAGGGGACGGGGACGGTTTAGGGTCCAGGTGAGGGTACGACAACGCTTTAGGGGGAGCGTACGTGTGAGGGCGCGGGTTAGTGTCAGCGTACGGGTTAGGATTAGGGGACGGGTGAGGGTCAGGCTTCGGGGAAGGGTTAGGGTTAGGGTTCGGGCTAGGGTTAGGGTTAGGGGACGGGGACGGTTTAGGGTCCAGGTGAGGGTACGACAACGCTTTAGGGGGAGCGTACGTGTGAGGGCGCGGGTTAGTGTCAGCGTACGGGTTAGGATTAGGGGACGGGTGAGGGTCAGGTTTCGGGGAAGGGTTAGGGTTAGGGTTCGGGCTAGGGTTAGGGTTAGGGGACGGGGACGGTTTAGGGTCCAGGTGAGGGTACGACAACGCTTTAGGGGGAGCGTACGTGTGAGGGCGCGGGTTAGTGTCAGCGTACGGGTTAGGATTAGGGGACGGGTGAGGGTCAGGCTTCGGGGGAGTGTTAGGTTTAGGGTTCGGGCTAGGGTTAGGGTTAGGGGATGGGGACGGTTTAGGGTCCAGGTGAGGGTACGACAACGCTTTAGGGGGAGCGTACGTGTGAGGGCGCGGGTTAGTGTCAGCGTACGGGTTAGGATTAGGGGACGGGTGAGGGTCAGGCTTCGGGGAAGGGTTAGGGTTAGGGTTCGGGCTAGGGTTAGGGTTAGGGGACGGGGACGGTTTAGGGTCCAGGTGAGGGTACGACAACGCTTTAGGGGGAGCGTACGTGTGAGGGCGCGGGTTAGTGTCAGCGTACGGGTTAGGATTATGGGACGGGTGAGGGTCAGGCTTCGGGGAAGGGTTAGGGTTAGGGTTCGGGCTAGGGTTAGGGGACGGGTACGGGGACGGTTTAGGGTCCAGGTGAGGGTACGACAACGCTTTAGGGGGAGCGTACGTGTGAGGGCACGGGTTAGTGTCAGCGTACGGGTTAGGATTAGGGGACGGGTGAGGGTCAGGCTTCGGGGAAGGGCTACGGTTAGGGTTCGGGCTAGGGTTAGGGTTAGGGGACGGGGACGGTTTAGGGTCCAGGTGAGGGTACGACAACGCTTTAGGGGGAGCGTACGTGTGAGGGCGCGGGTTAGTGTCAGCGTACGGGTTAGGATTAGGGGACGGGTGAGGGTCAGGCTTCGGGGAAGGGTTAGGGTTAGGGTTCGGGCTAGGGTTAGGGTTAGGGGACGGGGATGGTTTAGGGTCCAGGTGAGGGTACGACAACGCTTTAGGGGGAGCGTACGTGTGAGGGCGCGGGTTAGTGTCAGCGTACGGGTTAGGATTAGGGGACGGTTGAGGGTCAGGCTTCGGGGAAGGGTTAGGGTTACGGTTCGGACTAGGGTTAGGGTTAGGGGACGGGGACGGTTTAGGGTCCAGGTGAGGGTACGACAACGCTTTAGGGGGAGCGTACGTGTGAGGGCGCGGGTTAGTGTCAGCGTACGGGTTAGGATTAGGGGACGCGTGAGGGTCAGGCTTCGGGGGAGGGTTAGGGTTAGGGTTCGGGCTAGGGTTAGGGTTAGGGGACGGGGACGGTTTAGGGTCCAGGTGAGGGTACGACAACGCTTTAGGGGGAGCGTACGTGTGAGGGCGCGGGTTAGTGTCAGCGTTCGGGTTAGGATTAGGGGACGGGTGAGGGTCAGGCTTCGGGGGAGGGTTAGGGTTAGGGTTCGGGCTAGGGTTAGGGTTAGGGGACGGGGACGGTTTAGGGTCCAGGTGAGGGTACGACAACGCTTTAGGGGGAGCGTACGTGTGAGGGCGCGGGTTAGTGTCAGCGTACGGGTTAGGATTAGGGGACGGGTGAGGGTCAGGCTTCGGGGAAGGGTTAGGGTTAGGGTTCGGGCTAGGGTTAGGGTTAGGGGACGGGGACGGTTTAGGGTCCAGGTGAGGGTACGACAACGCTTTAGGGGGAGCGTACGTGTGAGGGCGCGGGTTAGTGTCAGCGTACGGGTTAGGATTAGGGGACGGGTGAGGGTCAGGTTTCGGGGAAGGGTTAGGGTTAGGGTTCGGGCTAGGGTTAGGGTTAGGGGACGGGGACGGTTTAGGGTCCAGGTGAGGGTACGACAACGCTTTAGGGGGAGCGTACGTGTGAGGGCGCGGGTTAGTGTCAGCGTACGGGTTAGGATTAGGGGACGGGTGAGGGTCAGGCTTCGGGGGAGTGTTAGGTTTAGGGTTCGGGCTAGGGTTAGGGTTAGGGGATGGGGACGGTTTAGGGTCCAGGTGAGGGTACGACAACGCTTTAGGGGGAGCGTACGTGTGAGGGCGCGGGTTAGTGTCAGCGTACGGGTTAGGATTAGGGGACGGGTGAGGGTCAGGCTTCGGGGAAGGGTTAGGGTTAGGGTTCGGGCTAGGGTTAGGGTTAGGGGACGGGGACGGTTTAGGGTCCAGGTGAGGGTACGACAACGCTTTAGGGGGAGCGTACGTGTGAGGGCGCGGGTTAGTGTCAGCGTACGGGTTAGGATTATGGGACGGGTGAGGGTCAGGCTTCGGGGAAGGGTTAGGGTTAGGGTTCGGGCTAGGGTTAGGGGACGGGTACGGGGACGGTTTAGGGTCCAGGTGAGGGTACGACAACGCTTTAGGGGGAGCGTACGTGTGAGGGCACGGGTTAGTGTCAGCGTACGGGTTAGGATTAGGGGACGGGTGAGGGTCAGGCTTCGGGGAAGGGTTAGGGTTAGGGTTCGGGCTAGGGTTAGGGTTAGGGGACGGGGACGGTTTAGGGTCCAGGTGAGGGTACGACAACGCTTTAGGGGTAGCGTACGTGTGAGGGCGCGGGTTAGTGTCAGCGTACGGGTTAGGATTAGGGGACGGGTGAGGGTCAGGCTTCGGGGAAGTGTTAGGGTTAGGGTTCGGGCTAGGGTTAGGGTTAGGGGACGGGGACGGTTTAGGGTCCAGGTGAGGGTACGACAACGCTTTAGGGGGAGCGTACGTGTGAGGGCGCGGGTTAGTGTCAGCGTACGGGTTAGGATTAGGGGACGGGTGAGGGTCAGGCTTCGGGGAAGTGTTAGGGTTAGGGTTCGGACTAGGGTTAGGGTTAGGGGACGGGGACGGTTTAGGGTCCAGGTGAGGGTACGACAACGCTTTAGGGGGAGCGTACGTGTGAGGGCGCGGGTTAGTGTCAGCGTACGGGTTAGGATTAGGGGACGGGTGAGGGTCAGGCTTCGGGGAAGGGTTAGGGTTAGGGTTCGGGCTAGGGTTAGGGTTAGGGGACAGGGACGGTTTAGGGTCCAGGTGAGGGTACGACAACGCTTTAGGGGGAGGGTACGTGTGAGGGCGCGGGTTAGTGTCAGCGTACGGGTTAGGATTAGGGGACGGGTGAGGGTCAGGCTTCGGGGAAGGATTAGGGTTAGGGTTCGGGCTAGGGTTAGGGTTAGGGGACGGGGACGGTTTAGGGTCCAGGTGAGGGTACGACGACGCTTTAGGGGGAGCGTACGTGTGAGGGCGCGGGTTCGTGTCAGCGTACGGGTTAGGATTAGGGGACGGGTGAGGGTCAGGCTTCGGGGAAGGGTTAGGGTTAGGGTTCGGGCTAGGGTTAGGGTTAGGGGACGGGGACGGCTTAGGGTCCAGGTGAGGGTACGACAACGCTTTAGGGGGAGCGTACGTGTGAGGGCGCGGGTTAGTGTCAGCGTACGGGTTAGGATTAGGGGACGGGTGAGGGTCAGGCTTCGGGGAAGGGTTAGGGTTAGGGTTCGGGCTAGGGTTAGGGTTAGGGGACGGGGACGGTTTAGGGTCCAGGTGAGGGTACGACAACGCTTTAGGGGGAGCGTACGTGTGAGGGCGCGGGTTAGTGTCAGCGTACGGGTTAGGATTAGGGGACGGGTGAGGGTCAGGCTTCGGGGAAGGGTTAGGGTTAGGGTTCGGGCTAGGGTTAGGGGACGGGTACGGGGACGGTTTAGGGTCCAGGTGAGGGTACGACAACGCTTTAGGGGGAGCGTACGTGTGAGGGCACGGGTTAGTGTCAGCGTACGGGTTAGGATTAGGGGACGGGTGAGGGTCAGGCTTCGGGGAAGGGTTAGGGTTAGGGTTCGGGCTAGGGTTAGGGTTAGGGGATGGGGACGGTTTAGGGTCCAGGTGAGGGTACGACAACGATTTAGGGGGAGCGTACGTTTGAGGGCGCGGGTTAGTGTCAGCGTACGGGTTAGGATTAGGGGACGGGTGAGGGTCAGGCTTCGGGGAAGGGTTAGGGTTAGGTTTCGGGCTAGGGTTAGGGTTAGGGGACGGGGACGGTTTAGGGTCCAGGTGAGGGTACGACAACGCTTTAGGGGGAGCGTACGTGTGAGGGCGCGGGTTAGTGTCAGCGTACGGGTTAGGATTAGGGGACGGGTGAGGGTCAGGCTTCGGGGAAGTGTTAGGGTTAGGGTTCGGACTAGGGTTAGGGTTAGGGGACGGGGACGGTTTAGGGTCCAGGTGAGGGTACGACAACGCTTTAGGGGGAGCGTACGTGTGAGGGCGCGGGTTAGTGTCAGCGTACGGGTTAGGATTAGGGGACGGGTGAGGGTCAGGCTTCGGGGGAGGGTTAGGGTTAGGGTTCGGGCTAGGGTTAGGGTTAGGGGACGGGGACGGTTTAGGGTCCAGGTGAGGGTACGACAACGCTTTAGGGGGAGCGTACGTGTGAGGGCGCGGGTTAGTGTCAGCGTACGGGTTAGGATTAGGGGACGGGTGAGGGTCAGGCTTCGGGGAAGGGTTAGGGTTAGGGTTCGGGCTAGGGTTAGGGTTAGGGGACGGGGACGGTTTAGGGTCCAGGTGAGGGTACGACAACGCTTTAGGGGGAGCGTACGTGTGAGGGCGCGGGTTAGTGTCAGCGTACGGGTTAGGATTAGGGGACGGGTGAGGGTCAGGTTTCGGGGAAGGGTTAGGGTTAGGGTTCGGGCTAGGGTTAGGGTTAGGGGACGGGGACGGTTTAGGGTCCAGGTGAGGGTACGACAACGCTTTAGGGGGAGCGTACGTGTGAGGGCGCGGGTTAGTGTCAGCGTACGGGTTAGGATTAGGGGACGCGTGAGGGTCAGGCTTCGGGGGAGGGTTAGGGTTAGGGTTCGGGCTAGGGTTAGGGTTAGGGGACGGGGACGGTTTAGGGTCCAGGTGAGGGTACGACAACGCTTTAGGGGGAGCGTACGTGTGAGGGCGCGGGTTAGTGTCAGCGTACGGGTTAGGATTAGGGGACGGGTGAGGGTCAGGCTTCGGGGGAGGGTTAGGGTTAGGGTTCGGGCTAGGGTTAGGGTTAGGGGACGGGGACGGTTTAGGGTCCAGGTGAGGGTACGACAACGCTTTAGGGGGAGCGTACGTGTGAGGGCGCGGGTTAGTGTCAGCGTACGGGTTAGGATTAGGGGACGGGTGAGGGTCAGGCTTCGGGGAAGGGTTAGGGTTAGGGTTCGGGCTAGGGTTAGGGTTAGGGGACGGGGACGGTTTAGGGTCCAGGTGAGGGTACGACAACGCTTTAGGGGGAGCGTACGTGTGAGGGCGCGGGTTAGTGTCAGCGTACGGGTTAGGATTATGGGACGGGTGAGGGTCAGGCTTCGGGGAAGGGTTAGGGTTAGGGTTCGGGCTAGGGTTAGGGGACGGGTACGGGGACGGTTTAGGGTCCAGGTGAGGGTACGACAACGCTTTAGGGGGAGCGTACGTGTGAGGGCACGGGTTAGTGTCAGCGTACGGGTTAGGATTAGGGGACGGGTGAGGGTCAGGCTTCGGGAAAGGGTTAGGGTTAGGGTTCGGGCTAGGGTTAGGGTTAGGGGACGGGGACGGTTTAGGGTCCAGGTGAGGGTACGACAACGCTTTAGGGGTAGCGTACGTGTGAGGGCGCGGGTTAGTGTCAGCGTACGGGTTAGGATTAGGGGACGGGTGAGGGTCAGGCTTCGGGGAAGGGTTAGGGTTAGGGTTCGGGCTAGGGTTAGGGTTAGGGGACGGGGACGGTTTAGGGTCCAGGTGAGGGTACGACAACGCTTTAGGGGGAGCGTACGTGTGAGGGCGCGGGTTAGTGTCAGCGTACGGGTTAGGATTAGGGGACGGGTGAGGGTCAGGCTTCGGGGAAGTGTTAGGGTTAGGGTTCGGACTAGGGTTAGGGTTAGGGGACGGGGACGGTTTAGGGTCCAGGTGAGGGTACGACAACGCTTTAGGGGGAGCGTACGTGTGAGGGCGCGGGTTAGTGTCAGCGTACGGGTTAGGATTAGGGGACGGGTGAGGGTCAGGCTTCGGGGAAGGGTTAGGGTTAGGGTTCGGGCTAGGGTTAGGGTTAGGGGACGGGGACGGTTTAGGGTCCAGGTGAGGGTACGACAACGCTTTAGGGGGAGGGTACGTGTGAGGGCGCGGGTTAGTGTCAGCGTACGGGTTAGGATTAGGGGACGGGTGAGGGTCAGGCTTCGGGGAAGGATTAGGGTTAGGGTTCGGGCTAGGGTTAGGGTTAGGGGACGGGGACGGTTTAGGGTCCAGGTGAGGGTACGACGAGGCTTTAGGGGGAGCGTACGTGTGAGGGCGCGGGTTAGTGTCAGCGTACGGGTTAGGATTAGGGGACGGGTGAGGGTCAGGCTTCGGGGAAGGGTTAGGGTTAGGGTTCGGGCTAGGGTTAGGGTTAGGGGACGGGGACGGCTTAGGGTCTAGGTGAGGGTACGACAACGCTTTAGGGGGAGCGTACGTGTGAGGGCGCGGGTTAGTGTCAGCGTACGGGTTAGGATTAGGGGACGGGTGAGGGTCAGGTTTCGGGGAAGGGTTAGGGTTAGGGTTCGGGCTAGGGTTAGGGTTAGGGGACGGGGACGGTTTAGGGTCCAGGTGAGGGTACGACAACGCTTTAGGGGGAGCGTACGTGTGAGGGCGCGGGTTAGTGTCAGCGTACGGGTTAGGATTAGGGGACGGGTGAGGGTCAGGCTTCGGGGAAGGGTTAGGGTTAGGGTTCGGGCTAGGGTTAGGGGACGGGTACGGGGACGGTTTAGGGTCCAGGTGAGGGTACGACAACGCTTTAGGGGGAGCGTACGTGTGAGGGCACGGGTTAGTGTCAGCGTACGGGTTAGGATTAGGGGACGGGTGAGGGTCAGGCTTCGGGGAAGGGTTAGGGTTAGGGTTCGGGCTAGGGTTAGGGTTAGGGGATGGGGACGGTTTAGGGTCCAGGTGAGGGTACGACAACGATTTAGGGGGAGCGTACGTTTGAGGGCGCGGGTTAGTGTCAGCGTACGGGTTAGGATTAGGGGACGGGTGAGGGTCAGGCTTCGGGGAAGGGTTAGGGTTAGGTTTCGGGCTAGGGTTAGGGTTAGGGGACGGGGACGGTTTAGGGTCCAGGTGAGGGTACGACAACGCTTTAGGGGGAGCGTACGTGTGAGGGCGCGGGTTAGTGTCAGCGTACGGGTTAGGATTAGGGGACGGGTGAGGGTCAGGCTTCGGGGAAGTGTTAGGGTTAGGGTTCGGACTAGGGTTAGGGTTAGGGGACGGGGACGGTTTAGGGTCCAGGTGAGGGTACGACAACGCTTTAGGGGGAGCGTACGTGTGAGGGCGCGGGTTAGTGTCAGCGTACGGGTTAGGATTAGGGGACGGGTGAGGGTCAGGCTTCGGGGGAGGGTTAGGGTTAGGGTTCGGGCTAGGGTTAGGGTTAGGGGACGGGGACGGTTTAGGGTCCAGGTGAGGGTACGACAACGCTTTAGGGGTAGCGTACGTGTGAGGGCGCGGGTTAGTGTCAGCGTACGGGTTAGGATTAGGGGACGGGTGAGGGTCAGGCTTCGGGGAAGGGTTAGGGTTAGGGTTCGGGCTAGGGTTAGGGTTAGGGGACGGGGACGGTTTAGGGTCCAGGTGAGGGTACGACAACGCTTTAGGGGGAGCGTACGTGTGAGGGCGCGGGTTAGTGTCAGCGTACGGGTTAGGATTAGGGGACGGGTGAGGGTCAGGTTTCGGGGAAGGGTTAGGGTTAGGGTTCGGGCTAGGGTTAGGGTTAGGGGACGGGGACGGTTTAGGGTCCAGGTGAGGGTACGACAACGCTTTAGGGGGAGCGTACGTGTGAGGGCGCGGGTTAGTGTCAGCGTACGGGTTAGGATTAGGGGACGGGTGAGGGTCAGGCTTCGGGGGAGTGTTAGGTTTAGGGTTCGGGCTAGGGTTAGGGTTAGGGGACGGGGACGGTTTAGGGTCCAGGTGAGGGTACGACAACGCTTTAGGGGGAGCGTACGTGTGAGGGCGCGGGTTAGTGTCAGCGTACGGGTTAGGATTAGGGGACGGGTGAGGGTCAGGCTTCGGGGAAGGGTTAGGGTTAGGGTTCGGGCTAGGGTTAGGGTTAGGGGACGGGGACGGTTTAGGGTCCAGGTGAGGGTACGACAACGCTTTAGGGGGAGCGTACGTGTGAGGGCGCGGGTTAGTGTCAGCGTACGGTTAGGATTATGGGACGGGTGAGGGTCAGGCTTCGGGGAAGGGTTAGGGTTAGGGTTCGGGCTAGGGTTAGGGTTAGGGGACGGGGACGGTTTAGGGTCCAGGTGAGGGTACGACAACGCTTTAGGGGGAGCGTACGTGTGAGGGCGCGGGTTAGTGTCAGCGTACGGGTTAGGATTAGGGGACGGGTGGGGGTCAGGCTTCGGGGAAGCTTTAGGGTTAGGGTTCGGGCTAGGGTTAGGGTTAGGGGACGGGGACGGTTTAGGGTCCAGGTGAGGGTACGACAACGCTTTAGGGGGAGCGTACGTGTGAGGGCGCGGGTTAGTGTCAGCGTACGGGTTAGGATTAGGGGACGGGTGAGGGTCAGGCTTCGGGGGAGGGTTAGGGTTAGGGTTCGGGCTAGGGTTAGGGTTAGGGGACGGGGACGGTTTAGGGTCCAGGTGAGGGTACGACAACGCTTTAGGGGGAGGGTACGTGTGAGGGCGCGGGTTAGTGTCAGCGTACGGGTTAGGATTAGGGGACGGGTGAGGGTCAGGCTTCGGGGAAGGGTTAGGGTTAGGGTTCGGGCTAGGGTTAGGGTTAGGGGACGGGGACGGTTTAGGGTCCAGGTGAGGGTACGACGACGCTTTAGGGGGAGCGTACGTTTGAGGGCGCGGGTTAGTGTCAGCGTACGGGTTAGGATTAGGGGACGGGTGAGGGTCAGGCTTCGGGGAAGGGTTAGGGTTAGGTTTCGGGCTAGGGTTAGGGTTAGGGGACGGGGACGGTTTAGGGTCCAGGTGAGGGTACGACAACGCTTTAGGGGGAGCGTACGTGTGAGGGCGCGGGTTAGTGTCAGCGTACGGGTTAGGATTAGGGGACGGGTGAGGGTCAGGCTTCGGGGAAGTGTTAGGGTTAGGGTTCGGACTAGGGTTAGGGTTAGGGGACGGGGACGGTTTAGGGTCCAGGTGAGGGTACGACAACGCTTTAGGGGGAGCGTACGTGTGAGGGCGCGGGTTAGTGTCAGCGTACGGGTTAGGATTAGGGGACGGGTGAGGGTCAGGCTTCGGGGGAGGGTTAGGGTTAGGGTTCGGGCTAGGGTTAGGGTTAGGGGACGGGGACGGTTTAGGGTCCAGGTGAGGGTACGACAACGCTTTAGGGGGAGCGTACGTGTGAGGGCGCGGGTTAGTGTCAGCGTACGGGTTAGGATTAGGGGACGGGTGAGGGTCAGGCTTCGGGGAAGGGTTAGGGTTAGGGTTCGGGCTAGGGTTAGGGTTAGGGGACGGGGACGGTTTAGGGTCCAGGTGAGGGTACGACAACGCTTTAGGGGGAGCGTACGTGTGAGGGCGCGGGTTAGTGTCAGCGTACGGGTTAGGATTAGGGGACGGGTGAGGGTCAGGTTTCGGGGAAGGGTTAGGGTTAGGGTTCGGGCTAGGGTTAGGGTTAGGGGACGGGGACGGTTTAGGGTCCAGGTGAGGGTACGACAACGCTTTAGGGGGAGCGTACGTGTGAGGGCGCGGGTTAGTGTCAGCGTACGGGTTAGGATTAGGGGACGGGTGAGGGTCAGGCTTCGGGGGAGTGTTAGGTTTAGGGTTCAGGCTAGGGTTAGGGGACGGGGACGGGGACGGTTTAGGGTCCAGGTGAGGGTACGACAACGCTTTAGGGGGAGCGTACGTGTGAGGGCGCGGGTTAGTGTCAGCGTACGGGTTAGGATTAGGGGACGGGTGAGGGTCAGGCTTCGGGGAAGGGTTAGGGTTAGGGTTCGGGCTAGGGTTAGGGTTAGGGGACGGGGACGGTTTAGGGTCCAGGTGAGGGTACGACAACGCTTTAGGGGGAGCGTACGTGTGAGGGCGCGGGTTAGTGTCAGCGTACGGGTTAGGATTATGGGACGGGTGAGGGTCAGGCTTCGGGGAAGGGTTAGGGTTAGGGTTCGGGCTAGGGTTAGGGTTAGGGGACGGGGACGGTTTAGGGTCCAGGTGAGGGTACGACAACGCTTTAGGGGGAGCGTACGTGTGAGGGCGCGGGTTAGTGTCAGCGTACGGGTTAGGATTAGGGGACGGGTGAGGGTCAGGCTTCGGGGAAGGGTTAGGGTTAGGGTTCGGGCTAGGGTTAGGGTTAGGGGACGGGGACGGTTTAGGGTCCAGGTGAGGGTACGACAACGCTTTAGGGGGAGCGTACGTGTGAGGGCGCGGGTTAGTGTCAGCGTACGGGTTAGAATTAGGGGACGGGTGAGGGTCAGGCTTCGGGGAAGGGTTACGGTTAGGGTTCGGGCTAGGGTTAGGGTTAGGGGACGGGGACGGCTTAGGGTCCAGGTGAGGGTACGACAACGCTTTAGGGGGAGCGTACGTGTGAGGGCGCGGGTTAGTGTCAGCGTACGGGTTAGGATTAGGGGACGGGTGAGGGTCAGGCTTCGGGGAAGGGTTAGGGTTAGGGTTCGGGCTAGGGTTAGGGTTAGGGGACGGGGACGGTTTAGGGTCCAGGTGAGGGTACGACAACGCTTTAGGGGGAGCGTACGTGTGAGGGCGCGGGTTAGTGTCAGCGTACGGGTTAGGATTAGGGGACGGGTGAGGGTCAGGCTTCGGGGAAGGGTTAGGGTTAGGGTTCGGGCTAGGGTTAGTGGACGGGTACGGGGACGGTTTAGGGTCCAGGTGAGGGTACGACAACGCTTTAGGGGGAGCGTACGTGTGAGGGCACGGGTTAGTGTCAGCGTACGGGTTAGGATTAGGGGACGGGTGAGGGTCAGGCTTCGGGGAAGGGTTAGGGTTAGGGCTCGGGCTAGGGTTAGGGTTAGGGGACGGGGACGGTTTAGGGTCCAGGTGAGGGTACTACAACGCTTTAGGGGGATCGTACGTGTGAGGGCGTGGGTTAGTGTCAGCGTACGGGTTAGGATTAGGGGACGGGTGAGGGTCAGGCTTCGGGGAAGGGTTAGGGTTAGGGTTCGGGCTAGGGTTAGGGTTAGGGGACGGGGACGGTTTAGGGTCCAGGTGAGGGTACGACAACGCTTTAGGGGGAGCGTACGTGTGAGGGCGCGGGTTAGTGTCAGCGTACGGGTTAGGATTAGGGGACGGGTGAGGGTCAGGCTTCGGGGAAGGGTTAGGGTTAGGGTTCGGACTAGGGTTAGGGTTAGGGGACGGGGACGGTTTAGGGTCCAGGTGAGGGTACGACAACGCTTTAGGGGGAGCGTACGTGTGAGGGCGCGGGTTAGTGTCAGCGTACGGGTTAGGATTAGGGGACGCGTGAGGGTCAGGCTTCGGGGGAGGGTTAGGGTTAGGGTTCGGGCTAGGGTTAGGGTTAGGGGACGGGGACGGTTTAGGGTCCAGGTGAGGGTACGACAACGCTTTAGGGGGAGCGTACGTGTGAGGGCGCGGGTTAGTGTCAGCGTACGGGTTAGGATTAGGGGACGGGTGAGGGTCAGGCTTCGGGGGAGGGTTAGGGTTAGGGTTCGGGCTAGGGTTAGGGTTAGGGGACGGGGACGGTTTAGGGTCCAGGTGAGGGTACGACAACGCTTTAGGGGGAGCGTACGTGTGAGGGCGCGGGTTAGTGTCAGCGTACGGGTTAGGATTAGGGGACGGGTGAGGGTCAGGCTTCGGGGAAGGGTTAGGGTTAGTGTTCGGGCTAGGGTTAGGGTTAGGGGACGGGGACGGTTTAGGGTCCAGGTGAGGGTACGACAACGCTTTAGGGGGAGCGTACGTGTGAGGGCGCGGGTTAGTGTCAGCGTACGGGTTAGGATTAGGGGACGGGTGAGGGTCAGGCTTCGGGGAAGGGTTAGGGTTAGGGTTCGGGCTAGGGTTAGGGTTAGGGGACGGGGACGGTTTAGGGTCCAGGTGAGGGTACGACAACGCTTTAGGGGGAGCGTACGTGTGAGGGCGCGGGTTAGTGTCAGCGTACGGGTTAGGATTAGGGGACGGGTGAGGGTCAGGCTTCGGGGGAGGGTTAGGTTTAGGGTTCGGGCTAGGGTTAGGGTTAGGGGACGGGGACGGTTTAGGGTCCAGGTGAGGGTACGACAACGCTTTAGGGGGAGCGTACGTTTGAGGGCGCGGGTTAGTGTCAGCGTACGGGTTAGGATTAGGGGACGGGTGAGGGTCAGGCTTCGGGGAAGGGTTAGGGTTAGGGTTCGGGCTAGGGTTAGGGTTAGGGGACGGGGACGGTTTAGGGTCCAGGTGAGGGTACGACAACGCTTTAGGGGGAGCGTACGTGTGAGGGCGCGGGTTAGTGTCAGCGTACGGGTTAGGATTATGGGACGGGTGAGGGTCAGGCTTCGGGGAAGGGTTAGGGTTAGGGTTCGGGCTAGGGTTAGGGGACGGGTACGGGGACGGTTTAGGGTCCAGGTGAGGGTACGACAACGCTTTAGGGGGAGCGTACGTGTGAGGGCACGGGTTCGTGTCAGCGTACGGGTTAGGATTAGGGGACGGGTGAGGGTCAGGCTTCGGGGAAGGGTTAGGGTTAGGGTTCGGGCTAGGGTTAGGGTTAGGGGACGGGGACGGTTTAGGGTCCAGGTGAGGGTACGACAACGCTTTAGGGGGAGCGTACGTGTGAGGGCGCGGGTTAGTGTCAGCGTACGGGTTAGGATTAGGGGACGGGTGAGGGTCAGGCTTCGGGGAAGGGTTAGGGTTAGGGTTCGGGCTAGGGTTAGGGTTAGGGTACGGGGACGGCTTAGGGTCCAGGTGAGGGTACGACAACGCTTTAGGGGGAGCGTACGTGTGAGGGCGCGGGTTAGTGTCAGCGTACGGGTTAGGATTAGGGGATGGGTGAGGGTCAGGCTGCGGGGAAGGGTTAGGGTTAGGGTTCGGACTAGGGTTAGGGTTAGGGGACGGGGACGGTTTAGGGTCCAGGTGAGGGTACGACAACGCTTTAGGGGGAGCGTACATGTGAGGGCGTGGGTTAGTGTCAGCGTACGGGTTAGGATTAGGGGACGGGTGAGGGTCAGGCTTCGGGGGAGGGTTAGGGTTAGGGTTCGGGCTAGGGTTAGGTTTAGGGGACGGGGACGGTTTAGGGTCCAGGTGAGGGTACGACAACGCTTTAGGGGGAGCGTACGTGTGAGGGCGCGGGTTAGTGTCAGCGTACGGGTTAGGATTAGGAGACGGGTGAGGGTCAGGCTTCGGGGGAGGGTTAGGGTTAGGGTTCGGGCTAGGGTTAGGGTTAGGGGACGGGGACGGTTTAGGGTCCAGGTGAGGGTACGACAACGCTTTAGGGGGAGCGTACGTGTGAGGGCTCGGGTTAGTGTCAGCGTACGGGTTAGGATTAGGGGACGGGTGAGGGTCAGGCTTCGGGGAAGGGTTAGGGTTAGGGTTCGGGCTAGGGTTAGGGTTAGGGGACGGGGACGGTTTAGGTTCCAGGTGAGGGTACGACAACGCTTTAGGGGGAGGGTACGTGTGAGGGCGCGGGTTAGTGTCAGCGTACGGGTTAGGATTAGGGGACGGGTGAGGGTCAGGCTTCGGGGAAGGGTTAGGGTTAGGGTTCGGGCTAGGGTTAGGGTTAGGGGACGGGGACGGTTTAGGGTCCAGGTGAGGGTACGACGACGCTTTAGGGGGAGCGTACGTGTGAGGGCGCGGGTTAGTGTCAGCGTACGGGTTAGGATTAGGGGACGGGTGAGGGTCAGGCTTCGGGGAAGGGTTAGGGTTAGGGTTCGGGCTAGGGTTAGGGTTAGGGGACGGGGACGGTTTAGGGTCCAGGTGAGGGTACGACAACGCTTTAGGGGGAGCGTACGTGTGAGGGCGCGGGTTAGTGTCAGCGTACGGGTTAGGATTATGGGACGGGTGAGGGTCAGGCTTCGGGGAAGGGTTAGGGTTAGGGTTCGGGCTAGGGTTAGGGGACGGGTACGGGGACGGTTTAGGGTCCAGGTGAGGGTACGACAACGCTTTAGGGGGAGCGTACGTGTGAGGGCACGGGTTAGTGTCAGCGTACGGGTTAGGATTAGGGGACGGGTGAGGGTCAGGCTTCGGGGAAGGGTTAGGGTTAGGGTTCGGGCTAGGGTTAGGGTTAGGGGACGGGGACGGTTTAGGGTCCAGGTGAGGGTACGACAACGCTTTAGGGGGAGCGTACGTGTGAGGGCGTGGGTTAGTGTCAGCGTACGGGTTAGGATTAGGGGACGGGTGAGGGTCAGGCTTCGGGGGAGGGTTAGGGTTAGGGTTCGGGCTAGGGTTAGGGTTAGGGGACGGGGACGGTTTAGGGTCCAGGTGAGGGTACGACAACGCTTTAGGGGGAGCGTACGTGTGAGGGCGCGTGTTAGTGTCAGCGTACGGGTTAGGATTAGGAGACGGGTGAGGGTCAGGCTTCGGGGGAGGGTTAGGGTTAGGGTTCGGGCTAGGGTTAGGGTTAGGGGACGGGGACGGTTTAGGGTCCAGGTGAGGGTACGACAACGCTTTAGGGGGAGCGTACGTGTGAGGGCTCGGGTTAGTGTCAGCGTACGGGTTAGGATTAGGGGACGGGTGAGTGTCAGGCTTCGGGGAAGGGTTAGGGTTAGGGTTCGGGCTAGGGTTAGGGTTAGGGGACGGGGACGGTTTAGGGTCCAGGTGAGGGTACGACAACGCTTTAGGGGGAGGGTACGTGTGAGGGCGCGGGTTAGTGTCAGCGTACGGGTTAGGATTAGGGGACGGGTGAGGGTCAGGCTTCGGGGAAGGGTTAGGGTTAGGGTTCGGGCTAGGGTTAGGGTTAGGGGACGGGGACGGTTTAGGGTCCAGGTGAGGGTACGACGACGCTTTAGGGGGAGCGTACGTGTGAGGGCGCGGGTTAGTGTCAGCGTACGGGTTAGGATTAGGGGACGGGTGAGGGTCAGGCTTCGGGGAAGGGTTAGGGTTAGGGTTCGGGCTAGGGTTAGGGTTAGGGGACGGGGACGGCTTAGGGTCCAGGTGAGGGTACGACAACGCTTTACGGGGAGCGTATGTGTGAGGGCGCGGGTTAGTGTCAGCGTACGTGTTAGGATTAGGGGACGGGTGAGGGTCAGGCTTCGGGGAAGGGTTAGGGTTAGGGTTCGGGCTAGGGTTAGGGTTAGGGGACGGGGACGCTTTAGGGTCCAGGTGAGGGTACGACAACGCTTTAGGGGGAGCGTACGTGTGAGGGCGCGGGTTAGTGTCAGCGTACGGGTTAGGATTAGGGGACGGGTGAGGGTCAGGCTTCGGGGAAGGGTTAGGGTTAGGGTTCGGGCTAGGGTTAGGGGACGGGTACGGGGACGGTTTAGGGTCCAGGTGAGGGTACGTCAACGCTTTAGGGGGAGCGTACGTGTGAGGGCACGGGTTAGTGTCAGCGTACGGGTTAGGATTAGGGGACGGGTGAGGGTCAGGCTTCGGGGAAGGGTTAGGGTTAGGGTTCGGACTAGGGTTAGGGTTAGGGGACGGGGACGGTTTAGGGTCCAGGTGAGGGTACGACAACGCTTTAGGTGGAGCATACGTGTGAGGGCGCGGGTTAGTGTCAGCGTACGGGTTAGGATTAGGGGACGGGTGAGGGTCAGGCTTCGGGGAAGGGTTAGGGTTAGGGTTCGGGCTAGGGTTAGGGTTAGGGGACGGGGACGGTTTAGGGTCCAGGTGAGGGTACGACAACGCTTTAGGGGGAGCGTACGTGTGAGGGCGTGGGTTAGTGTCAGCGTACGGCTTAGGATTAGGGGACGGGTGAGGGTCAGGCTTCGGGGGAGGGTTAGGGTTAGGGTTCGGGCTAGGGTTAGGGTTAGGGAACGGGGACGGTTTAGGGTCCAGGTGAGGGTGCGACAACGCTTTAGGGGGAGCGTACGTGTGAGGGCGCGGGTTAGTGTCAGCGTACGGGTTAGGATTAGGGGACGGGTGAGGGTCAGGCTTCGGGGGAGGGTTAGGGTTAGTGTTCGGGCTATGGTTAGGGTTAGGGGACGGGGACGGTTTAGCGTCCAGGTGAGGGTACGACAACGCTTTAGGGGGAGCGTACGTGTGAGGGCGCGGGTTAGTGTCAGTGTACGGGTTAGGATTAGGGGACGGGTGAGGGTCAGCCTTCGGGGAAGGGTTAGGGTTAGGGTTCGGGCTAGGGTTAGGGTTAGGGGACGGGGACGGTTTAGGGTCCAGGTGAGGGTACGACAACGCTTTAGGGGGAGCGTACGTGTGAGGGCGCGGGTTAGTGTCAGCGTACGGGTTAGGATTAGGGGACGGGTGAGGGTCAGGCTTCGGGGAAGGGTTAGGGTTAGGGTTCGGGCTAGGGTTAGGGTTAGGGGACGGGGACGGTTTAGGGTCCAGGTGAGGGTACGACAACGCTTTAGGGGGAGCGTACGTGTGAGGGCGTGGGTTAGTGTCAGCGTACCGGTTAGGATTAGGGGACGGGTGAGGGTCAGGCTTCGGGGAAGGGTTAGGGTTAGGGTTCGGGCTAGGGTTAGGGTTAGGGGACGGGGACGGCTTAGGGTCCAGATGAGGGTACGACAACGCTTTAGGGGGAGCGTACGTGTGAGGGCGCGGGTTAGTGTCAGCGTACGGGTTAGGATTAGGGGACGGGTGAGGGTCAGGCTTCGGGGAAGGGTTAGGGTTAGGGTTCGGGCTAGGGTTAGGGTTAGGGGACGGGGACGGTTTAGGGTCCAGGTGAGGGTACGACAACGCTTTAGGGGGAGCGTACGTGTGAGGGCGCGGGTTAGTGTCAGCGTACGGGTTAGGAATAGGGGACGGGTGAGGGTCAGGCTTCGGGGAAGGGTTAGGGTTAGGGTTCGGGCTACGGTTAGGTGACTGGTACGGGGACGGTTTAGGGTCCAGGTGAGGGTACGACAACGCTTTAGGGGGAGCGTACGTGTGAGGGCACGGGTTAGTGTCAGCGTACGGGTTAGGATTAGGGGACGGGTGAGGGTCAGGCTTCGGGGAAGGGTTAGGGTTAGGGTTCGGGCTAGGGTTAGGGTTAGGGGACGGGGACGGTTTAGGGTCCAGGTGAGGGTACGACAACGCTTTAGGGGGAGCGTACGTGTGAGGGCGCGGGTTAGTGTCAGCGTACGGGTTAGGATTAGGGGACGGGTGAGGGTCAGGCTTCGGGGGAGGGTTAGGGTTAGGGTTCGGGCTAGGGTTAGGGTTAGGGAACGGGGACGGTTTAGGGTCCAGGTGAGGGTGCGACAACGCTTTAGGGGGAGCGTACGTGTGAGGGCGCGGGTTAGTGTCAGCGTACGGGTTAGGATTAGGGGACGGGTGAGGGTCAGGATTCGGGGGAGGGTTAGGGTAGTGTTCGGGCTAGGGTTAGGGTTAGGGGACGGGGACGGTTTAGCGTCCAGGTGAGGGTACGACAACGCTTTAGGGGGAGCGTACGTGTGAGGGCGCGGGTTAGTGTCAGCCTACGGGTTAGGATTAGGGGACGGGTGAGGGTCAGCCTTCGGGGAAGGGTTAGGGTTAGGGTTCGGGCTAGGGTTAGGGTTAGGGGACGGGGACGGTTTAGGGTCCAGGTGAGGGTACGACAACGCTTTAGCGGGAGCGTACGTGTGAGGGCGCGGGTTAGTGTCAGCGTACGGGTTAGGATTAGGGGAGGGGTGAGGGTCAGGCTTCGGGGAAGGGTTAGGGTTAGGGTTCGGGCTAGGGTTAGGGTTAGGGGACGGGGACGGCTTAGGGTCCAGGTGAGGGTACGACAACGCTTTAGGGGGAGCGTACGTGTGAGGGCGCGGGTTAGTGTCAGCGTACGGGTTAGGATTAGGGGACGGGTGAGGGTCAGGCTTCGGGGAAGGGTTAGGGTTAGGGTTCGGGCTAGGGTTAGGGTTAGGGGACGGGGACGGTTTAGGGTCCAGGTGAGGGTACGACAACGCTTTAGGGGGAGCGTACGTGTGAGGGCGCGGGTTAGTGTCAGCGTACGGGTTAGGATTAGGGGACGGGTGAGGGTCAGGCTTCGGGGAAGGGTTAGGGTTAGGGTTCGGGCTACGGTTAGGGGACGGGTACGGGGACAGTTTAGGGTCCAGGTGAGGGTACGACAACGCTTTAGGGGGAGCGTACGTGTGAGGGCACGGGTTAGTGTCAGCGTACGGGTTAGGATTAGGGGACGGGTGAGGGTCAGGCTTCGGGGAAGGGTTAGGGTTAGGGTTCGGGCTAGGGTTAGGGTTAGGGGACGGGGACGGTTTAGGGTCCAGGTGAGGGCACG
The DNA here is from genome assembly GCF_963455315.2 of Globicephala melas. Taxonomy (NCBI): domain Eukaryota; kingdom Metazoa; phylum Chordata; class Mammalia; order Artiodactyla; family Delphinidae; genus Globicephala; species Globicephala melas. The sequence continues at coordinate 110,557,412 of NC_083317.1, read as the reverse complement.
ACAACGCTTTAGGGGGAGCGTACGTGTGAGGGCGCGGGTTAGTGTCAGCGTACGGGTTAGGATTAGGGGACGGGTGAGGGTCAGGCTTCGGGGAAGGGTTAGGGTTAGGGTTCGGACTAGGGTTAGGGTTAGGGGACGGGGACGGTTTAGGGTCCAGGTGAGGGTACGACAACGCTTTAGGGGGAGCGTACGTGTGAGGGCGCGGGTTAGTGTCAGCGTACGGGTTAGGATTAGGGGACGCGTGAGGGTCAGGCTTCGGGGGAGGGTTAGGGTTAGGGTTCAGGCTAGGGTTAGGGTTAGGGGACGGGGACGGTTTAGGGTCCAGGTGAGGGTACGACAACGCTTTAGGGGGAGCGTACGTGTGAGGGCGCGGGTTAGTGTCAGCGTACGGGTTAGGATTAGGGGACGGGTGAGGGTCAGGCTTCGGGGGAGGGTTAGGGTTAGGGTTCGGGATAGGGTTAGGGTTAGGGGACGGGGACGGTTTAGGGTCCAGGTGAGGGTACGACAACGCTTTAGGGGGAGCGTACGTGTGAGGGCGCGGGTTAGTGTCAGCGTACGGGTTAGGATTAGGGGACGGGTGAGGGTCAGGCTTCGGGGAAGGGTTAGGGTTAGGGTTCGGGCTAGGGTTAGGGTTAGGGGACGGGGACGGTTTAGGGTCCAGGTGAGGGTACGACAACGCTTTAGGGGGAGCGTACGTGTGAGGGCGCGGGTTAGTGTCAGCGTACGGGTTAGGATTAGGGGACGGGTGAGGGTCAGGCTTCGGGGAAGGGTTAGGGTTAGGGTTCGGGCTAGGGTTAGGGTTAGGGGACGGGGACGGTTTAGGGTCCAGGTGAGGGTACGACAACGCTTTAGGGGGAGCGTACGTGTGAGGGCGCGGGTTAGTGTCAGCGTACGGGTTAGGATTAGGGGACGGGTGAGGGTCAGGCTTCGGGGGAGGGTTAGGTTTAGGGTTCGGGCTAGGGTTAGGGTTAGGGGACGGGGACGGTTTAGGGTCCAGGTGAGGGTACGACAACGCTTTAGGGGGAGCGTACGTGTGAGGGCGCGGGTTAGTGTCAGCGTACGGGTTAGGATTAGGGGACGGGTGAGGGTCAGGCTTCGGGGAAGGGTTAGGGTTAGGGTTCGGGCTAGGGTTAGGGTTAGGGGACGGGGACGGTTTAGGGTCCAGGTGAGGGTACGACAACGCTTTAGGGGGAGCGTACGTGTGAGGGCGTGGGTTAGTGTCAGCGTACGGCTTAGGATTAGGGGACGGGTGAGGGTCAGGCTTCGGGGGAGGGTTAGGGTTAGGGTTCGGGCTAGGGTTAGGGTTAGGGAACGGGGACGGTTTAGGGTCCAGGTGAGGGTGCGACAACGCTTTAGGGGGAGCGTACGTGTGAGGGCGCGGGTTAGTGTCAGCGTACGGGTTAGGATTAGGGGACGGGTGAGGGTCAGGCTTCGGGGGAGGGTTAGGGTTAGTGTTCGGGCTATGGTTAGGGTTAGGGGACGGGGACGGTTTAGCGTCCAGGTGAGGGTACGACAACGCTTTAGGGGGAGCGTACGTGTGAGGGCGCGGGTTAGTGTCAGTGTACGGGTTAGGATTAGGGGACGGGTGAGGGTCAGCCTTCGGGGAAGGGTTAGGGTTAGGGTTCGGGCTAGGGTTAGGGTTAGGGGACGGGGACGGTTTAGGGTCCAGGTGAGGGTACGACAACGCTTTAGGGGGAGCGTACGTGTGAGGGCGCGGGTTAGTGTCAGCGTACGGGTTAGGATTAGGGGACGGGTGAGGGTCAGGCTTCGGGGAAGGGTTAGGGTTAGGGTTCGGGCTAGGGTTAGGGTTAGGGGACGGGGACGGTTTAGGGTCCAGGTGAGGGTACGACAACGCTTTAGGGGGAGCGTACGTGTGAGGGCGTGGGTTAGTGTCAGCGTACCGGTTAGGATTAGGGGACGGGTGAGGGTCAGGCTTCGGGGAAGGGTTAGGGTTAGGGTTCGGGCTAGGGTTAGGGTTAGGGGACGGGGACGGCTTAGGGTCCAGATGAGGGTACGACAACGCTTTAGGGGGAGCGTACGTGTGAGGGCGCGGGTTAGTGTCAGCGTACGGGTTAGGATTAGGGGACGGGTGAGGGTCAGGCTTCGGGGAAGGGTTAGGGTTAGGGTTCGGGCTAGGGTTAGGGTTAGGGGACGGGGACGGTTTAGGGTCCAGGTGAGGGTACGACAACGCTTTAGGGGGAGCGTACGTGTGAGGGCGCGGGTTAGTGTCAGCGTACGGGTTAGGAATAGGGGACGGGTGAGGGTCAGGCTTCGGGGAAGGGTTAGGGTTAGGGTTCGGGCTACGGTTAGGTGACTGGTACGGGGACGGTTTAGGGTCCAGGTGAGGGTACGACAACGCTTTAGGGGGAGCGTACGTGTGAGGGCACGGGTTAGTGTCAGCGTACGGGTTAGGATTAGGGGACGGGTGAGGGTCAGGCTTCGGGGAAGGGTTAGGGTTAGGGTTCGGGCTAGGGTTAGGGTTAGGGGACGGGGACGGTTTAGGGTCCAGGTGAGGGTACGACAACGCTTTAGGGGGAGCGTACGTGTGAGGGCGCGGGTTAGTGTCAGCGTACGGGTTAGGATTAGGGGACGGGTGAGGGTCAGGCTTCGGGGGAGGGTTAGGGTTAGGGTTCGGGCTAGGGTTAGGGTTAGGGAACGGGGACGGTTTAGGGTCCAGGTGAGGGTGCGACAACGCTTTAGGGGGAGCGTACGTGTGAGGGCGCGGGTTAGTGTCAGCGTACGGGTTAGGATTAGGGGACGGGTGAGGGTCAGGATTCGGGGGAGGGTTAGGGTAGTGTTCGGGCTAGGGTTAGGGTTAGGGGACGGGGACGGTTTAGCGTCCAGGTGAGGGTACGACAACGCTTTAGGGGGAGCGTACGTGTGAGGGCGCGGGTTAGTGTCAGCCTACGGGTTAGGATTAGGGGACGGGTGAGGGTCAGCCTTCGGGGAAGGGTTAGGGTTAGGGTTCGGGCTAGGGTTAGGGTTAGGGGACGGGGACGGTTTAGGGTCCAGGTGAGGGTACGACAACGCTTTAGCGGGAGCGTACGTGTGAGGGCGCGGGTTAGTGTCAGCGTACGGGTTAGGATTAGGGGAGGGGTGAGGGTCAGGCTTCGGGGAAGGGTTAGGGTTAGGGTTCGGGCTAGGGTTAGGGTTAGGGGACGGGGACGGCTTAGGGTCCAGGTGAGGGTACGACAACGCTTTAGGGGGAGCGTACGTGTGAGGGCGCGGGTTAGTGTCAGCGTACGGGTTAGGATTAGGGGACGGGTGAGGGTCAGGCTTCGGGGAAGGGTTAGGGTTAGGGTTCGGGCTAGGGTTAGGGTTAGGGGACGGGGACGGTTTAGGGTCCAGGTGAGGGTACGACAACGCTTTAGGGGGAGCGTACGTGTGAGGGCGCGGGTTAGTGTCAGCGTACGGGTTAGGATTAGGGGACGGGTGAGGGTCAGGCTTCGGGGAAGGGTTAGGGTTAGGGTTCGGGCTACGGTTAGGGGACGGGTACGGGGACAGTTTAGGGTCCAGGTGAGGGTACGACAACGCTTTAGGGGGAGCGTACGTGTGAGGGCACGGGTTAGTGTCAGCATACGGGTTAGGATTAGGGGACGGGTGAGGGTCAGGCTTCGGGGAAGGGTTAGGGTTAGGGTTCGGGCTAGGGTTAGGGTTAGGGGACGGGGACGGTTTAGGGTCCAGGTGAGGGCACGACAACGCTTTAGGGGGAGCGTACGTGTGAGGGCGCGGGTTAGTGTCAGCGTACGGGTTAGGATTAGGGGACGGGTGAGGGTCAGGCTTCGGGGAAGGGTTAGGGTTAGGGTTCGGACTAGGGTTAGGGTTAGGGGACGGGGACGGTTTAGGGTCCAGGTGAGGGTACGACAACGCTTTAGGGGGAGCGTACGTGTGAGGGCGCGGGTTAGTGTCAGCGTACGGGTTAGGATTAGGGGACGCGTGAGGGTCAGGCTTCGGGGGAGGGTTAGGGTTAGGGTTCAGGCTAGGGTTAGGGTTAGGGGACGGGGACGGTTTAGGGTCCAGGTGAGGGTACGACAACGCTTTAGGGGGAGCGTACGTGTGAGGGCGCGGGTTAGTGTCAGCGTACGGGTTAGGATTAGGGGACGGGTGAGGGTCAGGCTTCGGGGGAGGGTTAGGGTTAGGGTTCGGGATAGGGTTAGGGTTAGGGGACGGGGACGGTTTAGGGTCCAGGTGAGGGTACGACAACGCTTTAGGGGGAGCGTACGTGTGAGGGCGCGGGTTAGTGTCAGCGTACGGGTTAGGATTAGGGGACGGGTGAGGGTCAGGCTTCGGGGAAGGGTTAGGGTTAGGGTTCGGGCTAGGGTTAGGGTTAGGGGACGGGGACGGTTTAGGGTCCAGGTGAGGGTACGACAACGCTTTAGGGGGAGCGTACGTGTGAGGGCGCGGGTTAGTGTCAGCGTACGGGTTAGGATTAGGGGACGGGTGAGGGTCAGGCTTCGGGGAAGGGTTAGGGTTAGGGTTCGGGCTAGGGTTAGGGTTAGGGGACGGGGACGGTTTAGGGTCCAGGTGAGGGTACGACAACGCTTTAGGGGGAGCGTACGTGTGAGGGCGCGGGTTAGTGTCAGCGTACGGGTTAGGATTAGGGGACGGGTGAGGGTCAGGCTTCGGGGGAGGGTTAGGTTTAGGGTTCGGGCTAGGGTTAGGGTTAGGGGACGGGGACGGTTTAGGGTCCAGGTGAGGGTACGACAACGCTTTAGGGGGAGCGTACGTGTGAGGGCGCGGGTTAGTGTCAGCGTACGGGTTAGGATTAGGGGACGGGTGAGGGTCAGGCTTCGGGGAAGGGTTAGGGTTAGGGTTCGGGCTAGGGTTAGGGTTAGGGGACGGGGACGGTTTAGGGTCCAGGTGAGGGTACGACAACGCTTTAGGGGGAGCGTACGTGTGAGGGCGCGGGTTAGTGTCAGCGTACGGGTTAGGATTACGGGACGGGTGAGGGTCAGGCTTCGGGGAAGGGTTAGGGTTAGGGTTCGGGCTAGGGTTAGGGGACGGGTACGGGGACGGTTTAGGGTCCAGGTGAGGGTACGACAACGCTTTAGGGGGAGCGTACGTGTGAGGGCACGGGTTAGTGTCAGCGTACGGGTTAGGATTAGGGGACGGGTGAGGGTCAGGCTTCGGGGAAGGGTTAGGGTTAGGGTTCGGGCTAGGGTTAGGGTTAGGGGACGGGGACGGTTTAGGGTCCAGGTGAGGGTACGACAACGCTTTAGGGGGAGCGTACGTGTGAGGGCGCGGGTTAGTGTCAGCGTACGGGTTAGGATTAGGGGACGGGTGAGGGTCAGGCTTCGGGGAAGGGTTAGGGTTAGGGTTCGGGCTAGGGTTAGGGTTAGGGGACGGGGACGGTTTAGGGTCCAGGTGAGGGTACGACAACGCTTTAGGGGGAGCGTACGTGTGAGGGCGCGGGTTAGTGTCAGCGTACGGGTTAGGATTAGGGGATGGGTGAGGGTCAGGCTTCGGGGAAGGGTTAGGGTTAGGGTTCGGACTAGCGTTAGGGTTAGGGGACGGGGACGGTTTAGGGTCCAGGTGAGGGTACGACAACGCTTTAGGGGGAGCGTACGTGTGAGGGCGCGGGTTAGTGTCAGCGTACAGGTTAGGATTAGGGGACGGGTGAGGGTCAGGCTTCGGGGGAGGGTTAGGGTTAGGGTTCGGGCTAGGGTTAGGGTTAGGGGACGGGGACGGTTTAGGGTCCAGGTGAGGGTACGACAACGCTTTAGGGGGAGCGTACGTGTGAGGGCGCGGGTTAGTGTCAGCGTACGGGTTAGGATTAGGAGACGGGTGAGGGTCAGGCTTCGGGGGAGGGTTAGGGTTAGGGTTCGGGCTAGGGTTAGGGTTAGGGGACGGGGACGGTTTAGGGTCCAGGTGAGGGTACGACAACGCTTAAGGGGGTGCGTACGTGTGAGGGCTCGGGTTAGTGTCAGCGTACGGGTTAGGATTAGGGGACGGGTGAGGGTCAGGCTTCGGGGAAGGGTTAGGGTTAGGGTTCGGGCTAGGGTTAGGGTTAGGGGACGGGGATGGTTTAGGGTCCAGGTGAGGGTACGACAACGCTTTAGGGGGAGGGTACGTGTGAGGGCGCGGGTTAGTGTCAGCGTACGGGTTAGGATTAGGGGACGGGTGAGGGTCAGGCTTCGGGGAAGGGTTAGGGTTAGGGTTCGGGCTAGGGTTAGGGTTATTGGACGGGGACGGTTTAGGGTCCAGGTGAGGGTACGACGACGCTTTAGGGGGAGCGTACGTGTGAGGGCGCGGGTTAGTGTCAGCGTACGGGTTAGGATTAGGGGACGGGTGAGGGTCAGGCTTCGGGGAAGGGTTAGGGTTAGGGTTCGGGCTAGGGTTAGGGTTAGGGGACGGGGACGGCTTAGGGTCCAGGTGAGGGTACGACAACGCTTTAGGGGGAGCGTATGTGTGAGGGCGCGGGTTAGTGTCAGCGTACGTGTTAGGATTAGGGGACGGGTGAGGGTCAGGCTTCGGGGAAGGGTTAGGGTTAGGGTTCGGGCTAGGGTTAGGGTTAGGGGACGGGGACGGTTTAGGGTCCAGGTGAGGGTACGACAACGCTTTAGGGGGAGCGTACGTGTGAGGGCGCGGGTTAGTGTCAGCGTACGGGTTAGGATTAGGGGACGGGTGAGGGTCAGGCTTCGGGGAAGGGTTAGGGTTAGGGTTCGGGCTAGGGTTAGGGGACGGGTACGGGGACGGTTTAGGGTCCAGGTGAGGGTACGTCAACGCTTTAGGGGGAGCGTACGTGTGAGGGCACGGGTTAGTGTCAGCGTACGGGTTAGGATTAGGGGACGGGTGAGGGTCAGGCTTCGGGGAAGGGTTAGGGTTAGGGTTCGGACTAGGGTTAGGGTTAGGGGACGGGGACGGTTTAGGGTCCAGGTGAGGGTACGACAACGCTTTAGGTGGAGCATACGTGTGAGGGCGCGGGTTAGTGTCAGCGTACGGGTTAGGATTAGGGGACGGGTGAGGGTCAGGCTTCGGGGAAGGGTTAGGGTTAGGGTTCGGGCTAGGGTTAGGGTTAGGGGACGGGGACGGTTTAGGGTCCAGGTGAGGGTACGACAACGCTTTAGGGGGAGCGTACGTGTGAGGGCGTGGGTTAGTGTCAGCGTACGGCTTAGGATTAGGGGACGGGTGAGGGTCAGGCTTCGGGGAAGGGTTAGGGTTAGGGTTCGGGCTAGGGTTAGGGTTAGGGAACGGGGACGGTTTAGGGTCCAGGTGAGGGTGCGACAACGCTTTAGGGGGAGCGTACGTGTGAGGGCGCGGGTTAGTGTCAGCGTACGGGTTAGGATTAGGGGACGGGTGAGGGTCAGGCTTCGGGGAAGGGTTAGGGTTAGGGTTCGGGCTAGGGTTAGGGTTAGGGGACGGGGACGGTTTAGGGTCCAGGTGAGGGTACGACAACGCTTTAGGGGGAGCGTACGTGTGAGAGCGCGGGTTAGTGTCAGCGTACGGGTTAGGATTAGGGGACGGGTGAGGGTCAGGCTTCGGGGAAGGGTTAGGGTTAGGGTTCGGGCTAGGGTTAGGGTTAGGGGACGGGGACGGTTTAGGGTCCAGGTGAGGGTACGACAACGCTTTAGCGGGAGCGTACGTGTGAGGGCGCGGGTTAGTGTCAGCGTACGGGTTAGGATTAGGGGACGGGTGAGGGTCAGGCTTCGGGGGAGGGTTAGGGTTAGGGTTCGGGCTAGGGTTAGGGTTAGGGAACGGGGACGGTTTAGGGTCCAGGTGAGGGTGCGACAACGCTTTAGGGGGAGCGTACGTGTGAGGGCGCGGGTTAGTGTCAGCGTACGGGTTAGGATTAGGGGACGGGTGAGGGTCAGGATTCGGGGGAGGGTTAGGGTTAGTGTTCGGGCTAGGGTTAGGGTTAGGGGACGGGGACGGTTTAGCGTCCAGGTGAGGGTACGACAACGCTTTAGGGGGAGCGTACGTGTGAGGGCGCGGGTTAGTGTCAGCCTACGGGTTAGGATTAGGGGACGGGTGAGGGTCAGCCTTCGGGGAAGGGTTAGGGTTAGGGTTCGGGCTAGGGTTAGGGTTAGGGGACGGGGACGGTTTAGGGTCCAGGTGAGGGTACGACAACGCTTTAGCGGGAGCGTACGTGTGAGGGCGCGGGTTAGTGTCAGCGTACGGGTTAGGATTAGGGGACGGGTTAGGGTCAGGCTTCGGGGAAGGGTTAGGGTTAGGGTTCGGGCTAGGGTTACGGTTAGGGAACGGGGACGGTTTAGGGTCCAGGTGAGGGTGCGACAACGCTTTAGGGGGAGCGTACGTGTGAGGGCGCGGGTTAGTGTCAGCGTACGGGTTAGGATTAGGGGACGGGTGAGGGTCAGGCTTCGGGAGAGGGTTAGGGTTAGGGTTCGGGCTAGGGTTAGGGTTAGGGGACGGGGACGGTTTAGGGTCCAGGTGAGGGTACGACAACGCTTTAGGGGGAGCGTACGTGTGAGGGCGCGGGTTAGTGTCAGCGTACGGGTTAGGATTAGGGGACGGGTGAGGGTCAGGCTTCGGGGGAGTGTTAGGGTTAGGGTTCGGGCTAGGGTTAGGGTTAGGGAACGGGGACGGTTTAGGGTCCAGGTGAGGGTGCGACAACGCTTTAGGGGGAGCGTACGTGTGAGGGCGCGGGTTAGTGTCAGCGTACGGGGTAGGATTAGGGGACGGGTGAGGGTCAGGCTTCGGGGGAGGGTTAGGGTTAGTGTTCGGGCTAGGGTTAGGGTTAGGGGACGGGGACGGTTTAGCGTCCAGGTGAGGGTACGACAACGCTTTAGGGGGAGCGTACGTGTGAGGGCGCGGGTTAGTGTCAGCCTACGGGTTAGGATTAGGGGATGGGTGAGGGTCAGCCTTCGGGGAAGGGTTAGGGTTAGGGTTCGGGCTAGGGTTAGGGTTAGGGGACGGGGACGGTTTAGGGTCCAGGTGAGGGTACGACAACGCTTTAGGGGGAGCGTACGTGTGAGGGTGCGGGTTAGTGTCAGCGTACGTGTTAGGATTAGGGGACGGGTGAGGGTCAGGCTTCGGGGAAGGGTTAGGGTTAGGGTTCGGGCTAGGGTTAGGGTTAGGGGACGGGGACGGTTTAGGGTCCAGGTGAGGGTACGACAACGCTTTAGGGGGAGCGTACGTGTGAGGGCGCGGGTTAGTGTCAGCGTACGGGTTAGGATTAGGGGACGGGTGAGGGTCAGGCTTCGGGGAAGGGTTAGGGTTAGGGTTCGGGCTAGGGTTAGGGTTAGGGGACGGGGACGGCTTAGGGTCCAGGTGAGGGTACGACAACGCTTTAGGGGGAGCGTACGTGTGAGGGCGCGGGTTAGTGTCAGCGTACGGGTTAGGATTAGGGGACGGGTGAGGGTCAGGCTTCGGGGAAGGGTTAGGGTTAGGGTTCGGGCTAGGGTTAGGGTTAGGGGACGGGGACGGTTTAGGGTCCAGGTGAGGGTACGACAACGCTTTAGGGGGAGCGTACGTGTGAGGGCGCGCGTTAGTGTCAGCGTACGGGTTAGGATTAGGGGACGGGTGAGGGTCAGGCTTCGGGGAAGGGTTAGGGTTAGGGTTCGGGCTAGGGTTAGGGGACGGGTACGGGGACGGTTTAGGGTCCAGGTGAGGGTACGACAACACTTTAGGGGGAGCGTACGTGTGAGGGCACGGGTTAGTGTCAGCGTACGGGTTAGGATTAGGGGACGGGTGAGGGTCAGGCTTCGGGGAAGGGTTAGGGTTAGGGTTCGGGCTAGGGTTAGGGTTAGGGGACGGGGACGGTTTAGGGTCCAGGTGAGGGTACGACAACGCTTTAGGGGGAGCGTACGTGTGAGGGCGCGGGTTAGTGTCAGCGTACGGGTTAGGATTAGGGGACGGGTGAGGGTCAGGCTTCGGGGAAGGGTTAGGGTTAGGGTTCGGGCTAGGGTTAGGGTTAGGGGACGGGGACGGTTTAGGGTCCAGGTGAGGGTACGACAACGCTTTAGGGGGAGCGTACGTGTGAGGGCGCGGGTTAGTGTCAGCGTACGGGTTAGGATTAGGGGACGGGTGAGGGTCAGGCTTCGGGGAAGGGTTAGGGTTACGGTTCGGACTAGGGTTAGGGTTAGGGGACGGGGACGGTTTAGGGTCCAGGTGAGGGTACGACAACGCTTTAGGGGGAGCGTACGTGTGAGGGCGCGGGTTAGTGTCAGCGTACGGGTTAGGATTAGGGGACGCGTGAGGGTCAGGCTTCGGGGGAGGGTTAGGGTTAGGGTTCGGGCTAGGGTTAGGGTTAGGGGACGGGGACGGTTTAGGGTCCAGGTGAGGGTACGACAACGCTTTAGGGGGAGCGTACGTGTGAGGGCGCGGGTTAGTGTCAGCGTACGGGTTAGGATTAGGGGACGGGTGAGGGTCAGGCTTCAGGGGAGGGTTAGGGTTAGGGTTCGGGCTAGGGTTAGGGTTAGGGGACGGGGACGGTTTAGGGTCCAGGTGAGGGTACGACAACGCTTTAGGGGGAGCGTACGTGTGAGGGCGCGGGTTAGTGTCAGCGTACGGGTTAGGATTAGGGGACGGGTGAGGGTCAGGCTTCGGGGAAGGGTTAGGGTTAGGGTTCGGGCTAGGGTTAGGGTTAGGGGACGGGGACGGTTTAGGGTCCAGGTGAGGGTACGACAACGCTTTAGGGGGAGCGTACGTGTGAGGGCGCCGGTTAGTGTCAGCGTACGGGTTAGGATTAGGGGACGGGTGAGGGTCAGGTTTCAGGGAAGGGTTAGGGTTAGGGTTCGGGCTAGGGTTAGGGTTAGGGGACGGGGACGGTTTAGGGTCCAGGTGAGGGTACGACAACGCTTTAGGGGGAGCGTACGTGTGAGGGCGCGGGTTAGTGTCAGCGTACGGGTTAGGATTAGGGGACGGGTGAGGGTCAGGCTTCGGGGGAGTGTTAGGTTTAGGGTTCGGGCTAGGGTTAGGGTTAGGGGACGGGGACGGTTTAGGGTCCAGGTGAGGGTACGACAACGCTTTAGGGGGAGCGTACGTGTGAGGGCGCGGGTTAGTGTCAGCGTACGGGTTAGGATTAGGGGACGGGTGAGGGTCAGGCTTCGGGGAAGGGTTAGGGTTAGGGTTCGGGCTAGGGTTAGGGTTAGGGGACGGGGACGGTTTAGGGTCCAGGTGAGGGTACGACAACCCTTTAGGGGGAGCGTACGTGTGAGGGCGCGGGTTAGTGTCAGCGTACGGGTTAGGATTATGGGACGGGTGAGGGTCAGGCTTCGGGGAAGGGTTAGGGTTAGGGTTCGGGCTAGGGTTAGGGGACGGGTACGGGGACGGTTTAGGGTCCAGGTGAGGGTACGACAACGCTTTAGGGGGAGCGTACGTGTGAGGGCACGGGTTAGTGTCAGCGTACGGGTTAGGATTAGGGGACGGGTGAGGGTCAGGCTTCGGGGAAGGGTTAGGGTTAGGGTTCGGGCTAGGGTTAGGGTTAGGGGACGGGGACGGTTTAGGGTCCAGGTGAGGGTACGACAACGCTTTAGGGGGAGCGTACGTGTGAGGGCGCGGGTTAGTGTCAGCGTACGGGTTAGGATTAGGGGACGGGTGAGGGTCAGGCTTCGGGGAAGGGTTAGGGTTAGGGTTCGGGCTAGGGTTAGGGTTAGGGGACGGGGACGGTTTAGGGTCCAGGTGAGGGTACGACAACGCTTTAGGGGGAGCGTACGTGTGAGGGCGCGGGTTAGTGTCAGCGTACGGGTTAGGATTAGGGGACGGGTGAGGGTCAGGCTTCGGGGAAGTGTTAGGGTTAGGGTTCGGACTAGGGTTAGGGTTAGGGGACGGGGACGGTTTAGGGTCCAGGTGAGGGTACGACAACGCTTTAGGGGGAGCGTACGTGTGAGGGCGCGGGTTAGTGTCAGCGTACGGGTTAGGATTAGGGGACGGGTGAGGGTCAGGCTTCGGGGGAGGGTTAGGGTTAGGGTTCGGGCTAGGGTTAGGGTTAGGGGACGGGGACGGTTTAGGGTCCAGGTGAGGGTACGACAACGCTTTAGGGGGAGTGTACGTGTGAGGGCGCGGGTTAGTGTCAGCGTACGGGTTAGGATTAGGGGACGGGTGAGGGTCAGGCTTCGGGGGAGGGTTAGGGTTAGGGTTCGGGCTAGGGTTAGGGTTAGGGGACGGGGACGGTTTAGGGTCCAGGTGAGGGTATGACAACGCTTTAGGGGGAGCGTACGTGTGAGGGCGCGGGTTAGTGTCAGCGTACGGGTTAGGATTAGGGGACGGGTGAGGGTCAGGCTTCGGGGAAGGGTTAGGGTTAGGGTTCGGGCTAGGGTTAGGGTTAGGGGACGGGGACGGTTTAGGGTCCAGGTGAGGGTACGACAACGCTTTAGGGGGAGGGTACGTGTGAGGGCGCGGGTTAGTGTCAGCGTACGGGTTAGGATTAGGGGACGGGTGAGGGTCAGGCTTCGGGGAAGGGTTAGGGTTAGGGTTCGGGCTAGGGTTAGGGTTAGGGGACGGGGACGGTTTAGGGTCCAGGTGAGGGTACGACGACGCTTTAGGGGGAGCGTACGTGTGAGGGCGCGGGTTAGTGTCAGCGTACGGGTTAGGATTAGGGGACGGGTGAGGGTCAGGCTTCGGGGAAGGGTTAGGGTTAGGGTTCGGGCTAGGGTTAGGGTTAGGGGACGGGGACGGCTTAGGGTCCAGGTGAGGGTACGACAACGCTTTAGGGGGAGCGTACGTGTGAGGGCGCGGGTTAGTGTCAGCGTACGGGTTAGGATTAGGGGACGGGTGAGGGTCAGGCTTCGGGGAAGGGTTAGGGTTAGGGTTCGGGCTAGGGTTAGGGTTAGGGGACGGGGACGGTTTAGGATCCAGGTGAGGGTACGACAACGCTTTAGGGGGAGCGTACGTGTGAGGGCGCGGGTTAGTGTCAGCGTACGGGTTAGGATTAGGGGACGGGTGAGGGTCAGGCTTCGGGGAAGGGCTAGGGTTAGGGTTCGGGCTAGGGTTAGGGTTAGGGGACGGGGACGGTTTAGGGTCCAGGTGAGGGTACGACAACGCTTTAGGGGGAGCGTACGTGTGAGGGCGCGGGTTAGTGTCAGCGTACGGGTTAGGATTAGGGGACGGGTGAGGGTCAGGCTTCGGGGAAGGGTTAGGGTTAGGGTTCGGGCTAGGGTTAGGGTTAGGGGACGGGGACGGTTTAGGGTCCAGGTGAGGGTACGACAACGCTTCAGGGGGAGCGTACGTGTGAGGGCGCGGGTTAGTGTCAGCGTACGGGTTAGGATTAGGGGACGGGTGAGGGTCAGGCTTCGGGGAAGGGTTAGGGTTAGGGTTCGGGCTAGGGTTAGGGGACGGGTACGGGGACGGTTTAGGGTCCAGGTGAGGGTACGACAACGCTTTAGGGGGAGCGTACGTGTGAGGGCACGGGTTAGTGTCAGCCTACGGGTTAGGATTAGGGGACGGGTGAGGGTCAGGCTTCGGGGGAGTGTTAGGGTTAGGGTTCGGGCTAGGGTTAGGGTTAGGGGACGGGGACGGTTTAGGGTCCAGGTGAGGGTACGACAACGCTTTAGGGGGAGCGTACGTGTGAGGGCGCGGGTTAGTGTCAGCGTACGGGTTAGGATTAGGGGACGGGTGAGGGTCAGGCTTCGGGGAAGTGTTAGGGTTAGGGTTCGGGCTAGGGTTAGGGTTAGGGGACGGGGACGGTTTAGGGTCCAGGTGAGGGTACGACAACGCTTTAGGGGGAGCGTACGTGTGAGGGCGCGGGTTAGTGTCAGCGTACGGGTTAGGATTAGGGGACGGTTGAGGGTCAGGCTTCGGGGAAGGGTTAGGGTTACGGTTCGGACTAGGGTTAGGGTTAGGGGACGGGGACGGTTTAGGGTCCAGGTGAGGGTACGACAACGCTTTAGGGGGAGCGTACGTGTGAGGGCGCGGGTTAGTGTCAGCGTACGGGTTAGGATTAGGGGACGCGTGAGGGTCAGGCTTCGGGGGAGGGTTAGGGTTAGGGTTCGGGCTAGGGTTAGGGTTAGGGGACGGGGACGGTTTAGGGTCCAGGTGAGGGTACGACAACGCTTTAGGGGGAGCGTACGTGTGAGGGCGCGGGTTAGTGTCAGCGTACGGGTTAGGATTAGGGGACGGGTGAGGGTCAGGCTTCGGGGGAGGGTTAGGGTTAGGGTTCGGGCTAGGGTTAGGGTTAGGGGACGGGGACGGTTTAGGGTCCAGGTGAGGGTACGACAACGCTTTAGGGGGAGCGTACGTGTGAGGGCGCGGGTTAGTGTCAGCGTACGGGTTAGGATTAGGGGACGGGTGAGGGTCAGGCTTCGGGGAAGGGTTAGGGTTAGGGTTCGGGCTAGGGTTAGGGTTAGGGAACGGGGACGGTTTAGGGTCCAGGTGAGGGTACGACAACGCTTTAGGGGGAGCGTACGTGTGAGGGCGCCGGTTAGTGTCAGCGTACGGGTTAGGATTAGGGGACGGGTGAGGGTCAGGTTTCGGGGAAGGGTTAGGGTTAGGGTTCGGGCTAGGGTTAGGGTTAGGGGACGGGGACGGTTTAGGGTCCAGGTGAGGGTACGACAACGCTTTAGGGGGAGCGTACGTGTGAGGGCGCGGGTTAGTGTCAGCGTACGGGTTAGGATTAGGGGACGGGTGAGGGTCAGGCTTCGGGGGAGTGTTAGGTTTAGGGTTCGGGCTAGGGTTAGGGTTAGGGGATGGGGATGGTTTAGGGTCCAGGTGAGGGTACGACAACGCTTTAGGGGGAGCGTACGTGTGAGGGCGCGGGTTAGTGTCAGCGTACGGGTTAGGATTAGGGGACGGGTGAGGGTCAGGCTTCGGGGAAGGGTTAGGGTTAGGGTTCGGGCTAAGGTTAGGGTTAGGGGACGGGGACGGTTTAGGGTCCAGGTGAGGGTACGACAACGCTTTAGGGGGAGCGTACGTGTGAGGGCGCGGGTTAGTGTCAGCGTACGGGTTAGGATTATGGGACGGGTGAGGGTCAGGCTTCGGGGAAGGGTTAGGGTTAGGGTTCGGGCTAGGGTTAGGGGACGGGTACGGGGACGGTTTAGGGTCCAGGTGAGGGTACGACAACGCTTTAGGGGGAGCGTACGTGTGAGGGCACGGGTTAGTGTCAGCGTACGGGTTAGGATTAGGGGACGGGTGAGGGTCAGGCTTCGGGGAAGGGTTAGGGTTAGGGTTCGGGCTAGGGTTAGGGTTAGGGGACGGGGACGGTTTAGGGTCCAGGTGAGGGTACGACAACGCTTTAGGGGTAGCGTACGTGTGAGGGCGCGGGTTAGTGTCAGCGTACGGGTTAGGATTAGGGGACGGGTGAGGGTCAGGCTTCGGGGAAGGGTTAGGGTTAGGGTTCGGGCTAGGGTTAGGGTTAGGGGACGGGGACGGTTTAGGGTCCAGGTGAGGGTATGACAACGCTTTAGGGGGAGCGTACGTGTGAGGGCGCGGGTTAGTGTCAGCGTACGGGTTAGGATTAGGGGACGGGTGAGGGTCAGGCTTCGGGGAAGGGTTAGGGTTAGGGTTCGGGCTAGGGTTAGGGTTAGGGGACTGGGACGGTTTAGGGTCCAGGTGAGGGTACGACAACGCTTTAGGGGGAGGGTACGTGTGAGGGCGCGGGTTAGTGTCAGCGTACGGGTTAGGATTAGGGGACGGGTGAGGGTCAGGCTTCGGGGAAGGGTTAGGGTTAGGGTTCGGGCTAGGGTTAGGGTTAGGGGACGGGGACGGTTTAGGGTCCAGGTGAGGGTACGACGACGCTTTAGGGGGAGCGTACGTGTGAGGGCGCGGGTTAGTGTCAGCGTACGGGTTAGGATTAGGGGACGGGTGAGGGTCAGGCTTCGGGGAAGGGTTAGGGTTAGGGTTCGGGCTAGGGTTAGGGTTAGGGGACGGGGACGGCTTAGGGTCCAGGTGAGGGTACGACAACGCTTTAGGGGGAGCGTACGTGTGAGGGCGCGGGTTAGTGTCAGCGTACGGGTTAGGATTAGGGGACGGGTGAGGGTCAGGCTTCGGGGAAGGGTTAGGGTTAGGGTTCGGGCTAGGGTTAGGGTTAGGGGACGGGGACGGTTTAGGGTCCAGGTGAGGGTACGACAACGCTTTAGGGGGAGCGTACGTGTGAGGGCGCGGGTTAGTGTCAGCGTACGGGTTAGGATTAGGGGACGGGTGAGGGTCAGGCTTCGGGGAAGGGCTAGGGTTAGGGTTCGGGCTAGGGTTAGGGTTAGGGGACGGGGACGGTTTAGGGTCCAGGTGAGGGTACGACAACGCTTTAGGGGGAGCGTACGTGTGAGGGCGCGGGTTAGTGTCAGCGTACGGGTTAGGATTAGGGGACGGGTGAGGGTCAGGCTTCGGGGAAGGGTTAGGGTTAGGGTTCGGGCTAGGGTTAGGGTTAGGGGACGGGGACGGTTTAGGGTCCAGGTGAGGGTACGACAACGCTTCAGGGGGAGCGTACGTGTGAGGGCGCGGGTTAGTGTCAGCGTACGGGTTAGGATTAGGGGACGGGTGAGGGTCAGGCTTCGGGGAAGGGTTAGGGTTAGGGTTCGGGCTAGGGTTAGGGGACGGGTACGGGGACGGTTTAGGGTCCAGGTGAGGGTACGACAACGCTTTAGGGGGAGCGTACGTGTGAGGGCGCGGGTTAGTGTCAGCGTACGGGTTAGGATTAGGGGACGCGTGAGGGTCAGGCTTCGGGGGAGGGTTAGGGTTAGGGTTCGGGCTAGGGTTAGGGTTAGGGGACGGGGACGGTTTAGGGTCCAGGTGAGGGTACGACAACGCTTTAGGGGGAGCGTACGTGTGAGGGCGCGGGTTAGTGTCAGCGTACGGGTTAGGATTAGGGGACGGGTGAGGGTCAGGCTTCGGGGGAGGGTTAGGGTTAGGGTTCGGGCTAGGGTTAGGGTTAGGGGACGGGGACGGTTTAGGGTCCAGGTGAGGGTACGACAACGCTTTAGGGGGAGCGTACGTGTGAGGGCGCGGGTTAGTGTCAGCGTACGGGTTAGGATTAGGGGACGGGTGAGGGTCAGGCTTCGGGGAAGGGTTAGGGTTAGGGTTCGGGCTAGGGTTAGGGTTAGGGGACGGGGACGGTTTAGGGTCCAGGTGAGGGTACGACAACGCTTTAGGGGGAGCGTACGTGTGAGGGCGCCGGTTAGTGTCAGCGTACGGGTTAGGATTAGGGGACGGGTGAGGGTCAGGTTTCGGGGAAGGGTTAGGGTTAGGGTTCGGGCTAGGGTTAGGGTTAGGGGACGGGGACGGTTTAGGGTCCAGGTGAGGGTACGACAACGCTTTAGGGGGAGCGTACGTGTGAGGGCGCGGGTTAGTGTCAGCGTACGGGTTAGGATTAGGGGACGGGTGAGGGTCAGGCTTCGGGGGAGTGTTAGGTTTAGGGTTCGGGCTAGGGTTAGGGTTAGGGGATGGGGACGGTTTAGGGTCCAGGTGAGGGTACGACAACGCTTTAGAGGGAGCGTACGTGTGAGGGCGCGGGTTAGTGTCAGCGTACGGGTTAGGATTAGGGGACGGGTGAGGGTCAGGCTTCGGGGAAGGGTTAGGGTTAGGGTTCGGGCTAAGGTTAGGGTTAGGGGACGGGGACGGTTTAGGGTCCAGGTGAGGGTACGACAACGCTTTAGGGGGAGCGTACGTGTGAGGGCGCGGGTTAGTGTCAGCGTACGGGTTAGGATTTAGGGACGGGTGAGGGTCAGGCTTCGGGGAAGGGTTAGGGTTAGGGTTCGGGCTAGGGTTAGGGGACGGGTACGGGGACGGTTTAGGGTCCAGGTGAGGGTACGACAACGCTTTAGGGGGAGCGTACGTGTGAGGGCACGGGTTAGTGTCAGCGTACGGGTTAGGATTAGGGGACGGGTGAGGGTCAGGCTTCGGGGAAGGGTTAGGGTTAGGGTTCGGGCTAGGGTTAGGGTTAGGGGACGGGGACGGTTTAGGGTCCAGGTGAGGGTACGACAACACTTTAGGGGTAGCGTACGTGTGAGGGCGCGGGTTAGTGTCAGCGTACGGGTTAGGATTAGGGGACGGGTGAGGGTCAGGCTTCGGGGAAGGGTTAGGGTTAGGGTTCGGGCTAGGGTTAGGGTTAGGGGACGGGGACGGTTTAGGGTCCAGGTGAGGGTACGACAACGCTTTAGGGGGAGCGTACGTGTGAGGGCGCGGGTTAGTGTCAGCGTACGGGTTAGGATTAGGGGACGGGTGAGGGTCAGGCTTCGGGGAAAGGTTAGGGTTAGGGTTCGGGCTAGGGTTAGAGTTAGGGGACGGGGACGGTTTAGGGTCCAGGTGAGGGTACGACAACGCTTTAGGGGGAGGGTACGTGTGAGGGCGCTGGTTAGTGTCAGCGTACGGGTTAGGATTAGGGGACGGGTGAGGGTCAGGCTTCGGGGAAGGGTTAGGGTTAGGGTTCGGGCTAGGGTTAGGGTTAGGGGACGGGGACGGTTTAGGGTCCAGGTGAGGGTACGACGACGCTTTAGGGGGAGCGTACGTGTGAGGGCGCGGGTTAGTGTCAGCGTACGGGTTAGGATTAGGGGACGGGTGAGGGTCAGGCTTCGGGGAAGGGTTAGGGTTAGGGTTCGGGCTAGGGTTAGGGTTAGGGGACGGGGACGGCTTAGGGTCCAGGTGAGGGTACGACAACGCTTTAGGGGGAGCGTACGTGTGAGGGCGCGGGTTAGTGTCAGCGTACGGGTTAGGATTAGGGGACGGGTGAGGGTCAGGCTTCGGGGAAGGGTTAGGGTTAGGGTTCGGGCTAGGGTTAGGGTTAGGGGACGGGGACGGTTTAGGGTCCAGGTGAGGGTACGACAACGCTTTAGGGGGAGCGTACGTGTGAGGGCGCGGGTTAGTGTCAGCGTACGGGTTAGGATTAGGGGACGGGTGAGGGTCAGGCTTCGGGGAAGGGTTAGGGTTAGGGTTCGGGCTAGGGTTAGGGGACGGGTACGGGGACGGTTTAGGGTCCAGGTGAGGGTACGACAACGCTTTAGGGGGAGCGTACGTGTGAGGGCACGGGTTAGTGTCAGCGTACGGGTTAGGATTAGGGGACGGGTGAGGGTCAGGCTTCGGGGAAGGGTTAGGGTTAGGGTTCGGGCTAGGGTTAGGGTTAGGGGACGGGGACGGTTTAGGGTCCAGCTGAGGGTACGACAACGCTTTAGGGTGAGCGTACGTGTGAGGGCGCGAGTTAGTGTTAGCGTACGGGTTAGGATTAGGGGACAAGTGAGGGTAAGGCTTAGGGGAAGGGTTAGGGTTAGGGTTCGGGCTAGGGTTAGGGTTAGGGGACGGGGACGGTTTAGGGTCCAGGTGAGGGTACGACAACGTTTTAGGGTGAGCGTACGTGTGAGGGCACGTGTTAGTGTTAGCGTACGGGATAGGATTAGGGGACGTGTGAGCGTAAGGCTTCAGGGAAAGGTTAGGGTTATGGTTCGGGTTAGGGTTAGGGTTAGGGGACGGGGTCGGTTTAGGGTCCAGGTGAGGGTACGACAACGCTTTACGGTGAGCGTACGTGTGAGGGCGCGGGTTAGTGTTAGTGTACGGGTTAGGATTAGGGGACGGGTGAGGGTAAGGCTTCGTGGAAGGGTTAGGGTTAGGGTTCGGGCTAGGGTTAGGGTTAGGGGAAGGGGACGGTTTAGGGTCCAGGTGACGGTACGACAGCGCTTTTCGGTGAGCGTACGTGTGAGGGCGCGGGTTAGTGTTAGCGTACGGGTTAGCATTATGGTACGTGTGAGGGTAAGGCTTCAGGGAAGCGTTAGGTTTAGGATTCAGGCTAGTGTTAGGGTAAGGGGACGGGGACGGTTTAGGGTCCAGGTGAGGGCACGACAACGCTTTAGGGTGAGCGTACCTGTGAGGGCACGGGTTAGTGTTAGCGTACGGGTTAGGATTAGGGGACGGGTGAGGATAAGGCTTCGGGGAAGGGTTAGGGTTAAAGTTCGGGCTAGGGTTGGGGTTCGAGGACGGGGACGGTTTAGGGTCCAGGTGAGGGTACGACAACGCTTTAGGGTGAGCGTACGTGTGCGGGCGCGGGTTAGTGTTAGCGTACAGTTTAGGATTAGGGGACGGGTGAGGGTAAGGCTTCGGGCAAGGGTTAGAGTTTGTGTTCGGGCTAGGGTTAGGGTTAGGGCACGGGGACGGTTTAGGGTCCAGGTGAGGGTACGACAACGCTTTAGGGTGAGCGTACGTGTGACGGCGCGGGTTAGTGTTAGCGTACGGGTTAGGATTAGGGGACGGGTGAGGTTAAGGCATCGGGGAAGGGTTAGGGTTCGGGTTCGGGCTAGGGTTAGGGTTAGGGGACGGGGACGGTTTAGGCTCCAGGTGAGGGTACGACAACGCTTTAGGTTGAGCGTACGTGTGAGGGCGCGGGTTAGTGTTAGCGTACGGGTTAGGAGTACGGGACGGGTGAGGGTAAGTCTTCGGGCAAGGGTTAGGGTTAGGGTTCAGGCTAGGGTTAGGGTTAGGGGATGGGGAAGGTTTAGGGTCCAGGTGAGGGTACGACAACGCTTTATGGTGAGCGTACTTGTGAGGGCACGGGTTAGTGTTAGCGTACGGGTTAGGATTAGGGGCCGGGTGAAGGTAAGGCTTCGGGGAAGGGTTAGGGTTAGGGTTCGGGCTAGGGTTAGGGTTAGGTGACAGGGGCGATTTAGGGTCCAGGTGAGGGTACGACAACGCTTTAGAGTGAGCGTACGTGTGAGGGTGCGGGTTAGTGTTAGCGTACGGGTTAGGATTAGGGGACGGGTGAGTTTAAGGCTTCGGGGAAGGGTTAGTGTTAGGGTTCGGGCTAGGGTTAGGGTTAGGGGACGGGGACGGTTTAGGGTGCAGGTGAGGGTACGACAACGCTTTAGGGTGAGCGTACATGTGAGGGCGCGGGTTAGTGTTAGCGTACGGGTTAGGATTAGGGGACGGGTGAGGGTAAGGCTTCGGGGAAGGGTTAGGGTTAGGGTTCGGGCTAGGGTTAGGGTTAGGGGACGGGGACGGTTTAGGGTCCAGGTGAGGGTACGACAAGGCTTTAAGTTGACCGTACGTTTCACGGCGCGGGTTAGTGTTAGCGTACGGGTTAGGATTAGGGGACGGGTGAGGGTAAGGCTTAGGGGAAGGGTTAGGTTTAAGGCTCGGGCTAGGGTTAGGGTTAGGGGAGGGGGACGGTTTAGGGTCCAGGTGAGGGTACGACAACGCTTTAGGGTGAGCGTACGTGTGAGGGCGCGTGTTAGTGTTATCGTACGGGTTAGGAATAGGGGACGGGTGAGGGTAAGGCTTCGGGGAAGGGTTAGGGTTAGGGTTCGGGCTAGGTTTAGGGTTAGGGGACGGGACGGTTTAGGGTCCAGGTGAGGGTACGACAACGCTTTAGGGGGAGCGTACTTGTGAGGGCACGGGTTAGTGTTAGCGTACGGGTTAGGATTAGGGGACGGGTGAGGGTAAGGCTTCGGGGAAGGGTTAGGGTAAGGGGTCGGGCTAGGGTTAGGGTTAGGTGACGGGGACGATTTAGGGTCCAGGTGAGGGTACGACAACGCTTTAGAGTGAGCGTACGTGTGAGGGTGCGGGTTAGTGTTAGCGTACGTGTTAGGATTAGGGGACGGGTGAGGGTAAGGCTTCGGGGAAGGGTTAGGGTTAGGGTTCGGGCTAGGGTTAGGGTTAGGGGACAGGGACGGTTTAGGGTGCAGGTGAGGGTACGACAACGCTTTAGGGTGAGCCTACGTGTGAGGGCGCGGGTTAGTGTTAGCGTACGGGTTAGGATTAGGGGACGGGTGAGGGTAAGGCTTCGGGGAAGGGTTAGGGTTAGGGTTCGGGCTAGGGTTAGGGTTAGGGGACGGGGACGGTTTAGGTTCCAGGTGAGGGTACGACAAGGCTTTAAGTTGACCGTACGTTTGAGGGCGCGGGTTAGTGTTAGCGTAGGGGTTAGGATTAGGGGACGGGTGAGGGTAAGGCTTAGGGGAAGGGTTAGGTTTAAAGTTCGGGCTCGGGTTAGGGTTAGGGGAAGGGGACGGTTTAGGGTCCAGGTGAGGGTACGACAACGCTTTAGGGTGAGCATACGTGTGAGGGCACGGGTTAGTGTTAGCGTACGGGTTAGGATTAGGGGACGGGTGAGGGTAACGCTTAGGGGAAGGGTTAGGTTTAAGGTTCGGGCTAGGGTTAGGGTTAGGGGCGGGGGACGGTTTAGGGTCCAGGTGAGGGTACGATAACGCTTTAGGGTGAGCGTACGTGTGAGAGCACGGGTTAGTGTTAGCGTACGGTTTAGGATTAGGGGACGGGTGAGGGTAAGGCTTCGGGGAAGGGTTAGGGTAAGGGTTCGGGCTAGGGTTAGGGTTAGGGGACGGGGACGGTTTAGGGTCCAGGTGAGGGTACGACAACGCTTTAGGGTGAGCATACGTGTGAGGGCTCGGGTTAGTGTTAGCGTACGGGTTAGGATTAGGGGACGGGTGAGGGTAAGGCTTCTGGGAAGTGTTAGGGTTAGGGTTCGGGCTAGGGTTAGGGTTAGGGGACGGGGACGGTTTAGGGTCCAGGTGAGGGTACGACAACGCTTTTGGGTGAGCGTACGTGTGAGGGCGCGTTTTAGTGTTAGCGTACGTGTTAGGATTAGTGGACGGGTGAGGGTAAGGCTTCGGGGAAGGGTTAGGGTTAGGGTTCGGGCTAGGGTTAGGGTTAGGGGACGGGGACGGTTTAGTGTCCAGGTGAGGGTACGACAACGCTTTAGGGTGAGCATACGTGTGAGGGCACGGGTTATTTTTAGCGTATGGGTTAGGATTAGGGGACGGGTGAGGGTAAGGCTTCCGGGAAGGGTTAGGTTTAGGGTTCGGGCTAGGGTTAGGGTTAGGGGATGGGGACGGTTTAGGGTCCAGGTGAGGGTACGACAACGCTTTAGGTTGAGCGTACGTGTGAGGGCGCGGGTTAGTGTTAGCGTACGGGTTAGGAGTAGGGGACGGGTGAGGGTAAGGCTTCGGGCAAGGGTTAGGGTTAGGGTTCGGGCTAGGGTTAGGGTTAGGGGATTAGGGACGGTTTAGGGTCCAGATGAGGGTACGACAATGCTTTAGGGTGAGCGTACGTGTGAGGGCACGGGTTAGCGTTAGCATACGGTTTAGGTTTAGGGGACGGGTGAGGGTAAGGCTTCTGGGAAGTGTTAGGGTTAGGGTTCGGGCTAGGGTTAGGGTTAGGGGACGGGGACGGTTTAGGGTCCAGGAGAGGGTACGACAACGCTTTAGGGTGAGCGTACGTGTCAGGGGGTGGGTTAGTGTTAGCGTACTGTTTAGGATTAGGGGCCGGGTGAGGGTAAGGCTTCGGGGAAGGGTTAGGTTTAGGGTTTGGGCTAGGGTTAGGTTTTGGCGACTGGCACGGTTTAGGGTCCAGGTGAGGGTATGACAACGCTTTAGGGTGAGTGTACGTGTGAGGGCGCGGGTTAGTGTTAGCGTACGGGTAGGATTAGGGGACGGGTGAGGGTAAGGCTTCGGGGAAGGGTTAGGGTTAGGGTTCGGGCTAGGGTTAGTGTTAGGGGACGGGGACGGTTTAGGGTCCAGGTGAGGGTACGACAACGCTTTAGGGTCAGCGTACGTGTGAGGGCGCGGGTTAGTGTTAGCGTACGGGTTAGGATTAGGGGACGGGTGAGGGTAAGGCTTCGGGGAACGTTTAGGGTTAAGGTTCGGGCTAGGGTTAGGGTTAGGGGACGGGGACGGTTTAGGGTCCAGGTGATGGTACGAAAACGCTTTAGGGTGAGCATACGTGTGAGGGCGCAGGTTAGTGTTAGCGTACGGGTTAGGATTAGGGGACGGTTGAGGGTAAGGCTTCCGGGAAGGGTTAGGTTTAGGGTTCGGGCTAGGGTTAGGGTTAGGGGACGGGGACGGTTTAGGGTCCAGGTGAGGGTACGACAACGCTTTAGGGTGAGCGTACGTGTGAGGGCGTGGGTTAGTGTTAGCGTACGGGTGAGGATTAGGGGACGGGTGAGGGTAAGGCTTCGGGGAAGGTTTAGGGTTAGGGTTCGGGCTAGGGTTAGGGGTAGGGGACGAGGACGGTTTAGAGTCCAGGTGAGGGTACGACAACGCTTTAGGTTGAGCGTACGTGTGAGGTCGCGGTTTAGTGTTAGCGTACGGGTTAGGAATAGGGGACGGGTGAGGGTAAGGCTTCGGGCAGGGGTTAGAGTTAGGGTTCGGGCTAGGGTTAGTGTTAGGGCATTGGGACGGTTTAGGGTCCAGGTGAGGGTACGACAACGCTTTAGGGTGAGCGTACGTGTGAGAGCGCGGGTTAGTGTTAGCGTACGGGTTAGGATTAGGGGACGGGTGAGGTTAAGGCATCGGAGAAGGGTTAGGGTTCGGGTTCGGGTTAGGGTTAGGGTTAGGGGACGGGGACGGTTTAGGGTCCAGGTGAGGGTACGACAACGCTTTAGGGTGAGCATTCGTGTGAGGGCTCGGGTTAGTGTTAGCGTACGGGTTAGAATTAGGGGACGGGTGAGGGTAAGGCTTCTGGGAAGTGTTAGGGTTAGGGTTCGGGCTAGGGTTAGGGTTAGGGGACGGGGACGGTTTAGGGTCCAGGTGAGGGTACGACAACGCTTTTGGGTGAGCGTACGTGTGAGGGCGCGTTTTAGTGTTAGCGTACGTGTTAGGATTAGTGGACGGGTGAGGGTAAGGCTTCGGGGAAGGGTTAGGGTTAGGGTTCGGGCTAGGGTTAGGGTTAGGGGACGGGGACGGTTTAGTGTCCAGGTGAGGGTACGACAACGCTTTAGGGTGAGCATACGTGTGAGGGCACGGGTTATTTTTAGCGTATGGGTTAGGATTAGGGGACGGGTGAGGGTAAGGCTTCCGGGAAGGGTTAGGTTTAGGGTTCGGGCTAGGGTTAGGGTTAGGGGATGGGGACGGTTTAGGGTCCAGGTGAGGGTACGACAACGCTTTAGGTTGAGCGTACGTGTGAGGGCGCGGGTTAGTGTTAGCGTACGGGTTAGGAGTAGGGGACGGGTGAGGGTAAGGCTTCGGGCAAGGGTTAGGGTTAGGGTTCGGGCTAGGGTTAGGGTTAGGGGATTAGGGACGGTTTAGGGTCCAGATGAGGGTACGACAATGCTTTAGGGTGAGCGTACGTGTGAGGGCACGGGTTAGCGTTAGCATACGGTTTAGGTTTAGGGGACGGGTGAGGGTAAGGCTTCTGGGAAGTGTTAGGGTTAGGGTTCGGGCTAGGGTTAGGGTTAGGGGACGGGGACGGTTTAGGGTCCAGGAGAGGGTACGACAACGCTTTAGGGTGAGCGTACGTGTCAGGGGGTGGGTTAGTGTTAGCGTACTGGTTAGGATTAGGGGCCGGGTGAGGGTAAGGCTTCGGGGAAGGGTTAGGTTTAGGGTTTGGGCTAGGGTTAGGTTTTGGCGACTGGCACGGTTTAGGGTCCAGGTGAGGGTATGACAACGCTTTAGGGTGAGTGTACGTGTGAGGGCGCGGGTTAGTGTTAGCGTACGGGTAGGATTAGGGGACGGGTGAGGGTAAGGCTTCGGGGAAGGGTTAGGGTTAGGGTTCGGGCTAGGGTTAGTGTTAGGGGACGGGGACGGTTTAGGGTCCAGGTGAGGGTACGACAACGCTTTAGGGTCAGCGTACGTGTGAGGGCGCGGGTTAGTGTTAGCGTACGGGTTAGGATTAGGGGACGGGTGAGGGTAAGGCTTCGGGGAACGTTTAGGGTTAAGGTTCGGGCTAGGGTTAGGGTTAGGGGACGGGGACGGTTTAGGGTCCAGGTGATGGTACGAAAACGCTTTAGGGTGAGCATACGTGTGAGGGCGCGGGTTAGTGTTAGCGTACGGGTTAGGATTAGGGGACGGTTGAGGTTAAGGCTTCCGGGAAGGGTTAGGTTTAGGGTTCGGGCTAGGGTTAGGGTTAGGGGACGGGGACGGTTTAGGGTCCAGGTGAGGGTACGACAACGCTTTAGGGTGAGCGTACGTGTGAGGGCGTGGGTTAGTGTTAGCGTACGGGTGAGGATTAGGGGACGGGTGAGGGTAAGGCTTCGGGGAAGGTTTAGGGTTAGGGTTCGGGCTAGGGTTAGGGGTAGGGGACGAGGACGGTTTAGAGTCCAGGTGAGGGTACGACAACGCTTTAGGTTGAGCGTACGTGTGAGGTCGCGGTTTAGTGTTAGCGTACGGGTTAGGAATAGGGGACGGGTGAGGGTAAGGCTTCGGGCAGGGGTTAGAGTTAGGGTTCGGGCTAGGGTTAGTGTTAGGGCATGGGGACGGTTTAGGGTCCAGGTGAGGGTACGACAACGCTTTAGGGTGAGCGTACGTGTGAGAGCGCGGGTTAGTGTTAGCGTACGGGTTAGGATTAGGGGACGGGTGAGGTTAAGGCATCGGAGAAGGGTTAGGGTTCGGGTTCGGGTTAGGGTTAGGGTTAGGGGATGGGGACGGTTTAGGGTCCAGGTGAGGGTACGACAACGCTTTAGGTGGAGGGTACGTGTGAGGGCGCGGGTTAGTGTTAGCGTATGGGTTAGGAGTAGGGGACGGGTGAGGGTAATGCTTCGGGCAAGGGTTAGGGTTAGGGTTCGGGCTAGGGTTAGGGTTAGGGGACGGGGACGGTTTAGGGTCCAGCTGAGGGTACGACAACGCTTTAGGGTGAGCGTACGTGTGAGGGCGCGAGTTAGTGTTAGCGTACGGGTTAGGATTAGGGGACAAGTGAGGGTAAGGCTTAGGGGAAGGGTTAGGGTTAGGGTTCGGTCTAGGGTTAGGGTTAGGGGACGGGGACGGTTTAGGGTCCAGGTGAGGGTACGACAACGTTTTAGGGTGAGCGTACGTGTGAGGGCACGTGTTAGTGTTAGCGTACGGGATAGGATTAGGGGACGTGTGAGCGTAAGGCTTCAGGGAAAGGTTAGGGTTATGGTTCGGGTTAGGGTTAGGGTTAGGGGACGGGGTCGGTTTAGGGTCCAGGTGAGGGTACGACAACGCTTTACGGTGAGCGTACGTGTGAGGGCGCGGGTTAGTGTTAGTGTACGGGTTAGGATTAGGGGACGGGTGAGGGTAAGGCTTCGGGGAAGGGTTAGGGTTAGGGTTCGGGCTAGGGTTAGGGTTAGGGGAAGGGGACGGTTTAGGGTCCAGGTGACGGTACGACAGCGCTTTTCGGTGAGCGTACGTGTGAGGGCGCGGGTTAGTGTTAGCGTACGGGTTAGCATTATGGTACGTGTGAGGGTAAGGCTTCAGGGAAGCGTTAGGTTTAGGATTCAGGCTAGTGTTAGGGTAAGGGGACGGGGACGGTTTAGGGTCCAGGTGAGGGCACGACAACGCTTTAGGGTGAGCGTACCTGTGAGGGCACGGGTTAGTGTTAGCGTACGGGTTAGGATTAGGGGACGGGTGAGGATAAGGCTTCGGGGAAGGGTTAGGGTTAAAGTTCGGGCTAGGGTTGGGGTTCGAGGACGGGGACGGTTTAGGGTCCAGGTGAGGGTACGACAACGCTTTAGGGTGAGCGTACGTGTGCGGGCGCGGGTTAGTGTTAGCGTACAGTTTAGGATTAGGGGACGGGTGAGGGTAAGGCTTCGGGCAAGGGTTAGAGTTTGTGTTCGGGCTAGGGTTAGGGTTAGGGCACGGGGACGGTTTAGGGTCCAGGTGAGGGTACGACAACGCTTTAGGGTGAGCGTACGTGTGACGGCGCGGGTTAGTGTTAGCGTACGGGTTAGGATTAGGGGACGGGTGAGGTTAAGGCATCGGGGAAGGGTTAGGGTTCGGGTTCGGGCTAGGGTTAGGGTTAGGGGACGGGGACGGTTTAGGCTCCAGGTGAGGGTACGACAACGCTTTAGGTTGAGCGTACGTGTGAGGGCGCGGGTTAGTGTTAGCGTACGGGTTAGGAGTACGGGACGGGTGAGGGTAAGTCTTCGGGCAAGGGTTAGGGTTAGGGTTCAGGCTAGGGTTAGGGTTAGGGGATGGGGACGGTTTAGGGTCCAGGTGAGGGTACGACAACGCTTTATGGTGAGCGTACTTGTGAGGGCACGGGTTAGTGTTAGCGTACGGGTTAGGATTAGGGGCCGGGTGAAGGTAAGGCTTCGGGGAAGGGTTAGGGTTAGGGTTCGGGCTAGGGTTAGGGTTAGGTGACAGGGGCGATTTAGGGTCCAGGTGAGGGTACGACAACGCTTTAGAGTGAGCGTACGTGTGAGGGTGCGGCTTAGTGTTAGCGTACGGGTTAGGATTAGGGGACGGGTGAGTTTAAGGCTTCGGGGAAGGGTTAGTGTTAGGGTTCGGGCTAGGGTTAGGGTTAGGGGACGGGGACGGTTTAGGGTGCAGGTGAGGGTACGACAACGCTTTAGGGTGAGCGTACGTGTGAGGGCGCGGGTTAGTGTTAGCGTACGGGTTAGGATTAGGGGACGGGTGAGGGTAAGGCTTCGGGGAAGGGTTAGGGTTAGGGTTCGGGCTAGGGTTAGGGTTAGGGGACGGGGACGGTTTAGGGTCCAGGTGAGGGTACGACAAGGCTTTAAGTTGACCGTACGTTTCACGGCGCGGGTTAGTGTTAGCGTACGGGTTAGGATTAGGGGACGGGTGAGGGTAAGGCTTAGGGGAAGGGTTAGGTTTAAGGCTCGGGCTAGGGTTAGGGTTAGGGGAGGGGGACGGTTTAGGGTCCAGGTGAGGGTACGACAACGCCTTAGGGTGAGCGTACGTGTGAGGGCGCGTGTTAGTGTTATCGTACGGGTTAGGTATAGGGGACGGGTGAGGGTAAGGCTTCGGGGAAGGGTTAGGGTTAGGGTTCGGGCTAGAGTTAGGGTTAGGGGACGGGACGGTTTAGGGTCCAGGTGAGGGTACGACAACGCTTTAGGGGGAGCGTACGTGTGAGGGCGCGAGTTAGTGTTAGCGTACGGGTTAGGATTAGTGGACAAGTGAGGGTAAGGCTTCGGGGAAGGGTTAGGTTTAGGGTTCGGGCTAGGGTTAGGGTTAGGGGACGGCGACGGTTTAGGGTCCAGGTGAGGGTACGACAACGCTTTAGTGTGAGCGTACGTGTTAGGGCGCGGGTTAGTGTTAGCGTACGGGTTAGGATTAGGGGCTGGGTGAGGGTAAGGCTTCTGGGAAGTGTTAGGGTTAGGGTTCGGGCTAGGGTTAGGTTTAGGGGACGGGGACGGTTTAGGGTCCAGGTGAGGATACGACAACGTTTTAGGGTGAGTGTACGTGTGAGGGCACGGGTTAGTGATAGCATACGGTTTAGGATTAGGGGACGGGTGAGGGTAAGGCCTCGGGGAAGGGTTAGGTATAGGGTTCGGGATAGGGTTTGCGTTAGGGGACGGGGACGGTTTAGGGTGCAGGTGAGGGTATGACAACGTTTTAGGGTGAGCGTACGTGTGAGGGCACGGGTTAGTGTTAGCGTACGGGTTAGCACTAGGGGACGGGTGAGGGTAAGGCTTCAGGGAAGGGTTAGGATTAGGGTTCAGGCTAGTGTTAGGGTAAGGGGACGGGGACGGTTTAGGGTCCAGGTGAGGGTACGACAAGGCTTTAAGTTGACCTTACGTTTCAGGGCGCGGGTTAGTGTTAGCGTACGGGTTAGGATTAGGGGACGGGTGAGGGTAAGTCTTAGGGGAAGGGTTAGGTTTAAGGTTCGGGCTAGGGTTAGGGTTAGGGGAGGTGGACGGTTTAGGGTCCAGGTGAGCGTACGACAACGCTTTAGGGTGAGCATACGTGTGAGGGCACGGGTTAGTGTTAGCGTACGGGTTAGGATTAGGGGACGGGTGAGGGTAAGGCTTCGGGGAAGGTTTAGGGTAAGGGGTCGGGCTAGGTTTAGGGTTAGGTGACGGGGACGATTTAGGGTCCAGGTGAGGGTACGACAACGCTTTAGAGTGAGCGTACGTGTGAGGGTGCGGGTTAGTGTTAGCGTACGGGTTAGGATTAGGGGACGGGTGAGGGTAAGGCTTCGGGGAAGGGTTAGGGTTAGGGTTCGGGCTAGGGTTAGGGTTAGGGGACGGGGACGGCTTAGGGTGCAGGTGAGGGTACGACAACGCTTTAGGGTGAGCCTACGTGTGAGGGCGCGGGTTAGTGTTAGCGTACGGGTTAGGATTAGGGGACGGGTGAGTGTAAGGCTTCGGGGAAGGGTTAGGGTTAGGGTTCGGGCTAGGGTTAGGGTTAGGGGACGGGGACGGTTTAGGTTCCAGGTGAGGGTACGACAAGGCTTTAAGTTGACCGTACGTTTGAGGGCGAGGGTTAGTGTTAGCGTAGGGATTAGGATTAGGGGACGGGTGAGGGTAAGGCTTAGGGGAAGGGTTAGGTTTAAGGTTCGGGCTAGGGTTAGGGTTAGGGGAGGGGGACGGTTTAGGGTCCAGGTGAGGGTACGACAACGCTTTAGGGTGAGCATACGTGTGAGGGCACGGGTTAGTGTTAGCGTACGGGTTAGGATTAGGGGACGGGTGAGGGTAAGGCTTCGGGCAAGGGTTAGAGTTTGGGTACGGGCTAGGGTTAGGGTTAGGGCACGGGGACGGTTTAGGGTCCAGGTGAGGGTACGACAACGCTTTAGGGTGAGCGTACGTGTGAGGGCTCGGGTTAGTGTTAGCGTACGGGTTAGGATTAGGGGACGGGTGAGGTTAAGGCATCGGGGAAGGGTTAGGGTAAGGGTTCGGGCTAGGGTTAGGGTTAGGGGACGGGGACGGTTTAGGGTCCAGGTGAGGGTACGACAACGCTTTAAGTTGAGCGTACGTGTGAGGGCGCGGGTTAGTGTTAGCGTACGGGTTAGTAGTAGGGGACGGGTGAGGGTAAGGCTTTGGGCAAGTGTTAGGGTTAGGGTTCGGGTTAGGGTTAGGGTTAGGGGAAGGGGACGGTTTAGGGTCCAGGTGAGGGTACGACAACGCTTTAGGGTGAGCATACGTGTGAGGGCGCGGGTTAGTGTTAGGGTATGGTTTAGGATTAGGGGACGGGTGAGGGTAAGGCTTCGGGGAAGGGTTCGGGTTAGGGTTCGGGCTAAGGTTATGGTTAGGGGACGGGGATGGTTTAGGGTCCAGGTGAGGGTACGACAACGCTTTAGGTTGAGCGTACGTTTGAGGGCGCGGGTTAGTGTTAGCGTACGGGTTAGGATTAGGGGACGGGTGAGGGTAAGGCTTCAGGGAAGGGTTAGGGTTAGGGTTCGGGCTAGGGTTAGGGTTAGGGGACGGGGACGGTTTAGGGTGCAGGTGAGGGTACGACAACGCTTTAGGGTGAGCGTACGTATGAGGGCGCGGGTTAGTGTTAGAGTACGGGTTAGGATTAGGGGACGGGTGAGGGTAACGCTTAGGGGAAGGGTTAGGTTTAAGGTTCGGGCTAGGGTTAGGGTTAGGGGCGGGGGACGGTTTAGGGTCCAGGTGAGGGTACGACAACGCTTTAGGGTGAGCGTACGTGTGAGAGCACGGGTTAGTGTTAGCGTACGGTTTAGGATTAGGGGACGGGTGAGGGTAAGGCTTCGGGGAAGGGTTAGGGTAAGGGTTCAGGCTAGGGTTAGGGTTAGGGGACGGGGACGGTTTAGGGTCCAGGTGAGGGTACGACAACGCTTTAGGGTGAGCATACGTGTGAGGGCTCGGGTTAGTGTTAGCGTACGGGTTAGGATTAGGGGACGGGTGAGGGTAAGGCTTCTGGGAAGTGTGAGGGTTAGGGTTCGGGCTAGGGTTAGGGTTAGGGGACGGGGACGGTTTAGGGTCCAGGTGAGGGTACCACAACGCTTTTGGGTGAGCGTACGTGTGAGGGCGCGTTTTAGTGTTAGCGTACGTGTTAGGATTAGTGGACGGGTGAGGGTAAGGCTTCGGGGAAGGGTTAGGGTTAGGGTTCGGGCTAGGGTTAGGGTTAGGGGACGGGGACGGTTTAGTGTCCAGGTGAGGGTACGACAACGCTTTAGGGTGAGCATACGTGTGAGGGCACGGGTTATTTTTAGCGTATGGGTTAGGATTAGGGGACGGGTGAGGGTAAGGCTTCTGGGAAGGGTTAGGTTTAGGGTTCGGGCTAGGGTTAGGGTTAGGGGATGGGGACGGTTTAGGGTCCAGGTGAGGGTACGACAACGCTTTAGGTTGAGCGTACGTGTGAGGGCGCGGGTTAGTGTTAGCGTACGGGTTAGGAGTAGGGGACGGGTGAGGGTAAGGCTTCGGGCAAGGGTTAGGGTTAGGGTTCGGGCTAGGGTTAGGGTTAGGGGATTAGGGACGGTTTAGGGTCCAGATGAGGGTACGACAATGCTTTAGGGTGAGCGTACGTGTGAGGGCACGGGTTAGCGTTAGCATACGGTTTAGGTTTAGGGGACGGGTGAGGGTAAGGCTTCTGGGAAGTGTTAGGGTTAGGGTTCGGGCTAGGGTTAGGGTTAGGGGACGGGGACGGTTTAGGGTCCAGGAGAGGGTACGACAACGCTTTAGGGTGAGCGTACGTGTCAGGGGGTGGGTTAGTGTTAGCGTACTGGTTAGGATTAGGGGCCGGGTGAGGGTAAGGCTTCGGGGAAGGGTTAGGTTTAGGGTTTGGGCTAGGGTTAGGTTTTGGCGACTGGCACGGTTTAGGGTCCAGGTGAGGGTATGACAACGCTTTAGGGTGAGTGTACGTGTGAGGGCGCGGGTTAGTGTTAGCGTACGGGTAGGATTAGGGGACGGGTGAGGGTAAGGCTTCGGGGAAGGGTTAGGGTTAGGGTTCGGGCTAGGGTTAGTGTTAGGGGACGGGGACGGTTTAGGGTCCAGGTGAGGGTACGACAACGCTTTAGGGTCAGCGTACGTGTGAGGGCGCGGGTTAGTGTTAGCGTACGGGTTAGGATTAGGGGACGGGTGAGGGTAAGGCTTCGGGGAACGTTTAGGGTTAAGGTTCGGGCTAGGGTTAGGGTTAGGGGACGGGGACGGTTTAGGGTCCAGGTGATGGTACGAAAACGCTTTAGGGTGAGCATACGTGTGAGGGCGCGGGTTAGTGTTAGCGTACGGGTTAGGATTAGGGGACGGTTGAGGGTAAGGCTTCCGGGAAGGGTTAGGTTTAGGGTTCGGGCTAGGGTTAGGGTTAGGGGACGGGGACGGTTTAGGGTCCAGGTGAGGGTACGACAACGCTTTAGGGTGAGCGTACGTGTGAGAGCGCGGGTTAGTGTTAGCGTACGGGTGAGGATTAGGGGACGGGTGAGGGTAAGGCTTCGGGGAAGGTTTAGGGTTAGGGTTCGGGCTAGGGTTAGGGGTAGGGAACGAGGACGGTTTAGAGTCCAGGTGAGGGTACGACAACGCTTTAGGTTGAGCGTACGTGTGAGGTCGCGGTTTAGTGTTAGCGTACGGGTTAGGAATAGGGGACGGGTGAGGGTAAGGCTTCGGGCAGGGGTTAGAGTTAGGGTTCGGGCTAGGGTTAGTGTTAGGGCATGGGGACGGTTTAGGGTCCAGGTGAGGGTACGACAACGCTTTAGGGTGAGCGTACGTGTGAGAGCGCGGGTTAGTGTTAGCGTACGGGTTAGGATTAGGGGACGGGTGAGGTTAAGACATCGGAGAAGGGTTAGGGTTCGGGTTCGGGTTAGGGTTAGGGTTAGGGGATGGGGACGGTTTAGGGTCCAGGTGAGGGTACGACAACGCTTTAGGTGGAGGGTACGTGTGAGGGCGCGGGTTAGTGTTAGCGTATGGGTTAGGAGTAGGGGACGGGTGAGGGTAATGCTTCGGGCAAGGGTTAGGGTTAGGGTTCGGGCTAGGGTTAGGGTTAGGGGACGGGGACGGTTTAGGGTCCAGCTGAGGGTACGACAACGCTTTAGGGTGAGCGTACGTGTGAGGGCGCGAGTTAGTGTTAGCGTACGGGTTAGGATTAGGGGACAAGTGAGGGTAAGGCTTAGGGGAAGGGTTAGGGTTAGGGTTCGGGCTAGGGTTAGGGTTAGGGGACGGGGACGGTTTAGGGTCCATGTGAGGGTACGACAACGTTTTACGGTGAGCGTACGTGTGAGGGCACGTGTTAGTGTTAGCGTACGGGATAGGATTAGGGGACGTGTGAGCGTAAGGCTTCAGGGAAAGGTTAGGGTTATGGTTCGGGTTAGGGTTAGGGTTAGGGGACGGGGTTGGTTTAGGGTCCAGGTGAGGGTACGACAACGCTTTACGGTGAGCGTACGTGTGAGGGCGCGGGTTAGTGTTAGTGTACGGGTTAGGATTAGGGGACGGGTGAGGGTAAGGCTTCGTGGAAGGGTTAGGGTTAGGGTTCGGGCTAGGGTTAGGGTTAAGGGAAGGGGACGGTTTAGGGTCCAAGTGACGGTACGACAGCGCTTTTCGGTGAGCGTACGTGTGAGGGCGCGGGTTAGTGTTAGCGTACGGGTTAGCATTATGGTACGTGTGAGGGTAAGGCTTCAGGGAAGCGTTAGGTTTAGGATTCAGGCTAGTGTTAGGGTAAGGGGACGGGGACGGTTTAGGGTCCAGGTGAGGGCACGACAACGCTTTAGGGTGAGCGTACCTGTGAGGGCACGGGTTAGTGTTAGCGTACGGGTTAGGATTAGGGGACGGGTGAGGATAAGGCTTCGGGGAAGGGTTAGGGTTAAAGTTCGGGCTAGGGTTGGGGTTCGAGGACGGGGACGGTTTAGGGTCCAGGTGAGGGTACGACAACGCTTTAGGGTGAGCGTACGTGTGCGGGCGCGGGTTAGTGTTAGCGTACAGTTTAGGATTAGGGGACGGGTGAGGGTAAGGCTTCGGGCAAGGGTTAGAGTTTGTGTTCGGGCTAGGGTTAGGGTTAGGGCACGGGGACGGTTTAGGGTCCAGGTGAGGGTACGACAACGCTTTAGGGTGAGCGTACGTGTGACGGCGCGGGTTAGTGTTAGCGTACGGGTTAGGATTAGGGGACGGGTGAGGTTAAGGCATCGGGGAAGGGTTAGGGTTCGGGTTCGGGCTAGGGTTAGGGTTAGGGGACGGGGACGGTTTAGGCTCCAGGTGAGGGTACGACAACGCTTTAGGTTGAGCGTACGTGTGAGGGCGCGGGTTAGTGTTAGCGTACGGGTTAGGAGTACGGGACGGGTGAGGGTAAGTCTTCGGGCAAGGGTTAGGGTTAGGGTTCAGGCTAGGGTTAGGGTTAGGGGATGGGGACGGTTTAGGGTCCAGGTGAGGGTACGACAACGCTTTATGGTGAGCGTACTTGTGAGGGCACGGGTTAGTGTTAGCGTACGGGTTAGGATTAGGGGCCGGGTGAAGGTAAGGCTTCGGGGAAGGGTTAGGGTTAGGGTTCGGGCTAGGGTTAGGGTTAGGTGACAGGGGCGATTTAGGGTCCAGGTGAGGGTACGACAACGCTTTAGAGTGAGCGTACGTGTGAGGGTGCGGGTTAGTGTTAGCGTACGGGTTAGGATTAGGGGACGGGTGAGTTTAAGGCTTCGGGGAAGGGTTAGTGTTAGGGTTCGGGCTAGGGTTAGGGTTAGGGGACGGGGACGGTTTAGGGTGCAGGTGAGGGTACGACAACGCTTTAGGGTGAGCGTACGTGTGAGGGCGCGGGTTAGTGTTAGCGTACGGGTTAGGATTAGGGGACGGGTGAGGGTAAGGCTTCGGGGAAGGGTTAGGGTTAGGGTTCGGGCTAGGGTTAGGGTTAGGGGACGGGGACGGTTTAGGGTCCAGGTGAGGGTACGACAAGGCTTTAAGTTGACCGTACGTTTCACGGCGCGGGTTAGTGTTAGCGTACGGGTTAGGATTAGGGGACGGTTGAGGGTAAGGCTTAGGGGAAGGGTTAGGTTTAAGGCTCGGGCTAGGGTTAGGGTTAGGGGAGGGGGACGGTTTAGGGTCCAGGTGAGGGTACGACAACGCTTTAGGGTGAGCGTACGTGTGAGGGCGCGTGTTAGTGTTATCGTACGGTTTAGGAATAGGGGACGGGTGAGGGTAAGGCTTCGGGGAAGGGTTAGGGTTAGGGTTCGGGCTAGGGTTAGGGTTAGGGGACGGGACGGTTTAGGGTCCAGGTGAGGGTACGACAACGCTTTAGGGGGAGCGTACGTGTGAGGGCGCGAGTTAGTGTTAGCGTACGGGTTAGGATTAGTGGACAAGTGAGGGTAAGGCTTCGGGGAAGGGTTAGGTTTAGGGTTCGGGCTAGGGTTAGGGTTAGGGGACGGCGACGGTTTAGGGTCCAGGTGAGGGTACGACAACGCTTTAGTGTGAGCGTACGTGTTAGGGCGCGGGTTAGTGTTAGCGTACGGGTTAGGATTAGGGGCTGGGTGAGGGTAAGGCTTCTGGGAAGTGTTAGGGTTAGGGTTCGGGCTAGGGTTAGGTTTAGGGGACGGGGACGGTTTAGGGTCCAGGTGAGGATACGACAACGTTTTAGGGTGAGTGTACGTGTGAGGGCACGGGTTAGTGATAGCATACGGTTTAGGATTAGGGGACGGGTGAGGGTAAGGCCTCGGGGAAGGGTTAGGTATAGGGTTCGGGATAGGGTTTGCGTTAGGGGACGGGGACGGTTTAGGGTGCAGGTGAGGGTACGACAACGTTTTAGGGTGAGCGTACGTGTGAGGGCACGGGTTAGTGTTAGCGTACGGGTTAGCACTAGGGGACGGGTGAGGGTAAGGCTTCAGGGAAGGGTTAGGATTAGGGTTCAGGCTAGTGTTAGGGTAAGGGGACGGGGACGGTTTAGGGTCCAGGTGAGGGTACGACAAGGCTTTAAGTTGACCTTACGTTTCAGGGCGCGGGTTAGTGTTAGCGTACGGGTTAGGATTAGGGAACGGGTGAGGGTAAGTCTTAGGGGAAGGGTTAGGTTTAAGGTTCGGGCTAGGGTTAGGGTTAGGGGAGGTGGACGGTTTAGGGTCCAGGTGAGCGTACGACAACGCTTTAGGGTGAGCATACGTGTGAGGGCACGGGTTAGTGTTAGCGTACGGGTTAGGATTAGGGGACGGGTGAGGGTAAGGCTTCGGGGAAGGTTTAGGGTAAGGGGTCGGGCTAGGTTTAGGGTTAGGTGACGGGGACGATTTAGGGTCCAGGTGAGGGTACGACAACGCTTTAGAGTGAGCGTACGTGTGAGGGTGCGGGTTAGTGTTAGCGTACGGGTTAGGATTAGGGGACGGGTGAGGGTAAGGCTTCGGGGAAGGGTTAGGGTTAGGGTTCGGGCTAGGGTTAGGGTTAGGGGACGGGGACGGCTTAGGGTGCAGGTGAGGGTACGACAACGCTTTAGGGTGAGCCTACGTGTGAGGGCGCGGGTTAGTGTTAGCGTACGGGTTAGGATTAGGGGACGGGTGAGTGTAAGGCTTCGGGGAAGGGTTAGGGTTAGGGTTCGGGCTAGGGTTAGGGTTAGGGGACGGGGACGGTTTAGGTTCCAGGTGAGGGTACGACAAGGCTTTAAGTTGACCGTACGTTTGAGGGCGCGGGTTAGTGTTAGCGTAGGGATTAGGATTAGGGGACGGGTGAGGGTAAGGCTTAGGGGAAGGGTTAGGTTTAAGGTTCGGGCTAGGGTTAGGGTTAGGGGAGGGGGACGGTTTAGGGTCCAGGTGAGGGTACGACAACGCTTTAGGGTGAGCATACGTGTGAGGGCACGGGTTAGTGTTAGCGTACGGGTTAGGATTAGGGGACGGGTGAGGGTAAGGCTTCGGGCAAGGGTTAGAGTTTGGGTACGGGCTAGGGTTAGGGTTAGGGCACGGGGACGGTTTAGGGTCCAGGTGAGGGTACGACAACGCTTTAGGGTGAGCGTACGTGTGAGGGCTCGGGTTAGTGTTAGCGTACGGGTTAGGATTAGGGGACGGGTGAGGTTAAGGCATCGGGGAAGGGTTAGGGTAAGGGTTCGGGCTAGGGTTAGGGTTAGGGGACGGGGACGGTTTAGGGTCCAGGTGAGGGTACGACAACGCTTTAAGTTGAGCGTACGTGTGAGGGCGCGGGTTAGTGTTAGCGTACGGGTTAGTAGTAGGGGACGGGTGAGGGTAAGGCTTTGGGCAAGTGTTAGGGTTAGGGTTCGGGTTAGGGTTAGGGTTAGGGGAAGGGGACGGTTTAGGGTCCAGGTGAGGGTACGACAACGCTTTAGGGTGAGCATACGTGTGAGGGCGCGGGTTAGTGTTAGGGTATGGTTTAGGATTAGGGGACGGGTGAGGGTAAGGCTTCGGGGAAGGGTTCGGGTTAGGGTTCGGGCTAAGGTTATGGTTAGGGGACGGGGATGGTTTAGGGTCCAGGTGAGGGTACGACAACGCTTTAGGTTGAGCGTACGTTTGAGGGCGCGGGTTAGTGTTAGCGTACGGGTTAGGATTAGGGGACGGGTGAGGGTAAGGCTTCAGGGAAGGGTTAGGGTTAGGGTTCGGGCTAGGGTTAGGGTTAGGGGACGGGGACGGTTTAGGGTGCAGGTGAGGGTACGACAACGCTTTAGGGTGAGCGTACGTATGAGGGCGCGGGTTAGTGTTAGAGTACGGGTTAGGATTAGGGGACGGGTGAGGGTAACGCTTAGGGGAAGGGTTAGGTTTAAGGTTCGGGCTAGGGTTAGGGTTAGGGGCGGGGGACGGTTTAGGGTCCAGGTGAGGGTACGACAACGCTTTAGGGTGAGCGTACGTGTGAGAGCACGGGTTAGTGTTAGCGTACGGTTTAGGATTAGGGGACGGGTGAGGGTAAGGCTTCGGGGAAGGGTTAGGGTAAGGGTTCAGGCTAGGGTTAGGGTTAGGGGACGGGGACGGTTTAGGGTTCAGGTGAGGGTACGACAACGCTTTAGGGTGAGCATACGTGTGAGGGCTCGGGTTAGTGTTAGCGTACGGGTTAGGATTAGGGGACGGGTGAGGGTAAGGCTTCTGGGAAGTGTGAGGGTTAGGGTTCGGGCTAGGGTTAGGGTTAGGGGACGGGGACGGTTTAGGGTCCAGTTGAGGGTACGACAACGCTTTTGGGTGAGCGAACATGTGAGGGCACGTGTTAATGTTAGCGTACGGGTTAGGATTAGGGGACGGGTGAGGGTAAGGCTTCGGGGAAGGGTTAGGGTTAGGGTTCGGGCTAGGGTTAGGGTTAGGGGACGGGGACGGTTTAGGGTCCAGGTGAGGGTACGACAACGCTTTAGGGTGAGCATACGTGTGAGGGCGCGGGTTATTGTTAGCGTATGGGTTAGGATTAGGGGACGGGTGAGGGTAAGGCTTCCGGGAAGGGTTAGGTTTAGGGTTCGGGCTAGGGTTAGGGTTAGGGGATGGGGACGGTTTAGGGTCCAGGTGAGGGTACGACAACGCTTTAGGTTGAGCGTACGTGTGAGGGCGCGGGTTAGTGTTAGCGTACGGGTTAGGAGTAGGGGACGGGTGAGGGTAAGGCTTCGGGCAAGGGTTAGGTTTAGGGTTCGGGCTAGGGTTAGGGTTAGGGGATTAGGGACGGTTTAGGGTCCAGATGAGGGTACGACAATGCTTTAGGGTGAGCGTACGTGTGAGGGCACGGGTTAGCGTTAGCATACGGTTTAGGATTAGGGGACGGGTGAGGGTAAGGCTTCTGGGAAGTGTTAGGGTTAGGGTTCGGGCTAGGGTTAGGGTTAGGGGACGGGGACGGTTTAGGGTCCAGGTGAGGGTACGACAACGCTTTAGGGTGAGCGTACGTGTGAGGGCGTGGGTTAGTGTTAGCGTACTGGTTAGGATTAGGGGCCGGGTGAGGGTAAGGCTTCCGGGAAGGGTTAGGTTTAGGGTTCGGGCTAGGGTTAGGGTTAGGGGATGGGGACGGTTTAGGGTCCAGGTGAGGGTACGACAACGCTTTAGGTTGAGCGTACGTGTGAGGGCGCGGGTTAGTGTTAGCGTACGGGTTAGGAGTAGGGGACGGGTGAGGGTAAGGCTTCGGGCAAGGGTTAGGGTTAGGGTTCGGCCTAGGGTTAGGGTTAGGGGATTAGGGACGGTTTAGGGTCCAGATGAGGGTACGACAATGCTTTAGGGTGAGCGTACGTGTGAGGTCACGGGTTAGCGTTAGCATACGGTTTAGGATTAGGGGACGGTTGAGGGTAAGGCTTCTGGGAAGTGTTAGGGTTAGGGTTCGGGCTAGGGTTAGGGTTAGGGGACGGGGACGGTTTAGGGTCCAGGTGAGGGTACGACAACGCTTTAGGGTGAGCGTACGTGTGAGGGCGTGGGTTAGTGTTAGCGTACTGGTTAGGATTAGGGGCCGGGTGAGGGTAAGGATTCGGGGAAGGGTTAGGTTTAGGGTTCGGGCTAGGGTTAGGTTTTGGCGACTGGCTCGGTTTAGGGTCCAGGTGAGGGTATGACAACGCTTTAGGGTGAGTGTACGTGTGAGGGCGCGGGTTAGTGTTAGCGTACGGGTAGGATTAGGGGACGGGTGAGGGTAAGGCTTCGGGGAAGGGTTAGGGTTAGGGTTCGGGCTAGGGTTAGTGTTAGGGGACGGGGACGGTTTAGGGTCCAGGTGAGGGTACGACAACGCTTTAGGGTGAGCTTACGTGTGAGGGCGTGGGTTAGTGTTAGCGTACGGGTGAGGATTAGGGGACGGGTGAGGGTAAGGCTTCGGGGAAGGTTTAGGGTTAGGGTTCGGGCTAGGGTTAGGGGTAGGGGACGAGGACGGTTTAGAGTCCAGGTGAGGGTACGACAACGCTTTAGGGGGAGCGTACGTGTGAGGGCGCGGGTTAGTGTTAGTGTACGGGTTAGGATTAGGGGACGGGTGAGGGTAAGGCTTCGGGCAAGGGTTAGAGTTAGGGTTCGGGCTACGGTTAGTGTTAGGGCATGGGGACGGTTTAGGGTCCAGGTGAGGGTACGACAACGCTTTAGGGTGAGCGTACGTGTGAGGGCGCGGGTTAGTGTTAGCGTACGGGTTAGGATTAGGGGACGGGTGAGGTTAAGGCATCGGAGAAGGGTTAGGGTT
The DNA here is from genome assembly GCF_963455315.2 of Globicephala melas. NCBI lineage: Eukaryota > Metazoa > Chordata > Mammalia > Artiodactyla > Delphinidae > Globicephala > Globicephala melas. The sequence continues at coordinate 110,516,989 of NC_083317.1, read as the reverse complement.
CGGGTTCGGGCTAGGGTTAGGGTTAGGGGATGGGGACGGTTTAGGGTCCAGGTGAGGGTACGACAACGCTTTAGGTGGAGGGTACGTGTGAGGGCGCGGGTTAGTGTTAGCGTACGGGTTAGGAGTAGGGGACGGGTGAGGGTAATGCTTCGGGCAAGGGTTAGGGTTAGGGTTCGGGCTAGGGTTAGGGTTAGGGGACGGGGACGGTTTAGGGTCCAGCTGAGGGTACGACAACGCTTTAGGGTGAGCGTACGTGTGAGTGCGCGAGTTAGTGTTAGCGTACGGGTTAGAAATAGGGGATGGGTGATTGTAAGGCTTCGGGCAAGGGATAGAGTTTGGGTTCGGGCTAGGGTTAGGGTTAGGGCACGGGGACGGTTTAGGGTCCAGGTGAGGGTACGACAACGCTTTAGGGTGAGCGTACGTGTGAGGGCGCGGATTAGTGTTAGCGTACGGGTTAGGAGTAGGGGACGGGTGAGGGTAAGGCTTCGGGCAAGGGTTAGGGTTAGGGTTCGGGCTAGGGTTAGGGTTAGGGGATGGGGACGGTTTAGGGTCCAGGTGAGGGTACGACAACGCTTTAGGGTGAGCGTACGTGTGAGGGCACGGGTTAGCGTTAGCGTACGGTTTAGGATTAGGGGACTGGTGAGGGTAAGGCTTCGGGGAATGGTTAGGGTTAGGGTTCGGCCTAAGGTTAGGGTTAGGGGATGGAGATGGTTTAGGGTCCAGGTGAGGGTACGACAACGGTTTAGGTTGAGCGTACGTTTGAGGGCACGGGTTAGTGTTAGCGTACGGGTTAGGATTAGGGGACGGGTGAGGGTAAGGCTTCAGGGAAGGGTTAGGTTTAAGGTTCGGACTAGGGTTAGGGTTAGGGGACGGGGACGGTTTAGGGTCCAGGTGAGGGTACGACAACGCTTTAGGGTGAGCGTACTTGTGAGGGCACGGGTTAGTGTTAGCGTACGGGTTAGGATTAGGGGACGGGTGAGGGTAAGGCTTCGGGGAAGGGTTAGGGTAAGGGTTCGGGCTAGGGTTAGGGTTAGGTGACAGGGGCGATTTAGGGTCCAGGTGACTTTACGACAACGCTTTAGAGTGAGCGTACGTGTGAGGGTGCGGGTTAGTGTTAGCGTACGGGTTAGGATTAGGGGACGGGTGAGGGTAAGGCTTCGGGGAAGGGTTAGGGTTAGGGTTCGGGCTAGGGTTAGGGTTAGGGGACGTGGACGGTTTAGGGTGCAGGTGAGGGTACGACAACGCTTTAGGGTGAGCGTACGTGTGAGGGCGCGGGTTAGTGTTAGTGTACGGGTTAGGATTAGGGGACGGGTGAGGGTAAGGCTTCGGGGAAGGGTTAGGGTTAGGGTTCAGGCTAGTGTTAGGGTAAGGGGACGGGGACGGTTTAGGGTCCAGGTGAGGGCACGACAACGCTTTAGGGTGAGCGTACCTGTGAGGGCACGGGTTAGTGTTAGCGTACGGGTTAGGATTAGGGGACGGGTGAGGGTAAGGCTTCAGGGAAGTGTTAGGGATAAGGTTCGGGCTAGGGTTAGGGTTCGAGGACGGGGACGGTTTAGGGTCCAGGTGAGGGTTCGACAACGCTTTAGGGTGAGCGTACGTGTGCGGGGGCGGGTTAGTGTTAGCGTACGGGTTAGGATTAGGGGACGGGTGAGGGTAAGGCTTCGGGGAAGGGTTAGGGTTAGGGTTCGGGCTAGGGTTAGGGTTAGGGGACGGGGATGGTTTAGGGTGCAGGTGAGGGTACGACAACGCTTTAGGGTGAGCGTACGTGTGAGGGCGCGGGTTAGTGTTAGCGTACGGGTTAGGATTAGGGGACGCGTGAGGGTAAGGCTTCGGGGAAGGGTTAGGGTTAGGGTTCGGGCTAGGGTTAGGGTTAGGGGACGGGGACGGTTTAGGGTCCAGGTGAGGGTACGACAACGCTTTAAGTTGACCGTACGTTTCAGGGCGCGGGTTAGTGTTAGCGTACGGGTTAGGATTAGGGGACGGGTGAGGGTAAGGCTTAGGGGAAGGGTTAGGTTTAAGGTTCGGGCTAGGGTTAGGGTTAGGGGAGGTGGACGGTTTAGGGGCCAGGTGAGGGTACGACAACGCTTTAGGGTGAGCATACGTGTGAGGGCACGGGTTAGTGTTAGCGTACGGGTTAGGATTAGGGGACGGGTGAGGGTAAGGCTTCGGGCAAGGGTTAGAGTTTGGGTTCGGGCTAGGGTTAGGGTTAGGGCACGGGGACGGTTTAGGGTCCAGGTGAGGGTACGACAACGCTTTAGGTTGAGCGTACGTGTGAGGGCGCGGGTTAGTGTTAGCGTACGGGTTAGTAGTAGGGGACGGGTGAGGGTAAGGCTTTGGGCAAGGGTTAGGGTTAGGGTTCGGGCTAGGGTTAGGGTTAGGGGAAGGGGACGGTTTAGGGTCCAGGTGAGGGTACGACAACGCTTTAGGTTGAGCGTACGTGTGAGGGCGCGGGTTAGTGTTAGCGTACGGGTTAGTAGTAGGGGACGGGTGAGGGTAAGGCTTCGGGCAAGGGTTAGGGTTAGGGTTCGGGCTAGGGTTAGGGTTAGGGGAAGGGGACGGTTTAGGGTCCAGGTGAGGGTACGACAACTCTTTAGGGTGAGCATACGTGTGAGGGCACGGGTTAGTGTTAGCGTACGGGTTAGAATTAGGGAACTGGTGAGGGTAAGGCTTCCGGGAAGGGTTAGGGTTAGGGTTCGGGCAAGGGTTAGGGTTAGGGGACTGGGACGGTTTAGGGTCCAGGTGAGGGTACGACAACGCTTTAGGGTGAACGTACGTGTGAGGGCGCAGGTTAGTGTTAGAGTACGGTTTAGGTTTAGGGGCGGGTGAGGGTAAGGCTTCGGGGAAGGGTTAGGGTTAGGGTTCGGGCTAAGGTTAGGATTAGGTGACGGGGACGGTTTAGGGTCCAGGTGAGGGTACGACAAGGCTTTAGGTTGAGCATACGTTTGAGGGCGCGGGTTAGTGTTAGCGTACGGGTTAGGATTAGGGGACGGGTGAGGGTAAGGCTTAGGGGAAGGGTTAGGTTTAAGGTTCGGGCTAGGGTTAGGGTTAGGGGAGGGGGACGGTTTAGGGTCCAGGTGAGGGTACGACAATGCTTTAGGGTGAGCGTACGTGTGAGGGCTCAGGTTAGTGTTAGCGTACGGGTTAGGATTAGGGGACGGGTGAGGGTAAGGCTTCTGGGAAGTGTTAGGGTTAGGGTTCGGGCTAGGGTTAGGGTTAGGGGACGGGGACGGTTTAGGGTCCAGGTGAGGGTACGACAACGCTTTAGGGGGAGCGTACGTGTGAGGGCGCGGGTTAGTGTCAGCGTACGGGTTAGGAATAGGGGACGGGTGAGGGTAAGGCTTCGGGCAAGGGTTAGAGTTAGGGTTCGGGCTAGGGTTAGTGTTAGGGCATGGGGACGGTTTAGGGTCCAGGTGAGGGTACGACAACGCTTTAGGGTGAACGTACGTGTGAGGGCGCGGGTTAGTGTTAGAGTACGGTTTAGGTTTAGGGGCGGGTGAGGGTAAGGCTTCGGGGAAGGGTTAGGGTTAGGGTTCGGGCTAAGTTTAGGGTTAGGTGACGGGGACGGTTTAGGGTCCAGGTGAGGGTACGACAAGGCTTTAGGTTGAGCATACGTTTGAGGGCGCGGGTTAGTGTTAGCGTACGGGTAAGGATTAGGGGACGCGTGAGGGTAAGGGTTAGGGAAAGGGTTAGGTTTAAGGTTCGGGCTAGGGTTAGGGTTAGGGGAGGGGGACGGTTTACGGTCCAGGTGAGGGTAAGACAACGCTTTAGGGTGAGCGTACGTGTGAGGGCTCGGGTTAGTGTTAGCGTACGGGTTAGGATTAGGGGACGGGTGAGGAAAAGGCTTCTGGGAAGTGTTAGGGTTAGGGTTCGGGCTAGGGTTAGGGTTAGGGGACGGGGACGGTGTAGGGTCCAGGTGAGGTTACGACAACGCTTTAGGGTGAGCGTACGTGTGAGGGCGCGTGTTAGTGTTAGCGTACGGGTTAGGATTAGGGGACGGGTGAGGGTAAGGCTTCCGGGAAGTGTTAGGTTTAGGGTTCGGGCTAGGGTTAGGGTTAGGGGACGGGGACGGTTTAGGGTCCAGGTGAGGGTACGACAACGCTTTAGGGTGAGCGTACGTGTGAGGGCTTGGGTTAGTGTTAGCGTACGTGTGAGGATTAGGGGACGGGTGAGTGTAAGGCTTCGGGGAAGGTTTAGGGTTAGGGTTCGGGCTAGGTTTAGGGGTAGGGGACGAGGACGGTTTAGGGTCCAGGTGAGGGTACGACAACGCTTTAGGTTGAGCGTACGTGTGAGGACGCAGGTTAGTGTTAGCGTATGGGTTAGGAATAGGGGACGGGTGAGGGTAAGGCTTCGGGCAAGGGTTAGAGTTAGGGTTCGGGCTAGGGTTAGTGTTAGGGCATGGGGACGGTTTAGGGTCCAGGGGAGGGTACGACAACGCTTTAGGGTGAGCGTACGTGTGAGGGCGCGGGTTAGTGTTAGCGTACGGGTTAGGATTAGGGGACGGGTGAGGTTAAGTCATCGGAGAAGTGTTAGGGGTAGGGTTCGGGCTAAGGTTAGGGTTAGGGGACGGAGATGGTTTAGGGTCCAGGTGAGGGTACGACAACGGTTTAGGTTGAGCGTACGTTTGAGGGTGCTGGTTAGTGTTAGCGTACGGGTTAGGATTAGGGGACGGGTGAGGGTAAGGCTTCGGGGAAGGGTTAGGTTTAAGGTTAGGACTAGGGTTAGGGTTAGGGGTCGGGGAAGGTTTAGGGTCCAGGTGAGGGTACGACAACGCTTTAGGGTGAGCGTACGTGTGAGGGCACGGGTTAGTGTTAGCTTACGGGTTACGATTAGGGGACGGGTGAGGGTAAGACTTCGGGGAAGGGTTAGGGTAAGGGTTCGGGCTAGGGTTAGGGTTAGGTGACAGGGGCGATTTAGTGTCCAGGTGAGGGTACGACAACGCTTTAGAGTGAGCGTACGTGTGAGGGTGCGGGTTAGTGTTAGCGTACGGGTTAGGATTAGGGGACGGGTGAGGTTAAGGCTTCGGGGAAGGGTTAGGGTTAGGGTTCGGGCTAGGGTTAGGGTTATTGGACGGAGACGGTTTAGGGTCCAGGTGAGGGTACGACAAGGCTTTAAGTTGACCGTACGTTTCAGGGCGTGGGTTAGTGTTAGCGTACGTGTTAGGATTAGGGGACGGGTGAGGGTAAGGCTTAGGGGAAGGGTTAGGTTTAAGGTTCGGGCTAGGGTTAGGGTTAGGGGAGGGGGACGGTTTAGGGTCCAGGTGAGGGTACGACAACGCTTTAGGTTGAGCGTACGTGTGAGGGCGCGTGTTAGTGTTAGCGTACGGGTTAGGAATAGGGGACGGGTGAGGGTAAGGCTTCGGGGAAGGGTTAGGGTTAGGGTTCGGGCTAGGATTAGGGTTAGGGGACGGGGACGGTTTAGGGTCCAGGTGAGGGTACGACAACGCTTTAGGGGGAGCGTACGTGTGAGGGCGCGGGTTAGTGTCAGCGTACGGGTTAGGATTAGGGGACGGTTGAGTGTCAGGCTTCGGGGAAGGGTTATGGTTAGGGTTCGGGCTAGGGTTAGGGTTAGGGGACGGGGACGGTTTAGGGTCCAGGTGAGGGTACGACAACGCTTTAGGGGGAGCGTACGTGTGAGGGCGCAGGTTAGTGTCAGGGTACGGGTTAGGATTAGGGGACGGGTGAGGGTCAGGCTTCGGGGAAGGGTTAGGGTTAGGGTTCGGGCTAGGGTTAGGGTTAGGGGACGGGGACGGTTTAGGGTCCAGGTGAGGGTACGACAACGCTATAGGGGGAGCGTACGTGTGAGGGCGCGGGTTAGTGTCAGCGTACGGGTTAGGATTAGGGGACGGGTGAGGGTCAGGCTTCGTGGGAGGGTTAGGGTTAGGGTTCGGGCTAGGGTTAGGGTTAGGGGACGGGGACGGTTTAGGGTCCAGGTGAGGGTACGACAACGCTTTAGGGGGAGCGTACGTGTGAGGGCGCGGGTTAGTGTCAGCGTACGGGTTAGGATTAGGGGACGGGTGAGTGTCAGGCTTCAGGGGAGTGTTAGGGTTAGGGTTCGGGCTAGGGTTAGGGTTAGGGGACGGGGACGCTTTAGGGTCCAGCTGAGGGTACGACAACGCTTTAGGGGGAGCGTACGTGTGAGGGCGTGGGTTAGTGTCAGCGTACGGGTTAGGATTAGGGGACGGGTGAGGGTCAGGCTTCGGGGAAGGGTTAGGTTTAGGGTTCGGGCTAGGGTTAGGGTTAGGGGACGGGGACGGTTTAGGGTCCAGGTGAGGGTACGACAACGCTTTAGGGGGAGCGTACGTGTGAGGGCGCGGGTTAGTGTTAGCGTACGGGTTAGGATTAGGGGACGGGTGAGGTTAAGTCATCGGAGAAGGGTTAGGGTTAGGGTTCGGGCTAAGGTTAGGGTTAGGGGACGGAGATGGTTTAGGGTCCAGGTGAGGATACGACAACGGTTTAGGTTGAGCGTACGTTTGAGGGTGCTGGTTAGTGTTAGCGTACGGGTTAGGATTAGGGGACGGGTGAGGGTAAGGCTTCGGGGAAGGGTTAGGTTTACGGTTCGGACTAGGGTTAGGGTTAGGGGTCGGGGAAGGTTTAGGGTCCATGTGAGGGTACGACAACGCTTTAGGGTGAGCGTACTTGTGAGGGCACGGGTTAGTGTTAGCTTACGGGTTACGATTAGGGGACGGGTGAGGGTAAGGCTTCGGCGAAGGGTTAGGGTAAGGGTTCGGGCTAGGGTTAGGGTTAGGTGACAGGGGCGATTTAGTGTCCAGGTGAGGGTACGACAACGCTTTAGAGTGAGCGTACGTGTGAGGGTGCGGGTTAGTGTTAGCCTACGGGTTAGGATTAGGGGACGGGTGAGGTTAAGGCTTCGGGGAAGGGTTAGGGTTAGGGTTCGGGCTAGGGTTAGGGTTATTGGACGGAGACGGTTTAGGGTCCAGGTGAGGGTACGACAAGGCTTTAAGTTGACCGTACGTTTCAGGGCGTGGGTTAGTGTTAGCGTACGTGTTAGGATTAGGGGACGGGTGAGGGTAAGGCTTAGGGGAAGGGTTAGGTTTAAGGTTCGGGCTAGGGTTAGGGTTAGGGGAGGGGGACGGTTTAGGGTCCAGGTGAGGGTACGACAACGCTTTAGGTTGAGCGTACGTGTGAGGGCGCGTGTTAGTGTTAGCGTACGGGTTAGGAATAGGGGACGGGTGAGGGTAAGGCTTCGGGGAAGGGTTAGGGTTAGGGTTCGGGCTAGGGTTAGGGTTAGGGGACGGGGACGGTTTAGGGTCCAGGTGAGGGTACGACAACGCTTTAGGGGGAGCGTACGTGTGAGGGCGCGGGTTAGTGTCAGCGTACGGGTTAGGATTAGGGGACGGGTGAGGGTCAGGCTTCGGGGAAGGGTTATGGTTAGGGTTCGGGCTAGGGTTAGGGTTAGGGGACGGGGACGGTTTAGGGTCCAGGTGAGGGTACGACAACGCTTTAGGGTGAGCGTACTTGTGAGGGCACGGGTTAGTGTTAGCTTACGGGTTAGGATTAGGGGACGGGTGAGGGTCAGGCTTCGGGGAAGGGTTAGGGTTAGGGTTCGGGCTAGGGTTAGGGTTAGGGGACGGGGACGGTTGGGGGTCCAGGTGAGGGTACGACAACGCTTTAGGGGGAGCGTACGTGTGAGGGCGCGGGTTAGTGTCAGCGTACGGGTTAGGATTAGGGGACGGGTGAGGGTCAGGCTTCGGGGAAGGGTTAGGGTTAGGGTTCGGGCTAGGGTTAGGGTTAGGGGACGGGGACGGTTTAGGGTCCAGGTGAGGGTACGACAACGCTTTAGGGGGAGCGTATGTGTGAGGGCGCGGGTTAGTGTCAGCGTACGGGTTAGGATTAGGGGACGGGTGAGGGTCAGGCTTCGGGGAAGGGTTAGGGTTAGGGTTCGGGCTAGGGTTAGGGTTAGGGGACGGGGACGGTTTAGGGTCCAGGTGAGGGTACGACAACGCTTTAGGGGGAGCGTACGTGTGAGGGCGTGGGTTAGTGTCAGCGTACGGGTTAGGATTAGGGGACGGGTGAGGGTCAGGCTTCGGGGAAGGGTTAGGGTTAGGGTTCGGGCTAGGGTTAGGGTTAGGGGATGGGGACGGTTTAGGGTCCAGGTGAGGGTACGACAACGCTTTAGGGGGAGCGTACGTGTGAGGGCGCGGGTTAGTGTCAGCGTACGGGTTAGGATTAGGGGACGGGTGAGGGTCAGGCTTCGGGGAAGGGTTAGGGTTAGGGTTCGGGCTAGGGTTAGGGTTAGGGGACGGGGACGGTTTAGGGTCCAGGTGAGGGTACGACAACGCTTTAGGGGGAGCGTACGTGTGAGGGCGCGGGTTAGTGTCAGCGTACGGGTTAGGATTAGGGGACGGGTGAGGGTCAGGCTTCGGGAAAGGGTTAGGGTTAGGGTTCGAGCTAGGGTTAGGGTTAGGGGACGGGGACGGTTTAGGGTCCAGCTGAGGGTACGACAACGCTTTAGGGGGAGCGTACGTGTGAGGGCGCGGGTTAGTGTCAGCGTACGGGTTAGGATTAGGGGACGGGTGAGGGTCAGGCTTCGGGAGAGGGTTAGGGTTAGGGTTCGGGCTAGGGTTAGGGTTAGGGGACGGGGACGGTTTAGGGTCCAGGTGAGGGTGCGACAACGCTTTAGGGGGAGCGTACGTGTGAGGGCGCGGGTTAGTGTCAGCGTACGGGTTAAGATTAGGGGACGGGTGAGGGTCAGGCTTCGGGAGAGGGTTAGGGTTAGGGTTCGGGCTAGGGTTAGGGTTAGGGGACGGGGACGGTTTAGGGTACAGGTGAGGGTACGACAACGCTTTAGGGGGAGCGTACGTGTGAGGGCGCGGGTTAGTGTCAGCGTACGGGTTAGGATTAGGGGACGGGTGAGGGTCAGGCTTCGGGAGAGGGTTAGGGTTAGGGTTCGGGCTAGGGTTAGGGTTAGGGGACGGGGACGGTTTAGGGTCCAGGTGAGGGTACGACAACGCTTTAGGGGGAGCGTACGTGTGAGGGCGCGGGTTAGTGTCAGCGTACGGGTTAGGATTAGGGGACGGGTGAGGGTCAGGCTTCGGGGGAGGGTTAGGGTTAGGGTTCGGGCTAGGGTTAGGGTTAGGGGACGGGGACGGTTTAGGGTCCAGGTGAGGGTACGACAACGCTTTAGGGGGAGCGTACGTGTGAGGGCGTGGGTTAGTGTCAGCGTACGGGTTAGGATTAGGGGACGGGTGAGGGTCAGGCTTCGGGGGAGTGTTAGGGTTAGGGTTCGGGCTAGGGTTAGGGTTAGGGGACGGGGACGGTTTAGGGTCCAGGTGAGGGTACGACAACGCTTTAGGGGGAGCGTACGTGTGAGGGCGCGGGTTAGTGTCAGCGTACGGGTTAGGATTAGGGGACGGGTGAGGGTCAGGCTTCGGGGAAGGGTTAGGGTTAGGGTTCGGGCTAGGGTTAGGGTTAGGGGACGGGGACGGTTTAGGGTCCAGGTGAGGGTACGACAACGCTTTAGGGGGAGCGTACGTGTGAGGGCGTGGGTTAGTGTTAGCGTACGGGTTAGGATTAGGGGACGGGTGAGGTTAAGTCATCGGAGAAGGGTTAGGGTTAGGGTTCGGGCTAAGGTTAGGGTTAGGGTAGGGAGATGGTTTAGGGTCCAGGTGAGGATACGACAACGGTTTAGGTTGAGCGTACGTTTGAGGGTGCTGGTTAGTGTTAGCGTACGGGTTAGGATTAGGGGACGGGTGAGGGTAAGGCTTCGGGGAAGGGTTAGGTTTAAGGTTCGGACTAGGGTTAGGGTTAGGGGTCGGGGAAGGTTTAGGGTCCATGTGAGGGTACGACAACGCTTTAGGGTGAGCGTACTTGTGAGGGCACGGGTTAGTGTTAGCTTACGGGTTACGATTAGGGGACGGGTGAGGGTAAGGCTTCGGGGAAGGGTTAGGGTAAGGGTTCGGGCTAGGGTTAGGGTTAGGTGACAGGGGCGATTTAGTGTCCAGGTGAGGGTACGACAACGCTTTAGAGTGAGCGTACGTGTGAGGGTGCGGGTTAGTGTTAGCGTACGGGTTAGGATTAGGGGACGGGTGAGGTTAAGGCTTCGGGGAAGGGTTAGGGTTAGGGTTCGGGCTAGGGTTAGGGTTATTGGACGGAGACTGTTTAGGGTCCAGGTGAGGGTACGACAAGGCTTTAAGTTTACCGTACGTTTCAGGGCGTGGGTTAGTGTTAGCGTACGTGTTAGGATTAGGGGACGGGTGAGGGTAAGGCTTAGGGGAAGGGTTAGGTTTAAGGTTCGGGCTAGGGTTAGGGTTAGGGGAGGGGGACGGTTTAGGGTCCAGGTGAGGGTACGACAACGCTTTAGGTTGAGCGTACGTGTGAGGGCGCGTGTTAGTGTTAGCGTACGGGTTAGGAATAGGGGACGGGTGAGGGTAAGGCTTCGGGGAAGGGTTAGGGTTAGGGTTCGGGCTAGGGTTAAGGTTAGGGGACGGGGACGGTTTAGGGTCCAGGTGAGGGTACGACAACGCTTTAGGGGGAGCGTACGTGTGAGGGCGCGGGTTAGTGTCAACGTACGGGTTAGGATTAGGGGACGGGTGAGGGTCAGGCTTCGGGGAAGGGTTATGGTTAGGGTTCGGGCTAGGGTTAGGGTTAGGGGACGGGGACGGTTTAGGGTCCAGGTGAGGGTACGACAACGCTTTAGGGGGAGCGTACGTGTGAGGGCGCGGGTTAGTGTCAGCGTACGGGTTAGGATTAGGGGACGGGTGAGGGTCAGGCTTCGGGGAAGGGTTAGGGTTAGGGTTCGGGCTAGGGTTAGGGTTAGGGGACGGGGACGGTTGGGGGTCCAGGTGAGGGTACGACAACGCTTTAGGGGGAGCGTACGTGTGAGGGCGCGGGTTAGTGTCAGCGTACGGGTTAGGATTAGGGGACGGGTGAGGGTCAGGCTTCGGGGAAGGGTTAGGGTTAGGGTTCGGGCTAGGGTTAGGGTTAGGGGACGGGGACGGTTTAGGGTCCAGGTGAGGGTACGACAACGCTTTAGGGGGAGCGTACGTGTGAGGGCGCGGGTTAGTGTCAGCGTACGGGTTAGGATTAGGGGACGGGTGAGGGTCAGGCTTCGGGGAAGGGTTAGGGTTAGGGTTCGGGCTAGGGTTAGGGTTAGGGGACGGGGACGGTTTAGGGTCCAGGTGAGGGTACGACAACGCTTTAGGGGGAGCGTACGTGTGAGGGCGCGGGTTAGTGTCAGGGTACGGGTTAGGATTAGGGGACGGGTGAGGGTCAGGCTTCGGGGAAGGGTTAGGGTTAGGGTTCGGGCTAGGGTTAGGGTTAGGGGACGGGGACGGTTTAGGGTCCAGGTGAGGGTACGACAACGCTTTAGGGGGAGCGTACGTGTGAGGGCGCGGGTTAGTGTCAGCGTACGGGTTAGGATTAGGGGACGGGTGAGTGTCAGGCTTCGGGGAAGGGTTAGGGTTAGGGTTCGGGCTAGGGTTAGGGTTAGGGGACGGGGACGGTTTAGGGTCCAGGTGAGGGTACGACAACGCTTTAGGGGGAGCGTACGTGTGAGGGCGCGGGTTAGTGTCAGCGTACGGGTTAGGATTAGGGGACGCGTGAGGGTCAGGCTTCGGGGAAGGGTTAGGGTTAGGGTTCGGGCTAGGGTTAGGGTTAGGGGACGGGGACGGTTTAGGGTCCAGGTGAGGGTACGACAACGCTTTAGGGGGAGCGTACGTGTGAGGGCGCGGGTTAGTGTCAGCGTACGGGTTAGGATTAGGGGACGAGTGAGGGTCAGGCTTCGGGGAAGTGTTAGGGTTAGGGTTCGGGCTAGGGTTAGGGTTAGGGGACGGGGACGGTTTAGGGTCCAAGTGAGGGTACGACAACGCTTTAGGGGGAGCGTACGTGTGAGGGCGCGGGTTAGTGTCAGTGTACGGGTTAGGATTAGGGGACGGGTGAGGGTCAGGCTTCGGGGAAGGGTTAGGGTTAGGGTTCGGGCTAGGTTTAGGGTTAGGGGACGGGGACGGTTTAGGGTCCAGGTGAGGGTACGACAACGCTTTAGGGGGAGCGTACGTGTGAGGGCGCGGGTTAGTGTCAGCGTACGGGTTAGGATTAGGGGACGGGTGAGGGTCAGGCTTCGGGAGACGGTTAGGGTTAGGGTTCGGGCTAGGGTTAGGGTTAGGGGACGGGGACGGTTTAGGGTCCAGGTGAGGGTGCGACAACGCTTTAGGGGGAGCGTACGTGTGAGGGCGAGGGTTAGTGTCAGCGTACGGGTTAGGATTAGGGGACGGGTGAGGGTCAGGCTTCGGGAGAGGGTTAGGGTTAGGGTTCGGGCTAGGGTTAGGGTTAGGGGACGGGGACGGTTTAGGGTCCAGGTGAGGGTACGACAACGCTTTAGGGGGAGCGTACGTGTGAGGGCGCGGGTTAGTGTCAGCGTACGGGTTAGGATTAGGGGACGGGTGAGGGTCAGGCTTCGGGAGAGGGTTAGGGTTAGGGTTCGGGCTAGGGTTAGGGTTAGGGGACGGGGACGGTTTAGGGTCCAGGTGAGGGTACGACAACGCTTTAGGGGGAGCGTACGTGTGAGGGCGCGGGTTAGTGTCAGCGTACGGGTTAGGATTAGGGGACGGGTGAGGGTCAGGCTTCGGGGGAGGGTTAGGGTTAGGGTTCGGGCTAGGGTTAGGGTTAGGGGACGGGGACGGTTTAGGGTCCAGGTGAGGGTACGACAACGCTTTAGGGGGAGCGTACGTGTGAGGGCGCGGGTTAGTGTCAGCGTACGGGTTAGGATTAGGGGACGGGTGAGGGTCAGGCTTCGGGGGAGTGTTAGGGTTAGGGTTCGGGCTAGGGTTAGGGTTAGGGGACGGGGACGGTTTAGGGTCCAGGTGAGGGTACGACAACGCTTTAGGGGGAGCGTACGTGTGAGGGCGCGGGTTAGTGTCAGCGTACGGGTTAGGATTAGGGGACGGGTGAGGGTCAGGCTTCGGGGAAGGGTTAGGGTTAGGGTTCGGGCTAGGGTTAGGGTTAGGGGACGGGGACGGTTTAGGGTCCAGGTGAGGGTACGACAACGCTTTAGGGGGAGCGTACGTGTGAGGGCGCGGGTTAGTGTCAGCGTACGGGTTAGGATTAGGGGACGGGTGAGGGTCAGGCTTCGGGGAAGGGTTAGGGTTAGGGTTCGGGCTAGGGTTAGGGTTAGGGGACGGGGACGGTTTAGGGTCCAGGTGAGGGTACGACAACGCTTTAGGGGGAGCGTACGTGTGAGGGCGCGGGTTAGTGTCAGCGTACGGGTTAGGATTAGGGGACGGGTGAGGGTCAGGCTTCGGGGAAGGGTTAGGGTTAGGGTTCGGGCTAGGGTTAGGGTTAGGGGACGGGGACGGTTTAGGGTCCAGGTGAGGGTACGACAACGCTTTAGGGGGAGCGTACGTGTGAGGGCGCGGGTTAGTGTCAGCGTACGGGTTAGGATTAGGGGACGGGTGAGGGTCAGGCTTCGGGGAAGGGTTAGGGTTAGGGTTCGGGCTAGGTTTAGGGTTAGGGGACGGGGACGGTTTAGGGTCCAGGTGAGGGTACGACAACGCTTTAGGGGGAGCGTACGTGTGAGGGCGCGGGTTAGTGTCAGCGTACGGGTTAGGATTAGGGGACGGGTGAGGGTCAGGCTTCGGGAGACGGTTAGGGTTAGGGTTCGGGCTAGGGTTAGGGTTAGGGGACGGGGACGGTTTAGGGTCCAGGTGAGGGTGCGACAACGCTTTAGGGGGAGCGTACGTGTGAGGGCGAGGGTTAGTGTCAGCGTACGGGTTAGGATTAGGGGACGGGTGAGGGTCAGGCTTCGGGAGAGGGTTAGGGTTAGGGTTCGGGCTAGGGTTAGGGTTAGGGGACGGGGACGGTTTAGGGTCCAGGTGAGGGTACGACAACGCTTTAGGGGGAGCGTACGTGTGAGGGCGCGGGTTAGTGTCAGCGTACGGGTTAGGATTAGGGGACGGGTGTGGGTCAGGCTTCGGGAGAGGGTTAGGGTTAGGGTTCGGGCTAGGGTTAGGGTTAGGGGACGGGGACGGTTTAGGGTCCAGGTGAGGGTACGACAACGCTTTAGGGGGAGCGTACGTGTGAGGGCGCGGGTTAGTGTCAGCGTACGGGTTAGGATTAGGGGACGGGTGAGGGTCAGGCTTCGGGGGAGGGTTAGGGTTAGGGTTCGGGCTAGGGTTAGGGTTAGGGGACGGGGACGGTTTAGGGTCCAGGTGAGGGTACGACAACGCTTTAGGGGGAGCGTACGTGTGAGGGCGCGGGTTAGTGTCAGCGTACGGGTTAGGATTAGGGGACGGGTGAGGGTCAGGCTTCGGGGGAGTGTTAGGGTTAGGGTTCGGGCTAGGGTTAGGGTTAGGGGACGGGGACGGTTTAGGGTCCAGGTGAGGGTACGACAACGCTTTAGGGGGAGCGTACGTGTGAGGGCGCGGGTTAGTGTCAGCGTACGGGTTAGGATTAGGGGACGGGTGAGGGTCAGGCTTCGGGGAAGGGTTAGGGTTAGGGTTCGGGCTAGGGTTAGGGTTAGGGGACGGGGACGGTTTAGGGTCCAGGTGAGGGTACGACAACGCTTTAGGGGGAGCGTACGTGTGAGGGCGCGGGTTAGTGTCAGCGTACGGGTTAGGATTAGGGGACGGGTGAGGGTCAGGCTTCGGGGAAGGGTTAGGGTTAGGGTTCGGGCTAGGGTTAGGGTTAGGGGACGGGGACGGTTTAGGGTCCAGGTGAGGGTACGACAACGCTTTAGGGGAAGCGTACGTGTGAGGGCGCGGGTTAGTGTCAGCGTACGGGTTAGGATTAGGGGACGGGTGAGGGTCAGGCTTCGGGGAAGGTTTAGGGTTAGGGTTCGGGCTAGGGTTAGGGTTAGGGGACGGGGACGGTTTAGGGTCCAGGTGAGGGTACGACAACGCTTTAGGGGGAGCGTACGTGTGAGGGCGCGGGTTAGTGTCAGCGTACGGGTTAGGATTAGGGGACGGGTGAGGGTCAGGCTTCGGGAGAGTGTTAGGGTTAGGGTTCGGGCTAGGGTTAGGGTTAGGGAACGGGGACGGTTTAGGGTCCAGGTGAGGGTGCGACAACGCTTTAGGGGGAGCGTACGTGTGAGGGCGCGGGTTAGTGTCAGCGTACGGGTTAGGATTAGGGGACGGGTGAGGATCAGGCTTCGGGGGAGGGTTAGGGTTAGTGTTCGGGCTAGGGTTAGGGTTAGGGGACGGGGACGGTTTAGCGTCCAGGTGAGGGTACGACAACGCTTTAGGGGGAGCGTACGTGTGAGGGCGCGGGTTAGTGTCAGCCTACGGGTTAGGATTAGGGGACGGGTGAGTGTCAGCCTTCGGGGAAGGGTTAGGGTTAGGGTTCGGGCTAGGGTTAGGGTTAGGGGACGGGGACGGTTTAGGGTCCAGGTGAGGGTACGACAACGCTTTAGGGGGAGCGTACGTGTGAGGGCGCGGGTTAGTGTCAGCGTACGGGTTAGGATTAGGGGACGGGTGAGGGTCAGGCTTCGGGGGAGGGTTAGGGTTAGGGTTCGGGCTAGGGTTAGGGTTAGGGGACGGGTACGGTTTAGGGTCCAGGTGAGGGTACGACAACGCTTTAGGGGGAGCGTACGTGTGAGGGCGCGGGTTAGTGTCAGCGTACGGGTTAGGATTAGGGGACGGGTGAGGGTCAGGCTTCGGGGAAGGGTTAGGGTTAGGGTTCGGGCTAGGGTTAGGGTTAGGGGACGGGGACGGCTTAGGGTCCAGGTGAGGGTACGACAACGCTTTAGGGGGAGCGTACGTGTGAGGGCGCGGGTTAGTGTCAGCGTACGGGTTAGGATTAGGGGACGGGTGAGGGTCAGGCTTCGGGGAAGGGTTAGGGTTAGGGTTCGGGCTAGGGTTAGGGTTAGGGGACGGGGACGGTTTAGGGTCCAGGTGAGGGTACGGCAACGCTTTAGGGGGAGCGTACGTGTGAGGGCGCGGGTTAGTGTCAGCGTACGGGTTAGGATTAGGGGACGGGTGAGGGTCAGGCTTCGGGGAAGGGTTAGGGTTAGGCTTCGGGCTAGGGTTAGGGTTAGGGGACGGGGAAGGTTTAGGGTCCAGGTGAGGGTACGACAACGCTTTAGGGGGAGCGTACGTGTGAGGGCGCGGGTTAGTGTCAGCGTACGGGTTAGGATTAGGGGACGGGTGAGGGTCAGGCTTCGGGGGAGGGTTAGGTTTAGGGTTCTGGCTAGGGTTAGGGTTAGGGGACGGGGACGGTTTAGGGTCCAGGTGAGGGTACGACAACGCTTTAGGGGGAGCGTACGTGTGAGGGCGCGGGTTAGTGTCAGCGTACGGGTTAGGATTAGGGGACGGGTGAGGGTCAGGCTTCGGGGAAGGGTTAGGGTTAGGGTTCGGGCTAGGGTTAGGGTTAGGGGACGGGGACGGTTTAGGGTCCAGGTGAGGGTACGACAACGCTTTAGGGGGAGCGTACGTGTGAGGGCGTGGGTTAGTGTCAGCGTACGGCTTAGGATTAGGGGACGTGTGAGGGTCAGGCTTCGGGGAAGGGTTAGGGTTAGGGTTCGGGCTAGGGTTAGGGTTAGGGAACGGGGACGGTTTAGGGTCCAGGTGAGGGTGCGACAACGCTTTAGGGGGAGCGTACGTGTGAGGGCGCGGGTTAGTGTCAGCGTACGGGTTAGGATTAGGGGACGGGTGAGGGTCAGGCTTCGGGAGAGGGTTAGGGTTAGGGTTCGGGCTAGGGTTAGGGTTAGGGGACGGGGACGGTTTAGGGTCCAGGTGAGGGTACGGCAACGCTTTAGGGGGAGCGTACGTGTGAGGGCGCGGGTTAGTGTCAGCGTAAGGGTTAGGATTAGGGGACGGGTGAGGGTCAGGCTTCGGGGAAGGGTTAGGGTTAGGGTTCGGGCTAGGGTTAGGGGACGGGTACGGGGACGGTTTAGGGTCCAGGTGAGGGTACGACAACGCTTTAGGGGGAGCGTACGTGTGAGGGCACGGGTTAGTGTCAGCGTACGGGTTAGGATTAGGGCACGGGTGAGGGTCAGGCTTCGGGGGAGGGTTAGGGTTAGGGTTCGGGCTAGGGTTAGGGTTAGGGGACGGGGACGGTTTAGGGTCCAGGTGAGGGTACGACAACGCTTTATGGGGAGCGTACGTGTGAGGGCGTGGGTTAGTGTCAGCGTACGGGTTAGGATTAGGGGACGGGTGAGGGTCAGGCTTCGGGGAAGGGTTAGGGTTAGGCTTCGGGCTAGGGTTAGGGTTAGGGGACGGGGAAGGTTTAGGGTCCAGGTGAGGGTACGACAACGCTTTAGGGGGAGCGTACGTGTGAGGGCGCGGGTTAGTGTCAGCGTACGGGTTAGGATTAGGGGACGGGTGAGGGTCAGGCTTCGGGGGAGGGTTAGGTTTAGGGTTCTGGCTAGGGTTAGGGTTAGGGGACGGGGACGGTTTAGGGTCCAGGTGAGGGTACGACAACGCTTTAGGGGGAGCGTACGTGTGAGGGCGCGGGTTAGTGTCAGCGTACGGGTTAGGATTAGGGGACGGGTGAGGGTCAGGCTTCGGGGAAGGGTTAGGGTTAGGGTTCGGGCTAGGGTTAGGGTTAGGGGACGGGGACGGTTTAGGGTCCAGGTGAGGGTACGACAACGCTTTAGGGGGAGCGTACGTGTGAGGGCGTGGGTTAGTGTCAGCGTACGGCTTAGGATTAGGGGACGTGTGAGGGTCAGGCTTCGGGGAAGGGTTAGGGTTAGGGTTCGGGCTAGGGTTAGGGTTAGGGAACGGGGACGGTTTAGGGTCCAGGTGAGGGTGCGACAACGCTTTAGGGGGAGCGTACGTGTGAGGGCGCGGGTTAGTGTCAGCGTACGGGTTAGGATTAGGGGACGGGTGAGGGTCAGGCTTCGGGAGAGGGTTAGGGTTAGGGTTCGGGCTAGGGTTAGGGTTAGGGGACGGGGACGGTTTAGGGTCCAGGTGAGGGTACGGCAACGCTTTAGGGGGAGCGTACGTGTGAGGGCGCGGGTTAGTGTCAGCGTAAGGGTTAGGATTAGGGGACGGGTGAGGGTCAGGCTTCGGGGAAGGGTTAGGGTTAGGGTTCGGGCTAGGGTTAGGGGACGGGTACGGGGACGGTTTAGGGTCCAGGTGAGGGTACGACAACGCTTTAGGGGGAGCGTACGTGTGAGGGCACGGGTTAGTGTCAGCGTACGGGTTAGGATTAGGGCACGGGTGAGGGTCAGGCTTCGGGGGAGGGTTAGGGTTAGGGTTCGGGCTAGGGTTAGGGTTAGGGTTAGGGGACGGTTTAGGGTCCAGGTGAGGGTACGACAACGCTTTATGGGGAGCGTACGTGTGAGGGCGTGGGTTAGTGTCAGCGTACGGGTTAGGATTAGGGGACGGGTGAGGGTCAGGCTTCGGGGAAGGGTTAGGGTTAGGCTTCGGGCTAGGGTTAGGGTTAGGGGACGGGGAAGGTTTAGGGTCCAGGTGAGGGTACGACAACGCTTTAGGGGGAGCGTACGTGTGAGGGCGCGGGTTAGTGTCAGCGTACGGGTTAGGATTAGGGGACGGGTGAGGGTCAGGCTTCGGGGGAGGGTTAGGTTTAGGGTTCTGGCTAGGGTTAGGGTTAGGGGACGGGGACGGTTTAGGGTCCAGGTGAGGGTACGACAACGCTTTAGGGGGAGCGTACGTGTGAGGGCGCGGGTTAGTGTCAGCGTACGGGTTAGGATTAGGGGACGGGTGAGGGTCAGGCTTCGGGGAAGGGTTAGGGTTAGGGTTCGGGCTAGGGTTAGGGTTAGGGGACGGGGACGGTTTAGGGTCCAGGTGAGGGTACGACAACGCTTTAGGGGGAGCGTACGTGTGAGGGCGTGGGTTAGTGTCAGCGTACGGCTTAGGATTAGGGGACGGGTGAGGGTCAGGCTTCGGGGAAGGGTTAGGGTTAGGGTTCGGGCTAGGGTTAGGGTTAGGGAACGGGGACGGTTTAGGGTCCAGGTGAGGGTGCGACAACGCTTTAGGGGGAGCGTACGTGTGAGGGCGCAGGTTAGTGTCAGCGTACGGGTTAGGATTAGGGGACGGGTGAGGGTCAGGCTTCGGGAGAGGGTTAGGGTTAGGGTTCGGGCTAGGGTTAGGGTTAGGGGACGGGGACGGTTTAGGGTCCAGGTGAGGGTACGACAACGCTTTAGGGGGAGCGTACGTGTGAGGGCGCGGGTTAGTGTCAGCGTACGGGTTAGGATTAGGGGACGGGTGAGGGTCAGGCTTCGGGGGAGGGTTAGGGTTAGGGTTCGGGCTAGGGTTAGGGTTAGGGAACGGGGACGGTTTAGGGTCCAGGTGAGGGTGCGACAACGCTTTAGGGGTAGCGTACGTGTGAGGGCGCGGGTTAGTGTCAGCGTACGGGTTAGGTTTAGGGGACGGGTGAGGGTCAGGCGTCGGGGGAGGGTTAGGGTTAGTGTTCGGGCTAGGGTTAGGGTTAGGGGACGGGGACGGTTTAGCGTCCAGGTGAGGGTACGACAACGCTTTAGGGGGAGCGTACGTGTGAGGGCGCGGGTTAGTGTCAGCCTACGGGTTAGGATTAGGGGACGGGTGAGGGTCAGCCTTCGGGGAAGGGTTAGGGTTAGGGTTCGGGCTAGGGTTAGGGTTAGGGGACGGGGACGGTTTAGGGTCCAGGTGAGGGTACGACAACGCTTTAGGGGGAGCGTACGTGTGAGGGCGCGGGTTAGTGTCAGCGTACGGGTTAGGATTAGGGGACGGGTGAGGGTCAGGCTTCGGGGAAGGGTTAGGGTTAGGGTTCGGGCTAGGGTTAGGGTTAGGGGACGGGGACGGTTTAGGGTCCAGGTGAGGGTACGACAAGGCTTTAAGTTTACCGTACGTTTCAGGGCGTGGCTTAGTGTTAGCGTACGTGTTAGGATTAGGGGACGGGTGAGGGTAAGGCTTAGGGGAAGGGTTAGGTTTAAGGTTCGGGCTAGGGTTAGGGTTAGGGGAGGGGGACGGTTTAGGGTCCAGGTGAGGGTACGACAACGCTTTAGGTTGAGCGTACGTGTGAGGGCGCGTGTTAGTGTTAGCGTACGGGTTAGGAATAGGGTACGGGTGAGGGTAAGGCTTCGGGGAAGGGTTAGGGTTAGGGTTCGGGCTAGGGTTAGGGTTAGGGGACGGGGACGGTTTAGGGTCCAGGTGAGGGTACGACAACGCTTTAGGGGGAGCGTACGTGTGAGGGCGCGGGTTAGTGTCAGCGTACGGGTTAGGATTAGGGGACGGGTGAGGGTCAGGCTTCGGGGAAGGGTTATGGTTAGGGTTCGGGCTAGGGTTAGGGTTAGGGGACGGGGACGGTTTAGGGTCCAGGTGAGGGTACGACAACGCTTTAGGGGGAGCGTACGTGTTAGGGCGCGGGTTATTGTCAGCGTACGGGTTAGGATTAGGGGACGGGTGAGGGTCAGGCTTCGGGGAAGGGTTAGGGTTAGGGTTCGGGCTAGGGTTAGGGTTAGGGGACGGGGACGGTTGGGGGTCCAGATGAGGGTACGACAACGCTTTAGGGGGAGCGTACGTGTGAGGGCGCGGGTTAGTGTCAGCGTACGGGTTAGGATTAGGGGACGGGTGAGGGTCAGGCTTCGGGGAAGGGTTAGGGTTAGGGTTCGGGCTAGGGTTAGGGTTAGGGGACGGGGACGGTTTAGGGTCCAGGTGAGGGTACGACAACGCTTTAGGTTGAGCGTACGTGTGAGGGCGCAGGTTAGTGTTAGCGTATGGGTTAGGAATAGGGGACGGGTGAGGGTAAGGCTTCGAGCAAGAGTTAGAGTTAGGGTTCGGGCTAGGGTTAGTGTTAGGGCATGGGGACGGTTTAGGGTCCAGGGGAGGGTACGACAACGCTTTAGGGTGAGCGTACGTGTGAGGGCGCGGGTTAGTGTTAGCGTACGGGTTAGGATTAGGGGACGGGTGAGGTTAAGTCATCGGAGAAGTGTTAGGGTTAGGGTTCGGGCTAAGGTTAGGGTTAGGGGACGGAGATGGTTTAGGGTCCAGGTGAGGGTACGACAACGGTTTAGGTTGAGCGTACGTTTGAGGGTGCTGGTTAGTGTTAGCGTACGGGTTTGGATTAGGGGACGGGTGAGGGTAAGGCTTCGGGGAAGGGTTAGGTTTAAGGTTTGGACTAGGGTTAGGGTTAGGGGTCGGGGAAGGTTTAGGGTCCAGGTGAGGGTACGACAACGCTTTAGGGTGAGCGTACTTGTGAGGGCACGGGTTAGTGTTAGCTTACGGGTTACGATTAGGGGACGGGTGAGGGTAAGGCTTCGGGGAAGGGTTAGGGTAAGGGTTCGGGCTAGGGTTAGGGTTAGGTGACAGGGGCGATTTAGTGTCCAGGTGAGGGTACGACAACGCTTTAGAGTGAGCGTACGTGTGAGGGTGCGGGTTAGTGTTAGCGTACGGGTTAGCATTAGGGGACGGGTGAGGTTAAGGCTTCGGGGAAGGGTTAGGGTTAGGGTTCGGGCTAGGGTTAGGGTTATTGGCCGGAGACGGTTTAGGGTCCAGGTGAGGGTACGACAAGGCTTTAAGTTGACCGTACGTTTCAGGGCGTGGGTTAGTGTTAGCGTACGTGTTAGGATTAGGGGACGGGTGAGGGTAAGGCTTAGGGGAAGGGTTAGGTTTAAGGTTCGGGCTAGGGTTAGGGTTAGGGGAGGGGGACGGTTTAGGGTCCAGGTGAGGGTACGACAACGCTTTAGGTTGAGCGTACGTGTGAGGGCGCGTGTTAGTGTTAGCGTACGGGTTAGGAATAGGGGACGGGTGAGGGTAAGGCTTCGGGGAAGGGTTAGGGTTAGGGTTCGGGCTAGGGTTAGGGTTAGGGGACGGGGACGGTTTAGGGTCCAGGTGAGGGTACGACAACGCTTTAGGGGGAGCGTACGTGTGAGGGCGCGGGTTAGTGTCAGCGTACGGGTTAGGATTAGGGGACGGGTGAGGGTCAGGCTTCGGGGAAGGGTTATGGTTAGGGTTCGGGCTAGGGTTAGGGTTAGGGGACGGGGACGGTTTAGGGTCCAGGTGAGGGTACGACAACGCTTTAGGGGGAGCGTACGTGTGAGGGCGCGGGTTAGTGTCAGCGTACGGGTTAGGATTAGGGGACGGGTGAGGGTCAGGCTTCGGGGAAGGGTTAGGGTTAGGGTTCGGGCTAGGGTTAGGGTTAGGGGACGGGGACGGTTGGGGGTCCAGGTGAGGGTACGACAACGCTTTAGGGGGAGCGTACGTGTGAGGGCGCGGGTTAGTGTCAGCGTACGGGTTAGGATTAGGGGACGGGTGAGGGTCAGGCTTCGGGGAAGGGTTAGGGTTAGGGTTCGGGCTAGGGTTAGGGTTAGGGGACGGGGACGGTTTAGGGTCCAGGTGAGGGTACGACAACGCTTTAGGGGGAGCGTACGTGTGAGGGCGCGGGTTAGTGTCAGCGTACGGGTTAGGATTAGGGGACGGGTGAGGGTCAGGCTTCGGGGAAGGGTTAGGGTTAGGGTTCGGGCTAGGGTTAGGGTTAGGGGACGGGGACGGTTTAGGGTCCAGGTGAGGGTACGACAACGCTTTAGGGGGAGCGTACGTGTGAGGGCGTGGGTTAGTGTCAGCGTACGGGTTAGGATTAGGGGACGGGTGAGGGTCAGGCTTCGGGGAAGGGTTAGGGTTAGGGTTCGGGCTAGGGTTAGGGTTAGGGGATGGGGACGGTTTAGGGTCCAGGTGAGGGTACGACAACGCTTTAGGGGGAGCGTACGTGTGAGGGCGCGGGTTAGTGTCAGCGTACGGGTTAGGATTAGGGGACGGGTGAGGGTCAGGCTTCGGGGAAGGGTTAGGGTTAGGGTTCGGGCTAGGGTTAGGGTTAGGGGACGGGGACGGTTTAGGGTCCAGGTGAGGGTACGACAACGCTTTAGGGGGAGCGTACGTGTGAGGGCGCGGGTTAGTGTCAGCGTACGGGTTAGGATTAGGGGACGGGTGAGGGTCAGGCTTCGGGGAAGGGTTAGGGTTAGGGTTCGAGCTAGGGTTAGGGTTAGGGGACGGGGACGGTTTAGGGTCCAGGTGAGGGTACGACAACGCTTTAGGGGGAGCGTACGTGTGAGGGCGCGGGTTAGTGTCAGCGTACGGGTTAGGATTAGGGGACGGGTGAGGGTCAGGCTTCGGGAGAGGGTTAGGGTTAGGGTTCGGGCTAGGGTTAGGGTTAGGGGACGGGGACGGTTTAGGGTCCAGGTGAGGGTGCGACAACGCTTTAGGGGGAGCGTACGTGTGAGGGCGAGGGTTAGTGTCAGCGTACGGGTTAGGATTAGGGGACGGGTGAGGGTCAGGCTTCGGGAGAGGGTTAGGGTTAGGGTTCGGGCTAGGGTTAGGGTTAGGGGACGGGGACGGTTTAGGGTCCAGGTGAGGGTACGACAACGCTTTAGGGGGAGCGTACGTGTGAGGGCGCGGGTTAGTGTCAGCGTACGGGTTAGGATTAGGGGACGGGTGAGGGTCAGGCTTCGGGGGAGGGTTAGGGTTAGGGTTCGGGCTAGGGTTAGGGTTAGGGGACGGGGACGGTTTAGGGTCCAGGTGAGGGTACGACAACGCTTTAGGGGGAGCGTACGTGTGAGGGCGCGGGTTAGTGTCAGCGTACGGGTTAGGATTAGGGGACGGGTGAGGGTCAGGCTTCGGGGGAGTGTTAGGGTTAGGGTTCGGGCTAGGGTTAGGGTTAGGGGACGGGGACGGTTTAGGGTCCAGGTGAGGGTACGACAATGCTTTAGGGGGAGCGTACGTGTGAGGGCGCGGGTTAGTGTCAGCGTACGGGTTAGGATTAGGGGACGGGTGAGGGTCAGGCTTCGGGGAAGGGTTAGGGTTAGGGTTCGGGCTAGGGTTAGGGTTAGGGGACGGGGACGGTTTAGGGTCCAGGTGAGGGTACGACAACGCTTTAGGGGGAGCGTACGTGTGAGGGCGCGGGTTAGTGTCAGCGTACGGGTTAGGATTAGGGGACGGGTGAGGGTCAGGCTTCGGGGAAGGGTTAGGGTTAGGGTTCGGGCTAGGGTTAGGGTTAGGGGACGGGGACGGTTTAGGGTCCAGGTGAGGGTACGACAACGCTTTAGGGGGAGCGTACGTGTGAGGGCGCGGGTTAGTGTCAGCGTACGGGTTAGGATTAGGGGACGGGTGAGGGTCAGGCTTCGGGGAAGGGTTAGGGTTAGGGTTCGGGCTAGGGTTAGGGTTAGGGGACGGGGACGGTTTAGGGTCCAGGTGAGGGTACGACAACGCTTTAGGGGGAGCGTACGTGTGAGGGCGCGGGTTAGTGTCAGCGTACGGGTTAGGATTAGGGGACGGGTGAGGGTCAGGCTTCGGGGAAGGGTTAGGGTTAGGGTTCGGGCTAGGGTTAGGGGACGGGTACGGGGACGGTTTAGGGTCCAGGTGAGGGTACGACAACGCTTTAGGGGGAGCGTACGTGTGAGGGCACGGGTTAGTGTCAGCGTACGGGTTAGGATTAGGGGACGGGTGAGGGTCAGGCTTCGGGGAAGGGTTAGGGTTAGGGTTCGGGCTAGGGTTAGGGTTAGGGGACGGGGACGGTTTAGGGTCCAGGTGAGGGTACTACAACGCTTTAGGGGGAGCGTATGTGTGAGGGCGCGGGTTAGTGTCAGCGTACGGGTTAGGATTAGGGGACGGGTGAGGGTCAGGCTTCGGGGAAGGGTTAGGGTTAGGGTTCGGGCTAGGGTTAGGGTTAGGGGACGGGGACGGTTTAGGGTCCAGGTGAGGGTACGACAACGCTTTAGGGGGAGCGTACGTGTGAGGGCGCGGGTTAGTGTCAGCGTACGGGTTAGGATTAGGGGACGGGTGAGGGTCAGGCTTCGGGGAAGGGTTAGGGTTAGGGTTCGGACTAGGGTTAGGGTTAGGGGACGGGGACGGTTTAGGGTCCAGGTGAGGGTACGACAACGCTTTAGGGGGAGCGTACGTGTGAGGGCGCGGGTTAGTGTCAGCGTACGGGTTAGGATTAGGGGACGAGTGAGGGTCAGGCTTCGGGGGAGGGTTAGGGTTAGGGTTCGGGCTAGGGTTAGGGTTAGGGGACGGGGACGGTTTAGGGTCCAGGTGAGGGTACGACAACGCTTTAGAGGGAGCGTACGTGTGAGGGCGCGGGTTAGTGTCAGCGTACGGGTTAGGATTAGGGGACGGGTGAGGGTCAGGCTTCGGGGGAGGGTTAGGGTTAGGGTTCGGGCTAGGGTTAGGGTTAGGGGACGGGGACGGTTTAGGGTCCAGGTGAGGGTACGACAACGCTTTAGGGGGAGCGTACGTGTGAGGGCGCGGGTTAGTGTCAGCGTACGGGTTAGGATTAGGGGACGGGTGAGGGTCAGGCTTCGGGGAAGGGTTAGGGTTAGGGTTCGGGCTAGGGTTAGGGTTAGGGGACGGGGACGGTTTAGGGTCCAGGTGAGGGTACGACAACGCTTTAGGGGGAGCGTACGTGTGAGGGCGCGGGTTAGTGTCAGCGTACGGGTTAGGATTAGGGGACGGGTGAGGGTCAGGCTTCGGGGAAGGGTCAGGGTTAGTGTTCGGGCTAGGGTTAGGGTTAGGGGACGGGGACGGTTTAGGGTCCAGGTGAGGGTACGACAACGCTTTAGGGGGAGCGTACGTGTGAGGGCGCGGGTTAGTGTCAGCGTACGGTTTAGGATTAGGGGACGGGTGAGGGTCAGGCTTCGGGGAAGGGTTAGGGTTAGGGTTCGGGCTAGGGTTAGGGTTAGGGGACGGGGACGGTTTAGGGTCCAGGTGAGTGTACGACAACGCTTTAGGGGGAGCGTACGTGTGAGGGCGCGGGTTAGTGTCAGCGTACGGGTTAGAATTAGGGGACGGGTGAGGGTCAGGCTTCGGGGAAGGGTTACGGTTAGGGTTCGGGCTAGGGTTAGGGTTAGGGGACGGGGACGGCTTAGGGTCCAGGTGAGGGTAGGACAACGCTTTAGGGGGAGCGTACGTGTGAGGGCGCGGGTTAGTGTCAGCGTACGGGTTAGGATTAGGGGACGGGTGAGGGTCAGGCTTTGGGGAAGGGTTAGGGTTAGGGTTCGGGCTAGGGTTAGGGTTAGGGGACGGGGACGGTTTAGGGTCCAGGTGAGGGTACGACAACGCTTTAGGGGGAGCGTACGTGTGAGGGCGCGGGTTAGTGTCAGCGTACGGGTTAGGATTAGGGGACGGGTGAGGGTCAGGCTTCGGGGAAGGGTTAGGGTTAGGGTTCGGGCTAGGGTTAGGGGACGGGTACGGGGACGGTTTAGGGTCCAGGTGAGGGTACGACAACGCTTTAGGGGGAGCGTACGTGTGAGGGCACGGGTTAGTGTCAGCGTACGGGTTAGGATTAGGGGACGGGTGAGGGTCAGGCTTCGGGGAAGGGTTAGGGTTAGGGTTCGGGCTAGGGTTAGGGTTAGGGGACGGGGACGGTTTAGGGTCCAGCTGAGGGTACTACAACGCTTTAGGGGGAGCGTATGTGTGAGGGCGCGGGTTAGTGTCAGCGTACGGGTTAGGATTAGGGGACGGGTGAGGGTCAGGCTTCGGGGAAGGGTTAGGGTTAGGGTTCGGGCTAGGGTTAGGGTTAGGGGACGGGGACGGTTTAGGGTCCAGGTGAGGGTACGACAACGCTTTAGGGGGAGCGTACGTGTGAGGGCGCGGGTTAGTGTCAGCGTACGGGTTAGGATTAGGGGACGGGTGAGGGTCAGGCTTCGGGGAAGGGTTAGGGTTAGGGTTCGGACTAGGGTTAGGGTTAGGGGACGGGGACGGTTTAGGGTCCAGGTGAGGGTACGACAACGCTTTAGGGGGAGCGTACGTGTGAGGGCGCGGGTTAGTGTCAGCGTACGGGTTAGGATTAGGGGACGCGTGAGGGTCAGGCTTCGGGGGAGGGTTAGGGTTAGGGTTCGGGCTAGGGTTAGGGTTAGGGGACGGGGACGGTTTAGGGTCCAGGTGAGGGTACGACAACGCTTTAGGGGGAGCGTACGTGTGAGGGCGCGGGTTAGTGTCAGCGTACGGGTTAGGATTAGGGGACGGGTGAGGGTCAGGCTTCGGGGGAGGGTTAGGGTTAGGGTTCGGGCTAGGGTTAGGGTTAGGGGACGGGGACGGTTTAGGGTCCAGGTGAGGGTACGACAACGCTTTAGGGGGAGCGTACGTGTGAGGGCGCGGGTTAGTGTCAGCGTACGGGTTAGGATTAGGGGACGGGTGAGGGTCAGGCTTCGGGGAAGGGTTAGGGTTAGGGTTCGGGCTAGGGTTAGGGTTAGGGGACGGGGACGGTTTAGGGTCCAGGTGAGGGTACGACAACGCTTTAGGGGGAGCGTACGTGTGAGGGCGCGGGTTAGTGTCAGCGTACGGGTTAGGATTAGGGGACGGGTGAGGGTCAGGCTTCGGGGAAGGGTCAGGGTTAGTGTTCGGGCTAGGGTTAGGGTTAGGGGACGGGGACGGTTTAGGGTCCAGGTGAGGGTACGACAACGCTTTAGGGGGAGCGTACGTGTGAGGGCGCGGGTTAGTGTCAGCGTACGGGTTAGGATTAGGGGACGGGTGAGGGTCAGGCTTCGGGGAAGGGTTAGGGTTAGGGTTCGGGCTAGGGTTAGGGTTAGGGGACGGGGACGGTTTAGGGTCCAGGTGAGGGTACGACAACGCTTTAGGGGGAGCGTACGTGTGAGGGCGCGGGTTAGTGTCAGCGTACGGGTTAGGATTATGGGACGGGTGAGGGTCAGGCTTCGGGGAAGGGTTAGGGCTAGGGTTCGGGCTAGGGTTAGGGGACGGGTACGGGGACGGTTTAGGGTCCAGGTGAGGGTACGACAACGCTTTAGGGGGAGCGTACGTGTGAGGGCACGGGTTAGTGTCAGCGTACGGGTTAGGATTAGGGGACGGGTGAGGGTCAGGCTTCGGGGAAGGGTTAGGGTTAGGGTTCGGGCTAGGGTTAGGGTTAGGGGACGGGGACGGTTTAGGGTCCAGGTGAGGGTACGACAACGCTTTAGGGGGAGCGTACGTGTGAGGGCGCGGGTTAGTGTCAGCGTACGGGTTAGGATTAGGGGACGGGTGAGGGTCAGGCTTCGGGGAAGGGTTAGGGTTAGGGTTCGGGCTAGGGTTAGGGTTAGGGGACGGGGACGGTTTAGGGTCCAGGTGAGGGTACGACAACGCTTTAGGGGGAGCGTACGTGTGAGGGCGCGGGTTAGTGTCAGCGTACGGGTTAGGATTAGGGGATGGGTGAGGGTCAGGCTTCGGGGAAGGGTTAGGTTTAGGGTTCGGACTAGGGTTAGGGTTAGGGGACGGGGACGGTTTAGGGTCCAGGTGAGGGTACGACAACGCTTTAGGGGGAGCGTACGTGTGAGGGCGTGGGTTAGTGTCAGCGTACGGGTTAGGATTAGGGGACGGGTGAGGGTCAGGCTTCGGGGGAGGGTTAGGGTTAGGGTTTGGGCTAGGGTTAGGGTTAGGGGACGGGGACGGTTTAGGGTCCAGGTGAGGGTACGACAACGCTTTAGGGGGAGCGTACGTGTGAGGGCGCGGGTTAGTGTCAGCGTACGGGTTAGGATTAGGAGACGGGTGAGGGTCAGGCTTCGGGGGAGGGTTAGGGTTAGGGTTCGGGCTAGGGTTAGGGTTAGGGGACGGGGACGGTTTAGGGTCCAGGTGAGGGTACGACAACGCTTTAGGGGGAGCGTACGTGTGAGGGCTCGGGTTAGTGTCAGCGTACGGGTTAGGATTAGGGGACGGGTGAGGGTCAGGCTTCGGGGAAGGGTTAGGGTTAGGGTTCGGGCTAGGGTTAGGGTTAGGGGACGGGGACGGTTTAGGGTCCAGGTGAGGGTACGACAACGCTTTAGGGGGAGGGTACGTGTGAGGGCGCGGGTTAGTGTCAGCGTACGGGTTAGGATTAGGGGACGGGTGAGGGTCAGGCTTCGGGGAAGGGTTAGGGTTAGGGTTCGGGCTAGGGTTAGGGTTAGGGGACGGGGACGGTTTAGGGTCCAGGTGAGGGTACGACGACGCTTTAGGGGGAGCGTACGTGTGAGGGCGCGGGTTAGTGTCAGCGTACGGGTTAGGATTAGGGGACGGGTGAGGGTCAGGCTTCGGGGAAGGGTTAGGGTTAGGGTTCGGGCTAGGGTTAGGGTTAGGGGACGGGGACGGCTTAGGGTCCAGGTGAGGGTACGACAACGCTTTAGGGGGAGCGTATGTGTGAGGGCGCGGGTTAGTGTCAGCGTACGTGTTAGGATTAGGGGACGGGTGAGGGTCAGGCTTCGGGGAAGGGTTAGGGTTAGGGTTCGGGCTAGGGTTAGGGTTAGGGGACGGGGACGCTTTAGGGTCCAGGTGAGGGTACGACAACGCTTTAGGGGGAGCGTACGTGTGAGGGCGCGGGTTAGTGTCAGCGTACGGGTTAGGATTAGGGGACGGGTGAGGGTCAGGCTTCGGGGAAGGGTTAGGGTTAGGGTTCGGGCTAGGGTTAGGGTTAGGGAACGGGGACGGTTTAGGGTCCAGGTGAGGGTGCGACAACGCTTTAGGGGGAGCGTACGTGTGAGGGCGCGGGTTAGTGTCAGCGTACGGGTTAGGATTAGGGGACGGGTGAGGGTCAGGCTTCGGGAGAGGGTTAGGGTTAGGGTTCGGGCTAGGGTTAGGGTTAGGGGACGGGGACGGTTTAGGGTCCAGGTGAGGGTACGACAACGCTTTAGGGGGAGCGTACGTGTGAGGGCGCGGGTTAGTGTCAGCGTACGGGTTAGGATTAGGGGACGGGTGAGGGTCAGGCTTCGGGGGAGGGTTAGGGTTAGAGTTCGGGCTAGGGTTAGGGTTAGGGAACGGGGACGGTTTAGGGTCCAGGTGAGGGTGCGACAACGCTTTAGGGGTAGCGTACGTGTGAGGGCGCGGGTTAGTGTCAGCGTACGGGTTAGGATTAGGGGACGGGTGAGGGTCAGGCGTCGGGGGAGGGTTAGGGTTAGTGTTCGGGCTAGGGTTAGGGTTAGGGGACGGGGACGGTTTAGCGTCCAGGTGAGGGTACGACAACGCTTTAGGGGGAGCGTACGTGTGAGGGCGCGGGTTAGTGTCAGCCTACGGGTTAGGATTAGGGGACGGGTGAGGGTCAGCCTTCGGGGAAGGGTTAGGGTTAGGGTTCGGGCTAGGGTTAGGGTTAGGGGACGGGGACGGTTTAGGGTCCAGGTGAGGGTACGACAACGCTTTAGGGGGAGCGTACGTGTGAGGGCGCGGGTTAGTGTCAGCGTACGGGTTAGGATTAGGGGACGGGTGAGGGTCAGGCTTCGGGGAAGGGTTAGGGTTAGGGTTCGGGCTAGGGTTAGGGTTAGGGGACGGGGACGGTTTAGGGTCCAGGTGAGGGTACGACAACGCTTTAGGGGGAGCGTACGTGTGAGGGCGCGGGTTAGTGTCAGCGTACGGGTTAGAATTAGGGGACGGGTGAGGGTCAGGCTTCGGGGAAGGGTTACGGTTAGGGTTCGGGCTAGGGTTAGGGTTAGGGGACGGGGACGGCTTAGGGTCCAGGTGAGGGTACGACAACGCTTTAGGGGGAGCGTACGTGTGAGGGCGCGGGTTAGTGTCAGCGTACGGGTTAGGATTAGGGGACGGGTGAGGGTCAGGATTCGGGGGAGGGTTAGGGTAGTGTTCGGGCTAGGGTTAGGGTTAGGGGACGGGGACGGTTTAGCGTCCAGGTGAGGGTACGACAACGCTTTAGGGGGAGCGTACGTGTGAGGGCGCGGGTTAGTGTCAGCCTACGGGTTAGGATTAGGGGACGGGTGAGGGTCAGCCTTCGGGGAAGGGTTAGGGTTAGGGTTCGGGCTACGGTTAGGGTTAGGGGACGGGGACGGTTTAGGGTCCAGTTGAGGGTACGACAACGCTTTAGCGGGAGCGTACGTGTGAGGGCGCGGGTTAGTGTCAGCGTACGGGTTAGGATTAGGGGACGGGTGAGGGTCAGGCTTCGGGGAAGGGTTAGGGTTAGGGTTCGGGCTAGGGTTAGGGTTAGGGGACGGGGACGGCTTAGGGTCCAGGTGAGGGTACGACAACGCTTTAGGGGGACCGTACGTGTGAGGGCGCGGGTTAGTGTCAGCGTACGGGTTAGGATTAGGGGACGCGTGAGGGTCAGGCTTCGGGGGAGGGTTAGGGTTAGGGTTCGGGCTAGGGTTAGGGTTAGGGGACGGGGACGGTTTAGGGTCCAGGTGAGGGTACGACAACGCTTTAGGGGGAGCGTACGTGTGAGGGCGCGGGTTAGTGTCAGCGTACGGGTTAGGATTAGGGGACGGGTGAGGGTCAGGCTTCGGGGGAGGGTTAGGGTTAGGGTTCGGGCTAGGGTTAGGGTTAGGGGACGGGGACGGTTTAGGGTCCAGGTGAGGGTACGACAACGCTTTAGGGGGAGCGTACGTGTGAGGGCGCGGGTTAGTGTCAGCGTACGGGTTAGGATTAGGGGACGGGTGAGGGTCAGGCTTCGGGGAAGGGTTAGGGTTAGGGTTCGGGCTAGGGTTAGGGTTAGGGGACGGGGACGGCTTAGGGTCCAGGTGAGGGTACGACAACGCTTTAGGGGGAGCGTACGTGTGAGGGCGCGGGTTAGTGTCAGCGTACGGGTTAGGATTAGGGGACGGGTGAGGGTCAGGCTTCGGGGAAGGGTTAGGGTTAGGGTTCGGGCTAGGGTTAGGGTTAGGGGACGGGGACGGTTTAGGGTCCAGGTGAGGGTACGACAACGCTTTAGGGGGAGGGTACGTGTGAGGGCGCGGGTTAGTGTCAGCGTACGGGTTAGGATTAGGGGACGGGTGAGGGTCAGGCTTCGGGGAAGGATTAGGGTTAGGGTTCGGGCTAGGGTTAGGGTTAGGGGACGGGGACGGTTTAGGGTCCAGGTGAGGGTACGACGACGCTTTAGGGGGAGCGTACGTGTGAGGGCGCGGGTTAGTGTCAGTGTACGGGTTAGGATTAGGGGACGGGTGAGGGTCAGGCTTCGGGGAAGGGTTAGGGTTAGGGTTCGGGCTAGGGTTAGGGTTAGGGGACGGGGACGGTTTAGGGTCCAGGTGAGGGTACGACAACGCTTTAGGGGGAGCGTACGTGTGAGGGCGCGGGTTAGTGTCAGCGTACGGGTTAGGATTATGGGACGGGTGAGGGTCAGGCTTCGGGGAAGGGTTAGGGTTAGGGTTCGGGCTAGGGTTAGGGGACGGGTACGGGGACGGTTTAGGGTCCAGGTGAGGGTACGACAACGCTTTAGGGGGAGCGTACGTGTGAGGGCACGGGTTAGTGTCAGCGTACGGGTTAGGATTAGGGGACGGGTGAGGGTCAGGCTTCGGGGAAGGGTTAGGGTTAGGGTTCGGGCTAGGGTTAGGGTTAGGGGACGGGGACGGTTTAGGGTCCAGGTGAGGGTACGACAACGCTTTATGGGTAGCGTACGTGTGAGGGCGCGGGTTAGTGTCAGCGTACGGGTTAGGATTAGGGGACGGGTGAGGGTCAGGCTTCGGGGAAGGGTTAGGGTTAGGGTTCGGGCTAGGGTTAGGGTTAGGGGACGGGGACGGTTTAGGGTCCAGGTGAGGGTACGACAACGCTTTAGGGGGAGCGTACGTGTGAGGGCGCGGGTTAGTGTCAGCGTACGGGTTAGGATTAGGGGACGGGTGAGGGTCAGGCTTCGGGGAAGGGTTAGGGTTAGGGTTCGGGCTAGGGTTAGGGTTAGGGGACGGGGACGGTTTAGGGTCCAGGTGAGGGTACGACAATGCTTTAGGGGGAGGGTACGTGTGAGGGCGCGGGTTAGTGTCAGCGTACGGGTTAGGATTAGGGGACGGGTGAGGGTCAGGCTTCGGGGAAGGATTAGGGTTAGGGTTCGGGCTAGGGTTAGGGTTAGGGGACGGGGACGGTTTAGGGTCCAGGTGAGGGTACGACGACGCTTTAGGGGGAGCGTACGTGTGAGGGCGCGGGTTAGTGTCAGCGTACGGGTTAGGATTAGGGGACGGGTGAGGGTCAGGCTTCGGGGAAGGGTTAGGGTTAGGGTTCGGGCTAGGGTTAGGGTTAGGGGACGGGGACGGCTTAGGGTCCAGGTGAGGGTACGACAACGCTTTAGGGGGAGCGTACGTGTGAGGGCGCGGGTTAGTGTCAGCGTACGGGTTAGGATTAGGGGACGGGTGAGGGTCAGGCTTCGGGGAAGGGTTAGGGTTAGGGTTCGGGCTAGGGTTAGGGTTAGGGGACGGGGACGGTTTAGGGTCCAGGTGAGGGTACGACAACGCTTTAGGGGGAGCGTACGTGTGAGGGCGCGGGTTAGTGTCAGCGTACGGGTTAGGATTAGGGGACGGGTGAGGGTCAGGCTTCGGGGAAGGGTTAGGGTTAGGGTTCGGGCTAGGGTTAGGGGACGGGTACGGGGACGGTTTAGGGTCCAGGTGAGGGTACGACAACGCTTTAGGGGGAGCGTACGTGTGAGGGCGCGCGTTAGTGTCAGCGTACGGGTTAGGATTAGGGGACGGGTGAGGGTCAGGCTTCGGGGAAGGGTTAGGGTTAGGGTTCGGGCTAGGGTTAGGGTTAGGGGACGGGGACGGTTTAGGGTCCAGGTGAGGGTACGACAACGCTTTAGGGGGAGCGTACGTGTGAGGGCGCGGGTTAGTGTCAGCGTACGGGTTAGGATTAGGGGACGGGTGAGGGTCAGGCTTCGGGGAAGGGTTAGGGTTAGGGTTCGGGCTAGGGTTAGGGTTAGGGGACGGGGACGGTTTAGGGTCCAGGTGAGGGTACGACAACGCTTTAGGGGGAGCGTACGTGTGAGGGCGCGGGTTAGTGTCAGCGTACGGGTTAGGATTAGGGGATGGGTGAGGGTCAGGCTTCGGGGAAGGGTTAGGTTTAGGGTTCGGACTAGGGTTAGGGTTAGGGGACGGGGACGGTTTAGGGTCCAGGTGAGGGTACGACAACGCTTTAGGGGGAGCGTACGTGTGAGGGCGTGGGTTAGTGTCAGCGTACGGGTTAGGATTAGGGGACGGGTGAGGGTCAGGCTTCGGGGGAGGGTTAGGGTTAGGGTTCGGGCTAGGGTTAGGGTTAGGGGACGGGGACGGTTTAGGGTCCAGGTGAGGGTACGACAACGCTTTAGGGGGAGCGTACGTGTGAGGGCGCGGGTTAGTGTCAGCGTACGGGTTAGGATTAGGAGACGGGTGAGGGTCAGGCTTCGGGGGAGGGTTAGGGTTAGGGTTCGGGCTAGGGTTAGGGTTAGGGGACGGGGACGGTTTAGGGTCCAGGTGAGGGTACGACAACGCTTTAGGGGGAGCGTACGTGTGAGGGCTCGGGTTAGTGTCAGCGTACGGGTTAGGATTAGGGGACGGGTGAGGGTCAGGCTTCGGGGAAGGGTTAGGGTTAGGGTTCGGGCTAGGGTTAGGGTTAGGGGACGGGGACGGTTTAGGGTCCAGGTGAGGGTACGACAACGCTTTAGGGGGAGGGTACGTGTGAGGGCGCGGGTTAGTGTCAGCGTACGGGTTAGGATTAGGGGACGGGTGAGGGTCAGGCTTCGGGGAAGGGTTAGGGTTAGGGTTCGGGCTAGGGTTAGGGTTAGGGGACGGGGACGGTTTAGGGTCCAGGTGAGGGTACGACGACGCTTTAGGGGGAGCGTACGTGTGAGGGCGCGGGTTAGTGTCAGCGTACGGGTTAGGATTAGGGGACGGGTGAGGGTCAGGCTTCGGGGAAGGGTTAGGGTTAGGGTTCGGGCTAGGGTTAGGGTTAGGGGACGGGGACGGCTTAGGGTCCAGGTGAGGGTACGACAACGCTTTAGGGGGAGCGTATGTGTGAGGGCGCGGGTTAGTGTCAGCGTACGTGTTAGGATTAGGGGACGGGTGAGGGTCAGGCTTCGGGGAAGGGTTAGGGTTAGGGTTCGGGCTAGGGTTAGGGTTAGGGGACGGGGACGCTTTAGGGTCCAGGTGAGGGTACGACAACGCTTTAGGGGGAGCGTACGTGTGAGGGCGCGGGTTAGTGTCAGCGTACGGGTTAGGATTAGGGGACGGGTGAGGGTCAGGCTTCGGGGAAGGGTTAGGGTTAGGGTTCGGGCTAGGGTTAGGGTTAGGGAACGGGGACGGTTTAGGGTCCAGGTGAGGGTGCGACAACGCTTTAGGGGGAGCGTACGTGTGAGGGCGCGGGTTAGTGTCAGCGTACGGGTTAGGATTAGGGGACGGGTGAGGGTCAGGCTTCGGGAGAGGGTTAGGGTTAGGGTTCGGGCTAGGGTTAGGGTTAGGGGACGGGGACGGTTTAGGGTCCAGGTGAGGGTACGACAACGCTTTAGGGGGAGCGTACGTGTGAGGGCGCGGGTTAGTGTCAGCGTACGGGTTAGGATTAGGGGACGGGTGAGGGTCAGGCTTCGGGGGAGGGTTAGGGTTAGGGTTCGGGCTAGGGTTAGGGTTAGGGAACGGGGACGGTTTAGGGTCCAGGTGAGGGTGCGACAACGCTTTAGGGGTAGCGTACGTGTGAGGGCGCGGGTTAGTGTCAGCGTACGGGTTAGGATTAGGGGACGGGTGAGGGTCAGGCGTCGGGGGAGGGTTAGGGTTAGTGTTCGGGCTAGGGTTAGGGTTAGGGGACGGGGACGGTTTAGCGTCCAGGTGAGGGTACGACAACGCTTTAGGGGGAGCGTACGTGTGAGAGCGCGGGTTAGTGTCAGCCTACGGGTTAGGATTAGGGGACGGGTGAGGGTCAGCCTTCGGGGAAGGGTTAGGGTTAGGGTTCGGGCTAGGGTTAGGGTTAGGGGACGGGGACGGTTTAGGGTCCAGGTGAGGGTACGACAACGCTTTAGGGGGAGCGTACGTGTGAGGGCGCGGGTTAGTGTCAGCGTACGGGTTAGGATTAGGGGACGGGTGAGGGTCAGGCTTCGGGGAAGGGTTAGGGTTAGGGTTCGGGCTACGGTTAGGGTTAGGGGACGGGGACGGTTTAGGGTCCAGGTGAGGGTACGACAACGCTTTAGCGGGAGCGTACGTGTGAGGGCGCGGGTTAGTGTCAGCGTACGGGTTAGGATTAGGGGACGGGTGAGGGTCAGGCTTCGGGGAAGGGTTAGGGTTAGGGTTCGGGCTAGGGTTAGGGTTAGGGGACGGGGACGGCTTAGGGTCCAGGTGAGGGTACGACAACGCTTTAGGGGGAGCGTACGTGTGAGGGCGCGGGTTAGTGTCAGCGTACGGGTTAGGATTAGGGGACGCGTGAGGGTCAGGCTTCGGGGGAGGGTTAGGGTTAGGGTTCGGGCTAGGGTTAGGGTTAGGGGACGGGGACGGTTTAGGGTCCAGGTGAGGGTACGACAACGCTTTAGGGGGAGCGTACGTGTGAGGGCGCGGGTTAGTGTCAGCGTACGGGTTAGGATTAGGGGACGGGTGAGGGTCAGGCTTCGGGGGAGGGTTAGGGTTAGGGTTCGGGCTAGGGTTAGGGTTAGGGGACGGGGACGGTTTAGGGTCCAGGTGAGGGTACGACAACGCTTTAGGGGGAGCGTACGTGTGAGGGCGCGGGTTAGTGTCAGCGTACGGGTTAGGATTAGGGGACGGGTGAGGGTCAGTCTTCGGGGAAGGGTTAGGGTTAGGGTTCGGGCTAGGGTTAGGGTTAGGGGACGGGGACGGTTTAGGGTCCAGGTGAGGGTACGACAACGCTTTAGGGGGAGCGTACGTGTGAGGGCGCCGGTTAGTGTCAGCGTACGGGTTAGGATTAGGGGACGGGTGAGGGTCAGGTTTCGGGGAAGGGTTAGGGTTAGGGTTCGGGCTAGGGTTAGGGTTAGGGGACGGGGACGGTTTAGGGTCCAGGTGAGGGTACGACAACGCTTTAGGGGGAGCGTACGTGTGAGGGCGCGGGTTAGTGTCAGCGTACGGGTTAGGATTAGGGGACGGGTGAGGGTCAGGCTTCGGGGGAGTGTTAGGTTTAGGGTTCGGGCTAGGGTTAGGGTTAGGGGATGGGGACGGTTTAGGGTCCAGGTGAGGGTACGACAACGCTTTAGGGGGAGCGTACGTGTGAGGGCGCGGGTTAGTGTCAGCGTACGGGTTAGGATTAGGGGACGGGTGAGGGTCAGGCTTCGGGGAAGGGTTAGGGTTAGGGTTCGGGCTAAGGTTAGGGTTAGGGGACGGGGACGGTTTAGGGTCCAGGTGAGGGTACGACAACGCTTTAGGGGGAGCGTACGTGTGAGGGCGCGGGTTAGTGTCAGCGTACGGGTTAGGATTATGGGACGGGTGAGGGTCAGGCTTCGGGGAAGGGTTAGGGTTAGGGTTCGGGCTAGGGTTAGGGGACGGGTACGGGGACGGTTTAGGGTCCAGGTGAGGGTACGACAACGCTTTAGGGGGAGCGTACGTGTGAGGGCACGGGTTAGTGTCAGCGTACGGGTTAGGATTAGGGGACGGGTGAGGGTCAGTCTTCGGGGAAGGGTTAGGGTTAGGGTTCGGGCTAGGGTTAGGGTTAGGGGACGGGGACGGTTTAGGGTCCAGGTGAGGGTACGACAACGCTTTAGGGGGAGCGTACGTGTGAGGGCGCCGGTTAGTGTCAGCGTACGGGTTAGGATTAGGGGACGGGTGAGGGTCAGGTTTCGGGGAAGGGTTAGGGTTAGGGTTCGGGCTAGGGTTAGGGTTAGGGGACGGGGACGGTTTAGGGTCCAGGTGAGGGTACGACAACGCTTTAGGGGGAGCGTACGTGTGAGGGCGCGGGTTAGTGTCAGCGTACGGGTTAGGATTAGGGGACGGGTGAGGGTCAGGCTTCGGGGGAGTGTTAGGTTTAGGGTTCGGGCTAGGGTTAGGGTTAGGGGATGGGGACGGTTTAGGGTCCAGGTGAGGGTACGACAACGCTTTAGGGGGAGCGTACGTGTGAGGGCGCGGGTTAGTGTCAGCGTACGGGTTAGGATTAGGGGACGGGTGAGGGTCAGGCTTCGGGGAAGGGTTAGGGTTAGGGTTCGGGCTAAGGTTAGGGTTAGGGGACGGGGACGGTTTAGGGTCCAGGTGAGGGTACGACAACGCTTTAGGGGGAGCGTACGTGTGAGGGCGCGGGTTAGTGTCAGCGTACGGGTTAGGATTATGGGACGGGTGAGGGTCAGGCTTCGGGGAAGGGTTAGGGTTAGGGTTCGGGCTAGGGTTAGGGGACGGGTACGGGGACGGTTTAGGGTCCAGGTGAGGGTACGACAACGCTTTAGGGGGAGCGTACGTGTGAGGGCACGGGTTAGTGTCAGCGTACGGGTTAGGATTAGGGGACGGGTGAGGGTCAGGCTTCGGGGAAGGGTTAGGGTTAGGGTTCGGGCTAGGGTTAGGGTTAGGGGACGGGGACGGTTTAGGGTCCAGGTGAGGGTACGACAACGCTTTAGGGGTAGCGTACGTGTGAGGGCGCGGGTTAGTGTCAGCGTACGGGTTAGGATTAGGGGACGGGTGAGGGTCAGGCTTCGGGGAAGGGTTAGGGTTAGGGTTCGGGCTAGGGTTAGGGTTAGGGGACGGGGACGGTTTAGGGTCCAGGTGAGGGTACGACAACGCTTTAGGGGGAGCGTACGTGTGAGGGCGCGGGTTAGTGTCAGCGTACGGGTTAGGATTAGGGGACGGGTGAGGGTCAGGCTTCGGGGAAGGGTTAGGGTTAGGGTTCGGGCTAGGGTTAGGGTTAGGGGACGGGGACGGTTTAGGGTCCAGGTGAGGGTACGACAACGCTTTAGGGGGAGGGTACGTGTGAGGGCGCGGGTTAGTGTCAGCGTACGGGTTAGGATTAGGGGACGGGTGAGGGTCAGGCTTCGGGGAAGGATTAGGGTTAGGGTTCGGGCTAGGGTTAGGGTTAGGGGACGGGGACGGTTTAGGGTCCAGGTGAGGGTACGACGACGCTTTAGGGGGAGCGTACGTGTGAGGGCGCGGGTTAGTGTCAGCGTACGGGTTAGGATTAGGGGACGGGTGAGGGTCAGGCTTCGGGGAAGGGTTAGGGTTAGGGTTCGGGCTAGGGTTAGGGTTAGGGGACGGGGACGGTTTAGGGTCCAGGTGAGGGTACGACAACGCTTTAGGGGGAGCGTACGTGTGAGGGCGCGGGTTAGTGTCAGCGTACGGGTTAGGATTATGGGACGGGTGAGGGTCAGGCTTCGGGGAAGGGTTAGGGTTAGGGTTCGGGCTAGGGTTAGGGGACGGGTACGGGGACGGTTTAGGGTCCAGGTGAGGGTACGACAACGCTTTAGGGGGAGCGTACGTGTGAGGGCACGGGTTAGTGTCAGCGTACGGGTTAGGATTAGGGGACGGGTGAGGGTCAGGCTTCGGGGAAGGGTTAGGGTTAGGGTTCGGGCTAGGGTTAGGGTTAGGGGACGGGGACGGTTTAGGGTCCAGGTGAGGGTACGACAACGCTTTAGGGGTAGCGTACGTGTGAGGGCGCGGGTTAGTGTCAGCGTACGGGTTAGGATTAGGGGACGGGTGAGGGTCAGGCTTCGGGGAAGGGTTAGGGTTAGGGTTCGGGCTAGGGTTAGGGTTAGGGGACGGGGACGGTTTAGGGTCCAGGTGAGGGTACGACAACGCTTTAGGGGGAGCGTACGTGTGAGGGCGCGGGTTAGTGTCAGCGTACGGGTTAGGATTAGGGGACGGGTGAGGGTCAGGCTTCGGGGAAGGGTTAGGGTTAGGGTTCGGGCTAGGGTTAGGGTTAGGGGACGGGGACGGTTTAGGGTCCAGGTGAGGGTACGACAACGCTTTAGGGGGAGGGTACGTGTGAGGGCGCGGGTTAGTGTCAGCGTACGGGTTAGGATTAGGGGACGGGTGAGGGTCAGGCTTCGGGGAAGGATTAGGGTTAGGGTTCGGGCTAGGGTTAGGGTTAGGGGACGGGGACGGTTTAGGGTCCAGGTGAGGGTACGACGACGCTTTAGGGGGAGCGTACGTGTGAGGGCGCGGGTTAGTGTCAGCGTACGGGTTAGGATTAGGGGACGGGTGAGGGTCAGGCTTCGGGGAAGGGTTAGGGTTAGGGTTCGGGCTAGGGTTAGGGTTAGGGGACGGGGACGGCTTAGGGTCCAGGTGAGGGTACGACAACGCTTTAGGGGGAGCGTACGTGTGAGGGCGCGGGTTAGTGTCAGCGTACGGGTTAGGATTAGGGGACGGGTGAGGGTCAGGCTTCAGGGAAGGGTTAGGGTTAGGGTTCGGGCTAGGGTTAGGGTTAGGGGACGGGGACGGTTTAGGGTCCAGGTGAGGGTACGACAACGCTTTAGGGGGAGCGTACGTGTGAGGGCGCGGGTTAGTGTCAGTGTACGGGTTAGGATTAGGGGACGGGTGAGGGTCAGGCTTCGGGGAAGGGTTAGGGTTAGGGTTCGGGCTAGGGTTAGGGGACGGGTACGGGGACGGTTTAGGGTCCAGGTGAGGGTACGACAACGCTTTAGGGGGAGCGTACGTGTGAGGGCGCGCGTTAGTGTCAGCGTACGGGTTAGGATTAGGGGACGGGTGAGGGTCAGGCTTCGGGGAAGGGTTAGGGTTAGGGTTCGGGCTAAGGTTAGGGGACGGGTACGGGGACGGTTTAGGGTCCAGGTGAGGGTACGACAACGCTTTAGGGGGAGCGTACGTGTGAGGGCACGGGTTACTGTCAGCGTACGGGTTAGGATTAGGGGACGGGTGAGGGTCAGGCTTCGGGGAAGGGTTAGGGTTAGGGTTCGGGCTAGGGTTAGGGTTAGGGGACGGGGACGGTTTAGGGTCCAGGTGAGGGTACGACAACGCTTTAGGGGGAGCGTACGTGTGAGGGCGCGGGTTAGTGTCAGCGTAGGGGTTAGGATTAGGGGACGGGTGAGGGTCAGGCTTCGGGGAAGGGTTAGGGTTAGGGTTCGGGCTAGGGTTAGGGTTAGGGGACGGGGACGGTTTAGGGTCCAGGTGAGGGTACGACAACGCTTTAGGGGGAGCGTACGTGTGAGGGCGCGGGTTAGTGTCAGCGTACGGGTTAGGATTAGGGGACGGGTGAGGGTCAGGCTTCGGGGAAGGGTTAGGGTTACGGTTCGGACTAGGGTTAGGGTTAGGGGACGGGGACGGTTTAGGGTCCAGGTGAGGGTACGACAACGCTTTAGGGGGAGCGTACGTGTGAGGGCGCAGGTTAGTGTCAGCGTACGGGTTAGGATTAGGGGACGCGTGAGGGTCAGGCTTCGGGGGAGGTTTAGGGTTAGGGTTCGGGCTAGGGTTAGGGTTAGGGGACGGGGACGGTTTAGGGTCCAGGTGAGGGTACGACAACGCTTTAGGGGGAGCGTACGTGTGAGGGCGCGGGTTAGTGTCAGCGTACGGGTTAGGATTAGGGGACGGGTGAGGGTCAGGCTTCGGGGGAGGGTTAGGGTTAGGGTTCGGGCTAGGGTTAGGGTTAGGGGACGGGGACGGTTTAGGGTCCAGGTGAGGGTACGACAACGCTTTAGGGGGAGCGTACGTGTGAGGGCGCGGGTTAGTGTCAGCGTACGGGTTAGGATTAGGGGACGGGTGAGGGTCAGGCTTCGGGGAAGGGTTAGGGTTAGGGTTCGGGCTAGGGTTAGGGTTAGGGGACGGGGACGGTTTAGGGTCCAGGTGAGGGTACGACAACGCTTTAGGGGGAGCGTACGTGTGAGGGCGCCGGTTAGTGTCAGCGTACGGGTTAGGATTAGGGGACGGGTGAGGGTCAGGTTTCAGGGAAGGGTTAGGGTTAGGGTTCGGGCTAGGGTTAGGGTTAGGGGACGGGGACGGTTTAGGGTCCAGGTGAGGGTACGACAACGCTTTAGGGGGAGCGTACGTGTGAGGGCGCGGGTTAGTGTCAGCGTACGGGTTAGGATTAGGGGACGGGTGAGGGTCAGGCTTCGGGGGAGTGTTAGGTTTAGGGTTCGGGCTAGGGTTAGGGTTAGGGGACGGGGACGGTTTAGGGTCCAGGTGAGGGTACGACAACGCTTTAGGGGGAGCGTACGTGTGAGGGCGCGGGTTAGTGTCAGCGTACGGGTTAGGATTAGGGGACGGGTGAGGGTCAGGCTTCGGGGAAGGGTTAGGGTTAGGGTTCGGGCTAGGGTTAGGGTTAGGGGACGGGGACGGTTTAGGGTCCAGGTGAGGGTACGACAACGCTTTAGGGGGAGCGTACGTGTGAGGGCGCGGGTTAGTGTCAGCGTACGGGTTAGGATTATGGGACGGGTGAGGGTCAGGCTTCGGGGAAGGGTTAGGGTTAGGGTTCGGGCTAGGGTTAGGGGACGGGTACGGGGACGGTTTAGGGTCCAGGTGAGGGTACGACAACGCTTTAGGGGGAGCGTACGTGTGAGGGCACGGGTTAGTGTCAGCGTACGGGTTAGGATTAGGGGACGGGTGAGGGTCAGGCTTCGGGGAAGGGTTAGGGTTAGGGTTCGGGCTAGGGTTAGGGTTAGGGGACGGGGACGGTTTAGGGTCCAGGTGAGGGTACGACAACGCTTTAGGGGGAGCGTACGTGTGAGGGCGCGGGTTAGTGTCAGCGTACGGGTTAGGATTAGGGGACGGGTGAGGGTCAGGCTTCGGGGAAGGGTTAGGGTTAGGGTTCGGGCTAGGGTTAGGGTTAGGGGACGGGGACGGTTTAGGGTCCAGGTGAGGGTACGACAACGCTTTAGGGGGAGCGTACGTGTGAGGGCGCGGGTTAGTGTCAGCGTACGGGTTAGGATTAGGGGACGGGTGAGGGTCAGGCTTCGGGGAAGTGTTAGGGTTAGGGTTCGGACTAGGGTTAGGGTTAGGGGACGGGGACGGTTTAGGGTCCAGGTGAGGGTACGACAACGCTTTAGGGGGAGCGTACGTGTGAGGGCGCGGGTTAGTGTCAGCGTACGGGTTAGGATTAGGGGACGGGTGAGGGTCAGGCTTCGGGGGAGGGTTAGGGTTAGGGTTCGGGCTAGGGTTAGGGTTAGGGGACGGGGACGGTTTAGGGTCCAGGTGAGGGTACGACAACGCTTTAGGGGGAGTGTACGTGTGAGGGCGCGGGTTAGTGTCAGCGTACGGGTTAGGATTAGGGGACGGGTGAGGGTCAGGCTTCGGGGGAGGGTTAGGGTTAGGGTTCGGGCTAGGGTTAGGGTTAGGGGACGGGGACGGTTTAGGGTCCAGGTGAGGGTATGACAACGCTTTAGGGGGAGCGTACGTGTGAGGGCGCGGGTTAGTGTCAGCGTACGGGTTAGGATTAGGGGACGGGTGAGGGTCAGGCTTCGGGGAAGGGTTAGGGTTAGGGTTCGGGCTAGGGTTAGGGTTAGGGGACGGGGACGGTTTAGGGTCCAGGTGAGGGTACGACAACGCTTTAGGGGGAGGGTACGTGTGAGGGCGCGGGTTAGTGTCAGCGTACGGGTTAGGATTAGGGGACGGGTGAGGGTCAGGCTTCGGGGAAGGGTTAGGGTTAGGGTTCGGGCTAGGGTTAGGGTTAGGGGACGGGGACGGTTTAGGGTCCAGGTGAGGGTACGACGACGCTTTAGGGGGAGCGTACGTGTGAGGGCGCGGGTTAGTGTCAGCGTACGGGTTAGGATTAGGGGACGGGTGAGGGTCAGGCTTCGGGGAAGGGTTAGGGTTAGGGTTCGGGCTAGGGTTAGGGTTAGGGGACGGGGACGGCTTAGGGTCCAGGTGAGGGTACGACAACGCTTTAGGGGGAGAGTACGTGTGAGGGCGCGGGTTAGTGTCAGCGTACGGGTTAGGATTAGGGGACGGGTGAGGGTCAGGCTTCGGGGAAGGGTTAGGGTTAGGGTTCGGGCTAGGGTTAGGGTTAGGGGACGGGGACGGTTTAGGGTCCAGGTGAGGGTACGACAACGCTTTAGGGGGAGCGTACGTGTGAGGGCGCGGGTTAGTGTCAGCGTACGGGTTAGGATTAGGGGACGGGTGAGGGTCAGGCTTCGGGGAAGGGTTAGGGTTAGGGTTCGGGCTAGGGTTAGGGGACGGGTACGGGGACGGTTTAGGGTCCAGGTGAGGGTACGACAACGCTTTAGGGGGAGCGTACGTGTGAGGGCACGGGTTAGTGTCAGCGTACGGGTTAGGATTAGGGGACGGGTTAGGGTCAGGCTTCGGGGAAGGGTTAAGGTTAGGGTTCGGGCTAGGGTTAGGGTTAGGGGATGGGGACGGTTTAGGGTCCAGGTGAGGGTACGACAACGATTTAGGGGGAGCGTACGTTTGAGGGCGCGGGTTAGTGTCAGCGTACGGGTTAGGATTAGGGGACGGGTGAGGGTCAGGCTTCGGGGAAGGGTTAGGGTTAGGTTTCGGGCTAGGGTTAGGGTTAGGGGACGGGGACGGTTTAGGGTCCAGGTGAGGGTACGACAACGCTTTAGGGGGAGCGTACGTGTGAGGGCGCGGGTTAGTGTCAGCGTACGGGTTAGGATTAGGGGACGGGTGAGGGTCAGGCTTCGGGGAAGGGTTAGGGTTAGGGTTCGGGCTAGGGTTAGGGTTAGGGGACGGGGACGGTTTAGGGTCCAGGTGAGGGTACGACAACGCTTTAGGGGGAGCGTACGTGTGAGGGCGCCGGTTAGTGTCAGCGTACGGGTTAGGATTAGGGGACGGGTGAGGGTCAGGTTTCAGGGAAGGGTTAGGGTTAGGGTTCGGGCTAGGGTTAGGGTTAGGGGACGGGGACGGTTTAGGGTCCAGGTGAGGGTACGACAACGCTTTAGGGGGAGCGTACGTGTGAGGGCGCGGGTTGGTGTCAGCGTACGGGTTAGGATTAGGGGACGGGTGAGGGTCAGGCTTCGGGGGAGTGTTAGGTTTAGGGTTCGGGCTAGGGTTAGGGTTAGGGGACGGGGACGGTTTAGGGTCCAGGTGAGGGTACGACAACGCTTTAGGGGGAGCGTACGTGTGAGGGCGCGGGTTAGTGTCAGCGTACGGGTTAGGATTAGGGGACGGGTGAGGGTCAGGCTTCGGGGAAGGGTTAGGGTTAGGGTTCGGGCTAGGGTTAGGGTTAGGGGACGGGGACGGTTTAGGGTCCAGGTGAGGGTACGACAACGCTTTAGGGGGAGCGTACGTGTGAGGGCGCGGGTTAG
Source organism: Globicephala melas (assembly GCF_963455315.2). Taxonomy (NCBI): domain Eukaryota; kingdom Metazoa; phylum Chordata; class Mammalia; order Artiodactyla; family Delphinidae; genus Globicephala; species Globicephala melas. The sequence goes on along the minus strand of NC_083317.1, from coordinate 110,472,368 downwards.
TGTCAGCGTACGGGTTAGGATTATGGGACGGGTGAGGGTCAGGCTTCGGCGAAGGGTTAGGGTTAGGGTTCGGGCTAGGGTTAGGGGACGGGTACGGGGACGGTTTAGGGTCCAGGTGAGGGTACGACAACGCTTTAGGGGGAGCGTACGTGTGAGGGCACGGGTTAGTGTCAGCGTACGGGTTAGGATTAGGGGACGGGTGAGGGTCAGGCTTCGGGGAAGGGTTAGGGTTAGGGTTCGGGCTAGGGTTAGGGTTAGGGGACGGGGACGGTTTAGGGTCCAGGTGAGGGTACGACAACGCTTTAGGGGGAGCGTACGTGTGAGGGCACGGGTTAGTGTCAGCGTACGGGTTAGGATTAGGGGACGGGTGAGGGTCAGGCTTCGGGGAAGGGTTAGGGTTAGGGTTCGGGCTAGGGTTAGGGTTAGGGGAAGGGGACGGTTTAGGGTCCAGGTGAGGGTACGACAACGCTTTAGGGGGAGCGTACGTGTGAGGGCGCGGGTTAGTGTCAGCGTACGGGTTAGGATTAGGGGACGGGTGAGGGTCAGGCTTCGGGGAAGTGTTAGGGTTAGGGTTCGGACTAGGGTTAGGGTTAGGGGACGGGGACGGTTTAGGGTCCAGGTGAGGGTACGACAACGCTTTAGGGGGAGCGTACGTGTGAGGGCGCGGGTTAGTGTCAGCGTACGGGTTAGGATTAGGGGACGGGTGAGGGTCAGGCTTCGGGGGAGGGTTAGGGTTAGGGTTCGGGCTAGGGTTAGGGTTAGGGGACGGGGACGGTTTAGGGTCCAGGTGAGGGTACGACAACGCTTTAGGGGGAGTGTACGTGTGAGGGCGCGGGTTAGTGTCAGCGTACGGGTTAGGATTAGGGGACGGGTGAGGGTCAGGCTTCGGGGGAGGGTTAGGGTTAGGGTTCGGGCTAGGGTTAGGGTTAGGGGACGGGGACGGTTTAGGGTCCAGGTGAGGGTATGACAACGCTTTAGGGGGAGCGTACGTGTGAGGGCGCGGGTTAGTGTCAGCGTACGGGTTAGGATTAGGGGACGGGTGAGGGTCAGGCTTCGGGGAAGGGTTAGGGTTAGGGTTCGGGCTAGGGTTAGGGTTAGGGGACGGGGACGGTTTAGGGTCCAGGTGAGGGTACGACAACGCTTTAGGGGGAGGGTACGTGTGAGGGCGCGGGTTAGTGTCAGCGTACGGGTTAGGATTAGGGGACGGGTGAGGGTCAGGCTTCGGGGAAGGGTTAGGGTTAGGGTTCGGGCTAGGGTTAGGGTTAGGGGACGGGGACGGTTTAGGGTCCAGGTGAGGGTACGACGACGCTTTAGGGGGAGCGTACGTGTGAGGGCGCGGGTTAGTGTCAGCGTACGGGTTAGGATTAGGGGACGGGTGAGGGTCAGGCTTCGGGGAAGGGTTAGGGTTAGGGTTCGGGCTAGGGTTAGGGTTAGGGGACGGGGACGGCTTAGGGTCCAGGTGAGGGTACGACAACGCTTTAGGGGGAGCGTACGTGTGAGGGCGCGGGTTAGTGTCAGCGTACGGGTTAGGATTAGGGGACGGGTGAGGGTCAGGCTTCGGGGAAGGGTTAGGGTTAGGGTTCGGGCTAGGGTTAGGGTTAGGGGACGGGGACGGTTTAGGGTCCAGGTGAGGGTACGACAACGCTTTAGGGGGAGCGTACGTGTGAGGGCGCGGGTTAGTGTCAGCGTACGGGTTAGGATTAGGGGACGGGTGAGGGTCAGGCTTCGGGGAAGGGTTAGGGTTAGGGTTCGGGCTAGGGTTAGGGGACGGGTACGGGGACGGTTTAGGGTCCAGGTGAGGGTACGACAACGCTTTAGGGGGAGCGTACGTGTGAGGGCACGGGTTAGTGTCAGCGTACGGGTTAGGATTAGGGGACGGGTTAGGGTCAGGCTTCGGGGAAGGGTTAGGGTTAGGGTTCGGGCTAGGGTTAGGGTTAGGGGATGGGGACGGTTTAGGGTCCAGGTGAGGGTACGACAACGATTTAGGGGGAGCGTACGTTTGAGGGCGCGGGTTAGTGTCAGCGTACGGGTTAGGATTAGGGGACGGGTGAGTGTCAGGCTTCGGGGAAGGGTTAGGTTCAGGTTTCGGGCTAGGGTTAGGGTTAGGGGACGGGGACGGTTTAGGGTCCAGGTGAGGGTACGACAACGCTTTAGGGGGAGCGTACGTGTGAGGGCGCGGGTTAGTGTCAGCGTACGGGTTAGGATTAGGGGACGGGTGAGGGTCAGGCTTCGGGGAAGTGTTAGGGTTAGGGTTCGGACTAGGGTTAGGGTTAGGGGACGGGGACGGTTTAGGGTCCAGGTGAGGGTACGACAACGCTTTAGGGGGAGCGTACGTGTGAGGGCGCGGGTTAGTGTCAGCGTACGGGTTAGGATTAGGGGACGGGTGAGGGTCAGGCTTCGGGGGAGGGTTAGGGTTAGGGTTCGGGCTAGGGTTAGGGTTAGGGGACGGGGACGGTTTAGGGTCCAGGTGAGGGTACGACAACGCTTTAGGGGGAGCGTACGTGTGAGGGCGCGGGTTAGTGTCAGCGTACGGGTTAGGATTAGGGGACGGGTGAGGGTCAGGCTTCGGGGAAGGGTTAGGGTTAGGGTTCGGGCTAGGGTTAGGGTTAGGGGACGGGGACGGTTTAGGGTCCAGGTGAGGGTACGACAACGCTTTAGGGGGAGCGTACGTGTGAGGGTGCGGGTTAGTGTCAGCGTACGGGTTAGGATTAGGGGACGGGTGAGGGTCAGGTTTCGGGGAAGGGTTAGGGTTAGGGTTCGGGCTAGGGTTAGGGTTAGGGGACGGGGACGGTTTAGGGTCCAGGTGAGGGTACGACAACGCTTTAGGGGGAGCGTACGTGTGAGGGCGCGGGTTAGTGTCAGCGTACGGGTTAGGATTAGGGGACGGGTGAGGGTCAGGCTTCGGGGGAGTGTTAGGTTTAGGGTTCGGGCTAGGGTTAGGGTTAGGGGACGGGGACGGTTTAGGGTCCAGGTGAGGGTACGACAACGCTTTAGGGGGAGCGTACGTGTGAGGGCGCGGGTTAGTGTCAGCGTACGGGTTAGGATTAGGGGACGGGTGAGGGTCAGGCTTCGGGGGAGTGTTAGGGTTAGGGTTCGGGCTAGGGTTAGGGTTAGGGAACGGGGACGGTTTAGGGTCCAGGTGAGGGTGCGACAACGCTTTAGGGGGAGCGTACGTGTGAGGGCGCGGGTTAGTGTCAGCGTACGGGTTAGGATTAGGGGACGGGTGAGGGTCAGGCTTCGGGGGAGGGTTAGGGTTAGTGTTCGGGCTAGGGTTAGGGTTAGGGGACGGGGACGGTTTAGCGTCCAGGTGAGGGTACGACAACGCTTTAGGGGGAGCGTACGTGTGAGGGCGCGGGTTAGTGTCAGCCTACGGGTTAGGATTAGGGGATGGGTGAGGGTCAGCCTTCGGGGAAGGGTTAGGGTTAGGGTTCGGGCTAGGGTTAGGGTTAGGGGACGGGGACGGTTTAGGGTCCAGGTGAGGGTACGACAACGCTTTAGGGGGAGCGTACGTGTGAGGGTGCGGGTTAGTGTCAGCGTACGGGTTAGGATTAGGGGACGGGTGAGGGTCAGGCTTCGGGGAAGGGTTAGGGTTAGGGTTCGGGCTAGGGTTAGGGTTAGGGGACGGGGATGGTTTAGGGTCCAGGTGAGGGTACGACAACGCTTTAGGGGGAGCGTACGTGTGAGGGCGCGGGTTAGTGTCAGCGTACGGGTTAGGATTAGGGGACGGGTGAGGGTCAGGCTTCGGGGAAGGGCTAGGGTTAGGGTTCGGGCTAGGGTTAGGGTTAGGGGACGGGGACGGTTTAGGGTCCAGGTGAGGGTACGACAACGCTTTAGGGGGAGCGTACGTGTGAGGGCGCGGGTTAGTGTCAGCGTACGGGTTAGGATTAGGGGACGGGTGAGGGTCAGGCTTCGGGGAAGGGTTAGGGTTAGGGTTCGGGCTAGGGTTAGGGTTAGGGGACGGGGACGGTTTAGGGTCCAGGTGAGGGTACGACAACGCTTTAGGGGGAGCGTACGTGTGAGGGCGCGGGTTAGTGTCAGCGTACGGGTTAGGATTAGGGGACGGGTGAGGGTCAGGCTTCGGGGAAGGGTTAGGGTTAGGGTTCGGGCTAGGGTTAGGGGACGGGTACGGGGACGGTTTAGGGTCCAGGTGAGGGTACGACAACGCTTTAGGGGGAGCGTACGTGTGAGGGCACGGGTTAGTGTCAGCGTACGGGTTAGGATTAGGGGACGGGTGAGGGTCAGGCTTCGGGGAAGGGTTAGGGTTAGGGTTCGGGCTAGGGTTAGGGTTAGGGGACGGGGACGGTTTAGGGTCCAGGTGAGGGTACGACAACGCTTTAGGGGGAGCGTACGTGTGAGGGCGCGGGTTAGTGTCAGCGTACGGGTTAGGATTAGGGGACGGGTGAGGGTCAGGCTTTGGGGAAGGGCTAGGGTTAGGGTTCGGGCTAGGGTTAGGGTTAGGGGACGGGGACGGTTTAGGGTCCAGGTGAGGGTACGACAACGCTTTAGGGGGAGCGTACGTGTGAGGGCGCGGGTTAGTGTCAGCGTACGGGTTAGGATTAGGGGACGGGTGAGGGTCAGGCTTCGGGGAAGGGTTAGGGTTAGGGTTCGGGCTAGGGTTAGGGTTAGGGGACGGGGACGGTTTAGGGTCCAGGTGAGGGTACGACAACGCTTTAGGGGGAGCGTACGTGTGAGGGCGCGGGTTAGTGTCAGCGTACGGGTTAGGATTAGGGGACGGGTGAGGGTCAGGCTTCGGGGAAGGGTTAGGGTTAGGGTTCGGGCTAGGGTTAGGGGACGGGTACGGGGACGGTTTAGGGTCCAGGTGAGGGTACGACAACGCTTTAGGGGGAGCGTACGTGTGAGGGCACGGGTTAGTGTCAGCGTACGGGTTAGGATTAGGGGACGGGTGAGGGTCAGGCTTCGGGGAAGGGTTAGGGTTAGGGTTCGGGCTAGGGTTAGGGTTAGGGGACGGGGACGGTTTAGGGTCCAGGTGAGGGTACGACAACGCTTTAGGGGGAGCGTACGTGTGAGGGCGCGGGTTAGTGTCAGCGTACGGGTTAGGATTAGGGGACGGGTGAGGGTCAGGCTTCGGGGAAGGGTTAGGGTTAGGGTTCGGGCTAGGGTTAGGGTTAGGGGACGGGGATGGTTTAGGGTCCAGGTGAGGGTACGACAACGCTTTAGGGGGAGCGTACGTGTGAGGGCGCGGGTTAGTGTCAGCGTACGGGTTAGGATTAGGGGACGGTTGAGGGTCAGGCTTCGGGGAAGGGTTAGGGTTACGGTTCGGACTAGGGTTAGGGTTAGGGGACGGGGACGGTTTAGGGTCCAGGTGAGGGTACGACAACGCTTTAGGGGGAGCGTACGTGTGAGGGCGCGGGTTAGTGTCAGCGTACGGGTTAGGATTAGGGGACGCGTGAGGGTCAGGCTTCGGGGGAGGGTTAGGGTTAGGGTTCGGGCTAGGGTTAGGGTTAGGGGACGGGGACGGTTTAGGGTCCAGGTGAGGGTACGACAACGCTTTAGGGGGAGCGTACGTGTGAGGGCGCGGGTTAGTGTCAGCGTACGGGTTAGGATTAGGGGACGGGTGAGGGTCAGGCTTCGGGGGAGGGTTAGGGTTAGGGTTCGGGCTAGGGTTAGGGTTAGGGGACGGGGACGGTTTAGGGTCCAGGTGAGGGTACGACAACGCTTTAGGGGGAGCGTACGTGTGAGGGCGCGGGTTAGTGTCAGCGTACGGGTTAGGATTAGGGGACGGGTGAGGGTCAGGCTTCGGGGAAGGGTTAGGGTTAGGGTTCGGGCTAGGGTTAGGGTTAGGGGACGGGGACGGTTTAGGGTCCAGGTGAGGGTACGACAACGCTTTAGGGGGAGCGTACGTGTGAGGGCGCCGGTTAGTGTCAGCGTACGGGTTAGGATTAGGGGACGGGTGAGGGTCAGGTTTCGGGGAAGGGTTAGGGTTAGGGTTCGGGCTAGGGTTAGGGTTAGGGGACGGGGACGGTTTAGGGTCCAGGTGAGGGTACGACAACGCTTTAGGGGGAGCGTACGTGTGAGGGCGCGGGTTAGTGTCAGCGTACGGGTTAGGATTAGGGGACGGGTGAGGGTCAGGCTTCGGGGGAGTGTTAGGTTTAGGGTTCGGGCTAGGGTTAGGGTTAGGGGATGGGGACGGTTTAGGGTCCAGGTGAGGGTACGACAACGCTTTAGGGGGAGCGTACGTGTGAGGGCGCGGGTTAGTGTCAGCGTACGGGTTAGGATTAGGGGACGGGTGAGGGTCAGGCTTCGGGGAAGGGTTAGGGTTAGGGTTCGGGCTAGGGTTAGGGTTAGGGGACGGGGACGGTTTAGGGTCCAGGTGAGGGTACGACAACGCTTTAGGGGGAGCGTACGTGTGAGGGCGCGGGTTAGTGTCAGCGTACGGGTTAGGATTATGGGACGGGTGAGGGTCAGGCTTCGGGGAAGGGTTAGGGTTAGGGTTCGGGCTAGGGTTAGGGGACGGGTACGGGGACGGTTTAGGGTCCAGGTGAGGGTACGACAACGCTTTAGGGGGAGCGTACGTGTGAGGGCACGGGTTAGTGTCAGCGTACGGGTTAGGATTAGGGGACGGGTGAGGGTCAGGCTTCGGGGAAGGATTAGGGTTAGGGTTCGGGCTAGGGTTAGGGTTAGGGGACGGGGACGGTTTAGGGTCCAGGTGAGGGTACGACAACGCTTTAGGGGTAGCGTACGTGTGAGGGCGCGGGTTAGTGTCAGCGTACGGGTTAGGATTAGGGGACGGGTGAGGGTCAGGCTTCGGGGAAGGGTTAGGGTTAGGGTTCGGGCTAGGGTTAGGGTTAGGGGACGGGGACGGTTTAGGGTCCAGGTGAGGGTACGACAACGCTTTAGGGGGAGCGTACGTGTGAGGGCGCGGGTTAGTGTCAGCGTACGGGTTAGGATTAGGGGACGGGTGAGGGTCAGGCTTCGGGGAAGTGTTAGGGTTAGGGTTCGGACTAGGGTTAGGGTTAGGGGACGGGGACGGTTTAGGGTCCAGTTGAGGGTACGACAACGCTTTAGGGGGAGCGTACGTGTGAGGGCGCGGGTTAGTGTCAGCGTACGGGTTAGGATTAGGGGACGGGTGAGGGTCAGGCTTCGGGGAAGGGTTAGAGTTAGGGTTCGGGCTAGGGTTAGGGTTAGGGGACGGGGACGGTTTAGGGTCCAGGTGAGGGTACGACAACGCTTTAGGGGGAGGGTACGTGTGAGGGCGCGGGTTAGTGTCAGCGTACGGGTTAGGATTAGGGGACGGGTGAGGGTCAGGCTTCGGGGAAGGATTAGGGTTAGGGTTCGGGCTAGGGTTAGGGTTAGGGGACGGGGACGGTTTAGGGTTCAGGTGAGGGTACGACGACGCTTTAGGGGGAGCGTACGTGTGAGGGCGCGGGTTAGTGTCAGCGTACGGGTTAGGATTAGGGGACGGGTGAGGGTCAGGCTTCGGGGAAGGGTTAGGGTTAGGGTTCGGGCTAGGGTTAGGGTTAGGGGACGGGGACGGCTTAGGGTCCAGGTGAGGGTACGACAACGCTTTAGGGGGAGCGTACGTGTGAGGGCGCGGGTTAGTGTCAGCGTACGGGTTAGGATTAGGGGACGGGTGAGGGTCAGGCTTCGGGGAAGGGTTAGGGTTAGGGTTCGGGCTAGGGTTAGGGTTAGGGGACGGGGACGGTTTAGGGTCCAGGTGAGGGTACGACAACGCTTTAGGGGGAGCGTACGTGTGAGGGCGCGGGTTAGTGTCAGCGTACGGGTTAGTATTAGGGGACGGGTGAGGGTCAGGCTTCGGGGAAGGGTTAGGGTTAGGGTTCGGGCTAGGGTTAGGGGACGGGTACGGGGACGGTTTAGGGTCCAGGTGAGGGTACGACAACGCTTTAGGGGGAGCGTACGTGTGAGGGCGCGGGTTAGTGTCAGCGTACGGGTTAGGATTAGGGGACGGGTGAGGGTCAGGCTTCGGGGGAGGGTTAGGGTTAGGGTTCGGGCTAGGGTTAGGGTTAGGGGACGGGGACGGTTTAGGGTCCAGGTGAGGGTACGACAACGCTTTAGGGGGAGCGTACGTGTGAGGGCGCGGGTTAGTGTCAGCGTACGGGTTAGGATTAGGGGACGGGTGAGGGTCAGGCTTCGGGGAAGGGTTAGGGTTAGGGTTCGGGCTAGGGTTAGGGTTAGGGGACGGGGACGGTTTAGGGTCCAGGTGAGGGTACGACAACGCTTTAGGGGGAGCGTACGTGTGAGGGCGCGGGTTAGTGTCAGCGTACGGGTTAGGATTAGGGGACGGGTGAGGGTCAGGTTTCGGGGAAGGGTTAGGGTTAGGGTTCGGGCTAGGGTTAGGGTTAGGGGACGGGGACGGTTTAGGGTCCAGGTGAGGGTACGACAACGCTTTAGGGGGAGCGTACGTGTGAGGGTGCGGGTTAGTGTCAGCGTACGGGTTAGGATTAGGGGACGCGTGAGGGTCAGGCTTCGGGGGAGGGTTAGGGTTAGGGTTCGGGCTAGGGTTAGGGTTAGGGGACGGGGACGGTTTAGGGTCCAGGTGAGGGTACGACAACGCTTTAGGGGTAGCGTACGTGTGAGGGCGCGGGTTAGTGTCAGCGTACGGGTTAGGATTAGGGGACGGGTGAGGGTCAGGCTTCGGGGGAGGGTTAGGGTTAGGGTTCGGGCTAGGGTTAGGGTTAGGGGACGGGGACGGTTTAGGGTCCAGGTGAGGGTACGACAACGCTTTAGGGGGAGCGTACGTGTGAGGGCGCGGGTTAGTGTCAGCGTACGGGTTAGGATTAGGGGACGGGTGAGGGTCAGGCTTCGGGGAAGGGTTAGGGTTAGGGTTCGGGCTAGGGTTAGGGTTAGGGGACGGGGACGGTTTAGGGTCCAGGTGAGGGTACGACAACGCTTTAGGGGGAGGGTACGTGTGAGGGCGCGGGTTAGTGTCAGCGTACGGGTTAGGATTAGGGGACGGGTGAGGGTCAGGCTTCGGGGAAGGATTAGGGTTAGGGTTCGGGCTAGGGTTAGGGTTAGGGGACGGGGACGGTTTAGGGTCCAGGTGAGGGTACGACGACGCTTTAGGGGGAGCGTACGTGTGAGGGCGCGGGTTAGTGTCAGCGTACGGGTTAGGATTAGGGGACGGGTGAGGGTCAGGCTTCGGGGAAGGGTTAGGGTTAGGGTTCGGGCTAGGGTTAGGGTTAGGGGACGGGGACGGCTTAGGGTCCAGGTGAGGGTACGACAACGCTTTAGGGGGAGCGTACGTGTGAGGGCGCGGGTTAGTGTCAGCGTACGGGTTAGGATTAGGGGACGGGTGAGGGTCAGGCTTCAGTGAAGGGTTAGGGTTAGGGTTCGGGCTAGGGTTAGGGTTAGGGGACGGGGACGGTTTAGGGTCCAGGTGAGGGTACGACAACGCTTTAGGGGGAGCGTACGTGTGAGGGCGCGGGTTAGTGTCAGCGTACGGGTTAGGATTAGGGGACGGGTGAGGGTCAGGCTTCGGGGAAGTGTTAGGGTTAGGGTTCGGGCTAGGGTTAGGGGACGGGTACGGGGACGGTTTAGGGTCCAGGTGAGGGTACGACAACGCTTTAGGGGGAGCGTACGTGTGAGGGCGCGCGTTAGTGTCAGCGTACGGGTTAGGATTAGGGGACGGGTGAGGGTCAGGCTTCGGGGAAGGGTTAGGGTTAGGGTTCGGGCTAAGGTTAGGGGACGGGTACGGGGACGGTTTAGGGTCCAGGTGAGGGTACGACAACGCTTTAGGGGGAGCGTACGTGTGAGGGCACGGGTTACTGTCAGCGTACGGGTTAGGATTAGGGGACGGGTGAGGGTCAGGCTTCGGGGAAGGGTTAGGGTTAGGGTTCGGGCTAGGGTTAGGGTTAGGGGACGGGGACGGTTTAGGGTCCAGGTGAGGGTACGACAACGCTTTAGGGGGAGCGTACGTGTGAGGGCGCGGGTTAGTGTCAGCGTAGGGGTTAGGATTAGGGGACGGGTGAGGGTCAGGCTTCGGGGAAGGGTTAGGGTTAGGGTTCGGGCTAGGGTTAGGGTTAGGGGACGGGGACGGTTTAGGGTCCAGGTGAGGGTACGACAACGCTTTAGGGGGAGCGTACGTGTGAGGGCGCAGGTTAGTGTCAGCGTACGGGTTAGGATTAGGGGACGCGTGAGGGTCAGGCTTCGGGGGAGGGTTAGGGTTAGGGTTCGGGCTAGGGTTAGGGTTAGGGGACGGGGACGGTTTAGGGTCCAGGTGAGGGTACGACAACGCTTTAGGGGGAGCGTACGTGTGAGGGCGCGGGTTAGTGTCAGCGTACGGGTTAGGATTAGGGGACGGGTGAGGGTCAGGCTTCGGGGGAGGGTTAGGGTTAGGGTTCGGGCTAGGGTTAGGGTTAGGGGACGGGGACGGTTTAGGGTCCAGGTGAGGGTACGACAACGCTTTAGGGGGAGCGTACGTGTGAGGGCGCGGGTTAGTGTCAGCGTACGGGTTAGGATTAGGGGACGGGTGAGGGTCAGGCTTCGGGGAAGGGTTAGGGTTAGGGTTCGGGCTAGGGTTAGGGTTAGGGGACGGGGACGGTTTAGGGTCCAGGTGAGGGTACGACAACGCTTTAGGGGGAGCGTACGTGTGAGGGCGCCGGTTAGTGTCAGCGTACGGGTTAGGATTAGGGGACGGGTGAGGGTCAGGTTTCAGGGAAGGGTTAGGGTTAGGGTTCGGGCTAGGGTTAGGGTTAGGGGACGGGGACGGTTTAGGGTCCAGGTGAGGGTACGACAACGCTTTAGGGGGAGCGTACGTGTGAGGGCGCGGGTTAGTGTCAGCGTACGGGTTAGGATTAGGGGACGGGTGAGGGTCAGGCTTCGGGGGAGTGTTAGGTTTAGGGTTCGGGCTAGGGTTAGGGTTAGGGGACGGGGACGGTTTAGGGTCCAGGTGAGGGTACGACAACGCTTTAGGGGGAGCGTACGTGTGAGGGCGCGGGTTAGTGTCAGCGTACGGGTTAGGATTAGGGGACGGGTGAGGGTCAGGCTTCGGGGAAGGGTTAGGGTTAGGGTTCGGGCTAGGGTTAGGGTTAGGGGACAGGGACGGTTTAGGGTCCAGGTGAGGGTACGACAACGCTTTAGGGGGAGCGTACGTGTGAGGGCGCGGGTTAGTGTCAGCGTACGGGTTAGGATTATGGGACGGGTGAGGGTCAGGCTTCGGGGAAGGGTTAGGGTTAGGGTTCGGGCTAGGGTTAGGGGACGTGTACGGGGACGGTTTAGGGTCCAGGTGAGGGTACGACAACGCTTTAGGGGGAGCGTACGTGTGAGGGCACGGGTTAGTGTCAGCGTACGGGTTAGGATTAGGGGACGGGTGAGGGTCAGGCTTCGGGGAAGGGTTAGGGTTAGGGTTCGGGCTAGGGTTAGGGTTAGGGGACGGGGACGGTTTAGGGTCCAGGTGAGGGTACGACAACGCTTTAGGGGGAGCGTACGTGTGAGGGCGCGGGTTAGTGTCAGCGTACGGGTTAGGATTAGGGGACGGGTGAGGGTCAGGCTTCGGGGAAGGGTTAGGGTTAGGGTTCGGGCTAGGGTTAGGGTTAGGGGACGGGGACGGTTTAGGGTCCAGGTGAGGCTACGACAACGCTTTAGGGGGAGCGTACGTGTGAGGGCGCGGGTTAGTGTCAGCGTACGGGTTAGGATTAGGGGACGGGTGAGGGTCAGGCTTCGGGGAAGTGTTAGGGTTAGGGTTCGGACTAGGGTTAGGGTTAGGGGACGGGGACGGTTTAGGGTCCAGGTGAGGGTACGACAACGCTTTAGGGGGAGCGTACGTGTGAGGGCGCGGGTTAGTGTCAGCGTACGGGTTAGGATTAGGGGACGGGTGAGGGTCAGGCTTCGGGGGAGGGTTAGGGTTAGGGTTCGGGCTAGGGTTAGGGTTAGGGGACGGGGACGGTTTAGGGTCCAGGTGAGGGTACGACAACGCTTTAGGGGGAGTGTACGTGTGAGGGCGCGGGTTAGTGTCAGCGTACGGGTTAGGATTAGGGGACGGGTGAGGGTCAGGCTTCGGGGGAGGGTTAGGGTTAGGGTTCGGGCTAGGGTTAGGGTTAGGGGACGGGGACGGTTTAGGGTCCAGGTGAGGGTATGACAACGCTTTAGGGGGAGCGTACGTGTGAGGGCGCGGGTTAGTGTCAGCGTACGGGTTAGGATTAGGGGACGGGTGAGGGTCAGGCTTCGGGGAAGGGTTAGGGTTAGGGTTCGGGCTAGGGTTAGGGTTAGGGGACGGGGACGGTTTAGGGTCCAGGTGAGGGTACGACAACGCTTTAGGGGGAGGGTACGTGTGAGGGCGCGGGTTAGTGTCAGCGTACGGGTTAGGATTAGGGGACGGGTGAGGGTCAGGCTTCGGGGAAGGGTTAGGGTTAGGGTTCGGGCTAGGGTTAGGGTTAGGGGACGGGGACGGTTTAGGGTCCAGGTGAGGGTACGACGACGCTTTAGGGGGAGCGTACGTGTGAGGGCGCGGGTTAGTGTCAGCGTACGGGTTAGGATTAGGGGACGGGTGAGGGTCAGGCTTCGGGGAAGGGTTAGGGTTAGGGTTCGGGCTAGGGTTAGGGTTAGGGGACGGGGACGGCTTAGGGTCCAGGTGAGGGTACGACAACGCTTTAGGGGGAGAGTACGTGTGAGGGCGCGGGTTAGTGTCAGCGTACGGGTTAGGATTAGGGGACGGGTGAGGGTCAGGCTTCGGGGAAGGGTTAGGGTTAGGGTTCGGGCTAGGGTTAGGGGACGGGTACGGGGACGGTTTAGGGTCCAGGTGAGGGTACGACAACGCTTTAGGGGGAGCGTACGTGTGAGGGCACGGGTTAGTGTCAGCGTACGGGTTAGGATTAGGGGACGGGTTAGGGTCAGGCTTCGGGGAAGGGTTAAGGTTAGGGTTCGGGCTAGGGTTAGGGTTAGGGGATGGGGACGGTTTAGGGTCCAGGTGAGGGTACGACAACGATTTAGGGGGAGCGTACGTTTGAGGGCGCGGGTTAGTGTCAGCGTACGGGTTAGGATTAGGGGACGGGTGAGGGTCAGGCTTCGGGGAAGGGTTAGGGTTAGGTTTCGGGCTAGGGTTAGGGTTAGGGGACGGGGACGGTTTAGGGTCCAGGTGAGGGTACGACAACGCTTTAGGGGGAGCGTACGTGTGAGGGCGCGGGTTAGTGTCAGCGTACGGGTTAGGATTAGGGGACGGGTGAGGGTCAGGCTTCGGGGAAGGGTTAGGGTTAGGGTTCGGGCTAGGGTTAGGGTTAGGGGACGGGGACGGTTTAGGGTCCAGGTGAGGGTACGACAACGCTTTAGGGGGAGCGTACGTGTGAGGGCGCCGGTTAGTGTCAGCGTACGGGTTAGGATTAGGGGACGGGTGAGGGTCAGGTTTCAGGGAAGGGTTAGGGTTAGGGTTCGGGCTAGGGTTAGGGTTAGGGGACGGGGACGGTTTAGGGTCCAGGTGAGGGTACGACAACGCTTTAGGGGGAGCGTACGTGTGAGGGCGCGGGTTGGTGTCAGCGTACGGGTTAGGATTAGGGGACGGGTGAGGGTCAGGCTTCGGGGGAGTGTTAGGTTTAGGGTTCGGGCTAGGGTTAGGGTTAGGGGACGGGGACGGTTTAGGGTCCAGGTGAGGGTACGACAACGCTTTAGGGGGAGCGTACGTGTGAGGGCGCGGGTTAGTGTCAGCGTACGGGTTAGGATTAGGGGACGGGTGAGGGTCAGGCTTCGGGGAAGGGTTAGGGTTAGGGTTCGGGCTAGGGTTAGGGTTAGGGGACGGGGACGGTTTAGGGTCCAGGTGAGGGTACGACAACGCTTTAGGGGGAGCGTACGTGTGAGGGCGCGGGTTAGTGTCAGCGTACGGGTTAGGATTATGGGACGGGTGAGGGTCAGGCTTCGGGGAAGGGTTAGGGTTAGGGTTCGGGCTAGGGTTAGGGGACGGGTACGGGGACGGTTTAGGGTCCAGGTGAGGGTACGACAACGCTTTAGGGGGAGCGTACGTGTGAGGGCACGGGTTAGTGTCAGCGTACGGGTTAGGATTAGGGGACGGGTGAGGGTCAGGCTTCGGGGAAGGGTTAGGGTTAGGGTTCGGGCTAGGGTTAGGGTTAGGGGACGGGGACGGTTTAGGGTCCAGGTGAGGGTACGACAACGCTTTAGGGGGAGCGTACGTGTGAGGGCACGGGTTAGTGTCAGCGTACGGGTTAGGATTAGGGGACGGGTGAGGGTCAGGCTTCGGGGAAGGGTTAGGGTTAGGGTTCGGGCTAGGGTTAGGGTTAGGGGAAGGGGACGGTTTAGGGTCCAGGTGAGGGTACGACAACGCTTTAGGGGGAGCGTACGTGTGAGGGCGCGGGTTAGTGTCAGCGTACGGGTTAGGATTAGGGGACGGGTGAGGGTCAGGCTTCGGGGAAGCGTTAGGGTTAGGGTTCGGACTAGGGTTAGGGTTAGGGGACGGGGACGGTTTAGGGTCCAGGTGAGGGTACGACAACGCTTTAGGGGGAGCGTACGTGTGAGGGCGCGGGTTAGTGTCAGCGTACGGGTTAGGATTAGGGGACGGGTGAGGGTCAGGCTTCGGGGGAGGGTTAGGGTTAGGGTTCGGGCTAGGGTTAGGGTTAGGGGACGGGGACGGTTTAGGGTCCAGGTGAGGGTACGACAACGCTTTAGGGGGAGTGTACGTGTGAGGGCGCGGGTTAGTGTCAGCGTACGGGTTAGGATTAGGGGACGGGTGAGGGTCAGGCTTCGGGGGAGGGTTAGGGTTAGGGTTCGGGCTAGGGTTAGGGTTAGGGGACGGGGACGGTTTAGGGTCCAGGTGAGGGTATGACAACGCTTTAGGGGGAGCGTACGTGTGAGGGCGCGGGTTAGTGTCAGCGTACGGGTTAGGATTAGGGGACGGGTGAGGGTCAGGCTTCGGGGAAGGGTTAGGGTTAGGGTTCGGGCTAGGGTTAGGGTTAGGGGACGGGGACGGTTTAGGGTCCAGGTGAGGGTACGACAACGCTTTAGGGGGAGGGTACGTGTGAGGGCGCGGGTTAGTGTCAGCGTACGGGTTAGGATTAGGGGACGGGTGAGGGTCAGGCTTCGGGGAAGGGTTAGGGTTAGGGTTCGGGCTAGGGTTAGGGTTAGGGGACGGGGACGGTTTAGGGTCCAGGTGAAGGTACGACGACGCTTTAGGGGGAGCGTACGTGTGAGGGCGCGGGTTAGTGTCAGCGTACGGGTTAGGATTAGGGGACGGGTGAGGGTCAGGCTTCGGGGAAGGGTTAGGGTTAGGGTTCGGGCTAGGGTTAGGGTTAGGGGACGGGGACGGCTTAGGGTCCAGGTGAGGGTACGACAACGCTTTAGGGGGAGCGTACGTGTGAGGGCGCGGGTTAGTGTCAGCGTACGGGTTAGGATTAGGGGACGGGTGAGGGTCAGGCTTCGGGGAAGGGTTAGGGTTAGGGTTCGGGCTAGGGTTAGGGTTAGGGGACGGGGACGGTTTAGGGTCCAGGTGAGGGTACGACAACGCTTTAGGGGGAGCGTACGTGTGAGGGCGCGGGTTAGTGTCAGCGTACGGGTTAGGATTAGGGGACGGGTGAGGGTCAGGCTTCGGGGAAGGGTTAGGGTTAGGGTTCGGGCTAGGGTTAGGGGACGGGTACGGGGACGGTTTAGGGTCCAGGTGAGGGTACGACAACGCTTTAGGGGGAGCGTACGTGTGAGGGCACGGGTTAGTGTCAGCGTACGGGTTAGGATTAGGGGACGGGTTAGGGTCAGGCTTCGGGGAAGGGTTAGGGTTAGGGTTCGGGCTAGGGTTAGGGTTAGGGGATGGGGACGGTTTAGGGTCCAGGTGAGGGTACGACAACGATTTAGGGGGAGCGTACGTTTGAGGGCGCGGGTTAGTGTCAGCGTACGGGTTAGGATTAGGGGACGGGTGAGTGTCAGGCTTCGGGGAAGGGTTAGGGTTAGGTTTCGGGCTAGGGTTAGGGTTAGGGGACGGGGACGGTTTAGGGTCCAGGTGAGGGTACGACAACGCTTTAGGGGGAGCGTACGTGTGAGGGCGCGGGTTAGTGTCAGCGTACGGGTTAGGATTAGGGGACGGGTGAGGGTCAGGCTTCGGGGAAGTGTTAGGGTTAGGGTTCGGACTAGGGTTAGGGTTAGGGGACGGGGACGGTTTAGGGTCCAGGTGAGGGTACGACAACGCTTTAGGGGGAGCGTACGTGTGAGGGCGCGGGTTAGTGTCAGCGTACGGGTTAGGATTAGGGGACGGGTGAGGGTCAGGCTTCGGGGGAGGGTTAGGGTTAGGGTTCGGGCTAGGGTTAGGGTTAGGGGACGGGGACGGTTTAGGGTCCAGGTGAGGGTACGACAACGCTTTAGGGGGAGCGTACGTGTGAGGGCGCGGGTTAGTGTCAGCGTACGGGTTAGGATTAGGGGACGGGTGAGGGTCAGGCTTCGGGGAAGGGTTAGGGTTAGGGTTCGGGCTAGGGTTAGGGTTAGGGGACGGGGACGGTTTAGGGTCCAGGTGAGGGTACGACAACGCTTTAGGGGGAGCGTACGTGTGAGGGTGCGGGTTAGTGTCAGCGTACGGGTTAGGATTAGGGGACGGGTGAGGGTCAGGTTTCGGGGAAGGGTTAGGGTTAGGGTTCGGGCTAGGGTTAGGGTTAGGGGACGGGGACGGTTTAGGGTCCAGGTGAGGGTACGACAACGCTTTAGGGGGAGCGTACGTGTGAGGGCGCGGGTTAGTGTCAGCGTACGGGTTAGGATTAGGGGACGGGTGAGGGTCAGGCTTCGGGGGAGTGTTAGGTTTAGGGTTCGGGCTAGGGTTAGGGTTAGGGGACGGGGACGGTTTAGGGTCCAGGTGAGGGTACGACAACGCTTTAGGGGGAGCGTACGTGTGAGGGCGCGGGTTAGTGTCAGCGTACGGGTTAGGATTAGGGGACGGGTGAGGGTCAGGCTTCGGGGGAGTGTTAGGGTTAGGGTTCGGGCTAGGGTTAGGGTTAGGGAACGGGGACGGTTTAGGGTCCAGGTGAGGGTGCGACAACGCTTTAGGGGGAGCGTACGTGTGAGGGCGCGGGTTAGTGTCAGCGTACGGGTTAGGATTAGGGGACGGGTGAGGGTCAGGCTTCGGGGGAGGGTTAGGGTTAGTGTTCGGGCTAGGGTTAGGGTTAGGGGACGGGGACGGTTTAGCGTCCAGGTGAGGGTACGACAACGCTTTAGGGGGAGCGTACGTGTGAGGGCGCGGGTTAGTGTCAGCCTACGGGTTAGGATTAGGGGATGGGTGAGGGTCAGCCTTCGGGGAAGGGTTAGGGTTAGGGTTCGGGCTAGGGTTAGGGTTAGGGGACGGGGACGGTTTAGGGTCCAGGTGAGGGTACGACAACGCTTTAGGGGGAGCGTACGTGTGAGGGTGCGGGTTAGTGTCAGCGTACGGGTTAGGATTAGGGGACGGGTGAGGGTCAGGCTTCGGGGAAGGGTTAGGGTTAGGGTTCGGGCTAGGGTTAGGGTTAGGGGACGGGGATGGTTTAGGGTCCAGGTGAGGGTACGACAACGCTTTAGGGGGAGCGTACGTGTGAGGGCGCGGGTTAGTGTCAGCGTACGGGTTAGGATTAGGGGACGGGTGAGGGTCAGGCTTCGGGGAAGGGCTAGGGTTAGGGTTCGGGCTAGGGTTAGGGTTAGGGGACGGGGACGGTTTAGGGTCCAGGTGAGGGTACGACAACGCTTTAGGGGGAGCGTACGTGTGAGGGCGCGGGTTAGTGTCAGCGTACGGGTTAGGATTAGGGGACGGGTGAGGGTCAGGCTTCGGGGAAGGGTTAGGGTTAGGGTTCGGGCTAGGGTTAGGGTTAGGGGACGGGGACGGTTTAGGGTCCAGGTGAGGGTACGACAACGCTTTAGGGGGAGCGTACGTGTGAGGGCGCGGGTTAGTGTCAGCGTACGGGTTAGGATTAGGGGACGGGTGAGGGTCAGGCTTCGGGGAAGGGTTAGGGTTAGGGTTCGGGCTAGGGTTAGGGGACGGGTACGGGGACGGTTTAGGGTCCAGGTGAGGGTACGACAACGCTTTAGGGGGAGCGTACGTGTGAGGGCACGGGTTAGTGTCAGCGTACGGGTTAGGATTAGGGGACGGGTGAGGGTCAGGCTTCGGGGAAGGGTTAGGGTTAGGGTTCGGGCTAGGGTTAGGGTTAGGGGACGGGGACGGTTTAGGGTCCAGGTGAGGGTACGACAACGCTTTAGGGGGAGCGTACGTGTGAGGGCGCGGGTTAGTGTCAGCGTACGGGTTAGGATTAGGGGACGGGTGAGGGTCAGGCTTCGGGGAAGGGCTAGGGTTAGGGTTCAGGCTAGGGTTAGGGTTAGGGGACGGGGACGGTTTAGGGTCCAGGTGAGGGTACGACAACGCTTTAGGGGGAGCGTACGTGTGAGGGCGCGGGTTAGTGTCAGCGTACGGGTTAGGATTAGGGGACGGGTGAGGGTCAGGCTTCGGGGAAGGGTTAGGGTTAGGGTTCGGGCTAGGGTTAGGGTTAGGGGACGGGGACGGTTTAGGGTCCAGGTGAGGGTACGACAACGCTTTAGGGGGAGCGTACGTGTGAGGGCGCGGGTTAGTGTCAGCGTACGGGTTAGGATTAGGGGACGGGTGAGGGTCAGGCTTCGGGGAAGGGTTAGGGTTAGGGTTCGGGCTAGGGTTAGGGGACGGGTACGGGGACGGTTTAGGGTCCAGGTGAGGGTACGACAACGCTTTAGGGGGAGCGTACGTGTGAGGGCACGGGTTAGTGTCAGCGTACGGGTTAGGATTAGGGGACGGGTGAGGGTCAGGCTTCGGGGAAGGGTTAGGGTTAGGGTTCGGGCTAGGGTTAGGGTTAGGGGACGGGGACGGTTTAGGGTCCAGGTGAGGGTACGACAACGCTTTAGGGGGAGCGTACGTGTGAGGGCGCGGGTTAGTGTCAGCGTACGGGTTAGGATTAGGGGACGGGTGAGGGTCAGGCTTCAGGGAAGGGTTAGGGTTAGGGTTCGGGCTAGGGTTAGGGTTAGGGGACGGGGATGGTTTAGGGTCCAGGTGAGGGTACGACAACGCTTTAGGGGGAGCGTACGTGTGAGGGCGCGGGTTAGTGTCAGCGTACGGGTTAGGATTAGGGGACGGTTGAGGGTCAGGCTTCGGGGAAGGGTTAGGGTTACGGTTCGGACTAGGGTTAGGGTTAGGGGACGGGGACGGTTTAGGGTCCAGGTGAGGGTACGACAACGCTTTAGGGGGAGCGTACGTGTGAGGGCGCGGGTTAGTGTCAGCGTACGGGTTAGGATTAGGGGACGCGTGAGGGTCAGGCTTCGGGGGAGGGTTAGGGTTAGGGTTCGGGCTAGGGTTAGGGTTAGGGGACGGGGACGGTTTAGGGTCCAGGTGAGGGTACGACAACGCTTTAGGGGGAGCGTACGTGTGAGGGCGCGGGTTAGTGTCAGCGTACGGGTTAGGATTAGGGGACGGGTGAGGGTCAGGCTTCGGGGGAGGGTTAGGGTTAGGGTTCGGGCTAGGGTTAGGGTTAGGGGACGGGGACGGTTTAGGGTCCAGGTGAGGGTACGACAACGCTTTAGGGGGAGCGTACGTGTGAGGGCGCGGGTTAGTGTCAGCGTACGGGTTAGGATTAGGGGACGGGTGAGGGTCAGGCTTCGGGGAAGGGTTAGGGTTAGGGTTCGGGCTAGGGTTAGGGTTAGGGGACGGGGACGGTTTAGGGTCCAGGTGAGGGTACGACAACGCTTTAGGGGGAGCGTACGTGTGAGGGCGCCGGTTAGTGTCAGCGTACGGGTTAGGATTAGGGGACGGGTGAGGGTCAGGTTTCGGGGAAGGGTTAGGGTTAGGGTTCGGGCTAGGGTTAGGGTTAGGGGACGGGGACGGTTTAGGGTCCAGGTGAGGGTACGACAACGCTTTAGGGGGAGCGTACGTGTGAGGGCGCGGGTTAGTGTCAGCGTACGGGTTAGGATTAGGGGACGGGTGAGGGTCAGGCTTCGGGGGAGTGTTAGGTTTAGGGTTCGGGCTAGGGTTAGGGTTAGGGGATGGGGACGGTTTAGGGTCCAGGTGAGGGTACGACAACGCTTTAGGGGGAGCGTACGTGTGAGGGCGCGGGTTAGTGTCAGCGTACGGGTTAGGATTAGGGGACGGGTGAGGGTCAGGCTTCGGGGAAGGGTTAGGGTTAGGGTTCGGGCTAGGGTTAGGGTTAGGGGACGGGGACGGTTTAGGGTCCAGGTGAGGGTACGACAACGCTTTAGGGGGAGCGTACGTGTGAGGGCGCGGGTTAGTGTCAGCGTACGGGTTAGGATTAGGGGACGGGTGAGGGTCAGGCTTCGGGGAAGTGTTAGGGTTAGGGTTCCGACTAGGGTTAGGGTTAGGGGACGGGGACGGTTTAGGGTCCAGGTGAGGGTACGACAACGCTTTAGGGGGAGCGTACGTGTGAGGGCGCGGGTTAGTGTCAGCGTACGGGTTAGGATTAGGGGACGGGTGAGGGTCAGGCTTCGGGGAAGGGTTAGGGTTAGGGTTCGGGCTAGGGTTAGGGTTAGGGGACGGGGACGGTTTAGGGTCCAGGTGAGGGTACGACAACGCTTTAGGGGGAGCGTACGTGTGAGGGCGCGGGTTAGTGTCAGCGTACGGGTTAGGATTAGGGGACGGGTGAGGGTCAGGCTTCGGGGAAGGATTAGGGTTAGGGTTCGGGCTAGGGTTAGGGTTAGGGGACGGGGACGGTTTAGGGTTCAGGTGAGGGTACGACGACGCTTTAGGGGGAGCGTACGTGTGAGGGCGCGGGTTAGTGTCAGCGTACGGGTTAGGATTAGGGGACGGGTGAGGGTCAGGCTTCGGGGAAGGGTTAGGGTTAGGGTTCGGGCTAGGGTTAGGGTTAGGGGACGGGGACGGCTTAGGGTCCAGGTGAGGGTACGACAACGCTTTAGGGGGAGCGTACGTGTGAGGGCGCGGGTTAGTGTCAGCGTACGGGTTAGGATTAGGGGACGGGTGAGGGTCAGGCTTCGGGGAAGGGTTAGGGTTAGGGTTCGGGCTAGGGTTAGGGTTAGGGGACGGGGACGGTTTAGGGTCCAGGTGAGGGTACGACAACGCTTTAGGGGGAGCGTACGTGTGAGGGCGCGGGTTAGTGTCAGCGTACGGGTTAGGATTAGGGGACGGGTGAGGGTCAGGCTTCGGGGAAGGGTTAGGGTTAGGGTTCGGGCTAGGGTTAGGGGACGGGTACGGGGACGGTTTAGGGTCCAGGTGAGGGTACGACAACGCTTTAGGGGGAGCGTACGTGTGAGGGCGCGGGTTAGTGTCAGCGTACGGGTTAGGATTAGGGGACGGGTGAGGGTCAGGCTTCGGGGGAGGGTTAGGGTTAGGGTTCGGGCTAGGGTTAGGGTTAGGGGACGGGGACGGTTTAGGGTCCAGGTGAGGGTACGACAACGCTTTAGGGGGAGCGTACGTGTGAGGGCGCGGGTTAGTGTCAGCGTACGGGTTAGGATTAGGGGACGGGTGAGGGTCAGGCTTCGGGGAAGGGTTAGGGTTAGGGTTCGGGCTAGGGTTAGGGTTAGGGGACGGGGACGGTTTAGGGTCCAGGTGAGGGTACGACAACGCTTTAGGGGGAGCGTACGTGTGAGGGCGCGGGTTAGTGTCAGCGTACGGGTTAGGATTAGGGGACGGGTGAGGGTCAGGTTTCGGGGAAGGGTTAGGGTTAGGGTTCGGGCTAGGGTTAGGGTTAGGGGACGGGGACGGTTTAGGGTCCAGGTGAGGGTACGACAACGCTTTAGGGGGAGCGTACGTGTGAGGGCGCGGGTTAGTGTCAGCGTACGGGTTAGGATTAGGGGACGCGTGAGGGTCAGGCTTCGGGGGAGGGTTAGGGTTAGGGTTCGGGCTAGGGTTAGGGTTAGGGGACGGGGACGGTTTAGGGTCCAGGTGAGGGTACGACAACGCTTTAGGGGGAGCGTACGTGTGAGGGCGCGGGTTAGTGTCAGCGTACGGGTTAGGATTAGGGGACGGGTGAGGGTCAGGCTTCGGGGGAGGGTTAGGGTTAGGGTTCGGGCTAGGGTTAGGGTTAGGGGACGGGGACGGTTTAGGGTCCAGGTGAGGGTACGACAACGCTTTAGGGGGAGCGTACGTGTGAGGGCGCGGGTTAGTGTCAGCGTACGGGTTAGGATTAGGGGACGGGTGAGGGTCAGGCTTCGGGGAAGGGTTAGGGTTAGGGTTCGGGCTAGGGTTAGGGTTAGGGGACGGGGACGGTTTAGGGTCCAGGTGAGGGTACGACAACGCTTTAGGGGGAGCGTACGTGTGAGGGCGCCGGTTAGTGTCAGCGTACGGGTTAGGATTAGGGGACGGGTGAGGGTCAGGTTTCGGGGAAGGGTTAGGGTTAGGGTTCGGGCTAGGGTTAGGGTTAGGGGACGGGGACGGTTTAGGGTCCAGGTGAGGGTACGACAACGCTTTAGGGGGAGCGTACGTGTGAGGGCGTGGGTTAGTGTCAGCGTACGGGTTAGGATTAGGGGACGGGTGAGGGTCAGGCTTCGGGGGAGTGTTAGGTTTAGGGTTCGGGCTAGGGTTAGGGTTAGGGGATGGGGACGGTTTAGGGTCCAGGTGAGGGTACGACAACGCTTTAGGGGGAGCGTACGTGTGAGGGCGCGGGTTAGTGTCAGCGTACGGGTTAGGATTAGGGGACGGGTGAGGGTCAGGCTTCGGGGAAGGGTTAGGGTTAGGGTTCGGGCTAGGGTTAGGGTTAGGGGACGGGGACGGTTTAGGGTCCAGGTGAGGGTACGACAACGCTTTAGGGGGAGCGTACGTGTGAGGGCGCGGGTTAGTGTCAGCGTACGGGTTAGGATTAGGGGACGGGTGAGGGTCAGGCTTCGGGGAAGGGTTAGGGTTAGGGTTCGGGCTAGGGTTAGGGTTAGGGGACGGGGACGGTTTAGGGTCCAGGTGAGGGTACGACAACGCTTTAGGGGGAGCGTACGTGTGAGGGCGCCGGTTAGTGTCAGCGTACGGGTTAGGATTAGGGGACGGGTGAGGGTCAGGTTTCGGGGAAGGGTTAGGGTTAGGGTTCGGGCTAGGGTTAGGGTTAGGGGACGGGGACGGTTTAGGGTCCAGGTGAGGGTACGACAACGCTTTAGGGGGAGCGTACGTGTGAGGGCGCGGGTTAGTGTCAGCGTACGGGTTAGGATTAGGGGACGGGTGAGGGTCAGGCTTCGGGGGAGTGTTAGGTTTAGGGTTCGGGCTAGGGTTAGGGTTAGGGGATGGGGACGGTTTAGGGTCCAGGTGAGGGTACGACAACGCTTTAGGGGGAGCGTACGTGTGAGGGCGCGGGTTAGTGTCAGCGTACGGGTTAGGATTAGGGGACGGGTGAGGGTCAGGCTTCGGGGAAGGGTTAGGGTTAGGGTTCGGGCTAGGGTTAGGGTTAGGGGACGGGGACGGTTTAGGGTCCAGGTGAGGGTACGACAACGCTTTAGGGGGAGCGTACGTGTGAGGGCGCGGGTTAGTGTCAGCGTACGGGTTAGGATTAGGGGACGGGTGAGGGTCAGGCTTCGGGGAAGTGTTAGGGTTAGGGTTCGGACTAGGGTTAGGGTTAGGGGACGGGGACGGTTTAGGGTCCAGGTGAGGGTACGACAACGCTTTAGGGGGAGCGTACGTGTGAGGGCGCGGGTTAGTGTCAGCGTACGGGTTAGGATTAGGGGACGGGTGAGGGTCAGGCTTCGGGGAAGGGTTAGGGTTAGGGTTCGGGCTAGGGTTAGGGTTAGGGGACGGGGACGGTTTAGGGTCCAGGTGAGGGTACGACAACGCTTTAGGGGGAGGGTACGTGTGAGGGCGCGGGTTAGTGTCAGCGTACGGGTTAGGATTAGGGGACGGGTGAGGGTCAGGCTTCGGGGAAGGATTAGGGTTAGGGTTCGGGCTAGGGTTAGGGTTAGGGGACGGGGACGGTTTAGGGTTCAGGTGAGGGTACGACGACGCTTTAGGGGGAGCGTACGTGTGAGGGCGCGGGTTAGTGTCAGCGTACGGGTTAGGATTAGGGGACGCGTGAGGGTCAGGCTTCGGGGGAGGGTTAGGGTTAGGGTTCGGGCTAGGGTTAGGGTTAGGGGACGGGGACGGTTTAGGGTCCAGGTGAGGGTACGACAACGCTTTAGGGGGAGCGTACGTGTGAGGGCGCGGGTTAGTGTCAGCGTACGGGTTAGGATTAGGGGACGGGTGAGGGTCAGGCTTCGGGGGAGGGTTAGGGTTAGGGTTCGGGCTAGGGTTAGGGTTAGGGGACGGGGACGGTTTAGGGTCCAGGTGAGGGTACGACAACGCTTTAGGGGGAGCGTACGTGTGAGGGCGCGGGTTAGTGTCAGCGTACGGGTTAGGATTAGGGGACGGGTGAGGGTCAGGCTTCGGGGAAGGGTTAGGGTTAGGGTTCGGGCTAGGGTTAGGGTTAGGGGACGGGGACGGTTTAGGGTCCAGGTGAGGGTACGACAACGCTTTAGGGGGAGCGTACGTGTGAGGGCGCCGGTTAGTGTCAGCGTACGGGTTAGGATTAGGGGACGGGTGAGGGTCAGGTTTCGGGGAAGGGTTAGGGTTAGGGTTCGGGCTAGGGTTAGGGTTAGGGGACGGGGACGGTTTAGGGTCCAGGTGAGGGTACGACAACGCTTTAGGGGGAGCGTACGTGTGAGGGCGCGGGTTAGTGTCAGCGTACGGGTTAGGATTAGGGGACGGGTGAGGGTCAGGCTTCGGGGGAGTGTTAGGTTTAGGGTTCGGGCTAGGGTTAGGGTTAGGGGATGGGGACGGTTTAGGGTCCAGGTGAGGGTACGACAACGCTTTAGGGGGAGCGTACGTGTGAGGGCGCGGGTTAGTGTCAGCGTACGGGTTAGGATTAGGGGACGGGTGAGGGTCAGGCTTCGGGGAAGGGTTAGGGTTAGGGTTCGGGCTAGGGTTAGGGTTAGGGGACGGGGACGGTTTAGGGTCCAGGTGAGGGTACGACAACGCTTTAGGGGGAGCGTACGTGTGAGGGCGCGGGTTAGTGTCAGCGTACGGGTTAGGATTAGGGGACGGGTGAGGGTCAGGCTTCGGGGAAGTGTTAGGGTTAGGGTTCCGACTAGGGTTAGGGTTAGGGGACGGGGACGGTTTAGGGTCCAGGTGAGGGTACGACAACGCTTTAGGGGGAGCGTACGTGTGAGGGCGCGGGTTAGTGTCAGCGTACGGGTTAGGATTAGGGGACGGGTGAGGGTCAGGCTTCGGGGAAGGGTTAGGGTTAGGGTTCGGGCTAGGGTTAGGGTTAGGGGACGGGGACGGTTTAGGGTCCAGGTGAGGGTACGACAACGCTTTAGGGGGAGCGTACGTGTGAGGGCGCGGGTTAGTGTCAGCGTACGGGTTAGGATTAGGGGACGGGTGAGGGTCAGGCTTCGGGGAAGGATTAGGGTTAGGGTTCGGGCTAGGGTTAGGGTTAGGGGACGGGGACGGTTTAGGGTTCAGGTGAGGGTACGACGACGCTTTAGGGGGAGCGTACGTGTGAGGGCGCGGGTTAGTGTCAGCGTACGGGTTAGGATTAGGGGACGGGTGAGGGTCAGGCTTCGGGGAAGGGTTAGGGTTAGGGTTCGGGCTAGGGTTAGGGTTAGGGGACGGGGACGGCTTAGGGTCCAGGTGAGGGTACGACAACGCTTTAGGGGGAGCGTACGTGTGAGGGCGCGGGTTAGTGTCAGCGTACGGGTTAGGATTAGGGGACGGGTGAGGGTCAGGCTTCGGGGAAGGGTTAGGGTTAGGGTTCGGGCTAGGGTTAGGGTTAGGGGACGGGGACGGTTTAGGGTCCAGGTGAGGGTACGACAACGCTTTAGGGGGAGCGTACGTGTGAGGGCGCGGGTTAGTGTCAGCGTACGGGTTAGGATTAGGGGACGGGTGAGGGTCAGGCTTCGGGGAAGGGTTAGGGTTAGGGTTCGGGCTAGGGTTAGGGGACGGGTACGGGGACGGTTTAGGGTCCAGGTGAGGGTACGACAACGCTTTAGGGGGAGCGTACGTGTGAGGGCGCGGGTTAGTGTCAGCGTACGGGTTAGGATTAGGGGACGGGTGAGGGTCAGGCTTCGGGGGAGGGTTAGGGTTAGGGTTCGGGCTAGGGTTAGGGTTAGGGGACGGGGACGGTTTAGGGTCCAGGTGAGGGTACGACAACGCTTTAGGGGGAGCGTACGTGTGAGGGCGCGGGTTAGTGTCAGCGTACGGGTTAGGATTAGGGGACGGGTGAGGGTCAGGCTTCGGGGAAGGGTTAGGGTTAGGGTTCGGGCTAGGGTTAGGGTTAGGGGACGGGGACGGTTTAGGGTCCAGGTGAGGGTACGACAACGCTTTAGGGGGAGCGTACGTGTGAGGGCGCGGGTTAGTGTCAGCGTACGGGTTAGGATTAGGGGACGGGTGAGGGTCAGGTTTCGGGGAAGGGTTAGGGTTAGGGTTCGGGCTAGGGTTAGGGTTAGGGGACGGGGACGGTTTAGGGTCCAGGTGAGGGTACGACAACGCTTTAGGGGGAGCGTACGTGTGAGGGCGCGGGTTAGTGTCAGCGTACGGGTTAGGATTAGGGGACGCGTGAGGGTCAGGCTTCGGGGGAGGGTTAGGGTTAGGGTTCGGGCTAGGGTTAGGGTTAGGGGACGGGGACGGTTTAGGGTCCAGGTGAGGGTACGACAACGCTTTAGGGGGAGCGTACGTGTGAGGGCGCGGGTTAGTGTCAGCGTACGGGTTAGGATTAGGGGACGGGTGAGGGTCAGGCTTCGGGGGAGGGTTAGGGTTAGGGTTCGGGCTAGGGTTAGGGTTAGGGGACGGGGACGGTTTAGGGTCCAGGTGAGGGTACGACAACGCTTTAGGGGGAGCGTACGTGTGAGGGCGCGGGTTAGTGTCAGCGTACGGGTTAGGATTAGGGGACGGGTGAGGGTCAGGCTTCGGGGAAGGGTTAGGGTTAGGGTTCGGGCTAGGGTTAGGGTTAGGGGACGGGGACGGTTTAGGGTCCAGGTGAGGGTACGACAACGCTTTAGGGGGAGCGTACGTGTGAGGGCGCCGGTTAGTGTCAGCGTACGGGTTAGGATTAGGGGACGGGTGAGGGTCAGGTTTCGGGGAAGGGTTAGGGTTAGGGTTCGGGCTAGGGTTAGGGTTAGGGGACGGGGACGGTTTAGGGTCCAGGTGAGGGTACGACAACGCTTTAGGGGGAGCGTACGTGTGAGGGCGTGGGTTAGTGTCAGCGTACGGGTTAGGATTAGGGGACGGGTGAGGGTCAGGCTTCGGGGGAGTGTTAGGTTTAGGGTTCGGGCTAGGGTTAGGGTTAGGGGATGGGGACGGTTTAGGGTCCAGGTGAGGGTACGACAACGCTTTAGGGGGAGCGTACGTGTGAGGGCGCGGGTTAGTGTCAGCGTACGGGTTAGGATTAGGGGACGGGTGAGGGTCAGGCTTCGGGGAAGGGTTAGGGTTAGGGTTCGGGCTAGGGTTAGGGTTAGGGGACGGGGACGGTTTAGGGTCCAGGTGAGGGTACGACAACGCTTTAGGGGGAGCGTACGTGTGAGGGCGCGGGTTAGTGTCAGCGTACGGGTTAGGATTAGGGGACGGGTGAGGGTCAGGCTTCGGGGAAGGGTTAGGGTTAGGGTTCGGGCTAGGGTTAGGGTTAGGGGACGGGGACGGTTTAGGGTCCAGGTGAGGGTACGACAACGCTTTAGGGGGAGCGTACGTGTGAGGGCGCCGGTTAGTGTCAGCGTACGGGTTAGGATTAGGGGACGGGTGAGGGTCAGGTTTCGGGGAAGGGTTAGGGTTAGGGTTCGGGCTAGGGTTAGGGTTAGGGGACGGGGACGGTTTAGGGTCCAGGTGAGGGTACGACAACGCTTTAGGGGGAGCGTACGTGTGAGGGCGCGGGTTAGTGTCAGCGTACGGGTTAGGATTAGGGGACGGGTGAGGGTCAGGCTTCGGGGGAGTGTTAGGTTTAGGGTTCGGGCTAGGGTTAGGGTTAGGGGATGGGGACGGTTTAGGGTCCAGGTGAGGGTACGACAACGCTTTAGGGGGAGCGTACGTGTGAGGGCGCGGGTTAGTGTCAGCGTACGGGTTAGGATTAGGGGACGGGTGAGGGTCAGGCTTCGGGGAAGGGTTAGGGTTAGGGTTCGGGCTAGGGTTAGGGTTAGGGGACGGGGACGGTTTAGGGTCCAGGTGAGGGTACGACAACGCTTTAGGGGGAGCGTACGTGTGAGGGCGCGGGTTAGTGTCAGCGTACGGGTTAGGATTAGGGGACGGGTGAGGGTCAGGCTTCGGGGAAGTGTTAGGGTTAGGGTTCGGACTAGGGTTAGGGTTAGGGGACGGGGACGGTTTAGGGTCCAGGTGAGGGTACGACAACGCTTTAGGGGGAGCGTACGTGTGAGGGCGCGGGTTAGTGTCAGCGTACGGGTTAGGATTAGGGGACGGGTGAGGGTCAGGCTTCGGGGAAGGGTTAGGGTTAGGGTTCGGGCTAGGGTTAGGGTTAGGGGACGGGGACGGTTTAGGGTCCAGGTGAGGGTACGACAACGCTTTAGGGGGAGGGTACGTGTGAGGGCGCGGGTTAGTGTCAGCGTACGGGTTAGGATTAGGGGACGGGTGAGGGTCAGGCTTCGGGGAAGGATTAGGGTTAGGGTTCGGGCTAGGGTTAGGGTTAGGGGACGGGGACGGTTTAGGGTTCAGGTGAGGGTACGACGACGCTTTAGGGGGAGCGTACGTGTGAGGGCGCGGGTTAGTGTCAGCGTACGGGTTAGGATTAGGGGACGGGTGAGGGTCAGGCTTCGGGGAAGGGTTAGGGTTAGGGTTCGGGCTAGGGTTAGGGTTAGGGGACGGGGACGGCTTAGGGTCCAGGTGAGGGTACGACAACGCTTTAGCGGGAGCGTACGTGTGAGGGCGCGGGTTAGTGTCAGCGTACGGGTTAGGATTAGGGGACGGGTGAGGGTCAGGCTTCGGGGAAGGGTTAGGGTTAGGGTTCGGGCTAGGGTTAGGGTTAGGGGACGGGGACGGTTTAGGGTCCAGGTGAGGGTACGACAACGCTTTAGGGGGAGCGTACGTGTGAGGGCGCGGGTTAGTGTCAGCGTACGGGTTAGGATTAGGGGACGGGTGAGGGTCAGGCTTCGGGGAAGGGTTAGGGTTAGGGTTCGGGCTAGGGTTAGGGGACGGGTACGGGGACGGTTTAGGGTCCAGGTGAGGGTACGACAACGCTTTAGGGGGAGCGTACGTGTGAGGGCGCGGGTTAGTGTCAGCGTACGGGTTAGGATTAGGGGACGGGTGAGGGTCAGGCTTCGGGGGAGGGTTAGGGTTAGGGTTCGGGCTAGGGTTAGGGTTAGGGGACGGGGACGGTTTAGGGTCCAGGTGAGGGTACGACAACGCTTTAGGGGGAGCGTACGTGTGAGGGCGCGGGTTAGTGTCAGCGTACGGGTTAGGATTAGGGGACGGGTGAGGGTCAGGCTTCGGGGAAGGGTTAGGGTTAGGGTTCGGGCTAGGGTTAGGGTTAGGGGACGGGGACGGTTTAGGGTCCAGGTGAGGGTACGACAACGCTTTAGGGGGAGCGTACGTGTGAGGGCGCGGGTTAGTGTCAGCGTACGGGTTAGGATTAGGGGACGGGTGAGGGTCAGGTTTCGGGGAAGGGTTAGGGTTAGGGTTCGGGCTAGGGTTAGGGTTAGGGGACGGGGACGGTTTAGGGTCCAGGTGAGGGTACGACAACGCTTTAGGGGGAGCGTACGTGTGAGGGCGCGGGTTAGTGTCAGCGTACGGGTTAGGATTAGGGGACGCGTGAGGGTCAGGCTTCGGGGGAGGGTTAGGGTTAGGGTTCGGGCTAGGGTTAGGGTTAGGGGACGGGGACGGTTTAGGGTCCAGGTGAGGGTACGACAACGCTTTAGGGGGAGCGTACGTGTGAGGGCGCGGGTTAGTGTCAGCGTACGGGTTAGGATTAGGGGACGGGTGAGGGTCAGGCTTCGGGGGAGGGTTAGGGTTAGGGTTCGGGCTAGGGTTAGGGTTAGGGGACGGGGACGGTTTAGGGTCCAGGTGAGGGTACGACAACGCTTTAGGGGGAGCGTACGTGTGAGGGCGCGGGTTAGTGTCAGCGTACGGGTTAGGATTAGGGGACGGGTGAGGGTCAGGCTTCGGGGAAGGGTTAGGGTTAGGGTTCGGGCTAGGGTTAGGGTTAGGGGACGGGGACGGTTTAGGGTCCAGGTGAGGGTACGACAACGCTTTAGGGGGAGCGTACGTGTGAGGGCGCCGGTTAGTGTCAGCGTACGGGTTAGGATTAGGGGACGGGTGAGGGTCAGGTTTCGGGGAAGGGTTAGGGTTAGGGTTCGGGCTAGGGTTAGGGTTAGGGGACGGG
The DNA here is from genome assembly GCF_963455315.2 of Globicephala melas. Lineage (NCBI taxonomy): Eukaryota > Metazoa > Chordata > Mammalia > Artiodactyla > Delphinidae > Globicephala > Globicephala melas. Next base: position 110,442,198 of record NC_083317.1, on the reverse strand, counting down.
GACGGTTTAGGGTCCAGGTGAGGGTACGACAACGCTTTAGGGGGAGCGTACGTGTGAGGGCGTGGGTTAGTGTCAGCGTACGGGTTAGGATTAGGGGACGGGTGAGGGTCAGGCTTCGGGGGAGTGTTAGGTTTAGGGTTCGGGCTAGGGTTAGGGTTAGGGGATGGGGACGGTTTAGGGTCCAGGTGAGGGTACGACAACGCTTTAGGGGGAGCGTACGTGTGAGGGCGCGGGTTAGTGTCAGCGTACGGGTTAGGATTAGGGGACGGGTGAGGGTCAGGCTTCGGGGAAGGGTTAGGGTTAGGGTTCGGGCTAGGGTTAGGGTTAGGGGACGGGGACGGTTTAGGGTCCAGGTGAGGGTACGACAACGCTTTAGGGGGAGCGTACGTGTGAGGGCGCGGGTTAGTGTCAGCGTACGGGTTAGGATTATGGGACGGGTGAGGGTCAGGCTTCGGGGAAGGGTTAGGGTTAGGGTTCGGGCTAGGGTTAGGGGACGGGTACGGGGACGGTTTAGGGTCCAGGTGAGGGTACGACAACGCTTTAGGGGGAGCGTACGTGTGAGGGCACGGGTTAGTGTCAGCGTACGGGTTAGGATTAGGGGACGGGTTAGGGTCAGGCTTCAGGGAAGGGTTAGGGTTAGGGTTCGGGCTAGGGTTAGGGTTAGGGGATGGGGACGGTTTAGGGTCCAGGTGAGGGTACGACAACGATTTAGGGGGAGCGTACGTTTGAGGGCGCGGGTTAGTGTCAGCGTACGGGTTAGGATTAGGGGACGGGTGAGGGTCAGGCTTCGGGGAAGGGTTAGGGTTAGGTTTCGGGCTAGGGTTAGGGTTAGGGGACGGGGACGGTTTAGGGTCCAGGTGAGGGTACGACAACGCTTTAGGGGGAGCGTACGTGTGAGGGCGCGGGTTAGTGTCAGCGTACGGGTTAGGATTAGGGGACGGGTGAGGGTCAGGCTTCGGGGAAGTGTTAGGGTTAGGGTTCGGACTAGGGTTAGGGTTAGGGGACGGGGACGGTTTAGGGTCCAGGTGAGGGTACGACAACGCTTTAGGGGGAGCGTACGTGTGAGGGCGCGGGTTAGTGTCAGCGTACGGGTTAGGATTAGGGGACGGGTGAGGGTCAGGCTTCGGGGGAGGGTTAGGGTTAGGGTTCGGGCTAGGGTTAGGGTTAGGGGACGGGGACGGTTTAGGGTCCAGGTGAGGGTACGACAACGCTTTAGGGGGAGCGTACGTGTGAGGGCGCGAGTTAGTGTCAGCGTACGGGTTAGGATTAGGGGACGGGTGAGGGTCAGGCTTCGGGGAAGTGTTAGGGTTAGGGTTCGGGCTAGGGTTAGGGTTAGGGGACGGGGACGGTTTAGGGTCCAGGTGAGGGTACGACAACGCTTTAGGGGGAGCGTACGTGTGAGGGTGCGGGTTAGTGTCAGCGTACGGGTTAGGATTAGGGGACGGGTGAGGGTCAGGTTTCGGGGAAGGGTTAGGGTTAGGGTTCGGGCTAGGGTTAGGGTTAGGGGACGGGGACGGTTTAGGGTCCAGGTGAGGGTACGACAACGCTTTAGGGGGAGCGTACGTGTGAGGGCGCGGGTTAGTGTCAGCGTACGGGTTAGGATTAGGGGACGGGTGAGGGTCAGGCTTCGGGGGAGTGTTAGGTTTAGGGTTCGGGCTAGGGTTAGGGTTAGGGGACGGGGACGGTTTAGGGTCCAGGTGAGGGTACGACAACGCTTTAGGGGGAGCGTACGTGTGAGGGCGCGGGTTAGTGTCAGCGTACGGGTTAGGATTAGGGGACGGGTGAGGGTCAGGCTTCGGGGGAGTGTTAGGGTTAGGGTTCGGGCTAGGGTTAGGGTTAGGGAACGGGGACGGTTTAGGGTCCAGGTGAGGGTGCGACAACGCTTTAGGGGGAGCGTACGTGTGAGGGCGCGGGTTAGTGTCAGCGTACGGGTTAGGATTAGGGGACGGGTGAGGGTCAGGCTTCGGGGGAGGGTTAGGGTTAGTGTTCGGGCTAGGGTTAGGGTTAGGGGACGGGGACGGTTTAGCGTCCAGGTGAGGGTACGACAACGCTTTAGGGGGAGCGTACGTGTGAGGGCGCGGGTTAGTGTCAGCCTACGGGTTAGGATTAGGGGATGGGTGAGGGTCAGCCTTCGGGGAAGGGTTAGGGTTAGGGTTCGGGCTAGGGTTAGGGTTAGGGGACGGGGACGGTTTAGGGTCCAGGTGAGGGTACGACAACGCTTTAGGGGGAGCGTACGTGTGAGGGTGCGGGTTAGTGTCAGCGTACGGGTTAGGATTAGGGGACGGGTGAGGGTCAGGCTTCGGGGAAGGTTTAGGGTTAGGGTTCGGGCTACGGTTAGGGTTAGGGGACGGGGACGGTTTAGGGTCCAGGTGAGGGTACGACAACGCTTTAGGGGGAGCGTACGTGTGAGGGCGCGGGTTAGTGTCAGCGTACGGGTTAGGATTAGGGGACGGGTGAGGGTCAGGCTTCGGGGAAGGGCTAGGGTTAGGGTTCGGGCTAGGGTTAGGGTTAGGGGACGGGGACGGTTTAGGGTCCAGGTGAGGGTACGACAACGCTTTAGGGGGAGCGTACGTGTGAGGGCGCGGGTTAGTGTCAGCGTACGGGTTAGGATTAGGGGACGGGTGAGGGTCAGGCTTCGGGGAAGGGTTAGGGTTAGGGTTCGGGCTAGGGTTAGGGTTAGGGGACGGGGACGGTTTAGGGTCCAGGTGAGGGTACGACAACGCTTTAGGGGGAGCGTACGTGTGAGGGCGCGGGTTAGTGTCAGCGTACGGGTTAGGATTAGGGGACGGGTGAGGGTCAGGCTTCGGGGAAGGGTTAGGGTTAGGGTTCGGGCTAGGGTTAGGGGACGGGTACGGGGACGGTTTAGGGTCCAGGTGAGGGTACGACAACGCTTTAGGGGGAGCGTACGTGTGAGGGCACGGGTTAGTGTCAGCGTACGGGTTAGGATTAGGGGACGGGTGAGGGTCAGGCTTCGGGGAAGGGTTAGGGTTAGGGTTCGGGCTAGGGTTAGGGTTAGGGGACGGGGACGGTTTAGGGTCCAGGTGAGGGTACGACAACGCTTTAGGGGGAGCGTACGTGTGAGGGCGCGGGTTAGTGTCAGCGTACGTGTTAGGATTAGGGGACGGGTGAGGGTCAGGCTTCGGGGAAGGGTTAGGGTTAGGGTTCGGGCTAGGGTTAGGGTTAGGGGACGGGGATGGTTTAGGGTCCAGGTGAGGGTACGACAACGCTTTAGGGGGAGCGTACGTGTGAGGGCGCGGGTTAGTGTCAGCGTACGGGTTAGGATTAGGGGACGGTTGAGGGTCAGGCTTCGGGGAAGGGTTAGGGTTACGGTTCGGACTAGGGTTAGGGTTAGGGGACGGGGACGGTTTAGGGTCCAGGTGAGGGTACGACAACGCTTTAGGGGGAGCGTACGTGTGAGGGCGCGGGTTAGTGTCAGCGTACGGGTTAGGATTAGGGGACGCGTGAGGGTCAGGCTTCGGGGGAGGGTTAGGGTTAGGGTTCGGGCTAGGGTTAGGGTTAGGGGACGGGGACGGTTTAGGGTCCAGGTGAGGGTACGACAACGCTTTAGGGGGAGCGTACGTGTGAGGGCGCGGGTTAGTGTCAGCGTACGGGTTAGGATTAGGGGACGGGTGAGGGTCAGGCTTCGGGGGAGGGTTAGGGTTAGGGTTCGGGCTAGGGTTAGGGTTAGGGGACGGGGACGGTTTAGGGTCCAGGTGAGGGTACGACAACGCTTTAGGGGGAGCGTACGTGTGAGGGCGCGGGTTAGTGTCAGCGTACGGGTTAGGATTAGGGGACGGGTGAGGGTCAGGCTTCGGGGAAGGGTTAGGGTTAGGGTTCGGGCTAGGGTTAGGGTTAGGGGACGGGGACGGTTTAGGGTCCAGGTGAGGGTACGACAACGCTTTAGGGGGAGGGTACGTGTGAGGGCGCGGGTTAGTGTCAGCGTACGGGTTAGGATTAGGGGACGGGTGAGGGTCAGGCTTCGGAGAAGGATTAGGGTTAGGGTTCGGGCTAGGGTTAGGGTTAGGGGACGGGGACGGTTTAGGGTTCAGGTGAGGGTACGACGACGCTTTAGGGGGAGCGTACGTGTGAGGGCGCGGGTTAGTGTCAGCGTACGGGTTAGGATTAGGGGACGGGTGACGGTCAGGCTTCGGGGAAGGGTTAGGGTTAGGGTTCGGGCTAGGGTTAGGGTTAGGGGACGGGGACGGCTTAGGGTCCAGGTGAGGGTACGACAACGCTTTAGGGGGAGCGTACGTGTGAGGGCGCGGGTTAGTGTCAGCGTACGGGTTAGGATTAGGGGACGGGTGAGGGTCAGGCTTCGGGGAAGGGTTAGGGTTAGGGTTCGGGCTAGGGTTAGGGTTAGGGGACGGGGACGGTTTAGGGTCCAGGTGAGGGTACGACAACGCTTTAGGGGGAGCGTACGTGTGAGGGCGCGGGTTAGTGTCAGCGTACGGGTTAGGATTAGGGGACGGGTGAGGGTCAGGCTTCGGGGAAGGGTTAGGGTTAGGGTTCGGGCTAGGGTTAGGGGACGGGTACGGGGACGGTTTAGGGTCCAGGTGAGGGTACGACAACGCTTTAGGGGGAGCGTACGTGTGAGGGCGCGGGTTAGTGTCAGCGTACGGGTTAGGATTAGGGGACGGGTGAGGGTCAGGCTTCGGGGGAGGGTTAGGGTTAGGGTTCGGGCTAGGGTTAGGGTTAGGGGACGGGGACGGTTTAGGGTCCAGGTGAGGGTACGATAACGCTTTAGGGGGAGCGTACGTGTGAGGGCGCGGGTTAGTGTCAGCGTACGGGTTAGGATTAGGGGACGGGTGAGGGTCAGGCTTCGGGGAAGGGTTAGGGTTAGGGTTCGGGCTAGGGTTAGGGTTAGGGGACGGGGACGGTTTAGGGTCCAGGTGAGGGTACGACAACGCTTTAGGGGGAGCGTACGTGTGAGGGCGCGGGTTAGTGTCAGCGTACGGGTTAGGATTAGGGGACGGGTGAGGGTCAGGTTTCGGGGAAGGGTTAGGGTTAGGGTTCGGGCTAGGGTTAGGGTTAGGGGACGGGGACGGTTTAGGGTCCAGGTGAGGGTACGACAACGCTTTAGGGGGAGCGTACGTGTGAGGGCGCGGGTTAGTGTCAGCGTACGGGTTAGGATTAGGGGACGCGTGAGGGTCAGGCTTCGGGGGAGGGTTAGGGTTAGGGTTCGGGCTAGGGTTAGGGTTAGGGGACGGGGACGGTTTAGGGTCCAGGTGAGGGTACGACAACGCTTTAGGGGGAGCGTACGTGTGAGGGCGCGGGTTAGTGTCAGCGTACGGGTTAGGATTAGGGGACGGGTGAGGGTCAGGCTTCGGGGGAGGGTTAGGGTTAGGGTTCGGGCTAGGGTTAGGGTTAGGGGACGGGGACGGTTTAGGGTCCAGGTGAGGGTACGACAACGCTTTAGGGGGAGCGTACGTGTGAGGGCGCGGGTTAGTGTCAGCGTACGGGTTAGGATTAGGGGACGGGTGAGGGTCAGGCTTCGGGGAAGGGTTAGGGTTAGGGTTCGGGCTAGGGTTAGGGTTAGGGGACGGGGACGGTTTAGGGTCCAGGTGAGGGTACGACAACGCTTTAGGGGGAGCGTACGTGTGAGGGCGCCGGTTAGTGTCAGCGTACGGGTTAGGATTAGGGGACGGGTGAGGGTCAGGTTTCGGGGAAGGGTTAGGGTTAGGGTTCGGGCTAGGGTTAGGGTTAGGGGACGGGGACGGTTTAGGGTCCAGGTGAGGGTACGACAACGCTTTAGGGGGAGCGTACGTGTGAGGGCGTGGGTTAGTGTCAGCGTACGGGTTAGGATTAGGGGACGGGTGAGGGTCAGGCTTCGGGGGAGTGTTAGGTTTAGGGTTCGGGCTAGGGTTAGGGTTAGGGGATGGGGACGGTTTAGGGTCCAGGTGAGGGTACGACAACGCTTTAGGGGGAGCGTACGTGTGAGGGCGCGGGTTAGTGTCAGCGTACGGGTTAGGATTAGGGGACGGGTGAGGGTCAGGCTTCGGGGAAGGGTTAGGGTTAGGGTTCGGGCTAGGGTTAGGGTTAGGGGACGGGGACGGTTTAGGGTCCAGGTGAGGGTACGACAACGCTTTAGGGGGAGCGTACGTGTGAGGGCGCGGGTTAGTGTCAGCGTACGGGTTAGGATTATGGGACGGGTGAGGGTCAGGCTTCGGGGAAGGGTAAGGGTTAGGGTTCGGGCTAGGGTTAGGGGACGGGTACGGGGACGGTTTAGGGTCCAGGTGAGGGTACGACAACGCTTTAGGGGGAGCGTACGTGTGAGGGCACGGGTTAGTGTCAGCGTACGGGTTAGGATTAGGGGACGGGTTAGGGTCAGGCTTCGGGGAAGGGTTAGGGTTAGGGTTCGGGCTAGGGTTAGGGTTAGGGGATGGGGACGGTTTAGGGTCCAGGTGAGGGTACGACAACGATTTAGGGGGAGCGTACGTTTGAGGGCGCGGGTTAGTGTCAGCGTACGGGTTAGGATTAGGGGACGGGTGAGGGTCAGGCTTCGGGGAAGGGTTAGGGTTAGGTTTCGGGCTAGGGTTAGGGTTAGGGGACGGGGACGGTTTAGGGTCCAGGTGAGGGTACGACAACGCTTTAGGGGGAGCGTACGTGTGAGGTCGCGGGTTAGTGTCAGCGTACGGGTTAGGATTAGGGGACGGGTGAGGGTCAGGCTTCGGGGAAGTGTTAGGGTTAGGGTTCGGACTAGGGTTAGGGTTAGGGGACGGGGACGGTTTAGGGTCCAGGTGAGGGTACGACAACGCTTTAGGGGGAGCGTACGTGTGAGGGCGCGGGTTAGTGTCAGCGTACGGGTTAGGATTAGGGGACGGGTGAGGGTCAGGCTTCGGGGGAGGGTTAGGGTTAGGGTTCGGGCTAGGGTTAGGGTTAGGGGACGGGGACGGTTTAGGGTCCAGGTGAGGGTACGACAACGCTTTAGGGGGAGCGTACGTGTGAGGGCGCGAGTTAGTGTCAGCGTACGGGTTAGGATTAGGGGACGGGTGAGGGTCAGGCTTCGGGGAAGGGTTAGGGTTAGGGTTCGGGCTAGGGTTAGGGTTAGGGGACGGGGACGGTTTAGGGTCCAGGTGAGGGTACGACAACGCTTTAGGGGGAGCGTACGTGTGAGGGTGCGGGTTAGTGTCAGCGTACGGGTTAGGATTAGGGGACGGGTGAGGGTCAGGTTTCGGGGAAGGGTTAGGGTTAGGGTTCGGGCTAGGGTTAGGGTTAGGGGACGGGGACGGTTTAGGGTCCAGGTGAGGGTACGACAACGCTTTAGGGGGAGCGTACGTGTGAGGGCGCGGTTTAGTGTCAGCGTACGGGTTAGGATTAGGGGACGGGTGAGGGTCAGGCTTCGGGGGAGTGTTAGGTTTAGGGTTCGGGCTAGGGTTAGGGTTAGGGGACGGGGACGGTTTAGGGTCCAGGTGAGGGTACGACAACGCTTTAGGGGGAGCGTACGTGTGAGGGCGCGGGTTAGTGTCAGCGTACGGGTTAGGATTAGGGGACGGGTGAGGGTCAGGCTTCGGGGGAGTGTTAGGGTTAGGGTTCGGGCTAGGGTTAGGGTTAGGGAACGGGGACGGTTTAGGGTCCAGGTGAGGGTGCGACAACGCTTTAGGGGGAGCGTACGTGTGAGGGCGCGGGTTAGTGTCAGCGTACGGGTTAGGATTAGGGGACGGGTGAGGGTCAGGCTTCGGGGGAGGGTTAGGGTTAGTGTTCGGGCTAGGGTTAGGGTTAGGGGACGGGGACGGTTTAGCGTCCAGGTGAGGGTACGACAACGCTTTAGGGGGAGCGTACGTGTGAGGGCGCGGGTTAGTGTCAGCCTACGGGTTAGGATTAGGGGATGGGTGAGGGTCAGCCTTCGGGGAAGGGTTAGGGTTAGGGTTCGGGCTAGGGTTAGGGTTAGGGACGGGGACGGTTTAGGGTCCAGGTGAGGGTACGACAACGCTTTAGGGGGAGCGTACGTGTGAGGGTGCGGGTTAGTGTCAGCGTACGGGTTAGGATTAGGGGACGGGTGAGGGTCAGGCTTCGGGGAAGGGTTAGGGTTAGGGTTCGGGCTACGGTTAGGGTTAGGGGACGGGGACGGTTTAGGGTCCAGGTGAGGGTACGACAACGCTTTAGGGGGAGCGTACGTGTGAGGGCGCGGGTTAGTGTCAGCGTACGGGTTAGGATTAGGGGACGGGTGAGGGTCAGGCTTCGGGGAAGGGCTAGGGTTAGGGTTCGGGCTAGGGTTAGGGTTAGGGGACGGGGACGGTTTAGGGTCCAGGTGAGGGTACGACAACGCTTTAGGGGGAGCGTACGTGTGAGGGCGCGGGTTAGTGTCAGCGTACGGGTTAGGATTAGGGGACGGGTGAGGGTCAGGCTTCGGGGAAGGGTTAGGGTTAGGGTTCGGGCTAGGGTTAGGGTTAGGGGACGGGGACGGTTTAGGGTCCAGGTGAGGGTACGACAACGCTTTAGGGGGAGCGTACGTGTGAGGGCGCGGGTTAGTGTCAGCGTACGGGTTAGGATTAGGGGACGGGTGAGGGTCAGGCTTCGGGGAAGGGTTAGGGTTAGGGTTCGGGCTAGGGTTAGGGGACGGGTACGGGGACGGTTTAGGGTCCAGGTGAGGGTACGACAACGCTTTAGGGGGAGCGTACGTGTGAGGGCACGGGTTAGTGTCAGCGTACGGGTTAGGATTAGGGGACGGGTGAGGGTCAGGCTTCGGGGAAGGGTTAGGGTTAGGGTTCGGGCTAGGGTTAGGGTTAGGGGACGGGGACGGTTTAGGGTCCAGGTGAGGGTACGACAACGCTTTAGGGGGAGCGTACGTGTGAGGGCGCGGGTTAGTGTCAGCGTACGTGTTAGGATTAGGGGACGGGTGAGGGTCAGGCTTCGGGGAAGGGTTAGGGTTAGGGTTCGGGCTAGGGTTAGGGTTAGGGGACGGGGATGGTTTAGGGTCCAGGTGAGGGTACGACAACGCTTTAGGGGGAGCGTACGTGTGAGGGCGCGGGTTAGTGTCAGCGTACGGGTTAGGATTAGGGGACGGTTGAGGGTCAGGCTTCGGGGAAGGGTTAGGGTTACGGTTCGGACTAGGGTTAGGGTTAGGGGACGGGGACGGTTTAGGGTCCAGGTGAGGGTACGACAACGCTTTAGGGGGAGCGTACGTGTGAGGGCGCGGGTTAGTGTCAGCGTACGGGTTAGGATTAGGGGACGCGTGAGGGTCAGGCTTCGGGGGAGGGTTAGGGTTAGGGTTCGGGCTAGGGTTAGGGTTAGGGGACGGGGACGGTTTAGGGTCCAGGTGAGGGTACGACAACGCTTTAGGGGGAGCGTACGTGTGAGGGCGCGGGTTAGTGTCAGCGTACGGGTTAGGATTAGGGGACGGGTGAGGGTCAGGCTTCGGGGGAGGGTTAGGGTTAGGGTTCGGGCTAGGGTTAGGGTTAGGGGACGGGGACGGTTTAGGGTCCAGGTGAGGGTACGACAACGCTTTAGGGGGAGCGTACGTGTGAGGGCGCGGGTTAGTGTCAGCGTACGGGTTAGGATTAGGGGACGGGTGAGGGTCAGGCTTCGGGGAAGGGTTAGGGTTAGGGTTCGGGCTAGGGTTAGGGTTAGGGGACGGGGACGGTTTAGGGTCCAGGTGAGGGTACGACAACGCTTTAGGGGGAGCGTACGTGTGAGGGCGCTGGTTAGTGTCAGCGTACGGGTTAGGATTAGGGGACGGGTGAGGGTCAGGTTTCGGGGAAGGGTTAGGGTTAGGGTTCGGGCTAGGGTTAGGGTTAGGGGACGGGGACGGTTTAGGGTCCAGGTGAGGGTACGACAACGCTTTAGGGGGAGCGTACGTGTGAGGGCGCGGGTTAGTGTCAGCGTACGGGTTAGGATTAGGGGACGGGTGAGGGTCAGGCTTCGGGGGAGTGTTAGGTTTAGGGTTCGGGCTAGGGTTAGGGTTAGGGGATGGGGACGGTTTAGGGTCCAGGTGAGGGTACGACAACGCTTTAGGGGGAGCGTACGTGTGAGGGCGCGGGTTAGTGTCAGCGTACGGGTTAGGATTAGGGGACGGGTGAGGGTCAGGCTTCGGGGAAGGGTTAGGGTTAGGGTTCGGGCTAGGGTTAGGGTTAGGGGACGGGGACGGTTTAGGGTCCAGGTGAGGGTACGACAACGCTTTAGGGGGAGCGTACGTGTGAGGGCGCGGGTTAGTGTCAGCGTACGGGTTAGGATTAGGGGACGGGTGAGGGTCAGGCTTCGGGGAAGGGTTAGGGTTAGGGTTCGGGCTAGGGTTAGGGGACGGGTACGGGGACGGTTTAGGGTCCAGGTGAGGGTACGACAACGCTTTAGGGGGAGCGTACGTGTGAGGGCACGGGTTAGTGTCAGCGTACGGGTTAGGATTAGGGGACGGGTGAGGGTCAGGCTTCGGGGAAGGATTAGGGTTAGGGTTCGGGCTAGGGTTAGGGTTAGGGGACGGGGACGGTTTAGGGTCCAGGTGAGGGTACGACAACGCTTTAGGGGTAGCGTACGTGTGAGGGCGCGGGTTAGTGTCAGCGTACGGGTTAGGATTAGGGGACGGGTGAGGGTCAGGCTTCGGGGAAGGGTTAGGGTTAGGGTTCGGGCTAGGGTTAGGGTTAGGGGACGGGGACGGTTTAGGGTCCAGGTGAGGGTACGACAACGCTTTAGGGGGAGCGTACGTGTGAGGGCGCGGGTTAGTGTCAGCGTACGGGTTAGGATTAGGGGACGGGTGAGGGTCAGGCTTCGGGGAAGTGTTAGGGTTAGGGTTCGGACTAGGGTTAGGGTTAGGGGACGGGGACGGTTTAGGGTCCAGGTGAGGGTACGACAACGCTTTAGGGGGAGCGTACGTGTGAGGGCGCGGGTTAGTGTCAGCGTACGGGTTAGGATTAGGGGACGGGTGAGGGTCAGGCTTCGGGGAAGGGTTAGGGTTAGGGTTCGGGCTAGGGTTAGGGTTAGGGGACGGGGACGGTTTAGGGTCCAGGTGAGGGTACGACAACGCTTTAGGGGGAGGGTACGTGTGAGGGCGCGGGTTAGTGTCAGCGTACGGGTTAGGATTAGGGGACGGGTGAGGGTCAGGCTTCGGGGAAGGATTAGGGTTAGGGTTCGGGCTAGGGTTAGGGTTAGGGGACGGGGACGGTTTAGGGTTCAGGTGAGGGTACGACGACGCTTTAGGGGGAGCGTACGTGTGAGGGCGCGGGTTAGTGTCAGCGTACGGGTTAGGATTAGGGGACGGGTGAGGGTCAGGCTTCGGGGAAGGGTTAGGGTTAGGGTTCGGGCTAGGGTTAGGGTTAGGGGACGGGGACGGCTTAGGGTCCAGGTGAGGGTACGACAACGCTTTAGGGGGAGCGTACGTGTGAGGGCGCGGGTTAGTGTCAGCGTACGGGTTAGGATTAGGGGACGGGTGAGGGTCAGGCTTCGGGGAAGGGTTAGGGTTAGGGTTCGGGCTAGGGTTAGGGTTAGGGGACGGGGACGGTTTAGGGTCCAGGTGAGGGTACGACAACGCTTTAGGGGGAGCGTACGTGTGAGGGCGCGGGTTAGTGTCAGCGTACGGGTTAGGATTAGGGGACGGGTGAGGGTCAGGCTTCGGGGAAGGGTTAGGGTTAGGGTTCGGGCTAGGGTTAGGGGACGGGTACGGGGACGGTTTAGGGTCCAGGTGAGGGTACGACAACGCTTTAGGGGGAGCGTACGTGTGAGGGCGCGGGTTAGTGTCAGCGTACGGGTTAGGATTAGGGGACGGGTGAGGGTCAGGCTTCGGGGGAGGGTTAGGGTTAGGGTTCGGGCTAGGGTTAGGGTTAGGGGACGGGGACGGTTTAGGGTCCAGGTGAGGGTACGACAACGCTTTAGGGGGAGCGTACGTGTGAGGGCGCGGGTTAGTGTCAGCGTACGGGTTAGGATTAGGGGACGGGTGAGGGTCAGGCTTCGGGGAAGGGTTAGGGTTAGGGTTCGGGCTAGGGTTAGGGTTAGGGGACGGGGACGGTTTAGGGTCCAGGTGAGGGTACGACAACGCTTTAGGGGGAGCGTACGTGTGAGGGCGCGGGTTAGTGTCAGCGTACGGGTTAGGATTAGGGGACGGGTGAGGGTCAGGTTTCGGGGAAGGGTTAGGGTTAGGGTTCGGGCTAGGGTTAGGGTTAGGGGACGGGGACGGTTTAGGGTCCAGGTGAGGGTACGACAACGCTTTAGGGGGAGCGTACGTGTGAGGGCGCGGGTTAGTGTCAGCGTACGGGTTAGGATTAGGGGACGCGTGAGGGTCAGGCTTCGGGGGAGGGTTAGGGTTAGGGTTCGGGCTAGGGTTAGGGTTAGGGGACGGGGACGGTTTAGGGTCCAGGTGAGGGTACGACAACGCTTTAGGGGGAGCGTACGTGTGAGGGCGCGGGTTAGTGTCAGCGTACGGGTTAGGATTAGGGGACGGGTGAGGGTCAGGCTTCGGGGGAGGGTTAGGGTTAGGGTTCGGGCTAGGGTTAGGGTTAGGGGACGGGGACGGTTTAGGGTCCAGGTGAGGGTACGACAACGCTTTAGGGGGAGCGTACGTGTGAGGGCGCGGGTTAGTGTCAGCGTACGGGTTAGGATTAGGGGACGGGTGAGGGTCAGGCTTCGGGGAAGGGTTAGGGTTCGGGCTAGGGTTAGGGTTAGGGGACGGGGACGGTTTAGGGTCCAGGTGAGGGTACGACAACGCTTTAGGGGGAGCGTACGTGTGAGGGCGCCGGTTAGTGTCAGCGTACGGGTTAGGATTAGGGGACGGGTGAGGGTCAGGTTTCGGGGAAGGGTTAGGGTTAGGGTTCGGGCTAGGGTTAGGGTTAGGGGACGGGGACGGTTTAGGGTCCAGGTGAGGGTACGACAACGCTTTAGGGGGAGCGTACGTGTGAGGGCGTGGGTTAGTGTCAGCGTACGGGTTAGGATTAGGGGACGGGTGAGGGTCAGGCTTCGGGGGAGTGTTAGGTTTAGGGTTCGGGCTAGGGTTAGGGTTAGGGGATGGGGACGGTTTAGGGTCCAGGTGAGGGTACGACAACGCTTTAGGGGGAGCGTACGTGTGAGGGCGCGGGTTAGTGTCAGCGTACGGGTTAGGATTAGGGGACGGGTGAGGGTCAGGCTTCGGGGAAGGGTTAGGGTTAGGGTTCGGGCTAGGGTTAGGGTTAGGGGACGGGGACGGTTTAGGGTCCAGGTGAGGGTACGACAACGCTTTAGGGGGAGCGTACGTGTGAGGGCGCGGGTTAGTGTCAGCGTACGGGTTAGGATTATGTGACGGGTGAGGGTCAGGCTTCGGGGAAGGGTTAGGGTTAGGGTTCGGGCTAGGGTTAGGGGACGGGTACGGGGACGGTTTAGGGTCCAGGTGAGGGTACGACAACGCTTTAGGGGGAGCGTACGTGTGAGGGCACGGGTTAGTGTCAGCGTACGGGTTAGGATTAGGGGACGGGTGAGGGTCAGGCTTCGGGGAAGGGTTAGGGTTAGGGTTCGGGCTAGGGTTAGGGTTAGGGGACGGGGACGGTTTAGGGTCCAGGTGAGGGTACGACAACGCTTTAGGGGGAGCGTACGTGTGAGGGCGCGGGTTAGTGTCAGCGTACGGGTTAGGATTAGGGGACGGGTGAGGGTCAGGCTTCGGGGAAGGGTTAGGGTTAGGGTTCGGGCTAGGGTTAGGGTTAGGGGACGGGGACGGTTTAGGGTCCAGGTGAGGGTACGACAACGCTTTAGGGGGAGCGTACGTGTGAGGGCGCGGGTTAGTGTCAGCGTACGGGTTAGGATTAGGGGACGGGTGAGGGTCAGGCTTCGGGGGAGGGTTAGGGTTAGGGTTCGGGCTAGGGTTAGGGTTAGGGGACGGGGACGGTTTAGGGTCCAGGTGAGGGTACGACAACGCTTTAGGGGGAGCGTACGTGTGAGGGCGCGGGTTAGTGTCAGCGTACGGGTTAGGATTAGGGGACGGGTGAGGGTCAGGCTTCGGGGAAGGGTTAGGGTTCGGGCTAGGGTTAGGGTTAGGGGACGGGGACGGTTTAGGGTCCAGGTGAGGGTACGACAACGCTTTAGGGGGAGCGTACGTGTGAGGGCGCCGGTTAGTGTCAGCGTACGGGTTAGGATTAGGGGACGGGTGAGGGTCAGGTTTCGGGGAAGGGTTAGGGTTAGGGTTCGGGCTAGGGTTAGGGTTAGGGGACGGGGACGGTTTAGGGTCCAGGTGAGGGTACGACAACGCTTTAGGGGGAGCGTACGTGTGAGGGCGTGGGTTAGTGTCAGCGTACGGGTTAGGATTAGGGGACGGGTGAGGGTCAGGCTTCGGGGGAGTGTTAGGTTTAGGGTTCGGGCTAGGGTTAGGGTTAGGGGATGGGGACGGTTTAGGGTCCAGGTGAGGGTACGACAACGCTTTAGGGGGAGCGTACGTGTGAGGGCGCGGGTTAGTGTCAGCGTACGGGTTAGGATTAGGGGACGGGTGAGGGTCAGGCTTCGGGGAAGGGTTAGGGTTAGGGTTCGGGCTAGGGTTAGGGTTAGGGGACGGGGACGGTTTAGGGTCCAGGTGAGGGTACGACAACGCTTTAGGGGGAGCGTACGTGTGAGGGCGCGGGTTAGTGTCAGCGTACGGGTTAGGATTATGGGACGGGTGAGGGTCAGGCTTCGGGGAAGGGTTAGGGTTAGGGTTCGGGCTAGGGTTAGGGGACGGGTACGGGGACGGTTTAGGGTCCAGGTGAGGGTACGACAACGCTTTAGGGGGAGCGTACGTGTGAGGGCACGGGTTAGTGTCAGCGTACGGGTTAGGATTAGGGGACGGGTGAGGGTCAGGCTTCGGGGAAGGGTTAGGGTTAGGGTTCGGGCTAGGGTTAGGGTTAGGGGACGGGGACGGTTTAGGGTCCAGGTGAGGGTACGACAACGCTTTAGGGGGAGCGTACGTGTGAGGGCGCGGGTTAGTGTCAGCGTACGGGTTAGGATTAGGGGACGGGTGAGGGTCAGGCTTCGGGGAAGGGTTAGGGTTAGGGTTCGGGCTAGGGTTAGGGTTAGGGGACGGGGACGGTTTAGGGTCCAGGTGAGGGTACGACAACGCTTTAGGGGGAGCGTACGTGTGAGGGCGCGGGTTAGTGTCAGCGTACGGGTTAGGATTAGGGGACGGGTGAGGGTCAGGCTTCGGGGAAGGGTTAGGGTTACGGTTCGGACTAGGGTTAGGGTTAGGGGACGGGGACGGTTTAGGGTCCAGGTGAGGGTACGACAACGCTTTAGGGGGAGCGTACGTGTGAGGGCGCGGGTTAGTGTCAGCGTACGGGTTAGGATTAGGGGACGGGTGAGGGTCAGGCTTCGGGGAAGGGTTAGGGTTAGGGTTCGGGCTAGGGTTAGGGTTAGGGGACGGGGACGGTTTAGGGTCCAGGTGAGGGTACGACAACGCTTTAGGGGGAGGGTACGTGTGAGGGCGCGGGTTAGTGTCAGCGTACGGGTTAGGATTAGGGGACGGGTGAGGGTCAGGCTTCGGGGAAGGATTAGGGTTAGGGTTCGGGCTAGGGTTAGGGTTAGGGGACGGGGACGGTTTAGGGTCCAGGTGAGGGTACGACGAGGCTTTAGGGGGAGCGTACGTGTGAGGGCGCGGGTTAGTGTCAGCGTACGGGTTAGGATTAGGGGACGGGTGAGGGTCAGGCTTCGGGGAAGGGTTAGGGTTAGGGTTCGGGCTAGGGTTAGGGTTAGGGGACGGGGACGGCTTAGGGTCCAGGTGAGGGTACGACAACGCTTTAGGGGGAGCGTACGTGTGAGGGCGCGGGTTAGTGTCAGCGTACGGGTTAGGATTAGGGGACGGGTGAGGGTCAGGCTTCGGGGAAGGGTTAGGGTTAGGGTTCGGGCTAGGGTTAGGGTTAGGGGACGGGGACGGTTTAGGGTCCAGGTGAGGGTACGACAACGCTTTAGGGGGAGCGTACGTGTGAGGGCGCGGGTTAGTGTCAGCGTACGGGTTAGGATTAGGGGACGGGTGAGGGTCAGGCTTCGGGGAAGGGTTAGGGTTAGGGTTCGGGCTAGGGTTAGGGGACGGGTACGGGGACGGTTTAGGGTCCAGGTGAGGGTACGACAACGCTTTAGGGGGAGCGTACGTGTGAGGGCACGGGTTAGTGTCAGCGTACGGGTTAGGATTAGGGGACGGGTGAGGGTCAGGCTTCGGGGAAGGGTTAGGGTTAGGGTTCGGGCTAGGGTTAGGGTTAGGGGATGGGGACGGTTTAGGGTCTAGGTGAGGGTACGACAACGATTTAGGGGGAGCGTACGTTTGAGGGCGCGGGTTAGTGTCAGCGTACGGGTTAGGATTAGGGGACGGGTGAGGGTCAGGCTTCGGGGGAGGGTTAGGGTTAGGGTTCGGGCTAGGGTTAGGGTTAGGGGACGGGGACGGTTTAGGGTCCAGGTGAGGGTACGACAACCCTTTAGGGGGAGCGTACGTGTGAGGGCGCGGGTTAGTGTCAGCGTACGGGTTAGGATTAGGGGACGGGTGAGGGTCAGGCTTCGGGGAAGGGTTAGGGTTAGGGTTCGGGCTAGGGTTAGGGTTAGGGGACGGGGACGGTTTAGGGTCCAGGTGAGGGTACGACAACGCTTTAGGGGGAGCGTACGTGTGAGGGCGCGGGTTAGTGTCAGCGTACGGGTTAGGATTAGGGGACGGGTGAGGGTCAGGTTTCGGGGAAGGGTTAGGGTTAGGGTTCGGGCTAGGGTTAGGGTTAGGGGACGGGGACGGTTTAGGGTCCAGGTGAGGGTACGACAACGCTTTAGGGGGAGCGTACGTGTGAGGGCGCGGGTTAGTGTCAGCGTACGGGTTAGGATTAGGGGACGGGTGAGGGTCAGGCTTCGGGGGAGTGTTAGGTTTAGGGTTCGGGCTAGGGTTAGGGTTAGGGGACGGGGACGGTTTAGGGTCCAGGTGAGGGTACGACAACGCTTTAGGGGGAGCGTACGTGTGAGGGCGCGGGTTAGTGTCAGCGTACGGGTTAGGATTAGGGGACGGGTGAGGGTCAGGCTTCGGGGAAGGGTTAGGGTTAGGGTTCGGGCTAGGGTTAGGGTTAGGGGACGGGGACGGTTTAGGGTCCAGGTGAGGGTACGACAACGCTTTAGGGGGAGCGTACGTGTGAGGGCGCGGGTTAGTGTCAGCGTACGGTTAGGATTATGGGACGGGTGAGGGTCAGGCTTCGGGGAAGGGTTAGGGTTAGGGTTCGGGCTAGGGTTAGGGTTAGGGGACGGGGACGGTTTAGGGTCCAGGTGAGGGTACGACAACGCTTTAGGGGGAGCGTACGTGTGAGGGCGCGGGTTAGTGTCAGCGTACGGGTTAGGATTAGGGGACGGGTGGGGGTCAGGCTTCGGGGAAGCTTTAGGGTTAGGGTTCGGGCTAGGGTTAGGGTTAGGGGACTGGGACGGTTTAGGGTCCAGGTGAGGGTACGACAACGCTTTAGGGGGAGCGTACGTGTGAGGGCGCGGGTTAGTGTCAGCGTACGGGTTAGGATTAGGGGACGGGTGAGGGTCAGGCTTCGGGGAAGGGTTAGGGTTAGGGTAAGGGCTAGGGTTAGGGTTAGGGGACGGGGACGGTTTAGGGTCCAGGTGAGGGTACGACAACGCTTTAGGGGGAGCGTACGTGTGAGGGCGCGGGTTAGTGTCAGCGTACGGGTTAGGATTAGGGGACGGGTGAGGGTCAGGCTTCGGGGAAGTGTTAGGGTTAGGGTTCGGACTAGGGTTAGGGTTAGGGGACGGGGACGGTTTAGGGTCCAGGTGAGGGTACGACAACGCTTTAGGGGGAGCGTACGTGTGAGGGCGCAGGTTAGTGTCAGCGTACGGGTTAGGATTAGGGGACGGGTGAGGGTCAGGCTTCGGGGGAGGGTTAGGGTTAGGGTTCGGGCTAGGGTTAGGGTTAGGGGACGGGGACGGTTTAGGGTCCAGGTGAGGGTACGACAACGCTTTAGGGGGAGCGTACGTGTGAGGGCGCGGGTTAGTGTCAGCGTACGGGTTAGGATTAGGGGACGGGTGAGGGTCAGGCTTCGGGGGAGGGTTAGGGTTAGGGTTCGGGCTAGGGTTAGGGTTAGGGGACGGGGACGGTTTAGGGTCCAGGTGAGGGTACGACAACGCTTTAGGGGGAGCGTACGTGTGAGGGCGCGGGTTAGTGTCAGCGTACGGGTTAGGATTAGGGGACGGGTGAGGGTCAGGCTTCGGGGAAGGGTTAGGGTTAGGGTTCGGGCTAGGGTTAGGGTTAGGGGACGGGGACGGTTTAGGGTCCAGGTGAGGGTACGACAACGCTTTAGGGGGAGGGTACGTGTGAGGGCGCGGGTTAGTGTCAGCGTACGGGTTAGGATTAGGGGACGGGTGAGGGTCAGGCTTCGGGGAAGGGTTAGGGTTAGGGTTCGGGCTAGGGTTAGGGTTAGGGGACGGGGACGGTTTAGGGTCCAGGTGAGGGTACGACGACGCTTTAGGGGGAGCGTACGTTTGAGGGCGCGGGTTAGTGTCAGCGTACGGGTTAGGATTAGGGGACGGGTGAGGGTCAGGCTTCGGGGAAGGGTTAGGGTTAGGTTTCGGGCTAGGGTTAGGGTTAGGGGACGGGGACGGTTTAGGGTCCAGGTGAGGGTACGACAACGCTTTAGGGGGAGCGTACGTGTGAGGGCGCGGGTTAGTGTCAGCGTACGGGTTAGGATTAGGGGACGGGTGAGGGTCAGGCTTCGGGGAAGTGTTAGGGTTAGGGTTCGGACTAGGGTTAGGGTTAGGGGACGGGGACGGTTTAGGGTCCAGGTGAGGGTACGACAACGCTTTAGGGGGAGCGTACGTGTGAGGGCGCGGGTTAGTGTCAGCGTACGGGTTAGGATTAGGGGACGGGTGAGGGTCAGGCTTCGGGGGAGGGTTAGGGTTAGGGTTCGGGCTAGGGTTAGGGTTAGGGGACGGGGACGGTTTAGGGTCCATGTGAGGGTACGACAACGCTTTAGGGGGAGCGTACGTGTGAGGGCGCGGGTTAGTGTCAGCGTACGGGTTAGGATTAGGGGACGGGTGAGGGTCAGGCTTCGGGGAAGGGTTAGGGTTAGGGTTCGGGCTAGGGTTAGGGTTAGGGGACGGGGACGGTTTAGGGTCCAGGTGAGGGTACGACAACGCTTTAGGGGGAGCGTACGTGTGAGGGCGCGGGTTAGTGTCAGCGTACGGGTTAGGATTAGGGGACGGGTGAGGGTCAGGTTTCGGGGAAGGGTTAGGGTTAGGGTTCGGGCTAGGGTTAGGGTTAGGGGACGGGGACGGTTTAGGGTCCAGGTGAGGGTACGACAACGCTTTAGGGGGAGCGTACGTGTG
Source organism: Globicephala melas (assembly GCF_963455315.2). Lineage (NCBI taxonomy): Eukaryota > Metazoa > Chordata > Mammalia > Artiodactyla > Delphinidae > Globicephala > Globicephala melas. The sequence goes on along the minus strand of NC_083317.1, from coordinate 110,423,004 downwards.
AGGGCGCGGGTTAGTGTCAGCGTACGGGTTAGGATTAGGGGACGGGTGAGGGTCAGGCTTCGGGGGAGTGTTAGGTTTAGGGTTCGGGCTAGGGTTAGGGTTAGGGGACGGGGACGGTTTAGGGTCCAGGTGAGGGTACGACAACGCTTTAGGGGGAGCGTACGTGTGAGGGCGCGGGTTAGTGTCAGCGTACGGGTTAGGATTAGGGGACGGGTGAGGGTCAGGCTTCGGGGAAGGGTTAGGGTTAGGGTTCGGGCTAGGGTTAGGGTTAGGGGACGGGGACGGTTTAGGGTCCAGGTGAGGGTACGACAACGCTTTAGGGGGAGCGTACGTGTGAGGGCGCGGGTTAGTGTCAGCGTACGGGTTAGGATTATGGGACGGGTGAGGGTCAGGCTTCGGGGAAGGGTTAGGGTTAGGGTTCGGGCTAGGGTTAGGGTTAGGGGACGGGGACGGTTTAGGGTCCAGGTGAGGGTACGACAACGCTTTAGGGGGAGCGTACGTGTGAGGGCGCGGGTTAGTGTCAGCGTACGGGTTAGGATTAGGGGACGGGTGAGGGTCAGGCTTCGGGGAAGGGTTAGGGTTAGGGTTCGGGCTAGGGTTAGGGTTAGGGGACGGGGACGGTTTAGGGTCCAGGTGAGGGTACGACAACGCTTTAGGGGGAGCGTACGTGTGAGGGCGCGGGTTAGTGTCAGCGTACGGGTTAGAATTAGGGGACGGGTGAGGGTCAGGCTTCGGGGAAGGGTTACGGTTAGGGTTCGGGCTAGGGTTAGGGTTAGGGGACGGGGACGGCTTAGGGTCCAGGTGAGGGTACGACAACGCTTTAGGGGGAGCGTACGTGTGAGGGCGCGGGTTAGTGTCAGCGTACGGGTTAGGATTAGGGGACGGGTGAGGGTCAGGCTTCGGGGAAGGGTTAGGGTTAGGGTTCGGGCTAGGGTTAGGGTTAGGGGACGGGGACGGTTTAGGGTCCAGGTGAGGGTACGACAACGCTTTAGGGGGAGCGTACGTGTGAGGGCGCGGGTTAGTGTCAGCGTACGGGTTAGGATTAGGGGACGGGTGAGGGTCAGGCTTCGGGGAAGGGTTAGGGTTAGGGTTCGGGCTAGGGTTAGGGGACGGGTACGGGGACGGTTTAGGGTCCAGGTGAGGGTACGACAACGCTTTAGGGGGAGCGTACGTGTGAGGGCACGGGTTAGTGTCAGCGTACGGGTTAGGATTATGTGACGGGTGAGGGTCAGGCTTCGGGGAAGGGTTAGGGTTAGGGTTCGGGCTAGGGTTAGGGTTAGGGGACGGGGACGGTTTAGGGTCCAGGTGAGGGTACTACAACGCTTTAGGGGGAGCGTACGTGTGAGGGCGCGGGTTAGTGTCAGCGTACGGGTTAGGATTAGGGGACGGGTGAGGGTCAGGCTTCGGGGAAGTGTTAGGGTTAGGGTTCGGGCTAGGGTTAGGGTTAGGGGACGGGGACGGTTTAGGGTCCAGGTGAGGGTACGACAACGCTTTAGGGGGAGCGTACGTGTGAGGGCGCGGGTTAGTGTCAGCGTACGGGTTAGGATTAGGGGACGGGTGAGGGTCAGGCTTCGGGGAAGGGTTAGGGTTAGGGTTCGGACTAGGGTTAGGGTTAGGGGACGGGGACGGTTTAGGGTCCAGGTGAGGGTACGACAACGCTTTAGGGGGAGCGTACGTGTGAGGGCGCGGGTTAGTGTCAGCGTACGGGTTAGGTTTAGGGGACGCGTGAGGGTCAGGCTTCGGGGGAGGGTTAGGGTTAGGGTTCGGGCTAGGGTTAGGGTTAGGGGACGGGGACGGTTTAGGGTCCAGGTGAGGGTACGACAACGCTTTAGGGGGAGCGTACGTGTGAGGGCGCGGGTTAGTGTCAGCGTACGGGTTAGGATTAGGGGACGGGTGAGGGTCAGGCTTCGGGGGAGGGTTAGGGTTAGGGTTCGGGCTAGGGTTAGGGTTAGGGGACGGGGACGGTTTAGGGTCCAGGTGAGGGTACGACAACGCTTTAGGGGGAGCGTACGTGTGAGGGCGCGGGTTAGTGTCAGCGTACGGGTTAGGATTAGGGGACGGGTGAGTGTCAGGCTTCGGGGAAGGGTTAGGGTTAGGGTTCGGGCTAGGGTTAGGGTTAGGGGACGGGGACGGTTTAGGGTCCAGGTGAGGGTACGACAACGCTTTAGGGGGAGCGTACGTGTGAGGGCGCGGGTTAGTGTCAGCGTACGGGTTAGGATTAGGTGACGGGTGAGGGTCAGGCTTCGGGGAAGGGTTAGGGTTAGGGTTCGGGCTAGGGTTAGGGTTAGGGGACGGGGACGGTTTAGGGTCCAGGTGAGGGTACGACAACGCTTTAGGGGGAGCGTACGTGTGAGGGCGCGGGTTAGTGTCAGCGTACGGGTTAGGATTAGGGGACGGGTGAGGGTCAGGCTTCGGGGGAGGGTTAGGTTTAGGGTTCGGGCTAGGGTTAGGGTTAGGGGACGGGGACGGTTTAGGGTCCAGGTGAGGGTACGACAACGCTTTAGGGGGAGCGTACGTGTGAGGGCGCGGGTTAGTGTCAGCGTACGGGTTAGGATTAGGGGACGGGTGAGGGTCAGGCTTCGGGGAAGGGTTAGGGTTAGGGTTCGGGCTAGGGTTAGGGTTAGGGGACGGGGACGGTTTAGGGTCCAGGTGAGGGTACGACAACGCTTTAGGGGGAGCGTACGTGTGAGGGCGCGGGTTAGTGTCAGCGTACGGGTTAGGATTATGGGACGGGTGAGGGTCAGGCTTCGGGGAAGGGTTAGGGTTAGGGTTCGGGCTAGGGTTAGGGGACGGGTACGGGGACGGTTTAGGGTCCAGGTGAGGGTACGACAACGCTCTAGGGGGAGCGTACGTGTGAGGGCACGGGTTAGTGTCAGCGTACGGGTTAGGATTAGGGGACGGGTGAGGGTCAGGCTTCGGGGAAGGGTTAGGGTTAGGGTTCGGGCTAGGGTTAGGGTTAGGGGACGGGGACGGTTTAGGGTCCAGGTGAGGGTACGACAACGCTTTAGGGGGAGCGTACGTGTGAGGGCGCGGGTTAGTGTCAGCGTACGGGTTAGGATTAGGGGACGGGTGAGGGTCAGGCTTCGGGGAAGGGTTAGGGTTAGGGTTCGGGCTAGGGTTAGGGTTAGGGGACGGGGACGGCTTAGGGTCCAGGTGAGGGTACGACAACGCTTTAGGGGGAGCGTACGTGTGAGGGCGCGGGTTAGTGTCAGCGTACGGGTTAGGATTAGGGGATGGGTGAGGGTCAGGCTTCGGGGAAGGGTTAGGGTTAGGGTTCGGACTAGGGTTAGGGTTAGGGGACGGGGACGGTTTAGGGTCCAGGTGAGGGTACGACAACGCTTTAGGGGGAGCGTACGTGTGAGGGCGTGGGTTAGTGTCAGCGTACGGGTTAGGATTAGGGGACGGGTGAGGGTCAGGCTTCGGGGGAGGGTTAGGGTTAGGGTTCGGGCTAGGGTTAGGGTTAGGGGACGGGGACGGTTTAGGGTCCAGGTGAGGGTACGACAACGCTTTAGGGGGAGCGTACGTGTGAGGGCGCGGGTTAGTGTCAGCGTACGGGTTAGGATTAGGAGACGGGTGAGGGTCAGGCTTCGGGGGAGGGTTAGGGTTAGGGTTCGGGCTAGGGTTAGGGTTAGGGGACGGGGACGGTTTAGGGTCCAGGTGAGGGTACGACAACGCTTTAGGGGGAGCGTACGTGTGAGGGCTCGGGTTAGTGTCAGCGTACGGGTTAGGATTAGGGGACGGGTGAGGGTCAGGCTTCGGGGAAGGGTTAGGGTTAGGGTTCGGGCTAGGGTTAGGGTTAGGGGACGGGGACGGTTTAGGGTCCAGGTGAGGGTACGACAACGCTTTAGGGGGAGGGTACGTGTGAGGGCGCGGGTTAGTGTCAGCGTACGGGTTAGGATTAGGGGACGGGTGAGGGTCAGGCTTCGGGGAAGGGTTAGGGTTAGGGTTCGGGCTAGGGTTAGGGTTAGGGGACGGGGACGGTTTAGGGTCCAGGTGAGGGTAAGACGACGCTTTAGGGGGAGCGTACGTGTGAGGGCGCGGGTTAGTGTCAGCGTACGGGTTAGGATTAGGGGACGGGTGAGGGTCAGGCTTCGGGGAAGGGTTAGGGTTAGGGTTCGGGCTAGGGTTAGGGTTAGGGGACGGGGACGGTTTAGGGTCCAGGTGAGGGTACGACAACGCTTTAGGGGGAGCGTACGTGTGAGGGCGCGGGTTAGTGTCAGCGTACGGGTTAGGATTATGGGACGGGTGAGGGTCAGGCTTCGGGGAAGGGTTAGGGTTAGGGTTCGGGCTAGGGTTAGGGGACGGGTACGGGGACGGTTTAGGGTCCAGGTGAGGGTACGACAACGCTTTAGGGGGAGCGTACGTGTGAGGGCACGGGTTAGTGTCAGCGTACGGGTTAGGATTAGGGGACGGGTGAGGGTCAGGCTTCGGGGAAGGGTTAGGGTTAGGGTTCGGGCTAGGGTTAGGGTTAGGGGACGGGGACGGTTTAGGGTCCAGGTGAGGGTACGACAACGCTTTAGGGGGAGCGTACGTGTGAGGGCGCGGGTTAGTGTCAGCGTACGGGTTAGGATTAGGGGACGGGTGAGGGTCAGGCTTCGGGGAAGGGTTAGGGTTAGGGTTCGGGCTAGGGTTAGGGTTAGGGGACGGGGACGGTTTAGGGTCCAGGTGAGGGTACGACAACGCTTTAGGGGGAGCGTACGTGTGAGGGCGCGGGTTAGTGTCAGCGTACGGGTTAGGATTAGGGGATGGGTGAGGGTCAGGCTTCGGGGAAGGGTTAGGGTTAGGGTTCGGACTAGGGTTAGGGTTAGGGGACGGGGACGGTTTAGGGTCCAGGTGAGGGTACGACAACGCTTTAGGGGGAGCGTACGTGTGAGGGCGTGGGTTAGTGTCAGCGTACGGGTTAGGATTAGGGGACGGGTGAGGGTCAGGCTTCGGGGGAGGGTTAGGGTTAGGGTTCGGGCTAGGGTTAGGGTTAGGGGACGGGGACGGTTTAGGGTCCAGGTGAGGGTACGACAACGCTTTAGGGGGAGCGTACGTGTGAGGGCGCGGGTTAGTGTCAGCGTACGGGTTAGGATTAGGAGACGGGTGAGGGTCAGGCTTCGGGGGAGGGTTAGGGTTAGGGTTCGGGCTAGGGTTAGGGTTAGGGGACGGGGACGGTTTAGGGTCCAGGTGAGGGTACGACAACGCTTTAGGGGGAGCGTACGTGTGAGGGCTCGGGTTAGTGTCAGCGTACGGGTTAGGATTAGGGGACGGGTGAGGGTCAGGCTTCGGGGAAGGGTTAGGGTTAGGGTTCGGGCTAGGGTTAGGGTTAGGGGACGGGGACGGTTTAGGGTCCAGGTGAGGGTACGACAACGCTTTAGGGGGAGGGTACGTGTGAGGGCGCGGGTTAGTGTCAGCGTACGGGTTAGGATTAGGGGACGGGTGAGGGTCAGGCTTCGGGGAAGGGTTAGGGTTAGGGTTCGGGCTAGGGTTAGGGTTAGGGGACGGGGACGGTTTAGGGTCCAGGTGAGGGTACGACGACGCTTTAGGGGGAGCGTACGTGTGAGGGCGCGGGTTAGTGTCAGCGTACGGGTTAGGATTAGGGGACGGGTGAGGGTCAGGCTTCGGGGAAGGGTTAGGGTTAGGGTTCGGGCTAGGGTTAGGGTTAGGGGACGGGGACGGTTTAGGGTCCAGGTGAGGGTACGACAACGCTTTAGGGGGAGCGTACGTGTGAGGGCGCGGGTTAGTGTCAGCGTACGGGTTAGGATTATGGGACGGGTGAGGGTCAGGCTTCGGGGAAGGGTTAGGGTTAGGGTTCGGGCTAGGGTTAGGGGACGGGTACGGGGACGGTTTAGGGTCCAGGTGAGGGTACGACAACGCTCTAGGGGGAGCGTACGTGTGAGGGCACGGGTTAGTGTCAGCGTACGGGTTAGGATTAGGGGACGGGTGAGGGTCAGGCTTCGGGGAAGGGTTAGGGTTAGGGTTCGGGCTAGGGTTAGGGTTAGGGGACGGGGACGGTTTAGGGTCCAGGTGAGGGTACGACAACGCTTTAGGGGGAGCGTACGTGTGAGGGCGCGGGTTAGTGTCAGCGTACGGGTTAGGATTAGGGGACGGGTGAGGGTCAGGCTTCGGGGAAGGGTTAGGGTTAGGGTTCGGGCTAGGGTTAGGGTTAGGGGACGGGGACGGCTTAGGGTCCAGGTGAGGGTACGACAACGCTTTAGGGGGAGCGTACGTGTGAGGGCGCGGGTTAGTGTCAGCGTACGGGTTAGGATTAGGGGATGGGTGAGGGTCAGGCTTCGGGGAAGGGTTAGGGTTAGGGTTCGGACTAGGGTTAGGGTTAGGGGACGGGGACGGTTTAGGGTCCAGGTGAGGGTACGACAACGCTTTAGGGGGAGCGTACGTGTGAGGGCGTGGGTTAGTGTCAGCGTACGGGTTAGGATTAGGGGACGGGTGAGGGTCAGGCTTCGGGGGAGGGTTAGGGTTAGGGTTCGGGCTAGGGTTAGGGTTAGGGGACGGGGACGGTTTAGGGTCCAGGTGAGGGTACGACAACGCTTTAGGGGGAGCGTACGTGTGAGGGCGCGGGTTAGTGTCAGCGTACGGGTTAGGATTAGGAGACGGGTGAGGGTCAGGCTTCGGGGGAGGGTTAGGGTTAGGGTTCGGGCTAGGGTTAGGGTTAGGGGACGGGGACGGTTTAGGGTCCAGGTGAGGGTACGACAACGCTTTAGGGGGAGCGTACGTGTGAGGGCTCGGGTTAGTGTCAGCGTACGGGTTAGGATTAGGGGACGGGTGAGGGTCAGGCTTCGGGGAAGGGTTAGGGTTAGGGTTCGGGCTAGGGTTAGGGTTAGGGGACGGGGACGGTTTAGGGTCCAGGTGAGGGTACGACAACGCTTTAGGGGGAGGGTACGTGTGAGGGCGCGGGTTAGTGTCAGCGTACGGGTTAGGATTAGGGGACGGGTGAGGGTCAGGCTTCGGGGAAGGGTTAGGGTTAGGGTTCGGGCTAGGGTTAGGGTTAGGGGACGGGGACGGTTTAGGGTCCAGGTGAGGGTAAGACGACGCTTTAGGGGGAGCGTACGTGTGAGGGCGCGGGTTAGTGTCAGCGTACGGGTTAGGATTAGGGGACGGGTGAGGGTCAGGCTTCGGGGAAGGGTTAGGGTTAGGGTTCGGGCTAGGGTTAGGGTTAGGGGACGGGGACGGTTTAGGGTCCAGGTGAGGGTACGACAACGCTTTAGGGGGAGCGTACGTGTGAGGGCGCGGGTTAGTGTCAGCGTACGGGTTAGGATTATGGGACGGGTGAGGGTCAGGCTTCGGGGAAGGGTTAGGGTTAGGGTTCGGGCTAGGGTTAGGGGACGGGTACGGGGACGGTTTAGGGTCCAGGTGAGGGTACGACAACGCTTTAGGGGGAGCGTACGTGTGAGGGCACGGGTTAGTGTCAGCGTACGGGTTAGGATTAGGGGACGGGTGAGGGTCAGGCTTCGGGGAAGGGTTAGGGTTAGGGTTCGGGCTAGGGTTAGGGTTAGGGGACGGGGACGGTTTAGGGTCCAGGTGAGGGTACGACAACGCTTTAGGGGGAGCGTACGTGTGAGGGCGCGGGTTAGTGTCAGCGTACGGGTTAGGATTAGGGGACGGGTGAGGGTCAGGCTTCGGGGAAGGGTTAGGGTTAGGGTTCGGGCTAGGGTTAGGGTTAGGGGACGGGGACGGTTTAGGGTCCAGGTGAGGGTACGACAACGCTTTAGGGGGAGCGTACGTGTGAGGGCGCGGGTTAGTGTCAGCGTACGGGTTAGGATTAGGGGATGGGTGAGGGTCAGGCTTCGGGGAAGGGTTAGGGTTAGGGTTCGGACTAGGGTTAGGGTTAGGGGACGGGGACGGTTTAGGGTCCAGGTGAGGGTACGACAACGCTTTAGGGGGAGCGTACGTGTGAGGGCGTGGGTTAGTGTCAGCGTACGGGTTAGGATTAGGGGACGGGTGAGGGTCAGGCTTCGGGGGAGGGTTAGGGTTAGGGTTCGGGCTAGGGTTAGGGTTAGGGGACGGGGACGGTTTAGGGTCCAGGTGAGGGTACGACAACGCTTTAGGGGGAGCGTACGTGTGAGGGCGCGGGTTAGTGTCAGCGTACGGGTTAGGATTAGGAGACGGGTGAGGGTCAGGCTTCGGGGGAGGGTTAGGGTTAGGGTTCGGGCTAGGGTTAGGGTTAGGGGACGGGGACGGTTTAGGGTCCAGGTGAGGGTACGACAACGCTTTAGGGGGAGCGTACGTGTGAGGGCTCGGGTTAGTGTCAGCGTACGGGTTAGGATTAGGGGACGGGTGAGGGTCAGGCTTCGGGGAAGGGTTAGGGTTAGGGTTCGGGCTAGGGTTAGGGTTAGGGGACGGGGACGGTTTAGGGTCCAGGTGAGGGTACGACAACGCTTTAGGGGGAGGGTACGTGTGAGGGCGCGGGTTAGTGTCAGCGTACGGGTTAGGATTAGGGGACGGGTGAGGGTCAGGCTTCGGGGAAGGGTTAGGGTTAGGGTTCGGGCTAGGGTTAGGGTTAGGGGACGGGGACGGTTTAGGGTCCAGGTGAGGGTACGACGACGCTTTAGGGGGAGCGTACGTGTGAGGGCGCGGGTTAGTGTCAGCGTACGGGTTAGGATTAGGGGACGGGTGAGGGTCAGGCTTCGGGGAAGGGTTAGGGTTAGGGTTCGGGCTAGGGTTAGGGTTAGGGGACGGGGACGGCTTAGGGTCCAGGTGAGGGTACGACAACGCTTTACGGGGATCGTATGTGTGAGGGCGCGGGTTAGTGTCAGCGTACGTGTTAGGATTAGGGGACGGGTGAGGGTCAGGCTTCGGGGAAGGGTTAGGGTTAGTGTTCGGGCTAGGGTTAGGGGACGGGTACGGGGACGCTTTAGGGTCCAGGTGAGGGTACGTCAACGCTTTAGGGGGAGCGTACGTGTGAGGGCACGGGTTAGTGTCAGCGTACGGGTTAGGATTAGGGGACGGGTGAGGGTCAGGCTTCGGGGAAGGGTTAGGGTTAGGGTTCGGACTAGGGTTAGGGTTAGGGGACGGGGACGGTTTAGGGTCCAGGTGAGGGTACGACAACGCTTTAGGTGGAGCATACGTGTGAGGGCGCGGGTTAGTGTCAGCGTACGGGTTAGGATTAGGGGACGGGTGAGGGTCAGGCTTCGGGGAAGGGTTAGGGTTAGGGTTCGGGCTAGGGTTAGGGTTAGGGGACGGGGACGGTTTAGGGTCCAGGTGAGGGTACGACAACGCTTTAGGGGGAGCGTACGTGTGAGGGCGTGGGTTAGTGTCAGCGTACGGCTTAGGATTAGGGGACGGGTGAGGGTCAGGCTTCGGGGAAGGGTTAGGGTTAGGGTTCGGGCTAGGGTTAGGGTTAGGGAACGGGGACGGTTTAGGGTCCAGGTGAGGGTGCGACAACGCTTTAGGGGGAGCGTACGTGTGAGGGCGCGGGTTAGTGTCAGCGTACGGGTTAGGATTAGGGGACGGGTGAGGGTCAGGCTTCGGGAGAGGGTTAGGGTTAGGGTTCGGGCTAGGGTTAGGGTTAGGGGACGGGGACGGTTTAGGGTCCAGGTGAGGGTACGACAACGCTTTAGGGGGAGCGTACGTGTGAGGGCGAGGGTTAGTGTCAGCGTACGGGTTAGGATTAGGGGACGGGTGAGGGTCAGGCTTCGGGGGAGGGTTAGGGTTAGGGTTCGGGCTAGGGTTAGGGTTAGGGAACGGGGACGGTTTAGGGTCCAGGTGAGGGTGCGACAACGCTTTAGGGGGAGCGTACGTGTGAGGGCGCGGGTTAGTGTCAGCGTACGGGTTAGGATTAGGGGACGGGTGAGGGTCAGGCTTCGGGGGAGGGTTAGGGTTAGTGTTCGGGCTAGGGTTAGGGTTAGGGGACGGGGACGGTTTAGCGTCCAGGTGAGGGTACGACAACGCTTTAGGGGGAGCGTACGTGTGAGGGCGCGGGTTAGTGTCAGCCTACGGGTTAGGATTAGGGGACGGGTGAGGGTCAGCCTTCGGGGAAGGGTTAGGGTTAGGGTTCGGGCTAGGGTTAGGGTTAGGGGACGGGGACGGTTTAGGGTCCAGGTGAGGGTACGACAACGCTTTAGGGGGAGCGTACGTGTGAGGGCGCGGGTTAGTGTCAGCGTACGGGTTAGGATTAGGGGACGGGTGAGGGTCAGGCTTCGGGGAAGGGTTAGGGTTAGGATTCGGGCTAGGGTTAGGGTTAGGGGACGGGGACGGTTTAGGGTCCAGGTGAGGGTACGACAACGCTTTAGGGGGAGCGTACGTGTGAGGGCGCGGGTTAGTGTCAGCGTACGGGTTAGGATTAGGGGACGGGTGAGGGTCAGGCTTCGGGGAAGGGTTAGGGTTAGGGTTCGGGCTAGGGTTAGGGTTAGGGGACGGGGACGGCTTAGGGTCCAGATGAGGGTACGACAACGCTTTAGGGGGAGCGTACGTGTGAGGGCGCGGGTTAGTGTCAGCGTACGGGTTAGGATTAGGGGACGGGTGAGGGTCAGGCTTCGGGGAAGGGTTAGGGTTAGGGTTCGGGCTAGGGTTAGGGTTAGGGGACGGGGACGGTTTAGGGTCCAGGTGAGGGTACGACAACGCTTTAGGGGGAGCGTACGTGTGAGGGCGCGGGTTAGTGTCAGCGTACGGGTTAGGAATAGGGGACGGGTGAGGGTCAGGCTTCGGGGAAGGGTTAGGGTTAGGGTTCGGGCTACGGTTAGGTGACTGGTACGGGGACGGTTTAGGGTCCAGGTGAGGGTACGACAACGCTTTAGGGGGAGCGTACGTGTGAGGGCACGGGTTAGTGTCAGCGTACGGGTTAGGATTAGGGGACGGGTGAGGGTCAGGCTTCGGGGAAGGGTTAGGGTTAGGGTTCGGGCTAGGGTTAGGGTTAGGGGACGGGGACGGTTTAGGGTCCAGGTGAGGGTACGACAACGCTTTAGGGGGAGCGTACGTGTGAGGGCGCGGGTTAGTGTCAGCGTACGGGTTAGGATTAGGGGACGGGTGAGGGTCAGGCTTCGGGGGAGGGTTAGGGTTAGGGTTCGGGCTAGGGTTAGGGTTAGGGAACGGGGACGGTTTAGGGTCCAGGTGAGGGTGCGACAACGCTTTAGGGGGAGCGTACGTGTGAGGGCGCGGGTTAGTGTCAGCGTACGGGTTAGGATTAGGGGACGGGTGAGGGTCAGGATTCGGGGGAGGGTTAGGGTAGTGTTCGGGCTAGGGTTAGGGTTAGGGGACGGGGACGGTTTAGCGTCCAGGTGAGGGTACGACAACGCTTTAGGGGGAGCGTACGTGTGAGGGCGCGGGTTAGTGTCAGCCTACGGGTTAGGATTAGGGGACGGGTGAGGGTCAGCCTTCGGGGAAGGGTTAGGGTTAGGGTTCGGGCTAGGGTTAGGGTTAGGGGACGGGGACGGTTTAGGGTCCAGGTGAGGGTACGACAACGCTTTAGCGGGAGCGTACGTGTGAGGGCGCGGGTTAGTGTCAGCGTACGGGTTAGGATTAGGGGAGGGGTGAGGGTCAGGCTTCGGGGAAGGGTTAGGGTTAGGGTTCGGGCTAGGGTTAGGGTTAGGGGACGGGGACGGCTTAGGGTCCAGGTGAGGGTACGACAACGCTTTAGGGGGAGCGTACGTGTGAGGGCGCGGGTTAGTGTCAGCGTACCCGTTAGGATTAGGGGACGGGTGAGGGTCAGGCTTCGGGGAAGGGTTAGGGTTAGGGTTCGGGCTAGGGTTAGGGTTAGGGGACGGGGACGGTTTAGGGTCCAGGTGAGGGTACGACAACGCTTTAGGGGGAGCGTACGTGTGAGGGCGCGGGTTAGTGTCAGCGTACGGGTTAGGATTAGGGGACGGGTGAGGGTCAGGCTTCGGGGAAGGGTTAGGGTTAGGGTTCGGGCTACGGTTAGGGGACGGGTACGGGGACAGTTTAGGGTCCAGGTGAGGGTACGACAACGCTTTAGGGGGAGCGTACGTGTGAGGGCACGGGTTAGTGTCAGCGTACGGGTTAGGATTAGGGGACGGGTGAGGGTCAGGCTTCGGGGAAGGGTTAGGGTTAGGGTTCGGGCTAGGGTTAGGGTTAGGGGACGGGGACGGTTTAGGGTCCAGGTGAGGGTACGACAACGCTTTAGGGGGAGCGTACGTGTGAGGGCGCGGGTTAGTGTCAGCGTACGGGTTAGGATTAGGGGACGGGTGAGGGTCAGGCTTCGGGGAAGGGTTAGGGTTAGTGTTCGGACTAGGGTTAGGGTTAGGGGACGGGGACGGTTTAGGGTCCAGGTGAGGATACGACAACGCTTTAGGGGGAGCGTACGTGTGAGGGCGCGGGTTAGTGTCAGCGTACGGGTTAGGATTAGGGGACGCGTGAGGGTCAGGCTTCGGGGGAGGGTTAGGGTTAGGGTTCGGGCTAGGGTTAGGGTTAGGGGACGGGGACGGTTTAGGGTCCAGGTGAGGGTACGACAACGCTTTAGGGGGAGCGTACGTGTGAGGGCGCGGGTTAGTGTCAGCGTACGGGTTAGGATTAGGGGACGGGTGAGGGTCAGGCTTCGGGGGAGGGTTAGGGTTAGGGTTCGGGATAGGGTTAGGGTTAGGGGACGGGGACGGTTTAGGGTCCAGGTGAGGGTACGACAACGCTTTAGGGGGAGCGTACGTGTGAGGGCGCGGGTTAGTGTCAGCGTACGGGTTAGGATTAGGGGACGGGTGAGGGTCAGGCTTCGGGGAAGGGTTAGGGTTAGGGTTCGGGCTAGGGTTAGGGTTAGGGGACGGGGACGGTTTAGGGTCCAGGTGAGGGTACGACAACGCTTTAGGGGGAGCGTACGTGTGAGGGCGCGGGTTAGTGTCAGCGTACGGGTTAGGATTAGGGGACGGGTGAGGGTCAGGCTTCGGGGAAGGGTTAGGGTTAGGGTTCGGGCTAGGGTTAGGGTTAGGGGACGGGGACGGTTTAGGGTCCAGGTGAGGGTACGACAACGCTTTAGGGGGAGCGTACGTGTGAGGGCGCGGGTTAGTGTCAGCGTACGGGTTAGGATTAGGGGACGGGTGAGGGTCAGGCTTCGGGGGAGGGTTAGGTTTAGGGTTCGGGCTAGGGTTAGGGTTAGGGGACGGGGACGGTTTAGGGTCCAGGTGAGGGTACGACAACGCTTTAGGGGGAGCGTACGTGTGAGGGCGCGGGTTAGTGTCAGCGTACGGGTTAGGATTAGGGGACGGGTGAGGGTCAGGCTTCGGGGAAGGGTTAGGGTTAGGGTTCGGGCTAGGGTTAGGGTTAGGGGACGGGGACGGTTTAGGGTCCAGGTGAGGGTACGACAACGCTTTAGGGGGAGCGTACGTGTGAGGGCGCGGGTTAGTGTCAGCGTACGGGTTAGTATTATGGGACGGGTGAGGGTCAGGCTTCGGGGAAGGGTTAGGGTTAGGGTTCGGGCTAGGGTTAGGGGACGGGTACGGGGACGGTTTAGGGTCCAGGTGAGGGTACGACAACGCTTTAGGGGGAGCGTACGTGTGAGGGCACGGGTTAGTGTCAGCGTACGGGTTAGGATTAGGGGACGGGTGAGGGTCAGGCTTCGGGGAAGGGTTAGGGTTAGGGTTCGGGCTAGGGTTAGGGTTAGGGGACGGGGACGGTTTAGGGTCCAGGTGAGGGTACGACAACGCTTTAGGGGGAGCGTACGTGTGAGGGCGCGGGTTAGTGTCAGCGTACGGGTTAGGATTAGGGGACGGGTGAGGGTCAGGCTTCGGGGAAGGGTTAGGGTTAGGGTTCGGGCTAGGGTTAGGGTTAGGGGACGGGGACGGTTTAGGGTCCAGGTGAGGGTACGACAACGCTTTAGGGGGAGCGTACGTGTGAGGGCGCGGGTTAGTGTCAGCGTACGGGTTAGGATTAGGGGATGGGTGAGGGTCAGGCTTCGGGGAAGGGTTAGGGTTAGGGTTCGGACTAGCGTTAGGGTTAGGGGACGGGGACGGTTTAGGGTCCAGGTGAGGGTACGACAACGCTTTAGGGGGAGCGTACGTGTGAGGGCGCGGGTTAGTGTCAGCGTACAGGTTAGGATTAGGGGACGGGTGAGGGTCAGGCTTCGGGGGAGGGTTAGGGTTAGGGTTCGGGCTAGGGTTAGGGTTAGGGGACGGGGACGGTTTAGGGTCCAGGTGAGGGTACGACAACGCTTTAGGGGGAGCGTACGTGTGAGGGCGCGGGTTAGTGTCAGCGTACGGGTTAGGATTAGGAGACTGGTGAGGGTCAGGCTTCGGGGGAGGGTTAGGGTTAGGGTTCGGGCTAGGGTTAGGGTTAGGGGACGGGGACGGTTTAGGGTCCAGGTGAGGGTACGACAACGCTTAAGGGGGAGCGTACGTGTGAGGGCTCGGGTTAGTGTCAGCGTACGGGTTAGGATTAGGGGACGGGTGAGGGTCAGGCTTCGGGGAAGGGTTAGGGTTAGGGTTCGGGCTAGGGTTAGGGTTAGGGGACGGGGATGGTTTAGGGTCCAGGTGAGGGTACGACAACGCTTTAGGGGGAGGGTACGTGTGAGGGCGCGGGTTAGTGTCAGCGTACGGGTTAGGATTAGGGGACGGGTGAGGGTCAGGCTTCGGGGAAGGGTTAGGGTTAGGGTTCGGGCTAGGGTTAGGGTTATTGGACGGGGACGGTTTAGGGTCCAGGTGAGGGTACGACGACGCTTTAGGGGGAGCGTACGTGTGAGGGCGCGGGTTAGTGTCAGCGTACGGGTTAGGATTAGGGGACGGGTGAGGGTCAGGCTTCGGGGAAGGGTTAGGGTTAGGGTTCGGGCTAGGGTTAGGGTTAGGGGACGGGGACGGCTTAGGGTCCAGGTGAGGGTACGACAACGCTTTAGGGGGAGCGTATGTGTGAGGGCGCGGGTTAGTGTCAGCGTACGTGTTAGGATTAGGGGACGGGTGAGGGTCAGGCTTCGGGGAAGGGTTAGGGTTAGGGTTCGGGCTAGGGTTAGGGTTAGGGGACGGGGACGGTTTAGGGTCCAGGTGAGGGTATGACAACGCTTTAGGGGGAGCGTACGTGTGAGGGCGCGGGTTAGTGTCAGCGTACGGGTTAGGATTAGGGGACGGGTGAGGGTCAGGCTTCGGGGAAGGGTTAGGGTTAGGGTTCGGGCTAGGGTTAGGGGACGGGTACGGGGACGGTTTAGGGTCCAGGTGAGGGTACGTCAACGCTTTAGGGGGAGCGTACGTGTGAGGGCACGGGTTAGTGTCAGCGTACGGGTTAGGATTAGGGGACGGGTGAGGGTCAGGCTTCGGGGAAGGGTTAGGGTTAGGGTTCGGACTAGGGTTAGGGTTAGGGGACGGGGACGGTTTAGGGTCCAGGTGAGGGTACGACAACGCTTTAGGTGGAGCATACGTGTGAGGGCGCGGGTTAGTGTCAGCGTACGGGTTAGGATTAGGGGACGGGTGAGGGTCAGGCTTCGGGGAAGGGTTAGGGTTAGGGTTCGGGCTAGGGTTAGGGTTAGGGGACGGGGACGGTTTAGGGTCCAGGTGAGGGTACGACAACGCTTTAGGGGGAGCGTACGTGTGAGGGCGTGGGTTAGTGTCAGCGTACGGCTTAGGATTAGGGGACGGGTGAGGGTCAGGCTTCGGGGAAGGGTTAGGGTTAGGGTTCGGGCTAGGGTTAGGGTTAGGGAACGGGGACGGTTTAGGGTCCAGGTGAGGGTGCGACAACGCTTTAGGGGGAGCGTACGTGTGAGGGCGCGGGTTAGTGTCAGCGTACGGGTTAGGATTAGGGGACGGGTGAGGGTCAGGCTTCGGGAGAGTGTTAGGGTTAGGGTTCGGGCTAGGGTTAGGGTTAGGGGACGGGGACGGTTTAGGGTCCAGGTGAGGGTACGACAACGCTTTAGGGGGAGCGTACGTGTGAGGGCGAGGGTTAGTGTCAGCGTATGGGTTAGGATTAGGGGACGGGTGAGGGTCAGGCTTCGGGGGAGGGTTAGGGTTAGGGTTCGGGCTAGGGTTAGGGTTAGGGAACGGGGACGGTTTAGGGTCCAGGTGAGGGTGCGCCAACGCTTTAGGGGGAGCGTACGTGTGAGGGCGCGGGTTAGTGTCAGCGTACGGGTTAGGATTAGGGGACGGGTGAGGGTCAGGCTTCGGGGGAGGGTTAGGGTTAGTGTTCGGGCTAGGGTTAGGGTTAGGGGACGGGGACGGTTTAGCGTCCAGGTGAGGGTACGACAACGCTTTAGGGGGAGCGTACGTGTGAGGGCGCGGGTTAGTGTCAGCCTACGGGTTAGGATTAGGGGACGGGTGAGTGTCAGCCTTCGGGGAAGGGTTAGGGTTAGGGTTCGGGCTAGGGTTAGGCTTAGGGGACGGGGACGGTTTAGGGTCCAGGTGAGGGTACGACAACGCTTTAGGGGGAGCGTACGTGTGAGGGCGCGGGTTAGTGTCAGCGTACGGGTTAGGATTAGGGGACGGGTGAGGGTCAGGCTTCGGGGAAGGGTTAGGGGTAGGGTTCGGGCTAGGGTTAGGGTTAGGGGACGGGGACAGCTTAGGGTCCAGGTGAGGGTACGACAACGCTTTAGGGGGAGCGTACGTGTGAGGGCGCGGGTTAGTGTCAGCGTACGGGTTAGGATTAGGGGACGGGTGAGGGTCAGGCTTCGGGGAAGGGTTAGGGTTAGGGTTCGGGCTAGGGTTAGGGTTAGGGGACGGGGACGGTTTAGGGTCCAGGTGAGGGTACGACAACGCTTTAGGGGGAGCGTACGTGTGAGGGCGCGGGTTAGTGTCAGCGTACGGGTTAGGATTAGGGGACGGGTGAGGGTCAGGCTTCGGGGAAGGGTTAGGGTTAGGGTTCGGGCTAGGGTTAGGGTTAGGGGACGGGGACGGTTTAGGGTCCAGGTGAGGGTACGACAACGCTTTAGCGGGAGCGTACGTGTGAGGGCGCGGGTTAGTGTCAGCGTACGGGTTAGGATTAGGGGACGGGTGAGGGTCAGGCTTCGGGGGAGGGTTAGGGTTAGGGTTCGGGCTAGGGTTAGGGTTAGGGAACGGGGACGGTTTAGGGTCCAGGTGAGGGTGCGACAACGCTTTAGGGGGAGCGTACGTGTGAGGGCGCGGGTTAGTGTCAGCGTACGGGTTAGGATTAGGGGACGGGTGAGGGTCAGGATTCGGGGGAGGGTTAGGGTTAGTGTTCGGGCTAGGGTTAGGGTTAGGGGACGGGGACGGTTTAGCGTCCAGGTGAGGGTACGACAACGCTTTAGGGGGAGCGTACGTGTTAGGGCGCGGGTTAGTGTCAGCCTACGGGTTAGGATTAGGGGACGGGTGAGGGTCAGCCTTCGGGGAAGGGTTAGGGTTAGGGTTCGGGCTAGGGTTAGGGTTAGGGGACGGGGACGGTTTAGGGTCCAGGTGAGGGTACGACAACGCTTTAGCGGGAGCGTACGTGTGAGGGCGCGGGTTAGTGTCAGCGTACGGGTTAGGATTAGGGGACGGGTGAGGGTCAGGCTTCGGGGAAGGGTTAGGGTTAGGGTTCGGGCTAGGGTTACGGTTAGGGAACGGGGACGGTTTAGGGTCCAGGTGAGGGTGCGACAACGCTTTAGGGGGCGCGTACGTGTGAGGGCGCGGGTTAGTGTCAGCGTACGGGTTAGGATTAGGGGACGGGTGAGGGTCAGGCTTCGGGAGAGGGTTAGGGTTAGGGTTCGGGCTAGGGTTAGGGTTAGGGGACGGGGACGGTTTAGGGTCCAGGTGAGGGTACGACAACGCTTTAGGGGGAGCGTACGTGTGAGGGCGCGGGTTAGTGTCAGCGTACGGGTTAGGATTAGGGGACGGGTGAGGGTCAGGCTTCGGGGGAGTGTTAGGGTTAGGGTTCGGGCTAGGGTTAGGGTTAGGGAACGGGGACGGTTTAGGGTCCAGGTGAGGGTGCGACAACGCTTTAGGGGGAGCGTACGTGTGAGGGCGCGGGTTAGTGTCAGCGTACGGGTTAGGATTAGGGGACGGGTGAGGGTCAGGCTTCGGGGGAGGGTTAGGGTTAGTGTTCGGGCTAGGGTTAGGGTTAGGGGACGGGGACGGTTTAGCGTCCAGGTGAGGGTACGACAACGCTTTAGGGGGAGCGTACGTGTGAGGGCGCGGGTTAGTGTCAGCCTACGGGTTAGGATTAGGGGATGGGTGAGGGTCAGCCTTCGGGGAAGGGTTAGGGTTAGGGTTCGGGCTAGGGTTAGGGTTAGGGGACGGGGACGGTTTAGGGTCCAGGTGAGGGTACGACAACGCTTTAGGGGGAGCGTACGTGTGAGGGTGCGGGTTAGTGTCAGCGTACGTGTTAGGATTAGGGGACGGGTGAGGGTCAGGCTTCGGGGAAGGGTTAGGGTTAGGGTTCGGGCTAGGGTTAGGGTTAGGGGACGGGGACGGTTTAGGGTCCAGGTGAGGGTACGACAACGCTTTAGGGGGAGCGTACGTGTGAGGGCGCGGGTTAGTGTCAGCGTACGGGTTAGGATTAGGGGACGGGTGAGGGTCAGGCTTCGGGGAAGGGTTAGGGTTAGGGTTCGGGCTAGGGTTAGGGTTAGGGGACGGGGACGGCTTAGGGTCCAGGTGAGGGTACGACAACGCTTTAGGGGGAGCGTACGTGTGAGGGCGCGGGTTAGTGTCAGCGTACGGGTTAGGATTAGGGGACGGGTGAGGGTCAGGCTTCGGGGAAGGGTTAGGGTTAGGGTTCGGGCTAGGGTTAGGGTTAGGGGACGGGGACGGTTTAGGGTCCAGGTGAGGGTACGACAACGCTTTAGGGGGAGCGTACGTGTGAGGGCGCGCGTTAGTGTCAGCGTACGGGTTAGGATTAGGGGACGGGTGAGGGTCAGGCTTCGGGGAAGGGTTAGGGTTAGGGTTCGGGCTAGGGTTAGGGGACGGGTACGGGGACGGTTTAGGGTCCAGGTGAGGGTACGACAACGCTTTAGGGGGAGCGTACGTGTGAGGGCACGGGTTAGTGTCAGCGTACGGGTTAGGATTAGGGGACGGGTGAGGGTCAGGCTTCGGGGAAGGGTTAGGGTTAGGGTTCGGGCTAGGGTTAGGGTTAGGGGACGGGGACGGTTTAGGGTCCAGGTGAGGGTACGACAACGCTTTAGGGGGAGCGTACGTGTGAGGGCGCGGGTTAGTGTCAGCGTACGGGTTAGGATTAGGGGACGGGTGAGGGTCAGGCTTCGGGGAAGGGTTAGGGTTAGGGTTCGGGCTAGGGTTAGGGTTAGGGGACGGGGACGGTTTAGGGTCCAGGTGAGGGTACGACAACGCTTTAGGGGGAGCGTACGTGTGAGGGCGCGGGTTAGTGTCAGCGTACGGTTTAGGATTAGGGGACGGGTGAGGGTCAGGCTTCGGGGAAGGGTTAGGGTTACGGTTCGGACTAGGGTTAGGGTTAGGGGACGGGGACGGTTTAGGGTCCAGGTGAGTGTACGACAACGCTTTAGGGGGAGCGTACGTGTGAGGGCGCGGGTTAGTGTCAGCGTACGGGTTAGGATTAGGGGACGCGTGAGGGTCAGGCTTCGGGGGAGGGTTAGGGTTAGGGTTCGGGCTAGGGTTAGGGTTAGGGGACGGGGACGGTTTAGGGTCCAGGTGAGGGTACGACAACGCTTTAGGGGGAGCGTACGTGTGAGGGCGCGGGTTAGTGTCAGCGTACGGGTTAGGATTAGGGGACGGGTGAGGGTCAGGCTTCAGGGGAGGGTTAGGGTTAGGGTTCGGGCTAGGGTTAGGGTTAGGGGACGGGGACGGTTTAGGGTCCAGGTGAGGGTACGACAACGCTTTAGGGGGAGCGTACGTGTGAGGGCGCGGGTTAGTGTCAGCGTACGGGTTAGGATTAGGGGACGGGTGAGGGTCAGGCTTCGGGGAAGGGTTAGGGTTAGGGTTCGGGCTAGGGTTAGGGTTAGGGGACGGGGACGGTTTAGGGTCCAGGTGAGGGTACGACAACGCTTTAGGGGGAGCGTACGTGTGAGGGCGCCGGTTAGTGTCAGCGTACGGGTTAGGATTAGGGGACGGGTGAGGGTCAGGTTTCAGGGAAGGGTTAGGGTTAGGGTTCGGGCTAGGGTTAGGGTTAGGGGACGGGGACGGTTTAGGGTCCAGGTGAGGGTACGACAACGCTTTAGGGGGAGCGTACGTGTGAGGGCGCGGGTTAGTGTCAGCGTACGGGTTAGGATTAGGGGACGGGTGAGGGTCAGGCTTCGGGGAAGGGTTAGGGTTAGGGTTCGGGCTAGGGTTAGGGTTAGGGGACGGGGACGGTTTAGGGTCCAGGTGAGGGTACGACAACCCTTTAGGGGGAGCGTACGTGTGAGGGCGCGGGTTAGTGTCAGCGTACGGGTTAGGATTATGGGACGGGTGAGGGTCAGGCTTCGGGGAAGGGTTAGGGTTAGGGTTCGGGCTAGGGTTAGGGGACGGGTACGGGGACGGTTTAGGGTCCAGGTGAGGGTACGACAACGCTTTAGGGGGAGCGTACGTGTGAGGGCACGGGTTAGTGTCAGCGTACGGGTTAGGATTAGGGGACGGGTGAGGGTCAGGCTTCGGGGAAGGGTTAGGGTTAGGGTTCGGGCTAGGGTTAGGGTTAGGGGACGGGGACGGTTTAGGGTCCAGGTGAGGGTACGACAACGCTTTAGGGGGAGCGTACGTGTGAGGGCGCGGGTTAGTGTCAGCGTACGGGTTAGGATTAGGGGACGGGTGAGGGTCAGGCTTCGGGGAAGTGTTAGGGTTAGGGTTCGGACTAGGGTTAGGGTTAGGGGACGGGGACGGTTTAGGGTCCAGGTGAGGGTACGACAACGCTTTAGGGGGAGCGTACGTGTGAGGGCGCGGGTTAGTGTCAGCGTACGGGTTAGGATTAGGGGACGGGTGAGGGTCAGGCTTCGGGGGAGGGTTAGGGTTAGGGTTCGGGCTAGGGTTAGTGTTAGGGGACGGGGACGGTTTAGGGTCCAGGTGAGGGTACGACAACGCTTTAGGGGGAGTGTACGTGTGAGGGCGCGGGTTAGTGTCAGCGTACGGGTTAGGATTAGGGGACGGGTGAGGGTCAGGCTTCGGGGGAGGGTTAGGGTTAGGGTTCGGGCTAGGGTTAGGGTTAGGGGACGGGGACGGTTTAGGGTCCAGGTGAGGGTATGACAACGCTTTAGGGGGAGCGTACGTGTGAGGGCGCGGGTTAGTGTCAGCGTACGGGTTAGGATTAGGGGACGGGTGAGGGTCAGGCTTCGGGGAAGGGTTAGGGTTAGGGTTCGGGCTAGGGTTAGGGTTAGGGGACGGGGACGGTTTAGGGTCCAGGTGAGGGTACGACAACGCTTTAGGGGGAGGGTACGTGTGAGGGCGCGGGTTAGTGTCAGCGTACGGGTTAGGATTAGGGGACGGGTGAGGGTCAGGCTTCGGGGAAGGGTTAGGGTTAGGGTTCGGGCTAGGGTTAGGGTTAGGGGACGGGGACGGTTTAGGGTCCAGGTGAGGGTACGACGACGCTTTAGGGGGAGCGTACGTGTGAGGGCGCGGGTTAGTGTCAGCATACGGGTTAGGATTAGGGGACGGGTGAGGGTCAGGCTTCGGGGAAGGGTTAGGGTTAGGGTTCGGGCTAGGGTTAGGGTTAGGGGACGGGGACGGCTTAGGGTCCAGGTGAGGGTACGACAACGCTTTAGGGGGAGCGTACGTGTGAGGGCGCGGGTTAGTGTCAGCGTACGGGTTAGGATTAGGGGACGGGTGAGGGTCAGGCTTCGGGGAAGGGTTAGGGTTAGGGTTCGGGCTAGGGTTAGGGTTAGGGGACGGGGACGGTTTAGGGTCCAGGTGAGGGTACGACAACGCTTTAGGGGGAGCGTACGTGTGAGGGCGCGGGTTAGTGTCAGCGTACGGGTTAGGATTAGGGGACGGGTGAGGGTCAGGCTTCGGGGAAGGGCTAGGGTTAGGGTTCGGGCTAGGGTTAGGGTTAGGGGACGGGGACGGTTTAGGGTCCAGGTGAGGGTACGACAACGCTTTAGGGGGAGCGTACGTGTGAGGGCGCGGGTTAGTGTCAGCGTACGGGTTAGGATTAGGGGACGGGTGAGGGTCAGGCTTCGGGGAAGGGTTAGGGTTAGGGTTCGGGCTAGGGTTAGGGTTAGGGGACGGGGACGGTTTAGGGTCCAGGTGAGGGTACGACAACGCTTCAGGGGGAGCGTACGTGTGAGGGCGCGGGTTAGTGTCAGCGTACGGGTTAGGATTAGGGGACGGTTGAGGGTCAGGCTTCGGGGAAGGGTTAGGGTTAGGGTTCGGGCTAGGGTTAGGGGACGGGTACGGGGACGGTTTAGGGTCCAGGTGAGGGTACGACAACGCTTTAGGGGGAGCGTACGTGTGAGGGCACGGGTTAGTGTCAGCGTACGGGTTAGGATTAGGGGACGGGTGAGGGTCAGGCTTCGGGGAAGGGTTAGGGTTAGGGTTCGGGCTAGGGTTAGGGTTAGGGGACGGGGACGGTTTAGGGTCCAGGTGAGGGTACGACAACGCTTTAGGGGGAGCGTACGTGTGAGGGCGCGGGTTAGTGTCAGCGTACGGGTTAGGATTAGGGGACGGGTGAGGGTCAGGCTTCGGGGAAGGGTTAGGGTTAGGGTTCGGGCTAGGGTTAGGGTTAGGGGACGGGGACGGTTTAGGGTCCAGGTGAGGGTACGACAACGCTTTAGGGGGAGCGTACGTGTGAGGGCGCGGGTTAGTGTCAGCGTACGGGTTAGGATTAGGGGACGGTTGAGGGTCAGGCTTCGGGGAAGGGTTAGGGTTACGGTTCGGACTAGGGTTAGGGTTAGGGGACGGGGACGGTTTAGGGTCCAGGTGAGGGTACGACAACGCTTTAGGGGGAGCGTACGTGTGAGGGCGCGGGTTAGTGTCAGCGTACGGGTTAGGATTAGGGGACGCGTGAGGGTCAGGCTTCGGGGGAGGGTTAGGGTTAGGGTTCGGGCTAGGGTTAGGGTTAGGGGACGGGGACGGTTTAGGGTCCAGGTGAGGGTACGACAACGCTTTAGGGGGAGCGTACGTGTGAGGGCGCGGGTTAGTGTCAGCGTACGGGTTAGGATTAGGGGACGGGTGAGGGTCAGGCTTCGGGGGAGGGTTAGGGTTAGGGTTCGGGCTAGGGTTAGGGTTAGGGGACGGGGACGGTTTAGGGTCCAGGTGAGGGTACGACAACGCTTTAGGGGGAGCGTACGTGTGAGGGCGCGGGTTAGTGTCAGCGTACGGGTTAGGATTAGGGGACGGGTGAGGGTCAGGCTTCGGGGAAGGGTTAGGGTTAGGGTTCGGGCTAGGGTTAGGGTTAGGGGACGGGGACGGTTTAGGGTCCAGGTGAGGGTACGACAACGCTTTAGGGGGAGCGTACGTGTGAGGGCGCCGGTTAGTGTCAGCGTACGGGTTAGGATTAGGGGACGGGTGAGGGTCAGGTTTCGGGGAAGGGTTAGGGTTAGGGTTCGGGCTAGGGTTAGGGTTAGGGGACGGGGACGGTTTAGGGTCCAGGTGAGGGTACGACAACGCTTTAGGGGGAGCGTACGTGTGAGGGCGCGGGTTAGTGTCAGCGTACGGGTTAGGATTAGGGGACGGGTGAGGGTCAGGCTTCGGGGGAGTGTTAGGTTTAGGGTTCGGGCTAGGGTTAGGGTTAGGGGATGGGGACGGTTTAGGGTCCAGGTGAGGGTACGACAACGCTTTAGGGGGAGCGTACGTGTGAGGGCGCGGGTTAGTGTCAGCGTACGGGTTAGGATTAGGGGACGGGTGAGGGTCAGGCTTCGGGGAAGGGTTAGGGTTAGGGTTCGGGCTAAGGTTAGGGTTAGGGGACGGGGACGGTTTAGGGTCCAGGTGAGGGTACGACAACGCTTTAGGGGGAGCGTACGTGTGAGGGCGCGAGTTAGTGTCAGCGTACGGGTTAGGATTATGGGACGGGTGAGGGTCAGGCTTCGGGGAAGGGTTAGGGTTAGGGTTCGGGCTAGGGTTAGGGGACGGGTACGGGGACGGTTTAGGGTCCAGGTGAGGGTACGACAACGCTTTAGGGGGAGCGTACGTGTGAGGGCACGGGTTAGTGTCAGCGTACGGGTTAGGATTAGGGGACGGGTGAGGGTCAGGCTTCGGGGAAGGGTTAGGGTTAGGGTTCGGGCTAGGGTTAGGGTTAGGGGACGGGGACGGTTTAGGGTCCAGGTGAGGGTACGACAACGCTTTAGGGGTAGCGTACGTGTGAGGGCGCGGGTTAGTGTCAGCGTACGGGTTAGGATTAGGGGACGGGTGAGGGTCAGGCTTCGGGGAAGGGTTAGGGTTAGGGTTCGGGCTAGGGTTAGGGTTAGGGGACGGGGACGGTTTAGGGTCCAGGTGAGGGTACGACAACGCTTTAGGGGGAGCGTACGTGTGAGGGCGCGGGTTAGTGTCAGCGTACGGGTTAGGATTAGGGGACGGGTGAGTGTCAGGCTTCGGGGAAGGGTTAGGGTTAGGGTTCGGGCTAGGGTTAGGGTTAGGGGACGGGGACGGTTTAGGGTCCAGGTGAGGGTACGACAACGCTTTAGGGGGAGCGTACGTGTGAGGGCGCGGGTTAGTGTCAGCGTACGGGTTAGGATTAGGGGACGGTTGAGGGTCAGGCTTCGGGGAAGGGTTAGGGTTACGGTTCGGACTAGGGTTAGGGTTAGGGGACGGGGACGGTTTAGGGTCCAGGTGAGGGTACGACAACGCTTTAGGGGGAGCGTACGTGTGAGGGCGCGGGTTAGTGTCAGCGTACGGGTTAGGATTAGGGGACGCGTGAGGGTCAGGCTTCGGGGGAGGGTTAGGGTTAGGGTTCGGGCTAGGGTTAGGGTTAGGGGACGGGGACGGTTTAGGGTCCAGGTGAGGGTACGACAACGCTTTAGGGGGAGCGTACGTGTGAGGGCGCGGGTTAGTGTCAGCGTACGGGTTAGGATTAGGGGACGGGTGAGGGTCAGGCTTCGGGGGAGGGTTAGGGTTAGGGTTCGGGCTAGGGTTAGGGTTAGGGGACGGGGACGGTTTAGGGTCCAGGTGAGGGTACGACAACGCTTTAGGGGGAGCGTACGTGTGAGGGCGCGGGTTAGTGTCAGCGTACGGGTTAGGATTAGGGGACGGGTGAGGGTCAGGCTTCGGGGAAGGGTTACGGTTAGGGTTCGGGCTAGGGTTAGGGTTAGGGGACGGGGACGGTTTAGGGTCCAGGTGAGGGTACGACAACGCTTTAGGGGGAGCGTACGTGTGAGGGCGCCGGTTAGTGTCAGCGTACGGGTTAGGATTAGGGGACGGGTGAGGGTCAGGTTTCGGGGAAGGGTTAGGGTTAGGGTTCGGGCTAGGGTTAGGGTTAGGGGACGGGGACGGTTTAGGGTCCAGGTGAGGGTACGACAACGCTTTAGGGGGAGCGTACGTGTGAGGGCGCGGGTTAGTGTCAGCGTACGGGTTAGGATTAGGGGACGGGTGAGGGTCAGGCTTCGGGGGAGTGTTAGGTTTAGGGTTCGGGCTAGGGTTAGGGTTAGGGGATGGGGACGGTTTAGGGTCCAGGTGAGGGTACGACAACGCTTTAGGGGGAGCGTACGTGTGAGGGCGCGGGTTAGTGTCAGCGTACGGGTTAGGATTAGGGGACGGGTGAGGGTCAGGCTTCGGGGAAGGGTTAGGGTTAGGGTTCGGGCTAAGGTTAGGGTTAGGGGACGGGGACGGTTTAGGGTCCAGGTGAGGGTACGACAACGCTTTAGGGGGAGCGTACGTGTGAGGGCGCGAGTTAGTGTCAGCGTACGGGTTAGGATTATGGGACGGGTGAGGGTCAGGCTTCGGGGAAGGGTTAGGGTTAGGGTTCGGGCTAGGGTTAGGGGACGGGTACGGGGACGGTTTAGGGTCCAGGTGAGGGTACGACAACGCTTTAGGGGGAGCGTACGTGTGAGGGCACGGGTTAGTGTCAGCGTACGGGTTAGGATTAGGGGACGGGTGAGGGTCAGGCTTCGGGGAAGGGTTAGGGTTAGGGTTCGGGCTAGGGTTAGGGTTAGGGGACGGGGACGGTTTAGGGTCCAGGTGAGGGTACGACAACGCTTTAGGGGTAGCGTACGTGTGAGGGCGCGGGTTAGTGTCAGCGTACGGGTTAGGATTAGGGGACGGGTGAGGGTCAGGCTTCGGGGAAGGGTTAGGGTTAGGGTTCGGGCTAGGGTTAGGGTTAGGGGACGGGGACGGTTTAGGGTCCAGGTGAGGGTACGACAACGCTTTAGGGGGAGCGTACGTGTGAGGGCGCGGGTTAGTGTCAGCGTACGGGTTAGGATTAGGGGACGGGTGAGTGTCAGGCTTCGGGGAAGGGTTAGGGTTAGGGTTCGGGCTAGGGTTAGGGTTAGGGGACGGGGACGGTTTAGGGTCCAGGTGAGGGTACGACAACGCTTTAGGGGGAGCGTACGTGTGAGGGCGCGGGTTAGTGTCAGCGTACGGGTTAGGATTAGGGGACGGGTGAGGGTCAGGCTTCGGGGAAGGGTTAGGGTTAGGGTTCGGGCTAGGGTTAGGGTTAGGGGACGGGGACGGTTTAGGGTCCAGGTGAGGGTACGACAACGCTTTAGGGGGAGCGTACGTGTGAGGGCGCGGGTTAGTGTCAGCGTACGGGTTAGGATTAGGGGACGGGTGAGGGTCAGGCTTCGGGGAAGGGTTAGGGTTACGGTTCGGACTAGGGTTAGGGTTAGGGGACGGGGACGGTTTAGGGTCCAGGTGAGGGTACGACAACGCTTTAGGGGGAGCGTACGTGTGAGGGCGCGGGTTAGTGTCAGCGTACGGGTTAGGATTAGGGGACGCGTGAGGGTCAGGCTTCGGGGGAGGGTTAGGGTTAGGGTTCGGGCTAGGGTTAGGGTTAGGGGACGGGGACGGTTTAGGGTCCAGGTGAGGGTACGACAACGCTTTAGGGGGAGCGTACGTGTGAGGGCGCGGGTTAGTGTCAGCGTACGGGTTAGGATTAGGGGACGGGTGAGGGTCAGGCTTCAGGGGAGGGTTAGGGTTAGGGTTCGGGCTAGGGTTAGGGTTAGGGGACGGGGACGGTTTAGGGTCCAGGTGAGGGTACGACAACGCTTTAGGGGGAGCGTACGTGTGAGGGCGCGGGTTAGTGTCAGCGTACGGGTTAGGATTAGGGGACGGGTGAGGGTCAGGCTTCGGGGAAGGGTTAGGGTTAGGGTTCGGGCTAGGGTTAGGGTTAGGGGACGGGGACGGTTTAGGGTCCAGGTGAGGGTACGACAACGCTTTAGGGGGAGCGTACGTGTGAGGGCGCCGGTTAGTGTCAGCGTACGGGTTAGGATTAGGGGACGGGTGAGGGTCAGGTTTCAGGGAAGGGTTAGGGTTAGGGTTCGGGCTAGGGTTAGGGTTAGGGGACGGGGACGGTTTAGGGTCCAGGTGAGGGTACGACAACGCTTTAGGGGGAGCGTACGTGTGAGGGCGCGGGTTAGTGTCAGCGTACGGGTTAGGATTAGGGGACGGGTGAGGGTCAGGCTTCGGGGGAGTGTTAGGTTTAGGGTTCGGGCTAGGGTTAGGGTTAGGGGACGGGGACGGTTTAGGGTCCAGGTGAGGGTACGACAACGCTTTAGGGGGAGCGTACGTGTGAGGGCGCGGGTTAGTGTCAGCGTACGGGTTAGGATTAGGGGACGGGTGAGGGTCAGGCTTCGGGGAAGGGTTAGGGTTAGGGTTCGGGCTAGGGTTAGGGTTAGGGGACGGGGACGGTTTAGGGTCCAGGTGAGGGTACGACAAACCTTTAGGGGGAGCGTACGTGTGAGGGCGCGGGTTAGTGTCAGCGTACGGGTTAGGATTATGGGACGGGTGAGGGTCAGGCTTCGGGGAAGGGTTAGGGTTAGGGTTCGGGCTAGGGTTAGGGGACGGGTACGGGGACGGTTTAGGGTCCAGGTGAGGGTACGACAACGCTTTAGGGGGAGCGTACGTGTGAGGGCACGGGTTAGTGTCAGCGTACGGGTTAGGATTAGGGGACGGGTGAGGGTCAGGCTTCGGGGAAGGGTTAGGGTTAGGGTTCGGGCTAGGGTTAGGGTTAGGGGACGGGGACGGTTTAGGGTCCAGGTGAGGGTACGACAACGCTTTAGGGGGAGCGTACGTGTGAGGGCGCGGGTTAGTGTCAGCGTACGGGTTAGGATTAGGGGACGGGTGAGGGTCAGGCTTCGGGGAAGTGTTAGGGTTAGGGTTCGGACTAGGGTTAGGGTTAGGGGACGGGGACGGTTTAGGGTCCAGGTGAGGGTACGACAACGCTTTAGGGGGAGCGTACGTGTGAGGGCGCGGGTTAGTGTCAGCGTACGGGTTAGGATTAGGGGACGGGTGAGGGTCAGGCTTCGGGGGAGGGTTAGGGTTAGGGTTCGGGCTAGGGTTAGGGTTAGGGTTAGGGGACGGTTTAGGGTCCAGGTGAGGGTACGACAACGCTTTAGGGGGAGTGTACGTGTGAGGGCGCGGGTTAGTGTCAGCGTACGGGTTAGGATTAGGGGACGGGTGAGGGTCAGGCTTCGGGGAAGGGTTAGGGTTAGGGTTCGGGCTAGGGTTAGGGTTAGGGGACGGGGACGGTTTAGGGTCCAGGTGAGGGTACGACAACGCTTTAGGGGGAGGGTACGTGTGAGGGCGCGGGTTAGTGTCAGCGTACGGGTTAGGATTAGGGGACGGGTGAGGGTCAGGCTTCGGGGAAGGGTTAGGGTTAGGGTTCGGGCTAGGGTTAGGGTTAGGGGACGGGGACGGTTTAGGGTCCAGGTGAGGGTACGACGACGCTTTAGGGGGAGCGTACGTGTGAGGGCGCGGGTTAGTGTCAGCATACGGGTTAGGATTAGGGGACGGGTGAGGGTCAGGCTTCGGGGAAGGGTTAGGGTTAGGGTTCGGGCTAGGGTTAGGGTTAGGGGACGGGGACGGCTTAGGGTCCAGGTGAGGGTACGACAACGCTTTAGGGGGAGCGTACGTGTGAGGGCGCGGGTTAGTGTCAGCGTACGGGTTAGGATTAGGGGACGGGTGAGGGTCAGGCTTCGGGGAAGGGTTAGGGTTAGGGTTCGGGCTAGGGTTAGGGTTAGGGGACGGGGACGGTTTAGGGTCCAGGTGAGGGTACGACAACGCTTTAGGGGGAGCGTACGTGTGAGGGCGTGGGTTAGTGTCAGCGTACGGGTTAGGATTAGGGGACGGGTGAGGGTCAGGCTTCGGGGAAGGGCTAGGGTTAGGGTTCGGGCTAGGGTTAGGGTTAGGGGACGGGGACGGTTTAGGGTCCAGGTGAGGGTACGACAACGCTTTAGGGGGAGCGTACGTGTGAGGGCGCGGGTTAGTGTCAGCGTACGGGTTAGGATTAGGGGACGGGTGAGGGTCAGGCTTCGGGGAAGGGTTAGGGTTAGGGTTCGGGCTAGGGTTAGGGTTAGGGGACGGGGACGGTTTAGGGTCCAGGTGAGGGTACGACAACGCTTCAGGGGGAGCGTACGTGTGAGGGCGCGGGTTAGTGTCAGCGTACGGGTTAGGATTAGGGGACGGGTGAGGGTCAGGCTTCGGGGAAGGGTTAGGGTTAGGGTTCGGGCTAGGGTTAGGGGACGGGTACGGGGACGGTTTAGGGTCCAGGTGAGGGTACGACAACGCTTTAGGGGGAGCGTACGTGTGAGGGCACGGGTTAGTGTCAGCGTACGGGTTAGGATTAGGGGACGGGTGAGGGTCAGGCTTCGGGGAAGGGTTAGGGTTAGGGTTCGGGCTAGGGTTAGGGTTAGGGGACGGGGACGGTTTAGGGTCCAGGTGAGGGTACGACAACGCTTTAGGGGGAGCGTACGTGTGAGGGCGCGGGTTAGTGTCAGCGTACGGGTTAGGATTAGGGGACGGGTGAGGGTCAGGCTTCGGGGAAGGGTTAGGGTTAGGGTTCGGGCTAGGGTTAGGGTTAGGGGACGGGGACGGTTTAGGGTCCAGGTGAGGGTACGACAACGCTTTAGGGGGAGCGTACGTGTGAGGGCGCGGGTTAGTGTCAGCGTACGGGTTAGGATTAGGGGACGGTTGAGGGTCAGGCTTCGGGGAAGGGTTAGGGTTACGGTTCGGACTAGGGTTAGGGTTAGGGGACGGGGACGGTTTAGGGTCCAGGTGAGGGTACGACAACGATTTAGGGGGAGCGTACGTGTGAGGGCGCGGGTTAGTGTCAGCGTACGGGTTAGGATTAGGGGACGCGTGAGGGTCAGGCTTCGGGGGAGGGTTAGGGTTAGGGTTCGGGCTAGGGTTAGGGTTAGGGGACGGGGACGGTTTAGGGTCCAGGTGAGGGTACGACAACGCTTTAGGGGGAGCGTACGTGTGAGGGCGCGGGTTAGTGTCAGCGTACGGGTTAGGATTAGGGGACGGGTGAGGGTCAGGCTTCGGGGGAGGGTTAGGGTTAGGGTTCGGGCTAGGGTTAGGGTTAGGGGACGGGGACGGTTTAGGGTCCAGGTGAGGGTACGACAACGCTTTAGGGGGAGCGTACGTGTGAGGGCGCGGGTTAGTGTCAGCGTACGGGTTAGGATTAGGGGACGGGTGAGGGTCAGGCTTCGGGGAAGGGTTAGGGTTAGGGTTCGGGCTAGGGTTAGGGTTAGGAGACGGGGACGGTTTAGGGTCCAGGTGAGGGTACGACAACGCTTTAGGGGGAGGGTACGTGTGAGGGCGCGGGTTAGTGTCAGCGTATGGGTTAGGATTAGGGGACGGGTGAGGGTCAGGCTTCGGGGAAGGATTAGGGTTAGGGTTCGGGCTAGGGTTAGGGTTAGGGGACGGGGACGGTTTAGGGTCCAGGTGAGGGTACGACGACGCTTTAGGGGGAGCGTACGTGTGAGGGCGCGGGTTAGTGTCAGCGTACGGGTTAGGATTAGGGGACGGGTGAGGGTCAGGCTTCGGGGAAGGGTTAGGGTTAGGGTTCGGGCTAGGGTTAGGGTTAGGGGACGGGGACGGCTTAGGGTCCAGGTGAGGGTACGACAGCGCTTTAGGGGGAGCGTACGTGTGAGGGCGCGGGTTAGTGTCAGCGTACGGGTTAGGATTAGGGGACGGGTGAGGGTCAGGCTTCGGGGAAGGGTTAGGGTTAGGGTTCGGGCTAGG
The DNA here is from genome assembly GCF_963455315.2 of Globicephala melas. NCBI lineage: Eukaryota > Metazoa > Chordata > Mammalia > Artiodactyla > Delphinidae > Globicephala > Globicephala melas. The sequence continues at coordinate 110,392,168 of NC_083317.1, read as the reverse complement.
GTTAGGGTTAGGGGACGGGGACGGTTTAGGGTCCAGGTGAGGGTACGACAACGCTTTAGGGGGAGCGTACGTGTGAGGGCGCGGGTTAGTGTCAGCGTACGGGTTAGGATTAGGGGACGGGTGAGGGTCAGGCTTCGGGGAAGGGTTAGGGTTAGGGTTCGGGCTAGGGTTAGGGGACGGGTACGGGGACGGTTTAGGGTCCAGGTGAGGGTACGACAACGCTTTAGGGGGAGCGTACGTGTGAGGGCACGGGTTAGTGTCAGCGTACGGGTTAGGATTAGGGGACGGGTGAGGGTCAGGCTTCGGGGAAGGGTTAGGGTTAGGGTTCGGGCTAGGGTTAGGGTTAGGGGATGGGGACGGTTTAGGGTCCAGGTGAGGGTACGACAACGATTTAGGGGGAGCGTACGTTTGAGGGCGCGGGTTAGTGTCAGCGTACGGGTTAGGATTAGGGGACGGGTGAGGGTCAGGCTTCGGGGAAGGGTTAGGGTTAGGTTTCGGGCTAGGGTTAGGGTTAGGGGACGGGGACGGTTTAGGGTCCAGGTGAGGGTACGACAACGCTTTAGGGGGAGCGTACGTGTGAGGGCGCGGGTTAGTGTCAGCGTACGGGTTAGGATTAGGGGACGGGTGAGGGTCAGGCTTCGGGGAAGTGTTAGGGTTAGGGTTCGGACTAGGGTTAGGGTTAGGGGACGGGGACGGTTTAGGGTCCAGGTGAGGGTACGACAACGCTTTAGGGGGAGCGTACGTGTGAGGGCGCGGGTTAGTGTCAGCGTACGGGTTAGGATTAGGGGACGGGTGAGGGTCAGGCTTCGGGGGAGGGTTAGGGTTAGGGTTCGGGCTAGGGTTAGGGTTAGGGGACGGGGACGGTTTAGGGTCCAGGTGAGGGTACGACAACGCTTTAGGGGGAGCGTACGTGTGAGGGCGCGGGTTAGTGTCAGCGTACGGGTTAGGATTAGGGGACGGGTGAGGGTCAGGCTTCGGGGAAGGGTTAGGGTTAGGGTTCGGGCTAGGGTTAGGGTTAGGGGACGGGGACGGTTTAGGGTCCAGGTGAGGGTACGACAACGCTTTAGGGGGAGCGTACGTGTGAGGGCGCGGGTTAGTGTCAGCGTACGGGTTAGGATTAGGGGACGGGTGAGGGTCAGGTTTCGGGGAAGGGTTAGGGTTAGGGTTCGGGCTAGGGTTAGGGTTAGGGGACGGGGACGGTTTAGGGTCCAGGTGAGGGTACGACAACGCTTTAGGGGGAGCGTACGTGTGAGGGCGCGGGTTAGTGTCAGCGTACGGGTTAGGATTAGGGGACGGGTGAGGGTCAGGCTTCGGGGGAGTGTTAGGTTTAGGGTTCGGGCTAGGGTTAGGGTTAGGGGACGGGGACGGTTTAGGGTCCAGGTGAGGGTACGACAACGCTTTAGGGGGAGCGTACGTGTGAGGGCGCGGGTTAGTGTCAGCGTACGGGTTAGGATTAGGGGACGGGTGAGGGTCAGGCTTCGGGGAAGGGTTAGGGTTAGGGTTCGGGCTAGGGTTAGGGTTAGGGGACGGGGACGGTTTAGGGTCCAGGTGAGGGTACGACAACGCTTTAGGGGGAGCGTACGTGTGAGGGCGCGGGTTAGTGTCAGCGTACGGGTTAGGATTAGGGGACGGGTGAGGGTCAGGCTTCGGGGAAGTGTTAGGGTTAGGGTTCGGACTAGGGTTAGGGTTAGGGGACGGGGACGGTTTAGGGTCCAGGTGAGGGTACGACAACGCTTTAGGGGGAGCGTACGTGTGAGGGCGTGGGTTAGTGTCAGCGTACGGGTTAGGATTAGGGGACGGGTGAGGGTCAGGCTTCGGGGGAGGGTTAGGGTTAGGGTTCGGGCTAGGGTTAGGGTTAGGGGACGGGGACGGTTTAGGGTCCAGGTGAGGGTACGACAACGCTTTAGGGGGAGCGTACGTGTGAGGGCGCGGGTTAGTGTCAGCGTACGGGTTAGGATTAGGGGACGGGTGAGGGTCAGGCTTCGGGGGAGGGTTAGGGTTAGGGTTCGGGCTAGGGTTAGGGTTAGGGGTCGGGGACGGTTTAGGGTCCAGGTGAGGGTACGACAACGCTTTAGGGGGAGCGTACGTGTGAGGGCGCGGGTTAGTGTCAGCGTACGGGTTAGGATTAGGGGACGGGTGAGGGTCAGGCTTCGGGGAAGGGTTAGGGTTAGGGTTCGGGCTAGGGTTAGGGTTAGGGGACGGGGACGGTTTAGGGTCCAGGTGAGGGTACGACAACGCTTTAGGGGGAGGGTACGTGTGAGGGCGCGGGTTAGTGTCAGCGTACGGGTTAGGATTAGGGGACGGGTGAGGGTCAGGCTTCGGGGAAGGGTTAGGGTTAGGGTTCGGGCTAGGGTTAGGGTTAGGGGACGGGGACGGTTTAGGGTCCAGGTGAGGGTACGACGACGCTTTAGGGGGAGCGTACGTGTGAGGGCGCGGGTTAGTGTCAGCGTACGGGTTAGGATTAGGGGACGGGTGAGGGTCAGGCTTCGGGGAAGGGTTAGGGTTAGGGTTCGGGCTAGGGTTAGGGTTAGGGGACGGGGACGGCTTAGGGTCCAGGTGAGGGTACGACAACGCTTTAGGGGGAGCGTACGTGTGAGGGCGCGGGTTAGTGTCACCGTACGGGTTAGGATTAGGGGACGGGTGAGGGTCAGGCTTCGGGGAAGGGTTAGGGTTAGGGTTCGGGCTAGGGTTAGGGTTAGGGGACGGGGACGGTTTAGGGTCCAGGTGAGGGTACGACAACGCTTTAGGGGGAGCGTACGTGTGAGGGCGCGGGTTAGTGTCAGCGTACGGGTTAGGATTAGGGGACGGGTGAGGGTCAGGCTTCGGGGAAGGGTTAGGGTTAGGGTTCGGGCTAGGGTTAGGGGACGGGTACGGGGACGGTTTAGGGTCCAGGTGAGGGTACGACAACGCTTTAGGGGGAGCGTACGTGTGAGGGCACGGGTTAGTGTCAGCGTACGGGTTAGGATTAGGGGACGGGTGAGGGTCAGGCTTCGGGGAAGGGTTAGGGTTAGGGTTCGGGCTAGGGTTAGGGTTAGGGGATGGGGACGGTTTAGGGTCCAGGTGAGGGTACGACAACGATTTAGGGGGAGCGTACGTTTGAGGGCGCGGGTTAGTGTCAGCGTACGGGTTAGGATTAGGGGACGGGTGAGGGTCAGGCTTCGGGGAAGGGTTAGGGTTAGGTTTCGGGCTAGGGTTAGGGTTAGGGGACGGGGACGGTTTAGGGTCCAGGTGAGGGTACGACAACGCTTTAGGGGGAGCGTACGTGTGAGGGCGCGGGTTAGTGTCAGCGTACGGGTTAGGATTAGGGGACGGGTGAGGGTCAGGCTTCGGGGAAGTGTTAGGGTTAGGGTTCGGACTAGGGTTAGGGTTAGGGGACGGGGACGGTTTAGGGTCCAGGTGAGGGTACGACAACGCTTTAGGGGGAGCGTACGTGTGAGGGCGCGGGTTAGTGTCAGCGTACGGGTTAGGATTAGGGGACGGGTGAGGGTCAGGCTTCGGGGGAGGGTTAGGGTTAGGGTTCGGGCTAGGGTTAGGGTTAGGGGACGGGGACGGTTTAGGGTCCAGGTGAGGGTACGACAACGCTTTAGGGGGAGCGTACGTGTGAGGGCGCGGGTTAGTGTCAGCGTACGGGTTAGGATTAGGGGACGGGTGAGGGTCAGGCTTCGGGGAAGGGTTAGGGTTAGGGTTCGGGCTAGGGTTAGGGTTAGGGGACGGGGACGGTTTAGGGTCCAGGTGAGGGTACGACAACGCTTTAGGGGGAGCGTACGTGTGAGGGCGCGGGTTAGTGTCAGCGTACGGGTTAGGATTAGGGGACGGGTGAGGGTCAGGTTTCGGGGAAGGGTTAGGGTTAGGGTTCGGGCTAGGGTTAGGGTTAGGGGACGGGGACGGTTTAGGGTCCAGGTGAGGGTACGACAACGCTTTAGGGGGAGCGTACGTGTGAGGGCGCGGGTTAGTGTCAGCGTACGGGTTAGGATTAGGGGACGGGTGAGGGTCAGGCTTCGGTGGAGTGTTAGGTTTAGGGTTCGGGCTAGGGTTAGGGTTAGGGGACGGGGACGGTTTAGGGTCCAGGTGAGGGTACGACAACGCTTTAGGGGGAGCGTACGTGTGAGGGCGCGGGTTAGTGTCAGCGTACGGGTTAGGATTAGGGGACGGGTGAGGGTCAGGCTTCGGGGAAGGGTTAGGGTTAGGGTTCGGGCTAGGGTTAGGGTTAGGGGACGGGGACGGTTTAGGGTCCAGGTGAGGGTACGACAACGCTTTAGGGGGAGCGTACGTGTGAGGGCGCGGGTTAGTGTCAGCGTACGGGTTAGGATTATGGGACGGGTGAGGGTCAGGCTTCGGGGAACGGTTAGGGTTAGGGTTCGGGCTAGGGTTAGGGTTAGGGGACGGGGACGGTTTAGGGTCCAGGTGAGGGTACGACAACGCTTTAGGGGGAGCGTACGTGTGAGGGCGCGGGTTAGTGTCAGCGTACGGGTTAGGATTAGGGGACGGGTGAGGGTCAGGCTTCGGGGAAGGTTTAGGGTTAGGGTTCGGGCTAGGGTTAGGGTTAGGGGACGGGGACGGTTTAGGGTCCAGGTGAGGGTACGACAACGCTTTAGGGGGAGCGTACGTGTGAGGGCGCGGGTTAGTGTCAGCGTACGGGTTAGGATTAGGGGACGGGTGAGGGTCAGGCTTCGGGGAAGGGTTAGGGTTAGGGTTCGGGCTAGGGTTAGGGTTAGGGGACGGGGACGGTTTAGGGTCCAGGTGAGGGTACGACAACGCTTTAGGGGGAGCGTACGTGTGAGGGCGCGGGTTAGTGTCAGCGTATGGGTTAGGATTAGGGGACGGGTGAGGGTCAGGCTTCGGGGAAGTGTTAGGGTTAGGGTTCGGACTAGGGTTAGGGTTAGGGGACGGGGACGGTTTAGGGTCCAGGTGAGGGTACGACAACGCTTTAGGGGGAGCGTACGTGTGAGGGCGCGGGTTAGTGTCAGCGTACGGGTTAGGATTAGGGGACGGGTGAGGGTCAGGCTTCGGGGGAGGGTTAGGGTTAGGGTTCGGGCTAGGGTTAGGGTTAGGGGACGGGGACGGTTTAGGGTCCAGGTGAGGGTAAGACAACGCTTTAGGGGGAGCGTACGTGTGAGGGCGCGGGTTAGTGTCAGCGTACGGGTTAGGATTAGGGGACGGGTGAGGGTCAGGCTTCGGGGGAGGGTTAGGGTTAGGGTTCGGGCTAGGGTTAGGGTTAGGGGACGGGGACGGTTTAGGGTCCAGGTGAGGGTACGACAACGCTTTAGGGGGAGCGTACGTGTGAGGGCGCGGGTTAGTGTCAGCGTACGGGTTAGGATTAAGGGACGGGTGAGGGTCAGGCTTCGGGGAAGGGTTAGGGTTATGGTTCGGGCTAGGGTTAGGGTTAGGGGACGGGGACGGTTTAGGGTCCAGGTGAGGGTACGACAACGCTTTAGGGGGAGGGTACGTGTGAGGGCGCGGGTTAGTGTCAGCGTACGGGTTAGGATTAGGGGACGGGTGAGGGTCAGGCTTCGGGGAAGGGTTAGGGGTAGGGTTCGGGCTAGGGTTAGGGGACGGGGACGGGGACAGTTTAGGGTCCAGGTGAGGGTACGACAACGCTTTAGGGGGAGCGTACGTGTGAGGGCGCGGGTTAGTGTCAGCGTACGGGTTAGGATTAGGGGACGGGTGAGGGTCAGGCTTCGGGGAAGGGTTAGGGTTAGGGTTCGGGCTAGGGTTAGGGTTAGGGGACGGGGACGGTTTAGGGTCCAGGTGAGGGTACGACAACGCTTTAGGGGGAGCGTACGTGTGAGGGCGCGGGTTAGTGTCAGCGTACGGGTTAGGATTAGGGGACGGGTGAGGGTCAGGCTTCGGGGAAGGGTTAGGGTTAGGGGTCGGGCTAGGGTTAGGGGACGTGTACGGGGACGGTTTAGGGTCCAGGTGAGGGTACGACAACGCTTTAGGGGGAGCGTACGTGTGAGGGCACGGGTTAGTGTCAGCGTACGGGTTAGGATTAGGGGACGGGTGAGGGTAGGGCTTCGGGGAAGGGTTAGGGTTAGGGTTCGGGCTAGGGTTAGGGTTAGGGGACGGGGACGGTTTAGGGTCCAGGTGAGGGTACGACAACGATTTAGGGGGAGCGTACGTGTGAGGGCGCGGGTTAGTGTCAGCGTACGGGTTAGGATTAGGGGACGGGTGAGGGTCAGGCTTCGGGGAAGGGTTAGGGTTAGGTTTCGGGCTAGGGTTAGGGTTAGGGGACGGGGACGGTTTAGGGTCCAGGTGAGGGTACGACAACGCTTTAGGGGGAGCGTACGTGTGAGGGCGCGGGTTTGTGTCAGCGTACGGGTTAGGATTAGGGGACGGCTGAGGGTCAGGCTTCGGGGAAGTGTTAGGGTTAGGGTTCGGACTAGGGTTAGGGTTAGGGGACGGGGACGGTTTAGGGTCCAGGTGAGGGTACGACAACGCTTTAGGTGGAGCGTACGTGTGAGTGCGCGGGTTAGTGTCAGCGTACGGGTTAGGATTAGGGGACGGGTGAGGGTCAGGCTTCGGGGAAGGGTTAGGGTTAGGGTTCGGGCTAGGGTTAGGGTTAGGGGACGGGGACGGTTTAGGGTCCAGGTGAGGGTACGACAACGCTTTAGGGGGAGCGTACGTGTGAGGGCGCGGGTTAGTGTCAGCGTACGGGTTAGGATTAGGGGACGGGTGAGGGTCAGGCTTCGGGGGAGGGTTAGGTTTAGGGTTCGGGCTAGGGTTAGGGTTAGGGGACGGGGACGGTTTAGGGTCCAGGTGAGGGTACGACAACGCTTTAGGGGGAGCGTACGTGTGAGGGCGTGGGTTAGTGTCAGCGTACGGGTTAGGATTAGGGGACGGGTGAGGGTCAGGCTTCGGGAAGGGTTAGGGTTAGGGTTCGGGCTAGGGTTAGGGTTAGGGGACGGGGACGGTTTAGGGTCCAGGTGAGGGTACGACAACGCTTTAGGGGGAGCGTACGTGTGAGGGCGCGGGTTAGTGTCAGCGTACGGGTTAGGATTATAGGACGGGTGAGGGTCAGGCTTCGGGAGAGGGTTAGGGTTAGGGTTCGGGCTAGGGTTAGGGTTAGGGGACAGGGACGGTTTAGGGTCCACGTGAGGGTACGACAACGCTTTAGGGGGAGCGTACGTGTGAGGGCGCGGGTTAGTGTCAGCGTACGGGTTAGGATTAGGGGACGGGTGAGGGTCAGGCTTCGGGGAAGGGTAAGGGTTAGGGTTCGGGCTAGGGTTAGGGTTAGGGGACGGGGACGGCTTAGGGTCCAGGTGAGGGTACGACAACGCTTTAGGGGGAGCGTACGTGTGAGGGCGCGGGTTAGTGTCAGCGTACGGGTTAGGATTAGGGGACGGGTGAGGGTCAGGCTTCGGGGAAGGGTTAGGGTTAGGGTTCGGGCTAGGGTTAGGGTTAGGGGACGGGGACGGTTTAGGGTCCAGGTGAGGGTACGACAACGCTTTAGGGGGAGCGTACGTGTGAGGGCGCGGGTTAGTGTCAGCGTACGGGTTAGGATTAGGGGACGGGTGAGGGTCAGGCTTCGGGGAAGGGTTAGGGTTAGGGTTCGGACTAGGGTTAGGGTTAGGGGACGGGGACGGTTTAGGGTCCAGGTGAGGGTACGACAACGCTTTAGGTGGAGCGTACGTGTGAGGGCGCGGGTTAGTGTCAGCGTACGGGTTAGGATTAGGGGACGGGTGAGGGTCAGGTTTCGGGGGAGGGTTAGGGTTAGGGTTCGGGCTAGAGTTAGGGTTAGGGGACGGGGACGGTTTAGGGTCCAGGTGAGGGTACGACAACGCTTTAGGGGGAGCGTACGTGTGAGGGCACGGGTTAGTGTCAGCGTACGGGTTAGGATTAGGGGACGGGTGAGGGTCAGGCTTCGGGGAAGGGTTAGGGTTAGGGTTCGGGCTAGGGTTAGGGTTAGGGGACGGGGACGGTTTAGGGTCCAGGTGAGGGTACGACAACGCTTTAGGGGGAGCGTACGTGTGAGGGCGCGGGTTAGTGTCAGCGTACGGGTTAGGATTAGGGGACGGGTGAGGGTCAGGCTTCGGGGAAGGGTTAGGGTTAGGGTTCGGGCTAGGGTTAGGGTTAGGGGACGGGGACGGCTTAGGGTCCAGGTGAGGGTACGACAACGCTTTAGGGGGAGCGTACGTGTGAGGGCGCGGGTTAGTGTCAGCGTACGGGTTAGGATTAGGGGATGGGTGAGGGTCAGGCTTCGGGGAAGGGTTAGGGTTAGGGTTCGGACTAGGGTTAGGGTTAGGGGACGGGGACGGTTTAGGGTCCAGGTGAGGGTACGACAACGCTTTAGGGGGAGCGTACGTGTGAGGGCGTGGGTTAGTGTCAGCGTACGGGTTAGGATTAGGGGACGGGTGAGGGTCAGGCTTCGGGGGAGGGTTAGGGTTAGGGTTCGGGCTAGGGTTAGGGTTAGGGGACGGGGACGGTTTAGGGTCCAGGTGAGGGTACGACAACGCTTTAGGGGGAGCGTACGTGTGAGGGCGCGGGTTAGTGTCAGCGTACGGGTTAGGATTAGGAGACGGGTGAGGGTCAGGCTTCGGGGGAGGGTTAGGGTTAGGGTTCGGGCTAGGGTTAGGGTTAGGGGACGGGGACGGTTTAGGGTCCAGGTGAGGGTACGACAACGCTTTAGGGGGAGCGTACGTGTGAGGGCTCGGGTTAGTGTCAGCGTACGGGTTAGGATTAGGGGACGGGTGAGGGTCAGGCTTCGGGGAAGGGTTAGGGTTAGGGTTCGGGCTAGGGTTAGGGTTAGGGGACGGGGACGGTTTAGGGTCCAGGTGAGGGTACGACAACGCTTTAGGGGGAGGGTACGTGTGAGGGCGCGGGTTAGTGTCAGCGTACGGGTTAGGATTAGGGGACGGGTGAGGGTCAGGCTTCGGGGAAGGGTTAGGGTTAGGGTTCGGGCTAGGGTTAGGGTTAGGGGACGGGGACGGTTTAGGGTCCAGGTGAGGGTAAGACGACGCTTTAGGGGGAGCGTACGTGTGAGGGCGCGGGTTAGTGTCAGCGTACGGGTTAGGATTAGGGGACGGGTGAGGGTCAGGCTTCGGGGAAGGGTTAGGGTTAGGGTTCGGGCTAGGGTTAGGGTTAGGGGACGGGGACGGTTTAGGGTCCAGGTGAGGGTACGACAACGCTTTAGGGGGAGCGTACGTGTGAGGGCGCGGGTTAGTGTCAGCGTACGGGTTAGGATTATGGGACGGGTGAGGGTCAGGCTTCGGGGAAGGGTTAGGGTTAGGGTTCGGGCTAGGGTTAGGGGACGGGTACGGGGACGGTTTAGGGTCCAGGTGAGGGTACGACAACGCTTTAGGGGGAGCGTACGTGTGAGGGCACGGGTTAGTGTCAGCGTACGGGTTAGGATTAGGGGACGGGTGAGGGTCAGGCTTCGGGGAAGGGTTAGGGTTAGGGTTCGGGCTAGGGTTAGGGTTAGGGGACGGGGACGGTTTAGGGTCCAGGTGAGGGTACGACAACGCTTTAGGGGGAGCGTACGTGTGAGGGCGCGGGTTAGTGTCAGCGTACGGGTTAGGATTAGGGGACGGGTGAGGGTCAGGCTTCGGGGAAGGGTTAGGGTTAGGGTTCGGGCTAGGGTTAGGGTTAGGGGACGGGGACGGTTTAGGGTCCAGGTGAGGGTACGACAACGCTTTAGGGGGAGCGTACGTGTGAGGGCGCGGGTTAGTGTCAGCGTACGGGTTAGGATTAGGGGATGGGTGAGGGTCAGGCTTCGGGGAAGGGTTAGGGTTAGGGTTCGGACTAGGGTTAGGGTTAGGGGACGGGGACGGTTTAGGGTCCAGGTGAGGGTACGACAACGCTTTAGGGGGAGCGTACGTGTGAGGGCGTGGGTTAGTGTCAGCGTACGGGTTAGGATTAGGGGACGGGTGAGGGTCAGGCTTCGGGGGAGGGTTAGGGTTAGGGTTCGGGCTAGGGTTAGGGTTAGGGGACGGGGACGGTTTAGGGTCCAGGTGAGGGTACGACAACGCTTTAGGGGGAGCGTACGTGTGAGGGCGCGGGTTAGTGTCAGCGTACGGGTTAGGATTAGGAGACGGGTGAGGGTCAGGCTTCGGGGGAGGGTTAGGGTTAGGGTTCGGGCTAGGGTTAGGGTTAGGGGACGGGGACGGTTTAGGGTCCAGGTGAGGGTACGACAACGCTTTAGGGGGAGCGTACGTGTGAGGGCTCGGGTTAGTGTCAGCGTACGGGTTAGGATTAGGGGACGGGTGAGGGTCAGGCTTCGGGGAAGGGTTAGGGTTAGGGTTCGGGCTAGGGTTAGGGTTAGGGGACGGGGACGGTTTAGGGTCCAGGTGAGGGTACGACAACGCTTTAGGGGGAGGGTACGTGTGAGGGCGCGGGTTAGTGTCAGCGTACGGGTTAGGATTAGGGGACGGGTGAGGGTCAGGCTTCGGGGAAGGGTTAGGGTTAGGGTTCGGGCTAGGGTTAGGGTTAGGGGACGGGGACGGTTTAGGGTCCAGGTGAGGGTACGACGACGCTTTAGGGGGAGCGTACGTGTGAGGGCGCGGGTTAGTGTCAGCGTACGGGTTAGGATTAGGGGACGGGTGAGGGTCAGGCTTCGGGGAAGGGTTAGGGTTAGGGTTCGGGCTAGGGTTAGGGTTAGGGGACGGGGACGGCTTAGGGTCCAGGTGAGGGTACGACAACGCTTTACGGGGATCGTATGTGTGAGGGCGCGGGTTAGTGTCAGCGTACGTGTTAGGATTAGGGGACGGGTGAGGGTCAGGCTTCGGGGAAGGGTTAGGGTTAGTGTTCGGGCTAGGGTTAGGGGACGGGTACGGGGACGCTTTAGGGTCCAGGTGAGGGTACGTCAACGCTTTAGGGGGAGCGTACGTGTGAGGGCACGGGTTAGTGTCAGCGTACGGGTTAGGATTAGGGGACGGGTGAGGGTCAGGCTTCGGGGAAGGGTTAGGGTTAGGGTTCGGACTAGGGTTAGGGTTAGGGGACGGGGACGGTTTAGGGTCCAGGTGAGGGTACGACAACGCTTTAGGTGGAGCATACGTGTGAGGGCGCGGGTTAGTGTCAGCGTACGGGTTAGGATTAGGGGACGGGTGAGGGTCAGGCTTCGGGGAAGGGTTAGGGTTAGGGTTCGGGCTAGGGTTAGGGTTAGGGGACGGGGACGGTTTAGGGTCCAGGTGAGGGTACGACAACGCTTTAGGGGGAGCGTACGTGTGAGGGCGTGGGTTAGTGTCAGCGTACGGCTTAGGATTAGGGGACGGGTGAGGGTCAGGCTTCGGGGAAGGGTTAGGGTTAGGGTTCGGGCTAGGGTTAGGGTTAGGGAACGGGGACGGTTTAGGGTCCAGGTGAGGGTGCGACAACGCTTTAGGGGGAGCGTACGTGTGAGGGCGCGGGTTAGTGTCAGCGTACGGGTTAGGATTAGGGGACGGGTGAGGGTCAGGCTTCGGGAGAGGGTTAGGGTTAGGGTTCGGGCTAGGGTTAGGGTTAGGGGACGGGGACGGTTTAGGGTCCAGGTGAGGGTACGACAACGCTTTAGGGGGAGCGTACGTGTGAGGGCGAGGGTTAGTGTCAGCGTACGGGTTAGGATTAGGGGACGGGTGAGGGTCAGGCTTCGGGGGAGGGTTAGGGTTAGGGTTCGGGCTAGGGTTAGGGTTAGGGAACGGGGACGGTTTAGGGTCCAGGTGAGGGTGCGACAACGCTTTAGGGGGAGCGTACGTGTGAGGGCGCGGGTTAGTGTCAGCGTACGGGTTAGGATTAGGGGACGGGTGAGGGTCAGGCTTCGGGGGAGGGTTAGGGTTAGTGTTCGGGCTAGGGTTAGGGTTAGGGGACGGGGACGGTTTAGCGTCCAGGTGAGGGTACGACAACGCTTTAGGGGGAGCGTACGTGTGAGGGCGCGGGTTAGTGTCAGCCTACGGGTTAGGATTAGGGGACGGGTGAGGGTCAGCCTTCGGGGAAGGGTTAGGGTTAGGGTTCGGGCTAGGGTTAGGGTTAGGGGACGGGGACGGTTTAGGGTCCAGGTGAGGGTACGACAACGCTTTAGGGGGAGCGTACGTGTGAGGGCGCGGGTTAGTGTCAGCGTACGGGTTAGGATTAGGGGACGGGTGAGGGTCAGGCTTCGGGGAAGGGTTAGGGTTAGGATTCGGGCTAGGGTTAGGGTTAGGGGACGGGGACGGTTTAGGGTCCAGGTGAGGGTACGACAACGCTTTAGGGGGAGCGTACGTGTGAGGGCGCGGGTTAGTGTCAGCGTACGGGTTAGGATTAGGGGACGGGTGAGGGTCAGGCTTCGGGGAAGGGTTAGGGTTAGGGTTCGGGCTAGGGTTAGGGTTAGGGGACGGGGACGGCTTAGGGTCCAGATGAGGGTACGACAACGCTTTAGGGGGAGCGTACGTGTGAGGGCGCGGGTTAGTGTCAGCGTACGGGTTAGGATTAGGGGACGGGTGAGGGTCAGGCTTCGGGGAAGGGTTAGGGTTAGGGTTCGGGCTAGGGTTAGGGTTAGGGGACGGGGACGGTTTAGGGTCCAGGTGAGGGTACGACAACGCTTTAGGGGGAGCGTACGTGTGAGGGCGCGGGTTAGTGTCAGCGTACGGGTTAGGAATAGGGGACGGGTGAGGGTCAGGCTTCGGGGAAGGGTTAGGGTTAGGGTTCGGGCTACGGTTAGGTGACTGGTACGGGGACGGTTTAGGGTCCAGGTGAGGGTACGACAACGCTTTAGGGGGAGCGTACGTGTGAGGGCACGGGTTAGTGTCAGCGTACGGGTTAGGATTAGGGGACGGGTGAGGGTCAGGCTTCGGGGAAGGGTTAGGGTTAGGGTTCGGGCTAGGGTTAGGGTTAGGGGACGGGGACGGTTTAGGGTCCAGGTGAGGGTACGACAACGCTTTAGGGGGAGCGTACGTGTGAGGGCGCGGGTTAGTGTCAGCGTACGGGTTAGGATTAGGGGACGGGTGAGGGTCAGGCTTCGGGGGAGGGTTAGGGTTAGGGTTCGGGCTAGGGTTAGGGTTAGGGAACGGGGACGGTTTAGGGTCCAGGTGAGGGTGCGACAACGCTTTAGGGGGAGCGTACGTGTGAGGGCGCGGGTTAGTGTCAGCGTACGGGTTAGGATTAGGGGACGGGTGAGGGTCAGGATTCGGGGGAGGGTTAGGGTAGTGTTCGGGCTAGGGTTAGGGTTAGGGGACGGGGACGGTTTAGCGTCCAGGTGAGGGTACGACAACGCTTTAGGGGGAGCGTACGTGTGAGGGCGCGGGTTAGTGTCAGCCTACGGGTTAGGATTAGGGGACGGGTGAGGGTCAGCCTTCGGGGAAGGGTTAGGGTTAGGGTTCGGGCTAGGGTTAGGGTTAGGGGACGGGGACGGTTTAGGGTCCAGGTGAGGGTACGACAACGCTTTAGCGGGAGCGTACGTGTGAGGGCGCGGGTTAGTGTCAGCGTACGGGTTAGGATTAGGGGAGGGGTGAGGGTCAGGCTTCGGGGAAGGGTTAGGGTTAGGGTTCGGGCTAGGGTTAGGGTTAGGGGACGGGGACGGCTTAGGGTCCAGGTGAGGGTACGACAACGCTTTAGGGGGAGCGTACGTGTGAGGGCGCGGGTTAGTGTCAGCGTACCCGTTAGGATTAGGGGACGGGTGAGGGTCAGGCTTCGGGGAAGGGTTAGGGTTAGGGTTCGGGCTAGGGTTAGGGTTAGGGGACGGGGACGGTTTAGGGTCCAGGTGAGGGTACGACAACGCTTTAGGGGGAGCGTACGTGTGAGGGCGCGGGTTAGTGTCAGCGTACGGGTTAGGATTAGGGGACGGGTGAGGGTCAGGCTTCGGGGAAGGGTTAGGGTTAGGGTTCGGGCTACGGTTAGGGGACGGGTACGGGGACAGTTTAGGGTCCAGGTGAGGGTACGACAACGCTTTAGGGGGAGCGTACGTGTGAGGGCACGGGTTAGTGTCAGCGTACGGGTTAGGATTAGGGGACGGGTGAGGGTCAGGCTTCGGGGAAGGGTTAGGGTTAGGGTTCGGGCTAGGGTTAGGGTTAGGGGACGGGGACGGTTTAGGGTCCAGGTGAGGGTACGACAACGCTTTAGGGGGAGCGTACGTGTGAGGGCGCGGGTTAGTGTCAGCGTACGGGTTAGGATTAGGGGACGGGTGAGGGTCAGGCTTCGGGGAAGGGTTAGGGTTAGTGTTCGGACTAGGGTTAGGGTTAGGGGACGGGGACGGTTTAGGGTCCAGGTGAGGATACGACAACGCTTTAGGGGGAGCGTACGTGTGAGGGCGCGGGTTAGTGTCAGCGTACGGGTTAGGATTAGGGGACGCGTGAGGGTCAGGCTTCGGGGGAGGGTTAGGGTTAGGGTTCGGGCTAGGGTTAGGGTTAGGGGACGGGGACGGTTTAGGGTCCAGGTGAGGGTACGACAACGCTTTAGGGGGAGCGTACGTGTGAGGGCGCGGGTTAGTGTCAGCGTACGGGTTAGGATTAGGGGACGGGTGAGGGTCAGGCTTCGGGGGAGGGTTAGGGTTAGGGTTCGGGATAGGGTTAGGGTTAGGGGACGGGGACGGTTTAGGGTCCAGGTGAGGGTACGACAACGCTTTAGGGGGAGCGTACGTGTGAGGGCGCGGGTTAGTGTCAGCGTACGGGTTAGGATTAGGGGACGGGTGAGGGTCAGGCTTCGGGGAAGGGTTAGGGTTAGGGTTCGGGCTAGGGTTAGGGTTAGGGGACGGGGACGGTTTAGGGTCCAGGTGAGGGTACGACAACGCTTTAGGGGGAGCGTACGTGTGAGGGCGCGGGTTAGTGTCAGCGTACGGGTTAGGATTAGGGGACGGGTGAGGGTCAGGCTTCGGGGAAGGGTTAGGGTTAGGGTTCGGGCTAGGGTTAGGGTTAGGGGACGGGGACGGTTTAGGGTCCAGGTGAGGGTACGACAACGCTTTAGGGGGAGCGTACGTGTGAGGGCGCGGGTTAGTGTCAGCGTACGGGTTAGGATTAGGGGACGGGTGAGGGTCAGGCTTCGGGGGAGGGTTAGGTTTAGGGTTCGGGCTAGGGTTAGGGTTAGGGGACGGGGACGGTTTAGGGTCCAGGTGAGGGTACGACAACGCTTTAGGGGGAGCGTACGTGTGAGGGCGCGGGTTAGTGTCAGCGTACGGGTTAGGATTAGGGGACGGGTGAGGGTCAGGCTTCGGGGAAGGGTTAGGGTTAGGGTTCGGGCTAGGGTTAGGGTTAGGGGACGGGGACGGTTTAGGGTCCAGGTGAGGGTACGACAACGCTTTAGGGGGAGCGTACGTGTGAGGGCGCGGGTTAGTGTCAGCGTACGGGTTAGTATTATGGGACGGGTGAGGGTCAGGCTTCGGGGAAGGGTTAGGGTTAGGGTTCGGGCTAGGGTTAGGGGACGGGTACGGGGACGGTTTAGGGTCCAGGTGAGGGTACGACAACGCTTTAGGGGGAGCGTACGTGTGAGGGCACGGGTTAGTGTCAGCGTACGGGTTAGGATTAGGGGACGGGTGAGGGTCAGGCTTCGGGGAAGGGTTAGGGTTAGGGTTCGGGCTAGGGTTAGGGTTAGGGGACGGGGACGGTTTAGGGTCCAGGTGAGGGTACGACAACGCTTTAGGGGGAGCGTACGTGTGAGGGCGCGGGTTAGTGTCAGCGTACGGGTTAGGATTAGGGGACGGGTGAGGGTCAGGCTTCGGGGAAGGGTTAGGGTTAGGGTTCGGGCTAGGGTTAGGGTTAGGGGACGGGGACGGTTTAGGGTCCAGGTGAGGGTACGACAACGCTTTAGGGGGAGCGTACGTGTGAGGGCGCGGGTTAGTGTCAGCGTACGGGTTAGGATTAGGGGATGGGTGAGGGTCAGGCTTCGGGGAAGGGTTAGGGTTAGGGTTCGGACTAGCGTTAGGGTTAGGGGACGGGGACGGTTTAGGGTCCAGGTGAGGGTACGACAACGCTTTAGGGGGAGCGTACGTGTGAGGGCGCGGGTTAGTGTCAGCGTACAGGTTAGGATTAGGGGACGGGTGAGGGTCAGGCTTCGGGGGAGGGTTAGGGTTAGGGTTCGGGCTAGGGTTAGGGTTAGGGGACGGGGACGGTTTAGGGTCCAGGTGAGGGTACGACAACGCTTTAGGGGGAGCGTACGTGTGAGGGCGCGGGTTAGTGTCAGCGTACGGGTTAGGATTAGGAGACTGGTGAGGGTCAGGCTTCGGGGGAGGGTTAGGGTTAGGGTTCGGGCTAGGGTTAGGGTTAGGGGACGGGGACGGTTTAGGGTCCAGGTGAGGGTACGACAACGCTTAAGGGGGAGCGTACGTGTGAGGGCTCGGGTTAGTGTCAGCGTACGGGTTAGGATTAGGGGACGGGTGAGGGTCAGGCTTCGGGGAAGGGTTAGGGTTAGGGTTCGGGCTAGGGTTAGGGTTAGGGGACGGGGATGGTTTAGGGTCCAGGTGAGGGTACGACAACGCTTTAGGGGGAGGGTACGTGTGAGGGCGCGGGTTAGTGTCAGCGTACGGGTTAGGATTAGGGGACGGGTGAGGGTCAGGCTTCGGGGAAGGGTTAGGGTTAGGGTTCGGGCTAGGGTTAGGGTTATTGGACGGGGACGGTTTAGGGTCCAGGTGAGGGTACGACGACGCTTTAGGGGGAGCGTACGTGTGAGGGCGCGGGTTAGTGTCAGCGTACGGGTTAGGATTAGGGGACGGGTGAGGGTCAGGCTTCGGGGAAGGGTTAGGGTTAGGGTTCGGGCTAGGGTTAGGGTTAGGGGACGGGGACGGCTTAGGGTCCAGGTGAGGGTACGACAACGCTTTAGGGGGAGCGTATGTGTGAGGGCGCGGGTTAGTGTCAGCGTACGTGTTAGGATTAGGGGACGGGTGAGGGTCAGGCTTCGGGGAAGGGTTAGGGTTAGGGTTCGGGCTAGGGTTAGGGTTAGGGGACGGGGACGGTTTAGGGTCCAGGTGAGGGTATGACAACGCTTTAGGGGGAGCGTACGTGTGAGGGCGCGGGTTAGTGTCAGCGTACGGGTTAGGATTAGGGGACGGGTGAGGGTCAGGCTTCGGGGAAGGGTTAGGGTTAGGGTTCGGGCTAGGGTTAGGGGACGGGTACGGGGACGGTTTAGGGTCCAGGTGAGGGTACGTCAACGCTTTAGGGGGAGCGTACGTGTGAGGGCACGGGTTAGTGTCAGCGTACGGGTTAGGATTAGGGGACGGGTGAGGGTCAGGCTTCGGGGAAGGGTTAGGGTTAGGGTTCGGACTAGGGTTAGGGTTAGGGGACGGGGACGGTTTAGGGTCCAGGTGAGGGTACGACAACGCTTTAGGTGGAGCATACGTGTGAGGGCGCGGGTTAGTGTCAGCGTACGGGTTAGGATTAGGGGACGGGTGAGGGTCAGGCTTCGGGGAAGGGTTAGGGTTAGGGTTCGGGCTAGGGTTAGGGTTAGGGGACGGGGACGGTTTAGGGTCCAGGTGAGGGTACGACAACGCTTTAGGGGGAGCGTACGTGTGAGGGCGTGGGTTAGTGTCAGCGTACGGCTTAGGATTAGGGGACGGGTGAGGGTCAGGCTTCGGGGAAGGGTTAGGGTTAGGGTTCGGGCTAGGGTTAGGGTTAGGGAACGGGGACGGTTTAGGGTCCAGGTGAGGGTGCGACAACGCTTTAGGGGGAGCGTACGTGTGAGGGCGCGGGTTAGTGTCAGCGTACGGGTTAGGATTAGGGGACGGGTGAGGGTCAGGCTTCGGGAGAGTGTTAGGGTTAGGGTTCGGGCTAGGGTTAGGGTTAGGGGACGGGGACGGTTTAGGGTCCAGGTGAGGGTACGACAACGCTTTAGGGGGAGCGTACGTGTGAGGGCGAGGGTTAGTGTCAGCGTATGGGTTAGGATTAGGGGACGGGTGAGGGTCAGGCTTCGGGGGAGGGTTAGGGTTAGGGTTCGGGCTAGGGTTAGGGTTAGGGAACGGGGACGGTTTAGGGTCCAGGTGAGGGTGCGCCAACGCTTTAGGGGGAGCGTACGTGTGAGGGCGCGGGTTAGTGTCAGCGTACGGGTTAGGATTAGGGGACGGGTGAGGGTCAGGCTTCGGGGGAGGGTTAGGGTTAGTGTTCGGGCTAGGGTTAGGGTTAGGGGACGGGGACGGTTTAGCGTCCAGGTGAGGGTACGACAACGCTTTAGGGGGAGCGTACGTGTGAGGGCGCGGGTTAGTGTCAGCCTACGGGTTAGGATTAGGGGACGGGTGAGTGTCAGCCTTCGGGGAAGGGTTAGGGTTAGGGTTCGGGCTAGGGTTAGGCTTAGGGGACGGGGACGGTTTAGGGTCCAGGTGAGGGTACGACAACGCTTTAGGGGGAGCGTACGTGTGAGGGCGCGGGTTAGTGTCAGCGTACGGGTTAGGATTAGGGGACGGGTGAGGGTCAGGCTTCGGGGAAGGGTTAGGGGTAGGGTTCGGGCTAGGGTTAGGGTTAGGGGACGGGGACAGCTTAGGGTCCAGGTGAGGGTACGACAACGCTTTAGGGGGAGCGTACGTGTGAGGGCGCGGGTTAGTGTCAGCGTACGGGTTAGGATTAGGGGACGGGTGAGGGTCAGGCTTCGGGGAAGGGTTAGGGTTAGGGTTCGGGCTAGGGTTAGGGTTAGGGGACGGGGACGGTTTAGGGTCCAGGTGAGGGTACGACAACGCTTTAGGGGGAGCGTACGTGTGAGGGCGCGGGTTAGTGTCAGCGTACGGGTTAGGATTAGGGGACGGGTGAGGGTCAGGCTTCGGGGAAGGGTTAGGGTTAGGGTTCGGGCTAGGGTTAGGGTTAGGGGACGGGGACGGTTTAGGGTCCAGGTGAGGGTACGACAACGCTTTAGCGGGAGCGTACGTGTGAGGGCGCGGGTTAGTGTCAGCGTACGGGTTAGGATTAGGGGACGGGTGAGGGTCAGGCTTCGGGGGAGGGTTAGGGTTAGGGTTCGGGCTAGGGTTAGGGTTAGGGAACGGGGACGGTTTAGGGTCCAGGTGAGGGTGCGACAACGCTTTAGGGGGAGCGTACGTGTGAGGGCGCGGGTTAGTGTCAGCGTACGGGTTAGGATTAGGGGACGGGTGAGGGTCAGGATTCGGGGGAGGGTTAGGGTTAGTGTTCGGGCTAGGGTTAGGGTTAGGGGACGGGGACGGTTTAGCGTCCAGGTGAGGGTACGACAACGCTTTAGGGGGAGCGTACGTGTTAGGGCGCGGGTTAGTGTCAGCCTACGGGTTAGGATTAGGGGACGGGTGAGGGTCAGCCTTCGGGGAAGGGTTAGGGTTAGGGTTCGGGCTAGGGTTAGGGTTAGGGGACGGGGACGGTTTAGGGTCCAGGTGAGGGTACGACAACGCTTTAGCGGGAGCGTACGTGTGAGGGCGCGGGTTAGTGTCAGCGTACGGGTTAGGATTAGGGGACGGGTGAGGGTCAGGCTTCGGGGAAGGGTTAGGGTTAGGGTTCGGGCTAGGGTTACGGTTAGGGAACGGGGACGGTTTAGGGTCCAGGTGAGGGTGCGACAACGCTTTAGGGGGCGCGTACGTGTGAGGGCGCGGGTTAGTGTCAGCGTACGGGTTAGGATTAGGGGACGGGTGAGGGTCAGGCTTCGGGAGAGGGTTAGGGTTAGGGTTCGGGCTAGGGTTAGGGTTAGGGGACGGGGACGGTTTAGGGTCCAGGTGAGGGTACGACAACGCTTTAGGGGGAGCGTACGTGTGAGGGCGCGGGTTAGTGTCAGCGTACGGGTTAGGATTAGGGGACGGGTGAGGGTCAGGCTTCGGGGGAGTGTTAGGGTTAGGGTTCGGGCTAGGGTTAGGGTTAGGGAACGGGGACGGTTTAGGGTCCAGGTGAGGGTGCGACAACGCTTTAGGGGGAGCGTACGTGTGAGGGCGCGGGTTAGTGTCAGCGTACGGGTTAGGATTAGGGGACGGGTGAGGGTCAGGCTTCGGGGGAGGGTTAGGGTTAGTGTTCGGGCTAGGGTTAGGGTTAGGGGACGGGGACGGTTTAGCGTCCAGGTGAGGGTACGACAACGCTTTAGGGGGAGCGTACGTGTGAGGGCGCGGGTTAGTGTCAGCCTACGGGTTAGGATTAGGGGATGGGTGAGGGTCAGCCTTCGGGGAAGGGTTAGGGTTAGGGTTCGGGCTAGGGTTAGGGTTAGGGGACGGGGACGGTTTAGGGTCCAGGTGAGGGTACGACAACGCTTTAGGGGGAGCGTACGTGTGAGGGTGCGGGTTAGTGTCAGCGTACGTGTTAGGATTAGGGGACGGGTGAGGGTCAGGCTTCGGGGAAGGGTTAGGGTTAGGGTTCGGGCTAGGGTTAGGGTTAGGGGACGGGGACGGTTTAGGGTCCAGGTGAGGGTACGACAACGCTTTAGGGGGAGCGTACGTGTGAGGGCGCGGGTTAGTGTCAGCGTACGGGTTAGGATTAGGGGACGGGTGAGGGTCAGGCTTCGGGGAAGGGTTAGGGTTAGGGTTCGGGCTAGGGTTAGGGTTAGGGGACGGGGACGGCTTAGGGTCCAGGTGAGGGTACGACAACGCTTTAGGGGGAGCGTACGTGTGAGGGCGCGGGTTAGTGTCAGCGTACGGGTTAGGATTAGGGGACGGGTGAGGGTCAGGCTTCGGGGAAGGGTTAGGGTTAGGGTTCGGGCTAGGGTTAGGGTTAGGGGACGGGGACGGTTTAGGGTCCAGGTGAGGGTACGACAACGCTTTAGGGGGAGCGTACGTGTGAGGGCGCGCGTTAGTGTCAGCGTACGGGTTAGGATTAGGGGACGGGTGAGGGTCAGGCTTCGGGGAAGGGTTAGGGTTAGGGTTCGGGCTAGGGTTAGGGGACGGGTACGGGGACGGTTTAGGGTCCAGGTGAGGGTACGACAACGCTTTAGGGGGAGCGTACGTGTGAGGGCACGGGTTAGTGTCAGCGTACGGGTTAGGATTAGGGGACGGGTGAGGGTCAGGCTTCGGGGAAGGGTTAGGGTTAGGGTTCGGGCTAGGGTTAGGGTTAGGGGACGGGGACGGTTTAGGGTCCAGGTGAGGGTACGACAACGCTTTAGGGGGAGCGTACGTGTGAGGGCGCGGGTTAGTGTCAGCGTACGGGTTAGGATTAGGGGACGGGTGAGGGTCAGGCTTCGGGGAAGGGTTAGGGTTAGGGTTCGGGCTAGGGTTAGGGTTAGGGGACGGGGACGGTTTAGGGTCCAGGTGAGGGTACGACAACGCTTTAGGGGGAGCGTACGTGTGAGGGCGCGGGTTAGTGTCAGCGTACGGTTTAGGATTAGGGGACGGGTGAGGGTCAGGCTTCGGGGAAGGGTTAGGGTTACGGTTCGGACTAGGGTTAGGGTTAGGGGACGGGGACGGTTTAGGGTCCAGGTGAGTGTACGACAACGCTTTAGGGGGAGCGTACGTGTGAGGGCGCGGGTTAGTGTCAGCGTACGGGTTAGGATTAGGGGACGCGTGAGGGTCAGGCTTCGGGGGAGGGTTAGGGTTAGGGTTCGGGCTAGGGTTAGGGTTAGGGGACGGGGACGGTTTAGGGTCCAGGTGAGGGTACGACAACGCTTTAGGGGGAGCGTACGTGTGAGGGCGCGGGTTAGTGTCAGCGTACGGGTTAGGATTAGGGGACGGGTGAGGGTCAGGCTTCAGGGGAGGGTTAGGGTTAGGGTTCGGGCTAGGGTTAGGGTTAGGGGACGGGGACGGTTTAGGGTCCAGGTGAGGGTACGACAACGCTTTAGGGGGAGCGTACGTGTGAGGGCGCGGGTTAGTGTCAGCGTACGGGTTAGGATTAGGGGACGGGTGAGGGTCAGGCTTCGGGGAAGGGTTAGGGTTAGGGTTCGGGCTAGGGTTAGGGTTAGGGGACGGGGACGGTTTAGGGTCCAGGTGAGGGTACGACAACGCTTTAGGGGGAGCGTACGTGTGAGGGCGCCGGTTAGTGTCAGCGTACGGGTTAGGATTAGGGGACGGGTGAGGGTCAGGTTTCAGGGAAGGGTTAGGGTTAGGGTTCGGGCTAGGGTTAGGGTTAGGGGACGGGGACGGTTTAGGGTCCAGGTGAGGGTACGACAACGCTTTAGGGGGAGCGTACGTGTGAGGGCGCGGGTTAGTGTCAGCGTACGGGTTAGGATTAGGGGACGGGTGAGGGTCAGGCTTCGGGGAAGGGTTAGGGTTAGGGTTCGGGCTAGGGTTAGGGTTAGGGGACGGGGACGGTTTAGGGTCCAGGTGAGGGTACGACAACCCTTTAGGGGGAGCGTACGTGTGAGGGCGCGGGTTAGTGTCAGCGTACGGGTTAGGATTATGGGACGGGTGAGGGTCAGGCTTCGGGGAAGGGTTAGGGTTAGGGTTCGGGCTAGGGTTAGGGGACGGGTACGGGGACGGTTTAGGGTCCAGGTGAGGGTACGACAACGCTTTAGGGGGAGCGTACGTGTGAGGGCACGGGTTAGTGTCAGCGTACGGGTTAGGATTAGGGGACGGGTGAGGGTCAGGCTTCGGGGAAGGGTTAGGGTTAGGGTTCGGGCTAGGGTTAGGGTTAGGGGACGGGGACGGTTTAGGGTCCAGGTGAGGGTACGACAACGCTTTAGGGGGAGCGTACGTGTGAGGGCGCGGGTTAGTGTCAGCGTACGGGTTAGGATTAGGGGACGGGTGAGGGTCAGGCTTCGGGGAAGTGTTAGGGTTAGGGTTCGGACTAGGGTTAGGGTTAGGGGACGGGGACGGTTTAGGGTCCAGGTGAGGGTACGACAACGCTTTAGGGGGAGCGTACGTGTGAGGGCGCGGGTTAGTGTCAGCGTACGGGTTAGGATTAGGGGACGGGTGAGGGTCAGGCTTCGGGGGAGGGTTAGGGTTAGGGTTCGGGCTAGGGTTAGTGTTAGGGGACGGGGACGGTTTAGGGTCCAGGTGAGGGTACGACAACGCTTTAGGGGGAGTGTACGTGTGAGGGCGCGGGTTAGTGTCAGCGTACGGGTTAGGATTAGGGGACGGGTGAGGGTCAGGCTTCGGGGGAGGGTTAGGGTTAGGGTTCGGGCTAGGGTTAGGGTTAGGGGACGGGGACGGTTTAGGGTCCAGGTGAGGGTATGACAACGCTTTAGGGGGAGCGTACGTGTGAGGGCGCGGGTTAGTGTCAGCGTACGGGTTAGGATTAGGGGACGGGTGAGGGTCAGGCTTCGGGGAAGGGTTAGGGTTAGGGTTCGGGCTAGGGTTAGGGTTAGGGGACGGGGACGGTTTAGGGTCCAGGTGAGGGTACGACAACGCTTTAGGGGGAGGGTACGTGTGAGGGCGCGGGTTAGTGTCAGCGTACGGGTTAGGATTAGGGGACGGGTGAGGGTCAGGCTTCGGGGAAGGGTTAGGGTTAGGGTTCGGGCTAGGGTTAGGGTTAGGGGACGGGGACGGTTTAGGGTCCAGGTGAGGGTACGACGACGCTTTAGGGGGAGCGTACGTGTGAGGGCGCGGGTTAGTGTCAGCATACGGGTTAGGATTAGGGGACGGGTGAGGGTCAGGCTTCGGGGAAGGGTTAGGGTTAGGGTTCGGGCTAGGGTTAGGGTTAGGGGACGGGGACGGCTTAGGGTCCAGGTGAGGGTACGACAACGCTTTAGGGGGAGCGTACGTGTGAGGGCGCGGGTTAGTGTCAGCGTACGGGTTAGGATTAGGGGACGGGTGAGGGTCAGGCTTCGGGGAAGGGTTAGGGTTAGGGTTCGGGCTAGGGTTAGGGTTAGGGGACGGGGACGGTTTAGGGTCCAGGTGAGGGTACGACAACGCTTTAGGGGGAGCGTACGTGTGAGGGCGCGGGTTAGTGTCAGCGTACGGGTTAGGATTAGGGGACGGGTGAGGGTCAGGCTTCGGGGAAGGGCTAGGGTTAGGGTTCGGGCTAGGGTTAGGGTTAGGGGACGGGGACGGTTTAGGGTCCAGGTGAGGGTACGACAACGCTTTAGGGGGAGCGTACGTGTGAGGGCGCGGGTTAGTGTCAGCGTACGGGTTAGGATTAGGGGACGGGTGAGGGTCAGGCTTCGGGGAAGGGTTAGGGTTAGGGTTCGGGCTAGGGTTAGGGTTAGGGGACGGGGACGGTTTAGGGTCCAGGTGAGGGTACGACAACGCTTCAGGGGGAGCGTACGTGTGAGGGCGCGGGTTAGTGTCAGCGTACGGGTTAGGATTAGGGGACGGTTGAGGGTCAGGCTTCGGGGAAGGGTTAGGGTTAGGGTTCGGGCTAGGGTTAGGGGACGGGTACGGGGACGGTTTAGGGTCCAGGTGAGGGTACGACAACGCTTTAGGGGGAGCGTACGTGTGAGGGCACGGGTTAGTGTCAGCGTACGGGTTAGGATTAGGGGACGGGTGAGGGTCAGGCTTCGGGGAAGGGTTAGGGTTAGGGTTCGGGCTAGGGTTAGGGTTAGGGGACGGGGACGGTTTAGGGTCCAGGTGAGGGTACGACAACGCTTTAGGGGGAGCGTACGTGTGAGGGCGCGGGTTAGTGTCAGCGTACGGGTTAGGATTAGGGGACGGGTGAGGGTCAGGCTTCGGGGAAGGGTTAGGGTTAGGGTTCGGGCTAGGGTTAGGGTTAGGGGACGGGGACGGTTTAGGGTCCAGGTGAGGGTACGACAACGCTTTAGGGGGAGCGTACGTGTGAGGGCGCGGGTTAGTGTCAGCGTACGGGTTAGGATTAGGGGACGGTTGAGGGTCAGGCTTCGGGGAAGGGTTAGGGTTACGGTTCGGACTAGGGTTAGGGTTAGGGGACGGGGACGGTTTAGGGTCCAGGTGAGGGTACGACAACGCTTTAGGGGGAGCGTACGTGTGAGGGCGCGGGTTAGTGTCAGCGTACGGGTTAGGATTAGGGGACGCGTGAGGGTCAGGCTTCGGGGGAGGGTTAGGGTTAGGGTTCGGGCTAGGGTTAGGGTTAGGGGACGGGGACGGTTTAGGGTCCAGGTGAGGGTACGACAACGCTTTAGGGGGAGCGTACGTGTGAGGGCGCGGGTTAGTGTCAGCGTACGGGTTAGGATTAGGGGACGGGTGAGGGTCAGGCTTCGGGGGAGGGTTAGGGTTAGGGTTCGGGCTAGGGTTAGGGTTAGGGGACGGGGACGGTTTAGGGTCCAGGTGAGGGTACGACAACGCTTTAGGGGGAGCGTACGTGTGAGGGCGCGGGTTAGTGTCAGCGTACGGGTTAGGATTAGGGGACGGGTGAGGGTCAGGCTTCGGGGAAGGGTTAGGGTTAGGGTTCGGGCTAGGGTTAGGGTTAGGGGACGGGGACGGTTTAGGGTCCAGGTGAGGGTACGACAACGCTTTAGGGGGAGCGTACGTGTGAGGGCGCCGGTTAGTGTCAGCGTACGGGTTAGGATTAGGGGACGGGTGAGGGTCAGGTTTCGGGGAAGGGTTAGGGTTAGGGTTCGGGCTAGGGTTAGGGTTAGGGGACGGGGACGGTTTAGGGTCCAGGTGAGGGTACGACAACGCTTTAGGGGGAGCGTACGTGTGAGGGCGCGGGTTAGTGTCAGCGTACGGGTTAGGATTAGGGGACGGGTGAGGGTCAGGCTTCGGGGGAGTGTTAGGTTTAGGGTTCGGGCTAGGGTTAGGGTTAGGGGATGGGGACGGTTTAGGGTCCAGGTGAGGGTACGACAACGCTTTAGGGGGAGCGTACGTGTGAGGGCGCGGGTTAGTGTCAGCGTACGGGTTAGGATTAGGGGACGGGTGAGGGTCAGGCTTCGGGGAAGGGTTAGGGTTAGGGTTCGGGCTAAGGTTAGGGTTAGGGGACGGGGACGGTTTAGGGTCCAGGTGAGGGTACGACAACGCTTTAGGGGGAGCGTACGTGTGAGGGCGCGAGTTAGTGTCAGCGTACGGGTTAGGATTATGGGACGGGTGAGGGTCAGGCTTCGGGGAAGGGTTAGGGTTAGGGTTCGGGCTAGGGTTAGGGGACGGGTACGGGGACGGTTTAGGGTCCAGGTGAGGGTACGACAACGCTTTAGGGGGAGCGTACGTGTGAGGGCACGGGTTAGTGTCAGCGTACGGGTTAGGATTAGGGGACGGGTGAGGGTCAGGCTTCGGGGAAGGGTTAGGGTTAGGGTTCGGGCTAGGGTTAGGGTTAGGGGACGGGGACGGTTTAGGGTCCAGGTGAGGGTACGACAACGCTTTAGGGGTAGCGTACGTGTGAGGGCGCGGGTTAGTGTCAGCGTACGGGTTAGGATTAGGGGACGGGTGAGGGTCAGGCTTCGGGGAAGGGTTAGGGTTAGGGTTCGGGCTAGGGTTAGGGTTAGGGGACGGGGACGGTTTAGGGTCCAGGTGAGGGTACGACAACGCTTTAGGGGGAGCGTACGTGTGAGGGCGCGGGTTAGTGTCAGCGTACGGGTTAGGATTAGGGGACGGGTGAGTGTCAGGCTTCGGGGAAGGGTTAGGGTTAGGGTTCGGGCTAGGGTTAGGGTTAGGGGACGGGGACGGTTTAGGGTCCAGGTGAGGGTACGACAACGCTTTAGGGGGAGCGTACGTGTGAGGGCGCGGGTTAGTGTCAGCGTACGGGTTAGGATTAGGGGACGGTTGAGGGTCAGGCTTCGGGGAAGGGTTAGGGTTACGGTTCGGACTAGGGTTAGGGTTAGGGGACGGGGACGGTTTAGGGTCCAGGTGAGGGTACGACAACGCTTTAGGGGGAGCGTACGTGTGAGGGCGCGGGTTAGTGTCAGCGTACGGGTTAGGATTAGGGGACGCGTGAGGGTCAGGCTTCGGGGGAGGGTTAGGGTTAGGGTTCGGGCTAGGGTTAGGGTTAGGGGACGGGGACGGTTTAGGGTCCAGGTGAGGGTACGACAACGCTTTAGGGGGAGCGTACGTGTGAGGGCGCGGGTTAGTGTCAGCGTACGGGTTAGGATTAGGGGACGGGTGAGGGTCAGGCTTCGGGGGAGGGTTAGGGTTAGGGTTCGGGCTAGGGTTAGGGTTAGGGGACGGGGACGGTTTAGGGTCCAGGTGAGGGTACGACAACGCTTTAGGGGGAGCGTACGTGTGAGGGCGCGGGTTAGTGTCAGCGTACGGGTTAGGATTAGGGGACGGGTGAGGGTCAGGCTTCGGGGAAGGGTTACGGTTAGGGTTCGGGCTAGGGTTAGGGTTAGGGGACGGGGACGGTTTAGGGTCCAGGTGAGGGTACGACAACGCTTTAGGGGGAGCGTACGTGTGAGGGCGCCGGTTAGTGTCAGCGTACGGGTTAGGATTAGGGGACGGGTGAGGGTCAGGTTTCGGGGAAGGGTTAGGGTTAGGGTTCGGGCTAGGGTTAGGGTTAGGGGACGGGGACGGTTTAGGGTCCAGGTGAGGGTACGACAACGCTTTAGGGGGAGCGTACGTGTGAGGGCGCGGGTTAGTGTCAGCGTACGGGTTAGGATTAGGGGACGGGTGAGGGTCAGGCTTCGGGGGAGTGTTAGGTTTAGGGTTCGGGCTAGGGTTAGGGTTAGGGGATGGGGACGGTTTAGGGTCCAGGTGAGGGTACGACAACGCTTTAGGGGGAGCGTACGTGTGAGGGCGCGGGTTAGTGTCAGCGTACGGGTTAGGATTAGGGGACGGGTGAGGGTCAGGCTTCGGGGAAGGGTTAGGGTTAGGGTTCGGGCTAAGGTTAGGGTTAGGGGACGGGGACGGTTTAGGGTCCAGGTGAGGGTACGACAACGCTTTAGGGGGAGCGTACGTGTGAGGGCGCGAGTTAGTGTCAGCGTACGGGTTAGGATTATGGGACGGGTGAGGGTCAGGCTTCGGGGAAGGGTTAGGGTTAGGGTTCGGGCTAGGGTTAGGGGACGGGTACGGGGACGGTTTAGGGTCCAGGTGAGGGTACGACAACGCTTTAGGGGGAGCGTACGTGTGAGGGCACGGGTTAGTGTCAGCGTACGGGTTAGGATTAGGGGACGGGTGAGGGTCAGGCTTCGGGGAAGGGTTAGGGTTAGGGTTCGGGCTAGGGTTAGGGTTAGGGGACGGGGACGGTTTAGGGTCCAGGTGAGGGTACGACAACGCTTTAGGGGTAGCGTACGTGTGAGGGCGCGGGTTAGTGTCAGCGTACGGGTTAGGATTAGGGGACGGGTGAGGGTCAGGCTTCGGGGAAGGGTTAGGGTTAGGGTTCGGGCTAGGGTTAGGGTTAGGGGACGGGGACGGTTTAGGGTCCAGGTGAGGGTACGACAACGCTTTAGGGGGAGCGTACGTGTGAGGGCGCGGGTTAGTGTCAGCGTACGGGTTAGGATTAGGGGACGGGTGAGTGTCAGGCTTCGGGGAAGGGTTAGGGTTAGGGTTCGGGCTAGGGTTAGGGTTAGGGGACGGGGACGGTTTAGGGTCCAGGTGAGGGTACGACAACGCTTTAGGGGGAGCGTACGTGTGAGGGCGCGGGTTAGTGTCAGCGTACGGGTTAGGATTAGGGGACGGGTGAGGGTCAGGCTTCGGGGAAGGGTTAGGGTTAGGGTTCGGGCTAGGGTTAGGGTTAGGGGACGGGGACGGTTTAGGGTCCAGGTGAGGGTACGACAACGCTTTAGGGGGAGCGTACGTGTGAGGGCGCGGGTTAGTGTCAGCGTACGGGTTAGGATTAGGGGACGGGTGAGGGTCAGGCTTCGGGGAAGGGTTAGGGTTACGGTTCGGACTAGGGTTAGGGTTAGGGGACGGGGACGGTTTAGGGTCCAGGTGAGGGTACGACAACGCTTTAGGGGGAGCGTACGTGTGAGGGCGCGGGTTAGTGTCAGCGTACGGGTTAGGATTAGGGGACGCGTGAGGGTCAGGCTTCGGGGGAGGGTTAGGGTTAGGGTTCGGGCTAGGGTTAGGGTTAGGGGACGGGGACGGTTTAGGGTCCAGGTGAGGGTACGACAACGCTTTAGGGGGAGCGTACGTGTGAGGGCGCGGGTTAGTGTCAGCGTACGGGTTAGGATTAGGGGACGGGTGAGGGTCAGGCTTCAGGGGAGGGTTAGGGTTAGGGTTCGGGCTAGGGTTAGGGTTAGGGGACGGGGACGGTTTAGGGTCCAGGTGAGGGTACGACAACGCTTTAGGGGGAGCGTACGTGTGAGGGCGCGGGTTAGTGTCAGCGTACGGGTTAGGATTAGGGGACGGGTGAGGGTCAGGCTTCGGGGAAGGGTTAGGGTTAGGGTTCGGGCTAGGGTTAGGGTTAGGGGACGGGGACGGTTTAGGGTCCAGGTGAGGGTACGACAACGCTTTAGGGGGAGCGTACGTGTGAGGGCGCCGGTTAGTGTCAGCGTACGGGTTAGGATTAGGGGACGGGTGAGGGTCAGGTTTCAGGGAAGGGTTAGGGTTAGGGTTCGGGCTAGGGTTAGGGTTAGGGGACGGGGACGGTTTAGGGTCCAGGTGAGGGTACGACAACGCTTTAGGGGGAGCGTACGTGTGAGGGCGCGGGTTAGTGTCAGCGTACGGGTTAGGATTAGGGGACGGGTGAGGGTCAGGCTTCGGGGGAGTGTTAGGTTTAGGGTTCGGGCTAGGGTTAGGGTTAGGGGACGGGGACGGTTTAGGGTCCAGGTGAGGGTACGACAACGCTTTAGGGGGAGCGTACGTGTGAGGGCGCGGGTTAGTGTCAGCGTACGGGTTAGGATTAGGGGACGGGTGAGGGTCAGGCTTCGGGGAAGGGTTAGGGTTAGGGTTCGGGCTAGGGTTAGGGTTAGGGGACGGGGACGGTTTAGGGTCCAGGTGAGGGTACGACAAACCTTTAGGGGGAGCGTACGTGTGAGGGCGCGGGTTAGTGTCAGCGTACGGGTTAGGATTATGGGACGGGTGAGGGTCAGGCTTCGGGGAAGGGTTAGGGTTAGGGTTCGGGCTAGGGTTAGGGGACGGGTACGGGGACGGTTTAGGGTCCAGGTGAGGGTACGACAACGCTTTAGGGGGAGCGTACGTGTGAGGGCACGGGTTAGTGTCAGCGTACGGGTTAGGATTAGGGGACGGGTGAGGGTCAGGCTTCGGGGAAGGGTTAGGGTTAGGGTTCGGGCTAGGGTTAGGGTTAGGGGACGGGGACGGTTTAGGGTCCAGGTGAGGGTACGACAACGCTTTAGGGGGAGCGTACGTGTGAGGGCGCGGGTTAGTGTCAGCGTACGGGTTAGGATTAGGGGACGGGTGAGGGTCAGGCTTCGGGGAAGTGTTAGGGTTAGGGTTCGGACTAGGGTTAGGGTTAGGGGACGGGGACGGTTTAGGGTCCAGGTGAGGGTACGACAACGCTTTAGGGGGAGCGTACGTGTGAGGGCGCGGGTTAGTGTCAGCGTACGGGTTAGGATTAGGGGACGGGTGAGGGTCAGGCTTCGGGGGAGGGTTAGGGTTAGGGTTCGGGCTAGGGTTAGGGTTAGGGTTAGGGGACGGTTTAGGGTCCAGGTGAGGGTACGACAACGCTTTAGGGGGAGTGTACGTGTGAGGGCGCGGGTTAGTGTCAGCGTACGGGTTAGGATTAGGGGACGGGTGAGGGTCAGGCTTCGGGGAAGGGTTAGGGTTAGGGTTCGGGCTAGGGTTAGGGTTAGGGGACGGGGACGGTTTAGGGTCCAGGTGAGGGTACGACAACGCTTTAGGGGGAGGGTACGTGTGAGGGCGCGGGTTAGTGTCAGCGTACGGGTTAGGATTAGGGGACGGGTGAGGGTCAGGCTTCGGGGAAGGGTTAGGGTTAGGGTTCGGGCTAGGGTTAGGGTTAGGGGACGGGGACGGTTTAGGGTCCAGGTGAGGGTACGACGACGCTTTAGGGGGAGCGTACGTGTGAGGGCGCGGGTTAGTGTCAGCATACGGGTTAGGATTAGGGGACGGGTGAGGGTCAGGCTTCGGGGAAGGGTTAGGGTTAGGGTTCGGGCTAGGGTTAGGGTTAGGGGACGGGGACGGCTTAGGGTCCAGGTGAGGGTACGACAACGCTTTAGGGGGAGCGTACGTGTGAGGGCGCGGGTTAGTGTCAGCGTACGGGTTAGGATTAGGGGACGGGTGAGGGTCAGGCTTCGGGGAAGGGTTAGGGTTAGGGTTCGGGCTAGGGTTAGGGTTAGGGGACGGGGACGGTTTAGGGTCCAGGTGAGGGTACGACAACGCTTTAGGGGGAGCGTACGTGTGAGGGCGTGGGTTAGTGTCAGCGTACGGGTTAGGATTAGGGGACGGGTGAGGGTCAGGCTTCGGGGAAGGGCTAGGGTTAGGGTTCGGGCTAGGGTTAGGGTTAGGGGACGGGGACGGTTTAGGGTCCAGGTGAGGGTACGACAACGCTTTAGGGGGAGCGTACGTGTGAGGGCGCGGGTTAGTGTCAGCGTACGGGTTAGGATTAGGGGACGGGTGAGGGTCAGGCTTCGGGGAAGGGTTAGGGTTAGGGTTCGGGCTAGGGTTAGGGTTAGGGGACGGGGACGGTTTAGGGTCCAGGTGAGGGTACGACAACGCTTCAGGGGGAGCGTACGTGTGAGGGCGCGGGTTAGTGTCAGCGTACGGGTTAGGATTAGGGGACGGGTGAGGGTCAGGCTTCGGGGAAGGGTTAGGGTTAGGGTTCGGGCTAGGGTTAGGGGACGGGTACGGGGACGGTTTAGGGTCCAGGTGAGGGTACGACAACGCTTTAGGGGGAGCGTACGTGTGAGGGCACGGGTTAGTGTCAGCGTACGGGTTAGGATTAGGGGACGGGTGAGGGTCAGGCTTCGGGGAAGGGTTAGGGTTAGGGTTCGGGCTAGGGTTAGGGTTAGGGGACGGGGACGGTTTAGGGTCCAGGTGAGGGTACGACAACGCTTTAGGGGGAGCGTACGTGTGAGGGCGCGGGTTAGTGTCAGCGTACGGGTTAGGATTAGGGGACGGGTGAGGGTCAGGCTTCGGGGAAGGGTTAGGGTTAGGGTTCGGGCTAGGGTTAGGGTTAGGGGACGGGGACGGTTTAGGGTCCAGGTGAGGGTACGACAACGCTTTAGGGGGAGCGTACGTGTGAGGGCGCGGGTTAGTGTCAGCGTACGGGTTAGGATTAGGGGACGGTTGAGGGTCAGGCTTCGGGGAAGGGTTAGGGTTACGGTTCGGACTAGGGTTAGGGTTAGGGGACGGGGACGGTTTAGGGTCCAGGTGAGGGTACGACAACGATTTAGGGGGAGCGTACGTGTGAGGGCGCGGGTTAGTGTCAGCGTACGGGTTAGGATTAGGGGACGCGTGAGGGTCAGGCTTCGGGGGAGGGTTAGGGTTAGGGTTCGGGCTAGGGTTAGGGTTAGGGGACGGGGACGGTTTAGGGTCCAGGTGAGGGTACGACAACGCTTTAGGGGGAGCGTACGTGTGAGGGCGCGGGTTAGTGTCAGCGTACGGGTTAGGATTAGGGGACGGGTGAGGGTCAGGCTTCGGGGGAGGGTTAGGGTTAGGGTTCGGGCTAGGGTTAGGGTTAGGGGACGGGGACGGTTTAGGGTCCAGGTGAGGGTACGACAACGCTTTAGGGGGAGCGTACGTGTGAGGGCGCGGGTTAGTGTCAGCGTACGGGTTAGGATTAGGGGACGGGTGAGGGTCAGGCTTCGGGGAAGGGTTAGGGTTAGGGTTCGGGCTAGGGTTAGGGTTAGGAGACGGGGACGGTTTAGGGTCCAGGTGAGGGTACGACAACGCTTTAGGGGGAGGGTACGTGTGAGGGCGCGGGTTAGTGTCAGCGTATGGGTTAGGATTAGGGGACGGGTGAGGGTCAGGCTTCGGGGAAGGATTAGGGTTAGGGTTCGGGCTAGGGTTAGGGTTAGGGGACGGGGACGGTTTAGGGTCCAGGTGAGGGTACGACGACGCTTTAGGGGGAGCGTACGTGTGAGGGCGCGGGTTAGTGTCAGCGTACGGGTTAGGATTAGGGGACGGGTGAGGGTCAGGCTTCGGGGAAGGGTTAGGGTTAGGGTTCGGGCTAGGGTTAGGGTTAGGGGACGGGGACGGCTTAGGGTCCAGGTGAGGGTACGACAGCGCTTTAGGGGGAGCGTACGTGTGAGGGCGCGGGTTAGTGTCAGCGTACGGGTTAGGATTAGGGGACGGGTGAGGGTCAGGCTTCGGGGAAGGGTTAGGGTTAGGGTTCGGGCTAGGGTTAGGGTTAGGGGACGGGGACGGTTTAGGGTCCAGGTGAGGGTACGACAACGCTTTAGGGGGAGCGTACGTGTGAGGGCGCGGGTTAGTGTCAGCGTACGGGTTAGGATTAGGGGACGGGTGAGGGTCAGGCTTCGGGGAAGGGTTAGGGTTAGGGTTCGGGCTAGGGTTAGGGGACGGGTACGGGGACGGTTTAGGGTCCAGGTGAGGGTACGACAACGCTTTAGGGGGAGCGTACGTGTGAGGGCACGGGTTAGTGTCAGCGTACGGGTTAGGATTAGGGGACGGGTGAGGGTCAGGCTTCGGGGAAGGGTTAGGGTTAGGGTTCGGGCTAGGGTTAGGGTTAGGGGATGGGGACGGTTTAGGGTCCAGGTGAGGGTACGACAACGATTTAGGGGGAGCGTACGTTTGAGGGCGCGGTTTAGTGTCAGCGTACGGGTTAGGATTAGGGGACGGGTGAGGGTCAGGCTTCGGGGAAGGGTTAGGGTTAGGTTTCGGGCTAGGGTTAGGGTTAGGGGACGGGGACGGTTTAGGGTCCAGGTGAGGGTACGACAACGCTTTAGGGGGAGCGTACGTGTGAGGGCGCGGGTTAGTGTCAGCGTACGGGTTAGGATTAGGGGACGGGTGAGGGTCAGGCTTCGGGGAAGTGTTAGGGTTAGGGTTCGGACTAGGGTTAGGGTTAGGGGACGGGGACGGTTTAGGGTCCAGGTGAGGGTACGACAACGCTTTAGGGGGAGCGTACGTGTGAGGGCGCGGGTTAGTGTCAGCGTACGGGTTAGGATTAGGGGACGGGTGAGGGTCAGGCTTCGGGGGAGGGTTAGGGTTAGGGTTCGGGCTAGGGTTAGGGTTAGGGGACGGGGACGGTTTAGGGTCCAGGTGAGGGTACGACAACGCTTTAGGGGGAGCGTACGTGTGAGGGCGCGGGTTAGTGTCAGCGTACGGGTTAGGATTAGGGGACGGGTGAGGGTCAGGCTTCGGGGAAGGGTTAGGGTTAGGGTTCGGGCTAGGGTTAGGGTTAGGGGACGGGGACGGTTTAGGGTCCAGGTGAGGGTACGACAACGCTTTAGGGGGAGCGTACGTGTGAGGGCGCGGGTTAGTGTCAGCGTACGGGTTAGGATTAGGGGACGGGTGAGGGTCAGGTTTCGGGGAAGGGTTAGGGTTAGGGTTCGGGCTAGGGTTAGGGTTAGGGGACGGGGACGGTTTAGGGTCCAGGTGAGGGTACGACAACGCTTTAGGGGGAGCGTACGTGTGAGGGCGCGGGTTAGTGTCAGCGTACGGGTTAGGATTAGGGGACGGGTGAGGGTCAGGCTTCGGGGGAGTGTTAGGTTTAGGGTTCGGGCTAGGGTTAGGGTTAGGGGACGGGGACGGTTTAGGGTCCAGGTGAGGGTACGACAACGCTTTAGGGGGAGCGTACGTGTGAGGGCGCGGGTTAGTGTCAGCGTACGGGTTAGGATTAGGGGACGGGTGAGGGTCAGGCTTCGGGGAAGGGTTAGGGTTAGGGTTCGGGCTAGGGTTAGGGTTAGGGGACGGGGACGGTTTAGGGTCCAGGTGAGGGTACGACAACGCTTTAGGGGGAGCGTACGTGTGAGGGCGCGGGTTAGTGTCAGCGTACGGGTTAGGATTAGGGGACGGGTGAGGGTCAGGCTTCGGGGAAGTGTTAGGGTTAGGGTTCGGACTAGGGTTAGGGTTAGGGGACGGGGACGGTTTAGGGTCCAGGTGAGGGTACGACAACGCTTTAGGGGGAGCGTACGTGTGAGGGCGTGGGTTAGTGTCAGCGTACGGGTTAGGATTAGGGGACGGGTGAGGGTCAGGCTTCGGGGGAGGGTTAGGGTTAGGGTTCGGGCTAGGGTTAGGGTTAGGGGACGGGGACGGTTTAGGGTCCAGGTGAGGGTACGACAACGCTTTAGGGGGAGCGTACGTGTGAGGGCGCGGGTTAGTGTCAGCGTACGGGTTAGGATTAGGGGACGGGTGAGGGTCAGGCTTCGGGGGAGGGTTAGGGTTAGGGTTCGGGCTAGGGTTAGGGTTAGGGGTCGGGGACGGTTTAGGGTCCAGGTGAGGGTACGACAACGCTTTAGGGGGAGCGTACGTGTGAGGGCGCGGGTTAGTGTCAGCGTACGGGTTAGGATTAGGGGACGGGTGAGGGTCAGGCTTCGGGGAAGGGTTAGGGTTAGGGTTCGGGCTAGGGTTAGGGTTAGGGGACGGGGACGGTTTAGGGTCCAGGTGAGGGTACGACAACGCTTTAGGGGGAGGGTACGTGTGAGGGCGCGGGTTAGTGTCAGCGTACGGGTTAGGATTAGGGGACGGGTGAGGGTCAGGCTTCGGGGAAGGGTTAGGGTTAGGGTTCGGGCTAGGGTTAGGGTTAGGGGACGGGGACGGTTTAGGGTCCAGGTGAGGGTACGACGACGCTTTAGGGGGAGCGTACGTGTGAGGGCGCGGGTTAGTGTCAGCGTACGGGTTAGGATTAGGGGACGGGTGAGGGTCAGGCTTCGGGGAAGGGTTAGGGTTAGGGTTCGGGCTAGGGTTAGGGTTAGGGGACGGGGACGGCTTAGGGTCCAGGTGAGGGTACGACAACGCTTTAGGGGGAGCGTACGTGTGAGGGCGCGGGTTAGTGTCACCGTACGGGTTAGGATTAGGGGACGGGTGAGGGTCAGGCTTCGGGGAAGGGTTAGGGTTAGGGTTCGGGCTAGGGTTAGGGTTAGGGGACGGGGACGGTTTAGGGTCCAGGTGAGGGTACGACAACGCTTTAGGGGGAGCGTACGTGTGAGGGCGCGGGTTAGTGTCAGCGTACGGGTTAGGATTAGGGGACGGGTGAGGGTCAGGCTTCGGGGAAGGGTTAGGGTTAGGGTTCGGGCTAGGGTTAGGGGACGGGTACGGGGACGGTTTAGGGTCCAGGTGAGGGTACGACAACGCTTTAGGGGGAGCGTACGTGTGAGGGCACGGGTTAGTGTCAGCGTACGGGTTAGGATTAGGGGACGGGTGAGGGTCAGGCTTCGGGGAAGGGTTAGGGTTAGGGTTCGGGCTAGGGTTAGGGTTAGGGGATGGGGACGGTTTAGGGTCCAGGTGAGGGTACGACAACGATTTAGGGGGAGCGTACGTTTGAGGGCGCGGGTTAGTGTCAGCGTACGGGTTAGGATTAGGGGACGGGTGAGGGTCAGGCTTCGGGGAAGGGTTAGGGTTAGGTTTCGGGCTAGGGTTAGGGTTAGGGGACGGGGACGGTTTAGGGTCCAGGTGAGGGTACGACAACGCTTTAGGGGGAGCGTACGTGTGAGGGCGCGGGTTAGTGTCAGCGTACGGGTTAGGATTAGGGGACGGGTGAGGGTCAGGCTTCGGGGAAGTGTTAGGGTTAGGGTTCGGACTAGGGTTAGGGTTAGGGGACGGGGACGGTTTAGGGTCCAGGTGAGGGTACGACAACGCTTTAGGGGGAGCGTACGTGTGAGGGCGCGGGTTAGTGTCAGCGTACGGGTTAGGATTAGGGGACGGGTGAG
Organism: Globicephala melas; assembly: GCF_963455315.2. NCBI lineage: Eukaryota > Metazoa > Chordata > Mammalia > Artiodactyla > Delphinidae > Globicephala > Globicephala melas. Next base: position 110,355,925 of record NC_083317.1, on the reverse strand, counting down.
GGTCAGGCTTCGGGGGAGGGTTAGGGTTAGGGTTCGGGCTAGGGTTAGGGTTAGGGGACGGGGACGGTTTAGGGTCCAGGTGAGGGTACGACAACGCTTTAGGGGGAGCGTACGTGTGAGGGCGCGGGTTAGTGTCAGCGTACGGGTTAGGATTAGGGGACGGGTGAGGGTCAGGCTTCGGGGAAGGGTTAGGGTTAGGGTTCGGGCTAGGGTTAGGGTTAGGGGACGGGGACGGTTTAGGGTCCAGGTGAGGGTACGACAACGCTTTAGGGGGAGCGTACGTGTGAGGGCGCGGGTTAGTGTCAGCGTACGGGTTAGGATTAGGGGACGGGTGAGGGTCAGGTTTCGGGGAAGGGTTAGGGTTAGGGTTCGGGCTAGGGTTAGGGTTAGGGGACGGGGACGGTTTAGGGTCCAGGTGAGGGTACGACAACGCTTTAGGGGGAGCGTACGTGTGAGGGCGCGGGTTAGTGTCAGCGTACGGGTTAGGATTAGGGGACGGGTGAGGGTCAGGCTTCGGTGGAGTGTTAGGTTTAGGGTTCGGGCTAGGGTTAGGGTTAGGGGACGGGGACGGTTTAGGGTCCAGGTGAGGGTACGACAACGCTTTAGGGGGAGCGTACGTGTGAGGGCGCGGGTTAGTGTCAGCGTACGGGTTAGGATTAGGGGACGGGTGAGGGTCAGGCTTCGGGGAAGGGTTAGGGTTAGGGTTCGGGCTAGGGTTAGGGTTAGGGGACGGGGACGGTTTAGGGTCCAGGTGAGGGTACGACAACGCTTTAGGGGGAGCGTACGTGTGAGGGCGCGGGTTAGTGTCAGCGTACGGGTTAGGATTATGGGACGGGTGAGGGTCAGGCTTCGGGGAACGGTTAGGGTTAGGGTTCGGGCTAGGGTTAGGGTTAGGGGACGGGGACGGTTTAGGGTCCAGGTGAGGGTACGACAACGCTTTAGGGGGAGCGTACGTGTGAGGGCGCGGGTTAGTGTCAGCGTACGGGTTAGGATTAGGGGACGGGTGAGGGTCAGGCTTCGGGGAAGGTTTAGGGTTAGGGTTCGGGCTAGGGTTAGGGTTAGGGGACGGGGACGGTTTAGGGTCCAGGTGAGGGTACGACAACGCTTTAGGGGGAGCGTACGTGTGAGGGCGCGGGTTAGTGTCAGCGTACGGGTTAGGATTAGGGGACGGGTGAGGGTCAGGCTTCGGGGAAGGGTTAGGGTTAGGGTTCGGGCTAGGGTTAGGGTTAGGGGACGGGGACGGTTTAGGGTCCAGGTGAGGGTACGACAACGCTTTAGGGGGAGCGTACGTGTGAGGGCGCGGGTTAGTGTCAGCGTATGGGTTAGGATTAGGGGACGGGTGAGGGTCAGGCTTCGGGGAAGTGTTAGGGTTAGGGTTCGGACTAGGGTTAGGGTTAGGGGACGGGGACGGTTTAGGGTCCAGGTGAGGGTACGACAACGCTTTAGGGGGAGCGTACGTGTGAGGGCGCGGGTTAGTGTCAGCGTACGGGTTAGGATTAGGGGACGGGTGAGGGTCAGGCTTCGGGGGAGGGTTAGGGTTAGGGTTCGGGCTAGGGTTAGGGTTAGGGGACGGGGACGGTTTAGGGTCCAGGTGAGGGTAAGACAACGCTTTAGGGGGAGCGTACGTGTGAGGGCGCGGGTTAGTGTCAGCGTACGGGTTAGGATTAGGGGACGGGTGAGGGTCAGGCTTCGGGGGAGGGTTAGGGTTAGGGTTCGGGCTAGGGTTAGGGTTAGGGGACGGGGACGGTTTAGGGTCCAGGTGAGGGTACGACAACGCTTTAGGGGGAGCGTACGTGTGAGGGCGCGGGTTAGTGTCAGCGTACGGGTTAGGATTAAGGGACGGGTGAGGGTCAGGCTTCGGGGAAGGGTTAGGGTTATGGTTCGGGCTAGGGTTAGGGTTAGGGGACGGGGACGGTTTAGGGTCCAGGTGAGGGTACGACAACGCTTTAGGGGGAGGGTACGTGTGAGGGCGCGGGTTAGTGTCAGCGTACGGGTTAGGATTAGGGGACGGGTGAGGGTCAGGCTTCGGGGAAGGGTTAGGGGTAGGGTTCGGGCTAGGGTTAGGGGACGGGGACGGGGACAGTTTAGGGTCCAGGTGAGGGTACGACAACGCTTTAGGGGGAGCGTACGTGTGAGGGCGCGGGTTAGTGTCAGCGTACGGGTTAGGATTAGGGGACGGGTGAGGGTCAGGCTTCGGGGAAGGGTTAGGGTTAGGGTTCGGGCTAGGGTTAGGGTTAGGGGACGGGGACGGTTTAGGGTCCAGGTGAGGGTACGACAACGCTTTAGGGGGAGCGTACGTGTGAGGGCGCGGGTTAGTGTCAGCGTACGGGTTAGGATTAGGGGACGGGTGAGGGTCAGGCTTCGGGGAAGGGTTAGGGTTAGGGGTCGGGCTAGGGTTAGGGGACGTGTACGGGGACGGTTTAGGGTCCAGGTGAGGGTACGACAACGCTTTAGGGGGAGCGTACGTGTGAGGGCACGGGTTAGTGTCAGCGTACGGGTTAGGATTAGGGGACGGGTGAGGGTAGGGCTTCGGGGAAGGGTTAGGGTTAGGGTTCGGGCTAGGGTTAGGGTTAGGGGACGGGGACGGTTTAGGGTCCAGGTGAGGGTACGACAACGATTTAGGGGGAGCGTACGTGTGAGGGCGCGGGTTAGTGTCAGCGTACGGGTTAGGATTAGGGGACGGGTGAGGGTCAGGCTTCGGGGAAGGGTTAGGGTTAGGTTTCGGGCTAGGGTTAGGGTTAGGGGACGGGGACGGTTTAGGGTCCAGGTGAGGGTACGACAACGCTTTAGGGGGAGCGTACGTGTGAGGGCGCGGGTTTGTGTCAGCGTACGGGTTAGGATTAGGGGACGGCTGAGGGTCAGGCTTCGGGGAAGTGTTAGGGTTAGGGTTCGGACTAGGGTTAGGGTTAGGGGACGGGGACGGTTTAGGGTCCAGGTGAGGGTACGACAACGCTTTAGGTGGAGCGTACGTGTGAGTGCGCGGGTTAGTGTCAGCGTACGGGTTAGGATTAGGGGACGGGTGAGGGTCAGGCTTCGGGGAAGGGTTAGGGTTAGGGTTCGGGCTAGGGTTAGGGTTAGGGGACGGGGACGGTTTAGGGTCCAGGTGAGGGTACGACAACGCTTTAGGGGGAGCGTACGTGTGAGGGCGCGGGTTAGTGTCAGCGTACGGGTTAGGATTAGGGGACGGGTGAGGGTCAGGCTTCGGGGGAGGGTTAGGTTTAGGGTTCGGGCTAGGGTTAGGGTTAGGGGACGGGGACGGTTTAGGGTCCAGGTGAGGGTACGACAACGCTTTAGGGGGAGCGTACGTGTGAGGGCGTGGGTTAGTGTCAGCGTACGGGTTAGGATTAGGGGACGGGTGAGGGTCAGGCTTCGGGAAGGGTTAGGGTTAGGGTTCGGGCTAGGGTTAGGGTTAGGGGACGGGGACGGTTTAGGGTCCAGGTGAGGGTACGACAACGCTTTAGGGGGAGCGTACGTGTGAGGGCGCGGGTTAGTGTCAGCGTACGGGTTAGGATTATAGGACGGGTGAGGGTCAGGCTTCGGGAGAGGGTTAGGGTTAGGGTTCGGGCTAGGGTTAGGGTTAGGGGACAGGGACGGTTTAGGGTCCACGTGAGGGTACGACAACGCTTTAGGGGGAGCGTACGTGTGAGGGCGCGGGTTAGTGTCAGCGTACGGGTTAGGATTAGGGGACGGGTGAGGGTCAGGCTTCGGGGAAGGGTAAGGGTTAGGGTTCGGGCTAGGGTTAGGGTTAGGGGACGGGGACGGCTTAGGGTCCAGGTGAGGGTACGACAACGCTTTAGGGGGAGCGTACGTGTGAGGGCGCGGGTTAGTGTCAGCGTACGGGTTAGGATTAGGGGACGGGTGAGGGTCAGGCTTCGGGGAAGGGTTAGGGTTAGGGTTCGGGCTAGGGTTAGGGTTAGGGGACGGGGACGGTTTAGGGTCCAGGTGAGGGTACGACAACGCTTTAGGGGGAGCGTACGTGTGAGGGCGCGGGTTAGTGTCAGCGTACGGGTTAGGATTAGGGGACGGGTGAGGGTCAGGCTTCGGGGAAGGGTTAGGGTTAGGGTTCGGACTAGGGTTAGGGTTAGGGGACGGGGACGGTTTAGGGTCCAGGTGAGGGTACGACAACGCTTTAGGTGGAGCGTACGTGTGAGGGCGCGGGTTAGTGTCAGCGTACGGGTTAGGATTAGGGGACGGGTGAGGGTCAGGTTTCGGGGGAGGGTTAGGGTTAGGGTTCGGGCTAGAGTTAGGGTTAGGGGACGGGGACGGTTTAGGGTCCAGGTGAGGGTACGACAACGCTTTAGGGGGAGCGTACGTGTGAGGGCACGGGTTAGTGTCAGCGTACGGGTTAGGATTAGGGGACGGGTGAGGGTCAGGCTTCGGGGAAGGGTTAGGGTTAGGGTTCGGGCTAAGGTTAGGGTTAGGGGACGGGGACGGTTTAGGGTCCAGGTGAGGGTACGACAACGCTTTAGGGGGAGCGTACGTGTGAGGGCGCGGGTTAGTGTCAGCGTACGGGTTAGGATTAGGGGACGGGTGAGGGTCAGGCTTCGGGAGAGGGTTAGGGTTAGGGTTCGGGCTAGGGTTAGGGTTAGGGGCCGGGGACGGTTTAGGGTCCAGGTGAGGGTACGACAACGCTTTAGGGGGAGCGTACGTGTGAGAGCGCAGGTTAGTGTCAGCGTACGGGTTAGGATTAGGGGACGGGTGAGGGTCAGGCTTCGGGGAAGGGTTAGGATTAGGGTTCGGGCTAGGGTTAGGGTTAGGGGACGGGGACGGTTTAGGGTCCAGGTGAGGGTACGACAACGCTTTAGGGGGAGCGTACGTGTGAGGGCGCGGGTTAGTGTCAGCGTACGGGTTAGGATTAGGGGACGGGTGAGGGTCATGCTTTGGGGAAGGGTTAGCGTTAGGGTTCGGGCTAGGGTTAGGGTTAGGGGACGGGGACGGTTTAGGGTCCAGGTGAGGGTACGACAACGCTTTAGGGGGAGCGTACGTGTGAGGGCGCGGGTTAGTGTCAGCGTACGGGTTAGGATTAGGGGACGGGTGAGGGTCAGGCTTCGGGGAAGGGTTAGGGTTAGGGTTCGGGCTAGGGTTAGGGTTAGGGGACGGGGACGGTTTAGGGTCCAGGTGAGGGTACGACAACGCTTTAGGGGGAGCGTACGTGTGAGGGCGCGGGTTAGTGTCAGCGTACGGGTTAGGATTAGGGGACGGGTGAGGGTCAGGCTTCGGGGAAGGGTTAGGGTTAGGGTTCGCGCTAGGGTTAGGGGACGGGTACGGGGACGGTTTAGGGTCCAGGTGAGGGTACGACAACGCTTTAGGGGGAGCGTACGTGTGAGGGCACGGGTTAGTATCAGCGTACGGGTTAGGATTAGGGGACGGGTGAGGGTCAGGCTTCGGGGAAGGGTTAGGGTTAGGGTTCGGGCTAGGGTTAGGGTTAGGGGACGGGGACGGTTTAGGGTCCAGGTGAGGGTACGACAACGCTTTAGGGGGAGCGTACGTGTGAGGGCGCGGGTTAGTGTCAGCGTACGGGTTAGGATTAGGGGACGGGTGAGGGTCAGGCTTCGGGGAAGGGTTAGGGTTACGGTTCGGACTAGGGTTAGGGTTAGGGGACGGGGACGGTTTAGGGTCCAGGTGAGTGTACGACAACGCTTTAGGGGGAGCGTACGTGTGAGGGCGCGGGTTAGTGTCAGCGTACGGGTTAGGATTAGGGGACGGGTGAGGGTCAGGCTTCGGGGGAGGGTTAGGTTTAGGGTTCGGGCTAGGGTTAGGGTTAGGGGACGGGGACGGTTTAGGGTCCAGGTGAGGGTACGACAACGCTTTAGGGGGAGCGTACGTGTGAGGGCGCGGGTTAGTGTCAGCGTACGGGTTAGGATTAGGGGACGGGTGAGGGTCAGGCTTCGGGGAAGGGTTAGGGTTAGTGTTGGGACTAGGGTTAGGGGACGGGGACGGGGACGGTTTAGGGTCCAGGTGAGGGTACGACAACGCTTTAGGGGGAGCGTACGTGTGAGGGCGCGGTTTAGTGTCAGCGTACGGGTTAGGATTAGGCGACGGGTGAGGGTCAGGGTTCGGGGAAGGGTTAGGGTTAGGGTTCGGGCTAGGGTTAGGGTTAGGGGACGGGGACGGTTTAGGGTCCAGGTGAGGGTACGACAATGCTTTAGGGGGAGCGAACGTGTGAGGGTGTGGGTTAGTGTCAGCGTACGGGTTAGGATTAGGGGACGGGTGAGGGTCAGGCTTCGGGGAAGGGTTAGGGTTAGGGTTCGGACTAGGGTTAGGGTTAGGGGACGGGGACGGTTTAGGGTCCAGGTGAGGGTACGACAACGCTTTAGGTGGAGCGTACGTGTGAGGGAGCGGGTTAGTGTCAGCGTACGGGTTAGGATTAGTGGACGGGTGAGGGTCAGGCTTCGGGGTAGTTTTAGGGTTAGGGTTCGGGCTAGGGTTAGGGTTAGGGGACGGGGACGGTTTAGGGTCCAGGTGAGGGTACGACAACGCTTTAGGGGGAGCGTACGTGTGAGGGCGCGGGTTAGTGTCAGCGTACGGGTTAGGATTAGGGGACGGGTGAGGGTCAGGCTTCGGGGGAGGGTTAGGTTTAGGGTTCGGGCTAGGGTTAGGGTTAGGGGACGGGGACGGTTTAGGGTCCAGGTGAGGGTACGACAACGCTTTAGGGGGAGCGTACGTGTGAGGGCGCGGGTTAGTGTCAGCGTACGGGTTAGGATTAGGGGACGGGTGAGGGTCAGGCTTCGGGGAAGGGTTAGGGTTAGTGTTGGGACTAGGGTTAGGGGACGGGGACGGGGACGGTTTAGGGTCCAGGTGAGGGTACGACAACGCTTTAGGGGGAGCGTACGTGTGAGGGCGCGGTTTAGTGTCAGCGTACGGGTTAGGATTAGGGGACGGGTGAGGGTCAGGGTTCGGGGAAGGGTTAGGGTTAGGGTTCGGGCTAGGGTTAGGGTTAGGGGACGGGGACGGTTTAGGGTCCAGGTGAGGGTACGACAATGCTTTAGGGGGAGCGAACGTGTGAGGGTGTGGGTTAGTGTCAGCGTACGGGTTAGGATTAGGGGACGGGTGAGGGTCAGGCTTCGGGGAAGGGTTAGGGTTAGGGTTCGGACTAGGGTTAGGGTTAGGGGACGGGGACGGTTTAGGGTCCAGGTGAGGGTACGACAACGCTTTAGGTGGAGCGTACGTGTGAGGGCACGGGTTAGTGTCAGCGTACGGGTTAGGATTAGTGGACGGGTGAGGGTCAGGCTTCGGGGTAGTTTTAGGGTTAGGGTTCGGGCTAGGGTTAGGGTTAGGGGACGGGGACGGTTTAGGGTCCAGGTGAGGGTACGACAACGCTTTAGGGGGAGCGTACGTGTGAGGGCGCGGGTTAGTGTCAGCGTACGGGTTAGGATTAGGGGACGGGTGAGGGTCAGGCTTCGGGGGAGGGTTAGGTTTAGGGTTCGGGCTAGGGTTAGGGTTAGGGGACGGGGACGGTTTAGGATCCATGTGAGGGTACGACAACGCTTTAGGGGGAGCGTACGTGTGAGGGCGCGGGTTAGTGTCAGCGTACGGGTTAGGATTAGGGGACGGGTGAGGGTCAGGCTTCGGGGAAGGGTTAGGGTTAGGGTTCGGGCTAGGGTTAGGGTTAGGGGACGGGGACGGTTTAGGGTCCAGGTGAGGGTACAACAACGATTTAGGGGGAGCGTACGTGTGAGGGCGCAGGTTAGTGTCAGCGTACGGGTTAGGATTAGGGGACGGGTGAGGGTCAGGCTTCGGGAGAGGGTTAGGGTTAGGGTTCGGGCTAGGGTTAGGGTTAGGGGACGGGGACGGTTTAGGGTCCACGTGAGGGTACGAAAACGCTTTAGGGGGAGCGTACGTGTGAGGGCGCGGGTTAGTGTCAGCGTACGGGTTAGGATTAGGGGACGGGTGAGGGTCAGGCTTCGGGAGAGGGTTAGGGTTAGGGTTCGGGCTAGGGTTAGGGTTAGGGGCCGGGGACGGTTTAGGGTCCAGGTGAGGGTACGACAACGCTTTAGGGGGAGCGTACGTGTGAGGGCGCGGGTTAGTGTCAGCGTACGGGTTAGGATTAGGGGACGGGTGAGGGTCATGCTTTGGGGAAGGGTTAGCGTTAGGGTTCGGGCTAGGGTTAGGGTTAGGGGACGGGGACGGTTTAGGGTCCAGGTGAGGGTACGACAACGCTTTAGGGGGAGCGTACGTGTGAGGGCGCGGGTTAGTGTCAGCGTACGGGTTAGGATTAGGGGACGGGTGAGGGTCAGGCTTCGGGGAAGGGTTAGGGTTAGGGTTCGGGCTAGGGTTAGGGTTAGGGGACGGGGACGGTTTAGGGTCCAGGTGAGGGTACGACAACGCTTTAGGGGGAGCGTACGTGTGAGGGCGCGGGTTAGTGTCAGCGTACGGGTTAGGATTAGGGGACGGGTGAGGGTCAGGCTTCGGGGAAGGGTTAGGGTTAGGGTTCGGGCTAGGGTTAGGGTTAGGGGACGGGGACGGTTTAGGGTCCACGTGAGGGTACGACAACGCTTTAGGGGGAGCGTACGTGTGAGGGCGTGGGTTAGTGTCAGCGTACGGGTTAGGATTAGGGGACGGGTGAGGGTCAGGCTTCGGGGAAGGGTTAGGGTTAGGGTTCGGGCTAGGGTTAGGGGACGGGTACGGGGACGGTTTAGGGTCCAGGTGAGGGTACGACAACGCTTTAGGGGGAGCGTACGTGTGAGGGCACGGGTTAGTGTCAGCGTACGGGTTAGGATTAGGGGACGGGTGAGGGTCAGGCTTCGGGGAAGGGTTAGGTTTAGGGTTCGGGCTAGGGTTAGGGTTAGGGGACGGGGACGGTTTAGGGTCCAGGTGAGGGTACGACAACGCTTTAGGGGGAGCGTACGTGTGAGGGCGCGGGTTAGTGTCAGCGTACGGGTTAGGATTAGGGGACGGGTGAGGGTCAGGCTTCGGGGAAGTGTTAGGGTTAGGGTTCGGACTAGGGTTAGGGTTAGGGGACGGGGACGGTTTAGGGTCCAGGTGAGGGTACGACAACGCTTTAGGGGGAGCGTACGTGTGAGGGCGCGGGTTAGTGTCAGCGTACGGGTTAGGATTAGGGGACGGGTGAGGGTCAGGCTTCGGGGGAGGGTTAGGTTTAGGGTTCGGGCTAGGGTTAGGGTTAGGGGACGGGGACGGTTTAGGGTCCAGGTGAGGGTACGACAACGCTTTAGGGGGAGCGTACGTGTGAGGGCGCGGGTTAGTGTCAGCGTACAGGTTAGGATTAGGTGACGGGTGAGGGTCAGGCTTCGGGGAAGGGTTAGGGTTAGGGTTCGGGCTAGGGTTAGGGGACGGGGACGGGGACGGTTTAGGGTCCAGGTGAGGGTATGACAACGCTTTAGGGGGAGCGTACGTGTGAGGGCGCGGTTTAGTGTCAGCGTACGGGTTAGGATTAGGGGACGGGTGAGGGTCAGGGTTCGGGGAAGGGTTAGGGTTAGGGTTCGGGCTAGGGTTAGGGTTAGGGGACGGGGACGGTTTAGGGTCCAGGTGAGGGTACGACAATGCTTTAGGGGGAGCGTACGTGTGAGGGCGCGGGTTAGTGTCAGCGTACGGGTTAGGATTAGGGGACGGGTGAGGGTCAGGCTTCGGGGAAGGGTTAGGGTTAGGGTTCGGACTAGGGTTAGGGTTAGGGGACGGGGACGGTTTAGGGTCCAGGTGAGGGTACGACAACGCTTTAGGTGGAGCGTACGTGTGAGGGAGCGGGTTAGTGTCAGCGTACGGGTTAGGATTAGGGGACGGGTGAGGGTCAGGCTTCAGGGGAGTGTTAGGGTTAGGGTTCGGGCTAGGGTTAGGGTTAGGGGACGGGGACGGTTTAGGGTCCAGGTGAGGGTACGACAACGCTTTAGGTGGAGCGTACGTGTGAGGGCGCGGGTTAGTGTCAGCGTACGGGTTAGTATTAGGGGACGGGTGAGGGTCAGGCTTCGGGGGAGTGTTAGGGTTAGGGTTCGGGCTAGGGTTAGGGTTAGGGGACGGGGACGGTTTAGGGTCCAGGTGAGGGTACGACAACGCTTTAGGGGGAGCGTACGTGTGAGGGCGCGGGTTAGTGTCAGCGTACGTGTTAGGATTAGGGTACGGGTGAGGGTCATGCTTCGGGGAAGGGTTAGGGTTAGGGTTCGGGCTAGGGTTAGGGTTAGGGGACGGGGACGGTTTAGGGTCCAGGTGAGGGTACGACAACGCTTTAGGGGGAGCGTACGTGTGAGGGCGCGGGTTAGTGTCAGCGTACGGGTTAGGATTAGGGGACGGGTGAGGGTCAGGCTTCGGGAGAGGGTTAGGTTTAGGATTCGGGCTAGGGTTAGGGTTAGGGGCCGGGGACGGTTTAGGGTCCAGGTGAGGGTACGACAACGCTTTAGGGGGAGCGTACGTGTGAGGGCGCGGGTTAGTGTCAGCGTACGGGTTAGGATTAGGGGACGGGTGAGGGTCAGGCTTCGGGGAAG